>NC_140300.1:1025000-2225000 GCF_964211825.1 Aythya ferina | reverse complement strand
ATATATATAAAGTCTTGATGTGCATATAGTCCAGATACCCGTCATCCAGCATAAGACCAATGAATCAGATTCCTCCTAACTCCCACTAATCTTCCCTGGTATCAACAGAATCAGATGATGGTAACCGAGTTTAGCACATGAGCTCATGTTCCCCAGCAGTCTGATTGCGTGTGGGTTTGTGTGTTAAGCCTCTGACCTCAATTAGTGTCATTACAGCTCTCATGGAAAAAAGGCTCCAAGAGATGGGACACAACTGTGCTTGCAGGTATCTTGTCCATGTGTCAGAGGAGAAAGGGTAGGAAAGAGTGCTCTAAGGGCTAGTAGATCCCGTGAGGTGTGTTTGGTCTTCTGTTGAATTTCCCCTTGACTGTTCAACCATTGCCACTTCTGGAGGGTGTGCTACTACAAGAGAGTGCATATAAAAGTAGCTACATTGCTGTGGTGGCTGGAAATCATTTCATGCTTCCCAACACCCCTGGCTATCTTCAGCATGAGAGCTTATGCATATTGAAACTGTTGCAGAGCTAAATTAAGTCAGAAAAGGCTTTTGTATTCATTCCAATAGGCTTTGATACTTCTCTGTCTTGTCTTTAGCAATGCTGTTCTTCTCTGCTCCGTGGTCCCACCCAACATTTCCTGTGGTCAGCATGCACCCCGACCTTTCTGAAGGTCAATCCTGACCCTTCAGGAGCTGTAGGGACATCATGTTGAGCAGGTGGAGGGCAGCACTTAAAAGAAGTACTGATGGATGGGAGGGAGGCAAACCTCACAAAAAGGTCTCCATTCTTTTATGGGTCCTTATTCTGAATAGTAACCTCTATCAGGGTCTCATCTCCAGTTCTGGACATTCAGCAAAATAAATCTAAATGCATTGTGCTACATTTTCTGAGCCTCAGATGTACCACACTGTTTAGGAGATTGTGAAGGCACTGACCTTGCAGATCCACAAAATGTTGGCATCTGTACCTTCCAGCTGTTGGAAATCACAGCAAAAATAATGCTCCAGACTGAGCTAGCATTTGACCTAAATTCATCTAGCAGGGAGATTCAGCAGGACTTTTTCCAATGGCCTGTGGTATGTCACATTTTTCTTTCATGCCTATAGACTGTATTTTCAAATAAGACACATGACAAAGTCAGCACAAAGCACGATGGCACCAAGACAAGAGCACCATGCTAGGTGTAGAAGAGCACAAGGGAGCAGAAAGGGTGGGTGGAAGCAAACAGAAATCCCAACAGGATCCAAAGTGATCAGGATATCATCAGGTGACTTCTTGCCACTGCTCATCCTCCCTCTGTGTGGGTATCAAACACATGAGGACACCACCAAAGGCCATACTGCTTAGATGAAGGCCATCAAAGACAAAACTTGTGTGGGTCACAGTTGTGCAATTAGGGTCACGAGGAAGATCAAGCCACTCGTTGTGTGGAGCTCCAGATACAGCATAGCTCTGAGAAAGGAAAGGAGCATTTGCATCAGTAAAGAAGCAGAGCTCTTGGAAGTGACAGAATGCCACTCACATTTCTCAAACTTTTTAGTTTGCTGTATTCTGGGGTCTTTACTGGAGGCATTAAGTTGATGACTTCATAAACATCTAAAAAGGAGAAGTTGAGGAAAGTACAAATGAGTTTCACCTCGGTTGTAATGACTATAATTTTCTCCCATAACTATAATTTCTGTAATTAATGGCTGCATTCTTCTATTGTTGCAGCATTTGGAGATGACAAAAAATGAGCAAGTGTTTTTGTTTCAGTGACAAAAGAAGAAGATTAGCTGGTTGAATGCTGATAGGAAATGTTTGGTGGGAGGAATAAGCAAGGAAGGACTGATAACAAGTTTAGTGGTATTGTTTCTTTACTGTATTATCTCTATTTTACTGGAAGACAACTGCAGCAAGAGCAATGATCTGATGGGATGCTGAAAACCCCTTTCTCCTCCAAGGAGCTCGGTGGCTTCTGCACCTGGATGGACTCCTTAAGGCATCTCATCATACAGTGTGCAAAAGGTGCTTTCTCTATTTTAAGCATACCATGGGGCTGATTTGGAAGTCTTAGTTCAAATCCTAGCTCTTCCCAGATTCCACATCTGATCACGTAACCTTTCTCCTTGGGCACAATCCCATTTGTTAAAACAAGAACCTCTTCTCTTTCCCTGGAAGTCCCCAGAAGGGTTTGTGCTCTCCCTGAGGTTTACATCACAACTTGGCCGATGGCAATACCAGCATACATGAGGTCTTTGTTGTTTCATTTGTTTGTTTGATCTCAAATCTCCACTGTATTTTGGTAATAATAATCAAACAACTAATATTCACCATCTTTGTAAGTGTCAACTTCTCCAATGCCTGCCCAGTGATGCAGGAATTATTTGTCCCATGGCAATCAGCACTCCCTGAATGACATTATCTGAAATCAGTTCCTGGTATCGAGCCATGTCCAAAGAGGGAGTTATCTTCAGTGCAGATGGCCTGGCTAGCACTGCTGACATGACGCCTGACTTCCCCTCTTCCTCACAGAGTTTTGTACCTACAAAGCCTTAATGAGTGACTGGACTTTGCTGTCACACCCTGTTCAAATGGCTATTTAGGTGAGTGGCCATGAAGAAGGCAGTTACCCTCTGCCTTCAGCTGGCTGGAGACTCAGTAGATGTTTCCAATCTAAATTAACTTGTCTCCAAAGAGCATCTCATGAATTTGTTTCTGAGGCTAGAGGGCAGGAAGATAATGAAATCCAGACTTCACCTGTAACCTCCGCAGGAAAAAAAAAAAAAAAAAAAAAAACAAAAAACAAAAAAAAAAAAAAAAACACAATGATTTCATACCTACCTGGTCCCAGCATGGGGCCATCAGATCAAACTCTCTCTGAGAAAAGTGAGATTTTCTGCATTTAATGTATTCAGCACCACTTTTCACTGGGGGAGGTTGAGTTTCACCTCGTGACAGTGATTTTTCCCCTTTTTCCTTGCTGGTTTGTTCATCGCCCTCCCCTCATGCTTTGCCAACGAGGGAGGATGTTCATGACTGTGTGTCATTTCTGCTCCCATTCTGGGACTAGGGACTTGACTCAAGGTTTTTTGTACCTTCCATAGATGCTGCTTAAAACTGACTCCATACTTTTATACTGCCAAATTACACCCATCAGAAAGGTACAGAAACACTACTTTAGCAACAGAGCTTTTTTTTTCTCAGTGCTCAAAGACTACTTTCAGGCAATGGCTAGGAAATCAACTGTGAAGGGTTTCCTACCTAAACATAGGTCCTTAGTTATAAAAGTTTTACTCCCTTAAAGATAAGATATAAATAAAATAAAATAAAATAAAATAAAATAAAATAAAATAAAATAAAATAAAATAAAATAAAATAAAATAAAATAATAATAAAAAAGTTTCCTAAATGAGGAGGCTGATCTATATATGAACTTTTGCAAATGCCTTTCCTGTACATGGTTGTCCCCATCCCACAGCTTTGGGATGGAAACTTTGGAGGCTTCTAGCCCTGGCCATGCAAAATCAACCTTTTTAAAGCAATGAGGCCCTGAAGGTGGTTTGAGGCAATATGGCTGATCTTACACTGAGGCAGGCAGGACCATGACATGTTGAGCTATTAAGCAAAGAGATTTACCATGCAATGCTAAGTCTCTCTTAGTGTTGAGAAAAATATGCTTTCACTCCAGACTTCCATTCCTCTGCCTGCTGCCCAGCCCATCCAGTAAGGTTTTCTTCATCCAAAAGATTTTTGCAGCAGGGGAGAGGCACAGGAACTATGTGGTAGCTCATAGTATAAGTAATGGGCATGAAGCTGGCTTTGTGTTAACTAATGAGAGGTCCTCCTGCTGGTGGACATGCTCCATTCCCCACCTCAATTCCTCCTGGTTCCCAGGAGTGATCCACCAGGGTTGCCTCCTCCTGGCCTTTACAGCTGGCTACATCAAGGCAGAAAGAAAACATTCTCTGCTTCCCTTTCACTCAGTTTTACCTCAGTTGCTCTAGTCGCTGACCCTACTCTTCCTCTTCCAAAGTTACAGCTGAGCTGTGCTGCTGAAGCCCCCCAAGAGCCCTTTCCCTACCTGCTCAAGGCTTCTACTCAAGCCTGCAGCGGAGCATTGCTTCCTTTGCCTTCCCACGACCCATAGTCCTGCCCCTTTGTTTTGTAATTAACTGGATGGAAATCAATAATTAATTATGATATCTTCTTCTGAAGATGGAGTTGCATGAATCCAGGAACAGGATACTGATTTACAACAAGGGGGAATCTGAAGTGAGAGGAGAGGACTGCATATGTTGACCACAGCACTGGTTTATCTCAAGTCTTTTCCATATTATATGAGCATCTTTCTGCTTTTCACACCTAGTTCTTCCTCTTGTACTGGTGAGATTGCAAGTCCAAGCCAGAGGGTGGAGATTGTTCTGAAGCCACATAGATACAGCCTTCATTTGGCTTTCTGCTTCCATTGAGTTTGCTCGATTCCTCTCAGAGAGGAGTCCAAGGCCATGTCTTGGCAATACCTCACCCCACAAACAGACAGAAGATCAGAAGACAAAACTCAAACCATTTCCATTGCCACAAGGCAACTGCAACTACGGTTCTCCATGGCAGACAAAGGAGAATAAAAGTGTCATAGCTCAAGCTTTAAAAAAAAAATAAAAATCTAACATTATCAAAATATAAATAAATAAATAAATAAAGGAAGAAAAAATAGTCTTTTAATTGCAGGTTGAATCAAACCTGGAATAAACTCTTTCTCTCCTTGTTTCAGCTTTTTCTAAAAATAAAGGCTAACAGAGGTCAATTTTGAACCACCACTTCAAACCTTCAAAAAGCAAGTGTTTTGTTCTGAAACTGGCAATCAAAAAACATTTCAAATCCTCCAAAAATAATATATATATATATATATATTACAGACTCTTTGTTATGTGCTTTTAGCCAAAATGTTTTGCTGAGTCCATCCAGAATGAACAAGCATTTCAGGTCAACCTGAATAGATTTATGTTTTTTCCCAGAGATAAAATATGCTACCAAATGTATGCATTTATTTATTATGCATTTTGGCTGTAAATACAAATGCTGCTTTATGCCCACAAAATGCACAAGCTATCATTTAAAAAAATGTTTATATTAACTCTGGAAGTTGGGCGTACTGCCTAGCAGAGAAAATAATGTCAATTACCCACACAAATAGCTTTCCAAATCTCTCAGTGCCTGCTTTCTGCATGAGCAGTTAGATTCATAGAAATTAGAGATGGGAAAAGATCTTATTAACGTATCTCATCTACCTCACTGCTAGTAAAGGTTTGTCCTCCACCGTGTGGTTTCTCACTAGGTTTGGCCAGACTAGATGTAAAATGATGGGGGCCTCTAGGGTAACTAATTATACATACATATGTATATATATAAAATATTATAATTAGAAATTATCATTATATTATATGTTAGTATATTAGTGTATAGATATAGATATTTAGATATATAATTATAGATATACATATAAATATATTGAGATATAGATATAAACATATTGATAGGTATAGGTATAGATCTTCATTAACAAGCAGAAATATTGAAATTCTTCTCTGGCACAAAGTGACCTGGAGTCTAGTACCTGTATGTCTGTCACATGTAGTCAGCATTCAAGAGCTGAGAGCAATTTCTCCCCTGGATTGAGCTTTTGAGAAGCAACAGGCCCTGGATATGATGTTTCCATCACCCCTTGATGACCTGGCAGCAGTGGGATAGACACTGGGATGGTCCTGTGGCTTGTTGAGTATGTAATTTCCTGGGTTGCCCAGGGAATGTCTGAGACCTCATAGAATCATAGAGTCATTTAGGTTGGAAAAGACCTCTAAGATCATCAAGTCCAACTGTTAACCTAGCACTGATAGGTCTACCAGTAAACCTTGTCCCTAAGCACCGGATCTCCACCAGCCGTGGCTCCCTGGGCAGCTCTCACTGATATGTTTTCCAACATGCATCAAAGTGGCTTCAGGACACTGCAAAGCTCTGGAAAGTCCCAGGTCAACCTCCTTGGCTACTTGTGCAGCTGCTCAGCTGAAAAGAGCTATTTTGTCTGGCTTACCCTTTCCCACATCAACCTCCAGGTACACCATGGGCTGGTTTCTGGGATCATTCCTTTGTTGACACCCAGCCTAGAGCAGGGTATCTGGACTCTGTCACAAATAGTGTGACCGGTGGGGAGGTCCCAAATCTGGCAGGTGGTTGCAGAGGCTACTGAAGGCTGCTCCATGCTGTGCATGGCACAAACACACATCCAGACACAAACAGCCTGCTGCCTCCAGCAGCCCTGTTGCTTTTCCACCTCCGACTGGCCCTGCTATCCCAACAGCCCACGAGCAAGACGCCGCAGTTTGCAATGCCTGAGGGGAAAAGCAAGCCTAACACGATGGCGCAGCCTCGTCCTGGGATGCTCTTGTCCAAGCTCAGCTCAACTGGTGCCGAGCAGAGAAGCACGCTAAAGCTTTGTTTACCCGCCAGCTCTCTCCAGGATCTCAGCAATCAGCTTTCGAATTCGATAGCAATATATGCCTGTGGCTCACGTCCAGCCAAAACAACTTTGACAGTGAAACCCTGACATATTCTTTTTAAAGGTCACCATAAGTGAGCTGGGCTCCCTCTATCAACTTATCAGTTCTTTACTTAAACCAGCTTAAAGAGAAACTTTCCATGGTGAATTATAGTCTAACAGCATGTTACACTGTGATAAGCACAATCCATGGGGCCCAAAACACTCTCTGCTGATAACGGTGTGCCTCTTTCTTTGGTGAGGCACGAAGCTATCTGGCATTATCATAATGCACCTTCCCCTCCATCTAGGCACTGGGCACATGAGCAGCTGCTGGGGCAAACAAGATCTCCTCTGCATGATTCTTAGTTTTGGCCAAAAAATCTGCTAATTCCTGTCTGCTTTTATACAGAGGAATCAGCATATTCTTCAAACCTTATCTCGTTATCTCAGTCCAGACGATGCTGTGATTTGGCTGTATGTACCCATGTCCCCCACATTCAGCATCAACACAGATCCTTTGTGGGTCATCTCTGCTGTCCCACAGACCAGGTGTGGGTGCATTCAGCATCTAACACTGGTAATCCCATGGGAGAACGAAACTTAGCTGGAAGCTGTTCTTCCCAGCTCCTGTTTTCAGTGGCTGCAGGCATTGCCAAACTCGAACAGTTCAAGCTGTAATTTTTGGCATAGCGGGTATCCAGCCCAAGCTGTGTGGTCTTGGAAAGCTTTAACTAGTACACAGAAGATATCTCTGATTAGAGAACATTTATTTTTCTGTTGTTAAAAATAAAATGGTAACAGCAGTGAGCCTTGCTGTATAGTGTGGGTAGGGAGCCCCAGCCTGCTCTTTCTGGGAATGAGGGAACTGGGTCGCTCCAGTACCAAGGGTGTGAAAATGCTTTGAAAACATGTGTCCTGTGCTCTGTTGCCGGCTTTCAGTGCAAGGGAAGTGGCTGATTTCAGGTCACCACCAACAGCAACCTCATAGGAGGATGGGAGGTAGATAAAGCCATTTCTGATATCATTTGCATAGACGGACCATGGGCATATGGTGGTTGGGAGGACAATGGCATGATGCACCTTTTTCCTTATTGCTGGAAACACTCTAGGATGGTTCAAGCAACACGTTATGTCCTCTTCTCAGACATCATGCTTTTCACAGGAAGGGCTTTCTGCCTGCAGGGGTATAAAGGCACCCTGAAGCCTTTATACATCACTCTAGATTTTAGTTCAGTGCAAGCAAGTCTTGCATGTCCTGCCTCCTCGTCCAGGATGAGGCTGACGGGGAGCACAGGAAACCCACCCAGTTCTTGATGCTCCTCTGTGAGCTTCTTTGGAGCTGTAAGCCTCACTGAAACTGCCTCACCAACACTCACAAGACACAAGTTGTCCATGCGAAGACTTACACAATGGCACTGGCTAATTCTCTGTCAAAGGGATGCAGCTCTCCACCATGCTGGTGTAAGTACAGAGCAATATAAGGATTTTGTGGATGCAACACAGGCAAAATTCTTCCCTTCACTGGTTTGGCTGGACATAACCCAATCTACATTCAGTCCATAAGGTGCACAGGTTGGCTTCTTCCCTATCACCTCTCTCATTACCCTTCACACGTCTATGGACTGCTGCTCATAGTCCTACGTTACCCAGCCATGCACAACGCTGCACCAGAAGGTCATAAATGACCTTCACAACAGCTCCTGTTAAATGAGTCAACTGCTGTTACGGCTTTTGTTACCAAAATATAGTAAAAGATTGACTGACAGAAAGCTGGGATCCTTCCCTGGCCCCTTCATGTGGTTATGGCTTCATCTCGGCTGTCTGGGAGCATCTCTGGGGCCAAAGGACTGCTGGCTCTCTAGGAACATTTATTTCTCACCTTTACTGTAGGCATTGATCCACAAGGATTTAGTCCCTCCATTGGGAGGGAGGTGTTGTATCCCCAGGGAGCAGAACCTGTGTAGATGTGAGAGCTGCAGTATGTCCTACCTCTATCCTAACTCCTTGTAGCACCACCAGTGCCCACGCAGCAAGGACAACTTGTTATTCCCCCACATCACGGGCATGGCTTTACCAGGATCCAACTCTTCTTCTGGAAATGAAAGCCTGAACAGCTCTTGCACTTCAGACCCAGAAATAAATACAGTGGGTCTAATCCCAGGACCTCTTCCAAGCTCCATCTGTCACTTCTCTGCTAGGAAACCTTGGGGAAATCACTTCTTTCCTCTCCTCCCCTCAGCACCTAGCACGATACCAAAAAACATTAGCTGATATTTTTCATTTTTTCTGCAGGTAAAAAGTGAGCCCTAGGCCCCTTGGAAATGTTGATGAATTTAGTGTGACCCCAAGAAATGAATCACACAGAGATTGAGAGATTCACTCAGAAATTTACTCCTCGTGAAGCTCAGCAAGGCCAAGTGCAAGATCCTAAATCTGGGCCAGGGCAATCCAAAGCACAAATACGGGCTGGAAGGAGAACGGATCGGGAGCAGCCCTGATGTAGAACCTGGGGGTGTTGGTTGATGACAAGCTCGACATGAGCCATCAATGAGCCAACCGTGTCCTGAGCTGCATCAAGGGGGTCCTTGCCCATGGCCAAGGGCTGAGTGGGCTTTGAGGTCCTTTCCAACCCAAACCACTTTGTGCTTCTGTGGTTCTACTGGGCAGATATTGGAGCCAGCTGCCCTTAACTCAAAACTGATACTGTCCCTACAAAATTCCTTTTATCCTCCCAAATATCCCTCGATATCCTCCCCATGTCCCTCTGACACCTTGGTCTGGAGAAGCAAGCATGCCCTTCCTGATGTCATTTTTTCTTAGTGTCTTACTTATTTAACGCTGTTTGTATTCCTCTCCAATTAATTCTGATCCCTCGCTTGGTTTCCCTTTTTAATTCTCCCCTACCTTTGTAATAACTTATAGTCTTACTATAGTGACAGTAATTGATCAAGAAACTCAGGGATAGGCACATTTTTGAATAATTCATTTTATTGCTGCTCTTCGTTTCTTATTCTCTTGCTGTACTGCTTCTCTGATGTAAACCACGAGTAGATGGTCTCATTTCCAATGTTCTGCTTGCAGCCAAGTTTCATGAGTCTGAGAAGGAAAATAATTAGTAATAATAATAATTAGTAATAATAACAATAACAACAACAACAGTGGATAAGGATGAAACTGTAGCAGCCTGAAGGCAGATAAGTGGTCATTAATGCTGGGTAGCACCAAGAGCTCATTTCGTGCCAGAGGCTGGTAAAATTGAACATTTTCCATTGGAGTCTGGAAGAGCCCAATGGTCCAAGAATCCTCCATGGGTGCCACAAGACCTGACTGGAGAAATTTGGGCCAGCAAGAAGGCATCTGCTCCAAGGCATGGAAACCAGGGGCTCACCTGTGGGCTTGCCAGAGGACACCAAACAGTGAAGAGGGTTTGGTGAGCCCCAGCCACCCTGTCCTTCTGCAAAAGGCATCAGCACCCTTCAAAACATCTTCTAAATGTCTGATCTGCTCTACAGGGCAGGAAGGAGAACCTCCAGTATGGGAATTCAACCCACAAATGGAGTGACACCCAGGAGGCTTTTTATTTCTGACCACAGCTCAGAATAAACCTGCCCACAGCTCCTGGCATATGCAGTGCCTTTAAATGCCTTTCTGCAGCGGTGTCTGAACATTGCTGGTCTTCCCTTTGCTTCTTCCTGAGATTGCAGCTAGCAGGGTTAATACCTGGGTGGAAAGGAGCCTGGGAACATTTCTGAGAATATCATAGGTACCTCTGTTTTTTATGGCTTCTATTATTATGCCCATTATTCTGCTCAAATGAGGTTATTGGCTCATTAGTATTTAAATCAGCTGATAATACATGGAGAGATATTCCTTCTGACACAGCCTATACAGCTGGTCTCTGTAGTGTGGAGGTTATAATGGTGCCAGTTGATGCCATTTATATCAAACAAGCTTTGATTTTTAGCCTGCAGTAGGGATAGAGCAGGGCCGTGCAATTTGGTAAGATTAGCATTTTGCTGTCCACAAAGGGAGGATTACAGAGCTGATTGTGGACAGCAAAAAGGAGCCACAATTGAGCAATGCCTGGAGGTTTGTTTTCTTTATGGCCTATATATCCCCATGGCAGGGTTGGAGTATGGACACGGGGACTTGTTTTAAGCTGCTTTGATGGCTGCAAAGTTCCAGCAAATGCCATGGTGGAGGCAACATAATGAGCCAAGCCTTGGCTCGCATGGAAAAAGGAGAAAAGAGGCAGCATGGAGAGGGATGAGCAGAAAGTGGGGAGATGAGGCTGTTCAGCAAGAGAAGGATGGGAGTTAGGGCAGGAAGAGAAGGTGGTTTTCCTCCTCCCCACATACCCTGCATTTAGACATTGGTTCTGTCCATTTGCAAGGAGAAATCAAAATAGCACAGTTACAGTCTTCCGTTGTCCTTGGAGATCTTGCTGGTGATTTTGCCACATTTTGCACAGATTTGGAACCTTTCAGGCTTACATTTTAGAAATAATAATAATTTAAAAAGGCTAGTTTTCTCTCCCTGGCAGGTCCTTACTGCCCTGGCTGGCTTATATTTAAGAGATGAAACACAGAATCACAGAATCAAGGAATGGTTTGGGTTGGAAGGGAAGCCAGTTCCCCCTGCCCATGGGCATGGACCCTTCCTCATCCTGGCCCCACATCAGAGCTGCTCCAGCCTCTGAGCACCCTCGTGGCCTCCTCTGGACTCGTTCTAACAGAATTCATACATGTGCATTGGAGGTACATGAATGTACAGATTAGATGTCTGGCTTCACACAAATCTGTCCTATACATGGTTTAGTGAAAGCATCACTTTGTGGAGAATGAGGACTCTCTGGATCTTGTCTGGGCAACATCTCTTGTTGAGTGCTACTGCTCCAGGTCACATTCATGGTGCATTAAGGGAGATCTGTATTGCTCTCTGTCTGTCCTTCCCCAGGCAGACAAAGGATCTGGGGGTTTACCTGATCTCAGGTTGGCATTTGACCCAGGAATCCAAATGTCCTGAGACTGAATAACCAAAAATGCTGGAAGTTGCCTCAGAACAGGACATCCCCATCAGTCCTTGCTGCAATGAAGCCCTCAAAGGGCCTCTGTTACCCAGGGAGCTGCCAGGACTAAATGGGCTTGGGGCTGCTCAGCTTGGGAATCAGGAATTGCCTCCAGCAGCATTGTTATCCCTCAGGAAGGTCACTCAGATGATGAGCCACTTGTGCACAAGACCTCAGCTTTTCCACTGAGAGAGAAGCTCTGTGTGACAGTGCTAAACAGAGCCCTGATCCCACCCAGCTGCTACCCAAAATTTCCTCTCCAGCACTATGGAGGTGTTAGAGCATCTCCCCTACACCATGCACAGGGCCAGGGGTGAAAACCCAACACCACCTCTGTGCTGGAGGATGGTTTCCTTTCTCTCCAATGTCATTCCCAAAAATTATATATCAGAGATGCTTGGGCATGCGTGGTGTGCATGCAGACACCTCTGGGAAGAGGTTGGGATCCCACTTGTTGCAGAAGTTGGACTACCCATCTGCCTCTCCAGCTAACGCACCACCTTGGTATTTATCTCACGTCCCAGCTATTAGCTGCAAGCCTTTAACAGGCTCCCTGAAAGGAGCACACAGGTTTCCAGATTCCTCCTCCAGCTGGGGAAAAGAGATGTGTGTGTCTGCAGAGGCAAGAGATGAAAACTGTGTTTTCTCCAGTGGTGTGGCTCTATGAGGGAAGAAAAGAAAAAAGAAAAAAAAAATAGGAAAGGAAAACAAACAAGCCCTCCAACCCTCTGTGCATTTCTCCATTTCAAAACAAAAGCTTCTTGTTTTCTTGTGCAGCCCTTGCCGTGATAACACAACATCTTGCCTATCCCAGGACAACAAAGGGCAGGAGTCTGAATGGGCTCTCTCCTCCCAGAAAACACTGATAAAATTATCAGTGAGCTGAAGTAAGGGACCTGTTTTGTCGCTGCCATCAGAGCCTGGAGGCATTGTGCATTTTTAGGCCTTGACAGCATCTCTCTGTGCCTCTTTGGTCGCAGAGCCACTCGCACATCCTCAGTTAATTCTTGCAGGGAAGGCAGTCATCACAACTAATTACAACCGTGGAGGAGAAGGTGGTCTCCAGTCATTGAGAGCACTTCTGGAGGGAGTTTCCACACCAGGAAGGATGATCAGATATGTGGGCATCTGCTAAAGGATTTGGGAGATGGGTGTTTGTGTCCCAGCCTCCCTAAATCTTTCTTGGGCACCCTTGGCCCATCCAGGTGCAGATGGACAGTGGTGCTGAGGGATGTGATTCCTCTTCACAGTCCAGTCTGCAGCCCCTCAGCACCTTACTTTCCCATTAATGAGATGGAGATGGTGGTCCTCTAGTGTCTGGTGAAGATCCAGGGCAGGACATCCCCCATTTTGTCCCAAGAAGACCTCCCACCCACCCTCTCTGTCAATTTGGTGGCCCTGCCCCAGGGTGTATCAAGGACAGTGGGGACCACTACAGGAAAAGCCAGGCCAAAGGGATGCTCTTCTGTAGCACCTCGGGCCTGCCCAAAACAGGGGTGGCACAGGGAGGAGTCCCCAGGCTTGCATCCACCCCATTTCTTGGAGATGTGTGCGGGGATAACATGCAAAGACTCAGCAAAGGGGCCAAGAACAGGGCGAAGAGCAGAGATCAGCAGAGGAGATGGTGTCAGGTGAGATGTGGGCCATGGGTTTGCTGTAGGTCCTCACCCTGGATATGTTTGAGTACCTACAACTGGACTCTGGGGTACTATTGCTTCTGATCAGCCTTCCCAGCAGTTCCTCTGAGTGCTGGAGGCTTTTCTGCCCAGATTCCCACTCTTTCACAATACCTGGTGCAATGGAGCTGTCATTTTTCTAGAAAACATTTTTCTAGAAACAGCTAGGAAGGATGGGGACATTTGGGGGTATTTAGGAGACTCCCAGCAGCTGGGAAGGCAGAAAGCCTCAGTCCTTACTGCCTGCACTGGTGGCAGTATGGCCACTGGTCACCAGGTTGGTCCCCCTCGGTTTCCACCACCCTCCCCACATCCCAATCCACCCAGCAGGAGATAGATCCCAAGCAATTATGTATCCTAGTAGTTAGAAAATAAATATAAGTAGTAGAATCACAGCCTCATAAACAGTGGGAATGACCAGACTCCAAATTGCCATGTTGGGGTTAACTGGTATTCCCCTAGAAAGCATCTCCTGCTTTTCTGTGGGGGGATTTCAGAACCACCATCCAGCTTTTTGGGGACTATCCCCTATCTGCTGAGACTTGCAGGCTCTTTGTGACTTCCTCATCCTCCTCTTCTCTCTCAGGGAAGCCTGAGCCAGGCACAGCCCTAACAGGAGCACAAATCCAGGTGGGGATTGCTGCTGTAGAAATGCCTTCCCAGCTCCAACCACCTGCCTATCTTCAGAGCATCCTCCCTGCTTTGAGCAGAGGAGTGAACGCATCCCAGCCCCAGAGCAGCAGCAGGATGGTACCAACCTTGCACATTCAGCAGCTGTTTTTCCTGAGGCTGGAAGGCAGCTATCAGTCAAAATTAACACTGCATGAATGCCTGCAGTAAGGGGTTTTCACTAATGAACAATAACAGAAGAGAAGAGAAAGGAGGCAGTTTAACTTGAGAGAACTGTCTCAGGGAGAAATCAGTCTCAGGGGATGAGGATGAAGAGGGATTTTCACCTCTCTTCTCAGTAGGGGTTTAACATGGATCAGAGTGTTACAGACAGATCAAGGTCTTGTAGATTCTCCTCCAGAGCATGAGAGCCACAGCTATGTCAGGAGATGTGGGGTGTTTGTCCATCTGAGCCATGGGAATAACTGGGAGCAGCCCTTGTGGAGAGGTCTTCTGGGTGTGGGTACATCCATACCTCTTCTCTCCTGCTTCCTGGCTGCAGGATGAAATAGCAGTTGGGTACCTCAATGGTTTTCATTTTCCATGGAGCATCTGGTGCTGTTCTCTCTTTGCTGGGGCACTGCAAGGTCACATCGTCAGGGAACTGATTGACTCTGGATCCAGCACAAGTGGCCTTAGAGATCAAGCGGGGTCCCGCCAGGAGGTGGTGGCAGATGTAGGAAGAGTTGCCTGGTTTCACTGCAGTTCCCTGCAGAGATGCTCCTCACCTCCTTGCCATCACCAAAATAATGGTGCAATGAGTGTAATTAGTCTGCAAAATGCCACAAAACCTGTGAAAACCAAGCAGTGGCTGCAGGGCTATTCTTATGAGATCCATGGTGTTCTGCTGGGACATTGTGGACAGAGACATCTCTGATCCTTTAGGCTACCCAGAAAATCAGAATAGCAAAGTTCCTCTGTGTTCTATTCTTTGGACTAACACATGAGTTTGAAATCTTTTCTTTTCTTTTCTTTTTCCATTTTAATGTGCTGATTTTTTTCCCTCTGAACTCAGCAGAACATGTTCCCCCCTTCACTTCTCTGCAGGATCTCAGGCGAACATTTCAAAGCTCTTTCCTCTCTCTGGACAGAGCCTTAGCAAACAATATTGATGATCTAAGTTTCTCTCCAAAATGAAAAAAGGAATGTGCTCCCTGGTGCTCTTGTGTACGGTGCGAACGCGATCCCTGCAGAGAAGAGTTTGCAAATGAAAAGTGACAGGCACTTCCCACGACAGCACCGCTTCCCTAATCACTTTCGGCTGTGTGGGGGGCAGCTCCCCCCTCTCCTTCCCCTAATTCTACTAGGGCAGATATGGCCCCATACCCTCCTGTTTCCAGGGCTGGAGGAGGCCAGAATTATTTTGGGAGCTGAGACGAAGCCACATCATGCATGCTGTGAGAGGCGGATTGCAAATCTGATAGCAGGGATTTGGATGGGCAGAATGAATGGCTGGGAGGGTGCTCTCACCTCTCACCACGAGACTGGAGGTGCCTCCATCACCTGGAAGCAGAGATCTTCCTTTTTTCCAGGGATGGAGGCACTTCTGAGCACGCAAAGGGTAGAATCCACAGTCACAGACCATTGAGCATTCCCCCAAAGGTGCCCATAGATGCATCCTGCCCTTCCTGCAGAGTGAAGCATCACTGCATCAGGCAAAAGGAAAAAAGAAAAAAGGAAAAAAAAAAAAGAAAAAAAAAAAAAAAAGGAAAATTAAAAGAAAGAAAGAAAGAAAGAAAGAAAGAAAGAAAGAAAGAAAGAAAGAAAGAAAGAAAGAAAGAAAACCAAAGTCCAAAGCAAATCAGCAATCAGTTTTCAGGCTGGAAACCCATGCATTTTCATAAGAAAATCTTGTCTTCCTCTTAATTCTTTGTGATTCTGTTTGCACTCTTTCCTATGCTGTGGGAAATAAGCTGCTCCATTTTAATTGAGAGAACTCCAGCAATAGGTTGCTTAAATGCATTTTGGGCCCACCCAGAGCAAAACCCAAGGAATACAACAAAATTAAAAGTGCAGCATTGCCACTGCCCCCCCTCTCCAAATCAGACAGAAAATAATTTCAGGATGCATTGTGATAAGGTATTACTTTGTCCTATCTCAAAGGAACGGTTTCATTTTGTTGTTTCCCCACCTCATTTTACTTGTAGAGTGCTCAATGCATTTTGCTGAATTTTTGAAGTGGGCAGCACTGGAAAGTCAAAAATCAAAACATTCCCTCTGACAAAATTATTAAAATTGAAGTGCTGTGACTCTTCCACGGCAGAATAATTCTAAAAAGCAACACCAAAAAAAAAAAAAAAAGAAAAGAAAAAAAAAATCCTGTAAGTGGCTTTTGACCAAATGACTGGAAAATGAGTTCACTGAGAGTTTCACTCAAGCCAAATCTGCATTTTCCAGCATAATAAACTATTTGACCAAACATCATTTCATGTGCTAGAGTGGCCTCTCCGCTACACATGAATACGAAGGCTTTAAGAAAGAGCATGCCCAGCTGGGTGTGCTGTTAATGGGTCAATTTGCTGCTCATTTTCCACTATCATATGGTATGGGAGACAAGCTTCTCCATGCTAACTGGGAACCCTGCAGATACAATGGGTTTCAGCGGGTTTTATTCCCCCCCCACTGCCCCTGAACTTGCCTTGGCCTCCCGTTGTTCCAGGAAATCTTTCTGAGCACACGCAGCGTGCTTTTTTTGTTCTCATGGGAATGTGTGGTAGAGAGCATCGGTCTATCAGGTCTGAGAGCTGGGAGAGCATATTGGATGCTTTATCCTCCCCTAACCTTGCACCCAGCCCCATCTATGGCCCATTGTGATCTTCCCTTCCCTTCCCTTCCCTTCCCTTCCCTTCCCTTCCCTTCCCTTCCCTTCCCTTCCCTTCCCTTCCCTTCCCTTCCCTTCCCTTCCCTTCCCTTCCCTTCCCTTCCCTTCCCTTCCCTTCCCTTCCCTTCCCTTCCCTTCCCTTCCCTTCCCTTCCCTTCCCTTCCCTTCCCTTCCCTTCCCTTCCCTTCCCTTCCCTTCCCTTCCCTTCCCTTCCCCAAGCACATCTGCCAGCAAACAGGAGCCTTTGCCCACGTTTGTACAGAAAGATAGAGTGGATAAATTAATGAGTATTTACTCTTCTCTGCCTGTGTACACAACAGAATTGTGTTCTTTAATGGAGCTTTATTCTAATTGCGGTCATTCCCAAAGCGAGAGTTTAAGCTCAGCACCATTTTTCTATCGCCACCGTCTATGACGTGCTGCGTTTCTGGTCTGCCCTCTTCAATATCCCCTTCCTGTGATGTGATCTCAGCCAAGGGCCAGACACCCCTCCCAAAATGTTTGCCTGGCGTCCCTTCTGAAGCCTCCCCAGAGCCAAGCATGTTCGCAGCTCCGCGGGATCCAAAGGATCCTGGTGACGTTTCATTAATGAAGCTTGTCTACCCGCGGATCCAATTTTGTCTGCTCATCAGTGCAGCCGGCATGTCGTGTGAACAGCATATGCCGCAGCAGATGGCACCGACTCGATTCCAGTGAGCGGCACTGGGCTGAAATCACTCATCTGCTCGTCCCTGCTTCGGGTGGACCAGGGGTGTTTGCTGGGAAAGAGCTCTGAGCTGGAAGGAGTGGAGTAAGGCAGGAAAACTACCCAAGATTAGGGTCAGTGCATCCATTGCTGCAGCAGCCAGCAACGATGCTCTTCTCCTGGAGGACTCACGCAAGAGGTGGGAAGGCAATTCAACCCCAGCACTAGGCAGGGGGATGGTGATGAGGTTTCAAAGTGCTTTTGTGAAATAGGGTTTGCCTTCTTGCTTGCTTGTCTCTGCCCCTGGATACCTGTGCCTTGGTGCCTGGATGCTCCTTGCTGCTTGGGTTGAGCCCTGGTTTGCGTGCTCTCCTTTCATCCCAGCTTCTCTCCTACTTGCAGACCAGGATCAGAACCTATGTATAAATTGGATATATCATTTCCTCACACTAGATCCCTACCCCAAGCACTGTCCTCTCCAGAGTCACGACAGCACTCATGTACCCGTGGCCACCTGTCTCTGTTGGTCATTGCTGGAATTTGGAAGCAAGCTAATCAGTAAAATGGGCTGAGGCATTGAATGGGTCACTGGGTCTGGCTTGGTCCGAACACCTTGTAAGGTCCAAAAGTCATTGTTTGAATAAAAATGGAGTCTGGCATAAGGACAAGCATCTCTCTAGTGCCCATTAGTGACCTCCTCCGAGACCCTCCGAGCCTTCCCAGCCGTTGTTTTAGCAGTGCTGATGGGTTCAGATGCTTTGGGCTGCATGCCTACATGTCATTGCAGTGGTTTTCTGCTTTCCCAAGTGAATGAACTTCATTTAGATTGGACTTCCCAAAAATAAACTTTCCCATACGAGTTCTCCAACCATCCCTTTGATGAAAACCTTGGTTAAGCACCTACCTGACCCTCCAAGGGTTTCCTGCTGTAGTCTCTGTGTTCTTCATCACCAACAGGCACGTGAGGAGCCACATGAAGCACAAACTCATTTCTGCACCCTGTTTCCCACCATGGCTGGTGTGTCTACACATCACCTGATGTGGAGAGAGATTAGCTCATGTCTCGAAAGCATTATAGCTGCAACAGCATGGCCTTTGGACATACCTGATCCTGCTAATTAGCTGAATGAATTAGCTTGGGAGCACTTCTGTGCTCCTGGTGAGGTCTGCAGCTAATTTTTTCTCTCCTTCCTGGTGCCTGTAGATCAGATCATTAACATTCTCCACCAGCCTCGTGGAAGACTTGGATGGTGAGTTCAATGCATCCAATTTCCGACGCAATTACGTTTTAATAAGCTGTGACCCTTGAGGCAGGACCTGCCACCTGTCCGCTGAGATCCTCACCTCAACCATGGATGGATGTGTTGCGGCTGGGTAGTTGGCAATGTAGTAAACTACAACCTATAGTAATTGTCCAGCCAGACCCTTACTGTCTGACCTCAGCAAGCAGTGGGATCCAGATGCCTCAGTTTCCCTTTAGGTTTAATTGAGGTCTTATTTTTGGCCTCAAGGATGCTGTAGAGGCTTGGGAAGACCCCCTTCCCACCAGTCTGATGGGGTGGTCAAACATTTTGAGGGAAGAGGGAAGTGAGCAAATCCCAGAGATATGTGTCCTCATCTCCTCCTGCACTGAGCTGGGTTGAGAGCAGCCCCCAACCAGCTTTGCTGAGCCCTGACTGTAACTAAGCCTGGCTGCAACCATTTAATAATAAAAAATAAAAATAAAAATCCATCCATAATCCCCGATGACAAATTCCAGAGAGGGTCAAATTCCTTTATGAGCATGAAACGAGAGGTTTTATGATCGCACTGCCTTATTATGCCCTGCTCCCTGTAGTGTCATATGCATCCAAAGAACCAATTTACTATGTCTCTCCCTCTCTCTCCAGCAACATTAGGAACAAAACAACTTCTAAATATCCTTCCACAGACATAGCTGATGTTTTTCCAGCAAACATTTGCTTAGTGGCATTTAGGGACCTGATACCTGGAAAAGGACCAAAGGATCCAAGCATCCATTGAGTATACCAGTGGGTTTATATATTATTCCTGGGAATAAAGACGTGGGGCAAGTAGTTCTGGTGGCCAGAGTGCTGGTGGCTTGCAAAGGCACCCCCCAGGGTCATCCAGAGCTTTTCTTTTCTGCAGAGAGCAGTGCACGTGCACACAGGGAGGAATTCCTCTCCAGAGAGGCAGGATGAAGCTACTGAGCTTCCTCCAAGGAGCTGTGGCTGTGGCCGTATCTGGATTTTTGCAGCAGTCAGGTTTCTCCACTAACTGTATGTGCCCTTTTTTTTTCCTCCAGCAAAGTGAGGTTCCACAGCCAACTTGTAAGCATCCATGGGAAACTCATCCAGATCCAAAAATTAAGCAGAAGTAAATGAAACACCATTTCATCTCTGCTTTTAATTGATTTTAGAAACTGGAATATTGCTTCTTTTGGCTTTTGTTTTTGAAACAGGAAACCACTTTCCCGTGGACATGACTTGGTCACATTCAAAGCCCTGCTCTCAGCTCCAGCCCCTGCATCCCCCTTAGATGCAGCTGGGGGCTGCACACCAGGGGAGAGCCCATGCAGATGTTTGTGCCCAGAAGAAATCTCAAAGGAGGGGGTGGGTGAGGAGTGATGCCTGCTTGCATTAAAATTATCAGTGTAGGGACTTTCCTGTGCCAGATGGGGCTCTCTGTGCTGCTTCTCATTGCTTTTACGTGTTGTCCTTCCCTGGATGTCTCCAGCCCAAAGAGCTGAGCTGTTTAGGCTCTGCAATCTGCTGTGTCAGAACTTTTTTGATGTTATCGCTGGATGTGCAGAAGGTTGTTTCAACAGGCTCCAGGGGACCAAGTAATGGAAGGTAATGTGGAGGTTTTTCCCTTCCAAGCTCAGAAGGAAGGGACAGGTCACCTGGAGTCAAACACAGTTGTCCCAGAGCACTTCAGTGCAGCAAATTCAGTTCCTGTGAGCAAGACACGAAGCCCATGAGAGCTCCAGCAAAAGCAAAGCCAGGATGAGCAGCACTGGAGCTCGTCTTCTCCCAGTGACCTCTATTTCCATCATGTAGCCCATGCTTGGAACTTTCCAGATAATTTCCTGTGAACAGGGGATAGATGCTGTGTTGGGAAGGGTGTTCTTCCTTGCATCCCTTTTGCCAGGACACAGACCTTCAAGCAGCACAACCTGAAGATTTAAAACCTGTTTGTGTAGGATCCTTTTCACTTCTTTTTTCTACTCCCTCCCTTTGGCTTTATTTATTTGTTTTATCTCTCCCTTTCCTTTCAGAGTGTCCCCTTTCTTCCTTTTCTTCCTTTTATTTTCATGATTCATGCTTTCAGAGACATTCTTGTCAGAGAGGAGGGGGGAGAAGAGACACAACCGCATGGAAACTTCCCTCTGCCTGATTCTCAGACTTGCTCAGGAAAGAAGCAGGGGTGGGGGAGAGGGAAAAAACACACCACGTTGAAAGCCCTGGCAATCCACTCCTGCTGCTTTCCCGAATGTCAGGGGAGCTTTATCTGGCCTTGCACACGAGGAAGGAGAACTTGCGCCTTGTGAAGTGTAATAAGGAACACGGAGCCTAATGGAAAAATCGTTTGCTTGTGGCATTTAATTAAATATGTAAATTTATGAACGGCCCTGAAATCATCAAATGAAAAGGCAGAGCCCTCGTGAATGTTGATTTGATTTCCTCCACGGGCTTTCCCCTCATCCTCCCCCACTCCCCTTCCCTTTAATCAAAGAGGTGGCATGTGGGGACGGCTGCGTGGCTGCGTGGCTGTCCTCGGGGTGTCCCCAGCGGTGACGCACACACGGGGAGGTTTTATTCCCTGTACATCAGCCTCTGGTCCAAGGAGATGGCAGAGGGGGACGTGCTTGCTCTGTAGTCCTCATACTAAGCAGTCCTCAGCATGGTCCTGGAGCTCGGTGGCATCATGTCCCTGAGGATTTCACCCACCCACCAGCCCAGCCTGCTTGTGGAGGACTGGTCACAGCTGAAGGTGCTCTGCAGCTGGACACGGTCGCATCACCTCTTACAAATGCACAATTCCCAGCACAGCCATGGGCATGAAAATCCTCCAGGGAGAGCGCTTCAGTCCCTTGCTGTGCTCCAAAATCTGCCTCGAGGTGGTTTGAAACCCTGAGATTTCACCAAGGCTTACTTCTTGGTGCCACAATTCACATCGCTTAGTGCCACCACGGCATCAGGACTCTTTGCACCCTCACCTTCAGCCTTTCCCAATAGACTCACCTTGTGTCTTCAGAGCTGGGGTACCCAGAGAGGCGATTTTGTCTGACCGAGGTGATGGAGTTGGCCCTTTTGACTTCATCTGACCAGGCAGAGTCTGGAGCTGCCTCCACCTTCCTGTGCCCAGCTTAGATTTTGGGACGGACACGTGGACTATAGGGTTTAGGATGAACAGCTCCTGCTGGTGCTTTATCCCATCAAAGACTCTCTCAGAGACAAGCCCCAGCAACTTCATGGCAATCCATGTTTATTTCTCACTGGTTATTTGCCAGGCAGCTGCAATGGGTGTCCAGGTGATAGAACTGTTGCTTCTTGGCTCATGGCGGCCACCAGCCTGCTTTGAAGGGTCAGTCTGGCCACAAGTGCAGAACAGAATGGGTCTGAGTACTTGTGTGAGAAGCATCAACCAAAACCAGAGCGGACAGCAAGGGGAGCTGGAGGTGTTACAAGGACAGCAGAGCCCCATGGCAGCCAGAATTAAGTACTGAATGCCAAAGAAACATTGAAAATGGAAAAGGAGTGGAAGAAGAGGTGAAGTTTTTGGTGAAAAAGACATATATTGATGTTTGCATGAACTCCCAGTAAGACTGGAGCTATGTCCAAGAGGACACGGCTATGGCTCTCTCCATCACAGCAAACCTCTCACAGGGCACAAAGGTCTGATCCTTTCTGTGATTTTTTTCCTAGTCAGCGCTCACCTGGAGTGGCAGATGTTCATACAAGGTGGCCTCATTTCCTCAGACACCCCAAATTGCCCCCCTGCCACCACCGCATGCCACCTCCATGTGTGGATAGCTAGCCAGCAAGAAGGAAAATCCTGGGTTTTCAACAAGTTTCTTTTAAAAGACACCAATATTTCATTAAAACACCCCGACTTTTCAGACTGACTGCAGGGCATCCCTGCAACAGGTTCATCAGCAGTTCCAGCAGCTTCAGGATTTTCCCTCTTGGGCTGCAAAGACAAACCCAAACCAGGGGGTCACTTCACAAGGGCCACAGAATGTTTCCATGGAGCAGAAATTAGCTCCTGTTTTGCCTGTGTGTCTAGAATTTGGACATCTTTTGCTGCCTTCCTGGCTGCTTTAGCTTTCATAGGATTGTAGAATGGCTTGGATTGGAAGGAGGAGTAAAATCTAGCTCAGTTTGGCACCTGCAGAGGAGACGTAATGTGAGCACAGCTCATGGAGCAGGAGATGCTCCTCACTTTCCACCTGTGGCTCCACAAGTGGCTTGCTGGCGTCCCAGGTACACTGCTGGCTATCCATCCCGTTTATTTATGTCTCCTGAAGTGGGAAGAAATCTATCATTAGTGTATGGGAGATGCAGAGAGACACTCATCCTGCTGAGATGCTGCACTGATACACTCGGAAAACAGCGAGTGGTGTCCGTCGGTTCAGCCCGCTGCTATCACCGGTTCTCCAAAGAGACCAGGGACAGCTCCAGCTGTGCAAATGAAATTCAAGAGACTTAATACCATTTTAATGCAAGCTCTTAGCATTAAGGGTTGTGTTTTTTTTCCCCCTTCTTGCTTTCCCTTTGATGGTTACAAATGGAGGGGATGTCATTTGCTTGTACAGCTGCAAGGCCAGGTCTTCAGAGAAGGTAGGGAGGATGAGGGGGATGATTTTATCAGGAACTTGAAAGAAGGCATAAAACAGCAATATGCAGGTGTGCTGATTTCCCAGAGAGCTCTAATGAGCTAACAATCTAATCTACCAGCCTGTCTCAGTGGTGATAAAAGTCTCCATGGCTCCTGGGGTGAAACTGCGCTGCCCATTATCCCAGCCCCAACACCGAGCTGTTTGGGTTATTACTGGAGGAGGCAGAAACGTGTCTGTGAGCACCTGCCCAGCAGCTGCCAGCAGGAAACGTCCACTGCCCAAATATTTTCAGGGAGCTGTGATGCTCCTGAATTTGTCTCCTCTGTCTGTGGAGTTCAGATTTCCTCCATGTGGTGCCATTCCCTGGTGGTTGGTGGTACGATTGTCCTTACTGATGTATTATCCCCCAAAAAAAAGTACTTTTGGAGACTTCAAAGGTGTGCACCATGTTCTGGAGCACTGGCATTGAAGAGCTTTTGCAGTCTTTGTGTTGGTGACCACAGAATCACAGAATGGTTGAGTTTGGTGGGGACCTCTGGTTCACCCTCCCTGCTCAAGCAGGGCCAGCTAGAGCAGATTTACCTTGACCATTTCCATGCTTTGCATATCTCCAGGGATGTGTTTCTACAGTCTTTCTGGGTAAGCCACACGAGTGCATCAGCCCCTGCAGCCACACAGAACCATGTAACTTTTCCAGGGTGAAGGGGCCAAAGGCAGGGTTACAATAATAAAGCTCCCCCAGCCATGCCCACTGCAGCTTCTTGGGTGCTTCTGCTGCTGCTGCCCATTAGAAAGCCTCCATAACCCATACGGTGGTGTAAGGAGACAGGGGAATTAGAGAGATGAGAGAACTGAGAACTCAAAATAAGGCTGTGCTCAGAAGGGGTTGATGCCACCTTCCTCTATGCCAGCCATGCTCTGGGTGTCCAGCCTTAGATGTGTGTTACCAGGGGACACACTCTTCAGCTTAGTAATATAACCTGATCCTGACCCTGAGTCCATGTTGTCCTAAGGAAATGGGGAAGGCCACACCAACCAGTTACGTGAAAACAGCACTTTGGTCATTGCAAGCAGAGTCAGGAACGCGTGAGCTCAAAGCTTGCACCGGTGGCACGTCCACAGGCATTAACTCTGCATCAGCTCCATTATCACCTCTCAGATATCAGGGTGACAGTGCTCAGTGCCAGTTGTCTTTTTTAGGGCTAGGCAAGAGTCTGCAAGCATTACCTGCTTGCCTTGTTTGCCACTTCTATTATTTTTTTTTTTTTTTAATCCCTGCAAAGTGTTCTTTCCTTGTAGATAACACTGCCATGCTGGAGATGTTTGGTGGATGGCTACACGTGATCTGATGGACTTTGGGGGAACAATGGCAGCAGGGTTATCATGGGATGCTTACCATCATGAGCACGCCTTTATCTTTCACAAATCAATAGAATTACTGATTGGAATGTTGTTATTAACAGGAAAATATCTTCTACCAAGAAAATATTTATTTTTGTGGTACAGGGCTTGAACCAAGTCATTTTGGGGGCAGCATGCAGTGAGTGGAAGGGCTGTGGCATGGCAGACAAGGGCCAAGAGGTTGGGTGCTCCCTAGTTTGGTGAGTGCAGCTAAGAAAATCCTCTGGTACAGCCAAGCACACGTACACAGAATATAATCCAAATGCCACCAAACCTTTCACAAGCCATCTTCACACCTCATCCGAGCAGTGCAACCAAATGGGTAGCAAATATTTTTCATCCCCAGGACCAAAGAGCCATTCAAGGTACAGAGCAGGTTCCCCAGACACCATTCTCCAGCCCTCAGCAATAAGTCAGTGTTATTCTGGACCATCGTGCTAAATAGAGATCTGCAAAATCTCCTGGGTATGATGGGCAGAGTGCTTTTCTGATGCAAGGTGTCATGATTTGGAAAGAAATTGAATTCTACTTCATAATACAACCCAGACCCTGCCAATTGAACTAAATTGAGTGTCTCTGCAGGTCTGCAGCTAGAACACCAGCCTAGAAACTCTTCCTTTACCCTTTATACACCACTGATCCCCATACAAACACACATTTTCCCCAGCACAGGGTTCTCAAAGTGTGCATCTTATGTGTGATTATATCCCCTCCTCCAAATAAAATGCCTTCCCTCAGTCAGGCCCCTGCACAGCTGATTTTCTTTCCAGAGCTTTTGCTGTTCTGTTTGTTTGGAGGATTGCTGGATGGGGCCATCGGGGAAAACTGACACCTTGCGCATCCCGTGAACGCAGAGCAGAAGCGCTTTGAAAATGCGAGCAGCCGGGACAGCCTGCCAGGAAGGGCCCTTGTTTAACTTTGCAACCAGATCTCTGAATTCTTCCGAGTTCAGGCTGGGGTTGAGCTTACAATGTTCCTGTATGTTACCAGTTTGCTGTTCCCCTCCCACCTTGTTGCTGTCACCTTTGGGAACCACTTAACCCAATGCTTGGCTGGGCCCCAGGGCAAGGGCATGGGTTGCCTAAAAGACAAGGAAATGCTCAGAAATGGAGACAAGAAGAGTGTGAACATGCAGGGCATCTTCATCTCTCTGGAACAGAGTCTCCCATCAAAAGATATGGGACATCTGGGAAATACAAGCACATTTCCACCAGGGGCTGTCTCAGGATCCACCCCAGCCCATAAACCTAAGCTGGAAGAAACCAGGAGGGCATATTCAGAGGCTGAGCGACTCCAGGATGATCCCCAGGGTCAGACCCAGCCATATCCTGGTCGCTGCCTCCCTGGTACACTGGGTTTGGTGCTCCACAAATGGCCCCACACAATATTTAGTTTGGATCACCATCTTAGCAGCTATATCCCCTCAGCCAAAAGCCTTGGTGACCTACGTCCCATTGCCTGTGCACCTGAGGGTGTATGAATGCTTCCCATTTAATGCTACCTTACTCATTCTTATTTTTTCTTCCATTTCCCAAAATTTCTTCCTCCTTCTGCTTTCCTTCAGCTGCTCTTTCAGCTTCTGAAAAGAGCACGATGCTTTGTGCTGGGCTGTGCTGGTCCTTTCTTCCTCCTGGACTGGCTTTCTCCTGGCTTAGTGAAGCTAAGCTTAACAGCCACCAAATGCTATAAATGATCCTCTAAGACTTTTGGGGAACCTAAATCCCACCAAAACCTCCAGGATACTGAATGTTACATATCTATATAGCATCCTGATTGCAAGGGGTAATTGCTGCCACGGTCATCCCCTCTGCTTCCAGACCCATTTCTGAAGCTGCCCAGCTCTACGTGTTTTCAAGGTGGACCCCTCATTTTGGAACACGAGCTCCACTGGGAAAGGAAGAGGAAATAATAGAAGAAAAAAAAAAAAAAAAAAGTGATTTTTTTCTGTCTTTCCAAAAAACTTTCACAACTTCCAGCAAAGAGGAAGGTGGCAGAGGGTTTCTAATTCTGAAGCTGTCAGCTCATTGTGGCAGCTGGAGCCAGCCAAAGTGACGAGGATCTGGAAATCAGCATGTCTGAAACCTGTGCCTGAGCCAGCAGTTTTTATCTGCTAATATTTGTAATTGGGTGACTTTTATTAGAGAGAGAAAACTGAAAATCAGAAGGTTTCTTGCCTGGAGGTTTTAGCTCTGTCAAGTGCCAGGCAATTCCTTCAAGTTTGTGATTGTTGTTGTTTTGTTTTAATTTGTTTTGTTTTGTTTGTTTTGTTTTGCTTTGTTTTGCTTTGCTTTGCTTTGTTTTTAATCCCTGGGCAGCACCACAAATTTTGCTGTGTCTTTCCTGAGTGAAGTTTTCTAGTGCAATTAGTGTTTGTCTTTCATTAGGGCACAGGGGCAGTGGCTTGCTCCTGCAGTGGCTGTTTTCTTAGTGCTCAAGCAGGATCAAGTCAAAGCAGTCACTTGGAAAAGGAGGATACAAGGAGAACTCCCATCCCCGACCACCTTTCATCAGTCCCAGGGGCTAGCAGTGTTCATCAGACCTGGTGTTCCCCCCTTTGGCCATGGACCTGGATCCAGGCTGTCTCTTGGTGCAACCTTTGTAGCCCAAAGACCGTAGATAGCAGCCCTGGGACCCCTCAGGAATCCAAATCCCCCCATTTGAGCCCCAGTCTTCTCTCCATGAGATGGGGATGAACTCATGGCATGGTGGCAAAGCCAGATCTTCAGTCCTCCTGCACCACCCATAAACCTGCCCGTGGCAGCAAGCTCATCTCTTCTGGCTGGCAATGCCTGAATTTCCAATGCAAGGAGAGGTCACCAAAAGCCCAGATGTCTCAGGAGATGTGATGGACAGCTCACAAAAAAAAAAAAAAAAAAAAAAAAATCAGGGACAAACTGCCAGAGTTGAGCAGTGGCAGCTCCACATCCCAGAGGAACAGGCCCCAAAGGTCAGCAAACTTTCAAAGCCCAACCTCTCCTATGACAGCAAAAAGATGTGGTGGCCTTTTGGAATAACTGAAGTTTCTGGAGCTGCTCAGCAGGACTTTTTCTCTCTCTTTTTGTCAGGT
The DNA here is from genome assembly GCF_964211825.1 of Aythya ferina. Classification (NCBI taxonomy): domain Eukaryota; kingdom Metazoa; phylum Chordata; class Aves; order Anseriformes; family Anatidae; genus Aythya; species Aythya ferina. The sequence goes on along the minus strand of NC_140300.1, from coordinate 2,197,255 downwards.
TTGCTTTTTGTGATCTTCTCAAAGGGCTGTGAAACCTTGCAAGGGACCTCTGGCCTGGCAAGGAGAGGAGACAGAGGTTGAGATAGCAGAGTTCACCCTGCAAACTCCTCACCCTGCTTCTCAGCAGCCTGCACCATGCAGGTGTGCTCAGTTCAAAGGCCACAGCATCCTCTCTGCACCAAATGCAATCGATCAACTGCAGGAATCCTTGGTCATCGTCCCCTGAATTGCACCGTACTGGGAACGGGGCCAGCGCTGCCTGAGGTGGATCAGGGGGGAACGGGAATCAAAGGAGCTGTGCTGGTGGAGAGCCTGGGAGGCACAAAATCCTCCCTTTGAAGAGTATATTTAGGACTCCAAGAATACCCGGTGTGCTGGTCTCCTTGGCAACACAGCATCCTCTGCCCAAAAATTGGACAAAGCTGAGGGCTCACCCCGCACACCTTCCTGAGAGCTACATGAAGGTGGAAAGGTGACCTTGTCACTGCCTGGTTCCTGGCAGCCACAGAAGTGCATTCTCTGCCCAGAATCCTGACTGCAAATGGAAGTGAAAAATGTGAACGGCCACAGCAAGATGCTGGGGATGGCTCCAGATTTTATGGAGCCAAACCACTGGAAGGGGACGTGGAGATCCCACATCCAAAAAGAGTGGATCCTCACCTCATGACCCATCTAATGAACATCAGCTTTGAGATCCTTTCCTCCTGCTTCTCTGGTGGGTACCTCCATGCAGGAGATGTAGAGCAGCAGAGAGCTCGCCTCTAGTGGTCTTAGGTCTGCAGCAGGCAGGGAGAGCTCTGGACTCGAGGCAAGCCCAAATTCTCAACATCTGACCCAGCCCTAGGTGGCAATCAGCAGGCTCAGAGCACAGCCATTGACTCTGCCACATCCTGGACCTCTTTTTTTCCAGAGATTTTGGGGCTGTGCATTTGTTCTCCCCCTACAAACACTATTCTTTTAAGGGAGCTGAAAAGGGTTGACACATGAAGGGTCTTCTTCCCAGCAATGATGCCAAGCTGGCAGCTGTAGGATGCAGCCTGGCCCAGATGATGAAGCAAAAAGTTTTGCTCTCTGTCCAGGCTGGCCTGAAACCCAGACCAATCTCTGCCTACCCCAGGCAGGCGGATGCTGTCAGACTGTGTGTGATGCTGCCAGAACAGTCAGACCACTGAGGACAGAGGGGATAAGACAGGTTTTCCACTGATCTGTCCCATTGCAGGGTGTCAGGTCTTTGGCTCACCATCAGCAGCCCACACGTCTGCTCCGACCAAGGGACTCCACGGCTTGTACACCCAGCTGGGGGGCAAAATTCATTCCGAATCCAAAAGCATCTCCAACCGGAGACAGAGGGGAGATCCCCTGGCAGATGCAACAGCAACCAAAGGAGGAATTGCTTCACTTGTTATCCAGCCAAGCTGCACAACTCCTTTGCGTGAGTATGTTATCACAGGGGTGCAGAAAGGGGCCATAATAAAACATATCCAGGGGTATTTAGCACCCAAAGGCCACCTCTGCCTCTGGAGGGGTGGCTGAAGGTGGCTGTTAAGCATCACAGTCATGGGGAATGGTGTCAGAGCCAGGAGATGGGTGAATATATAGCAACCCTAAAGGCCATCCCCTGCTTGTTTTAATCCTACTCCTTATTCACCTGCAGGTCAGGGACACTGCTCTGGCTTAGAGGCACCTTTGGCTGACCCAAGGGGGCTGTTCAGGGCTGTTTCACTTTCTCAGGGCTGCCCCCCAAGGAGACGAAGGCAGGAGAAGCTCTCAGATGGATCTGGGCTGATCACAAAGCCTGGCACGCCAGCCACTGGAGCATGTAAAGGCTGTTTGTCCTCCAGGACGCCAGGATTTTTGCTGCTCATTTTAAAGCCTGGGCTTGCTCTGAGCACTGCTTGCTCTTTGCCAGCCCCAGCAAACCCACACGGGCACTGCAGCGGGAAGCAAAGATGAGCAAAACCCTGCTGTCATCCCGCCCTGCCCCGTTCCAACCCCAGCCTCTGCTAGGAGCCCACAGAGACTCACAGGGGCTAATTAAACACCAGATCATTCTTTATCATCGCCTGTCTCTGTCAGTGACGGCAGCAGCCTGCGATGGCACAGCCCGGGTCACTCTTAATTAGCCACGAGATGAAGTGATAACCTTGAAGACCACGGCAGACCTAAGCAAGGCTAATATTCCCTGTCAAACCGGCGGCGTTTCGAGGGTTGTCAGATGCGATGTGCACTCATTGTAGGGAAAAAAATCCGCTCGCCTGGGCTCCTGCAACATCCAAGGAGCAGGGAGAGACACGGGGAGCCTGGAGCCCTGGCTGCTGGCAGACACGCAGACAGACGGTGCCAGTCCGATGGGGTGCCTGGGGGAGGCAGCAATAGGAAACCCCCCCCAGCCAGCAGCAGATGAAGTCTGGAGTCCCAAGGTTTCATCTCGCCAGCTCAGAAGCAGCTGCAGGAGGGGGAGACGGGCGGTCACACATGGGCACGCAGAGGATGAGCGCCAGCACTCATTTCCTATGGAAAACAAGCTGTGAAGGCTCCCTGCATCGAGCTGCCCCTGTCTGAGTTCCCACTGGAACAAAAAGGTGGTGATTTACCCACCTGACCCTCAGCATCCCCAAATCCTTCAGTTCTCAGCTCAAACTTCCCCCTGGCCCCAACTTCTGACCCTATAAACACAAAAAGGGCCTGGAAGCCTTGTGCAGCAGGAGATGCCCCAGGAAATAACAAGCCAGAATATGGATGAGGCATATCTTTTTTTTTTTTTAATCTTTTTTTTTTTTTTTTGCATACCTTCTTATGTTGGGAGACCCTAAAAGAGTAACACCCGGGTGAAGCATCTAACACAACCAGATTTTCCACCTGACAAGCGTACGGTGTACCACATCTTGGCTATTTTAGACCTTAAAAGTGCCACCTGGAGACACCCAGCAAGGCCCATGACACTTCTCCTTGCTCTCAGACCTTGCTCATCCTCCCCCAGTGATCCCACACCAAGCTGGAGATGGGGTCTGAGGCTGGTGCCCACAGCTGACCCAATGTGGTCAGCTGGGCCAGCTCCTCCTGCCTCCCAAACAAGCCCTCAAGGACACGAGGAAGGGCTCAGCATGTTCTTTAAGGAGGGTGTTTTGGCAGCTGCTTGGCCCCAAAGCACTAAGGAGACCTTTCTCCTCCCTGGATCGCAGTGAACTCTGAATTTGGATGGACAGGAGAGAGCCATCAGTTCTCCTTCAGCCAGCACAGCCCAAAATAGCTTGCAGTGACTTTGGATCTCCTCAGGCTCCCATGGGAATAGCAGCAGAGCTATTTGCACTTCCATCAGTGTATCTGCCAGTCCAAAGAGCTCATGCCCTGCAAGCAGCATCCTCCAGGAGCCCAGAGAGGAGAGGAGGAGGCAGAACGCCTGGGTCCTGCTCTTGCACTATTTGGGAAAGTGGCTGGAGTCCCCCAGGAGCTGCACTGAGCCTGGCACCAGCCCTCACTCTTCCCATTTAACATGAAATACCTCAAGTGCCGTTTTGTACGCTGACCTCAAGGTCCTTAATGAGCTGGTAGGTGCCAAAATCTCTTCCCCAAGCCATGTTCCACCCAGTCTCTGGCAGCTATAACTATACCAGTCACTTATCCAGATGAGGTCTGGATCATCTTCCAGACTGTTCAGCTCCCTGCCTGCCTCTGACATGCTTTTGGGGTTGTACCAACTACAACTCTCCCAGAGCCCCTAGAGATTCCCTGAATAAGGGGTGCCTTACGAGAACGAGACCTTATAAATACTTCTGCCTTTCACAGAGGTGCAAAACAGAAGTACACTACAATTAAGGGACTTTTTTCTAAAGATGTAAGCTGGGTGGTCCTAGGAAAACCAGAAACAAGCCCAAAGCATATGAATATAGTAACTAGTCCCAGTCAAATCCAGTCCAGCTGTGACACAGCAGTTCAACACAGAATGTCCCACCTAAATCGATGGCTTTTTCTTTCTGTATGTGGCTTCACACCTCATCCAGAAGCAAATCCTGCTTAATTAAGACACTGCTTTCCACTGCAGATCACAGCCCTCATGAGTCCCGTGGGAGGAGAAGAAGGAGACAAGTGAGAGACAGATGAGACAGAATCTCTGCAGCTCACTGGCTTCTAATTTGGCCTCCTCTGATCATCCCAAAAGTGAGAGGGGAGGGAAATGTGATCCTATTAGCTGTGCTGGCACTCCAAAGCATTTCCACTGCTTCCTCATCACTGCTAATGACAGATCAGTGGTGGATGTGATTGACAAGTGTCAATATCTCTGTTCTCACTCCTGAAGCACTAGGACAAATATCCTCCATCTGTCTTGCTGCTCTACACGTGGCACCACTTCTCCTGGAGCTGTTACGAAGCTTGGTCCATATCAGGAGCCACAGTCAGTAAGATGGAGAAGAAAGGTGCAGCCAACACCCAAAATAAAGGAACAGCAGATGAGGAAAGGAGGTGGGCAGAGGAGAAAATGTGGAGACAGAAGTTGTGGGAGGACATTGGGTCCCTTCACTAGTCTGGTTTAAGACTGGGTTCATGGTGGAAAGAATCCAGCACAGTCTCTCCCTGGGAGAGACCAGCAAACCCTTGGGTGACTGCCCCAGGTCCTAGAGAAAGGGAGCAGGGGCTGGGGAGCTGAGGAATGCTGGAGACTGAGGGGTGGAAGTGATGCTCCAGGAGTGACAAGGAGAGAAATGAGGGGACAGCTCTGGGCAGATTAGACCTGAGGAAATTTGGAGAGGGGTGTTAACCCACTGGGGCTCTGCCAAAGATGTAGCTCCAAGACCTGAAGTCTCCCAGACACATCTGGTGGGGGAAGGCAGCAGCACTCCAACCCACGGGGCTGGACCAAAGCCTGGGACCCATCACCATCAGGATATCCATGCATGGGTTTTGATGGCAAGCAAGTGTGGGGAGGCTTTCACATGCTTGGCTTTCAGGTGTGATCCATCCTGCAGGGAGTGTATAGCATAAAACCCATTGGAAGAGCCCAGTGGAGAGTCAAGGGCAACACCAAGAGGGGACTGTGTTGAGCAATTTGTATTTTTCAGAGGTATAGGAGGGATTTCTGTGCTTTTTGGTAAATTGGCCATCAAGTAGGCATCATAGAGGTAGGTTTTTCATCACCTATTTTTTTCATCATCCATTTTTGGATCCCTATAAGGAGGTACAGGTGGCTCTGCCCCTCCTTAGTAGAAAACCAAGAAAACCTTATATATTCTTCCGGACCCCACACTGCTCTGAGTGCAGTCCATCTGCAGGGTGAGACCCAGCACCTTTTGGTGATGATGGAGGTTGGCTCAGGGTGGACTTAGGGCAAGGATGCAGATGGTGCCAGCTGCCTACCCCAGGAAAGGCACCTTCACCTGCAGGGTCAGTGCATCTCTTCCAGCCCCATCAGGCACACCTCCCTGCAAGCATCTTCACAGTCACCGCATGTAAATCTTCAACCAGAAACCAAAGAGGGATTGGGATCCCCACGGGCACGATGAAAGGCTTGGCTTCGCATCAGGCAGCTCTCCCAGCCATCTCCAGGGTGCTCACCTCTCCCAGCTGCCTTGCAGGAGGGATGCAGCTCTTTTCCAGCTGCTGGGGCTTGAGGTCCTTTTTTTTTTTTTTTTTCCAGCAAAGCAAACACACAACGGGACTCAGTATCCGCTTTCAGCAAACAAACTGCATGTGTGAATAGTCAGCCTTGAGCCTGAGATGTGGCTTTTGTCCAAAGGGAACGTCGGGGCTTTATAACACATCCCACCAACTCTGAGTGCTATAAAAGCAGCAGGAGGTTCTGGAGAACAGCTCACATTTCTACAAACCCAGGGACATCTATCTTCCCCATCATCATATTATTGTCATGATTATTGCTATTATTGTAAGCAAAACAGTGAAAGCCTACCCCAAGCCTTGCAGAGAGGAGCAGCAATTTCTTGCAGAGGCAGGAGGAGGCTGGGTAGGTCGTGTAGGGACTGCTGCATGCAGGCAGAGCCAGGATCCTCAAAGGCTCTGAAAATCATTGGAGACGGTGCAGAAGGTGGAAGGAGTCCTCCCTTCATGGATAGTTTGCAGGCAAAATGGACCTTGGGAGGAAATCCTTCTGTAAACCCACCTCCTTCCCATCTCTGGCTCTACCTCGTGGCAAAAAACAAGGTTGTAGTAGGGATGGAAGATGTCTGAGAAATCATGTTGTCAAGCATCTGCCTGGACCATGGAGTTTTCCTTCTTCACCACTGTCTCCATTTCTTGTTTACCATGATTAACTCATTTCTGCCAGTGCTCCAAGGTGAGGGGTCCTGGAAATGAACCCAGCCCACCAGCCCTTCTCCACCACCCCAGCTTTGAATCATAGATTCATAGATTCACAGAATATCCTGAGTTGGAAGAGACCTTTTGGTGTTCCCTTTCCCTCTCTTCGTGCCACTGCATCCCTTCCCATCCGCAGCCAGGACCAGATGCTGCTCGGCCTTAAGAAATGCAGGAGGGCATTTGTGGAGGAAGATTGCACCAAGGAGGAGGAAGGGCTGCATTTAATGCTCACAGGCACCTGCAGAGCAGCAACAGGGTCTGCCTCTCAACATTCAGCTCCCAGAGCTGGGGACCTGAGGCAAAGCAATTGAGGGATTCAAGCATTTAAGAGATTTTCTGCAAACGTTTTCACTTTGATTGACCTTTAAAAGGCCAATTCTGTTGCTTTTGTAGTTAAAGCTGATCTGTGGGAGACATTGTTAGCACTTATTTACTTTTTCCTTTTTTAACTTTTTCCCCCATGTTTTTTCCAAAATTACTGTAAACTCTTAAACCCAGCCGCACCTGCACCAACTGGAAAAAAAAAAAAAAAAAAAAAGAAAAAAAGGGGCTGGCAACTCAGGCTTGCTTTCCCTCTGCATGTCCTCTTGTTCCAGCTTCTCTCCATCCCCTCTGCCTGCACAGCCGTAAACACGGACTCCTCAGCCAGGAGGAGTAGGATTGTAGGGCAGGAGCGACTGCTGCTTCTTGATCAAGCATTTCATATATTTCTCACTTGCAGCACATTAAAATGCCATGGTCCAGTGAATGGGATCTAGAGACTTCCCTGCCTCCTGTGCCAGGGGGTCCCCAAATGCCCTTGCTGGTTCCTCCCAGCATTTATATGTGGTGGTAGCACTGGCCAGTGTGTTTTGAGGTGCAAGGGAAGAGACACATCTTCATCCTCTTCCCCTTGAGCTCTTATAATTATCTCTTGGCCTTGAAATGTTGCCTCCTAATCCCTCACCTCTCCTGCCTCTGGCCAAAGCCATTGACACAAACTGATCTCAGCTGGTGGGGGATGAGAAAATCAAAAGTATCCTCCTCCTCGCATCCCACAGCATGGCTTTTTGGGGCTCAAAACCAACTAGGTGGCAGGGCTCTGGTCCTTTTATAGGGTCCTATCAAGGCCTATAGCCTGCCAAAGATGCTTGTGCTGTGTTTGAGGCCAACTCCACCCCAAAGAGTGTATGAGGCACCTGGTAGCATTGTGGTGTTGACCTGAGCCATGGGACAGGCTGACTCAGAGGTATTTAGGAATTTCACAGGTGTCCATCTGAGCTCCTGCTTCATGGGACAAGCCCCTTATCCAGGTCGCCTCTGCTTTGAGACACGTGGAAGCAGTTGGTGGCCCAAATTTGAGGACTTGTGTCTCTCTGACAAGGTGCACAACAGCAGCAAAATCAAGCCAGACCACAGCCTTGCCCAGCTCCGTGGCCAACAGCAGATGCCAAAGGAAGAGCATGAAAAGCAGCCAGCACACAGTGATCATTTCCAGATACTCCTCCTGCTCTTTCCATCTCAGGCTTTCCACAGAAACGGTGCCTTCATCTAATTTACCACATCTGACATTTTTTCTTCCTTGATTTTTTTTTCCAAGTTACTCCCATGGAACCTCTTGGCATCCACAACACCCTGCAGAAAGGAGTCAGCAGCCTAATAACCTGTTGCACAAGGCTGTGTACTTCATCTGTTTGGAGGCTGCCACCTGTTGCATCCCGGTTTTCCTCCTGGAAAAGAAACCAAACAACCAGCTTGATCCATCTCCGTGTGTACTGTGATTTTATAGACCACCCTTGTGGCGGTCAGTAAAGCCTGTGTGTATTTGTATGAATATTTACACGTGCAAAGGGGAGGAAAGATGCCTGGCTTATATTCTACAACGCTCCAAAAATAGTTACTCACATCCTACTGGCTTGTTCACATCATACCTCTGCTAATGAATTAAGGTTTTTAAAGACTAAAAGGGCAGAAGTATTGCCACCAAGTAAATTACCTTATCTTCCCCAGCTGAGAGACAGTGTAAAGAGAGCACAGAGAACAGGTGAGCTGTGGAAAATCATACAAAAGATGCATTGATTTCTCTTCTTTTATTCCCCCTCCCTCTTTCCCACCTCCCAGCTGGTGCCAAAAAGGAGATATGAGCTGCTGGGACTTCTAAGGGGATGAGTCATCTTCTTTTGAGCCCCTCTGACTTGACTTAAAAAAAAAAAAAAAAAAAGTCAATGAAAGAAAAGCCTCAGCAAAAGTGAAAACTAAAGTCAATGAAAGAAAAGCTTCCGCAAAATGAAAACTGGAAGATCCACCAACCCAGTGCAAAGGAGGAATTATCCAAGGAAGATCTGTTAATGGGATCAGGAAGGGTGCAGATAAGATCTGTTAATGGGAACAGACAAGGGGTTTTTGTCTGGGGATGGAGTTTGAAACCTGGCTCTGCCCCAAGCTTCTGGGCCAGCCCAGTGGGGTGAGGCATCCCCTTAACACCCCTAACCTTATATATCTGCAACCTAAAAGGATGGAACATGAACTAGTGCCCCGCAAAGACCTTCCAGAGCAGGACTTCGGATCTGCAGTCAGGGAGAAGGATGGAAAATGAGGCAGGTACCCGATGGGAGGCAGCCACCCCAACCAAGGCACCCCCTGCAAGGCAGCAAGAGCCCTTGGGGTGGGTGCTGCTTCAGATGGGTGCTGCTTCAGATGGGTGCTGCTTCAGGTGGGTGCTGCTTCACAGATGGGTGCTACGTGCCTTCACAAGAGCAGAACAGAGGGGAGGTGGCTGAGAAATTTCCAGGTCATTTCTCAACCAGAGGAGCCTGCAGTGATTTCCAGGACAGGGAGCTTGCGGAAGAGGCTGCAAGCAAAGAGGACACAGAGAGGACGTTTGTTCCCTTTGCCTTCCTCCTCCATTGCCTTAAAGCCTCCAGATCACCAGTTCAGCAGCAGGTCTGACTCATGGGCAGCTCAGAAGAGTTGCTTCCCCTGCAAGACCCCTCTGAGGGCTCTGGTGATTCACAAATCCTTTGGGCAGGCTGCCTCTCTGCCCTGCTCTGCCCTCGGGAAGGACACGGGACGGATGCTGCCCCCAGCCTGCATCCCTCACGCTGCCCCGCTCTGTGCATCACACAGTGACCTTGGCCTCTGGTCCTCTCCCATCTGACCCCAGACTCCCAGCTGCTCCACACTGTCCCATTGCCAGCTCTTCACAAGTCTCATCTCATCTCTCTTGACAGCTGCCTAAAGGAAAGTGCTAAATGTGGTGGATCCTTGCTCAAAAATCACCCAACCCACTGAGGTACCATTGATGGCTGGGCCATGGCTCCTCATCTACTCTCCTTTTTTTTCCCAGTCCCAGGGCTCAGTCCCACAGAATTGAGGTTTCCAGGGTTCAGCATGGCTCACAAGCACGTATGTCATGATACAAACCACTTTAGCTGTAGGATGATGTGCCATTTCTGCCACAAACCACTTTAGCTGTAGGATGATGTGCCATTTTCCCTTGGGGCTTTCAGGGGAAGCTCTAATCCATCTCCAAAAACTAGTACTGAATTCCCTACGTAGGCAACAGAAAGGGATGGAAAGCCCAGATGGCCTCAGGGCCTGAGCCCATCTCCCCGGTTAGACATCTAAATAAAATACACTGAACCAGCGCCTTAATCATGGATTTCCTAGCAGTGCTCATTATCACAGCATCTGAGTATGTCACAACCCATTAATTAACTAATCTTTGCATCCTTTGAGTGCATTATCCCTACTTACAAATGGAGAATTGAGGTTCAAACTGCTTAAAACCTAAGGTTTGTGGGAACACTTGGTGCTCTGTTTCACGCCTGATCACTTCAGGTCCTTTTAGGGTTCCTCACTGCTGGCCCTGACACCTCTCTTCAGTGTTAAGTCACAGAAAACAGGAATTTGTCCTCGCAGACTTCATGAGGATCTCTTGCTACCTTAGGAAAAGCAGCCCGAGAGGCAGCAATGCCATCTCCCAATAGGTACCACGAATACAAGAGTGAACCTCTTTGTGTTTTCCTGTGTGTACGTACCATCTGCTACACCCACAGGTGAGACAAGTCCCCCAGAGAAGTAACACCTTTGGCTGTGAGGTGAGATCCACAATTTCTGCATATCAGCAGAGCTGCTCCGAGCTCTCCCCATTTATACTCGCTGCAGACCCCAGCATCACGTCCCCAGGTGAGTTTACATCCCGTGAAGGTGGTGTTACCCGACGGCAGTCGTCAGCTGCACAGCTCCAATTGACTATGAAATGGAGAAGTTCCCGAACGGGAGTGCAATCCGTGAAGCACTTTTTGATGGATGCTTAATGTGAATATTGACTGTCTGGGCTTTTCTGCCTAATAGGTGGAGTGGATTTATGCGGAGGCTCATTGTTCAGCTTTCTGTGTCATAAAGCAGCTCTGTTTTGATTATGGTGATTTATACTGCTCTGCTGCACTAGCTGTAACAGCTTAAAAATGATTCAATTCCCTATTATCTACCCCCCCTAAACAATTCAGCTGCATTTGTGGCTTCAGAGATTTTTCAGAAAATTACAAAAAAATCCATTGTGATCATTTTCTCTGGCTTGCTGGTCAACCTAGCTCATGGGCTTTGGACACTGATTCCCACTTCAAATCCAGCTACCAACTCTTATACTTCTATCTGCAGGCCTGGAGAGCTTCTATCAATGATTTTTGTTCTCCATGCTGTTCAAGGGCTGGCCTAAAGGCACCCCCTGGAGCTCCCTACAACGTGTGGGATGTGGAGATCCTGGAGCTCCCCACAGTGAAGCAGGTTCCCAGTCCTTGAAGCATTTTCTTGGTTCTTCCCTGAACCCTCTCCACTTGCCTGTTGATCCCACACAGGAGCATCTTCGTGAAAGTCCATGTAAAATCCAGGAGAGGAGCAGCCTCCGGGGCACCAAGTGGAACTGGCAGCAGATGAGCCTTCTCCCCATTTCACCCTCGCCCCCTCCACCCTGGCACTGCTGCAGGCAGGGAATTAAACTGCTTGTAAAACAGCTCGTCCATGCCAAGCCCGGATCAGCCGGGCAGGGACAGTGCTCCCATTCAGCTGTCACACACTGAACGAGACCATCATCTGCAGCACTGCCAGGGATCTTTCTCTCCCTCTCCTCTCTCTCTCTTTTTTTTTTTTTTTTCTAAGGGTTTTTCCTTTTTCCTTGAAAAACATTTGGTGTCTTCAGTTTTTAAAAGACTCTTGTGAAAGTGGGTCAGCGATTCACCACGGTGGTAGAGGAGAGCAGTGAGGTTTTGGTGTGGGGATATCATTTGTTTTCCTGACTAGCTCACCCAGATTTCTGCACATCAGTCCATGGTTCCTAAAATCAGGACCCAAACCCACTAGTGAACAGAAAATGCACTCAGCCTGCATTTGTACTTTGTTGCATACAGATGTGATTCCCAGGTTCCCAGCCACGTTCCCTTTTTTTCCTTATCTCAGTCCAGCACCAACAGCAAGCCAGCAGATTTATCATTACCAGAATCCACATATTTGCCACCCTAAAATGAGGGTACCTTTGCTTTGTTTTCCAACTTCCAGAAGCTTCAAGACTTAAAGGCAATTCAGCACCAAAAGAAAAGTTCCTTTAACCCCCTGAAAGCTAGGAATAGTTTAAGTTTGTGTAAACTCCCTGTCTAGTCACCGGAGGGAGATGAGCACCTTCAGGAGGGATGAGCAAGGCTGGGTGGGATGCAGCTGGGTCTGGGAAGCACCCTGCCCACCTCTTTTAGAGCTCTTCATTCAAATATTCCTCACCTGCAGGTCAGTGGAAGCTGCCTTACCAACAGATGAGCTCTCTTACATCCTCCACGTCCCAAAGCATCACTCGGTCAGGATCTGGTTCCCCAGCTACACCATCGCAGACGAGGTAGCTGGGCCCTGGGAAACAACTGTCCTGAGGAGAGGGATATTTCTTCCTTAAGTCACTGAGCTTGGGAAAGAGAGTTTCAAAACTTGGCTCTGCCTCAGGCTGCTGATGTGATTTTAAACAAGTTACATCATGCCAGAGATTTCAAAGAGCTCAGCTCCTGTTAGAAACCAAAAAAAAAAAAAAAAAAAAAGAGCCAGATTTGTTCCTGACCACGAGGCAGCTGGCAACTCCCACTGTGACACGAAGAGACAGATCTTCAAAAGGGTTGGTTGAAATCCAGCCCTTATTCACCCTGGGGCTCCTCTTTCTTCATCCAAGAGGAGAACGCTGTCTCAGATCACAGAGGTGTTTTGAGGCCAGACTCACTGATATCCATGGGCAGCCTTTCAGCAGAGGAAGGAAGGGCAGATAAGATATTTGGCTGGACAGATGGAGTGATTTTCCACTTCTCCCTTGTGGTCCTTGTAGAAGTGGCTGAAGGATTTTGCTCTGAGCAAGCAATGCTCCTCGCTGCTGTGGCATCTTCCCCATCAGGGTCTGCAGGAACATGGCACCACCGTGACAAGAGCTCCTTGAGTTCAATCCCAGCCCCTTGTGGCTTCCCCATCCCGAATTTCTGGGCACTCACAGCCCATCTCCTCAAGGAACTTCTCCAGTTCTCCATTCCCGTCAACTTTTAGCAACTTGTAGGGAATAGAAGGATGCCCACTGCGGTGGGACTTGCCACGTGAAGACCTCCTGCTGCTTGTTGCAAGCCCATCGCAGGCTGGCCATCCCCTAAATCATCCCCTGGCCACCAGGGTGGCATCCTGCAGCACACCAAGGCCATTCCTATCGCTGAGCCGGGTGGGAAGGAAAAAGGGCCTGTCTCAGGACACAAAATATTGCCTCATGATGCTCCAATTAAACCAGGGCTGATGGGAAGCACTCAAAAATCACTCTGTTTCAAGGATCTGCTTATGGATTGTGACTTCACCAGCGAAGAGCCGCTTTAATAAATTCTTAAACAATTTCTGAAGAGCCCGAGAAGTTGATCTGTGCCTTGTAAACATGGCTTTTAATACACAGAGCGAGTACAAATACCTATAGTTCAGGCGGCCTGACACTTTTCACTACAAGAGCTTATTTGCAGTAACTTACAGCTTTGCAAAGCTGAAACCAGATAGTCTGGTATTTTCTAGGCAGGATGCTTTACCTCAGATTGACCTCATCTGCAGAAATTGTTTAGCTATTTCCAAGAACGAGGTTAAGGGAAAGTCTACTGTTTTGCCTGTATTCACCAATTTGTGATAAGAAATCCTCCTGGCTGGGTACGCTGCACGAGGGACTAAGTGGAAAAGCGGTGTGTGATCAGCAGCGTGACTTTGCATCATACGTAAGGTTGGGGGGATTCAGATTTCAGCCAAGCAGGCAGCATTTCCCAGCTTTGTATTTTAGAGCTGTAATGCTATTTTATCAGAGGAACTGCCTTCCCAGCCAGGTGGTCGATGCCCCAAGCCTGTCGGTGTTCGAGAGGCGTTTGGATGATGCCCTCATTAATATGCTTTAACTTCTGATCAGCCCTGAAGAGGTCAGGAAATTGGATTAGATGATCTTTGTAAGTCTTTTCCAGATGAACTATTCTTATTTCTAATTTCTAATTTTTGTTGAGAGTGAGGTGGAAGGGGAAAGAAAGGAGCGTGGTGTAAGTCTTGTAAGCCCTCCTGCTGATGCTGGTGTCACGGTCTGCAGGGGCTGCTCTGCTCCTGACCTCCTAAGGACCTTATCTTTGAATGCAAATCCTTAGACCTTTGTTTTGGCAAGTCTCAAGCTGCTTTCTGGCTTTCCCTTCTTTGCAGCATGCTGTGGGTCACAAAGCCACCCGCAGGGGAAGCCAGACCCCGGCCACGTGCTCGGGGTTTTGCAATGAGCCAACGCATTCGTGAGCAACCCAAGACCATGCAGAGGTGTGTGCTGGTGCTGGCATGTGCCCCTCTGTGCCCACAGAGCCTGCCAGCAGCTGCTGCCTGGAGGTGTTCTCCTGCCACCTCCTTGTGTCTTTGTGTCACTGTCATCGTGCTGTCACAACGGGGTTTTGCATTCTGTCTCTGCCAGCTCCTAAGCACCAGCCCAGTTTGGGGGCTTTTCTGCTGCCTGCTTTCAAAAGCTTGGATGTAAAAGCCTCAGTTTTGGTTTTCTGATGATTTTCTGTCCCTGCTCCCTGCTTTTTGACTCGTTTAGCTTTCTGTGCCTTTGCCTGCCAGCAGCAGTTTCCTATTCTGCTGAACAGGGACACAAGTTTCCCTACCTCTACTGAACATTTATCCCAAGCCCTCAGTGTCCTGCCACTCACAGCACCAATATTTATCCTGCAAAGTGGAGAAACAGGCAGGATTTCTAATGGAAACATCCACCTGCGTAAGGATTTCCAGCTCTGTCTTGTTCAGCAGCCTGGCTCTCCCTGCCGTGGGCACGTCCTGCGCAGAGGCTAAGAGCCAGAATAACTCTCCCAGATGGCCAGGAGCCAGGAAACAGGGCATTTGTAATGGGAACAGAGAGAGAAAAACTGCTCCTGCCAGAAACAATCCAGCTGCCCTTCCCATCTTCAGCAGAGCAAGTGCTTTCAGCGGCAAAATAAAGGTGGGTGAACAGAATGAAGTCGCCGGCGATGGCTTGCCATGAGTAATTCTCTGTTTTACTCAGCTGTGATAAAGCTCTCAGCTAAGGACAGCAGAAGACAGCCCAGGGCAAGGAGCTGTGGGTCAGGCTGTGGTGGCCCTGGGATGGGAACAGGATGAGGGCACTGCTATGGCAGTGAACTGGGGAGGGAGATGGCAGTGATGCCCAAGATGGGTTTTCAGCTGTCAATCCCTGGATTCGGGGCTGAAGTTTGATCACAGAGCACCCTCTCCATGTCACTAACATGGACCAAAACCCCAAATCCCTTCTGCATTCAGCCTCCTAAGAGGGGTTCACCACAACCTCTCTTGCCTTGGAGGAGCCCTTCAGATCAGCTTGGACTCACCCACCTTTGCAATGGGTTAGGGAAGGTGGCTCCCTCTAAGCCATTCGTATATGCAGGGTCTTTACCTTGTCTATTTGTAGCTACCTGGCTTTGGGACACAGCTTGGGGCAGCTCCTGAAGGAGTCCCATTAGTTTCATGGATCAGCTGTGCTCTGTGCCCTCTGCGTGAGCACCAAATATTCCCACAAGTGACTGAAGCAGAATTAAGAAGGATGCTGCAGACATCTGCCATCCCTTCTTCTTCCTTTGAAAGACAAGCTCCCAGAGAGCAACCCAGGTTAAAAAAAGCAGAAAACTCCAGCAAGCAGTGCCTACTTTGGGCTCTTACAGCCACCTGGGCTGTCTGCACGCTGAACATCACTAAATTCAGCTCATTTCCTAACTTGCAAATTGCTGGAGGTTGGGAGATCCTTTGGGGGCAATATGACTTTGTGCTGGCCTTGTCCTGCAAGCTTTTCTAGGCATCATTTTTGGGCATCCAGTGAGAGCAGATAGGAAAGCTATTTGGCCTGACCCAGGACACTTGATGCTGTCAGAGAAGACAGCAACAAGCTCCTCTGGTGCCAAAAACACCCAGCCAACCCACCTACAGAGGACTCATTGTTGCAGGGCAGCTCTACAGGCCTGGAGAGATAGCTGAGGATTTTGGATGCTATTCAGAAGAAAGCTTTTTCCTGGTATCACACGTTACAGCTAATTCAGTGGTGCTTTTTCCTATGAAGCACTTACAAAAACAGCCATGACAAAAGATATCCCAACCCAGCCATTTCGAAATCCTGCTCCCTCGCTGCTATTAAATGAATGTCTGAAAGGTCTGAATTGTGTAAAGCAAAGAGAATATGGAGACCAGATCCTCAGGTGGTGTAAGAGGGCATCCCTCTAAGGGAATCAAATGACTCTTACTGATTTTTTAGCCCAACCAAACGTCTTTAAAACTCAGCAGAGAAGATTGCATTGCTATTGATCAGATACCAGCTATCACCAACGCAGGGGGAGATTTGTGCTTCTTGGGATGCAATAGAACAGGCTCCCAGAACCTGCTGAGAGAAACGGCAATTTAATAAGTGTTGAAACATGCTGTCCACTGAAAGGAAATGGAATAATCATGCACACTGTTGAGAAGCAGGACATGATTCCTACAGAGGAGAGGTTTCTTTGTGAGAAGAGGATTAGCAGCCAGGGTCCGAATCCGAGTGGCTCAGCTTTGGACAAATAGCCCCTGCCTTTCACAAATCTCCCTGTACTGGTACACAGTGACTTAAAATAATGTTAGGGTGGCAGCATCCACACCAATTTGCCTGATGAAGCTTTTAACTTAATCTTAATAGGAGCTGACAGTTGTTGTCATCATGAGTTAGCAGCTCCCATCCGCAGCCCAAGACCCACTGAAAGGACAAAGCTGCAGCTCCTGGAGGGTTTCTTAAAGTGTCAAAGCTATGCACAAAACACCGAGGGCCCAATTCATCTTATCCAGTCTCTCCTGGGCCTGTTTCTCCACTGTTTGATTTTACAGAGTCCCCAAGAGCAGCTGCAGAGGCTGCAGGTGAGATGGCTCATCCTGGTGCAGCTGTCCATGTCCAGGTCTGGAGCAGATGCTGCTCATGGGAACGGGGCTGGGAAAAGCCAAAAAAAAATCCTTGGAGTTCTTCTGGGCCCATCTGGCACCAAAATAGTATTCAACAGAGAGAGGCGAGGCTGGTGTTGGAGGGAAAGCAGCTCCATCACTGCTCATGGGACAAAAAGAAAGCAAATGGAAATCTCCAGGTATAATGATGTGAAACGCTGACCTGTTCATGTTCTGCTATCACCTCTATTTCTGTTTCACAGCCCTTATAACTTCAGATATTTGCAACAGGTACCCATTGGTCTCAGATCCCTTTCTAGGCTGCAGTTCATCCTATTGCAGGTAGATGTCTGAAAGTAGGTCGTGTTAATCTAAGTGTGGACAAATGAATCCTACCCTAAGTGACAACTTCTGCCATGTGCAATTCACCCTTCTCCTCCTTCTGTCTCAAACAACGTTTGTGCATTCAGCAGACAGTGTTATTCTGTAGTATTTTTTAAATTTCTCTCCTTTCTTTCCTTCTGGCTGTTACTATAGATGCCATAGACAGGGAGATGCACGAGCAAAATGTCCTGCCTGATGTCCACAGGTTGTAGTAAGTATAACATAAATCCATGCCATTTTTTGATGACAAGAAGCCACCTTGGCTCTCAAAGGGCACAAAGGGTCCTCTAAGCTCCACGGTCCATCTGGAGACCTCTGCTGTACATGGTGCTGGCTGTGCCCACCTTCTAGGTGGTAAGTCAGGATGCTGTTTCTAAATTAACTTTGGATAAAATGGGACCCAGGGGAAATTACAAATCAATGGGTCTCAACTGACAAGTCCTGGTTCAGATTTGTCTTATTAATTCTGACCTGGAATTCCTGTACTGGTCTATCAGGCATCACAGCAGGTTTTTATTTTTCCTAAAAGACTCCTGGAGGTGGCAGGAGGCAGGAATTTGGGACACTGGGAGCTGGACCTAGCAAAAGGAGCAGCAGGTTGTCCTGGAGGCACAGGGCAGGGGGTGTCCCAAGGATGTACCAGCCCAGGGCTCAGGACCTCTGATGATTTTTGAGTTGAAATCTTCCATGCATCTTTCCTAAGATGGTAGGCAACCAGATTGCAAAGCCATCATACTTCGTTGCTCCTCTCTGTGCAGGACTGGCAAAACAAGCAGGAAAGATGCAACTTTATTCCCATCACCTCCCTTTCCACCAAAAAGACCTTTGGTGGTAAATATTCCCACCTCTTTGGTCCTCCACTGGAAGATTATCAGCTTAGTTTTGCAGGTGTCTCTCTCTCTCTGCCTCCCAGCCCTCCTCCTTTTCAAGACCAAAAAAAAATATATATATACTCTTTTCTGTGACATTTCCAGGCATTTTCCTGCCTGTGAAAACCGAAAAATGGCCAGCACAGATTTAATTGTGTTGGTGGGCAGGTCTTACACAAAGACCTAAACTTCTTCACACTGTGCCACAAAAGGCTTTTGCAGGGGGGAGCACAGCAGGCTCTGCAATGGGTACTTAAGAGCTTAGCCCTTGCTACTGTGGCAAGGGGCAACACCTGGCTTTACATCACGGACAGGTCAAAAAACTTCCCAGCTTTGTTTTCTTTCTTTCTTTCTTTCTTTTTTTTCTTTTTGGTCTGAATTGCTACCTGAAACCCCTAGTGGTGGGTGCTACCAGGACACAGGCTTTGTTGGTCTTTGGGATTTCATGGCAATTACTTTCTGCCAATTCCCCAAGCACTGTTTCTGCTATCATTAAAGTGTTTCTCTAATTACAGAAATAAGCCGTTACAACATATGTCCTCTTCTAACTGCACAAGTGAGATGAAATACTGCTTCAAGCCCCTTATTTCTAAACCAATGTATATGAAGTGAAGCAGAGGACCTGAGTGTATGTGGCTTCTAGACAAAAATGAGCCAAGCAGACCATGTGCTGGGGAAAAAAGTGCCATTGGCAGTAAAAAAAAGCACAAATCTACCTCCAGTACCACCACCCTGCACTGCCAGCTTTGGGTTATATCTTTATTAGCAAGATCCAAGTGTGTGTTTCTTACCAGTCTGCTCATGCTCCAGGTGCTTGAGGTCTCACTTTTCAGCTTTCTTCCACAATTACAAGAGTTTTTACAAATTAGTGTTAGAGAGGAAAGTTAAAAAAAAAAAAATAGCCGAATCACATTGCTCCTAGAACTGGGACTTTTAAAGCATGTCAAATACAGCAATGTTTGTGATAAACTATTGCCAGCTGAGGGAGTATTACAAAGCTTGAGAATTAAGGATTTAATCAGGGATTGCCTGCCTGGATTGGGGGAACTCTTCTGAATTTCTGAGCTTTGGTCCTTTCCTTTTGCAGGATGTAGAAAAGCCACCTTTGGGTCAGTGTCCTCTGCATCTTGCCCCAGTGTGAATTCTTTCCCCTGTTTCCGTATTTTTGTAGAACACCAGAACTGTTTTAGCCAAATGCCATTCCCCACCTCTCTGTTTTCTGACTTCGGTTTTCCTTTCCCCTTCCCATGTGCCTGTTTTGGGTCTGCTCATCTGCCAACCTGCTCAGGATACCCCGGCTTTTGCTGTGCTGTGTTAAATCCACTTCCAGTGGTGGTTTCTTCAAGTGTAAAGCCTCCTGGTGTCTCTTTCTGGGTGGTCATTTGGGAAGGACTGTAGGGAGGAGTTGGAGATGCAGCCCTGCTTGTCAGAAATTTTTGCTCCATGCTATGCTCTGCTTTGGTAATTGCATGAAAAATTCTGGGTGTTGAGGCACTTGGCAAAAAAATTAAAGCCAGCCAGTGGGGACTCATCCCCTTTGGCAGCTTTCTGGCACAGGCAAGGTAGGACAGGGCTTGGGGAGACTCAGTTACCTCTGTAATTCCTAAAAGCAATGCTGCTTATTTCATGTACTCCTGCAAGGTATCAGATTTTGTACCCCTCAGTGCTTTGATGGATGAATAGGATGAGCTAAAATTAAGGTGGCACATGTGAAGGGGATTCAAAGACCTTGGCTGACTTTGGCTTGTGCCAGGGGATGGGAAATATTTGCAAGGAAGATGTGGTGCATGAGGGATCATGTCTAAAAGTGACCCACTTGGAAACCCCAGGGCCTCCCTGGTGCAGTCAGAAAAAAAAAAAAAAGGAAAAAAAATAAAATAAAATAAAATAATAATAATAAAAAAAAAAAACAACCCTGATTGCTGGCACAGGGAGAAGAAGAAAAGCAATCAGTGAGCACGCTAACACCACCCAAATATAATCAGTGCAGGCTCAGTGTGGTGCTGGAGGTGGTGTGGGTTTGGGGTGCACAGACCAGGGGTTTTTGTGGGGAGAGGTCAAAGCATCACATCTGTGTGTAGTGGTAGGGTCATCGTGGCTGGGACTGCATCTTGTTCTGGTGTTTACCTTAAAAGCGAGAGCGGAGATAGATGAATGATTGGAAAGTCTGAGTTAACCTGAGAGAACCTGGGATTTTGAGTTGTTTTGTTATGAAAGAGGAAGGCCAAGGGGTGGCTGGAGCACAGTCTGCCAGTCCCCTCATTAAGTGCAGAAATCTGGCATCACTTGTCAGGCTGTCAGACAAAGAGATAACAAGATCCTGAGGCTAGAAGCTAAGGAGAGACAAAATTAAACATGAAATTACGTCCACCTGCTCTTTTACTAGGAAAGGTAAATAAAAACGGAACAACTTCTCGATGGCCGTGCTGGACTGTTCATCACCCAAAAAGACTTTAAAAACAGTCCTATGTGGGTTTTGTTCTGTTACCAGAACCTACTGCCATCCCATTAAATAGGAGGAGGACAACGTCTTCCCGACCTAATGAGGCCTCTCCAAAGCTGACGTGAGAGCTTCAGGGCAGTTTCCACCCTCACTGAAGAACCCAGGGAAGGAGCGAGCCGCAGAAGTGCCCAGAGGGCAAGAAGATGCTGCAGCTTCCTGGGGTCCTTTCCTTTTCTTTTGTAGGCTGGGGATGCACTGAGCAGTTCCCTCTGGTCCTGGGCTGCTTGTTAGCTGGTGTAGCATATTCATCCTTTCTATTTTTTTCCTTCTGGGGAGAGTTTCTAAGCCTTCCCTGCTCCCTGTGCACCTCTGGCAAGCTGAGCAGCAGGCAGTGCCACCTGGGGAGCCCAGTGAGGAAAAGACAAGTAGTTTTTCTCACCTTGCAGTCCCTATGAGGAGCACTGGGTGGTGGGGACACTGTCTTTTAAGTTGTCTGTCCGAAATCCTTGTTTTTTCCCAAGGGTAAGGGGTTTGCCAGGACACTCTCCTCTTCCTGCCAGCGAGGACAAGGTGGGAGACTTCACAGGGCTCAGCACAGCAGTGTGCAGGGAGAAGGTGTCCTCCTGTGTCTGTGATTAGATATGATAGCAGCAGTAGTGATGAAAAGTGATGAAAATGTACATGAAAAAGAAAAAGAAAAAGAAAAAGAAAAAGAAAAAGAAAAAGAAAAAGAAAAAGAAAAAGAAAAAGAAAAAGAAAAAGAAAAAGAAAAAGAAAAAGAAAAAGAAAAAGAAAAAGAAAAAGAAAAAGAAAAAGAAAAAGAAAAAGAAAAAGAAAAAGAAATGAAAGAAAAAAAAATGGGGAGAGAAAGAAAATACAGCAGCCCTTAAAATCTATGAAATAGGTGATGGTAATTTCCAAAGAAGTTTAAAATATTTAATAGGAACAAAGGGGAGGGGGGTGTAAAAATAAGACACCTAACATCCAGAGCATCCCCCGTGGCTGTTCCTTCCCGGCGCTGAGGCCAGAAATAGCACATTTCTCTCCAGGAGGCTGGGGATAAAAGGACTGAGCAGAAAAGGAATGAACAGACCCAGCTCTGGGTCCCCATATCAGCAGCTCCTATCCACAGGGGAAAAAGGTGGTGAGAGACCTCAGCAGGCCCTGGAGAGGTTTCCAGCACATGGTGATGTGAACTTCTTGAGTCAGGACTAAGCTGGTGAGACCACAAACGCTTTTTGTCCCCATAGGGACTGGCCCCATTCTTCTCCACTTATTCAGTCCACTTTTTGCCATCTTTCCCTTGTCTGTGTTGCCTTTTTTAACCTCTCCCAGCACACCCGGAGTGGTATCCAGCCTACAAAAAGGGCGAAGGACAGCATCTGGCTTTGCCCATCTGGGTTTTGCATTGCTCCTTTGCCCAAGTTCAGCTCCACTCCAGTTAATCTGGCCAAACCATGGTGCTCCCCTGCCTCCCACCTCCTTGGGCAGGATCCTGCCTGGTCTCATTCCAGCTCTGATACTTCTTTCTTGCTGGTGAAGACCAGCAGTGCCCAGCACTACCAGGAAGAAGGTCCTGACACAAGTTTCCAAGCAATTAAGTTCTAGAGTCCTCCAACAAACCCTCTGCAGTGGGCAGGGGAACTGGCTGCAGGGGGCACAGTTCCCATCCAGAATGTTTTTCATCAAGCTGGTCTAAGAAATATGCCAGGAATTGTCTAAGGACAGATAACTCTCTTGACAATAACTCTCTATTGACCAACCCATGAGTCTAGAGAGCCATCCTACATTAGATCCATATGCA
This sequence comes from Aythya ferina, assembly GCF_964211825.1. NCBI lineage: Eukaryota > Metazoa > Chordata > Aves > Anseriformes > Anatidae > Aythya > Aythya ferina. The sequence continues at coordinate 2,175,012 of NC_140300.1, read as the reverse complement.
GAAAGTTATGGTTAGATAAGACAAATTGATACCCAAGGCCTGGAAATGGTCTCTACATCAACCCAAAGCCGGTGTGAGCCCTGCTCAACTCATAGCCTGTCCCCAGCCACACGTGCAGGAAGAGCTGGGGGGTCCTCACAGCAACCATCAGTGGCTGGGACGTGGTCATGATGAAATTTGGCAGCCCACGTCCAGCCTCCTTGCCTCAGGAGCAATCCCAAGCAGACTGGTGTTCCTCCAACCCCTCCTGCTATATAAACCAGCAGAAAGCAAAACCCAGGTGGGGGCATTTTTAGGAGACCATCCTGAGCCCCCATCAGCTCACAGTGGTCTGCCTTCCCTTGAACACATTGGGCACCTCCAGAGAACTTCTTAAAAGCAATTTATTTTCTCTTCAAATGAACACAAGTCTGGATATTGGAACGAGATGGGGAGGCTGGGAGGGAGTAAGGGGTGTATTCTGCGAGCAAATCCCCACTGGCTCTGGTTGTTGTGTTGAATTGGGCTGCATCTGTCACATCTGATTAGAGAGTGTTGTCCTTTTTTATCTCCCTGATCTAAGCTATGATTCTTCTGTTTTTATGTGACATTTCCTTGGCAGTATAACTGCTTGGATTATATATTCAGAATGTTTCCCAAGCCATAAAACATCCAGATTGCAAAGGGTATTTATTTGCACAGTTATGTTTTCGTTTTGTTGTTGTTGTTGTTTTTTATTATTATTTTGCTTTACCATGTGTTATTTTATAATATTGTCTTTTTTTCGTTTTTTTTTTGTTTTTTTCTTTTTTTTCTCTCTCTCTCTTTTTATTTTTTCCTGATGTTACTTTTAAGGGAGATCCATTAGGTGGTTTTTTGCATTAAAAAGTATCTGTAGCATCAGTGTGTGAAATTCAGAACAAAACTATCCATATCATACTTGGGCACTTTTTAGTTTAAAGTCCCCTGTCCTGGTGTGTTCTGTTGACCTGGTGTGGAGGCAGAACAAATCCTTGAAGTCTTTTTGATTAACAAATTTTAAGGGAGGCATGAGTCTCGTCCAAAATGGTCATATCTATTACTTGGGTTTGCTGGGAAGTTCCTGGACTACATCACCACTTGTGCAAGCTGCCTGCTGGAAATAGTGAAAAGAAAAAAAAAAAAAAAAAAAAAAAAAAAAAAAAAAAAAAAAAACCAAGGATCAGGAGCTGCTATTTTTCAGGCCATGATGTGTTCAAGACCCATCAGTTACATGGTGGGTTGAATGAGTAGCAGAAAAAAATAAATAAATAAATAAATAAACAAACAAACAAACAAACAGCATCCCAGCTAATTCCCTCTCCAGTTGTGAATATGTCTGCAAGTCTGGGTGCAGGCAGTGACAAAACCAATCCAAGATCTGAGCTGGAAACAGGTTCACTGAGCCCAGGCACAGCCCATATAGAACATTTCTAATCCACCTGGAAGATCTCTGTGCAGATCCACCTAGCAACAGGACGTTAAAAAACATAAAAACTCTGTAGTTCTCATCCTGGGAACACAAATTGTTCCAGAGTGCTGAGAGATTGTGCCTGCTATCTAAGGGCTTCCATAAATATGTTCCTCTCAGGTGATGTCTCATCCCCTCCTTCCAGCTCCTCAGTGTGTGAGTGAGTCCCAAAAAGACTCAGCTTTACTCAGCTCTGACCATTTCCCAGCCACCCTGCCCCAACAAGCCCACACCCAAGGTTGTCCTGACTTTGCACAGGCCAGTTTTGACTGCTAGATTACTGGAATATTTCATGGTTTTATGGGTTAACTTTTCTGCTGATATTTCCCACCAGCACAAGTATCATGTAATCGTGTTCTCTGGGTGGTTTAACTTTTCATTGTCAGCCATCTCCAAAGGGTCTTGCACATCAGAGACTATTAAAAACAACTAATGACACAGATATTGATCATGATCCACTTCCTCTGCTCTGTAAATAGATGTTATTTTTGCAGCATGGACTAACTCTATAGTTACATTTATTTATATCAGCTGAGATTTTCAGTTTGTTTTTTTTTTTTCTAAAATACTCCTCATCTTTGTATTTTCTTAATTGTGTATATCAGATCTTCTTTTCTTTTCTTTTCTTTTCTTTTCTTTTCTTTTCTTTTCTTTTCTTTTCTTTTCTTTTCTTTTCTTTTCTTTTCTTTTCTTTTCTTTTCGTTTCGTTTCTTTTCGTTTCTTTTCGTTTCTTTTCTTTTCCTTTCCTTTCCTTTCCTTTCCTTTCCTTTCCTTTCCTTTCCTTTCCTTTCCTTTCCTTTCCTTTCCTTTCCTTTCCTTTCCTTTCCTTTCCTTTCCTTTCCTTTCCTTTCCTTTCCTTTCCTTTCCTTTCCTTTCCTTTTTTCTTTTCCTTTTTCTAAAATACTCTTCACATTTATGTTTTCTTCATTAGGTGGTTTCTTCCAGGCTCCTCTCTTCTTCCACATATCCTGTAAGCTCACACAGCCATGCTGGGACCCTTGGTTAACTGACTGGCATGTCTGGGACTTGATGACATTGTGGAACATGATAGGAAAGCCTTTTGGTGCCACTAAAAGGCTCTTGGGATCCCCAGGGGGAGAGAGTATTATCAGAGTAAGGGGTTATCAGGAGAATGATGGACCCAAGTGAGCCCCACACCACCCCAGTCTCTCAGACCTCCACACCCCAGGGCCAGAACTGCCCTACAAAAATCTAACACATCGCTCCATCAACCTGACCCCATCTCACCAAACCTGGTCACATCTTTGTTCCAACATTATATTTTCTCATTTTCATCCATTATCAGCAGGGGCTGAAGGAGTCCAGTTAAAAAAAAAAAAAAAAAAACCCTCATGTATGTGTGTGTACTCAGAAGATAAATACAATCACTGGGACTGATTGACTAATAAACTCCTTTCCAGAGTCTGCTGATTATTCCTATGGAGGCGAAACCATGCTGATGAATTAGCAATGGATTATTAGAGTGGTCCTGTGTCACGTCTGCAGGGCTAATTTTCCTGCTGAGGTAACGGGTGTTTACTAAGCCAAATATTCGCCTCTTATCTTTGTCTCCTTGTCTGCAAGAAAATAATTCAAAGCTTCCTCACCAAACCGGGGCCATGGATAGGGGAATGATTGAAAGGCTTTGACAGAGTGGGAAAAGAGGTTGTGTAAAGAATTGCTTCACAGCTCAAACACAAGGCACCTATTAAATAAACTGACAATGAAGATAGACAAACCAGCTCCTGCAGAGCTTGAGCTCCAGCTTTGGTTCTTGTGTTTACCAAGGAGACCTCGCACAGGTAGGTCGGAGATGTCACCTGGACACTTCATACTGGTAGGAGAGGGCAGCTGGAGGCCACTGGGAACCCCATAACACAGCTGGGGAAACTGAGGACATGTAGAAGAGCCTTTGGGACCGGACATCATCTTCTGAGAACAACAGGCTCATATAACGCCTTTGCTCTAGTTCTTCAAGGACAATGAAATTGGTGGAGCACTGGTAGGAAGCCAAGAGTGGACAAGCCAGAACAACCCAGACTATAGAGAAGGAGCTGAAGGTTCATCTGATAGTGCATGGTACCCTTGCAGAGTCAAGAAGACAGCAATGCAAAGCCCTCAAACTGCCAATTTGCTGCTCACACCCGGGCTGGAGATGGAGTTTCTGCCCCTTAGGACTGTGCAGCCCCTGCTCCACCTCTGGGGATGATGGAACCAGAGAAAATTCAAACAATTTCCACTGAAAAGACCCTTTTTTTTCTGAGCCATATCTGGTTTTGAGCTCACCACACTGGAAATATTAAATGGATGTTGTGGGTGAGTTACTGAATTGAGGGATTTTTATGGGGGTTTTCTCCCACCCAGCAAATAATTTGCCTTTGTACGGTCCTGCATCCCTGCTGAACCCTCTCAGTTTCTCTTCTTGTATTTCCAAAGCGTGCCGAGAGCTTTCCAGGCTGTATCCTTCTCAATCTTAATTCTGTCTTTGGCGTTGCAGCGCGTCAGTGAGCTCTGCCATGTGTGACCACCTGGACCTGTCCTCAGCCAAGAGTTTACATAGGATGGCAATGGGGCCAGACTCGAATCAGCCATGGCCTGTCATGTATCTTAATGCCAAATCCCTCCTGGCATTTTCCCCTAGCTCAGCCTGTTTTGAGTTTGAGAAGCTCCCCAAAGCAGGGGGACAAATGGGAAGACAAATGATGGGGAATATGATGTGGAGCATGGCTGTATCACAGCTGTGTGTATTGCCCATGGTCCACAGTCCCTTTCTGACCCGATTTACCTGGACTGGCTGTGTGGAAGGACCAGGGGTCCAGGCTGCCCCAAACCCTGAGCCAGGGGAGGCATGGTCCCCTCGCCAGCCCATGAACACAGTAGGATTTGCATTTAGATGCGAACAGCTATGAACTGAAATGGCCTTTTGTCACCGCACAGCTGCGGCACGCAGCTGCTCCTTGATGCAAAAAGGTCCCTCATGGTGGTTACACATCGGGGCCCTGCAGTCCTTTGGTGGCTTCCTCCGCTCATCCGAATCAAGGCGCTGGGTGGAAATGCCAGAGAGCAGCAGATTTCCCCGCGGTGTCTTCCCCTTGGTTTGATCCCAGCACCGCCACGCCTGCTGCCACCGCACACAGCATCGTAGGGGGAGACTCTGCTCACACAGCCAGACACCAAAATGTGATTTGGGCTCTTGATTCAGCTGTCTGTGTGAGATATGACGTGAAATATTCTGTAGGTTACCTATAGGGCCACCATGCTATGAGGGTATGGGTGTCCTGTGGTCTGCAAGTCCCACACAGGTACCTCAGACACACGTGGACATCACAAATGCTACTAGATAGCTGGCTTTAAGAAACTACAAAGCGTATCATGAGCTCCTATTGAGGATTTGGATTCAATTATCCTTGTGGGTTCCTTCCAACTCAGATATCCTCTGATTTTAAGATTCTCCCATGCCTTGCTCCTAGGAGACACCTGCAAATACAGAGGAGTCTCTGCACCCAGGGTCTGACTTGAGCTGAACCTCTCCTGGAGTGCTTTTGCCATCAAAAATGATTAAGGGTTCAAAAACATGATTCTCTTCTGATACAGCAGCAGAAGCAGCCTTTCTGCAAAGCTCTGGGAAATTGGGGTGACACCGTGCAGAGAGAAAGCCCCCAGAAGGGACAGGTCTGATCTCCTTAACCAGCACCTCACTCCCTCGATGACAGCAGCGGTGATTTCAGATTTATCCACTGTGAAGTCCGGAGGTTTCCAACAAGATCTGCGACAGCAGGACTGCAGGATTTTTATTTTATTTTATTTTATTTTATTTTATTTTATTTTATTTTATTTTATTTTATTTTATTTTTTATTTTATTTTACTGTGAAATCAGCCCTCATCATAAAATACTGATTCACTGCAGTTGAAGTGTTCGGCTGAAAAAAAAGTGGCTTGGGGATGCTGATGACCCACGGGCATGTGGGAGCTTACACTGGAGCTGGGGATGGGGTCAAAGATAAGCACTTTTCACGGGTATTTTATAAGGGCCTATGAATTCTGTGAGTTGCCAGCAGCTATAAAATAATAATAATTAAAAAAAAAAAAATCCTTCACTTTGTGAATTTTGGTTTGAGTTTCCAGCCCAGCAGCTGTAAGTAGGTGGGCTAGACATAGCAGAGCCAAGACTCCAGCAATTTGGACTTTGGGTGCTGGAAATCATGGAGCAGTGACAAACCTGCAATAAAGACCTCATCTGGAAGTTGGTGTTTTCAGATAAGAAAGTTCAGTTGAAATGTTCCTGAATACGAATGCCTTTCCTCTCTGGAAACTGAAGCATTTGTAATGGAAGATTTCCCCTCTCTAAGAAGTGTCACCCTGCCCCTTGCAGATGCACCATCTATTTGTTTACCAACGTTATTTTAGAACTAATATTAAACCAGTATTGCTCTCTTGGCAGGAATGTTTTTTCCCCCTCAGTGGTGAAATTGCATGTGAATTCTGAATTTTCCAGTTAATTGAGCAAGCTAAGCGCTGGCAATGCAACAAGTCCCTGTAACGTACATATGCTTTATTCCGCTTTTCCTCAAGGGGTCCATATTGAAATAGTCATAAGGAAAAGAAAAGACAAGTGGAAAAAAGAATAATAAAAAAAAAAAAAAGACTTTCTAAACTTGCAGAGTCATTTCTTGGGGGTCTCTGAGATCTTTTCCATCTTATTTTCTCTGCATCATCTTGGGGGTTATCACAGGATCCCCCTAAAGCAGTGATGTCTTTATCAGTGAGATACTCAGGGGAAAAGAGCTGACTGGCGATGGGACCCATGTTCAGAGGCAAATACGAGAAAATAGCAATTATGGGATAGAAACTTCAGCCTTTCCCACAAACCTGGGAGTCCTGGGTGAGATTTAGGGATTAAACTGCAATCCTGGCAGCCTCAGCTATGGGATGGGTATGGGGCAAGCTGAGGGCTCAGTCCCAAAATGGGGCAACCCAAAACCTCTGCCCAGTGCCATCAATCATTTCGGCCAGGCTATTACAGAGCTGACCCCATGCAGTGCTGATGGCTGGGGATTTCCCGGAGGGAAAAGCATCCCATCCACTCTGGAAGGTGAAAAAAATCAGCTCCGAGGTGAAATGTAATCGAGGGCCAGCTCCTTCCCTGGTGTAAAGCGCCCAGCAGCAGGAGGCCAGTGGGACGATGCCAGCTCCCAGCCAGCAGCGAGCTGGCCCTGGATCAAAACATGCATTAAATCTCCATTTGGGTGATAGGGTTTTTGCTTAACATGTGTTCCTCATTGACACAGTTTGTTTTATGTAAAAAAGGGTCATCAGCAGGGGCAGCAGATGTGCGCCGACACCACGCTCAGCCACAGGCCTGCCCCTAGAGCCAGAGGGGACAGGGCTGAGCCCCCCAGTTGGTTATGGCTCCGTATTTTCAGACGGGGTTTCTGTTCTCCTCCAGGCTTGCATCTGAGTTGCCAGTCAAAATAAGAGTCAGGTGTGACTTCCACTCCTGGCGTTAGTGCAGAAAATTCCTTCCCTTTTCACAAAATAAAATAAATAAAGCATAATTTTCCCCCTGTGTGGAGACAGTGGCTTTGCAGGAGCTCTCCTTCCTGTGGCTGAAAAACAGGAATAAAATAAAATAAAAAAGAAAAGAAAAAAAAAAAGAAAGAAAGAAAAGGAAAAAAGAGGAATAAAAATTAAAAAAAAAAAAGATAAAATAAAATAAAATAAAATAAAATAAAATAAAATAAAATAAAATAAAATAAAATAAATAAATAAATAACAGGAATAAAAAAACTCCACCTTCACTGGGCTTAGGATTTTCTATGGGCTTGGGGGATATTCTATGATTCTATGTCCTTACAATACAGGGGCTGATTTCCAGACCCTTATTTTTTATTGGAGTTTTAAAGGCTGAAAAAGAGTTCTGACAAAACACCCTTAGAGTTCCCAAGGCATTTTTGTTTCTTATCATCATTAAAAACCAAGCGTTTGGTCATTTCCAGGTCTCCCCAGTTCCTCCCCTGCCTTACACTGGGGCTTTGGCAGGGCAGCTGTATCCCACCCCCTCTCTATTTTCCATCTTGACCAGCTCTCCGTGGTGCATCCCACTGCCTTTCCTTCCACCCTGAGCTCAGACATCCCCAATTTTTCCCCTCTTCCCTGGAAAGGGTTAAGAATAAATCACTTCCAAAGCAGCCCAGCCGCTGATCCCAGAAACTTTTTCAAGTGGGACCTGCTGCCAGTGCCGGAACCTATTTGTGTCCCACTGTTCCCAGCCGTGTGGCAGGTGATTCTTAGTCACAACGCATTTGCTTTGCTCCTGTAGGACTGTCATCTAGTGTTTACTCCAGGACCGCAGCAAAAAACCACTGGTCTGAAGCAGGGCTCGAACACGGGAGCTGCTCATTTACCATCTTGCACAGGGTGTCATAATTTTATTAAAACCCAGACAAGCCTGACACCTTGGTGACAGAATATAATTTCCCTAACCAAATGCCTTGACACCAAAAATTAGGCTAAATTGCATTATTTTAAAGGAGCAGATGGGGAATGCTAAACATTTACCCAGGGAAATGCTGAGATTGCCACAGTCCATTACTGCCACAGCATGGCAGGGCACCTAATGGCCTGCATTAGCAAGTGCAGAGCAGAAGCCACGGGTAAAAGTCCATCCCTGGGTGGTCATGTTCTTTGGCAAGAAATAGCATCCCTCCTCCCCAAACACAGCAAGCCTATAGCTGCTGGGGGAGAATATCAGATTTATAGCGAGGCTGTGAAGGGAAGAGATTAAGGGGTTAAAGTGTGGCTCGCGGAGCACCTCTCCTGCCCTGCCACATCCACACCAGCCTTGAAGCAGAAGGGGATGAGGATGAGGATGACTGCTTGGCCAGCTAAAATTTCAGAAACCTCCCATTTGCCATCATCTGAACCCTTCTCAAGCAAACCTCAAGCAGTTCAAGTAGAGAAGAGGACTACAGCTCCTGACTCACAAATTCTCTGCAGTTCCTGTTGAAGCTGGATTCACAGCACAGCCCCCAGGAACGAGCATCACTGCCTTTCCAAGCAGCTTGTGCCCTGTGTGGCTGAGCAAGCAAGCAGACACCCCTCTGTCTTCGTCCCAGGTGTCACTAGCAGGTCCTCACATTTCCCATCTCCAGCCATCAGGGTCAAGATAAGGATTTGGAAGTTGCATAAAGGCAGGCACGCCTACATAGGGAAGAATTGAGAATTGGGGTGCTTAGACTGGCAGGTAAGAAAGCAGGATTCTTGGCTTCTGTGCCTTGTCAGCACTAGATGGTGAAATAAAGCCTTGGAGGGATATCTGACTTCTTAAGAAAGAAGGTAGGGACTCCTACTGCACCTCCTGGGGGTCAGAGCAGCTGGTTGTGTGCCTTAACCATTGCATCTCCTCCTGCATGGGCAGCCTTCAGAGTTGTCCTTTCCAGATTCAGAGCCCCAAGCTGTGCCCCTGCAAAGTCAGAAATTGTCTCAGAGAGAAGGTGTTGGGAATCTGGAGAAACCAGATTCGGCTTAGCCAAAATTTCATGGTGTGACCATGTGTCCAGGGCTCTGCCGTGGTGTCATGAATATGTCACAGTGAAAGACACACACCCAAAAAGCAAATTAAGCCTTTTGCACGGGGTATTTACATCCTCACATGTGCATCCCCAGCTGATCATCAAACCAACCAAGCCTCCCACATCTTCTGATTCTCCCATGTGTAGGGAGGGTGGATGCAGGTCACACCAGGCTGCTTGTCTGCTAATGCCAGGGCTGCACACATAGCTTCTGTTTCCTGCAGTGTTTTGGGAGAATGTGCAGCTCCCTTGTGCCTGCTGACAGATTTAGGGACATATTCAAGGAAGAAATCCCCACCAGGTAAACCTCAAGGCCACATTCCGGTTCAGGAAAGCCCTGATTTATAGGAAATTCCTCATGACTGGAGACTTGCTGTAGTCTCACTGCGTACTTACACTGTTCCTGTTCATTGCCTTAGACATCTGCTACCAACCAGGCCCAGAGTGGGACATGTGGTTGAGCAGTCTTTCAGACTGGCCTGATGTGGACTGTCTTCTTTCATGCTGGACATGACAAGGGACTGGTTTTCCCCGAGCTCAGAAATGTGAAATGCAGGCAGCAGCAGACAGGCTTAGTCCCTGGGGAAGGAGATGGAGGAAGGCGAGGAGCAAAGTGTGAGAAATCTGCCCCCAGCAGCAGGAGCTGGGGAAGGACCTGCAGGTCCAGCAGAGCCACAGCCTAGGGAAGACAACGAGGTCAGGAGGTGGAAGTCCTTTGCCCAGGGCTCTCTGCCACCACTGATGGACCTGAAGCTTTCTTTCCTGAGGCACAGCTGAGCTCACAGTGTCTGCATTCAGCAAGGTCTGACCCAAATCACAGCTTAGTTTGAGCACTGCTAAACATTAATAACCTGAGAAAGCTGCTGTGCTTGCCAAATCTGCTTCGTTTCTGCCTCAGAGCTGTACTGCAATTGGCTCCGATGATGGACACAGCGAAATCCATGTTGACATGTAACCCATGTCTCTCCCTGTACAGCTCCCACAAGAAAAAGCAAGATGTTGTACAAAGATCTCAGCATTGCTGGACCAAAACCACTTCCAAGTGCTGGGTGGAGGCATCCAAGAAGTCTGCAGCCCCCCAGCACATTGCAAACCTGCAAGGGAAAGCAGGTTCACTGCAACTCAGAGCTACCTAGTGGCACTTTCTGAATGTTTTCCAGCTGGGCAATGAGCTTCTCGTGTCGTGGACTCCATATCCAGCTAATTACCATGACAGCTTTGGAGGAGGATGGCATGTGCAGGGCTTCCTGGATATACCCACATTTCACATCCAAGGTACCTCAGGGCTGCCAGCTCCATCCCTGATCTGAAACAGCATCAGCTAGAAGTCTCTGAAAAAAAAATAAATAAATAAATAAAATAACCGAGAACACTCAGGGCAATTTCTACAAATGCAAACCCAAGTCCAAATGAGAGTAGATTGGACGATTTCTGCACACTCTGAAAGCAGAAATGCAAGGAGCATTTAAGGAACAGTTGGGGAGAAAGCAATCAAGAGGACTAACCAAAAAAAAAAAAAAAAAAAAGAAAAAAGAAAGAAAAGAAAAAAAAAAGATAAGTAGATGTGATAAAAACCTTGGTGTGCTGGAAACAGTAGTAGTTTAGCTGGAAAAGGTGCCCCCAGGAGAGCAAACAGCTGTTTTGAGGTGGTGGAGGGCTGGGAGGAAGCAGCCTCAGAGGAAAAACATAGCAAAGAGATGAGCTGGGGAAAGAGTGAGAGCCACAAAACAAGCAGAGAGAACACAAAGCAATCATTAATTAGAGGAGGAAAAAGGAATAATGTGCAACAAATTGCAGAGAGCATTGGCAATTAGCAGCAAGGAATCCATTCCCTTCTGCACACAATAGACGCCAGATAAGAACATCCATTTCAGGATGTTTTGCACAAGTATTGCTCGGGGCAAGTAGCCACAGCAGTGTGGGCATTTGTGCTGACACTGCCTGTGCAAAGGGGGGAAAGATTTGTGGGGAGAGGGAGCAGCTGGCTGGGGGTGGGGTGACCCAAAGAGACCAAAAACATGTGGGAGGCAAAGGACATAAAGAAAATATTCCTGTTTGATAGTGCTCTGTGTAAGCTGAAGCACTGGGTATTTCAGGCCCAATAGCATCAGAAACTGGCTACATGAGTGAAGACCACACTGGAGCTCATGCTAGGTGTCCCTGAGCCTGATTTGACATCTACAGCAATGACCCTCGTTGCCCTGAATGATGCAGGACGATGCAGTTAGCTACCCCTGTTCCCAACAAGCAATTCCTTAAATAACTTAAATAAATGACTTATGTTGGAAAACTCCACCAAAACTGAAGGAACTGGTTCTCCACCCCAATGGATCTTGAACTAATCCAGGATCCTTTCTGTAGATAGAGAGATCTGTCCAGGTCCATGACTCAACAGGAGCAAACTACCACAGCTCCCCAGTGGCTGAAACCAGCACATCCTAACTTAAAAGTGCCGGGATAGGTTATTACTGGGCAGTAATTCTTTAAAGCACAATAATTCAATTGTTTTCAAGCATGTTGCAAGGCCTTGTTTTTGTTCAAGATTTCTGGAGGACTCCCAGCTCCGTTAGTCATCCTGGCCTGCAGTGGAAGGTGGAGATGATGGGTTGGGTGCTTCTTCATCTCCTGCCTAGCAAAGGGATTGCCAAGTTATAGCTCCAGATCTGAATGCAGATGGTCAAGTCCAGCTCACCCTCCACTCCTTGCAAGTGGAATTTAATTCATTCATTTCAATTTAGATGTCCCCATGTAGGTGTCCACACATGCACCAAGTGTATGAGTACCTCCGTAGACTTTGGAGACCCAGTCAAAGGATCCTCAAGTACCACTCCATTGACCTGAGAAGTCTAATTTCAAGGGAATGAGTGGCTCTGTGGACCTCCAGTGCTTTAATAGGTGCTTTAATACTTGTTGCATAATTGGGTACCTACCTACAGCAGCTGCAGGCCAGGCAGGACACCTGAGGACATTGCAGTAGAAATGTTTGGTCAACTAGTCTGAGCCCTGTGTGCTAACTCCCACCCATGGCATCTAGTGTTATTGGAGATGCTCTCGGGTGTCCCAGGAGTTAAATGCACTGAAAGTCACACAAACCCTGGAAAAGGTAGAAAAAACCCTGCCCTGACTAAAGGCAGCAGTGCGAGCACAGGGACGAGAGGTGTCATTTAGGTGATTTGTCAAACATCTTTGAAGACATCACTCCTATGGTATTGGAAGGGGAAAGACTTGCTCAGCCTGTGATATTTTTTTTTTTCCAAAGACCATCTCAGAAAGTTTCATCTGTGAGAAAAAAAAAAATGGTTGTAAAGAGCCTAAACCTCTTTACAAAATCAGTATAGACACCTACATTGTTTGGTTTTATTTTCCTTCAGATTTTAAAGGCCTCTGTCTCTCAACAGTGCAGGCACATGCCACAGTACAACATTTACTCCTTACATGAAAAGAAGCCAAACAAATCAAGAAGTCCCTTTGAAACTCACTGGCTTGAGATACAGCTGAGTAAAATATTTACCATGGGATTCCTTGCCAGAAAGAGGTAAAGGGAAACACAAATGGAACGAAGGGGGAAAGGGGCAGACACAGGATCTGTGCGTTTGGCAGAGCTGAACAGGGTTTCAGGTCCAAATATGTGTTTGAAAATGAATGTCTCTGTTCAGTCTTTTTTTTCTAGGGAAAGCTCTCCTACTTCATCTTTCCTTATTCTCATGCTGGGAATTAATGAAATACCCAGGAAAACTCTTGCATTTCAAATATGAGCCTCCCACTTTCCAAAAAACTTGTCAACAATTAAAATCCAGAAGTCAACTCAAGACAAACTGAGGAGCACATCTTGTTTTGTTTCTAAATTTCTTGGCAAGAAATCAAGTCCTTCTATATAAAGTTTAAATCTACTTAAGTCTATCAGTATTATTCTGGTAGGAGAGAGTGTTTGGAAGCCAGAATTTTGTTAACCAGCCCATGCTACTGGGAAATCATTCCTCTGCACAGCTAGAGCAGCACGCTGACACGGGGAAAACATCTTACGTTAGATATTAGAAAATGAACCTCATGCGTGCACCAGATATCTGGTTAATGTGCATCATTTCACCTCTTTTCTCGAAATTTTCAACTCCTCAATCAGAGATGCCATTCACCTCTCAGCTAAATATTTCATTCAGCAGCAATTGATTCTTTTTTTGGATAAATATCTGTCACTGCCTCCTATCAGCAGTAATTAAAGTCATATGATGCAGCCCTCGGCATCACAGGTGACGAGCAGTTCGTGGCTGTTGTTGATGGGTAACAAATTCTTTCGGGGAAGGAGCTGACAGTCACGGTGCTGACAGAAACCTCCGCTGGCTCCTGGGTCTTCCCAGGACAGGGAGGCCACCAGGCCCCTCCATCAGCAGGAGGCATCGCTGCTGGTGCTGGCAGGGCAGTAAGGGCAGTAAGTCACCCTCACCCTCAGGGCAGTGTTTCCCCATCCCTAAACTCCTTCATTCAGCACTGAGCCTGTAAAATCTCCATTTTTTATTGTTCAAAAGTCCTCTGACCTTCCTGTTCCATCTTTCTGACCTCGCTCAGTGACCACCTTATGCATCCCCACCCAACCCACCTTCTCATGCCCATGTTCCTTATCCCAAAGCTCTGGCTCTGTATTCGTCAGGTATTTTTCCAGCCCTGCCCAGAAAATGAGTTTATTTCCACTAGATAATAATGCAGAGAGAAGGCAGCTGGGACACCTGGCCATTTCAACACAGTCCAGCTCACTCTTTTCCAACCAGTCCCAAAGCACAGTGTCCCAGGGATGTCCTAGTGCACAAAGCAAAATTAGACCCCCAAACTTCCCCCACCTTCTAGAGAAAAGAAAACGTAAATGCAGCTCAGAAATGCTGATAACTTGCTCTATCCATGTTTCTGAGACCAAGATCCCTTCCCCTCTCCTCCCATTGCTGCCAAGCTCCTCCAGCACTCAGGACAAGGTAGACTTTACCCTTCTCCATATACTGCTCCTGTTTGAAGTGTAGACCTGCCTTAGTATGCCCTCAGGACTGAAGGTGATGTGGCACAGAGTGTCCAGAGAGGTCATAGATTCTCCTACCCTGGAGATATTCAAAAGCTATCTGGACACAGCCCTGGGTAATCCTGGTGATCCTGCGACCTTCCCAGGTCACCCTACTAACCAGGACGTGTTCAGCTTAGCCACAGTGCAGCCAAAAAAGAAGCTGAAGGAGACTGGAAATGTATCAGCTGCATTCCCTTCACCGTGCACCATATATCCACATGCCAGCACACACACCAGACACCCTTCCACCCCCAGGCACACACACACAAGCCTCACACCACAAACCACACCTGCACTCCTGCCCTCTGCCCACTGCCAAAGACCTCAGCCCTGCCTCCAGAGCTAAATCATAAGTCGGAGCACCGAGCAGCAGACGTGATGGGTCTCATTTTCATTCCAATTTAGTTCAGTGTCCTCGAGAAGCAAAGCCACGCACAGGCAGCGATAGTGGATTTCACACAAAGCAATCAGAACGCAATAATATTCTCCCCAGTAAACGTCCTGGCAAAAGCCTGGGAGATGTTGACATTATTTGCATCTTTATTGTTCCTGAGCAGCAGAGCAATGCTGTTGCCGTGTTTTGACTAAATAGACGAAGAGAGATGTTTTGTTGCTTCCTTGAGTGTGGAAAGATTAAGCCCAATTACACATTCGCTCCATCTCCCCCCGTTCACACATACAGATGCCTCCTCTGCTGAAATTGCAGAACCGCCCTGCGAGTTATTTAAGGCAGGCATCAATGGAGAGCAAGTGTCATCTGCCTGAAACCGAGGGGATGCCACCCATCACGCTGGGTTATCATGACTTCTTACAGATGGGTTGAGCATGGTGGGGGTGCTCAGGATGTTCACAGCTTCCCAGGAGGCCCCACGTTCCCAGTTCCAGCCCCAAACTGGTCCAGCACATCAGCATTTGTGCCCCCAGCCTGCAGGCAGCCTGGGAATAAAGGGAGCTTTTGTGCCTCTTCACATCCCTTTTTGCACACTTTGAGAAGAGAGGACACCCTCCAGCCATGCAGGAGCATCCAAACAGGGCCCTTTTATTAAAATATATCAGGGATGCACAAACGGCTGAAAGCTGCAGGTGTGGTTTATTTTTTCTTGTCTTTATTCACGTACCTCAAGAAGGCCAGGACTTTGGTAAGATCCCTTAAAAAAAATGCATCCAACATGGCCATAAACAGGTTCACCTTCTCCTCATCCCTCAAGCAGCTGCTTGGCCTCTGCCTTCTTCTGCTGTGGTGGTTCCCAAGGGATTTAGGAACTAAAAGGAAACTTGAGAATATTTCCCAGGATATTTCCTCCAGAACTTGGTCCTCTCTAAGCTGCACCCCACCCCTTTTCAAACATCCTGCAGGACGAGAAGAAACTTCGTTTTCTCAGGGTGAGAGCCAGCTTTATTTGCTGTGGGCCAAAGAAAAATGCATCGAGAAGCTGAATGTCCCTTAGCAAGGAGGCACAGGGGCAAGAAGCAGCTTTATTTCCCTCCCGTATCAACCTCCTCATAATGAAAAATAACTGTAGGGTGATGTTTATGGGATGGCCTTGCCCTTGGTCCTCTGAGGGGCTCCCTCCATCCAGCAGCGTGTTCCCACATCGGGAGGAGCCGGCACCAGGCACGAAGCTGGCGTGGAGCCTGGAAGTGCCGTGGTGATGGCTTGAGACAGCCCAGCTGGGATGAGGGCGAATAAATCCTCCCACGGCAGAGGGGTGAGCCTGGGAGAGGGATGCACTGCCCTGTGATAACTCACCCTGAAGGACTGAAGGATTTAAAGAACGGATGGGTGATGAAAAATCCAATTTTTCTGAGCTAGGAGCAAACGGGAATGGCAGCAGAGATAGCCCCAGGGTGGTGGGTTTTGTGTTTTTTAACACCAGAATCTCTGGTGTTAATTATACCTGGAAGTCTTCCTCCTCCAGTTTGGCCCCTGAAGAATTATCCCTGCCTTCCGTGGGCAGGAGATCAGCCCCAAGCAATGAGCACCACATGGTCTGCTCCCACCACCACCTCCTCCTCCTCCTCCAAGGATCCGGGAAGGCTTTCAAACAGCACGTTTTTGTCATTAGCCACCAAAAACAAAAACAAAACCAAAAAAAAAGACACAGAGGCAGCAGGCGCAAAGCTGCAGTCGACGGCAGCTGCTTTCAAAGTGCATCCAAGGCTCAGTGGAAAATGGGGAATGAGACCCACTAATTAGACTGACAGTTAACTCAAAGCCTGTCTGCAGCCCCGCTTTGCCAGGATGTTTTTGTGCCTCTTCTTGAGTGAAGTTCATGGCCAGGGTTAGAGCCTATATCAGACCTGGGCACAATTTCAACCCAATTTTGAAGACGACAAGCCCAGCAGCTCGTGTTGGGGTGCATTTCCCTCTGTTGCCCCCATTCTCCCACTTTTCCAGCCCCCTTCCATCTCAGCAGGACTTCCCACCTCTTCTGGACTCCACACAAGAGTGTATCGTTAAATATCTGTCCCATTTGACCCAGGGCTAACACAGGTTTTGCTGATCCTTAGCACCTGTAAAGACTGTCCCCTGCTTTAGGCTCCTGGTTTCACAGCCATTGCTGTACCTATGGCCTGGACAAAGCTGCCTTGCTTCAGGTATCTGGTGCATCAAGACCTCTGCTGAAAAATGTCCGTTTGCTCCCATTTAAAAGGTCTCATCACTCCTTGACCCACTGGGGACACAAAAGCAACCGCCCACCCATGGTTTGGGGTGAAAACACCGTAAAAGGAAGCTCTCTTTGTTCATTACATCTCATCTCCACCTGGACTGTGACACGTGCACGTCTGTGCCCACCAGACCCAGCTCTATCTCAGCAGGAACCAAGAGGATTCCGGTGCATTAGCAAATTCACGTCCCTCTTCTTTCCATTCAAAGCCAGGGCTTTTACAAAAGATTTTCTTCTAATTGGCTTTCGATACAATGGCATCCAAAAAACCACTGGGCACCCTGGGAAAAGGAGCCTGAAAATCTGAGCTCTTGCTGAATTTGCATGTTGTCCCGGGGGACTGACCCTGCTCACGTCTCAAAAAGCTGGTTAACACCAGAACGATGAGAAAATCCTTCCCTGCCCAAAAAAAAGGCTTAAATGGCAACATTTCTGCTCATCCCAGTGGCATCAGGGATGGTGATTGTGGGGTGGGGGGCGAGAAGAGCTCTATGATTAAGTGGTTGAGCTGAAGAAATACATTTTTTGGACCTATCTGAAAGGTATACTTTTCAATTTCTCTCTGGCAAATCATTTGAACAAAATAAGTCCATTTTTGTTTAGGTGGGAACTTCTTTCCATTTAAAATAAATACTTCTGTGTTTTAAGTTGAAGTGAAGCAAGTGAAATATTGTTTCAAAGGGAGACGTGAAACTGTTTGGAGAGAAGAAAAAAAATAGTTAAATAGAAGCTTTTCCTTTCAAAATTGTCCGTTTTGGTTATTTGGACCCAAACAATGAGCCAAGATTGATACAAAACCCCAGCATCTAGCAGGTGACCTGAAAGTATATCTTTTGGTGTAAAAAATTCCAGGTGAAAATGCTTCTCTGATTTTAGGAGCAGAATTAGGATTCAGAGCTCGGGCCACACAGTTTAATCCACTCCCCCCACAAACACCCAGCCAAATCCTCTTTGAGCACGACCAGGGTGGAGGAGAAGGGGGGCCAGAGGCATCTGCAAGGGAAATACAAGAGCAGCCTTAGAAGGCTCTGGCATCCACTTAACTTGAAAATGAGAAAGAAAGCAATGAAAGACCAGGACAATTAGATCCTGAGTTGCACAGACATTTCCAAAAATGAAAGACAGCGAGGGGAATTAATGGGCATAAATGCAACCCAGTAATTAATTGATAAATGGCATTAGAGAGTTTTCTAAAGAGGAAGAGTCCAACGTGACTTATCTTCCCGGAGGCAGAAGACAATTTCTCCCTCCTTTCACCTTGTAGATAAGGACAGAGAGCAGGGATCTTTGCTTTCCGAGGCTTCAGAGGAATCTGGAAGTTGAAGACAAAAGAGAAAGGAAGGAGCCCCCAGTGAAGGGAGGGAGGAACATCGTGGGCTGTTGTTATTGACTGAGCTGATGAAGCTGGAGAAGAGGGGTATGCAACTATTCACCACCAAATAATTCCTCTTGGAATTATTTGGTGGTGAATTATTTGGTGTTGGAATTATTTGGTGTTGGAAGTTTGGTCTTGGAATTATTTGGTGGGGGACCACTGCTGTTGGCTCACCCAGGACCAAGTTCTGCTGTGGGATCTCCATCTCCTTGCCTTGCTACCCGAAGCACCCACTTATCCCGAGGCAAGCAGCTACGCTACCACCGTTCCCCAACAGCGCAGTGACGGTATTTTCAAGGCTGAATAAGCCTGAAAATTGAGACACTTCCCTCCTCCCCTGCTAGCCACGTTATTAACAATACACTGAATCCCTAGGCAGGATTAGCAGATGGATGGAAACACACAGATCTCAGTACCTAAGAGTAAGTGTCTCTGCTCCTACAGTTACAGGCAGTGGAGACCAAAGACCCTCTCCAGTTGCCTGAAAATAGGCGACTTGAGATGCTGAAGTGCCTGAACACATGCATCTTGAGATGCTGAAGGGTGTGGAAGACATCTACAGAGCCTCCTGGAGCAGCACATGGAGGACACATCAGCTATGCCATATGTGTAAGACCAGGTGAGAGGGCTCAGGAGACACCAGGAGGCCAGCAGGGACCAGACAAGGGCCACGTTACCCTGAGCTGGTGTCAGAACCAGGGTCCAGCTTTGTGGTTTGCACAAAATCCCTTGAATCTCACGTAGAGGTGGATCTGACCTTGTTCATTAACCACCCACCCAGACTGGTCCTGGAGCACATGCATGTGCTGCCCCAAAACCACTCCGGGTACAGGGATCTCAGCAGAGAACTGGGGAGGGACCCAATACCATGAATTTCAGAGTGGTCATGACAAACCCTGTCACTTTCCCTGACCTCTTAGGAGGAAGACACAAGCATGAGAGGAGCTGTGTGCCTGCAGGGTCCGTTCTGCTGGAGCTGCATGGTTGCCCCTGCCCCAAACTGGGGCTTTCCCCTGCCCTTCCTGAGGCTGTATTCCTGCAGGGTTCCCCTCTGAAACCATTCAGGATTCACCTCTGAACCATGCACGGGGCTTTTTTTCTGCTTGGAAAGAAAGGTGGCACAGTGCATGCTCATGTCTTGTTCCTACATGGACAAAAGGACTCCTCTAGGACATATTTCTGCTCCTGGGGATGAGGGAGACCTTGGCTCCCCCAACCCAGGAACCATCTCTGGTGATGAATTCAATGGTGATGGTGAATTAAGGCCTACAACTGGGAAGCCGTGCAGTATTTATCTGACACCCTAACCCTTCCTGAAGCAGTTCCTCATCTCGCAGTCCTGCTGGGAGGCAGGCAGACAGAAATGCTCAGCAGCTTTTCATTCCTGTCGGGAAAATAGGTGCAATCTCCGGCCAAGGTGCCGAGCCAATTCAGCAAAACCCCACACAATTGTCCTGAGCCGAATCAATAGCCCCCCGGCTTCACTGCTGGAACAGGTCACCAGCTTATCAAGGGAGAGCCAAAATAATTCACGGGGTGCTTGTGGTTTCTCTGTCCTTGCAGACGTGTCATTGAGATTCCATTAAAACAAAGCCTGCCATTAAAGGCGCACGGCCGCGCGCAGGCACGGGGAGCGAAGGAAGGCAGAGGAAAGAAGGAGGGAGCTGGCTGTCCTCTGGGGTCATGCAATCTAGCAGCGAAGCCATTAATGCCACGAGATGACAGCAAGGCAAAAACAAGGCAGCACGTTAAGCGCCCGGCGCTGCCGAGCCCATCAGCTGCCCCCCTCGTGCTGATGGTGTGTCGGCGCAGCGTATAATCAGCGAAATTGGTATTCTGCTGCAAATCATCCCTCTCCTGCTTTCACGCCGGGCTGAGTTTTGCTGGTCATTAGGGATCAAGGAGAAAGGACAGAGTCCACCTAGCTCCAGTGCTTGCGCAAAGCCTGCTCGGCCCTCCTTGCAGCAAGCAGGGCCCTAAATGCAAGAGCTCCCCTTGTAGCTGTAAGGAGGGGAAGGGTGATGTTATTCTGGAGGTGGATGGGGCACAGCTAGATCTTTGAGGCCTTGGGGTTTGGTCAAGGCAGATCTGTGATGGTAAAAAATAAAAATAAAATCACCACCAGCAGAGCTGGAACAGCCCCGTTTTAGCATGTGGCACTGAGGTTAGGGCAGACCGGGCACTAAGTGCAGTCAGCCCCTGAATTTTCCTGGAAATTAAAAAGCTTCTGAGCCCTTCGGAGCTCAGTTGGAGCTCCTTTCCAACCAGGCCCTTGGGAATGGATGAGATTTGTTCTTCTGCAAACCCAGAGAGGGCCTTGTCCCACCCTGAGGGTCACAGAGCTCTGTAGCTCCCAAGGATCTCCATCAGAGGCTGCTTTCGCCCTGGGGTGATTTTCAGCAAACCTGGGGTCTCAAGGAGAGGCAACATCACAGCCACTGCTTGGAACCCCTCCAAGGAGCTCTCTGCACGTTATCAAGGTCCAGGTGGCAGTGTCCAGACACAGTGTGATGCTGCTGAGACCACTCCACAGCCAAAAGGGCCAGCAGGTCGCAAAGCTCTTCTGAAAATACAGCAGGGCTCCATTTGGCTATGCTCAAGGGCCCGTTCTCTAACAAGACACACCAGAAAAGCTATTTCCCACACCAGAAAACAATGCGTTTTCTGAAGTTTGATGGAGAATTTTCTCCAGCCAATTGTTTTATGTGTTGTTTTTAAAAAAAAAAAAAAAAAATGTTGTGCATGTCACTCAATGCCAAGTATTTCAAAGTGTGTCATCGCTGATTTCCTTTTGTCATTAGCTGCCAGGTTTGGGGGGTGGTTCAGAGCTGAGCCAGAGGATGATCGGAGGCAAAGCTGACTTGATTAAGACTGTGTTTCGAAACCCTTCTGCATCTTGTTTAAATTGATTTTCTTCTGCTTCTTCTCTAAAGGAGAAGAAATAAAAAATAATAATAATTAAAAAAAAAAAAAAATTTAAAAGAGCTCCTTCAAAGGGAACTGAGTTATTTTCACTGCTGGTATAAAACTGAAAAACATGCAAAGACCAAGCTGCATGACTGCTGCTAATGAAGTGCCCAACTGCAGAGCTCCACAGAGGCCGGCCACAGGAACGGACGCTAAAACCTCGACTCGGTCCGGAGATGCTTGCCAGACAAAAGCCTCACACACGCAAAACCCTCCTAGGAAAACCTCTGCTGAGAAGACAGCACGGTGAAAAAATAATCATGCCAAGAGTGATTTGAAACTCAAAGAATGACTAAAGTTGGTTTAGCAGTTGTGGAAAGGGCAGGCAGGGGGTCTAAGCCCAACCAAGTGGAGGAGAAGGAAAATGGTTGAAAAAAAATATTGTTGTTTTTATGCCAAGGGGAAAATCAAGCTTTTTATTCTAGACATGGCTCAGTTTGGACTCACTGAGCATAGCCAGCAGAGCAGCTCATAAGGCTGGATCCTGGCCCTTGGGCACCTCAAGGATTATTTGGTGTTTGGGTGCTGCGAGAAGGAGCACCCTGGGTTGAGGAGAGCTGCAGAGGTGGTTCCTTTCCAGCTCAGTCCCCAAAGCTGTGTGTGTACCAGTGACATTAATTCTGGATTAAACTCACACTGCTGAATTGTCGGTGCCTCCTGGCACAAATTTGGCCTCACCATGGTCCTATAAAATTCACTTATGGCCCATCCCATCAGCCCAGCTGAGAGTTTGCTGGTGGCCACTTGGTTCTGCAGGTAGGGGAATTTAATGACACGATGAAGGCTGCTGTGTGCCACTGGCCTCGGGACCTTGGGGAATGAAAGAAGCAGCAGAAATAGCAATAAGGACCCCTCTGTCCCTGGACAAGTGTCCCACCAGCTCAGTGCTTTGTGGCTGTGGGATGGCCACAAACCCAACCATCCTCCTGGGCACCATCGGCACAATTCAGCCCCTGGTTGGTCATCGCTGCCCTCTGCAAGCATCTTGGAGCATGTCGTCCGTGGTCAAGTTGTGAAGAGGGCTGTGAAAGCACCCTGAGGTGCATTTCTCAAGGCAGCAATCTGGGGAGCTTTCATTAATCAGCTCCTCCTCCATTTATCCACCTCACCTGGTGCCAGGAGCAGGACACCCGGCTCTCATGCAGTGGGTTTGAGACCATGATGCAGCGTTTTCCCCTCCAATTCCACAACCTCCAAATTCCTGATTTTACTTCTTCGGAACACTTTGGTCATCTCAGCTGAGCATCTGGGACTAAAGCAGGCTCCTTGAACACTTTTTCTGGTA
This sequence comes from Aythya ferina, assembly GCF_964211825.1. Lineage (NCBI taxonomy): Eukaryota > Metazoa > Chordata > Aves > Anseriformes > Anatidae > Aythya > Aythya ferina. The sequence continues at coordinate 2,152,632 of NC_140300.1, read as the reverse complement.
CCCAGGTATTGCCCCCTCCTCACCCACCTAAATTCTTCAAACCCCAGGGGACGGCAGGAGCAGTTTCTTTGCATCCAGATGCCAGATCACTGGGAAGCCACAGGACAGGGTTCCTCCTCCGCTCCAAACGCTGCCTCAACTTGCATCGATTCCTTCATTTATTTCTCCGAGAAATGATTTAAAACAGAAAGGAAAGTTGGCACGGGGGAGCCGCATCCTGCTTTGACGCTGCTGACACAGAAGTGCTCCATCCCCGAGCTCGCTTTGTACTTCTTAGTGCTGGGACTTGAAAGGCACTTCTTTAAAAAAATCCTTGGAAATTAGAGCGATACGGCATCAGCTTTAGGCAACACTTCAGTGACAGCACTCAACAGGACCCCAAGTCTTCAGCATGCGTGTGTGTAACGTTATAAATTTATTTCCCCCTGCATATCGAGAAATGTTGACGCAGGGAATTAAAATCAAGCTGTGCTTCGTACTTTCATTTTTAATGGGACCATTCTTGGCTCCAAGGAGAGATCTATCAGCCCCACGAACGGCAGGAGCGGGCGGGGAGAGCGATCGCCTTCTGCCAAAGACAAATAAAGTAAAAGGAAAGAAAAGGTGCTGGAAAATGATGAATGGTTCAACGTCCTTGGCTGCAGGAGCCTCTTCATTAACCGCCTCACTGCCTTTTTTCTTCCCTTTTTCTTTTTCTTTTTTTTTTTTTTTTGGAGGGGTGGGGAGTGTGTTTTTCCCAAAACAAGGAAAAACAAACGGCTCCTGCAGCTCTGTGAGTCGCCTGCTGGTGGCTGCCCGCTCCCACCTCGGTCCCTGTCCCCCTCATCTCTCCCCTCCAGGACTCAGCATCACATGAGAAAAACAAAAGGAAGATGTTTTCTTCTGGGCAATGTCACTGTGCTGCGTCCCAGGGGACGGGGACAGGGACGGGGCACACACAGAGGTGGCTGCAAGAGTGGTGCACGCTGAAATTCAAGCCCCAGGGAACCAAGGACACTTCTTGTCCTGCGGTGACCTCTCAGTGCACTCCAGGAAAGTCTCCCAGTTTCTGCAGTTCAGTGGCAGCCTTTCAGCCATGGGGAATATCCACTGCCCCCTCTCATTGTTTTGACCTTCTTCTGTGTCCACCTGCAGCCTTGGAGAGCCCAAAAAGGCCATGGAGATGTTGTGGGTCTGGATCTGGTCTCCTCTTGGTGTGGATCCCATACCCCAGGGCAAAGGGTGAAGCGAAGGCATGGGTGGGACAGCAAAAGGAGGCTGCATTTCACAAACCACGGGGAATTGAGGCACGGGGAGATGCCAAGAGTTGCTCCAGGGCAAGGAGCCCTTGTCAGCTGCACCACAAGCGTGGTGCCCACCTCCCAGTGAGCCACGAGCATCCTGCCTCAAAGAAAGGACCTAAACCAACCCTGGTGCCCTGGCCAGCTCTTCCTGTAGTTGTCACAGGGGAGAAGAAGCCAGCTGCAACCCCCCGAGCTGTTTTCCTACAATATCACCTCTCCTCGGCCACCCCCAGGAGCAGAGGAGCCCCATCAGCTCAGCAGGACCTGTCCCCAGGTTCAGGCTGAAGTAAAGATCCAGCTGGATCTTTAGTTCAAAGGAGGACACCGCATTAGCTGGAAGCCTGGGAGATGCTCAAACACCCCCACACGCACTCCCACACCCCCTAATCAGCCCCGCTAGGAGTGAAAGCATCCAGAAAGCCCAGAGGCCCACACTAATTTTGTAGCAGGCTGGATCACCAGCTCTCGGTTTCGCTGTTTGCAAAGTGCTTGATGTGCAGGGACCCCAGGAGCCTTGAGGAGGATGGTAACGGAGAGGAGATGCAGCAGGAGAAGAGCAGAGAAGGATGGAGACACCCCTGGGGATGGCCAACCAAGGTATCCCAGCTCAGTTTCTCCCTCATTTCATTTGCACGGGATCTGGAGCATCTCAGTGCACGAGGAAGAGGGAGAGCCATAAATCAGGTGGAAAATGGGGAAAACATTTGCACCACTGGGAAGAAGACGCAGAAAGGTGCTCCCTAGGCTCTCCATCATGGGCAGACTGAGGAACATAAGGGCAGCTCTGCCAGGTCAGAGCTGACTCCAGGCTCTACCAGGGATCAGGTTAAAATCTGAAAGCAGCTGGGCTTTGCTCCACCTGTCTTCTAAGATGCCTGGGTCTGGTTGCTGCTGGAAATCAAATACCAGACTAGACAGACCCATGGGGAGGGCCCATCCCATCTTCCAAGGTGCTACAGGGAAGTAGGAACATGATTGCTCCCTCCAGCATGTACAATATGAAGCTGATGGAGACGCTTTCTCCTGAGCAAGCTGGGGGGGGTCTGTGTTTGCCATTTCAATCTTGCAGTCTCTCCCGTGTGGGAAGTACAAATACCACTGGATAAATCAAAATCAAGGCAAAGGGACAGCTCGAGCCACCAGCAAAAAGTTCCCTCAGGTGATCCCAGGTGGGTTTCAGCAAACATTTCCAAAACCACAGCCCCAGGTTCTCCCAGACTGGTGGGGAAACAGTGAGGCTCAGCCTCCCAGCAGGGGCAGCTCTTTGTGGACAACCCCAGGAGATATCCAGGTCAACGTGGGATGGATTGGCAGCCCACCAAAAGATGCTAAGGCAGGTTTTTCACTGTGATGCTGGGCTCCACCTCCAAGTGCACACAGGGGTGCACATCACATATTAGTTGGATAATCCAGCAGCAAACCTGGGGTGAGCCCCCAGCCTCCCAAGATGATGAAGGTCTGATCCTCTGCCCCAAACCGAGCCCTCCAGAGATTAGAGAGGCTCAAAGATGTTTATGGAGCAGATGGGACCGTGGTGCTGGTCTCACTGCCCCTGGTTTTAGTGAAACGACTGAGCCAGGACCACCGTGGTGGGACCCTTCCCCTCCCCAGGTAGATGAAGAGCATCATTAGGAAGTGGCACAGGGAAAGGGCTGTGGTTTTTCAGCTCTCATTTCGCTGTCGCTTTCTGAAGGGACCCAAACTTGCAGCAAAAAAAATAAGGGGAAAGCCCCACTTGGATGGACTTCGGGCTCAGCAAGCCACCAGCGGCCCAGCACATGCTTTTAATGGGGTCGCAGAGGATGGCTGGGGAGGGAAGATGCCAGGAGAAAAGCTGCTCTCCAGGCACCCATCCCTGGAACATCTCACAGAGCTTCAGAGAAAGGCTGAGCAGATTTCTGGTCATCTGCTGCCATCTGGTGTCGGCTCAGCACCCCAAAACCCCCCTGCAGGAGTGACTCCAACCAGGACTCGAGCCATAAAGCACCCACCCCAATGTAAGGTGGGTTTTGATGCAGCATTGGCATCCCTCACTTATTAAGCTAAATGTCCGAGTCATTAGGGAAATGTTTTCCAACCCCTTTGTCGTTGCAGTGATTTCCCCAAACCCTCTCCAAGTGTTTAACGCTGCTAACACCAGGCAGGAGGAGAGGCTGAGACAAGGGTCTCCCCTCTCCAGCACTTCTGTAGGGTCTCCTTCGAGTGTGGCCATGCCAGAAGTTCTTGGGATTTCACAGAAAAGAATGGGACCTTGGGCAGGTTTAGGGATCTGGTCATTTAACCTCTGGAGGAGAGCTGAGAATGACCTCAAGAGGTCCCTTTCAGACTAAATAACCCTGTGATGCTGTGATTTGTTATGAGTTAAGGGAGCTGCTGGATCCTACGTCCTGCCTGGGTATCCACTGAAGGAGAAAGATGTGGAGGTACTGGAGATCCCTCAGGGAAGAGCCATGAGCAAGAATAAATACTTCAAAAATTAAAATAAATAAGTAATAAAATAAAATAAAATAAATAATAAAATTATTGTAAAATAAAATAAACATAAAATAAAAATAAAAATATTGTGAAATAAATAAATAAAATGTTAAAAGTAACAAATAAATGTAAAATGAATAAATAAACTAAATGGAGAAGAGAAGAGAAGAGAAGAGAAGAGAAGAGAAGAGAAGAGAAGAGAAGAGAAGAGAAGAGAAGAGAAGAGAAAAGAAAAGAAAAGAAAAGAAAAGAAAAGAAAAGAAAAGAAAAGAAAAGAAAAGAAAAGAAAAGAAAAGAAAAGAAAAGAAAGAAAAGAAAAGAAAAAGAAATAAAAAGAAAAAGAAAATAAATAAAAAATAAAATTAATGTAAAATAAAATAAAACAAAATAATTTAGAAATAAAATAAACATAAAATAAAAATAAAAAATAAAATAAATGTAAAATAAATAAATAAACTAAATGCAAATAAAATAAAATAAAATAATAAACAAAAACCAAAACCACGAGCATGGACAGCTTAGGTTAAAGTGGCCTTAAGCACAGGCTGCAATTAGCAGCCCCTTCTGTAGTATTGGGGTTAATGAAACACCAGGACAGTTCCTGAGGGTTTTCCCTGATCCCACACCCCAGATAACCCTGACGTTGGTCGGACACATCTCAGAAAGACTTGTCCCGGGTCCGATGGGCTCTAACCCCGGGTAGCTGATGTGTCACACACAACTGGACCCCCTTAATCCCGGCTGGTCCCAGGATTAATGACAGAGGGGCTCCAGGGGTACCCATTTGTGCCCCCGAGCTTGGTGTTTGAGGGGTCGGGGACATTCTGAGGCAGAAACCAGGCGGAGGAGCCGTGGTGCTGTACAAAGGCATGGTTCTCGTTTCACACCCTGACAGCCGCGCGTCAAGTCACGGGGGAAGCGGCACGGAGCGGTCCTGCGCGGGGTCAACAGCACCTTTCGTCTGAGGATTGTGAAAGCCCTGTCGAGACACCGGTTTGCTAAACCTCACAACACCCCTGTGAGGTAGGTATATCAACCCCCCACCCGTGTTACCGACGGGGGGGGGAAACTGAGGCACAGAGAAATGCAACGGCTCGGCCGAGGCCTTCGGGCAGGAGGCCTTCCTGCTCGTGTTCCTGGCTCGTGGCTCCGTCCCCTTGGGGACAGCAGTGATAGCAGCTCACAGAGCCACTTTCTGGGCCTGCGACATGTTTGAAGGGCTCCCGAGCCCCTCGAAAGCACCATGGTAGCCAGCCGCCACCAGCGCCGCAGGCATTGAAAACGTTTCTCAGGTGGCTTCTCCTTCCAGGCACGGCCTCGGGATTGTCACTGGGTTGTTTTTTTTGGAGGAGCTGGAGAATTTGGAGCCTTCGTGGCCGTGTCCCAGCGGTGTATGGCACGGTCCGAACTGGAAAGCACTCTTCTCTGAAGGCAAAAGTCTCCCCGGAGACAATGCCCAGCATTGAACTCTGGTGGCAGCGGGTGGCAGGGGATGTCACCAGGCCCGGAGGAGAAGGAGGAGGTAGCTAGGAGGATATTACACAGCTTGAGCTGCCACCGTCGTCAGCATCTATCTTGCTTCGGTGTTGGATGCACCCCCAGGGCACCCCGACCCAGCCTGTGTGCAATGTCAGGAAGAATTCAAGCTGGGGGGGAACCTGGCAAGGAGGCGATCCCCAGAGCTGTGGTGGAGGTCCCACTGTGGTGACCCCCACCACCAGCCCACCGCAACCCTTCGTTGTACCACGGTGCCAATTTTCCCCTCTCCTCCCCCTGCCACCACAGTTTGTGTGCTGAGTCCTTGTTCTGTCTTATAAAAATAGTCCTCTGGTATCAAAAAAAAAATAATAATAATAAAACAAGAGAGGAATAGAAGACCCCTGTCGCCAGCAGCAGTGCAAATCAGGAGAGCCAGCTCAGGGAGGATGGGCTTAAGGTGTCCTTGGTTTGTCACTTCTTCGAGGGGAAGGAGGTGGATTGGACTTTTATGGCTGGGACTGGCCTAAAGCAAGAAAAAAAAGGGAAAAGAGACGACTCATTAGGGTGCAGAGAGACCTTGCATCCGCCATCCCCACCACAGCCAGCCTTCCTCAGCTCAGAGGTTTGTGCACTACCAGAGACGTCCCCAAACCAGCCATCCCAGTATGGACCCTACATCCCAGCTGGAGAATATTTGTCCCATAACCCAACCAGGAAGGAGAGCATTTCCCTCCCTTACATATTGGTGGTGACCAGTAATGATTTGGGACCAGGACATGGGTACATCCAGCTCCCCAGCACATCTGGTCCTCAAAATCAACCCTGTCTGACACCGTTTAAGAAGAGTACGGCCAGGGACTGCTCCCAGTGGGCAGCAAGGCCACAGCCACCTTATCTGGGAAGGGAGCCAGGTCTGGCTGCAGGGATGTGCCAGATTTTTTCTCATTTCAGACCAGAGAATGGGCAGGAGGGACAAATTGGAGGGATTGAGTTACACCAGGAAATTTTGGGGCATACTCAGCCTCCTTGCGGTCGCAACTACAAAGGCGTAAGAGCCTGAAATAGTTTAAGCAAGGCAGAGCAGTAATTAGACCATCTGGGGATGAGGGTCAGCTTCAGTTCAGCCTAGTGCCTTCCCTCTATGGCCAAATAAGGCCCATGAGCCTGGCTAGCAGGAGGGGATGCAAAAACATCCATTGACCCTTTTTCCTGAGAATTTAGCAGTATAGCATGAGCTGAAAGGATTTCTTTAGCTGTGACACTGTAAAAGACTGAGACTCAATTTTCCTGGTTCCAAACTGGGAGGTGTCTGTGACTCACCTTTGAGGTGGCATCGGCCTGCAGGGAGGAAAGATGAAAGAGAGCATCACTGTCCATCCCCGGATCCCAGCAGCAAACCAGCAGCCCCCTCTGTGCTTGAGGATGGGCAGCCACACGCACTCATACCTCACAGAATGGGTTGGGTTGGAAGGGATCTTAAAGATCATCTAATTCCAACCCCTCTGACATGGGCAGGGACACCTCAGGTTGCTCAAAGCCCCATCCAGCCTGGCCTTGAACACTTCCAGGAATGGGGCACCCACCAGAGGCTGGCATCTCCCTTAATTCATCCAAACCCTACAAAAACCCAATGGCGTAAGGACCCCAAATCCCAACCTTGGCCACCACTGGCCATACCCTGCAGGTTCAGGCCAGGCACAAAGCCACACACCTTAGGTCCTGCTGCAGATGAGGGCACAAGGAGCAGCCCACAGCACACCAGGCTGACATTTGGGGTGTCCCACAGAAGCATGACCCACAAGACCCCCCTGCTGTGGCTGCCTCTTGCAGGATCCCAGCTGTGGAGGGAGGTAGCTCAGCTCCTCTTCTCCCAACTTACTTGGACAGCCTCATAGAGTGGCTCGTGGTGCTTGTGCCCGATGCCTTGAAGTTGGTAGGAGGGACCATGACCAGCAGGGTCTGTCCGTGTGCAGGAGGCAGCTCTTTGGCCAGAAGAGGACTTCCAGGCAGCGGCCGACGAGGCGGCTGGTGCTTTGGGCCGACCTGGGATCACAAAGAAGACCCTTAGAGGAGCCTCTAGGGGCATCTTACAACCCTCTAAACAACAAGAGGAAGGATGAGATCCTTAGAGGAGCTTCAGGTGGCCTCCTGCAACCAACTCTGTCTTGCTGTAGAGCTGAGAGGCTTCAGAGCATACAACAGTACCCAAACTACCCTAAAATATTCCCATCCTCTGCTGAGCTTTCTTCACCACTGCAACAGATTCATTTCTTAGGGTGGCAAGACAGCTCCTTAATGGTTCCCAACCCTACAGAGCCCCAGGCAGCCCAAAATGAGGAATTTGTACGAATCCAGCAGGAAACTCAGCCACACTCACCAGCGGGGTCCTCACGGGGCTGCAGGGAAGAGGTTTCTTCGGAGGAGGCAGCTTGGCTTGGGATACGACGGTTTTTGTGGGGACCGTGGGCGATTTGCTGGCTGGCAGAGGTGGCCTGGCAGGCTTGGGGTCCCTCGGGCGCGGGGGGACGGAGTGAGGTGGGGGACGAAGCGGGTGGACGATGTTGACGGGCTGCGGACCGGGGTGGTGAGCGCTGGGTTTGGGAGGGAACGCAGCCCGCGATGCCTGTGGGGATGAGAAAAGGTGATGGAGGAAACCCTCAGGTGCATTTTTTATGGGTGCCGAAAAGCAGATGTCCCCGCAAGGTCTGGGTGCTGGGGAGTCACAGCACTCCCCATCTATACCCTATACAAATATATATCCTGTATATACCCTATATGCCCTATAACCCATATAAATGCCCTCAACAAGAACAGAATTTTTATTCCTCTCTCTGGCACAGACTTTTCACCATCCCACCCAAAAGCTGAGCGCGTTTGCTCCTCACTAACCACAAGAGAGCACGCAGGGAGGAGAAAGGTGCCGGGCTCAGGAGACCTGGAGCAGGGCCAGCTCTGGGGAATTAATCTCAGGTTTCCACCAGAACGAATTAGAGATGAGAGATATCGTCTGTTCTGCCCTGCTCTCACATCCTGTGGCCAGGCTCAAAACCACCATCACTCTTCCGAAATTCTGCCTTGGGTTTACCCACCGCAACGCCAACAGAGATGCAAAAGCCACCAGCAGGACCTCAGAGCCCCTGCCAGGCTTTGCCACGGGCATGGGGCAAATCCCTGCAGAGACACCAAGGTTTTTTAGGTGGACAAAGCTCAAAAGAGTCACTTTTAGCAAGGACGCTTAGTACTGCCCAAGAGCTCATCCCAAAATAACATGCAAAACCAACATGGAGCTGGCCCTGTTACTAGAGGGAGATGTGATCAGCCACAAGAAGCAGGACCAAGGAGGAAAACAAAACAGAAATTAAAGTCATTACTTACTTTGTTAGTGTAGCTGGAGGTGGAAACGTCCCGCATGGTGAAAGCAGCTTTGGAGTGGCCACTGGTTGCCTTCCGACCAAAGGCTTTGTTCCTGCCCGGGATCACAAAAGTAAATCACAGAGGGCAAAACAAAACAACCATCCTTGCAACAAAAAGTCTTCTGCCTCCCAAAACGCTGCACGTCAGCCACGTCCTGCCTCCACACACAGACAGGGAAATGTTTTGCAGGGCTGGGCAAGCAGGGACAAAAGTCAGTCTTGAGATAACGAGGGGATGGTGGCATTTCTGAAGTCACTAGGAATATAAAAGAAGGTGCATGTCTGGCTCTGGGTTTTTTATCTCAAATGCTTGGAGGAGCTCTGACATGGGAGGGCGGGTGCCTATGCTGGGAGAGGAAATAATGAATATTTAAATTCTGTCCTCAGTTAGAGCCCTTCCAGCTCTTGCAGCCTGCTAGGAGAAGGTGGCAAGGAGGCTGCTCGGTACCAGGCCACCTTCATCATCACTGTCTAGGGTCACCCTGTCCAAGGGATCGTTCCTGCCCTCTGCTCAGGAGAAAGCTGAAAGCCTCAGGTTGTCCCCAGGAGGAGCTCCTCGTATCACAAGGGAGGTCTCATACCACTCTGAAGCAAGTCCTGTGCTCTCCCTGTTCCCCCACAACTGTTTCTACCAGGATTGCTGCTGCCAGGGGCAAGAAAAGAAGGTTTCAGGGTCCCACTGGGTCCTCAAGAGAGAGAATTTAGGACGTATCACCCACTGGTACGTCTCCTGGCTCCTCCTCCTCATCTCCTTGATCCATTTGTTCAGGAGCGAGTTCTCCCGCCGGTACCAGAAGTAGATGCCCGTCACCAGGGCCGGGAGGAAGAGCAGGAAGATGAGCAGAAGAGTTATTAAGATGGCTTCATGATCTGTTAGGGAAAGCACAAGGGTGAGAACGGGGCTGGGAGGGCTGGCAGCCTCCGGGTTTGCTTTGTCTGGGGCTAAATCCAGAGCATGGCTCTGACTGATGCAAAGGTTCCCAGCCACACAGGCTTGAGACATCACTGCTGCATCACCACACCTCCAGAAAATGATTTTGTAACTCTAGGACTCACTGTCATGCTGCACGGGGCCGCTGTCCACACTGCCACCCAAGCCTGGCTTCTCGCAGTAGGGGGGAGCCCAGCCAGCGTTGCAGTGGCAGTTCTTGTTGCTGTTGCAGACCTGCAGGGAGAGAAGGAGGGCTGGAGACCACCAGGGAAACGTGGAAATTAATATTCCACTCGGGACATCACTTGGATCGTGGCTATGTTGGACTCAAATCTGCGATCCCAACGTTGGGAGATGTTTTCTTGCTGGCGTGTTTTATCCCTGCTCTTTGCAGAAACCTTGCAGGCAGGCATCTTACAGCTTCAGTCTTCACACCAATGGCCTTAATACTTTGTGTTAGGCTAGAAGTTTGTTAAACATCTTCCCTTGGGGTATGTCCCAGTAACCCACAGCATTTCTGAAGGTGAGAATCCAAGCCTTGACAATGCTGAGCGCTGGGTGTTGCACCTATCACCTTTTTCTGCATAACCCAGCAGTGCTGTTGTCTGCTTATCTGACAAAGCCATGGCCTAGGGAGTCCCCATCTGCAGGGATCAAATCTTTGTGGCCTTTAAGCTTTGGGCAATAGTGTTTTTTTCCTATTGCTGAACCATTTCCCTGCATTTCTGCAGTCCCAGTTGTGTTTCTGTCCATTGCTTTGTTCTCAGAGGCAACAGGCACCTGCTCTGAGCTCTGAACGCTCTCCAGTTCAAGCCGGACCCTGATCCAAATTTTGCAGATGGTCGTTACATCAGGAATGCTCTTCTCCCTCTAACTTGGACACAGAGAAGCAAAGACCTCAGCTCTGTCTCACCTGCAGCTGACATGGATGTGAGCATTACGAAAAGCAAAAGCTGTGTTGCAAGGCTCGTCCCTGTGGGACACAGCTTGGTTTTGCCTAAGGACCTGAGCTCATCTCAGGAACCTGCTGTAGGTCTGAGAAACTCACCCCATGGCCATTGCACTGGGAAACACACTTCTCCAGCTCAAAAAGGGAGGCATTCTGGCACCGGCGGTCTTTGCAAACCTAAAAGAGAGACGAGAAAAGGTTAGGAAAGGCCTGAGAGGCAGGACAGCAATGTTTGGCTTCACACATAGGATTCTGGAAGGACATTGAACTTTGGAAAATGCAAGTTGGTTAAGTCACGCTGTCCCAGGTCAATGCATTTCACTCTGTTTTTTAGCACAGCCCAGAAATCCTCTGCCCTCTTCTGTCCCATACAGGTTACCTCCCCTGACACCCACCTTCTGAAGAAAGCTTTTCCCATCCACCCCAAAAGGCAGGTTTTCAAAAACATCCATCCCTTCTCACTAAAACATCAACATTTTGGCTTCCAGTTCAAACTGGGAAGAAAATTTCACTAGGAAAACACCAAACAGCAGAGCTTGTATCTGCCCAGCCAGCCCGGTCTGGCACACATCCCTGCTCCCAGCCCATCCCCAGCTGAACTGAGCCTCTGAGAAGTACGTGGAGATGCAGGGGGTGTGGAGGAGACACACTCAGTTAGCAGCATCTATTTGTATCTATCCAAGTAGATACCTCCATTCCTAACAGCTTTCCTGGGAGAAAATGCTTGTTTGTAGGAGGAAGCCTCTTCCAGCAAGTCCTGGGGAAGGCAGACCCTGCTGTTGTCACTATTTTTCATTAAACAAGTAAATTAAGATGAAACCAAATTGAGGAGGGCTTGGTTGCCTATGCACAAGCATCAGACAATGCCTAGAAACACCACAGCTAAGAGGTCATCAGGGAAATGTCTGGAAATGTGGAGGAAAGTGGGTACACTGGACTTGCTACCACGTGGAGAGCATCCACAGTGGGACAAGAGCCACGGAGCTATCTCCTGCAGGAGACCCCAGCCCTAGGACGAGCCACTCACCATCCCATCCCCACATTTCGTCCCCGTCATCACCAGCCCGGGGTCAGAGAGGTCTTCCTCGTCGTCCTTCGCCGTGTACATGTAGGTGCCCCGGCACTTCACCTCCCGCCCATTGAAGCGGATGGTGGTGTCGATGGAGACGGTGTTGGTCCCCTGGGGCTTCTTCGCCGAGCTCTGGCACTGGATCTTGCCACACATGGCATCCCTAGGAGCAGGGCACAGCCGAGATGAAGGCAGGAGGAGCAAGGGTGCTACCCTATCCCTGCTGCCCCATTGTCCCTTCCCTGCTGGCTCGCTTCCCTCCGAATTTATGGTCATGGGAGAGGCTCAGAAAGGGCTTAGATAAATCATGGAGAGCAGAGGTGGTGGGGAGAGAGATGGACAGAGAGGTGCTGGAGGGAACAGGCAGTAAGATCACTGGTCTAACGGGGAATACTGGAGAGCTCACACTCCCTAAATGACCTCTCCTGCAGATGCTCTCCTTGTTTTTCCCCTCAGGCTGGGCAGGAAGGTGGCACACGGTGCCACAACCTCCCAGCAGTGATGGGGACCAAGCACAGGAAGGACCTTGTGGCTTCTGAGACCCAAACCAGAGATATTAGAGGTGATATTGGAGATCCCTGCCAGCCCCATTTCGGGGTGGGCAATGGGGCACCCACCTCTTGTCACACTTGACGTAGCGCCCTTGGCTGTCCTTGCCGCAGTTGCCGTAGGTGTTGCCGGCCATGTTCACGTCCTGGAAACAGGCATCCGGGGCTGGCCACGCACCTGTGGGAGGGGGAAGGTCTCGTAGGCAGCAGGATGGGGAAAGCAGCCAGCAGGGAGAAACCCCAGGATCAGGGCCAGCAGCTGGATGCTCGCGGAGAAAACGCGTTGGGGATTTCTCCTGGTGGGGCTGCTGGGGGTGTTGGGTGAGGGACAGCACAGGAGGGATGAATCCCACTTTGTGCTGGGGTCCTGCAGAGGATGTTGGCCCTGGAGGGGTGGATTTTGTCCCCTCTGTGCCTGCTGCAGCTCTCCTGGCTCTGGGGGTGGCAGTGCCAATGTGTGAAAGGGGACAGGGAGCTGGGAGCTGCCTGGGCTGGGAGTGGGGGGGTGTGGGTGTAAATGGGGTGTCTGGGGTGGGCACCGCAGTGTGCTCAGGGGCAGGGTGCAGCTCTAGGTGGTGTAGGGCCATAAAAAGCATGAGGGCATGCACAGATAGATCTATATGAGCTATAAGCAGCCTGTGGCCACACGGAGAGTGCAAAATCCCAAAGCATCTGGCCACCATCTGAGGATGCCCCTGGAGGCAGAACTGGGACTCACCTGGCCCCCAGAGCTGGACACACTGCTGGTGGTGGGTCATGCACATGCCATTGTTGCAGTACGCCTCGCCGTAGGCACAGGATGAGCCGTCCAGCAGGTAAACGTTGGCCGGGCAGTAAGGAGAGGCACCCGTGCAGTATTCGGGGAGGTCACAGGATCCTGCTGCCTCCCTGCAGGTCGTCCCAGCCACCTTCAGCTGCCACGAGAGGAGAAAGAAACATCAGCACCCAAAAGAAGTAAACGGGGCTTTTTTTTTTTTAGCATCAGAGACACCCCCGAGGACACAAATTTATGCATATTTGGGCACAACCCCCCTCGCTTGGCACCAGGAGGGTTGATCCTGCTGCAGAGCATGGTCCCACGGGGGCCATATCTCACTGCGTGGTCCAGGGAGGGATTAGGGGGGTGATAAAATGAGGGGGTTACCCTGCAGTTCTGGCAGCAGTCGCCGTGGGCACACTGGGCCCCCATCTTCAGCGTGCAGTTGTGCGCGTTGCAGCAGGGGTTGGTGCACTCCTGCGTGGGGAGATGGAGACAGCATCACCACGGGGGCTGAGCCCACCCCTTCCCTTCCCATCGCTGCTCTCGGCCCCTTCTCCACCCCGCACAGCACCACCCTTGGGACTCAGCCCCTCTGGGACCACCCAAGCCCCTCAGAAAGACCCCTCTCCGTGCCACGTGGAGAGGATCGGTGCGGCACACCCGGCCCCGTACCTCCACCTCCCCGCAGTCACAGTCCTCTCCGTCCTCCAGAAAGCCGTTGCCACACTTGCGGCCCACCACCAGGTCCTTGGTGTCGGGCAGGTTGAAGAGACACATGCCTCCTCCCTTCTGGAAGTAGTTCTCCAGCTGCCTCTTGCTGCAGGAGCTGAAGACGCGCGGGAAGGGGTGGCTGCGCAGGGGACAGATGGGGAGGGGTGGGAACCGGGGCGGTCAGGGCCAGGAGAAGGTGGAAAACCACAGTCAGAGCTGGGAAATAAGGACACGGGCGAACTGGCACAAACCCTTCCAGGAGCAGCAGCTGCAGCAGCACCCACCAGCCGGGTGCACCAAAACCTCCATCTCCCACCCCAACCCGCACCGCTGAGCACCCCAACAGCCGAGCACCGGACACCGACAGCCCAGGACGCAAATATTTGGAAAACTGGACCCAAATGTTTTCAGGAGTGGGTTGGACTGGGCAAGCAGAGCTGGTCGGTGCTGCCCCTGGAGGAATGGATCTCCAGCAAGAAACCTCCCGGAGATAGGAGGTCTTAGCTCCTCTGCACAGGGGACACCAAGGACCCCCTGACCCTACCCATAAAGTGGGTCTCTGCGTGCAGTGCCCATGTGCCCAGGCAAAAATAAATAAATAAATAATTAATTAAAAAATAATAATGAAAATGAATCATTTGCAAGGCCAGAGCAGCAAAAATAAATAGAATAAAATCAGGAGCCACAACTTGTATGGTCAGTTCTCAAACAGCCCAGCTGGCCTGTTCCTCAAGGAGCTGGACAGGAACCGGTGGTTTCCTACAGAAGCTCTGAGAAGGGCCCTTCCAGAATTTTGCACACGTTTTGAGGGTTTTTTGGGGTGATGCCCTGAGAATGAGGAAGCAGAGGAGCACAGCTCCTGCCCTCCCTTTCGGTGCTGCTTTCATTTCCTCATATTGCTGAAAAACAATTGCTTTCCTATGAGCATATCTCGTTTCTGACATGCAACGTGGCCTTTTCTGAGGAGGTTTTGAAGTCTGGGGAAAATCTCAAGATCTGCTAGAAAAAAACAATAAGTCCCTGCAAGTTACGGTTGGGTGGGCGAGTAAATAAACCCATAAACTGCTACGTGAACATGCAAATAGGGACAGGCAAAGATGTACTTTCTGCACGTGTGGGGGGAAAAATATTTCAGAAAAAAATAAAAAATAAAGAAGTAAAAAATGTCAGAGGGAGATGTGGTCAGGCTGCCCAGCTACAAACACCATCCGCAGCTTGCTGGGAGGTTCATGGCCGTGTCCTGTCCCTGTCCTTGTGTCCCTGTGTCCCTGTCCCCGTCCCTGCCACCTCTTACCCGGTGGCTGCTGCCATCACGCAGCCGCCCTGCTCCGGGGTGGCCTCCACGCAGCAGCCTTGGTTGTCGTGGCTCATGCCAAAGTTGTGGCCGATCTCGTGGGCCATGGTGGCAGCGGCTCCGATGGGGTGCTCCGAGTGGTCCTGCAGGGGGAAAGGGGGCTGGGTCAGTTTTGGGGGTGGCCCACAAGGTCCCCAAGAGGGACCCGTGGCAGCCCTGGGACCGCAGCTGGGTGCCACGCGAGGAGGGCCCGTGGAAGAGGTGGGGTTTGGTCTCCTGGAAGCCCAGCGAGGGAAAGATTTGGGGCTGGAGGGGACTGCCAAAAAGATGGGGCCTTGGAGGGCATGTCCCAAAAGACAGAAACCTCGTGCACCACGCTGCCAGCCTGAACCAGGGACCACAGGGTCACCAGGACCATAGGGTCACCGGGACCACAGGGTCACCGGGACCACCGTCACCCCACAAGGAGAGGCATGAGAGGTTTATGGGGTGGGAGATGACCCTGCAAAACCAGAACAAGCAGAGGGTACTCGAGGTAAGGGGCTGAAGCAACACAGGAGACCCCAAGGCTGCTGCCCACTGCAGTGGGGGCAGGAGGCCAACATCTGAGAGGCCACCAGCATCGTTGGCTGCCCTCAGGCTGCATCCCAAGACCAAGCCTGCCCCTCTAACCCCAAAAAAATGGGATGGGGATGGGGTCCCCAAGGCCAGGAGGGGCAGCAGGGTCCCTCGGTGCCCCCTTACCATGCTGACACCCCCGGAGTTGTCCGCGCTGCACATCCCCTCCAGCGGGGCCATGCCGATGGTCGTCCCCCTGAACGTCTTCCCGCTGCTCGGACGCCCACCGGAAAGGAGAGCGGAAGGGTAATTAGTTCCTCCAGGCAGAGCAATTAGCAATTAGCCCTTTCGGAGGGCTCAGGCCGGGCCGGGAGGGCTCTCACGTCAGCAGCTGGGCGTTGTCGTGCTTCTTGCGCGCCCTCAGCGCCTTCTTCCACTGCAGGAAGGACCAGAGCGTGGCGTTGGCGTCGCTGGTCACGGTGCACTGGTCCCGCTCCGTCCACACCTCCAGGCCAATCAGGGCCACCTTGATGTTCAGCGACCTGTAAAACTGCAGGGGAACGGGGCTGGAGGGGACAGGCTCTCACCAGGTGTCTCCCCTCGCCGTCATCTCCTTGATTTCCATCCGCCAGGGGACTCGGGGACACGCTTTTCCCAAAAGGAGCCAGTCAGCTCCCTCAGCTGCCACCATCACGGCGTGTCCCAATGCATTTTCCACCACGATTGCCACCTAAATTCCCAGCACCAGCGACACGGGGACAGTCCCCGAGGGTCCCCAAAAGGCTGGCCCCGAGCTCAGGTGCTTCCCACGTGCTGGGAACAGCAGAGGTGGTGACGAGGGGACCAGCATTACCTTGTCCACGTAGTTTGCAATCTCCACGATTCGCTGCTTGGTGAGGCCCAGGTTGAGGTTCTGGTTCCTGAACTGCGAAGAGGTGGGGATGGAGGAAGGTCAGCAGAGCAAGAGCAGGGCAGGGAACAGAGCAGGCTCCTGTTTTTACTGCAGGGGACCACGTTTCTGCCCCCAGTGGCACTCACCAGTGTGTTGTCAGCCACGATGAAGAGCTCCATGTACTTCATGGTCCTCCAGGCATCTCTCTTCGCCTGCAAAGCAGACAGCAAAGCTTGGAGGAGCGAAGGCGTGGGCAGCCCGGGGGGCTCGTGGGCTCCCCGGACACCACAGAGCCTCCCAGGATGGACAGCTGGGAGGGGAAACGAGGCCAATTTGGGCTGTTACAGCACAACCTCCCCGTGTCCCCCCTTATCCCATCCCACCCAACGCAACACCGGCCTCACCCCACATCCCAGACTCTCTTTGGGGTCTCCTGCCCACACTGAGACCCCCCTGAGCTGCCCACCCGGGGCAGCAGCAGACATTTAGGGAGGGCACAGAGGCACACGAAGGACCCGGGGCTGGCTTTACCCGGCGCTCCAGCGGCCTGAAGAGCCGGGCGATGGCACCCACGGTGCTCCCCAAGTCGTCGCCGTGGGCGCAGGTGCCCCCTGCGATGGGGAGGTGCTCTGCTCGCAGGATGAGGTGCTGGCCCGGCTCGGGGGTCCCCAGGGGGTGCAGGTAGTAGCTGTCGTTGCTGCTCACCACAATCAAGCCCCTGGATATGGAGAGCAGCAGGACAGGATGATGGAAAATCAGCCCCGCAGAGCTCACGGGAGCATCCACGATGCTCGGAGGGGTCATCAGAGCGGGGTCCCTGCAGAGCAGCCCCAAAATCCCCCCTTCAGCACCCCAAAACCCCCCTGCAGGCTCCGTACCGTATTCCTGAGCAGGTGCTGAGGACGACCCACGAGCTCCTGTAGCCCCGCACGTGCCCGTGGTAGTAGCAGTGGTCCTGGGAGAGAGAGGAGACGGAGAGCTCGGTTAGAAGCCACCACGCAGAGCTGGCCGGCCATAAATCCCATGTATTCATCCCAAAAAAATAAGCTGCCCGCTTTGCATTTCACAACCAGCATCCTTCTGGACACAGGGATGGATGGAGCCAGGATGCAGCCTGGGACATGGACGGTCCCTGAATGTGGGGGACACATCATTGGAAAGGGACACTGGGGATCCTTGTGGTGAAGCTGAGGCTCTGGGACACCCCAAAACCATCGTCCCCCTTATTCTGAGACGAGGGACACCCATCCCTGGCACCCACCGTGTGGTTGGGAGCCACCGTCACGGGCTGCCCGTCCGTGGTGTAGTGTGTCTCGGTGTAACCCGGTGCCAGCAGCCTGCAGAGAGAGCAGAGTGATGACGAAAACCCTGCAATGGGGACGTGCTGCCCGTTTTGGGGCCCACGGCCAGCGAGGACACGGGGACCAAAGGGACATGGAGGTCCCACCGCCGCCCAGCCGCAGGAGATGTGCAGGGGAGGTGAACCACAGCCTCTGGCCCCTTTCTGAAGTCCCCAGGTTCACAAGGATGGGGCTGCCCATCCTGCTCGGGGTCCTGGGCATGGGGTGAGCATCTGAAGATGAGCATCTGGAGGGGTGATGGCTCCCCAACAAGGACCAAGCCCCCCATGGGGCTTCAACAGAGCCTCTCGGCCCTACTAAGTCGCCCCTTGCCCCAACCCCGTGAAGCAGCAGCATCCAAAGTCCCCAAGGGGCAATGCCCAGCCTGGAAAAAAACAGGGTCAGCCCCATAATTGGGGTCCAGCCCCAGAGCATGCCAGGTTTGGGGTCTCCAACACAGCCACCCCATCCGGCCTCGGGCACGTCACTCGTGGCACGGCGAGGGCGCTGCTTCCGATGCGCCCCTGCGCCAGCACCTCACCAAAAACCAAAAATACTGGTGAAAAATAATAAAAAAAAAAAAAAACAGGCTGCTCTGTCTTCGCCCTGCTCCCCGCAGCTGCCAGCCGTCTCGCACCCCGGCCCCAAGCTGACAAATTGCTTCCTGCCTCCAGGCGAGAAGAGCCAGAGCTCAGCCCGCGTCCCACGCGCCTGCGCACGGGGGGATCAGCGGCAGAGAAGGCGAAAGCCAGCCCAGAAATCAAGGTGATGGGCACCCTGCCGCCCGCAGGAGGACCACGAGGGGCTGGGTTCACCTGCTGGCTCTTTGGGGTTGGGGTTCTGGGTCCCTTCCTTGTGGTTTTGCTCTTGCAGGAGGAGAAAACGCAGCCAGCGGCCAGCCCCAGAGCGGCATCGGGCCCCCCCTTCCCTGTCCCTTGGATTGTTTTTTTTGTATCTGCTTCGGTTCCAAAAATGCTGCTGCGGGCACGCTCCTGGCACCCACGTCCCCGCGAGCAGGCACCTGGCACCAGTAGCTCCAGTCTAGCAGGGGAACCAGATGGGAACTCGGACTGGGTCCTGGAATGGGGACAGGGATGGGGACAGGGACGGGTCAGCTGAGGATGCTGGAGATGTGAAAGCCTCCGTGAGGTGCCTGGGGACAGGGGGAGCCGGGAGGGTTGAGCAGACCCCCAGCTAGACCCCAAAGATTTGGGGTCTAGCAAATCCTGGCTGGCCCACGGGCTGGCAGGGCTGGCACAAGACAGCAAACTCGGTGCCACCTCCATGTGAAGGGGCTCAGCTCTCCCTGCTCTCTTCCAGAGCCAGAATTTGGGTCGTGAGAAGAAACAAAAAAACATTTCTGGGCCCGCTGCTAGCAGCTAGGAAGCAGGCTGGGCGGTGCAAATTAGTTTGCAACCCCAGCTGGCAAAAAGCAGAAGCAGAAGCCGGACCTGCGTGACACCTCAGAGCCACCCAGCACCAGGAGAGAGCCGAAAATACAACAGCACAAACGGCACGAGGTCCCCAGGGACCACCCTGAGGTTCTCCGTGCTTGGCTGATCCAAGGCAAGAGCAGCAGAGCTTCCCAAATGCCCCCAAAGCCCCCCTGGAAGGGCTGTAGGGCCATCTCCATCCTTCACCCACCCTCTGCCCTGCACCATGGCACTGCCCAGCCCGTTCCTGCCATGACACGGGGCTGAGTCACAGGAAAAAAGCTTTTCAGCCCTAACCCAGCATCCTGCAGCGCTGAGTCGGCCACGGCCAGCAGGAAACCACCATGACCTGTCCCATGAAGCAGAAAAGCCACGGGTAATCCTAATTTGGGTGGTCCCATAGCAGGGACACCCACAGACCCTTCCCCACAGCCCCAACACTTACTCGTTCCTCTCTAGCACCAGGATGAGCTCTCTGCCCTCGGCCGTCACGGCCACCTCTGCCCGCGCCGGCGCTGGCTTCTGCAGGGAAAGAAAAAGAGAAATGGGGTTAGGAAGGGGTTAGGTGCTGCCAGGAGGGTGTGCACCTGCCTGTGTTATTGTAGGACCTACTGCAAAATGGAGCAGGGAGCAGCAGGACAGGGGTGGGCATCAATGAGAGGTCCTGGAGCTGGGACCAGGGGGTGCTGGCAGCTGCAGCGCTGCGGTGCCAAGGAGATGAATAGGAACAGCCCCGGGAATGGGGACCCATGGCCCTACAGACACCCGGGGGCGGTGGGAGGAAGCGTCTGACTCAGCTTCCTCAGGATGCCCGAGGTTTTACTCAATCCCTCACTTTGAAAACGGGAACTAGTTTCATCACCGTGCTCATGGATCCGCGCCAGCGTGCTCGGCTCGCACGTGCCGGGATGCGCCCATGTCCCCACATCCCCGTCCCAGCTCCAGGGACATGAAAATCATCCCTGGTGCCACTTGGAAAAGCTTGAATCTCCATCTCCTGTTTTTTTTTTTTGGGATGTCACACCGCCGGGGTGGTGGCAGCGGGTGGCACTTGGTTATGGGGACACAGGAGAGAGCGCAAAGCTGGGGCGCAGGTGGGGGACGGCATCAAGATTCACCTCCCCAAATCAGACATCCCCTAAAAGCAACCAAACCCAGCACCCCAAAGGGTTTGTCCCCCACCCCTGGGTCCCTCCCGACCCGTGCTGATCCCTCCAGCTCCCCAAGCAGGGCCGCTGCTGAGGTTTTTCCAGCTCGGGAGAGAAATTGGGGGAGGACGGAGCCGTCCCGGCAGTGCTCGCAGCATCACGGCTTTGTCACCAGGAATGTGAAGGGGTGGGGGCGAAGCTGGGTGATTCCCAAACTGGGATAAATCAGATCCCAAAACCTCCTGCTGGCCCATCCCTAAATCCAGCGGGGCATTGCTCCTCGTGCACCCCAGGCACCAGGGGGGGACACCGGGGACATCTCCAGCCCTGCAGCCTTGGGGATGCCCTTAGGGGACAGCACCGAGCATTTTGGGGTGCAGGGATGTGTTTTTTTTTCCCTTCAGGCCCACCCCAAGCTGAGCACCCCAATTAAGCAGCTCCCGTGGGGTGCTCCTGTCCCCAAGCAGGGCTGAACCCGTGCCACCAAGCAGTGAGGATGCTGAGGGGCTGCTCACCCCATCCCATCCCACAGCAGCACGGGGGCGCGGGGACGGAGCCGCGGGGATGGCCGAGCCCCAAGCCCGACGCCTCGCACGGCGTCTTCCCAGCTCCAAAAAAGGAGACCAGACGCAGGGCTTCGAGGGAAAAAAAAAAAAAAAAAAGAAAAGCCACAAAACCAGCGAGGAACGAGGCCAGGCCGTGCTGCTCCCCACCAGCCCCTTGGTGGGCGAGGGGCCCTGCGTGGCGCAGGAGGAGGAGGAGGAGAAGCCGGGGCCGAAGGCTCCTCTTTCTGCTCCACCACTGGTCGAATATGTATTTTTAGAACATGAATCTTATACAAACATCGCTCCCTGGCCAAACATGGTCTCTACATTTTTCTTGCGATTTCCCTGCTTTCCTCCCCCACCCCCCTCGCCTCCCCAGCCCTCCCGTATTTCAAGCCTGTTGCTCCCACCCCGATCCCTCTCCCCGCACCCATCTCTTCCTCCTCCTCCTCTTCCTCCTCCTCCTTCCCTTCCCAGTCCCAGCTCGTTCCTCCTGCTTTAAATTCCCCAGCAATTACTCCCAGGCTCGACTTCAGGGCTTGCTCCCAGTTAAAGGGACACGAGGGCGAGCCGGATCGCACCGACGCCTGCAGCCCCCCCGTGCACCACTGAAGGCTGGAAAATAAATTCCTCCTAATGGGGTCGGTGCTCGGACCCTACACGGGGCTGCATCCCAAGATCTCCCTCTCCCCGTGCCTCAGTTTCCCCCAGGGTTGGGGATTACGTGGGGAGACACCAGGAGCTGATCCTGGGGGGGGCCAAAAACCCTGCGGAAATAAATATCAGGATGGGAAGGATGGGAGAGGAGCGGGCGTGCAGCTCCCATGGCAGGCAGGAGCCAGAGAGCCCAGCTCTGAGGCCAGGAATGGTTATGACGTTAATTACGTTAATTAAGCGTTGATAATTTTGCCCTGAACCTAAATTGAGTCCCTGAGACGTGCTGGTTGTGGCCGGCAAGGGGCAGAATCAGCACGGTCCTGGGCTCCAGCACCATCCTGGCTCCAGCACCATCCTGGCTCCATCCTGACCCAAACCCCACTGCCTTTCTCCCCCAACCCCAAAAGATGCCCTAAACCCTCCAGGGGCTGCAGGAGCCGTGGCCCCTCTCCAGCACATCTCAGCAGAGCCGGTCCCAGCGGGGGCTGCACGGAGCAGCCGGGATGAATCTGCCCTGGCCAGGAGCCCGCGGGGCAGAGCTCAGCTCCGGTTTTCTTTTCCAATCTGCTGATCAGAAAAACCACAGCCGTGTGTTGTTTTTTTTTGTTGTTTTTTTTTTTTTTTTTTTTTTTTGCAGAGGGGCTGAAGCCAAGGAGATTGTGTTATTGTTCCAGGGGAAAGAAGATCTTTGTCTCCCCGGGGCTCCTGGGCGCATCCTCGGCCGGGCGCCCTCCTCCAGCGCTGCTGGAAACGTCGGAGCTCAGCCTGGGGTCAGCTCGGGCAGGTCCCACGAGCCCCGAGGTCCCGTGCGAGCCTGGATGCGAAGAGGAGGGAAAGAAGATGGGTTTCCCACCCCACCACAGGGGATGGACACTCTCAGTTGCTCCACAGAGGATGCGGTGATGATTTTTGCAGCTGAGCTCCCCAGCTGGAGCATCGCGGCCCCGCCAGGATCAGGAGGAGCTGGAGCCGAGCAGGAACCCAAACTTGGTTTGGGTTCCTGGAGCTTCCCATCACCCAAACCTTTGTGGGAGCACCGGGACTGCATCGCCTCATCCTCAGCTAAATGCACACCAGCATAAAGATCTGAGACCCCCAGGGCCAGCCTCTGGTCCGGCTGCTGCCTGGAAAAGCACCCTGGGGTCAAAGAGCTCCATGGAAGCAGGAGAACCCCGGGTGCAGAGGGAGGATTTGGGATCGTTTCAAAGCAAATCTGGCCCAGAAGCTCGGTCTGTGCCCTGCCACACAAAGGGAAAAGGGCTTCCCTGCAGGAAACAGATTGCAGGAGCCGTGCCACAGAGCCTGCTGACAGCACCTGCAGCGGGGCAGGGTTTGGGTTGGGGTTAGGGCAACTCCCTGCTCCTCCCTTCCTCCTCCTGCCCGGCCCTGGTGATGCTTCCTGGGGACGGTCCTGAGCTGTCAGGATGCTGAACAGCACAGAAAAGGGGACAGAAAGTTCCCTCCTGCAGGACAGGGGGATGCTGGCTGCTCTAGGGACCCAGCTGTGGGTGGGAGGATGCTCCACAACACGTCCTTCTGCAGGTCTTCCCATCCAGGAGGGGGACGCAGGAAGGTCTTTGGGGTCTGCCCGGATGCAGCTCGGTGGGGACAGGGGACAGGATCCCACCCCAAGCCAGCGACGAGGGAGCTGTTTGCAATCAGGGTCCCCACGACCTCCTCCCTGGCCTCTCCGAAATCGCTTCCATGTGTGCCGGGAGCCGCGAGCCCGCGGGGATTTCAGCCCCAACAATAGGAGGCCGGGTCCAGCGCCGTGCCAGCCCGCACACGACGGGGCCACCAGGGCCACCGGCAGCTCCTTGTCCTGCTCCCCCCCCAAAAAAGAGCCACCACCACCCCCAAGGGTGCTTCCCGGGGTGGCACGGGGACGTGGCACGGGTCACCCCACTCATCCAACCCGCTCCAAGCCGTCGTTTCCCACTCGAGCAGCGGATGTGGTTCATGGCAGAGCATCAGAGGGACCGAGCCCGGCGTCCCAACACCTTGGGGACAACTTTGAAGGGTGTGCACGGCCCGGCTGCGCTCCCACCTCCAGGCTTTTCCACCCACATCCACCCAACGCAACCCATCCCAGCCCACGAGCCTGGCCATAAAATCCCTCCTCGCTCCTACACGCTGCCCCCAGCATCTCCTCCTCTTCCTCCTCCTCCTCTTCCTCCCCGTGGCCTCAGGCCAGGCAGGAGTGTGCTGCGGACAAGCAGCCCCTTTGTGCGCCGGGAAGCCGTGGCCACGATTATTTCCAGCGTCTTTGCTGGAGGGCAGGAGACACGGGGTGGGGAGCAGAGCGGGGCTGGATTAAATTTACCCTATAAATAAGCACTCGGCAACAGGCTGGGGGCAAAGGGTGGGATGGGAGAGGACCCTTGGCGACGCTTCGGGTCTCGATGTGGAAGCAGGAGCCCGCTGCTCGCCCCCTTTGTCTGCTTCTCCCCCCTCCTCGCAGCCCCTCCGAACAGCAGCCTCCTTGTTTCGGCTGTCTGGAGCCGGTGGAGGCACAGAGGATGCCAGGAAGCTCCAGGACCTGCCCAGCCACCCCTTGGCCTTTCGGTGGCCGTCCCAACCCCGAAAGCCACCGGGACGCGCCTGCACCCTGCTATCGGCGCTCGCCCGATGCGATTTTGGGCAGCGGGGCTGCCAGGAAGGGTATAAATAAAAAGCCTGCCTCTCGGGTGCCCCCCATCCAGCCTAAATATAACCCCACGGCTGGGGCTGCCATGGAGCAGAGAGGGAGGGGACGTTTCTGCAGGGTGACCACAAGGTCCCCGAGGCGACGGGGCCGGGCACACCGCAGGCTATTTCAGCTCTGGGGATAAAAACGATTCCGGGCAGCTGCTGCCAAATTCCCTGAGAGAGAAAGCATCAGCCCGGAGGTGTCCTGGGGAGATATCTCAGGTGGCTTCACCGCCGTGCCCCCAGCGGAGGCCACTTCCCGGCACTGAACCTCGTCAGCAATGAGGCTGCGCGGCCCCAAACCGCAGCGGTTTCCTGCAGTGACCCCCGTGGGTGCTCGCTCTGCTGGGAAGGGATTAAATCCTTCTAAATGCAAAGCCCCAGAGGCTCCCCCTGCCCCTCAGGCAGCACTGCTGGGCCAGGAGGGTGCCGGAGCCTTGGCACAGGCTGCCCAGAGCTTGGGGGGCTCCTCCTGGGGGAGCTGCAGCAGCCGCCGGGATGCGGGGCTGGGCACCCCACACCCTGGGCCCTATAAACTTGGCATCCCCACACCACAAAGCCCAAGCCCCACAGGACCTGATCCCACTCTGACAGCACGGTGTGGGGCACGGGAGCCGTCTCAGTCCTCACCTGCTCGTCCATGCTGACAGCTCGCCGGGTGCGGCCCCCCAGGAGCCAGTGTGGGGTCACCCGCTCCCCATGGGACGCCGGGCCTGGGGGAGAGAAGAGTTGGTGAGCGTGTGGATGGAGCGAGGGATCCCACAAGTCCCCATGGAGGGGGCTTCTCAGCAGCCATACAAAGAGATGAGGGGCTGTGGGGACAGCCAGGGGCACCTCTTTGGGGTTTTGGGGGCTTGGGCATCAGCACAAGGCTGTAGGATCACCCCGTCCCCATGCCAGCACCTACCCTGCCACCCCAACCTGGCTCCTGGAGCATCCCTGCCCTCCCAGCCCCAAACCGGTGCTTCCCACCCTCTCCCAAAACCCCACAATTGGATTTTTTTTTTTTTTAACATATCCTTAAGCTATTATTAGGATGAGGAAATTTGGTCCGGTCACCAAATTTCTCACCAAATGGCTCAGAAATCGAGCCATTGCCTTCTGCTCGATCCCACAGCTGCCGAAGGAGCTGCAGCAGGGCACGGGTTTGCCCGAGCCATCCCAGCTCCCCCGGGCAGAGCAGCACGAGCCATTCCTTGGCTCGCCTGGAGCCAGGCAGGCTTTCGAAGATTTATTATTATTTATTTTTTTTCATAAACAACGTGGCTGCGTTTGATTGCAGCAGACCCAGCAGCTTCTCCTGGCTTAAGCCTGGAAAACAACGGGGGAAAAAAATAAATCAAATCAAATCAAATCCGCTGCTGAAGACACTGCTGAGAGGGGATGAGGTCTAGCAAAAATGTCAAGCACCAGGCCACCTTGCCAAGCCAAATGTTGTCAGTGAAAGCTTGGGATCTCGTAACCTTCCCCAGCCAAGGGCAAAGTTATTTATTAAGGGAGTGGAATAACAGGGCCCGGGGCTTTATAACTTTTCTACGCTTGTTTTGGTTCCCCCTGCAACTATCCGGGGAGATTTGGATTGAAGAAAAGATGATGTTATTGAAGAAAAAAGAAAGAAAAAGGAGGGGGGAAAGAAAAGAAAAGATGAAGTTGTAGGGTGGGAGCTGCAGAGTGAGCACTTAAAGCTGCCCAGCCTGGAGATATCACACGGTGGCATTTAATCGGCTCGCATTATGTATATAGCATTTCATCAGATTCCAGGAATAACTACAGATAAGGCGGTGGCACGTTCCCGGCCCCCTTCTCCTCACCTCCTCCAAAAAGGATAACGGGGCCTCCAACCCCGTGGCCGTACAAATGGGGAAACTGAGGCACGGTGCGAGTTTGCTGCTTCCCCATTACAATAAAAGAGGAAAAAAATAAATAAATAAGCAACCACTTTTCCTCCAGGCAAAGAAGAAGGAGCCCCTGGGGGGCCAAATTCTTTTTTTTTTTTGGCTGCTTGGGAAAATATCTGAGAAAAAAAAAAAGTCCCGACGCCAGCAAGGGGCTGCGGCGGGGCCCGTCCTGCTCCCACGCTGTCGGGGGAGCATCCGTGAGGCGAGGGGCAGCCGTGCTGCGGGGTTTGGGGCTGGGCCACGTCGTAAAGCCCCTTTGGTTATTAACTTCAGCTGCTGGCTGTTTTGACGAGGGATTTTGCCGAAATTCGAAATTCAAAGAAAGCCAAACGCAGAGCAGGGGGGGAGAGTTCCCACCCCCTGCTATTTTATATTTTTTCCTGGAAAACACGCTTGTTCCCAGCCCTTTTGGGAACACCACGTCGGGAGCATGGGTGCTCGGGATGCTTTCGGTGCCGTCTGCTGCTCCGAGCAGGGATTTGCCCAAAGTTTACCAAAACGGGGATTTCTGGCTCCCAGGGCCCGCCCCGCTCCTCTCCCGGCAGCACGGCTCGCTCGGAGCTGCTGGAAAACTTGGTGGCCACAGGACTACAGAATCCAGCAAAGCTCAAAAATAATCATAAAAATAAAAGAAAAATCATAATAAAAATTCTAATAAAAACGTTGAGGAAAGCCCCAACCTCCCCAAAGTGGGGGGGGGGGAGGAAGAAAATAGGGATGGAGAATGGAGGCAACAGGAGACTGAACCCAAACCGGCAAAGACAGGCTTTCAGTAAACACCCATTTCAAAAAAAATGATTGAAAGCTTCGGGGAAAATAACGGATTTCCTCACAACAGCAGAAAAGGCCGAGTTTCGCCCCAAAACACGCCTCAGCGGCACGAGCCGGGCTCTGCTTCAAGTTGCAGCCATCCGGAGCTGGGAGAGTTATGGGGGAGCTGAGGGGGTCTCTAATTTGGGATGGGGAGAAAGGGATGTCCTGGGGGGGGGTCTGTGCCGTTGTCCCCCCTCCTCTCATGGGGCCGTGGCTGCTCGCAGCCCTCAGCTCCCAACCAGACCATATAGAGGCATCGGCACGGCCCGGACGGCGCTGGGAGGGGGCCGGGGGGACCCACAGAAAGGGGGTCTCTGAAGGGGGGACCCCTACACACACTCAAAAACAAGGCTGTGGGATCAAGGGGTGGAATCTCAACCCACAGCCGTCCCCATGGGCTGCCCCGTGGCAGCCCCAACCACGCCACCCCATGCGCGCCCACCACCGCCAGACCCCGTGCAAAGTGGGGTGCCCCCATCCTCACCCCGCTACCCCCAAACTGGGAAACTGGAGCACGCTGCTCCCTCCCCACCACCACCACCACCACCCCCCGACCCCATCCCCTTACCTCGTGGCCCAGCAGCACCCCCCTGCCCGGGGAAAAGCAGCAGCCCCAGGAGGAAGACGTGGTCCCCCCAAAGGATGGCGAAGCCCCGGCGCTTAGGGGGCTTGCGGGGGGCCAGCCTCGCCATGCCCGCGCTGCCGGGGGCTGTCACTGCCTCTGCTCGCCGCCGCCGGCCCTGCCTTCCCTCTTATGCTCTCGGGTCCCCTCCCCTCCGCCCCGTTGTCCCCCGCCAGCCCCATTCACTCTCCCCGGCCTGTCCCGCTCGGTTGTGGCCGGAGCCCCTTTTCCCAGCCACCCGGCTGCATCCTGGGGCCGAGCGGCGAGATGGGGGCGGCTGCAGGGAGGGGGCTGGCATTGTTCGCTTTTATTTATGCTGTGGTTCTTGGCCGAGCCGGGCTGACTAATGAAAACCAGACGGGCGGCGAAGGCTGATCCCAAACTTTATCCCCCTCCCCACACACCCTGCACGGGGACGTCGCACTGCAGCCACGGCGGCAGCCCCCCGGTGCTCCCCCAAGGAGAAACCTCGAGGAAAAGGGGACAGCAAAGCAAAGAAGAACCCCCAGCAGGCCGGCGGTGCCTCCAGGCGTGGCGAGGCGGAGGGGAGGCCCCTCGCTACGTTTCTGGCTGTTGTTTTTTTGCTTCTTGCACAGAGAGGGGATGCCGGCACCGGGACCGGGTGCCGCTCGTTTCCCTTCCTGCCCCGAAACCGCAGCGCTCCTCCGTCACCCCCACCCAGTTCAGTTCCTCTGCTAGGGAGCCAGCCCAAGGATTCAGTAGTTACCATCCTAATAATAGCGCTGTACCACCCTAATAATAAACATATAAGCATAATAAACTTGGCTGAAGCCACAGCACGGGGGCAGCTGCACCTCCTGCTGCAGCTCGCCCCGGGGCTGTGCAGATACCTGCCCCTCTGCGGGAGGGACGGGAGGGATGGCAAAAAATAAAACCAAGCCGAAAAAAATAAACCTACGCCGAAAAGTATAAACCTGTGCAAGAACCAGAGGCGCTGCCCTGCTATCTCCCATGCCCGCAGCTCGCTGGCAGCCGGGTAGAGCAGCTGTGCAGCAGCAGCCTGGCAGCCGACCAGATTTTTCCAAGGTTTTTGGCCACCAGAAAGGCATCAGGGGCACAGGCCGGAGGGCAGAGGCTGCGTGGAGCTGTGAATATCTAAGAAATGGCAGCCGGTGGTGGCCAGGGCTGGCGGAGGGGACGGAGCAAGCGCTCGGTGTGAGGCTGGAGCCGTCCCATGGCAGACAAGGCCCCGCTGGCTGCTGGCAGATGTGACGGGCATTGGCACGTCCAGAATGACTCGGTGCTGAGGCATCTGCCCCCAAAATGCTGTGAGGGACGTGACTTCACCATTACTACACCTTGGCATCTCTCCTTATTCTCAGTAGAAGCACCTCCGCTTGCCACCAGGCCGAGAGCCTCGGCCTGCGGCCCCACACAGGGCTTGGGATTACAGGGGCTGGTGGCCACCCTGAGGGGCTTGGGAAGAGATTTTTGGAGCAGAACCGGCCTCCTTCCCCCTGCCTCCAGCCCCAATCGCTCAATATTTGCTGCCAAAAGCCTGCAGAAGCGGGGGCACCCGCCCAGGCCGCAGCTGGGTCACGCAGCCCAGCAGCTGAGGCCGAGGTGGGGATTTTGGTATCCCAGCCCCAGCCAAGAGCAGCACGTGTTGTGTGGGGGCAGGGGACCCCTCACAGCCGTGGCATTAGAGGCAGAGAACAGCCCTCGCTATCTATTTTCAGCACGTTACTGCCTTCCTCAGCTCTCATTCTTCATAGGGTTCAGCTCTCGTTATTTATAGGGTTCATTGAGGCAGCCCCATGAGGTGCACGGGTATGGGGCTACTCAGGAACACCCCAGGCACCCTCCTTTGGTCTTCTTCCACTGCTCTGTAAGCACAAACGCCTCCTTGTTGGCCTGACACGGATCCTTCTGCACAGGGCCAGGACAGCTGCACCGTAGCACAGCAGCTCTACACGATGTCTTGATAGATAGGCAAAAAAAAAAAAAAAAATTGTTTCCCTATACCCAATTTCACATAATGTCCCGTTAATAAGACTGTAGGAGCTCCCTATACCCAATTTCATATAATGTCCTGGTAATAAGACTGTAGGATACCACAGAAACTTGCCTCCTCGTGCACAGGCATGCAGGAGGCCACGGAGTGTACCTGGCATGCTGTGTCCTCCAGCTCCATCCCGCAGGGCTCAGAGCCTCGGAGACTTCCCAGGGGAAAGTCTGGGATACATCGAATCGAACCTGGGCACAGGACCCAGCACAGAGCTTGGCAAACAAGCCAAAACCTTTCTCTTATTTTTGCATCAAGTTTGAAGTAGCTCCTGCTGTAGCTAGACCACGACAGGGTTGCAGCAGATGGGCACATGCATGAAATTAGCCTGTGGAAGGAGAAAACCCTCTTCCCCATCAAGAGCCCTCAAAACTGTCCTCATCACCGTGGAATTTGAGTGCCTTCCAGAAGGGTATTAATCAACGGGGCTTTCATTTGTCATGCAGAGGTCGTTCACCGTCCCACAGGGTCTAATTTGGCCCGGAGAATTCAGTTTATCTGCTGATGTAGGGAGAAAAATATTAATATAAGTCTGACTTTCAAGCTTTGCTTGTGTGAAAGTGTCGCATCTTTCCCATTTACATCAGCTCAGCTGAATTCGCTCAAGCCTGGGACGAGCACACCCCAGGACTTCGTGGTAGGGTCTGGGCTGTCCACAAGCACAGCCATCCAGCTGGCGAGCCAGTAAATGCTGCATGAAGGAAGCAATTATATTAAAGTCTTCTTTACTGGATTAGAGTTTGATCTGGACTGTTGTACAGCCAGCCAGGAAGCACTATTCCTTCTTAATTAGAATCTCATTTCAGGAAAAGTGAATTATAAAGCCAGACGCTTTAACAGGCAGGCAGAAGCAGTTAGCTTACCTGCTTGCGTGGGGCAAACCTCGTTTTGGCATCTTCCTCTTCCAGGTCCTCCTGTTGCCTTGTCCTGCAGCCTGTGGCACAACCACTACCGAATTTACGCCCAACTTTAGGCAGCAGAAGTCCCTCTGGGAAGCCAGGAGCCTCCCTCCAGGAGCAAAAAGCCCCAGACCCAGCCATAGCCAGACAGGCGAACGGTAACGCAACCACGTTCAGTGCAGGACTTCCCTTCCCAAAAAAGTCACACTTCAACTTTCCTTTGCCATGGGAACCGATCATAAGGGTGATTTAATCCTTCTGTTTATCGGTGAGGAGAGAAAATGTGTCCCTGAGAGCATCAGCTCAAGCTCCTCACCTGTTCCCTTAAAGCTTCCTGATGAGGCAGCCCTCTAACCTGAAAGTGGTTCTCTTCAAGGACTCCAAAGCACCCATCAAGAAAGAGGGGATTTAACATAAATATAAATAGAACTATATATAAAATTGATTGATTTCTACAGCCCTCACTCCACTGCTTCCTTGCCCCAACCGCCTCAAGTTCAGCTCGTTGAGGGTACATCAACAGGCAGTGCAAAGCCAAATGCCAGCCATTAAATTAACTCGGTGATGAGCAACGTAGAAATGAATGACAACAGGACTAGATCAAAGCTGCTTTCAGTTTCTGGATTTAGGTCAAAAGACTGCTTTCTCTTCCATCTTTGAGGTGGCAGCTCTGACAGCAGGCCTGTCGGTGAGACTCAGACACGTACCTGGCACCCACACAATAACCGTTGTGTGGGGTGGGCAAGGCAAACGCTGATCAAAGAACATTTCTGGTGAACTCAGAACAAAAGCTTGCACCTCCAGCATCCTAAAAACAACAACAACAACAAAAAAATACAGTTCCACCCTCTTTAAACTTGTGCAGATTTGTAGAATTTACCCTAAAAGTCTCTGTCTGGCAGGGGATTAAGAAGAGATGACTCCACTCTGGAATCAGCGCAAGACAAGCATGATTTCCTGAGTTTCTGGAAAAAAGTTGTCCCATTTTCTAACCCATGACTCCAAACATCAACAGTCTCTTTCCAGAGAACTGTAAACACGAGATGCTTTTCACCCAGCGTGAGCTTTATCTGACCCGAGGACAAGGAATTGTAAAGTGGAATGGATGTGAGTCATCTTCGCTAGCATCCGTCATGAAGAAGCCATGAGAAGGATGGATGACCACACCGTTCAAGGACGTGACCAGGCAGGAGACTGCCACTGCTCCTGGAAACCTGGCCGCTGACCTCGTTTTTGTAAGTTCTGAGAAAGTGCAGCTCCTCCTGGTGTCATCTGGAATGCCAGGTGCTTACCCCAGGGGGGAGGAAGAGACGTTGAGTGCTCCTCTAAAACACTTTCCTCCCCACACTGCATGCAAAGTGCACGTTTGCTTTGCAGTGTTTCAGAAAGAGCCCCAAACTTCAGAGTTCAGACACTCTTTGTGCAGCCCGAGACCGGCATAAGACATCCAAGAACAATTTTCAGCTCACACTTCCTGATATACTGAGGTATGCCTGGACAGAAAAAATTTAACAGAAGCAACCACATCTCCCCAAGCAATAGAAAAATGCTCCGATGTCATTACCAAATGAGGAATTACAGCTATTTCTTGCTGAAGCTCTCATGCTGCAACTCCAGTGACTCAGAGAACAGCAGCGACTGCTCAGAGTATTTTGGCAGTTACTGAACACCTTTAAGCAAGGTTAAAAAAAATAAAACTGCAGCAGCTCTTTGTTTTGAAAGGTTTTACAGCATGCAGCTCTCTACTTCGGAGGATGGGTGCTCCAACTGCTTGCAATAGACTTACCTCTACCTCTTTGATTTGCAATGTTCTCGATTATTGACCTCTCTGCTTCTGTAAGGGAGCAATGAACAGGCATGCTAAGGCCATTAAAAAAATACCATCAGCTGTGTTATGTGAATGCAGGATGACTTCCAAGCATATCCTGAAGCATCAGTATGGCCCTTAAGCTTTCTCGGGAGTGTTGTTTTTTTTTCTTCTCATCAGCTGGAAGTTTAAAAGCATTTTTCAGAGGCCAAGTGGCTTTAAATGAGCTTTCAGTGAGGCAACATCTTGCCATGACTAACACAACTGAACTTCTTGTAGCAGGGGAAAAAAAAAGCCTTTTCATATGTATATCAGGGAAGCGCATGACAAACCTCAGTACTGGCAAGTTTGAGCATCTTCTGCCTCAGCAACATACAAAGCTGCCTTCTAGCCCCAGAAGAGCACTCTGAAAGCAAAGCAGCCCGCACCCAAACTGATTCCAAAGGCAAGGCAGGGGAAGCAGCAAATAGGTAAAAGCAAATTTAGAGAAGGGGAAAGTTGTAAGGATGTAAGCCGTTCCCATAGCTGATCTATCACAGCCACGTGATGCTGTATTATTTTTAATCTGCAGTTTTCAACTTCAGATTTCCGAGACCAGACCAGGCAGGCATGGCCTTCTGGCACATTGGATTATGTTTTTGATTTTTTTTTTTTTTTTTGCATTCTGTTCTGATAAGCAGAGCACACCCAGATATATTCTCAGAGTATTTCCTTTCATAAAATAAAAATTTGTAAATCAAATAAATGCATGTAACAGCTGCTTTTACAGCATGTGCCAACACTAGCACATGCCACAGCTTGAAAAATATTATTCTAAATCTTTGTCTATGTCTTTGCAATATAGTGTAGTTCTACTGACCTTCCAGGAAATGATTTCCTATCATTATAAGATTTGATTCATTACATCCTGATGTGAACTCCGGGGATTACTGGCAGAGCTAGATCACAGCCACCACTGTGACCGCTCAGCACAGGGGTGAACCAAGAAGTTCTGGGACATTCCTAGTGAACACGACTGGTCAAAAAGTCTCCGTTGTGCCTCACCCTCTGCAGGAATTTATTGTTCCAGTTGTTCCTCGAATGAAATTGCTGTAAAGATTTTAAGTACAGAACGCTTAAAAGTGTATGAAAAAGAAAGGTGTATGAAAAAGAAAGCCACCGTTTGCACACTTAGGTTTCCTCAGGCTACTTTTCCTGTGTACACACCAGATCTACTCTGCGGTGAGCCAATGAAACAGACTTCAGGCACCTATCACCAAGAACCACAATCTTTATTTTTCATCTTTTGCCACTGTGTTGCTCATTAAGTGCATAACCAAGCATCCTGTGAATATAAAAGCATCTAATGAAGTGAAGGGGACTCTCCCTGACAAACATTAAAAAATCTCAAAATAGTAAAAAAATAAAATAATAATAATAATAAAAATTCTTTGATTAGATTCTCCTATTAACACAGGAAGACAGCAAACCAATCAAAAAGTAAATGTAGTCATGACACCTTCAGTTTCAGGTACTAATGATATCCAGCTTAAACAGCTGTCACAGTTGCACTAAGTTCTTAACTGAGTCCTTGTCCTGGTGGATAGTCAGTGGTGATGACAGCACGGTTTCTTTCCATTTTGTCCATAAGGACAATGAAAATACATTTCATGATTGCTGCAATAGCTGCTACAAGTTCACCTGATGTTATTTAATATTTTTTTTCCAGTACAAAACAATTACAAACAGGTTTTCTACAATGAAATAGGAAACTAAAAAAATAATAAAAATCTCAGTTAAAAAGTATTTAATTTATATAAAACTCCTATTTCAATCAAGTAGTTATAAATATATCGTGGACCAAGTACTGCCAAAAAAGTATTTTGGAAGTCCATAACAGCACTACAAGCAACAGCCACTTATTTAAAAATCTGTCATTCACTTCGCACCACTGATCCTTTAATATCTTAAAAAATATGGCAAGACTCTATTAGCACAAAAAGACATCACCGAATGCCACAAAACATACATTGCATGATATTTACTGCGTTATCTATTTCACTTCACAATCTCCTTTACAGAGGAAGACGCTGCAGAGTTTACTAGGCACAACGCGCTTTCATTTGAAGAGAAGATCCTTATCAGTTCCAAGGCACCTTCCTCCCTAAGACACGGTTGGTGATTTTCTGAAAGATAAAAACAAAGGGGTAGAGACCAGTATTATCCCTCTAAAAATTAAAAACACCAAGCATGAGCACAGCTTATATACGCGACTCTAAGAAATGACTGTTCACAGGTTTTAGGACAGCTACAGCAGCCTCGCTGCTTCACACTCATCAATACAAAAACCAGCAGGACATCCCTGTGCTGACTGCTGTGGAAATTGTTGGAAACAAGTATGAAGAGTCAGAGCACATCTTGACATTAGCTGATAGAGTTTCCGCAGTCTCTTTTCAGGTTTTGAAGGCAAAGCTCTGGGCTTCACACGAGCCTCTCGTTCCCTGAGCTCACTGAAAGGACACAGAAGGAAGAAGAAGTAGGAGAATTACAGGGAAGGGTGACAAGGATAGTGGAAGACACAGAAATTGCATTTTCTACAAGAAACCACTGAAGAAATTAAGACTTTTCACCATGGTGGGAGGGATGAGCCGTATCTGAAGAGGAAGCGATGAGCAAGTGAACGTCTACGTGATTCTGAGAAAGCCTGAAGTAGGTAGAAAGGTGGTGTCAGTGACAGACCCAAGAAAAACCACAAGTAGGCAAGTTCACGAAGGAAAAAGCCTTCACTAAGTATATCAAAGATGCCTCAAAGCCCCTTGGACATCACACAAGATGGTTAAAGCACCTCAGAGGAGCACTATGGGTGCTGGCTCCCTTACACTGCTCTTCTCCAAGCACCTGCTAGCATGACCCGCTCTTACAAGGGGCAATTCAGGTACTGAAACGTCGCTCTGCTAGCTCAGCCAGCACGCTGCTGGTGTTCTGAAGCATGGCAAATATTTGTGAGGCTTTACAGCAGTGTGAGATGAAGAGCTTGAGGTGTCTTACAAATAGGGAATGATAAGGGCATCCCCTAATGTGACCTTTTACGTTACATAGAGGTGTATTTATACGTACAAAATGCAAAGCTGCTGGCACAAATCTGAGTGTTGGAATGGCCCCAGGAACTTCATGAAGCCTCAGGACTTGAAAGCCATCCTCACACAGCCTCTGAGCACACCTTTCAGCGCACAGACCAGCTTGCAATTTAATAAGCAACCCCAGCGAGCGATGAGATGCTATCTCCCCTCTTTGCTCTACTTCCTGGAAGTGGCTATGAAACAGACTAAGAAGAAAACCATGAGGCTGTCAAGAGAAAACGTAGCCAAGGGGACGAAAAACAAACAGTAGAGAATCTTGTAAAGCAGCAGCAAAGTGCAATTCATTTTTACACCTCTAGAAATGAGCGCTGTTTCCTTTGAGGTAGCGACACCTTGTGGTCCCTGTCCTGCATAGGCTCTAAAAAAATGTCATAAACACACAAAAAACTTCAGTACTCCTAAATACTAATACTTTATAAAAAATAAAAAAGCTAGAGGGAAGTATGTAGCTTGATAACTTTGCTATTTCCTTTATGAAGGTTTCTCTCCTGCTTCGTATTTACAAAAATAACACTAATTGCATCTAACAGAAGAGCATCAGTAACAGAATAAATTCATATCTGCTAAATTCAAAAATAAATAAATTCAATTTGACGTGACTAGGGTTGGAAAAGTTCCTTATGATTTATGCTGCCATCAGATCAGAAGTCTGTCTCAACTGTAGTTTTAAGTATTAAAGGGCTTGCACCATTCCCTTATCTAACTAGTGTAATTTTATGCTCTATTTGAAAGTAAAAATAGAGAAGGGACAGAACATCAGCCCAGACCCATGCATATGCTGTGATAAAAATAACTTTTCAGATAGCAAAGTTAAGAATTTAACAATTCCAAAAGTTCAGGCAGACTGCACAGCCCTCTCAGCTGCCTTCTAGCACATGAATGTTGATGTTTGCAGTTATACCAGGATCCCCTTCTAATTTAGTAATAACAAAACTTAGTTTGTTCTCTTTCCTTCTCACCACACCGCTACAGCAGCATAGGAACAACTCAGAACAAGCACTGCCAGCCCTTGCTTCTCAGCTGTCCTGTATGAATATTTGTACTTTACAAAAGTGGATTTTGGTCAGATATATTTGTTAATTTTGGACCCTGTTTTGAGCCCCATAAACTCCGTTTCACCCCCACCCTGTAACCTGTGCACTAATTTAAGTTCATCATCATCTGCTCCCTACAGATGAGAAGAGAGATGCTGCCTCCAGGGAGCAGTGTGCTCCGCACAATTGTTCACACTGCAAACACACAGCTGTGTTTTCTCCTTGGGATGCATTCTGAAGAAGCTGGGGTGCATTTTTCCTTCTGAAGCGCTGACACAAATTATATCAACATGCACTTATACCCAACATACCTCTAAATGCTGCTTTGAGGGTTTCATTCGCAAATGATACTGGCAAACACTTGTCCATGGTCATGTACATAAGGATGAGCGTGTGTGCACACATTTAATTCACTGCTTCCCTTCCCAGACATTAAACATCCTTGACCTGTGAGCCCTCAATGCATGGCAGAAACAGCCTGCACGTGGGTACTGGCAGCTAACCACATCCTCAGAGCCACCTGCACTGCAATCAGTGAGGTGCACACTTAAATTTTGCTTCTTACATGTCCAGGAAGAGTCCCAGAGCCATATTACATCGTGGCTGATATGTAATAAACTTAGGGTGTAAGTACTCTTTGTTCTGATAATAATGAGTAATAAATCCACAGGTGGTTGGAGAATGCTCAAATTCTCATTTACTGAGTAAAAACTAGAGAAGAAGGTAAGACATCCCCTTCCTTCCCAGCTGTTTCATTAGTGCTCCTCTGCCAGCTATTAATGTTTGGTGGTAACCTACTGAGCTGCACCCTGAACTGTGGCACGAGTACATCCTTCCCCACCAAGACGTCCAGTGCTAGCCTGTCAAAATCCAAAGAGAGAAGGACAGTGAAGATTCATTAGGGACAAGTCATGCCATAAACACTGACCTGGAGTCAGAGAATACAGGCATCATGCCCGGCTTTGCCACTGACCCAAACACAGCCTTGAGTAGGGCACTTGACTATCTAGCCCCTCTCCCTTCCCAAACTTTGTCTCTAGATGCATGCCAATTGATTTTGGATAGAACAAGGCCTTATACAAACCTAGCAGGGGGCAACAGATATCCTCCAGAAAACTGCAATTAACTTAAAGCCAGGTTTATTCTAGAGCACTGATCTGCATCATCAGCAGTTCACAAACTTGTCACTGTAAGAGATGCTCAGGCTAGTTTGGATACTGTGACAGATCATTTAAATGATAAAACCCTAGATTACGTGATTACGTATGTTTTATAGTCTAGCTTTTGTACCAGCATAACAAAACAGTTTTCTCCTCCTAATATTCTGTGTCATCTTTGGAGCCATTCCACAAAATCTGTAGTTCTTTTTTTTCCCCGACACACAATCGGATCTGCTTTAGAAACTGATGCTCTCAGCAGCACATTACCAAAATTCTAAACAAACTTATTCACTGTATTTACAGCTACTCACTACAGCTATTCTGCATCATCAAGGAAGACAAAAGATTACAGTATTTACTGCAATGAATCACCATCCTCTTGCAATCAAAACAACACTTGTACACAAAACTTTCAATATGATTCCCTCTTCTTCCAGCTGATTACACTGCTTCAAGTGAGTTACTGCCAACAATCATCAACTCTGAGACCTTACTGTACTGGCATCCGAGGTTCTCAGACTAGTGCAAAAATATGTTGTGAATATACAGTGTAAAAGCATAACAGCAAATTGAAGTAATTCTAGGCATAAGCACCCAAAACCAGATTAGGAAGGTATTCTGGGTAATACGCCACGTTACACGCCCTCGCTTTTAAAATCCAACCACTGCTGTTCCTGACAAATAACTATTATTCCAGCTCTGGGAAAACAACTCAGCCAGAAAAGAGTTGCAATGCTAAGAACTGAAGTGTAAGCATAAGATCCAGAAAAAATAAATCAGTTTTCATTTTAAATGCATGGCCTTAAACCAGTGAGGCCTCTACATTTCATTGCCTGCTTCCTGAGTTCTGCAGAAGGCTGCATTTATTGGTACATGGGTTAGGAAGCAAGAAGGTGAGTCAGGTTAAAACCTCACTGTTTGTAGTAGACTGTTGTTTCCCATCTTTTAGCTTTTATTGTCTTAACAAAAAAACGTTTGGGTGGCTGAAACAGCTCAAAAAGGAATATACTGGTCAGCCTGAGAGATGTGCTTCACAGAAGGGACTGATTAGCCTCCTCTGTTTTATCACATCACTCGCTGTATATAAATTGATAAGCTTTGCTACACAGAAATACAAGATAAGATGTGTGCATACAGGAGGAGAGAGGGACAGAAAACTTCTCCTTGTTACTCATTGTGATTAACCTAGGAGTCTCTAGCACACTCTTCAGTCTTTCGTTAATAAAACCTGAGCTTAACACATAAAACACTTGTTAAAAAACTTGGACAGCCAGGGAGGAAGAGTTCTAGCAGCAATTGCTGGCTAGGACAGAAGCAGCTCCCTGCAGGGATCTCTCCACTTCATGGCAGAACAAAGCAGGATTCAGCAGAGCCCTAGAGTAACCCAGCCAAACCGTCCCCACAGATTCCTTCTCCTCCTTCTCACCAAAATCCTGGAGTCCTCACCTGTGACCTGCTGCTGGTTGTATGGTGTGACCACAGCACAGGAACTGTTCATAAACTGCTGGTCAGTGTTTGAGGTTCAAAGCTAGTCACACCCACACTTGGGGATACCAGTTTATTCCACAGCTTGCCAGACAGAGCAGAGATCCTAGGCTGATCAGTGCCAGAGCACTAAGACCATACTATCAGCTGAACAGACATTTAATTGTGAAATCCACTGCCTTCAAATTTAATCACCAGCAGGACTGCCAATTCTCCACTGGAGAAAAGTTAGGAACAACAGCTCCAGGCTTTTTTAAACACGGCTACAAAGCTATCTGTGAATATTGTATGCTAAAGTCATCTACAGCAAGGATGCACAAGAGCTACAACAGCAGCCTTCAATTCCAGGAGCTTATTTATGGAGTATCTCGTTTGGATATGTTCCACAGCCCACCTTGGTCTGCCCTCAAGACTCTGCACATGGCCTTTTTTGTGTGCTGCTTACATGGGACTATGCTTCCTTGTGTTTTTTTTTCCCTCCCCTACACAGCATGTAGGTACTGGAAGATTTCCAGGTTAGATGTTTGGTGGGTTTTTTTGTTTGTTTGTGTTTTGTTTGTTTTGTTTTTTGTTGGTTTTTTTTTTTTGTTTGGTTGTTTTTTTTGTGTGTGTTTTTTTTTTGTTTTTTTTTTTGTTTTGTTTTTTTTTTTTGTTCCATGTTTTTATAAGCTTGACTTCTCTGACCCTGATTATCCTAATCACCTAGCATCTGCAAAATAATACCACAGAATTAGCACTCAGTATTACTATAAAGCTTGTGACGTCAAGGGAAAAAAAAAATCTAACAGGTTCCAATGTAAAACACTTGACCAGAACACCTACCATCTTGTAAAGCTGTGCTTTCAGGCGGTACGAGTTGTATTCCAATTTTCGCTTCTCTTCCTCTCGCTTCTTCTGCACCTCTGGCAGCTGCTCATAGATCCTTAGTGTAAATACAAAA
Source organism: Aythya ferina (assembly GCF_964211825.1). Classification (NCBI taxonomy): domain Eukaryota; kingdom Metazoa; phylum Chordata; class Aves; order Anseriformes; family Anatidae; genus Aythya; species Aythya ferina. The sequence continues at coordinate 2,112,656 of NC_140300.1, read as the reverse complement.
AGTCAAAAATAGTGACTTGGCAGGAAGGAATTTATCGAAATAAAAACCATTCTCATTTTTATCTTCACATTCTGTTAAAGGCTACTGGCCTGTCAGAATTGTATTTGGGGGTTTACTAGTGTCACACGTGGAAAATAAGCTCTGAAATAAAAAAAAAATGAAGGTGCCTGATGCTCACCCCAGAGTCAGTGCGCTGTTCTAGGCTGGTTTATATGGTGCCATCTAAAGAAGGGACCTAATTGCTAAGGTGGCAGAGCACTGCTGACACTGCCTCCCCCATATCTTCCTTTAAGATCATAGGGCTTTACTCATTCCATGACAGTGGTTGCCAGGAACCATGCAGCTTCAAAAAGATTACAGTCTATGGGACGTGAAAATGAACCGTGTTCAAAATTCCAGTCCCATTATATTTAAGGCAAGACAGATACTATAACTCCTTCCTTAACATACTGACTTGATAATCAGCAATAGGAGGAGGAAAGGAAGAAAAAAAGAGTTACAATACTGCAAGGGTACACTTTTTAAGAGACTGCTTCATTCTTACGTCAATATGATAACAACTTTCCATAATTACTGTTCCCTTTGAATATTTTAAACGCATCTATGCCTTCAACTCCTATTATCTGCAAGTGCTTCAACCCATTCCATTCTGAACACTGCAAATCAATACAGCCCACCAGCAGGCAGGGAGGAGGGGCATCTTTCACAGTTGTCTTGGTCCTAACTCCAGCAGGAAAATAAGTAATTCTTCAAAACAGTGAAAGAAGTGATGGAGGCAAAGTCAACTTGCATTGACTTGCCATTTAGTCAGTAAGACTCAGGTGTTACTTCCATGTTTCAAAGGACAGAAGGATTACAAGTTGTCAGGAAAACAAACTAAAATGAAAGTGAAAGATAACCAAGTAGGCAGAATCAACAAAGCAAGGAATCATATGCAAAATTTTGATTGGAACTGACTTCTATGTCTTAATTCCCCAGTATCAGCTAGGGAGAGGCACACTCGTTTGTACAAGTGTTACACCAGTGTGTGTGTACCAATCCATCACAGTTGAACTGCTGAGCTTGTGTTCTCTGAAGGCACGGAAATACAAATCCAACACCAGGAAATTCCTAAACAGGCCACTTAATATTGCATCTATAAAGACAACTGCTATTAGATTCGAAAAATAATGAAGAAAATAAAGGAATTGTTTCCATGACCTACCTCTTTGCATGTATTTCTATTCTCCTATTCTGTCTGCAGCTGCTCTTAAGGCCATCTTTCTAAAAATGTCACTACCCACAATGCTGCTACAGAATAGAGGAAGTAAACCATATTTGGATGCTTATTTTCCATCTCTGATGCTTTGCTGATAGGCAGCAGAGGGTGCTAGGTCTATAGAAGTGCTACCGGAGCGGGGGGTTTGGGGTTTTGTTTTACTACCAACTCACCATTCGCTAATGGCTTCACCATTCTAGGGCTCCCCTCAATGGAAGATCAAGGTTTACCACACACTGATTCACCCCACCACAAAGATACTTAGAGCAGGAAACGGACAAATCAGAATTGTAGGTAAACTCCTTGAAAATGGTTTTCATTAGCTCTAGCTAATTTACCATGAGAAATTCCATTTATACCCTTGCAGAGAGAAAGCAAGAGCTTCTGTACTCATTATAGGTGTGGATTTCAGAAGAATGGTACAGAATAAATTACTTCTCAGATCCAACTGAGAGCTGGAGTATGACAGCAGTAAGAACAAAAAAATGTCACCGAGTGCGACTGCCTGAATCAGTCTCCATAGAAATCCTGCTGACTTCGGTATTATGAAATCAGAGTTTCTGAAAAATACGTGAGTTCAGATATGCTGATTACACAGTCCAAGTGACCTGAATCCAAATCCGTTTCCACTAAAACATGGAGGCACATTCCTGGGGGAGCTGGCATATTTACCACTTCTGTCACCTTTTAACTAATGCCCTAAAAATACTGTTAAATGCCAAAGGCTATTTAAATAACACACCTTTTTTTTTTTTTTTTTTTTTTTTTTGTCTCCTAACATATATATCACAGGGTTTATTATATATATTATGCATTCCAGTGGATAGCTTGCAGATTCACTATGTGATTTAGGCTGGAAAGGATCTCTGGAGGTCACCTAGTCCACCTTTTCCTCAAGGCAGGACTAACTTCAAGGCTAGATCAAGTTGCTCCGGCCTCATCCTGCCAACTTCTGACTGCTTCCAGTGATGGAGACTGTACCATCTCTGTGGGTCCCTGGTCCAGCATTTCATAACCATCTATCTTTGTGAGAAACTCATTTTCTTGTCTCTCTTCTTACATGTAACACATCACCACTGCCACTTGTCCCATCATCATACACCTTCAAGAGGAGCCTTTCTTCTGCCTTCTCTCAACTCCCCTTTTCTGGCAGGGGAACACCACTGCCACATCCCCACCTCCAGCCTTCCCCTCCCCAGTTTCTCTTCGCACACGTTCCAGCCCCATCTGTCTTGCTGGCCTCCAGCAGGCTCAGGCCACTTGGTTAATAATGCCCAGAACAGGTCACAGGATCCAGTTGTGGTCCCATGAGTACGAACCAAAGGAAATATTTGCTTCTCCTCACCTGTACGAAACCCACAGTGTGGCTACCCTTCATCACTGCAGGAGCACAACTGCATTCAGTTTGCCATCCACCAGGCCACAAAGCCCTTTTCTGAGGGGCCACTGCACGAGCAGCCAGTCCTCAGGGGCTGCCGATACCCTGATGGGGTTGCTGTGTCCCCAGGAGACATTTGATGCTTCTTGCTGTTGATCTTGGCCCTTTCCAGCCTGCAGAGGTCTCCAGATGCTCCAGAGCTACTCTCAGGCATACTGGCTGGTCCTCCCAAAAAACTGCTGAGGTGTGTTCCTCCCCATTGCTACTGATAAAAAGGATCCCAAATAGACAGTTCTGACCCCAAATACTGTCCATAGCACAAACCTTTCCCTTCATGTAGCACTTGCATTTGGTGCAACAAAGCACTTACACCATCAGAGACAGCTTCATGAGTTACTGATTTATGTTTAAGTATTTCTGCTGTTTCTCAGGTGGTACTTTTCCACCACCTCCTCCTGTATCTCTATCATTTCAGAATCCAGATGGAATAAAACACCATTTTTTAGTTAAATCCTTGCATATTCTCTCTATGGCAACAAGTATTACAAATGTTTAATACACCATTAGTGTGTTGTGCATTTAGCTATGAAGTACTTGAATCAAACATAAGACAAAATCTATCACAAGGTGGTTTTTTTTGTTTTTTTTTGTTTTTTTTTTTTTTTTTACAAGGGTAAAATCCTCATTATTCCTTTGTGGATAATTATTTCTTCCACAAAGCTACCTCCATTTGGTGAAATGGTACCTCACTTCCTGCCCCAATTACCTAGTTTGCTAATGTTTAAAACTATACGGACACTCCATTAGCCTGCACCCTACATTTCATCTCTTTGGGAATCCAATACTTGGACAGTTTGCTGTGGTGTTTGGACCGCAGATACTGCAGCAGAATACTCAATTTACAAGAAACATTTTTTCCAAAATGATGTCATTTGGAGGATTTTATGAATAGGTGCTTTCTCACTCTCATAAAGTCCCTACATCTTGCACAGGAAGAGATGAGTTATCACCAAATCCCTTTTTTTTTTCTTGCAGATACAATTCATCCATCTTTCCTACTCATTTATTCAGGGCACTTATCTATCTGAAACAAAAGTTTCTTCACCTTACCGTTTAGATCTTTGAACCATTTCACTCTTCGGAATTGTTTTTCTCTTTTCTTTAACCAGGTAGCCTAAATAGAAAGTTTTAGGATAAGAGCACAGTGAACAAGTCTGCTTATCACAAAGCATTCTGTTACATCCTTCTTACTCCTTTTTGGATTTTTTACAGATAACATAAAAAATTGTAATACTTTTATTAAAAATACACACATCCTTAAGAACAATGGGTAAATTAATTCATTCCTATAGAATACCAGGAGCAGAACCACAAAGGTACCTCTGTCAGACAGCATGTGACTTGCATTCCTGTAGCCCTTCCTTTTCTCTGGAGGATTAAATAGCTCTTCACGTTCAGACTGCAGCACGCTCTGTATCCTCCTTTCCTCCATTACAAGTTTCAGGTGCTTCACACGCTCGCCAGAGCGAGAGATGAAATCAGGGCGATGCACTGCAAGAGCCTCCTATGATGGGATGACAAAATAAAATCTAAAGTGGTCAGACAGACTCCCCACAGCTGGAAGAGAATAACAAAATATCTAATTCATTACCAAAACATGGGGAAAAGTAATCCCAAAGCAATATTTGGTATAACGTACAAAATCACGCATCCCTAGTGCTTGGTAGATCCTCAGAGACCTTGTTTAACACACAATTTGTCAACAATAAGGAAACTAACAAGCTGGAAGGAAAAAATAATGCCTAAAAAATTAGCAAAAAGGACACAAACCTCTTCTGAAAAAAGCATAGCAAGGTTCATACAAAGTTTAGCCTGTAGAAGATGACATAACTTATTATAGTCTCCCTTGCTAGAAATTAATGGGCACATCAACATTAGAACTTCATTTTTGATCAAAAATGGAATTTTCTTTTTTGTTGTTGTATTTTTGTTTAGTATCTCCTGATAGCCCTATTTGCCACGCTTCAGTTTCCATCACAGGGAAGTCCCTGAACACAGGAATAGATGCAATCGAACTTAAATAAACTTCGGAAGTGCACCTGCATTAGCATTTGCCAATTTAGTTTTCACTTTTTATGGATGATCTTCTTCAAAAGTATATCTGTATGCTATTACCTGTGTTTTCCCAGATATTTAGAGTGATCACACTCAATTTGATCTTGAGTGGACATCATATATGCATGTGCATGAATATCAGTATTTTGAGTGTTTGCACTGTATGAATCAAAGCCCACTTTAATCACACACTATGCACATCACACTATTACTTCTGCATGGAAGCAGGTATGACTTGGCATTACTTCAGCTACATTCCCTCTAGTTCCTGAAGCCAAATGATTTAAGCCCTAAAATATGAGCTCAATTCAAATAGATTATCATATTGGGCAACGCCAGACTACAATAATAAACAAACACGCCTGGTGACTTCATTGTGTTTTGGTTAGTTTTTTGTTTTGCCTTTTTAAGGAAGAACAGTCTAACTTGTTGATTTGCAGCAATCATAAAGATGAGTTAACAAAACAAAACAAAAAAAGAACAAAGTGTTTCCACAAGATTCAGCATTACTCCCAACAAAATCCTACAGAGATCCCAGCGTGCCTTTACCTGTAGCGTAAGCTTCACAAGTGGCCGAAAGGCCCTGGTCTCAGCATCTCTTTCTGGAATTGCTGGCTGAGTCATGGTGCTGTGCTGCTGCTCTTGCCAGTTCTTCTCTCGGAGAGGCTCCCTCCAGGGCTTCGTGTTGGTCAGTGGTTCAAACCAAGACGGACCAGGACAAGAATTGGAAAAGTTTTCTTTCCTCGATTCAGATTTCAAATCCTCTGCTTGGACAAACCATGAAATTCCTGTGGAGGAGACCACAGAAGACAGTAAAGATAAAGATACACGATGCCCTTTTTCCATCCCCATCTATGGCCCTTCATGCCCAAGACCTTACTAGCTAAATACAATCTGGGGCCTAACACTGAAATAAATACTCACTTCAGCTACTACACCAATTTCAGTGGGACTCTGTACCAGCTACCTGTGGTTGTTTCTGAAGAAATTTTTTTGCTAAGTGTCAGTAAACCTCTATCAAACAGCACCTTTGGAAAGGCACAAAATGGCTTCACTTGGAAGTTTCTCCCTTTATAGAAAGAATAAGGCCATGGCAGGGGGTTGGCATTAAATGATCTTTAAGGCCCCTTCCTACCCAAACCATCCTATGAATAGTTACTTATCAGCAATTACACATTTTAAGGAGCCTCTGTATGTTCTAAACCTGATGGCTTTTTATAGACTTTTTTGAAGAACAAATGTTTTACATCTTCCAAGCGTTAAATATGTATACAAGAATTAGATTACTCACAGTTTACATACATAATGGGGTTTGAATACATCAGCTAGTATTCTGAGCCGATATTCTAAATTTTCTAAATAAAAACGGTATGAGAGAGAGTGATTTGTCCCTACAACAACAATGATGACTAAGGAAAATATTTTTAAACATTTAATCGTGACACTGTGAAGACTGTCAGTAAATTTCAAAAAAAAATAATCAAGAAACTACTCCATCAGCCCAAAAATGCAACTCTAGCTGAAAGAGGGAAACAAGTCTAGCTCTTCTGGTACCAAATTCTTCTCCTAAGTACTCTGGGGAAAGAAAAGAAAAAAAAAAAAAAAAAAAACTTGTTTTTTGAAGCCTTAGTATATGAAGCAGTAAGTACAACTTAATAGGGTCAAGTTACTCAGAACTTAGCAGAATCTTTTATACCTTGAAAATGAAACCACATACCTACAAGATTCCTACCTAATCCCCTGCCTTATTCATAGCCTCCCATTTCCTACCTTTATTGGAAAGGCTGCATCTAATGGCTTGATTGAAAATGCATCACAGAGCAGTACAAAGCTCATTTGCCATAGTGAGTACTTTTGTTTAAAGTTTACTGATTAAAAACAATGTAAGAACTGACAAGACTAGAGTCAGAGACTGTGTTCCAGTTAATCCTCCTCATACATTTTGGTGGTTGCTGTTGAGTCGCAGAGCTTTTCTGCTCTGCAGAAAGTGTATTTTGGACTGACCTTGTGGTAAATGCAGTCTGCTCCTTTTTGTCCTTTTCTCCATGAAAAAATTGCCTGGCTGTCCCTTCTGCTTACCCTTGCTTCCTGCTGCCTGATGATCTGTGACCATACCAGCTGACTCTCCAAAAATACCATCGACACAATGCCAGGGTTTCCGTGTCCGTTGAGTTGGCTGGCTGGGCCTTGGTGTAGGAAAAGTCACACCAACATCCCGGGTGTTTTTCTTAGTTGCACTGTTCACAATCTCCAAGTCTCCTGTAGATCAAAACAATGCAGTAACACCTTATTCTAGAGCATCTGGAAGTACTTCAACATCAGCACCTGTAACATGCGTAGTTCAGGGGGTGACCCTCAATTTTTACTTTGGAGTTGAAGGGTCACTTTTACCCCATCTTCAAAAGGCAAAATCATTTATATTCCCACTTCAAATTCAAAGCAAATCCAGTTACTTGGGATTGTTACTATATGATAAGTAAATAAGATTAAAGATGTGTAAATCCAGCTCCCCAGTCAAAGCATGGATATTTTTATTTATATGTTATTTATACAAATGTATAAATACATAAAAATGTATATTACGTGTGTATGTTATATATATATATCACAGAATCACAGAATCACAGAATTTTCTAGGTTGGAAGAGACCTCAAGGTCATCGAGTCCAACCTCCAACCTAACGCTAACAGCCCTCCACTAAACCATATCCCTAAGCTGTACATCTAAGCGTCTTTTGAAGACTTCCAGGGATGGTGACTCCACCACTTCCCTGGGCAGCCTGTTCCAATGCCTCACAACCCTTTCTGTAAAGAAGTTCTTTCTAACATCTAACCTAAAACTCCCCTGGAGCAACTTAAGCCCATTCCCCCTCGTCCTGTCACCACGCACGTGGGAGAACAGGCCAACCCCCACCTCTCTACAGCCTCCTTTAAGGTATCTGTAAAGAGCAATAAGGTCACCCCTGAGCCTCCTCTTCTCCAGGCTGAACAAGCCCAGCTCCCTCAGCCGCTCCTCGTAGGACTTGTTCTCCAGGCCCCTCACCAGCTTCGTCGCCCTTCTCTGCACCCGCTCAAGCACCTCGATGTCCTTCTTGTAGCGAGGGGCCCAAAACTGAACACAGTACTCGAGGTGCGGCCTCACCAGAGCTGAGTACAGGGGGACGATCACCTCCCTAGCCCTGCTGGTCACGCTGTTCCTAATACAAGCCAGGATGCCGTTGGCCTTCTTGGCCACCTGAGCACACTGCTGGCTCATATTCAGCCGACTGTCCACCATCACTCCCAGGTCCTTCTCTGCCTGGCAGCTTTCCAACCATTCCTCTCCCAGCCTGTAGCTCTGCTTGGGGTTATTGCGCCCCAGGTGCAGGACCCGGCACTTGGCCTTGTTAAACTTCATGCAGTTGACCTCAGCCCATCGGTCCAGCCTATCCAGATCCTCCTGCAGAGCTTTCCTACCCTCAAGCAGATCGACACACGCACCTAACTTGGTGTCATCTGCGAACTTACTGAGGGTGCACTCGATGCCCTCGTCCAGATCATCGATGAAGATATGTAATATGTGAATATAAATAATATACAAATACGTATGTATATCGATTACATACTTGTATTAAAAGGGTGTGGGAGTAAAATTGAACCACTGCTGCACATGAAAAAAGCGGTAATAAATAAATTATGTGTCTGATGACTGAAACAAAAACCACTATTCAATCTTATGGTAGGAACTTGGCATTTAAATGAAAGTAATGTAGGAACTGGAAACTGCCACCGGAAAAAACTGAATGCAGAACTGCACCAGATCAGGATGAGCTTGTGTTTTAAATAGAACATAACATCCAAAATATTACCAAGAGGAATATGAAACGCTGCAGTCACAGGCCTTCTGAAATAGTACGTGCCCACAAAATACATTCTGTGAGTAACAGATGTCTTACAGAGAAAACAAGATATATATAAAAAAAAAAATCATCAGTCCACCTTTACGATTGAAATGAATCAGAAGTTTAGGTTAATAAGACTTACTAGCAAGTGAGAAATTTGGCTACTACTCAAGCAGGCCAAGAAAGGCAATGAAATAGGTCATTTTAATTAGACCAGAACATCTTTCTCTGAAAGCACTTGAAGTGAATTTGGAGAATGCTGCATATACATACCTGTAACCAGAAAGGTACAACAGACACTGGAAAATGGGATAAAAGATCAAAGAGATAAAAGGCAGAAGCAAAACATGAAAGACAAGCTTGGAAGCTGAGAGCTCACCTGCTTGGACACCTTTGTTTAACATCCGTGTTCGTCGCTTGTTACTGAGAGCTGAGCTTGGCCCCCAAGAACTGCTGCTCGAAGAAGTTGAATCCAATGAAACATGGATTGCCTTCTGGAGGGGGAGAAAAAACAACAGGAATTCCTAAAAACCTAACTGAAATGAAAAGGAAGAGGGATTTAAACAGCAAGAAAGTCAGCCCTATCTGCAGTACCTTGACTCTAATGTTATTTAGATGTTTAAGAGCCTGCTCAGTGTCACCTATTGCTGTGCCACACAACAGTCAGCCTTGGTTTTATAGCCTCATGCAGCAATGCACTCACTTTGAGCACCCTGTTCTAGTAAGAGTGCCTGGTTTCTGTAAGATCAGATTCTGCACAGTGTTGAGCATCCTCCTCTTCATCTGTCTGAAGCTCATGGGACAGCACAGCTTGTTGAGACTACACTTCCAAAACCCCTCTGCAGCACCAAGATCACTTGTTTCTGCTTTGGGAAGAGGGAGAAAATACATCTGGACCGAATCCTATGTTCCTACCCTCTCAAACCAAAAGCCTTCAGAGGTGGCTGGTGTTCTTTCAAGACAATTTGTCCCTCCAGCAACAACATCTTGCTCTTTCAAGTGAATTCACAGCAAACTCCAGATCTGCAACACTGGCACGAAAGAGCAAGATCTCCAAGTACACGAAGTTCTCTCACCCTTGGGATCCTCACTACAAGAAGTTCTCCAGGTGGAGAAAATTCAACTCAAAAGGAAGAGACAAGGTGGTAAGAGCACAGCTTAGGCAAAAGAATACTTTCACATCAACAGGCACACAAACAGAAAGAGCCACAAAGAGAACAAGCAGCACGACTGCCATAGAATTTAAATTATTTTAATACGTTATAACTTTACATATGGAATATATTTTAAGGGTAATGCATCTAGTCCATAAGCTTTTTGGTTATAGAAAGCACAGAGAATGGTAGTGCTTTATTAACAGCAGTGCAGTGGCACAGACCAGCCTCTGCAACTCTGCTCAATTTCATTTTTTAATTATGAAGCAGATTTTGTTTGGGTTTTTGCTTGATCATAGCAATTAGTATTCTATTAGCAACTCATAACGCTAGCCACAATGGAAATGAACAAAGGCTTTTTATTACCTTCTGATTGATCCTCTGCTACCACCACTTCAATGCAAAACAATTTCATTTCAACATTTATAGGAGGCAATTTTTTATTCTCGTGCACGCCGGGAAGAGCTGTTTTTTAGTTTCACAAAACCATTACAGCTCTGACACAGTGCACTAGGCAGCTGTAGTAGGTGTGTTATCTTCTTTCAGAGAACAGAAGCAAATGTAAATACGGGCTGCTCAGCAAAAGGAAAGACGGGATGAAGTAGGAAAAAAAAAAAAGATAACCCATTTGTATGCACGTGCAGAAATAAATACAGGCAGAGATTTGGTACTGAATATTGACATGCATATTCCTATTTGGACCAGAAAACTCAGCGCAGTGCCTTCAAAGCCCTTCAAGCAGTTAAATAGCACAACCTTTAGTTTTGTACCTGCTACCAGATGGCAGCTTTAAGAGTGCTTTAGAAATAACAAACTGGAATAGATGAAAACCTTCTGGGATGGGTTCAGCGTCTATAAATAAAATAGGCTGCAATCAAGTTTTCTGGAAGCAGAGCTGACAATAGGCTCTCAAAAAAAAAAAAAAACCTGAGCTACAAAGCGCAGCGCTTGTCTGCAAGATTTGTACAGTAGTCTCCTTAGGAGTAGAGCTCCTGCTATAAATAAACAGCAGTTTCTGAACCACAGAAATTTGCAACTAGAAAAAAAGATCCTGATTTCTGTTCTGCCAAGCATCATGGAAATCATCAACATTTGGATTTTACAGTGAAGTTAACGTTCTGCCATTAATTTTCTCTCATTCTTACTTGAGGCAGGTCAAGCACCTCTTTATGTGTTGGTTATACACACACACACACAGAGCACATCATCAGATAAAGGTTACCACTTTCTAAGAGCCATATGGGTTCAGTGCAACACCAAGCACTGAGAACACTAAGCCTTTATTCTCACCTAAGTATTACTGGAATCTGTTATCTCATAGGCGATTGTCAAAGTCAAGTAGACCAGAGGTTGTTTTTGAGGTCTAAATAGACATTGAAGGATCAGCCTTACAAAAGAATATGAAATAAAATCATCATGCCCCATCCCTGGCAGTGCCCAAGGCCAGGCTGGATGGGGTTTTGAGCAAACTGAGCTGGTGGAAGGGGTCCCTGCCCATGGCAGGGGGCTGGAATTAGATGATCCTTATGGTCCTTCCCAACCCAAACTCTTCTGTGATTCTATTTCTTCCAAACACTACAACCATGGCACAGCATATGTTGGATCCTAATTCCATATTTAGACAGTCAGTGTAGTGATTAATGGTCTTAACGCTGCAAAGTTTGACTGTTTTATTTCATAACATTAATAAATCTATTTTAAAACAATTCTTAACCTTGAAAGTCTTTCTTCCCAGACTTGCATTCAGTAACTTGACAGACAAATTTAGTTGATTGTATTAAGAAAAATTAACTTGTTTCTCTAAAATCCATTACTAACAATAGCAACATCACTTTCCTCCACTAAAAAGAAGAGAGAAATATTTCCTATTTGTTCCTGCACTTTTCAGCATTAGTGTATATGACAGAACCCCAGAGCTCTCATTTCTTTCTATAATCATCAAGCCCCTACCGTGGTCCCCTTTCAGGAAATTGATTTTCATTTCTCCTGCAGGAGGCCATTTACAAATTCAACTGAAGTCATCAGAACGATTCTCTCAGCTTCAAAACAGCTTTACTCCAGAGTTTTTGTCTAGAATTCTCAGGCCAAATGCTTTATTTTAATATGTCTAAACTGCCAAAGACAGAAACTTACAACCAGCCAGCACTCAGATGTTGATTAAATTCCAACATTTCAAGTAGACAATAATAAAATTCATATAAATCCTTTGATATTTTTTATTAAACAGTGTTTATTGTTGCCTAGATATATTTAGGTAGCAATGTGCAGTCAAAAGCTGCAACCTGAACTTTCTACCAGGACTGCAAAAAGCACAAAACCTGCAGGTAAGTAGAAATAAGATAGAGCAGCATCTTGTTTCCCAAGACTACCTCCAAGGCAAATAGAGAAAGAAGGGAAAAAAAATATAGGAACACGAAGAAAGGAAGCAGGATGGATGTTTTAAGGTATTCTGAGCTCCTCCTTACTGCTGAAGAGGCAAAAGAGAGTGTTTTGCTTTTGAGGTATCAAAGATAGAAACCTACCATTGTGTGTTTTAAGCGATTCTCCAAGTAACAACAGACTTTATTGCTATAGAGAAGTTTAAGAGTGCCTGTAAAAATTAGCTAAAATTACCTTTTGGTCTAATTGACCACGTACCTGGGTCTCTTTCCGTTTCCTGTGTTTCTCAGCAGTAACCTTGGGATATTCTACGCCCACCCCTCTGCTGCTTCCCTTGTCCCACTTCTCAGAGCGACTCTTCTGGTGGTTGATGGTGCAGTAAAGCTGGGAAAGTCTTGGTGACACCTGCACTCTTTCATGCCCAAAAGCCCTGATGAGCCTGGCGGTGTCTATGGTGGAAATGGAACTGCTCACCTCAGTCTGAGTAACAGTTTCCAGCTCTGTTTGGGTTACCCCATCTGATTCAGAGACGGTGGAACTGATTGTGGTGCAGTGATCTTTACTAAGCCTGCTCTCTGAGGAAGTGTCACTAGAAGTTTCCAAGTACTGCTGGTGCTCCAAAATTTTATGCATGTGGCAAATCGTTTTCTCTCCTGACCTACTTTTCCTAAGCTCAACAAAGCTGTTTTCATCGTGGTTGATAAATGGCCTTTCTTCAACACATGCTGCATGAGGCTCCGAGGTACTTTCAGACGTGCTCTTTTCTGGCAGCCTCACTTTCTTCTGCTCCCTTATCTTATATTTTCTTTCAAAAACATTCTTTCCTGATCTTGCTGGTATTAGTGTGTGCTTAATGGGATTCTGAAGGACCCTGGCCAATCGATCGAGGCGCTCAACGAGGGAGAGCTCACCATTACCCCTAAAATCATGGTGCTGGTATCTCTTCTGGCGCTCCAGAAACTTAACCCAGAGGTCATCCAAGCTACCAGTGGAGTGGGTTCTCTGCCTCAGTGGCAGCTCTTTCTCCACATTCTCATGAAGACAAGTTGTGTGGCTAAATGCTAAAGGATAACTTTTAGCTGCCTTTTGTTCTGAGTCTCTTCTGCCGTGTTGAGGCAGCTCCTTTCTAGAAATTTCACTCTCCGGAGATGTACCAACATTTAGATCCTCGTTCTTGCTGTAATCTGCTTCTGCAGCGAGCGGGAAGAACTCGTTTTCACCATCGTTCTTATGACGGGCAGAGAAAACACGTTTACGGCGATGTGCATTCTTCCAGTTCTGGAAGACAGCACTTGAGGCAGGTCTAGCACGTCCAACATCTGAACCTTCCTCTGAGGGCTCGCTGTTCGACTGGAAGGAGCTCTCACGCATGGACATGGGATGATGAAGGTAGAACTGGGCAGACTTGAAGACAGAGTGAGTGGTTTTCACAGACTTTAAATGATCCATGTGTTCTGAAACAGAATAAAAACTTGTATTATTTTTTTTTTGTTCATTGACATGGAAGCAAATAAAAACCAGCATATTTGAAACAGGGTGACTTTCATCTCACCTTTTCCATTCCCAAAACACAACTCACTTAGGAATGAAGTTTTAGCATTATTAAAAGTACATATATAGTATTTTCTATCATTTGCAACATGGAACCCAAGAGAATGCTGGATCCAGCTAAATCTGAAGGAGGAATCTAGATATGTCACATGTAATAGAGATCAAATTTTGGACAAATTTATGTTATTGGAAAACTTACGTTTATGGAAACTCACGACAAGAAGCCACAGCTCGTTTTGCCTTTCAGACAAATGCCCAGGGAATAGAAACATCCCCCTAGGGCTATGCCTGAATATTACCTCTTAACTCAGAGGAGCACTATATACAAGAAAACCAATACCACCTTCTGTACAGCTCCTGGAAACATTTCTGATAGCACACCAAGACCTAGCTCTGATATTTATTCAAGCTCAAATCACACATTTTAGCTCAAAGTAGCAGTGAAATCCCTCAAGAATATGCTACTACCTGCAATTACAGAGCACTACGTTCAGGAATACAACTACTAACTCATTTGTAATAGACACACATTAAGTATGCACGCAGCAAATACTAGCAGAAAAATACTTCAAAGACAACTTTAAAGTCATTTTGATAAACTGTAAAAAAACATATTTTTAAGTAAAAATGTTTCATTTTATGTTCTTTGTACAACGGACTGAGTTATATGCTCATATAGTCAACGACCCGTAAAGGAAGAAAGCAGGAACTACAGATCCTAGTGCCAGAAGGGCTTCTCAAGTCCTCAAACACTCAAATTAGTTTTCCCTAGCTTTTCAACATTCTCCCCCAAAACGTTTTGTGGTTTTAAACTTCTCATTTCTCTCCTTCTGCAATGGTAACAAAAACATAGAACTGTTAAGTCCTTTTTTTGTTAACAGCAGCAAATCTTGCTTTTCAGCAAAAGGGATATTAAGTCCAACAACCAAGCCTCTCCCCACCCCATGGAGGAAAAACCTACCTGCCTCATCATGAATCACAGGCTGGGGATTTATAAAGCCTCAATTCCACATGGGAAGTAGTGATGCAAGACAAGCACAGAAAGAGTTATGATAAAATTACGTCATTTTATCCTGTTAACACAGGCTTCATAAATCTGACTTTCATTCAGTAACTTGTTTCTTCCCTTCCCTGTCTCATCACAGAAACATTTCAGTGTCGTGTTCAGACCAGGAACAGCACACCCAGTCTCACTAACTCTGAAATGAGAGGAATTTGTGTTTGCATACAAGGTCAACGTTTCTGTTTCTAGGTAGGAACATTTCTCCACATCCTCCTGACTAACAGGCTTGGGAATACTATGCAGAATTTTTATTACTTCTCTATTTTACAAAAAAAAGTTACCAACTAGACAGAAGGAATGCAAACAGAGAAAAACAAAAATAAGTTTATATAGAGAAACTTTTTTAAAAAAATAAATACATAACTTGCATAATTTTAAGCTGTAGACAAGCTCTGTGGGTAGAGTTAATCTTTTATTAGGCCTGCTAAAAATACAGTTGAAAGAGTCAGAGAAGGTTTTAAGCATACAAGTTCTCCTTCAGAAAGCTTGCTTATTAAGCTTTCAACTGTACTGTTTTAACAAAAGATTATTTCTACTCTGTTCTTTTCCTGCCTGTGTCTTTAGGCCGTCACTGTTACAAAAAAAATACCTTTAGATAATTTTATATTAACAGTTGTGCCCCTTTCATTTTTATCCAGGCTATTCAAACAGACAGCATAAATGGTTCTCTGCTCCAGCACAGCATTTTGTTTCTTATTGCAGATTCTTGTTTGGAAAGCTCACTTCCATACACTCAGTCTTTCTTCACTTCTAACGCTGTGACCCAAGATTCAACTTCTGTTTTGAGTTACCCCCAGCAAAAAAAGAAATTTTTTTTTTTAATGAGTCTTATTCCTCTTTTCTGTATCCTTGCATTTTAGAAGTGTTCAGAGAATTATTTCTTCTGTTCAAATAAATAGGTTAAGAGAATGTTGTCTTTGTTGCTCTAATTCAACTATTGATCCTATGCACCTTCATCAAAAAAACAAACATAAAATAATGACATTAAGTGCCTTACAGAAAGATTTTAAATTATCTTTTGGAAATATCAATAATGTAATCTCCATTCTGAAGAAAAAAGCTGCACTTCAAAAGAAAATCCCTTCTAAATGGAAGAACTGAAGTCACCAGGAGGAATCACTGTTGATACATCAGCACAGCTCTAAGGGGTGACCTTAACCCAGGCAGATTGAGCACTCTGCTTAAAACAACAAAAATAATCATACTGAAGTATGATAATTTAATGGAATTTAATAACGCATTTAATGGAATGCATTCCAAAAACATATTCCATTAAACACCTTCATATGGTGAGTTTATATGGTATTAGGAAAAATAAATGGGTTCCCTAAATTACCGTACGGGACTCTGCCTATGAGAGCAGGAACCCTCTCATCCAGCATCCTTTATGCTGTTCACGTGGTTCTGGTCCCACCCATTGTTAGTATTCATAGTTATATTACCTTCTTGCAATTTGCTCATTCTGTTTAACTTAGCACATGTTGCAAGAACTGTACTCTGTGATAAACACCTCCCCTGATGAATTCAGAGCTGAAATGGCAACCACGCCACCATTTTCTGTTTGCTGTTGCTTCTGCCCAGGAACAAGATGCAATTCCCAAATTGAACAAAAATCCTCATCCCTCCTCAGACTTGAGGAAGTTTATCAGACACTTATAATGGCAGCATGAGGTTTGTACAAAAGGACTAATTAGAAGTCCATCAGGACTAATTTTAGCTACTACCATGAGATACGGTGCAAAACCATTGGTTAGCTCAGCGTCGTTTCATTTTGTTGGCATTCCAACAATGCAAGATTGCCTTAAAGTCGGCTGCTATAGTATAAACCCTGACCTGCATCCCTCGGGAACACTATCCAAGAAGGCTAATGAAGGAGAGGAAGGAAGACATTGGTCAAATCAAATTAAAACTCAGTTAAAGACCAGCATTACAGAGATACATTGGTATCTTGTGATGTCATGTAAAGTATCTGTGGGAAGGAAGAAATCTACCCCATATACTGAGCCATCCCACGTGCTTTTATTTACAAGAGAATTTCTATTATTTTCTGCGTTTGCATCCTTTCCGTACTTAGAGAAAGCTTTGCACTTCAAAAACTTAACAAAGTGCCTTAAAAAAAAATAAAAATAATCTTACAGAGGCCCTGATAAGCACTGCAGCCACTGGAATCCTAGCAAATAGAAATGTCCATGTTTCACAGTGCTAGGTTAAAGGCTGGACCAGATGATCTTAGAGGTCTTTTCCAACCTAAATGATTCTATGATTCTATGTATTTGGGCAATCAGGGAGAAGCAGAGAGATGGAGAACAGAAAAAATGAATCAGATTTAGCATCTTCAAGGAGACTATCAGCAACAGCATAAGGCCAGACACAATTGATCCTAAATCCTAGTTCTTTTGTTGTGATTTCATTCTTGTGTGCTAAAATACATACAAAAAATAAATAAAAATTAAAAAATACCACCACATTAACTACCTGGGGCAGCCTCCATGGGTATCATTTGTTCTTCAGCCCAGGCTAGCTTGGGCTTCGCCCTGTTACTGTAGCTTCCTTCTTTATGCTTGATAGCCGTACTGTCTGGAGGATTATCATCTCTTAAACCAAGCACATTTGCTGGAAACCTTGATGGAAGAGCATCATTTGATCCTGCAGAAAGACAGGGCAAAAGGTGAAAACACGAAGAAGAGATACAGAAATTTCACAACAAAGATGTCTGAAAGAAAGCCTATTATCCGAGTATCAGTACCAGCACATTCAGAAACCAGCAATCATGATCCCTAGAGAGCAGATCTAATGACTAACAGGCAGCAGGCACTGCAGGATTGTTTTCCACAAACTTTGGTGACAACGTTCTTCCGTGAGACACAGATAACCTTACCTCTTCCACTAATGAGCAGAAAAGAACACAAGAAAATTAGCATTAGGCAAGTCTGCTAGGAAGCCAGACACAGGACTTCAGACTCCCTCCGATTCAAATTAAATTCCGCACATTTTCACTGACGGATGCAAATGCCTATTTTCTGAGCTCAGAATAGCCATGGAGAACAGCTAGGAGGCAAGAGTGCGTCTGTATAACCTCTGAACAGGAATTCAAGACAACAGGAGCATAGTTCTTGGTATTGTATCGCTGCGTCCTAATGTTAGAAACCTAAAATGGCCCCTAACTGATTTATCATCTTTGTCCACACCACCTGGCTAAATTCAAGCAGACTTACTCAGTTTCCTTCAGCTACTATTTGGGAGCTAAGAATCCAAGCAACCCATTTAAAAACTACCATTTGGCTGAGTTGTTATTGTTAGTTTATTTATTTATTTATTTTTAACTCTGCTGTGCATTTTCTAGAACCTTGCACTGTCTCGTATGCATGCTGAATTTTTCTATCTAGCATATTTTTAGAAAACAAGACTCAAATCACATTTGTTTCTCTCATTCTGACCATACTACAAGAGGCAGACTGGAAAAGAGGTAATGACCAGGGACACACACATAATAATCACAAGCACAGCTTGGGGCTGCAGTGACTAACCTGTGCACTTACTGTCACCGCTGTACCAACCTGCTCCCCTGGGGCACATCTGATGGGAACTGGACATCTTTATAATATTAATTTTGCCTACAAATAGCTTTGGATGTCAAAAAGCTCTGGCTGAAACATGAAAATAAGACCTATATAGCTTAAGTGATGTGTTCTTTACACATAGAACAAAAAAAAAAACAAAAAAAAAAACCAAGATGATGATTAATCCTAGATCATCCTTTTCTCTACTAAACAATAAGTGTATTTTACTGAGAGATAGGTGGATGGGAGGTGAGAGGTTAGCTTGTATTTTAATCCAGAGTTACAAATTGCAATGTTTATAGAAAGTTTCTATACTGGAATCCCCTAAAATGGAGGAAAGACATTTAATACTGAGAAAGCTATTATCAGAAATGGATGCAGCATTTCCTGGTATTTCAGAATGAACACACAACAAATTAAAGAAAAAAAAGAAAGAGAGAAAGAAAATACAGAAAGAAAGAAACTATAAGGAAGGAGAACTGGCAGAGATATGAAAGAGCCAAAACTAAACTGTAACTCCCAAAGTAACGAATTATCAAGCTCTAATTCAGCCTTGTTTCTCTTCACTGCTAACAGAATGAGAACATCCTTTTCAGAGGCATTGAAGCCATAACCTTCAGTCAGGACTCATGTATCTTTGTGTTATAAAGTGGCATGAATGTGAACAAAGACATTTTTCTATGAAAATCAGCACGCTTCCTCTAAACTAGCAGGACAGAAGAGTTCTGAGCTAAACTGAGATAATTCTGCATGCAAAACAGATATATTTTGACCCAGGAACTACAACCACGATCTCACATTGGAAGATCTAAGCCAAATAAGTACCTGAGTGAGAGCTCTTAACGCTAGTTTCTGATCCAACTGGAGAAATTTTGGATCCTGCTCTGACATAAGGAACATAATACATCCCAGTGCTTCCAGAAGGTTTATACGGCAGCAGTAACGGCTGATCTGCAGGGATGGAAAGCAAAGCAATTGACAGAAATCAGGATTAAAGCCTTTAATGCAGCTGAAGATAAAAGTAACAAATTAGGATGCAAGGAGACAGAAGGTGGTTGTTGCAGTAAATCTGGAGAAACAGCATATTCTTTAGGAAAACAAATTGCAATTATTAGGTATCTAATGAATACCTACCCGTGGGTTGGAAGACTGACTGTCAATTAAATAAAAAAGATAGCTTACTTGCCAATGCTTTTCCTCAAAGATCAATATTAAATTATTAAATTTGTGACTAGGGTGACAAACGCTGGCTTAAAAAATAAAAATACAACTCGTATATCCACAGAGCCTCCATTGACCCACGGTTAATGAAATCATTTACAATGAGCATCGATACCTGTCTCTTGAGTCAATAAACACAGTGTGCTGTTACAACAGAGCACACACAAATGTCTGGACCAAAACGTTAGCTGACATCTAACAGAGAAGGGAATAGCTGGCATATTCTGCACTCCAATGCCACGAAGCAATCTGTTCTCAACTATCCTATTTTGAACACCTTGACAATAGAGATACAAAGTCCAGAGCACAGGAAAATAGCACAAACACTACATTTTTTTGGTACAGTTTTTCTAGTATAAAACATCAGTGTGTGAAACCACACTGCAACATCCATATTCCTCTGTTAAGCTTTAAAAAGCCCTGCATATTCTCTTTTATTCTGCATTTCATTCTAAAATAGCAATGGGCACATTTTTCTCTTAGCTTTCATCCAACCACTGATCTTTTCTAAGCTGTAAGCAGTGAACCAAATCAAATTACCCAGAGACAAAACCAGGATTTTTTCCTGAACGAAGCCTGCCTCCAACAAATTTGGTTCCAGATACACTTGAACTGAACCACGACTGCCTTGATACAGCTCCCTACCAACAAAACTGTAAATCCCCAGTGTAAAGGTTCATTTTGTATGACCTGTAAATATCAATATTAGAATTATCTCAAGATTTTTACTTTCACAAAAAGCTGGGGTTCTGTTTTTGGTTTCACTACCCATAAATACCTCAAGCTTGAACAGATGGAAGACTACACAAGCACATAAGACACTGATTTGCTCACCACCCTGCCTTGGGAAAGAGGAAATTTTGTTAAGAGCTGCAGTTGTGTTTGGGGGAAATTCACGTGTTTTCTGGAGAGACGACTGATGGGTAATATTTTCGCCGTCTTGTGAATTAACATAAATTTCTGCTGAAAAGGTGGTTTTTTCAGGACTTTCTGTTGTTATCTGGGTGGTGGCATCAGAGGTACTTTTCCCAGTTTCTGCAGGAGCTACGGAGTTGCAGATGTTCTTCAGGTCACATCCCCCTGAACCCACAGCCTGAAGACTCTCACTGCCTTGCGGAGGCAGCTCTTGGGCTGCTGTGCTCGGAACAGAAGAAAGCACCAGGCAGCGACCTGCTGAAGACACTGGCATGGGGAAAGATGAACCTCTCTGATCTTCTGGAATAAGGGCAGCAGTTGGGAACTCTGAAACAGCTTCTAATAAAGCTTGGGGAGTTTTTAAAGGCACCGGTAGGGTATTGACTTCAGGTTTATCCCCCAATCTCATCTCATTTGCAGCATCCAAGTCCCTGTGCGGCTGTGAGTTATGACATTTTGGGGAAAGAGTTATGTGGACACAAGACAGCGCTTTCTTAATTGGCGATGGAGACACAGATATGGTGGATAAAACCTCATCTGGAGGTGAATGGCGAGACGCACCGGTTTGCTCTCCGGGAGCCTTTTTCTGAACGAGAGGCACTGCATCAGAAGGACGTTGCTCTTCTTCCAACACCTTAACGTGGCCCTTCAGCAAGTCAGTTTGTACGGCTGGACGGGAACCCTCTAAGCTCTCACACACCTGGATGTGGCCAGGAGGGCTGCTCTCCTCCTGCTGGTCAGAGGTTACAGAAGGGGGTTCACAAAGCCCACTCGTAGCTTGGCTGAATCCTGCAGCAGAGTCTAGCCCCAGGATTTTGGCACCACGCCTGCCCAATTCAGTCACATCTTCAGACAGAATGTCAGGATTTTTTGCACTAAGGGTCTGTCTCTCATCAGCACGGATGCCTACAGAATCCTGCTCTGACAAACAGTCTGCTTCTCGATAAGCTCCAGCTCTGTCACTGCCAGCAGAGACATGATGAAACCTGGCTCTGTCAGCAGCAAATGCCATCTCATTAGACTGTGAGCCAGAGAGAACCGGACTTGAAGGAGGACAAGCCTTAGATCTTTCCCAGTGTTGTTTGCCATGGCTCTGTTCCTCAGCACTAGCAGAACCAACCTCCAAAGGCATTAACCCATCGAGAGCATCTCCATTAAGACTGCCACTGAGTGCCATGGAAGTCAGAGGTGACTGGAAACGTTTTCGGGATGAAAAGGTGATGGAGGTAATTTGCTTAGACATCTCTTCGGAACATTTTGGAAAAGACAGCTTCTTCTGAGCTGGCAAATGGACTTCTGTCTGCACATCAGAAGCAGCTGCAGACCTCAGCACGCATCTGTCCCGTTCCTTCTGCACTGGGGAGTGAAGCCCAACGATGCCAGCAGAATGACTGCTTGCAACTGGCTGACGTTGGCTGCAGACAGGCGTTTGAACAGCACTCAGAGATTTAAAGGGTGTATCCTTCAGAAGGCAAGGATCAGGAGGATTAGCTCTGTATAAAGGCACAACTTCTTGTAAGCTCGACTCTAAA
Organism: Aythya ferina; assembly: GCF_964211825.1. Taxonomy (NCBI): domain Eukaryota; kingdom Metazoa; phylum Chordata; class Aves; order Anseriformes; family Anatidae; genus Aythya; species Aythya ferina. The sequence continues at coordinate 2,090,650 of NC_140300.1, read as the reverse complement.
AGCTCCTTAGTCCTGGAGGCTTGTGTTTGGCTGTCAGCATGACATCTTTTGTCACTCAAAGCTTTGAAATAGTCTACGTCCTGTTCCTGATTACGGCCATAGCCAGAAGCAGCTTCCAAACTGCAACTCCGTGCACCCTGAAAAACACAGAAGAATTGATATAGGTTACGTGGACGGCTTTCTGTCCTCACCAACATCAGGATTTCAGAATTCAGAGAAAGAGCAGTGCTATCAGTAATCAAGAGTCTGTAATTATAAATGAGCACACTCTTTCCTTGGAACTCATCTTTTTATGCAACTAATTAAAAATTGGTTTTATTTTAAGTGCTAGCAAATTAGCTAACAGTTTTATTCTTTTTACCAGTGAGTGATGTTGAGAAGTATTTGCAACTTAATTATCCTAACTAACAGAGTTAGAACCTTTTAGTTTTGTATGCTATAAAGTTGTATTGCAGATGTCGCCTCTGATGCTTGTTATAACATCAAAAATTTCTACCTTTTTGAGTTTTTTTGAGTTTTTTTCATACACAGTTGAACACCTACCATACTTACCTACTTCAAAACATACTAGGAAAAATTACTACCCTTTGAACGCGTATTTGTTCGCTAACTTCAAAGTGATTTATACACACGCATACATCACTATAGCTTTGGGATTTCAGTGCTATTTTAATCATTAAAAAGATAACCAGTTAGATACACAATCACAGAAGCACTTAGGTTAGAAGAGACCATTGGAGGTCTCCAGTCTGATCTGCTCAAAGCAGAATATTCAACCTCCCAACAGGTTGCTGAGGGACTTATCAAATTTCACAGATTTCCAAGGATGGAGATTTATACATCAGTTTTAACTACCTTTAAGTTCCTGATGAAAGGCGTCCCTCCATGGCTCCATGAAAAACAAACCACAGTGCAAAGCCCCCCACGTTAACTTCCAGTTACAAGTGCTCAAGCCTTAACCAAGTACACAATGTTCAATGCTGGCAGCCTCCAAGAAATCAGTTATAGCAACTGAAAATAGTTTTGTTTGGAGCAGAGTCCAATCTCCACGTTGTGACATTTTAAGGTTACAGGGACGCTCTGGAATCTGACATTTTGCTATGTCATCACTATCACAACATAAAGTAGAACTTTATATTAAAGGTTTTCCCTCACACTTAAGTTGTTTGACTCTAGCATTCATGAAGCATAACTAAAGTGAAAGGAACTCAGTGACAAAACAAGAAGAAATGTTCTTTAAAAACAGAGATGTTCTTTAAAAAGCATGAGAAAATATTTAATTAGAAAAGCTTTCATTATCCATAATTGATATTTTTGTTTTCCTCTAAAATAAGCATGCCAACTTCCCAGAGAAGAGCTACAATAAATCTTTTTATGGTCACCACCCACTGCTGACAGTAATTAAAATATGACTGGAAACAATCAGACCTTTCATTTACTCTTTAAGGCAAATGATAACTTGTGAGAACTTCCTAATTTTCAGGTGCAGATCGTTTTCATTCTCCCATCAAAACAGACACATTTGCCACAAATATTTTTTTTTTCCTCCCCTCTTTTGGAAAGCTGCTGAAACTGCTGGATACTGCAAACAGCATAAGGAAATCCTAGCAACAGGTAAGGCACTAATCCAGCCAAAACCAAGGATGCCTGCTGTCAGTTGCCCTTGTTCATAAATTCTGGGCTAAATTACGTTTACATCTTTGTCTGAAAATTGTCCCACATCCATATCACACCCCAGTATCACAGCCACTACATTTAGGACTTGACTATTTGGTTACCCATATTCAGGCATCTCTGGCATGTATTTTACACAACGCTATAAAATTCTGAGTCTCAAGTTATTTGTTTATTATTATTTATCATGTATTCATCATATGTTATCATTTAAGGAACTGAAACTAATAACTAACTTTTTTTTTTCCTGGTTTTCTTGCCCAATTTTACCAACCGTATCTTCTGCCTTCATTGCTTCATATTGTCCTGTACCTCGAGGTCCACTGCCACCATCTAAACAGCTCCACCATCAGCAATCAACAGCAAATTATAGTAAGTAGATAAAATTAAAGCAACATAGGCTATAGCCCAACAGCAGAATCAGTCAAAAAACCTGCACCCTACTCGTTATGTAGTCTCCTCCTCAGATGGTGTTGCTTTTCAGCACCTGTTAATGAGGCAGAAAACTGACGCAGCAGTTAATGGGACAATTCCCAGGGTGTGCTCCTCAGTTACAGCCTCTGCTTTCTAAGGAACCTGTGCTGCCTTCTGGCATCTCAAACTGAAACCTGAGTTCTCTACACCTTTTGCAGACAAATCATTAAACATACCACACAGAGCAAGAAGGTAGAAAGGGATCTGCAAGTGTATTTGCCTAACAACACAGAAACAGCCGTGTCTAAATACATCAGTAAAGTCTGAATATGCTTTTAATTCTCATTACAAAGCACAGCCACTAACAAGGAACATTCATCATCTGCAGGGACTTAGAGATCAACCAGATGGACAAATAAAACGTGATCCTCCCTCTGCGGCAGGACCTTTGTTTCTAAGGCTTTTCTCATTACAGCAGCAGCTCATCTCTGCAGCAACTTACCTGACTGGCATTAAGAAGGCAGTTTGGAAGAAAAGAAATGCAAGGACCCCGAGATCACACTACAAGCAAGTGAATAAAACACCACGCTCCCAGATGCACGCGGAAAACCTGTTCATCTAAGAGCACAAAGATAAATTCTTGCAAGTATAACTGAAAAAAAACTTGCGTTACCATTCACAGTAGTGTTTTTTTTTTTTCCTGTCAGCGTTGATCAAAACAGACTTTGCCCTGAAGCAAACTAAGGCAACTGCTCACCTGATCTGCTAACTGCTCAGCTGCAGAGGGCACCTTCGGTTAAGGGCAGTAACAAAACAAAGGAAACACTGGTTTTTACAAACAGCTGCAGCAATTCCAGAGTGATTTTTTATCCACGGAGATTCGTCTCACTTAATTAGGTTTGAACTAAACCTGGTATCATACTCGTATTCCCCCCTCCTGACGCAAAATACCAACCCACGATTCACACGCCATGCTAGACAGCAGCTCCCTCTTCCATTATCCCAGCTCATCTTTTTCTGACGGATTGGTTTTACATCAATATCGTGGTTAGCTGGGAACAGCAAGACAAGACAAACAGTTTCATCAGCATCCAAAATTGACATCAAAATCCCTGGAGTGCAGTAGCGCATCTGAAAGGCTAGGATTACTCTCCCAAAGCAGTACTTTTCTGTGGCCTTACCTATTTTAAGGAAGTGCATTAGTTTATTTGAGTCCCTGGACTTCCTGTGGCTGGGAGGGATGATAAAGGGGTGTAGAAGTGTGCAAGGACACGGGGCAGTTCTGTACCAGCACAGGGCTGCTCCTGAGCCCATCTCTTCCCTGAGCCACGTACCAGTTCAACTGCCTGAACGCATCAACTCCTACTAAAAGCAAGCACAGAAGTTGCTATAAACTCATCTTCCCAAGCCTTTCACATGTTTTATTGTGCTTGTTATGTGTCATCTTTCCAAAAAAGATCTGTACGGCATATGATCCACAAGAGAATGCAGTGCAAATTTATAGCTACAACTCCGTGAACTTCCTGAAAAAGCAAGTAAGAACAAGGAGTGGAAAAATACAGTATATAGTGGAAGAATACAGAATGCAAAGGGAGAATACTCTTAGGTAAATCAAGGAATAGCTACGTGGCATCCACATGAATATAGGTGGAGTAATAAGATCCTAAATTTACATGGAAAAAATCATGGGGTTAGTATGCTGAAATTCACTTACATCTAACAGCATCTCAGAACCCCTCAGACCAAATGAGGGGGCACAGAAAGAAATGCACATATTCAAAAGGCACAGGCAGAAGGTTAAATTTGAAAGGCAATACATGTGGAGCAGAACAGCACCTGCAAGTCTTCAGATTTTCCCATCTGGCTACAGATATAGAAATTATATAGACACTTACCCGAAGTGTCACGAGTCTTACCTCCATACAACCTAAAATTTAACATTTCTTAGGCCCCTTCACATAACATTCACAGTGAATAAATCCAATAAATCACTCTCCTAAAGAAGCCCAATGTCCTGCACCTCCCCTTCCCTTGAAGGGCAAGCTAAGACCCTTAGCAAGAGTCGACTGGAAATGGAGCCAGTATGAAATTTAGGAAATAAGCTGTATTCTAGAAGTCCCATGTTTGCCATCTATCCCCAAACAGCCCTGCCAAGATTTAGTGTTTATAACCACGAGTAGAGGATTTCTCACCTTGTGTATAATGGAAGAGCTATAAAATGGACAGGAGGATGCCACCAATAAAGTGCACAGAAAACAGATGCACAGGGAATGGTTTGTCACTTTTACGGAAGAGAAAGCAAAGAAAACAATTCAGATTCTGAGTTACAGTCATGAGGGTTGCTTGCTATTAGAAATGCATCTTCAAAATTAAATGTCATTTTTATATAGAGTGCTCCTTTCCGGGGGCAGTATTCAGCTGAGCACTTCAGTGCATGTTTGAAGCCTGTTCGTTTGCGTATGTCCCAAGCACCTCCTTAAAACACTCTGCTCAACTGGAACTTGAGAAACCCTTCTGCTTTTTCTTTTTTAGAGCATCTGTTATTTAACACACCACAAATGACAAACAGCAATCAATCAGACGTTATCCCAAACGTAAAACAGAGCAATACTCAGATGATCCCTGAGAAAAACTCTCCCAAGCTGTCCTGCTCTTTACTTGCATTTTCTTTTTTGCAGACAAGCTTCACATCTTTCCTGCTAGAAACAATAAAATATCACAGCGGTACATTTCTTGAGCTTTCACCTATAAAAAACGAGAGGCAGCATATAAACTTTCTAAAAAAGAATATTTGTCATAAGCCTGCATAGAAGGACTAAATAAAAATGACGATCTGATGAAAGAATTGTTTGCATGAGTGCTAGGAACAGTTTGCCATTCATAGTCTTTAAAGTTTAGGAGAAGGAAACTATCTTTTCATAGTCATTTTTCTGTTCTTTTTGAGTCAACACATTGCCAGCTTTGCTCTGTAAATTCAGGAGGTATTTTACAGAACGGTTTCCATTAAATTTATAGTAGATTATTTTGTCAGCAATAAAACTGGCTGCATTTTTTTCAGTTAAATAGTTTTATTTTCAACAATCTGGATTTTTCAGTGACATTGTTTTCCTTGGAGGGAAACGAACATTTATCTCAAGTGTAACAAAAAAGAAAAAAAAAGCATCTACCTTCATTCTGCAAATTCAAAACTACTTTTGATCTCCAATTAAAGCTATTGTGCAGTAAAAAATGCTTCCAAAATCAAAGCAGAAAGCGTTGCTGTTAAGCCAAAAGTAATTTCTTGGAGTCTTGGCTTACAAAACAATTATATTCTTTTTTTCTTATTCTACATTGGAACAAAACAATTCATAGCCAACACTAAGTCTCATAAAGGTAGAACTATTTGGTTCCATGAGGGACAAAGCTGTGGCCTAGCAAGAACTAAAAAAAAAGTAAATAAATAAAAATCTCCAGAGCCTCTAGTTTTTGATGAGCAGACTGAAGCAGACATTTATGTTTTTGTTGTTGTTGTTGTTTTAATTATTATTTTTATTTTAAAAGTGGGAAGAGCCTCTTGTCTCAAATTCCAAAAATAAAGTTGTTGAATTTATTTTCCTTTTTTTTTTTTTTTTCAGGCTCAAAGATTACATCAATACCTGAGTAACTGAAGTTTCGTCTGATGCTTTTTTGAAGCTGATATCTCTTTTACCAACACTGCTCTTGCCAAAAAAACTACAAACGCAAATACGGGCTACACATGAATCATACTCTCCCCCTTACCCTAAACTACTGTTTTTCCTGGCATGTAGTCAGTTTGCAGAAAAAAAAAAAAAAAAAAAAAAACACACAGAAGACATCACTAAAGCTAAAGACATTTGTCCCATCCTTGGAAGTGTTCAAGACCAGGTTGGATGAGGCTTTAAGCAACCTGGTCTAGTGGGAGGCGTCCCTACCCATGGCAGAAGGTTGGAATTGTGTGATGTTTAAGGTCCCTTCCAACCCAAACCATTCTGTGATTCTGTGGTTGTCTGGAACTCAAGATTAAGGACAGGTAATGACTGCATTTTCACATGCAACGTTTCTATATTCTCCTCAGAAACTGCCCCTTCAGTTCTGCCTAATTATCCAGTCTCTCTTCTAGTAACTCAGTGCATTATATCCTGCACTGCATTAAAAGATCATCCATCTCCTACTCATCTTACACGAACACCTCCACATTTTTCCAGTTTGTTCTTTTGTTAAAATGCCCTCTAAGAATAGTGGCCTACCGTGGGACACACAGACAGCCACTAGAAGCATGACAACATTATCTCATGTCCAGTCGTCTTGTACAACATCCTTCACCCACAAAAGGAGGAGTTTACAAGGCACTGTCGACACATGCAAATGTTCTGTGAAAAGCAAAACTCGTTAATCCTAATGGGATCACGAGCTGTTTGCATTTCTCCCATCACATCATAACTGACCGTGCCTCTCTGCTTCATACCTTAGAATCATAGAATGGTTTGGGTTGGAAGGGACCTTAAAGATCATCACACCTCCCTCCAGAGCATCTTCAGTTATGTATTAGCACCGCCCCTAAGATATCCAACTATCAGCTGGGAAAAAGGAAAAACAGGAAAAAAAAAAAACAGGATGTGCTACAGCTGGTCCTGACTAAGCCATGCCCAAAGAAGAAACAAGCTTATCCACTAAACGAAGTTCTCATTAGTCTGCAAACCTCTCCCTGCTTATCCACCAGTCTTCAAAAACATCAGAGAAATATAATTCATCACTGTATGCTGGAAGGGAAGACACAGAAAGTCTCCAGAGCAGCTGTTTCTCTTTCATACCTTGGTTAGTCCAGATTTCTTGGCACTCAAAAGCAGCTCTGCCTTTATCTTCTCTATTCTTTGGCGGTCCTCTTCATTCAAGTCTGACACAGATTCCTGAGATCGGCTGGCCAGCTTTAGCTTCACCCATGCTACACGAAAAGGACATAAAACAGAATGATTACTTCTCTTTTTTGCTCATCATTTACAGCAACAGTTTTATAATTTAAAATCCTAACTATGCTATGCATTTCTAACTATTACAACAAAGGAAACGAAGATTAGTATTAAATACGGTGGTTTGAATATATGAAACACTCTCCTGGACAGACTGACCAGGAATATGATTCAAAATGGACCTTTTGAGTATTTGTTTGGAAAAATGGATCCAGAACCAACTGCCTGGTTCTGACATCTTTACAGCCTCAGGCTCAAGCCAACACTCTTACACAATCCCTTCCCAATTACTTAAAGTAGCACATTTCTAATAGCTATGTGGACAAAACCACAATAACGGTTTAGGCAAAAGAAGCGTCCAAACTGGTAAAATACAATTCTATCCTATTCTGTCATCCTACGTAAGAAGACAAAGACATTCATTGTTAAGCCTTGTCCCATTAAAGCTTATCAGAAGCAACATAATGTGGTATGTGATATCAGCAACATGATGTCAGATGTGGCATGAGCCTTTAAAACCAGTGGAAAAGACTCAGACAGACTCAGAGGTCCCTCTATGCCCATATTTCTTCATTTCAAAAGCATTTCAAATAAACATATACCTAAATTAAAGGTTTGCCATTCTGATATAACACTTGCTAGAACACAGCTGAGCTATTTCATTACCTCGTGCTTTCCTCTCCTCTTCATCCATGCTCAGAACTTGTGTCGAGTGTACTGCAGGTGATCCACTTCTCAGCAAGCTTTTGACACGGGCTGCCAGCGAGTCTCCACTGCTACTGCCATCGCTCTCTTGCATGCCTCCTGCCTTGCTTCCAGCTACACTTGCTTTTGACAACATGCTCTGGAAGCCTCCTGGGACGTCAGTGATGCTGCCTCGAGGCTCTGAAGGAGGATTCCTCAGCAGGCTTTTGACATGGGCCGAAAGGGAATCTCCACTGCTACTGCCATCGCTCTCTTGCATGCCTCCTGCCTTGCTTCCAGCTGTGCTGGCTTTTGACAACATGCTCTGGAAACCTCCTGCAACATCAGTGATGCTGTTTAGAGGCACTGAAGACGGATTCCTCAGCAGACTTTTGACACGGGCAGAAAGGGAATCTCCACTGCTACTGCCATCGCTCTCTTGCATGCCTCCTGCCTTGCTTCCAGCTACACTAGCTTTAGGCAAGAAGCTCTGGAAGCTTCCTGGAACATTGGCAGCACTGCCGAGAGGCTCAGATGAAGAAGGATTCCCCAGCTCTGAAGTTCTTTCAGTGCTGAGTTTGCTACTTGCATTGCTTTGTGCAACAGCCACAACACCAGGTTGATTTCTGTCTGTAGTTACGCTGCTACAGCCTTCTGGCTCAGACCTTCCTACAGACTTCCCCATCCTAAACTCTTTGGTCATCTCCTTTATCATCTCTTCACTGTGATGCAAATTGACATCAGAAGAACTTCTCCATCTTAAATTGCCTTTGTGGGAATCCAGAGGCTTTATTACCGATCCCTCTTCTTGCATATTTCTTTGGGTCATAGTCTCACCTTGTGACAGTATCTTCTGAAACCAAAGGACACTGTCTTTCTCCAACGCAGAATCTTTAGGGCCATCCTCCTTTTTAATCAGCGCTGGGGAAGACTCGCCAGTTTCTCTAGAAGAGGCACTGGAAAAGACAGGGTCACACCAGCTTCCAGCTATAACCTCTGCCTCTGCCAAAAGCTTACATATTTCTTGCAGTGCACCAGATCCAATCTGAGAATCACTTTCCTGACCCTTATCTCTCTCACTACCTGTACTCGATGTTTGTGAACCTCTCTCAACATCCATTTCACCTTTCACTCCAGCCAAAGAACTGGCAGTCCGTCTCTGTGAGCTGCTACTCACGTCTTTCAACTCATTTTTAACTAGCAGATCCTGAACACGTTTTGCAGCCAGCATGGGACTCTCTCTGTCAGAATGGCAGTCAGGTGAAACAGTCTGCAGGTGCTGGTCTGGTTCAGCTACCTTGGAGACAGCTGAATGTTCTGCCTCCTGGTGTGTGGAAAGTGGAGCAGTTATCTCCACTTGGTGGCACGGACTCACGGGTTTGTCTCCAAAAGATCTGGAGAAGTTGGGAGAGAGTTCACTAGGCAACAGAATATCAGAGCCAACCGCTGAATTCATTGGTATAGAAATACTGACAGTGGAAGTGCCAGAGGTCAAACTTGTTTGTGTAACTTCAACTGCTGCCAGAAATTCACCTACAAAGAAAGAGAAGATACTTAAATTTGGGGCTCCAAGAAACAGCCAAATAAGTAAAGAGTACTTTTTTCTTATACATGAGGGACTAATTCTTCCCTTCTTGTACAGGAAGAGAAGAATTACAAATATTGGAAGGCGTTCAGGAAAAGCGTTTTTTGAATGAGACTTGGACTAACAACTCCATGAGAATTATCTACTGGAAGAAATCCGTTAAACCATTTTGGATAAATATCAAAGGAACTACAGAAACTGACTTAAATAAACTTGCATTTAAATAAATGGTTATTGTACATTTTAAATAATTGTTCTTAGATAAGCGACATAGTGGTGACTCTACGTTCAAATGAATACTTAGATCATAAAAGCAACCCTGCAAGAAACAAGAGTGCTGCGGGACAGTATTTCCAAAATACTACAGATAAGCTTGTTTCCCACTAATGGTTGGAAAAGTCCAAAAGCAGACGGGATGCACATTTGGCATTACACTCAGCATTTGGATATGTAATGTCTAATTGCTTTACAGAAATGAACTGAAATGTAAATAGTGTTCTTAAATCCACGCTGGGAGGTACACACAACTGCGAAAAGCCAGCTCCCTAGTATGCCTACCAACAGGAAATTTAGAATCATAGAATATCCCGATTTGGAAAGGACCCACAAGGATCATCGAGTCCATTTTGTTGGTTTCAAACACAGTTTTGTTTCATGTCCCAACCACTGACATTTTCAAGTACACTTAGCCCAGACAACATTGCCCCCGTACCTATTGCCAAGTGTTTCAGTCGCCAAGCCTCCCATAATGTTTACAGAAAGAAAAAAAGAGAAAATAAGCAAGCCCAACAGGCTTAAGAAAAAGATGCATTTAATCTCTTCAGATCAGAAACGCAGGTCAGCACAAGGCAGTTGAAAACTCTCAGATATTCCAAGGGTTAGGCAGGTACTAGTGAAGAGGCTGCAGATCTGCTCTTCCCCACAGAGTACAAGATGCAAATGCCAAAAGAGTATGAGTTAAGGAAAATACCCACTTTAACATTTAAATGAGATACTACATGGGCATGCCACTGAAGGACTTCTTAACTCAAACTGAAGAGACTGTTTTTTATATAGAAATGAGTCAACACTTATTAAAGGCCATTATCCATACATTTTTTATGTTGATATAGACAGATTCATGAACCGATCAGGTCAGTTTTAAAGTGTGTATGAATTTTGTCACCCTGAACAAGCCAAGAAAGCCTTGGGGAGAAAAATAAACGAAGACTTACTACTCTCACAGAAAGAAAACGTTCTGCAACACTTCTTTAACCTTTAGATACAAAACATTTGCTTCTTAAGAAATGTTATGAAAAGAGAAATAAAGATAACTGGTACCGCACTGGCTAGATGCCATACAGCCTGAATTTCTTAGTGAAAATGCACACTTCCAATGGTTTTAATGCTTATTTTTCCAGTTCAAATATCTCACGTCTAAGATCAAATCATATGAATGATGCAGAGCATCAAAGAAGAAACACGTTTGACACTGCCAGACCACGAACAACCTCACAGGTATATCTGAAGTTCTGTGTTCTCCAAGGTTTGCACATCACAAGACCCTCCCCTCCTACATACCTTGGGGCTGCTGGGTCCTCGCCAGCGTGTCCGTGGAGTCCTTCAGCGTTCTGAGCTCTGAAGGGGAAAATTCAACTTCCCTGATGGGTCCTCGGGGCACAAACGGCGTCAGTATAGTTCCAGGTGACTGATCAATGCCGAGGTTGCGAAGGTATATCTGACAAAAGAAATAAGGAACACACAAGGCACTCTTAGAGAATGTTAATGGATTCCAAATTGCACGTTTTCCCTTCATCTTAGAACAGAACAGAGCAGATGAGTTGGAAAAGGCCCATGGAGATCATCAAGTCCAACTGCCTGACCACTGCAGGGCTACCCAAAAGTTAAATCATATTAATGTGGGCAGCTTCCAAATGCTTTTGGAACACTGACAGGCACCAACCACCCCTCTTGGAAGCCTGTGCCAGTGTCTGACCACCCTCACAGTAAAGAAATTTTACTGAATATCCAATCTGACCCTCCTCAGAGCAACTCCCATGCGTCCTGCCACTGGTTTCCAGCATCTCCCTCAGTGCTTCCCCTCCTCAGGGAGTTGCAGAGAGCAACGAGGTCGCCTCTCAGCCTCCTCTGCTCCAGATAAAACACCTCAGCATCCTCAGCCTCTCCTCACAGGACATGCCTCCCAGCCCTTTCTCCAGCTTTGCTGCCCTCCTCTGGACACTTTCAGGGACTTTCACATCTTTTTTTTAATGTTGTGGAGCCCAGAGCTGCAAGCAACATTCAAGGTGAGGCTGCACCAACATTGAAGAAAGCAGGAGAATGACTTCTTTTGACTGGCTCTGCCATGTTTGATGCACCCCAACGTGTGCTTTCCCCTCAGGTCCCTTCCTGCTGAGCTGGCCCAGAAGGACACCATCGGAGACATCATCCCTGGCCTAACTAAAATCCAGAAAGACGACATCTAATGCCTTGCCTTCATCCACAAGGTGGATGACCTTGGTGCAGAAGGAGATCAAATTAGACAAGACTTTCCCTTCACGAGCCCACGGTGACTACACCCAGTAACAGCTTTGTTCTTTAAATGCCCTTCAGTAGCACCCAGGACAATCTTCTCCATAACTTCTCTAGGAACTAAGGTTAAACTAAGAGGTCTGTAGCTCCCTGGGTCTTCTCTCATGCCCTTTTTGTAGATGTGTATAGCATTGGCCGGCCTCCAGTCAGCCAGGACCTCCCCAGACTCCCATGACCTTTGGTAAATGGCTGAGAGGGGTCCAGCTGTAACATCCTCCAACTCCTTCAGCAATTTGGCATGAATCCTGTCAAACCCCACGCACTTACAAATGTTGAGCTGATAAAATGATTCCCTTACAATTCAGTGACCACAGATGGAGAGTCGCTGCTCCCCCGTCACGGTCCTTCAACTCAGTGGACTGGGCAGCACAAGATGTCATTACTTTTAATCAGTGAGGCAAGAAAGGCATTAAATGCCTCCTCCTTTTCCTCATCCTTACTTACCAGGTGCCCATCTGCATCAAGTATCAGCCCAGTGTCTTCCTCAGACCTCCTCTTGCTGTTGACTTACTTTAAAAAGCCTTTTTTGACGCCACCTTTCTCTTCCCAACTGGGTTCAGCACAGACAGCTTAACATGATCAGACTTTGAAATTTAAACCAGACAGCAGGAAAGTTCCTCACTCTTAAGGAAAAGTTCATTATGGGCCAGTCTTCAAAGCAAAGAGTTGTGAACCCTTCTGCCAGAGCTGGTTCAAAATAGTCATGAAATAATTTTGGTGATCTTGCTATAGGGAATAAACCCACACCCACACTGGGCTAGGGATGAAATCAAGTTCTATCTACAACCAAGACTTAGTTTTACTAATGTAGCTAAAGCAATAAGTCACTCCATAGTAAATATGGCATAAAACGTAGCCTTTTTTTCCTTTTCTGTATAGAAAAATACAGACCAAATGCACACAAGCACTATTTGTAATTGTATAGTGCATGTGTATATATAATTGAATAACGTATTAAATAAAAAAATGCTATCCAGGTAAAATTTCTTCATTATCATTATATCATTAAACATTAAAAGCAGTTTACAGAAGCAAAACTAAAATCCTACTCAAAAATCTAAAAAACGTGTGATATATATATGAGAAAAACATAAGAAGGATGAAACCAACTCTATGCAACACCCAGAGATTGTCAGTTCAGACACACACAGCATCATGCCCTGTATTAATATATTTTGAAAGCTGGAACAGTCTCTCAGAAGTAAGAGCCTATCAAAAGCCACCTACGGTCTCCTGAGAAAATTTCTTTCTTTTTAGCAGAGTATCTATGTTTATAGATATTATATACAGCTTAAAAAAAAAAAAAAGTTAGATTTTATCACTTCTGGGGGGAAGATATTTTCAACTTATACTACATCCCAAACTTGCCAACCATATGAAATAAATGAACTTACAGAACTTGGCCAACTCTATCCCCTATGATACTATGATAAACCTATATTTTAATAGCTTATGTGCAACCTGATCCCCTTTACCTTGTCAGTGATTTATGAGAACAGAATCCTCAAAACTACAGCTGGAGAACACGCTTCATTATATTGATGAGTCTATGATTCATTATATTCATTAAAAAATGGAGGTAGCAGACAACCCTTATATCTCATGAATTCCATTTAAAGTATTCTCCCTACAACATTTATATTTGTTTCAACATGTGTTTTCAGAGACATCCCAGAGAGAAAAGCTTCTAAAACATTGTTCCAAGGACCTAATGATTACAGGAATCATCTTGCAAGAGCAACAGCCACACACTCAGAAGATAATTACATGTTTATGATTAACACAAATCTGCATTTAATTTTCTCCAACATTCGGTATAGTTAACATGGCTGCCACAATCTGCCCTCCACTGGCACCAACAATCCTAAAATGGAGAAGGGAGAACTGAAATCTGCATTAGCCAAATAGGATAGAGCAAAGGAAAGGTATGCAGAGCCTTCGAACATCGTTCATGAGCAATATAAAGAATCAGGAATTTATCTCTTAGATACCGGAACAAAGTGAACAAGAAAGAAGAGTATTTATAGGGGGGGAAAAAGGCAATTTGATTTGCCAAGAAGTTCTGTGTTGGTTTTGCTATTATTGCAGATCCGTGGGTGTGTGAAGTTCAGCTCTCTCTCCTGCAGCCTAACATTTCCTTAGTCAGCACTTGAGTCTCAACCTCACGTTTGGATAATTATATCCCGATCATTTGAAAGAAGCTGGAAGATCAGAAATGACTTATCAATGCTCTGCAAAAAGAGCTGTAAGCAACTTATTTACAAGTCTTTGCATCAAACATTTCACTTACTGCTAATGCTATGTCCTGTCCAGTGGGAAAAACAATGGGACAACTCTAACATCAGAATTATTAGAGTCAGAAAAATGAAGTGTCCTTTAAGATTTATTTGTATTACACAAAATAAATCACCTAGTATTTCTAGAATAACCATTGCATGACATGTTCCCAACACAACTGGATGTCAGAAACTAATTATAAGCATGACAGACTCAACTCAGACAACCAATCCTGTGATACCTTCTGCTCTTTTGTCCTACTTGCTCTAAGGTAGCTGAATATACTCGTATCCCTTCATAATCAAAGGTAAAAAGTCACAAATTGTTATGAGAACATAACTTACTGGGATCCTTTCTTCAATATTAAACTCTTCTTTTTCCGGAGTTCCCAAACAAGCTGTTGCAAAGGGGATGAAGTTATCGTCTTCTGCACTGGTGAAGAAGTGTCCAGAAACTGCTGAGCCTGAGCCCCCCTGGCTACTTTCCCCAGAACTAGCAGGAAGATTCAAACTATCTTGGGAAATATCCCCTAAATTGTCCGTGCTGACATGACGAGTAGGAATATCTAAGTTATGAGGAAGTTGTTGATTTTCAAGACCATCACAATTCTTCTGGTCATCAGTTGGAGAGTTTCTACCCTCTCTAAGGAGCTGAGCAACTCTTTCACTGGAAATGAAACCATTTGGGTCTGAGCTTTGTCCTGTACTGTCACTTTCAGCATCTTTATCAGTAGGTCCAGAAACAATCTCAGTTGTAACCTTGTGTATCGTGGAGCCTCCTAATCTATTTTCAGACACTCTTAAAACATTACTCGTTTCTTCTAAAGGCTGCATCGCCTCTGTTGAGATTGCTGGCTGAACAACGTCAGTCAGGGAGGTGATCCTACCGGAGACATTTACTGAATTGTCAGACTGAGATCTAGTAAGAGGGTGAACATGCTCTAAGTTTTTCTTATGACAGTGCAAATTTTCCAGGGAATGTGTCTCTCCAGAAGCAGCAGCAAGATAATTTTTAGGGTTTCTACTACTATTTTGCGTTGACAAAATATTGTTCAAAGAACTGGTAATTGCACTGTGGGCTTTCTTTCTCGGAGAAATTCCACTTGGGTGAGACAAAGCCAGTTCATCAGATATCTTGTCTGACTGGCTCATATTCCAAGTCCCCACCTTCTCCATGAAGCTAAGTGATGGGAGGGACTGAATTCTTCCAGTGTGAGGATATTTCAGTTTTAAGGACTCAAAGCGTTTGTCATTTTCCTTCTGAGCACATTGCAGAGAATGTTCCTTCTCAACAGATGTAGGTGTACTGGTAGACAAGTTCCCAGAATTTTCTTCATTTAAGCACAAAGGAGAGGCCTGAATATCTGATTTGATCACTCGAGCACTGGGTTCCGCCTCAGTTTTGTTTGCAAATATCCCTGGAGTAGACTGATAGCTTGGACGAGCAAGGTGCCCAAAGAATGAGCCATCACCTATGAGGAAATTAAATGTAGGGGAAATGTCTCTAAGTTTATGTCCCCTTTCTATGGAAAAATCTGAAATAGTTAATTCATCCCTGCGCACTCCAGGTTCTGCTTCCACTAGGGCATTCTCACCACGTGAAGAAGGAGCTTCCATGTCCATCATGACGAGTTGTTTAGGTGTACAATCACTAGTGCTCGTCACAACAGGGACAAGCTCCTCTTTCTCAAATCTTACTGCAGGAGATGCTTGTTTCTGATGATCATCTAGGAACCCTGGGTTCAATGAACCCTGGGGTTCATTAGTAACAGCCACGAATTTCACACTTCCAAAGTCATTCAAATCTGCTCCATGCTCCTCGGACTCCCTGGCTATTTCAGATGTCTTTGCAGAAAATGCATCTTGTACATCTGAGGTTTTACAACTGTCTTTCCTCAAATCATCAGACAACTTATTAGAGAAATCAAGCCCAGAAATATTCTTGTCTTTTTCCAACTTCTCTAGGTGTCTCACGCATTCTTCTGACTCTGTCTTAGCCATTGTTTCCTGCTCCATCTGCATCTCTCTTTCACATTTTTCTGAATTCTTAGTCAGTGCTGTTTTACAAGAGGAGTTGTCAGAAGATGAGAACTCATCGTGCCTCTGTAACCCTTTTTCCTTCTGTGCAAGCTCAAAACCAGGAGCTATCACATTGTTGTCGCAAGAGAAACATTCATCTTTTGCAGAAGTACTACAGGTCTGCTTTGCAAGAGAACCTTCCATTTTGTTCAGTCTACTTTGCTGGCTTAGCATCGTTTTTGAAGTGGAGCTTGCTAAATTGTCACCTGTTTGGGGGATCGTTGTCTTCCCATTAGCATCATTTTTGCCGTCTTCATTTGCCTCCTTGTCCACAAGTAGATGTCCAGAAAAACAAGAGGCTTGCTGAGACAAACCACCACTAAAACTGGCATCACAAGGTTCCCCGTGTCTGAATGAAAGCGGATGCTGAGACAAAGTGAAGCAGTCACTGGGTGCATCAGAGGATCCTCCTGCATCTGCCAGACACGCAGCTTCTTCCACGTGCAAAGGCTTTGAATGCTCCTCAGAAGCACAAGAAACATCAGGGACTCCTCTGTAAGAGCAAAGAAAAGTCAGTACATTTCTCATGATGCTATTTATTTCAACATTTCCTGCTTAAGTGGAAGAGGCCAAAGTAGGACTTCATCCAAACAAGTAACTGGGATTTAGCAACATGCACATAAATACATCCCCTAAACAGAGCAAAATGCAAAGAAATGTAAAGAAAGTCTGAATAATATCAAAAACCTCTCCTGCCCTATAAAGTAAAGGCTTGAAAATTGTTTTTTCTACTTGGTCTGTCAGTATTTTTAGTCAGTTTGGGAATTAAAGGGTTTGTTTGTTTTTATTGTACTAACAGGATACTTCAGTTAAATAAATGTAAAATAGACAAAGTCTAAAGAAAATAGAGAAAAAGACAAATAAAAAAAAGATAAATAGATTTGCCTAAGTAGTTTTTTAAAAAATGGAAATGCATATATATAAATTGTATATTGTATAAATTGCTTATATATATATAAATTGTATGATGTAGATAAATAAAATACAAGAATCATCCACTTCAGTTTCTTTGTACTAATTATTTCTTTAAAGGATATTAAATGTAGTGTTTTTTTAATACAAAAATTATCATTAAACCTCATTTAATATTACTAAATGTAAGCAGATCATCACCTCTGGTGGAACTAAGTTCTGATCCACACAGTGAAGTCATAGTACGTTATATTAGGAAATAAATCTGTCCTGTCACACACCAAGTAAGTAGGAGGAAACGAACATCAATGACAATCTAAATATTTATATATACATGCACACTCTTTTCCTGTCTTTAATAAAGGGCAGAAGATTTCCTGACTTCTTTGCACTGGAGTTTTGTCACACTTTTGTATGAAGTCTTTATCAAGACTTTAAAAAAATACTTATTGTAGTAAAATATTCATATTTTTTATATAAAAGTATTTTAAATGACACGTTCCTCTAGTACCTAGAAAGTACAGAGTCATATAGAATTTTTTGAGTTGGAAGGGACCTTAAAGACCATCTTGTTCCAACCTTTCTGCCATGGGCAGGGACACCTTCCTCTAGATTTGGTTACTCAAAGCCCCATCCAACCTGGCCTTTAACACTCCCAGGGAGGGGGTATAATATTATACATCCATACATATGCTAGTATTTACTATATAAATACAAGTTGCACCTGATTTCTGTCCCCAAAATTTGATAAAGTTTATTTCAGAATGTAAAAAAGCTAAAGAGATGTCTGGGAGGGCAGAGTTCTTCATTTTCCCATTTTCTTCAGGTATATTAGGATGAAAAGTTTATGAGCCTTTTCCCTTTTTCAAACCCTTTTGAAGGCAAAATAATGAGAACTCTACTAAAGCCTTCTCTCTACTTAAAATAAGTACATAAAACAAAACATAATAAAAACAAGCAAACAACCACATATCTTTGTTCTTTGTTTCTGTGACCATAAAATAGTTAATTATTTATTTATGAAAGATAGGACAATTTATGGTCACCCAGGAGAAAAGTTATGTTCTGTCATAACACCAGGTAACTTTCTCCTACCTTAAAGGAATAAAATCCATTTCTGATTGCTGGAGAAGCGTCTCATCTGAAAACCTCCGGCCTTGTGTTGAATACGTCAGCAGGGGAAGACAGGGAGAGAATTGACTGTCCTGAATATCTTTTAAAAATAACAACAACACAGCAGTCAAAGTTTGCAAGGTAATCCCTATTTAACTGCCCTGCCAACTAACACAGCCTTCAAACTCAAAAACGTGCTAACTGCAGTCAAGATGATGTAACCCCATCATTTACTCTGCTGAAACATATTCCTTTATGCATTAAATTTAGCTTTTCTTATGTACCAAACTCAAAAGGTTTCCTCTCACCTATCTCAAAATGCTACATGACACTGACATCTCTAACTTACCCTCTTAACCTTAGACTTCCTTTTGTGCAAACCCCTATCCTTTTTTGCTCATTAGCCAGCATCTCTTCTAATGATTTCCTTGCAGTCTGTACATGGGAGGACATCCACAGGGCTGCTACCCAGACCACCATTTATTCCTTTAAAAGAAGAGAAGCTCCACTGATGTCTTCTCCAGTTGCCATTTTTTCCTAAGTTCTGTTTCCAGCAAAGGCCATATTTTTTTTTTCCTTTAGGGTTTAAATATGCAAGTAATAATAAAATTGAGTTATCACAATTATACTAGCACCACTGTCTACTGCCATAGCAGTAAGTTTTAGGTTCTATCATGTATTTCTTTGTTGTTTGAGGTATTTGGCATTTCCAACCTTTTTAATTCACTGCTTACAAAAACAAAAACAAGTGTTTTATAACACAAGAATACAAACAACTGTAAGCTTGCATTTGATAAATGTAAATGACAACATACACGTTTTGATAGAAGCAAAACAATTACTTCCAATTCAATGATAAGTAAACAGATTTTTTTTTAAGCAAAAAAAAAGCAATTTGTCATTAATAGTCTGACTTTCAGAATCAGAGTTCACATTGACTTCAATTAGGTTCATTAGTTTCCAACCATCGCAGACCAGCTATACTCTGGATCACTTACAGAAGCGTAATCACATCAGATAAGATGACCATTACATAAAAAGAATAAAACTTTAACATTACATCAGCTTTATCCCAAGGCTTTCCACAGCCTCTATTACATCACCTGATGAGTGGTATCTGACCAGAAGATGACCTTTGAGTCATTCTTAATTTAATACTTACAATTAATGCTTTTTAATTACTTTAGAACATTACATAATCAGAGCATAATTAAAGGAGTAGAAATAATTTTATATCACACAGCAAAGCTGGATCCAAATACAGATGCCCCCTACTCCAGCCCCATCAGCCAGCCATAATGATAACAATAATAGATTGCTAGTTTCTTTCAGAAATTCCCTTTTATCTCAGCAGCTATCTCAACCACATGGCAAGCCTGACGTCTCCTAGAAGAAGCCAAATTTGTACCTTAGCATCAGTTGTACGGATGGCACAAACATGCTACAGCAACTTAAGTGAGGAGTCTTTGTTTTTCTAGCACCCAGTACCTCTTCAAAGCTAAACTCTCTCCTCTACTTGATTAAATAAATGCATTGCACTAGCCACCATTCCACTGTACTTTCATCATAAATTATTCGCAATACCAAACAGGAATGAAAAGGTAAGCTGCCTGCTTTTTTGGATGTTTATAGGAACAGGAGGATTTGTATCATAAAGGTGGGGGAATGTGTAACGAGCTACTTCTGAGCAACTGGACATGAGAAAGCATTTGGAAGAGGTTCCAACGCAGACTGGTAAGCACCTGTGCCAAACAGGCTGAAAAAATGTTTTCCCCTTCCACACCCATTATAAAAGTAGGCAGAACAGCAAAAAGGAGAAAACGCTGACAACATCAGCACAGAGGGAGCAAGATCCAACTAAGCAAGGAACAAGGCCAAGGATGTCTTTTTGCTACAAATAGTGCCTCGGGGCTTCAGCCAAGACTGTGGCCAAATGTACTGGGTTGTTTTGTATTTACGTGGTTTTAATCACAATTTGAATCATGACTTAAAATCACGGAACAGGAGACTGATTCATTTCACTGTAATCTCTAACGTTATTTACAGCTTTAAGGAAAACAACGAGCTTTGTTTCCAGTGGCTGATATTAGTTTAGAACCAAATACATTCTGCACATTAGATTTCTTATTCCCAATCACTAACTGGAAACATACAATGTATTTAATCCACCATTTATTATGTTTAGTATATATTTATTCAAATAATTGTTTTTAATTT
Organism: Aythya ferina; assembly: GCF_964211825.1. Taxonomy (NCBI): domain Eukaryota; kingdom Metazoa; phylum Chordata; class Aves; order Anseriformes; family Anatidae; genus Aythya; species Aythya ferina. The sequence goes on along the minus strand of NC_140300.1, from coordinate 2,070,158 downwards.
TTATTATACTTGAAAATTCTGAGACAGTAGACTGACCACAGATAGCTTGCATATAGAATTGCATTAAAAATGCAAAACCATTTATTTTAAGAAACATTAAGCAAGTTGGAATCCAAACTATCCTAGCTGTATTAGATGCATTTTTTCCTCCCAAATCTTGTTTTGCATTTAAAATATTAGCGAACAAAGGAAATAGTAACTGTAGTTATTGAATTAGCCTTGTCATCTCCCATCATGATACACTTCATGTTCTCAGAGCTGGCATCTTATTTTTAGTCATACAATAGAAGAGGAAAATAAGCTCTCTCAATTTTCAGCTTAACTTCTTCACTTTGAATGAAAATGTATTTTCAAGCTAAACCGAAAATCAGAAGCGATTAAAGAAAAAGCTCCCTGCACAATAAAGCCTGGGTGTGCTGTCATTGTAAATGAAGAGACAAAAAAGACTATGAGGGAGGGAACCAAAAAATAATTGAAAAAAAGCTGTCAAAAGCCGTCAAAAATAGATCCTGCCAAACAACTTTTAATGCATCTACACACGTATTGATAAAATAAATGTGCATATAGGCATACACACACACACCATTAAGTCACAATATTTGGCTGATAAATCAATGCTCTGAAGATATATTATATCAACACAAATTTAAGTACCACTCAATATTTGTGCTGAGAAATTCCACCTCGCACTTAAACTGATGAAAAATTATTTACCATTCTTCAAGCAGAGTTATAAACAGGAAATCCTTCCTACAAGGGTATGCATCCAGTCAGCCCCTTCAGTGGTCATTCTCGTCCCAGTCCTATCCCAAACCCTGGCTCCTAGAAATCCCTACTTTCTTACAGAAGAGGCACACAGATGAGGCAGATATTTGCGAGCAATAAATATCTCACAGCAGAGACCACCACTACAGGGCGGCCTGGTCAACTGGCATCGCAGCATGGCAAATGGTATCACTGAATCACCAAGTTATAGGGGTTGGAAGGGACCTCAAGAGCTCATCGGGTCCAACCCCTCTGCCAAAGCAGTTCCCTAGAGCAGGCTGCCCAGGTAGGTGTCCAGACGGGCCTTGAATATCTCCAGAGAAGGAGACCCCACAACCTCTCTGGGCAGCCTGTCCCAGTGCTCCGTCACCCTCACCATGAAGTTCTTTCGCATGTTGGTGTGGAACTTCCTGGGCTCCATTTTGTTGCTATTACCCCTTGTCCTGCCCCCACAAACCACTAAAAAGAGGTTGGCCAAATCCCTCTGTCTCCCACACTTCAGATATTGGTAAACATTAATGAGATCCCCTCTCAGTCTTCTCTTCTCCAGGCTGAACAGCCCCAGGCCTCTCAGCCTTTCCTCACAGAGAAGATGCTCCAGGCCCCGTACCATCTTTGTGGCCCTCTGCTGGCCTCTTTCCAGGAGATCCCTGTCTTTTTTGTACTGGAGAGCCCAGAAATACATACATATAGATTTTTATATAGATATAGATCTTTGTATGACCAAAGTCCAGCCATACGTTTCAGGGGACAAAGCACCCTGGCAAATCTAACAGAGTCGAGGGCTACCTTAGAGGATGACTTGGGGTCATGATCAACAAGCCAGGACAGGAGCCCAGCCTATTACTGTACCCCAAATGGCAGATGTGTTTTCTAAATATATATACAAGGAGAAAAACTGTTGCTAAGTAGTAACAAGGACTGCTCTTGCCAACCTTTTGCTGAAGCGGCATTTACAGGTCCTGATAACCATAACTCAGAAGATACCCCTAAGATAAGAAGATATCATCAGAGGATCAGAGAAAACAGCCAAGTGATCAGAGAAGCACGCTTCACCGCAAAAGGCTGTCAGAGCTAGATCTCGTTAGTGTAATCAAAGAGAAGATTACCGGTGACTCAATCACATTTGTATGTATGCACGTAAGACCAGAAATTTGGTAGTTAAGAGCATTTCAGTTCAGAGGACACTATATAATAACAACATAAAACACCAAAGCTATGCAAACCCAGATGATAAGATACTCCAGAGTGCATGCTTTAGATAGATCATTAATAACTTCAACTGCTATTTTTTTGCTTTAATTCTCTCTTCTAAGCCTCTCATACATCATCCTAAGAAAGAGACCCCGAGTTCTCGACCTCCACCTAAAGCAATGAAACCAAACCCCAAGAAGGGACGGCCCCAGTCTCCCCACCCCAGCCCAGGGATGCATTTCCCCCTCCTTTTTTTTGCACAGCCACCAGAACTTCACTCAGAAGAAGGGTGCTGGAGCTCAGTGCCTTGAGGCAGCACTCGACTGATGAGGCCAGGCAGGGTGAGAAAAAGGGGAAGGAGCAGCTGTGATTCAGCACAGTCGCATCCTTGGTGGAAACCCTCTCCTCCAGCTTGCCCCCTGAAGCAACCTATAGAAGCACCCTTATGGAGTTAAATAAATCACATTTAACTGGGGCTACAAAACTAAAAATATTTTACACAATGTTAACTCCATCCATGTCAAATGTTCTCTCCCTTCCAGCTCTTTTCTTTTTTTTCTTTTTTTTTTAAAAAAAATTCTCATCTTTCAGCACACGAACTCCGATTTTTTTCAGTAACTTATTCTAGAGGGAGAAGGATCATTGCTATCGTATTTTGGTTGCTTACAATGATCTGGGGGCTCATTACACTCCGGCATAACCTAGGTTTTGCAGGCAGAGAAGCAGGTGCTCGATGCTTAAAGCAGCAAGTGACGTCAGTACAACACACTTCGAGGATCTTGTGTCAAAACAGTAATTCTTCCTGCTGTCGCTCTGAAGGTCAAAAGCTTCCTCACAGTTGAATTCACTGAACAAGCAAAGCTGGGCATGCTACTTTATCTTACAGCCTGCTGACAATTCTGAATGCCAGAGTCAAACTGCCATTTGTGGAAGATAAAAAAGGAAGGCAAAACAAAAACAAAACCTTCTTGGCTTTGTCAATCTGTTCCACAATGTAGCAGGAGCACTTTCAATGCAACTGTCATTGTGATTTTTCTTTCCACCACCAAAAGGTGATTCAGAACACCTTCTGAAGAGAGAAAGGAATACATTAGTATTATAGCTTACGTTGCTCCCTTCCCTCTCAGATCTGGAAATTTAAGCATATATAAGGAAATGCTGTGGTTACTGGCACACACTCTAGAAAGCAGTAAATAAGATGCCAGCAGCATAGGGAATTCTTAGATCTTGAAGTATCATCTTAAAAAGCCTTATGCTTTCTATTTCCTCCTCCATTTAAAAACAAACTTTGACAAATAACAGGAAACTTTTCTTGATAAAAAGGTTTCTAGTTCTGCAAACAACATTAATGTGGAAAAAAAGCTATACAACATACTAAATACACTAATCCTACACCAAGGATGTAGTCAAAAATAATGCATACCTAATTTACCATGACCTTCTACTTTCTAATATCTGACTTAAACCTGAATTTTGCACATGGCAAAACAAAAAAGGGGGGTTATTCAGTATTATCTAACTCTAGCTAGACACTTTATGTATACATTGCAGTGAGATGTTACCTGTAGACCCAAACATGAGATCTCTAGGAGTGCTTTTTGCTTCATAAAGAACATTGCTTCCAAAACATCTCAGAAGTCTCTCCAAATCCACAGCGGCCAGCAACTAATTCAGCCATACCAGCTTTTCTGCTTGTGCTGTTATGGTAGAACAGGACCTCATTTCATCTTGCTAACATAATACTTAGAGAAAGAAAAAAAGCTTAGAGCAAAATGGTTTAGCATTCAGTATAGACCAAAAGCAATATAATAACTATATCTTGGCAAAAGTCTAAGTTCAGGACTTACAATAAACTACCTGAAGTTTCTAGGAAGGAAAAAAGATGTGCTGGTCATTACTTCTATGCTTTTGTATCAAACAGGATTTTTCCTGTTCCTTCAACAGATGTATTACTTCTACCAAAGCTAAGTTTGTCCCAGATTTTGTGTTTGCAGGTAGATGTCATCTTCTGTCCTGGTTTTCTTTGCAGAAATCCATGTATATTCACTGCTGAATTCACAAAACCCTTAGGAGCCACAAACGTTTGTCAGGCTATTCCCACGGCTCTTTCAACACCATCCCTTTGAGCCAGTTGTTTAACTTCAGAACAAACAACCACGAAGAGCAACACGCACACAAGCAGGTATAGGAACAGCAAATTGCAAGCTGAACTTGCCCTAAACTGGAAGCAACAGAGGCTTATTTTAAAAATATCGCAAGCAATCATGCTATTTGCCTATAATTATTTTGTTTGTTTATGAAAAGAACAAAAAAGATGGCGTAGTGAAACCAGCCTCAGAAGCAGCTTTATTCAGCAATTTCAGCGACATCCTGGAAAAGTGAGTCAGAAATATAATAACATAACAGGTGGATAACACTTGATTTTGCAGAGTGATCCTCTGAGGGATATCAGTACAAAGAGAAACACTTCAGGCTTAGTAACAGCATTGTTAAGAAATGCGTTTCCAAGAAGCGTATGCAAGGATATGCATAAAAGAAGTCCAGGTGGGTGCCACGGAAGCAAAGAAACAAAGAAAAATAAGTGCTATCAGCATGCAAGAAGTTAACATACTGTAACTTACTGTTACATCATCTAGACCCACAAAGGTTTGCACAGGGAAAATTAACACCACAATATTTGATTGGAATTGAGACAAAGCTAATTCTGAAAGCCAGAAGTTAAACTTGCAGCACATGATCGAATTCGATGAAAGAACCAGCATTTAAGAGCAAAACTCTACACCTACATGCAACAGGAGCATTGCAACCGATGGACAAGAAGCATGGCTGGGGGCCTGCTGAACAATGGTTGAACTGGGATGAGTAAGGAAGCAGAAATGCAATAAATTAGAAATAATGCAATAATTAGGTAAGGTAAGCAAGGAAACCGTTCTAGCCTGGGTAACGAAACCAAGTATTGATAACAGTCTTGGCTAGTTGTGTCTTTCATAGGTAGCACAGAAAAGGAAAATAAACCACTTACACAATATTAAAGGTTGGACTAAACAATCTTACGGGTCTTGTCCAACCTGAATGCTTTGATGATTCTACATGGGTATGGTTAACTACACACTACCTAGCTCTACCTTTCCTTTTTTTTTTATTGAGTGTGCATAGGCAAAAAGGAAAAAAGAAGAATAGTTCCAGTTGGAAAGGGCCGACAAAGATCAATTCTCAGATTTCTGCAGGGCTGACCTAAAAATTAAAACATATCATTAAGAGCATTAACCGAATGACTTAGAGACAGACAGACACAGGCAACCACCACCTCACTGGGACATCTGTTCCAGCATCTAACCACCCTCTCAGTTAAAATTTACCAAATGTTCAGTCTGACCCTCTCCTGGTGCAGCTCTGAGCTGTTCCCATGCATTCTGTCAATACATACTGGTGAGAAAAGATGAGCACCTCCCTAATTCCCCTCGTCAGGGAATTGCAGAAAACAAAGAGGTCACCCCTCAATCTCCTTTACTCCAGGCTTAACAAACCCAGTGTCCTCAGCCTCTGCTCACAGGACAAGCATCCCAGCTCTTTCTCCAGCTTTGCTGCCCTCCTCTGGACATTTTCAAGGACCTTCACATCTTTTTTATGTTGTGGAGCCCAGAGCTGCAAGCAACATTCAAGGTGAGGCTGCACCAACACTGAACACAGCAGGAGAATGACCTCTTTTGACTGTATGGCTCTGCTGTGTTTGATGCTTGATTGACACTTGTCTCCCAATCAATACTTATATCCAGCATTACTCCACCTCAAGCATAAAATCCAACAGTTCTTGTTAAATTTCATGCCATTGTTGATGGCCCAAGGTTTAATATACTTTATAAATTAATTGCCATAGCTGAAACTCAAAGTTTTTTGTTTTTTTTTTTTAAAAGAGCAAATATAAGCAAATAAAGGCAATAAAGAAAAATGGATCCAATCAAGGTTGGCTCCACTCCCAGGAGTGATTAGTTTCTCTCGTTGGGTGAAAGATGTGTTTGCTATTATTAATGGGGATCATTTGAAAAAAAAAAAAAGTCTTTGTTTCCACCATTTTGAGGATAATTATAAATTACTTCAATAAATCAGTAGTATAGTAGCATCACTTGCATCTTAAGATGCAGAGAATAATGTTGTGTTACTAGCAGAAGATTTCTGTTTCAAAGATGTACTGCTGCCAGTGAACTAAAAAACATAGAACCAGAAGGGACCAGAATATTCTGACTCCACATGGATGAAAAATCAATGTAACACAGAATAAACAGGGGTAAAAAATTAAATTTTAGAACCTCTCAAATCAATCTAACTAAACCATGGCAATTAGATGTGAAGGAAAGCAACAAAAATGCTTATCTTCTCTAAAACAGAGGTGTTAGAACTGGAAAATATTTCTGACAGCAATATAAATTGTACCTGAAGGCAAGTGTTAGCAATTAGGTCCACTAATAGAACATTAAACACTATAAATTATGGTCTATTGCTACAAAGATATCATTTATCTAAACACTCAATGCAGAAAGAAAATAAGTAAATGAACCACCCCGTGGTGGTGGAAGTAGATGTCTTTAAAGGTCCCTTCCAACCCAAACCATTCTGTGATCCCATGAATAAATCAGTGCCTAGGCTGGTGCAAGTTCCAGGCATGGAAACAATACAGCCATGTCATCGGATTAGATTAGAAAGAATAGAGAAACAGAAAACCTGGATACTTTATGTCAGAAATAAAGATGACTGCCAAATAAGAGATGCACAATCCCCACTAGGATTACCAGAAGTAATCCATCAGTCACTCAGGATACCTTATGTGAGAGCTCATGGCGTATTAGCAGAGCTAAAAATGCATTGTGAAAAATGGAGTTATAACAAATGGGTCTGTCCTACAGGAATACAGCCAGAAAAATGCTGTACTCAAATGCAGCAAGAACTATTTCATATACAGGACGAATCAGCAGTTAATGATTCTCTCACTTAGGATGCTAGAAACGACTGCATACGTGTTCTTTCCCAGTATCCAGCTTGGTGAGGACAACTGAACTCAAGATGTCCTTCGTTCACATGTCAGGGATGAAATATATTCAGTGTCCAACCACATCATGCATTAGCTACTCGGAACTATACATGTATGGTCTGGAAGATTGCTACCCCAGCATTAGTAAGGCTGGAAAACAAACTTACTGGTGAACCACAACAAATAGAACAAGAAGCTGAAGTATGAGGAAACACCAAGCCAGAAAGCCTTAAATTATGTCAAAAAAAACTTATAGCTAATATGATTAATTGATGCAAAAGCTCTAAGTATTTACCATGAGTGTATTATTCTGGATGGCCACAGACATACTAGCTTTAAAAGCCTTCATTTTTTTTGTATTTGAAACTTCATTGTTAAATGACAATGCTTGTAATAAAGCAATAAACTGCACACAGCTTTCATATCTTCTCTATGATTAACAGTACTGAAGAGAACATAGCAACTGAAAAAGCACTGCAAGGCCCAAATGACCAATTTAATACAGACATTAAATGTACCCTTAATGTAGTACATCCCAATACGTTTTAAGACAGAAATTTAAGGACTTGCAACAAAATCCTTAATGTTGATAAGAATGAAGTAAGAGTTTGGTTGTGAACACACATTCAAGCACTAGAACAGAAGGCTATTTAGCAGGAGACCCTGTGCTCTGACAATAGGAGGATGACAACAAGGTTGCAGCATTTCATATGCATGGTGCCTTTTCCTCTTAGCCCAAGAGAACAAGAGAATACAGCAAGGCATCACCAGATAACCAGAACTTGATGGTTTTGATAGCTGGTCTGTAACACAAAGGCTAGTGCATCCTAGCTAGACCACCTGGTAAAAAAAAGTAAAAAGTTGGTGGCTCTGAGTGCAACAGTGCGAGTGGGTGGACATCAAATTACTCAGACATTTTGAAAATTACCATCACCATCCCCTTCCCTGTAGTCTTTGTTATACTGACTTCCTACATGGGCAAATCCCTTTATCTGGATAGTTTGGGTCGCAGCAGTACAGTACTTCTAGCTAAAATTCCTCAGTTTTTCCTCTTATCTGCAAATGAATATAAATACCAATTAATTAAAGAGCAGCAGCGTTTATACAGTACCTCTAATAAAGGGCCATTGAAAACTTTTTAAAACTGTATTTGGAGATTGCTTTGGAACAAAATAAGCAGAGAAGGGTGGAAGCAGCATATAGTAGCTTGAATACATGAGAAAGGGTACAAGCATTCACACACCAAGGTTTTTGACATTATCAATTACATCTACTTTACTGTTACGAAGTTAACTCAGATTTATGACTAAAACTAATATGAATTTTAAAGATGCAGAGAATACCCGAACACCTAAAAATAACCCCAAAAATTTCTAACTTGAATACAGTTTACTGTTAATTCTCCAGGAAAACAAGACTATGGTTTTACCTAAGAACAAAGATAATCAGTTCACCTATTAAGAGACCCAGGGAAGGCACACAAGCTCTCTATCTCATTTTGAAGATGGGCTCTGACAACAAAATTACACAGAACCTTTTTTGTGAACACCAGTTCTCACAAGAAGTCAAATCCAATCCAAGATGAGGACTGGTTTAAAAGGAAAAGTAAAATCCTAATCATTTAGCAGATTAATGATGCAGTGTTGAACATACCCAGCAGTAAGCCACATGACTTATCTCCAGGATACTGCCTTCTGGATGTTTCTGCTGCAGACAGCACTCCTTCCTCCAGCGTAGGGAACTCTGTCAGGTCATTTCTATCACAAGTCAGGCCCAGCTTTGTCTCTGAGGCAGCAGTTAATCGGCTGGCATCCACTTCTGGGGGAAGCTGATACCATGACTCAATTTCCTAAGAACAAGTGGGGAGATTAAACCGTGCATCAAGAAAATTCCAAGACATTTGTTCCAAGGAATTAAAGCCTAAGTTTTGAAATAGCAAAGCTATTGCTTCCAGATTGTATTTTCTATACAAATACTCAGTTGTCATTGTTAAAGAATCATGCTGCACTAATGAACTGCCAAAGTCCACTGTCAGTTCTCACCATGGCCTGAGCTCTCAGCATTCACTACCTGTTCACCAGCCTCCCATCACTTCTCACAAACCGAGCTCCATCTCCAAATCCTACAAATACAGGAGACTTTTTTCCAAACCAGAATGAAATCTTTCACTTCAAAACGACAACCCCGATGAAGAGAAATGCTTCTGCACGATGCTGGGCCAATACAGGACCTGACACTGTGTAGTAGAGGTTGCTTGCATTGTGTAACTGGGGATTAACAAGCAGAGCACTTACCAATTCAACTTTGAAAAGATTCTATAAAAGTTGAGTTCACACAGATAATGCCTGAAAGTTCTAGCCATCCCTTCGTTTTGTTTTTTAATAGAAAAAGACATACAGGTCATGTGCAACTGGAAAGGTGCATCGTCAACTCACGTATTTCATTAAAGAATTTGCATTGGGATTACTAGGGAGTTAATTAAATGGATAATTTTTAATTATAGAAAAGGTACAGACCTGTCTGGTGCAAAGACTTAAAAATAACAATCACTTAAGGCAAATCATTATCATGAGCGTATATAACATAATTACATATACATTAATATAAGCAAGAAATTGTCCTGGTAAATTGGCAGAAGTACACAGAGCACACAGAATCATTAGAGTTGGAAAAGCCCTCCAGGATCATCTGGTCCAACGACCCCTGAAGTACAGGGCTATGAGCTGAGTACAGGGCTACGATCACCTCCCTGCTCCTGCTGGCTTATTCCTGATACAAGCCAGGATGCTCCTGGCCTTCTTGGCACAAAAATTTTGGGCGTTTCTGCATTGGCCGGGAATCGAACCCGGGCCTCCCGCGTGGCAGGCGAGAATTCTACCACTGAACCACCAATGCCAGATGCAAGCCGTACATTGCTGCTACAAACTGAGCACCTTGCTGCAGCTCGGTTGTTGCTGAAGTAGCATCTTTGCTTTATAGTTGCAGGTTCTGCTGCCTTTTCAAACACTGCTAAGGTATTAAAAGCTACTTTTCACATCAGGATTTTACTTTGTAAGCTATCATCTTTGCTCAAGATTCTTTATAGTCTATTTGAAAACTCTGAGTTGATGAGAAATTTTGTTTCCGAAAAACCGTGATCTGAGGCACTTCTTGGAGTACTGAAATATTTAGCAGCACATCCATTAGACAGAACTACTGCATCACAATATGAGTATGATTCTCCTTAATCAAATCAAGAATATGTAATTAAAACAAGGGACTAGAAGTAGTCACACTTTACATGACCTGCAGCAGGGCTCTCTGCTAACAGGCAAATCCAGTATTTTGAGGCAGACAACTTAGAAGTAGCAGGATCAGGATTATAGTGAATTGCAAACTGGATACACATCACGGCTGCAATGCAGAAAACATTATACTGGAAAATATGTGTAAGTTAATAAGCAGGAAACAGAGAACAGAGGTCACCCCATGCTCCTCAGCACAGGTATGTTCTCAGCTCAACTACTGGTGACTCAGTTTTGAACAGTGGATGTAAAAAAAGGTTTGTAACACCTGGATCAAGGTTAGACAACTTGACAGATTTCACAACAGTCCTGTAGTTCTGCAGTTCCGAGATACAAAAATGCTGAACTTCATGAAGGGTGGGCCTAAATTATACCAGTAAAGCCCTTTATATTATTTTAAGTCACATAATTAACCTTCAACCACAACAAAAAAAGCACAAGGCAAATACCTGATTAATGGCAGTTCTCTGACGTATCGCTTCTCCTAGGGAGATCCCGCTGGTAGCCGATGCCTGGGTCTCACTGCTGCTCTGGCTTAATGATTCCTCCTTCCAGCAACGATGCGGTGGAGTTGTTGCAATAGGCTAAAAAAAAATAAATGCATTTTTAAAGCAGAAAGTTTCTGGGTATTTCAACATGTGTACATATTTAAGCAACTGGAGAATTAAATATACAAAATAGCCAAGACATCCCCAATGCTGGAAGTTAGGCATCTACCCCAGTGCATTTGGCCAGAAAACAGAATTCCATGGAGTCCCAACAGAAAGTGTAATTTTCTGCACGTTATCCACTCATTTTTGAGGGCCAGAGACTTACTTCTCGTTCCCAGCCCACGCACATGCAGCTCTGAGTCAATCACAACACTAAACTCAGTGTCTAGATCAAACTCATTCCAGCATTTGTCCTGTCTGTTTTATTAACAGCCATTTTTGTTATTGTTATTTTATATTATTTTTGAGAAAAACAGAAGGCTTTTAATTTCTATCAATATTATCAACTGAATACAAGTTTTTTAAACTCAATTATTAAAGGCAACTAATGTAAACATCTTAAAGCAACGGCAAGATGATCTCTGTATTATAATTTAGCACTACCTGACTTTGAGGAAGTGAACTGAAGTTAAATTGGACTTCTGCCTGGAAAAGCAGCTGTGACACTTTTCCCACGAGGTAGCAGAGGAATCTATTCTGCCGTCAGAAACAGATTTCTCCTCCAGAGCATCCCATGCCTGCCATCACAGCGACTCTAACAGCCTTCCTCAGCCAGGTCCAAGCTCAATCGTACACAAGTGTGAGAACAGACACGTTTGGAACTCCCAGATTCAGCCAAAACAAAAATGTTCCAAGGAAAGCAGATTATTAGCTCAGAAATAAATAAATAAATAAAATCTGGAGACTGAGAACAGGACAGGGCTGCCGAGAAGCAAAGGATTTCCTAGAAGCCTTCCCTCTACACAGCTACCTGCAATACTGTTGGAGCTAAATCTTCAGTTAGAAAACCCTTCAGTGACTTTTTTTTTTTTAAATTATATACTTCTGATAAAGCGGCCTAAGACTCGTTCAGCAATTTCCACTCAGTAGCACAGATCTGCATTGACCTAGCATACCGTTTGCAGCCTGAACCAAGGGAAAGCAAGGCAGAGTTTTCATAAAGATTTTCATCACGTTATAAGGGAAGAGATCAGACACAAACTTAGCAAAAAAAAGTCCGAAACACAGACCTGCTTCACTGCAAAAGAAATAGTGAAAGTTCAGTATTTGAGATTGCTTTCTTTAGACAGGGATAATGCCAACTAAATCAGCTAAATTTACACCTGGATTCTGTTTAATTCTTCTTACACACAAAAAACTGACAAGGAAATGGAAAAAAAGCTTTAAAAACTTTATTTTTTTTATGTGACTGCTTGTAACTTAAGACAGGTGAGACAACTTTTTACTACAGAGTCTCAGCTGAAGATGATCCTCACGCAAAGCACACCAACACTTTCAGTCCATCCACAAAAAATAAACCGGGCTGGGTCATCACCTACAGGCGTTTGAGTCTTCCCTCTAAATCCCCATTACCAGGCAGCCAAACTTCCAGGGAAGGGCACATTGCCACCCCTACCAAGTCTGGGAACATGCAGACCTGAACCTCTCCTGCCTCTGAAGAGTTTGCTCAGGGGGACCTTTAATTTTATTCTATTTTATTTTTATTTTTCCTTTAAAATACATCACATGCTCAGATGCACACATTTAAAGAACAACTCTGGGGCAACACCTCTGCATCTTCTCCAGACGCAGCTACACAGACCTCAACTCCATGCAGCAATCTCACAATTTTTAGCTTTAAGAAGGGGAATAATTGCCAAAATTCAGCACCATTTGGCACTTTCTTCCACGCAGCAGCAGCACCAAACCAAAAACATGCAGCTTTCCTTTGCAGGTGTGCAGCGTGGCACTGACAGCTCACAGCCACGTGGAGCACCCCTTGCTTCTGGGTGTGTCAGCACCCCAAAATTACCTGGAACAGCGAGAATATTTTTGGCTGTGTTTGGCACTCAACAGAGAGCTGTTGATTCTTGGTGATGAGGACTCACTTTCCACGTTACTGCACCTTTAAGGAAGGTTTAAGTGGAAAAAAGAAGCTTCTCCTGAAAGCATCGCTGCAATGCTGATGAAGCTCCCCACTCCCAGAGCTAATAGCTCTGAAATTAGAGATGCCAGGAGCTCCGTGATCCACAGGGATGGAACCAAGCCTCAGCCTGGCAGAAACCACGAGGTGAAGGCAGTGGTCACAGCCTTTTGCCCAGCCTTACCCACACCGAGCACTTCCAGCCCCTGCCATCCTGGGGGCACAGGCAGGGAGGAGCAGCTCTCCTACACCTCTCCAAATTAATTCCCTGCACACAAAAAAAAAAAAAAAAGGGTTTGCCTGGGCTTTGTGTCAAGACTAAAATAAAGGTAATAATTGTAGCCTGTATGCATATATTCAATCGCTGTTGCATTCCCCTAGTTTTTATTGTTCGCTCCACTCGAAGTCATTAAAAGAAGTGGCGCTGAAGTGTTCGTGGTAACAGCTCCGAATGCTAAATAATCCAGGAGCTATTTGGTAAATTAATTAAGGCCTGTTATTGAAAATTTGATTCCGCATCTTCAACAAAGGGCGACTTGATTCATCTCGCTGGAAATTAATAGTGTTAGGTAGGGGCCCCACACTGCGCTTCGAAAACTAATTCCCCAAAAAATAGGTCCTGATTTTATTTAGCTATGCTCCGCGTGGCTAATTGAGCAAGGGCTCCAGAGGACAGCAGAATGCAGGAGCAGTGGCAGCATTCGAGATGCACAGCACAAACAAAAGACTAAACGACTGAACTGTGCTTGCATCCTTCGTGCTCCTCTTTAAAATAACCTTCTTTAGCCTACGGTGACCAAATCCTCTCCAAATCCTTTCACTGTTTGTATACCTGCCAGCCACTTACATTAAAATCCTCTCTCTACGCTCCAGCAGTTGCTCTGCAGGCTTCCCACAAACGTGCCGCTGGAACCACTTCACACGAGGAGAATCCTTCACCTCCTGAAGCCCACTGATTAACTTGCTTACAAAGATTTAAAAAAATAAAAAATAAAATTGTCTGACAACCTAAAGAAAACACGACCAAGGGGACAATTTCATTAACTCTTACAGACACAATCTGAATTTAACCCTCCTTCTTTATACTTTCAGTGCAGGTGGAGTGATGCATTTTGGTCACTATGCCACAAGACAAGTGGCAAAGTTTCAAAATTTGTGAAAGTACGAATGAGTTTTGATGCATTTAGGACAAATAGTAATATCCTAGAAGATCCCAAGCACAATTACACCCAGAACTACTTCAGGTTCACTCACTCACCCAGGAGAGCAAGGAGCCAAAGCAGCACTGCTATTGCCAAGAGGACCTACACAGTGCAAATCACAAACATTGATTCTTGGCATGAATTAGAATGCACGTGATGAATATTTATCCTGTTTTTACTAGGCATGGAGACCTTAACATATACAACACCACCACAAATCAGTGCCAGAGCTGAGCCCCGAGTAGCGTGGTATGACCACAACAGCACACACAGCTCCTGTTTGATGCTCTGCGCCTTCCTCTGTCCTTGCCTGCCTGTTATAAGAGAGTCCAAAAGAGAAGCACTTAGTGTATCACTAGCCCAAGAGATTAAAGCATGAAATGAGAATGTGAAATAAGGGAAAACTTTTTTGTGTCACAATTAAATAATGTTAACCTTTAACAGCATGCGGTATTCAATGGGAACTGCTGTCACTATCACGGTGACACCACAGCATCAACATGAAAACAGTAGCTACAGAGGAGGGATATTTGCAGTCCCTTTCTGTAAAACATGATTATTTTCATTATGCACCTCCCTGACCCAAACTAGCAAAGTACCTTTTTTGTTTAGGCAAACTGAAAAAGAGACAAAAAAAGCCAGAAACACTCGCTGCAGGTCCCCCACTCTATCCAGGTGCCCAGTTCTGATTTCCAGCTGTTTGACACCACTTCTTATCAAAATGCCCATAAATCATTGATCTTTCTGCAAAAGTACCAGGGAATGTGAAAGGAAAAGGATTTGAATGTGAGGAAAAAACTAAGCACTGGGAAAGGAATATAATTAGTCAGGAACTCTCCACTGAGACATGCTCTTCAGAAAACGTCGATAGCACGACACCCAAGACACCCCATGTGAAACAGTTATTGTCAGATGGATTTGTCCTGGAAGGTAATGCCCCTGGAAAACCAGCCATCCTACAAGTCAAAAGGTCCACAAATCAAGGAGCAACCCCACTGGCCCAGCATCAGACTGCCCACTGAAGCCGTTTATCCATTATCCATACATTTATCCATTCCACTGCCGCTATTTAAATAGTTCAGCTGCACATCTCCAAAAGAATCACATCCATCAAGAGTTATTGGGGTCCTACAAACCGTTAGTTACTCTGACACAAACAAGTCAGAGTTTTTTCTAGGGAGATTTCATGAATTTGCACCTTTAAAACTTCCCTCAAAGATAGAAAAAGAAATTTTTACACAACTGCGAACATCCACAGCCACACATTTCCAAATTTTTCCGAATCAAAGAGAATCAAAAGCCAATGATGCTCGAGGTACCAAAGCAACAGGACCCCGAGGAAAGCTTCCTCAAGTCAAGCACTTCCCATACTCCAGGATTTTTTTTCCTGGTATCTCCCAACCATATTTTTTGTCACCCAACAAACTCCCCAGCTCAGGGCTGGAGATCCACAGGCTTACCAGCAGGAGGTCCTCGCCGCTGCGTGTGTAAAGCTGTGCCATGTATTTAGCATCACTTTTTAAGAGAAGCTTGACATGACATTAGCAGAACTCCACAAGGGAAATGCTCTTTCCTTTTCAAAGCCAGCCAAGTCACTCGGACCTCGCGCGTTAGCAGCTGGAGGGAAGCAAAACAGCACAAAAGTGCACAGTGCAAACAGCACTTTCTGGTTCTTTATTTTGGTTTTAATCCTCATAGCAGAGAGCAATATTAAAGGAACAGTACAATGGAACGGATCTGCCATGTATTAGCACTGTGTGTACCAGGGCACATAACGAAGCAGTTGCAAGCAAAAATAAAAAAAAAAAAAAAAGAGTTGGGATTGAGTAAATTAGTATAATCATCTCGGAGGGCTTCCGCACAGCTACATTCAAATGAAGAAAAATTTAACCAGCTTTTTCTGCCTGCGATCCAAAAGTCAGCTTGTGCTGCTAAACACATAATGAGAAGGAAAAGGCGAAAATAAAGCTTCCCAAGCCCAGCCACCCCCACGCCCCACAGTGCCATTGACTTGCGTGGCAGGAACAGCTCCTGCTTGGCATGCTTTGTGGGAAAAAAGACACCACATTTTGTGGGAAGAAAGAGGAAAATTCCTCTGTTTTGGACCACTGAAAGTTTGGATATCCAGACTCGTTTCTGCTTATTTTATTCCGACACACAGATCACCAAAAATACCCCAGTAGAAATATCCTACAATAGACCACAGTACAACAAAGATCATAGGAAACAGAACGCCTTAGATGAGCAATTTGAAGAAAGAGATCTTCCCCAAACATCAGAAACACACTCTAACTTCTTCAAAATACTTTATTTCATCTCATTACTGCCTCCTAATAATCACCATTAATTCAGATTAATTCAGGATTAATCTGTGTTGCAGTTTCCTTACCCAGCTGAGCACGCAGCTGCAAAGTCGTCAACCCAGCAAGAGCAAGCAGCGGGGTTCAGGGGCAGCTCTTCCAACACCAGCAAGCGTCTGCACCAAATTAAGACGATCCTATAACAGTGCTAGAGACAGAAGCCACTCTGAACTTGCTTTTGCTACATTTCAAACCGCTAAATGCAGGATTCCCTTTCATTTTTTGAAGAACTTTCCTCATTTCGATGCCATCTTCCAGAGCATTTGTCACTTTCCCCAGCGTAGCTTTAGCTACTTATTTTCAAGGACTTACCATTGATCCCGCAATTAACTCATCAATGAAAATACTGAATAGGAACAAGCTAGGAAAAACATCAAGAGCTGCAATTGAAATGCCTTCCAAATGTGCCGTGTACTTTGTGAGCTTACCCCAAGATCACAAACCCCACTGACAAGACACAGTCATAACACCATCGCTTCTGGATCACTCACCCTTTCAAAGACTAATTCAGTGAGTTTGAAATTAATTGTTTCTCGACAAAAGTCACCCTTGGATGTTTTCTTAATTCCTTTCAATTAGTTACAAACAGTTTGTTCCGAATTCTTGCATTTTTGTGCTTTTATCACCTGCTGCTCGTGGTGAAACAAGCATAGAATACACAAACACAATTTATGAATAATTGGACAAGTTATTTCAGACAAATATCAATTCAATTTCAGACAAATATCAATTCAACCATCTGTATCCAGAACTGGTTTTTGAGAGCATCTATGACTGAAATCCTTTTACTGGAAGTTTCTTCACTGCTGCAAAAATTTGTGCTGCGTACCAAGAGATCCTTGTTCACATTTATCCATTAGTTTACGTTCAAGTTTTATCTGGGAGGAGCTGTAAATGCTCTAAGCTGTCACAGATCATACCTGATTCTAGCTTTCCTCTGGTTTTTCCCTGCCTGGGGAGCCACAGGGAGCGAGGTGTGAGCACACCACCAGACCCAGCCATGCCTGAGGAGTAAAAAATCAGTTTTGCCAGGACATGAAGAACATAGGGCACGCTTTCTCACACCTGCCCTGCTCCTTCCACGGTGTAGTTATCAGCTGGTAATGTGAAGTCAAGGAAAAGCTAAGCAGCTGCTGTGCAGAAGCACTTCAAAGGCTGCATGCAAAGGCAAAACTCCATGAATGCTACAGAAACACGGCTATTCCACCACAACCCAACAATTTGTCGTGGTTTTGTACCCATATCAAACCTGTTTTGTGTGTCAGAATACTAAGTATAAAATAGTCTCGCTCCTCATTCAAATGCAGAATAGGTTTTTACATCGGAGTTGGTCTTGGCCAGAAGCCCGGTACCACGAGCTGTGTGAAAATTGTCAGTATTTCCGTGCAGCGACTGAAACCAACAGCAAAATCCCCATGGTCTGCAAATGAACTGGTACTGGAGCTTCATCTGTGAGCTTACCTATAAGTAATATGGATTTCAGGAACAGGATTCGAAGAATGTAACGATGATTTGGTGTTGTCAGGTATGATAAGGTAGATAATCTGTGTATTTACACACTAGGCACTGACACTGCAGAGGCTGCTAGCACAGAGTTGTGAATCTTTTAAAAATAAGAGTTTATGGGCAGGGTTATAACATCAACAGCTTTATGGATTGTCCCAAAAAGACAGGGGCAAAATTAGTCATTTCTGACTAATTTCATATCCATTTGGATATGGTCAAACAAACCCAGCCTCCTCTGCCTCTCCTCATGCACCACCAGCCCCAACTCTCCTGGAGGCCTCCAGGGAACTCGGATGGCTCTGTTCACCTCTCCTGCGGTGGCAAAAAAGGTGACAGGACCTGGTGAGGCCAAGAAGAGGCAACACGCAGGTGCCTCCAGCTGCTACTTACACTTTACTTACTCTTTAATAGAGCCCAGCAAGCAGCCAGCCCATAAGCCCTTTGAGCAGGCACTGAGGCTTAAGGAAGATGTACACGAAATTATGATGTTATCCCACTTCTTTGGCACTGAACATGGACTGCCCTATTAATTCCAAGCTAATTATTTTGGATTTACAAGTACAAGAACACACTGAGCTCCTGACATCTGTTAACACCACTACAGCCTCCTCAGTAATCTCACAGTGAATAATCAGAACAAACTTTCCTCCGAGCATCAAGCTCTTCTGCATTTTGCCTTTATTTGAATTAAATAGTTCAAGCATCTACCTGAGATTTCAGAGCTGCTCGTTTCACATACAGCAGCTAAGCCATCCTAGCACCATTCCTGTGAAAAAAATCCCTTAATTGCTTACTATCTAAATTTTAACTCCAGCATGAAGTGTTCCTGAATGCTTTTAAGTAGAGGTCAACAACTTTTCTACATTCACTGCTTTGCATCAGTAAAAATGCCACGCATATCCCTGAGTTTTAGATTTTTGTGTAGATAATACTTTCAAGAGCTGTAACCTGTTATCTGTCATCTGAGTTTTACGAAAACGCTCGTTCCTTTATCGCTTCCATACTAAATTACCACTGAAATAAAAGGTACTCTGTCAGATATGCCCTAATATGATGTTTCTATTTATCTTAAAAAAGCAAAAAATAAGTATTTCTGACAATCAATTATGGACTTTACACATAGGCACTAATACACAGTGCTCAAGAGCACGAATCACAACCTTGATCCTATTGGATCCTAGTTGCAATACATATGTTTAACTAAACTGAGGATCAAAAACTTTGCTGAAATCATCCTCACAATCAAAAACAAACTAAAACCAAACTGTTTTAATTGATAAAACAATAGCATAAACAGGAAAAAGTAGCACTACATTAGTGACAGAATTTTCTCTCATTCTTACAGCCCAATGCCAGCAGTTCTGTAACATCTTTAAATCATCATAAACTGGCACTTCAGCAGGAAGATACAGCCCCAGTTTCTCTTCAGCAAGCAAAAACTTGAGGTAAGAGTTGTCTGTGTGTTTCTAGAGACAGTTTTGAATGTAGTTAACAGCCCACTGCCTAACTGCATTGATTTTTGTCTATCAGAACAGACAGCACTGACAAGAAGCAACCAGGACACAGCAGCACATTACTTTTTTTGGTGTAGATTTATGTGGCACTCACAAAATCACATCCCTAGATATTACAACTTACAATCATGCGTCTTCAGCATTAGCCTCTCTTTGTCACTTGACAGTATAGATAAAATAATCTCTTGCAACAAAAATATGCAATAAAGGTGTAAAGGTGTAAGAGCAACCATGCTGGGACAAACAGAAGGTCCAGCTGGCCTCCTGCCTACCTGTACCTGCATCCCCTCGACCCACAGCAGAGGTAGCACTCCGATAACAGGCTTGGCTCAGCTCCATCTGGTATTCCCAGGCCTGAGCTCTGGTTGTCAGAGCAGCAATTAAACCTCAGAGCTAAACAAACACACAGAAGGAAGCACTGGCCACTGCGAAACAACAAAACATGAAGCCCAAAAGGCATCAAAACGAACTGAGCTATGATGAATACCATGAAGATAAGAAGCAGGAGGCAAGTTCACTGGTCTGTACCATCACATAAAACTGAGTACCACGAATTTAACTATGAGACTTGTCCAACTATAAATCAGCACGCAGATGAACTTCATTTCTAATAAAACATATACAAAACGCACAATCACAGTGCAAAAAACTTCCCTTTAGTTGTTTCCTGAAAACACATAGTGAAGGTCCTTCACCTAAAGGCTTTCAGACACTGAATTAAGACTATGCCATCTGAACCCCTGTGTTCATGTGTTTGTTGGAGCTTTGGATGTGCCAAACTTACTCACATGACTGCCTCCACTCTTTATTTTAGTTTCTATTCATTTTCCTGATAAGATGGGAAGATGAACCAATCCGTAGTTCTTCCCAGGGAACACAGGCAGTTGGACCAGATGATCTTGGAAGGTTTTTTCCAACCTTAATGATCCTATGTCTGCAAAAATCACTATGACACCTACCACGGGCTGTCACTCGGTGGTGGCACCTCCGAAGTCCTTCAGAGCTCCAGGGTGAAGCTCTGGAGTGATGACCACGAGATCCTTGCAGCTTTACGTTGGTGTTGACCCTTTATACCTCTCCTCATACACATTTTGGGACGTGACACCCACGAACACCTCCAGCCCCAAGCACCCAACATCAGCTGCTCCCCAACAGCCTGGGACGTGGGGACACGTGCAGGTGCCGCGAGCCCTTTCTGCTTCTGCACAGCACCGAGCAGACAGCGGGACAGATAACTGCAGGTGCCACAACCATGCAAATATCACAGGCAGTTCCCCAAAGCTCCCACAAGGAGCAAATTTAGGAAGATGCCGGTCCCAGAGGGTGGGATGTGGGGGATCTCCAGGGCTCCCCCCTTGCCCCCACAAAGTACCCGAGCCTCGTACGAGCTCCTTCCCTCCAAGGGAAGCAGAGGAGAAGGATCAGACCCCCATAGCCCCACGGGGGTCGTGTCCCCATCCCCTCAGCAGGGCAGCGCCAGCAGCCCCCAGCCCACCCCCGTCCCTCACGGAGCACCCCAAACACCACCGAAACCAGACCAAAACAGCCCAAACCCCCTCAAATCCCTTCTTGCCCTTCCCCACACCCCCCTACAGCCCGCTGCGGGTACTCACGGGCACCTCCTGCTCCTCCTCATCCTCATCTTCCTCCTCCTCCTGCTGCCTCCGCTCTCCCTCACGGCGCGGCCCCTCCGCCATGGCCGCCCCCCCCCCCCTTAGCCCTGTCGCTAGGGACTCGCCCCCCTCCCCTCCCCGCGCATGCGCGGCCCGCGGCGGTGACCGTTGGGAGGGCGCCATGGCGGTGCCCGGATAGGAGGGAGGGAGGGGGGAAATGGAGGGGGGGTGCTGTCATGGCCGCCATGAGGCCTGAGTGTCAGTAAGCACCATCCCCTGTCACAGAATCACTTCTGCCCTCCGTTGGGGTGTCAGGGAGGAAAGCAGAGCCTCACGTCTCGCCTAACGCAGCCACAGTGCTGTCGCTGCGAGTGCACACCGTGATACGTGATGTTTCTGCTGCTTTAGTCAGGGAGGGATGTCCCCACAAAAGCTGGGTGCTGTGTTTGCTCGGCTTACCCTCCCTCTAAAGCACCACGAGCAGCAGAAATTGCAAATTGCTGAGGTGACACAGTGACAAACCTTCCTCCGGTGCCGTGGAGGAGTCTGGGGGTCGCTGGCTGAAGCTTGGCGATCGGTGTGCAGCGAGCGATTTAATCTTCATAAACTTACCCAGCTCCTTCTCAAAATCATTTAAGCTTTTCTGGTGCTGGGATAAGCCATACATCCACCCGTCGGTATGAATAGAGATTCAGGCTGTCCACCTCACTGCGTATAAGACAATAAATAACTGCGCCAGTCTTCATTCCCTGCTAAGCAGAGGGAAGATGAGATAGGCTGAAAAATAAAGACGCTTTCGTGACATTTTCTGTCTCCCAAGTTATTTATTCTCCTCACAGCAGTTATCTGCCACGTATCCAGCGTAACATCTCCCAAAGGGCAGTGTATGTTCATTTTTGTCTCTGTTGGTTCTGCAGCCAATTGGGCGTTATTTTTCGGTACTGGATAAATCAGAGCAGTCAAATACATCGAGGAAAACATTCCTTAAAATAACTAAAATGCTCACAAGAAAATGCGGCTTTATTTCCAAACCTGTCTCCTAATACAAATGCAATTAAATTTTGCTGGTCTCAGCCCATCCTAGTCCTTGCTTATGCACATCCCCAAAATCATTGTCTAGTGATTTACAAGTGAAACTTAAGGGAAAAAAATCGTATAAGGAGGTGTGCCTGGGAAAACTGAATGAGGAAGATAAGAGGCAGCAATAAAAAAATAAATACCTCTGCAGGAAGCAGCTTCCATTCTTGCTTTTACTGGGAACTACAAGGAATAGCCTGTTTGATTTCAGTGCCATTTTTCCCTAATTACAGTGGTGCAAGGGAGAGCAGAATTTAGCCCGTACGTTGTAGTGCTAATAACAGTTCCAAATGTCACCTGTGAGAAAGCTTGCCATTTGCTTTTCTCAGCTGCAAATGACTGAAGGGCTTCTCTTGTCATACAATACAGAAATTCTGTCATACCCTTTATTTTTAGAAGAGCAATTCACAGGCAGAGAGGGGAGGAGGAAGGGTTTTCTGAATGTTTATCACTTACACATCATACAGGAAGCTGTTCAAATTCTTTATTAATTTTCTAACAATATTCAGAGACTTACTCAGTCTGAGATGTAATATGTTAAAATCCTTTTCAATAAAATGTCACTTGAAATGAAAATTAGTGAGGAATTAAAAACAGGCCATCACTGTGGAAGATTAGTAGAGAGCCAGGCCTGAGCAGCCCTGCCTGGCTTGGTTTTCCCAAAAAAACTATGTAAATTCCAGGGGCTTTTAAAGGTGAAATGTATTAAAACATAGCAATTAAATAATGTGCTATTTCCAAAGCAGAATATAAAATGTAGGTGTCCCTTGTAACTGCAGATACCTTGCAAAAAGAAATATTTAAAAATCAGGTCCTGGCTTGTGCTTGTGATGTTAATTACAAAGCTTTTGGCATATGGATTGTTTCTATCTCATGCAAAAGCACTCAGGCAGATGGGGACTCTACATGTGGCCTCAGTGGAAATGTTTAATAAAAACAGGTACATAGTACTGTGAATGAATTATGACCTGTTAAATAAGTGTCTCTGTCCTTACTACAGCTGGTGATACCAGGCAACCTGAGATGATAGAGAGAAAAGTAATCTATGAATGGCTGTGATATCCTCAGCTACTGCGCTTTTTGACAGTCTTCTTGTCACACCGACAGAATCGGAGACTGTTTTTCAAGTATTTTGCCAAAGATCTAATTGAGTTTTCAGGCTGTAGAATTTGGATGCACTGAGGCACTTGGAAATTCAACATCAGTGAGAGCCAGTCAACACGATTCTTCAGCTGGCCTGGAAAATCTCAGCTATTTTAGCGTGTGTGTTTGTGAACATTTAACAGAGCTTGCCCTGCTATGTCTTTTCCTGGTTTGTGATTTAAAAAATGTATTTGGTTTAAAATAAAATAGTTAAGTGGTGAATGGGTGAATGGCAACAGATAAAGTGTGTCAGTGGGCAGAAGGGTGGGCAGCAAAGAAAAAAAGTGCTTGTGCTCAGGAAGACTTGATTAGGCAGGTGACACAATTAGTGAAAGGACAGTGGGAGTGCTGTGTTAAAAGAAAAGCTGCAATGTGTATGTATTAGTGCAAGCTAGGGAGTTCAAACTAGGGATGCAAGACATGAAACCAGGTATTAGGATAACAATAACTGAGTTAGAACTCACGACTAGAGCACAGACACCAAAGAATAAGTGCTGTTTGGGAAAGAAGATAAATGAATGGGAGGCTGTGTTACGTGCCTGGGTTTGCTGGGCTGCAGATATAGCATAGGAGCTGGAACAGACAGAAGAGAACTGGAATAGGACAACGGGATTTTGAGGAAAGCTGTTAAAAGGTTTTTTTTCTTTGCTGCCTGCAGTAGTGCTATCTGCCATGATTACTGAAATCCTGTTGGAGAAAGCTGGAGGCTTGATTAACTGATTCTAAGTTATATGGAGGGATAATCAGAATCTGGGCTTGGCTGCTGTCTTCCATCTCAAAAGAGCAAACTGGGATTAAACCAAGAGAGCTACTTAAGGAGATGAAATGACCTGAGGAACTTGGGTGCCTGGGGTAGCTAACCATTAGGTGATCTGGTAAGATGCCTGAAATTAGGTTAAATAGAGGCAAGCTCTGGGGACCTGAGCATGGAGAAAGCTTGAAATTTCTTTCTTTCAATGATACATGATTGTTTAAAATTTATGTCCCATGTTAGAGGGGAAACTGCATCAAAAGTCTCTGGACCTGGGTGGAAAACAACCTCAGGGTGGATACTGTGGATAATCTGGGGCTCTGAAACAGGGATCAGGAGGACTCATCACCAAGAAAGCTTTATCTGAGGGATGAGAAAGCTTAGGATGCAATTACAAGCATGAAAGGGTAAGCTGGGATAAGAACAGGATCCCCAGCACCTTCCTCCAAAAGAGTGGGTGATGCTGAGCCCTGATTTCAAGCAAAAGGAGAATCTCGTAGCCAACCTTTCCCCAGTGACCCAGAGCAGGCTGGTGTGCTGCTTATTGGCATCCCCTCTGACAACAGACACTTCAACTCCTGCAACTATCACAGCCACAGATTGAGGACTTGTGTCTTGACTCACATGTTATGCAATCCTTCTCCTCACCAGGAAGCTCGAAAGAACCTATTAAATCTGCCCACACAGCGTCTCTAATGCCTGAGCTGAAAGTGTTAGAAAATTATGATAGATTTATGGAGCCCTTCTCCAGATTTCAGACAAATTAGGGGAAAGTTCCTTCAGAAAAATGTTCGGCTAATTATGGATTTTCCAGCTGAGATAATGTTTGGAGGTCTAACTTTCTCTTTAATTAAATCAGAGGTTTACGACTGAACGCTTACATTTCTGGTTGGAGTCCGTGGGGAGTAGCCTTTGAATTGGTAAATCAACTGCCTGAATAAACCACTTGTCAAGCTAAAATGTTACATTCCTTGAGTTATGTGCTAAGTTTAAAAAAAAAAAAATGAATTTAATGGGGATGAAAAACGGCAAACTGACAATGCTTGGAAACTGAGTTTTTCCTTTTACCTGCTGGGTTAGAATAGCACCTGCAGGGCTTTCTGCCTGTGCCACCCCACCGGTGTGCTTCAGCTCTGGTGGCAGAGGCCCTAGGGATTGTTTGCACCCCATCACCCATTCAGACTTTGCTTTCTGCGTTGTCTAGGGCTGTCAGAAATACATTAACTTCTGCTAGTTGTCTTGGTGGCTTTTGGATGCTTCAAACCTGCTTGTGCCTGGCCTTCTTCAGACAAATCTCCCTGATAAATTGGAAATAGCGTAAGGGCTCTGAGGCTGTGCTTGTGGATGCTGAAGCATCTGGTTTGTGTTTGAAATGTGGGGAAGTCTAAAAGTTTTCAATCTGTCTTCAGTCTACTTCAGTCTACCAGTCGGTAACTCCATCTAGCACAAGTATGCCATCATGCCTTGGCATCCAAGGTATCTGAATTACAGGCCAAATGTAAAAATTCAGCTGATTAATTAAAACACCTAAGTTTAAGTCCCTACACAGGGGGTTTCTACAAGTGGATTGTGTTTAAAACCCTCTGCAGTCAGTGACAATGCAGGAGGGGATCCTGTTGCCTAAATATAGGACCTAGCTCAACCTGAGGTCCTTGCACATCCCCATGGAGCTGGTGGGGTGAAGACCCTCACCCGTCTACAGGAGCGATTCTGGAGATGCAGTCAGCTAATGAGATGTGGATATCTGCTGTAGGGTCAGCCGAATCACTCCTTCACCTCACAAGGTTCAACCCTTGGTAGTTATCCACATCCAGTGCCACCTGAGAAGTGGCGGAGTACCCAGGACGTCTGTGTGGGGCCCGTAAATCTGACACCAGCCCTGTGGGAGACCTGTGCCCATGTGGAAATGGACACACAATACGCCACTGGGCATCTCAAGTAGCGCTGGGTGCCCGTGTTGGGCAAGAGGCCCGATCCTCGGATTTTTAATGACTGTAAAGGGAGCTTAGACACCTAACTCAGATACAGACATTCCTGTGTTTGCATGATCCTGTTTGAGGAGCCCCAGCAACACTTGGTTGACTTGCACGTTCCCAAAAGGAGCCACTCACTCACTCAATACTCTCCAGACACTTCTCCTCTGAAGGCTTTCTGAAGCAATCTGCTCCTTTCAGCACTGACTATAAACCCACAGACGGATTTTCTCTGCCCTCCATGTGACCATTATTGACGTGCTCAGCCCTCTCAGCTCCATCCCACCTCCACTCTTCCCTCTTTTCTACCTTTGCCTCTTTTCCCCTTTTTCCCCACTGCAGGGCTGCCCACTTCTCTGCTCCTGCACTCACCTGCAGGCTGTCGGGATGGATAAATAGCATGGCACTCATCCCAAGCTATATTCCTACAGGATCGGCTTCTAATTGGAGCTCAGGAGTGTCAGCCTCTTTTGTAGTCTGTGGGGAAAAATCATGCTCTTTTAGGGCATGAGTCAGCTGATCTGTTTTAAACATCTATTTTAGGATGAGATGAAGCGTGCCCTCAAAGTTTCTTTTCTTCTGTGTTGACTTTAAAGGGAGCCCAGGGTGTCTTGCTCAAATAGAGTTATCTGTAGTATGAAAGCCTATCTTTGGTCTGATGAATCCCAACATTAAAGAGCAAGGGTGACTTCATTCATTAGGTATTCATTCTTTTGAGTGGATTCACTCAATCTCAAGTTCTGCTACCTGGCTAATGCATTATTAGACTCTTGCACTGCTAACTCCTTAAAGTTCCCTATCTTCTCAGCTCTGCTTCTCTGTCAGAAGAGGGTCTTGCCTAATACTTCCATGAGTTTATGGACAAAATATAGTGTGACCCCTCCCTACATCTGTGCTTCCCTGATCTCCGTCTGCCTTTCATTCTTCTCCATGGCCACCAATGCACAAATTTCTTGATCTTCCACATTTTCTTTGAGTATCTCAAGCTGTCTCCTATCTCCTTTGCTCTCATTTTCATCCCTTCCCCTACTGCCTCCTTGCACCCTCGTTCCTGACTGCTTATTTCTGCTCACAGTACAATCACGATTTAAGCCCTACCATCTCCAAAACCTCCCTCTCTGAAGCCCACTTGCCACCTCCATTCCTGCCCCACCTGCCTTTCTCCCTCCTCAAAGCTCACTGAACACACAGTTGCTGCCACAGAATAGTAGAAATGTTTAGGGTTGGAAGGGACTTTGGGAAGTCATTTAGCAGATCCAACTACATCAAGTTGCTTAGGGCTTTGTTGAGGCAAGTTCTGAATACCTCCAAGGATGGACATACCAAATTTATTTGGATTCTTCCAGAGTCTATCCTTTTCCATACCTAAGATGTGCTCATTCCAGAGTCCCTCATGACTTCTTTAGGGTTAAATCTCAGCAACAATACTACATCCTCACCTTCCCTCAGCAGTCAGTTCCAGAAGTGACAGTGAACTTCTTCTTGAAGTCTTTTCTTTCTCTGGCATCCTTCTGTTTCTCCAGTGGATCCTTCAGTATGTATTTTGGAGAATTTCTCTTCTTGCTCCCAGGGTCTCTGCGTAGGTCTCACAGGGCTCCATATGCCACATATGACAGCCCTCACCTTTGACTTGGGTCTCCTTCCTGGACCCCCACTCAAGCTGTCTAAACGTCTCTGACCCTTTCCACCTGAAGGCTCAGAGATGCACTCCCACCCCCAGCCATCTCTCAGCCTAAATGCTGCGTTGTCCTCTTCTCTGGGCTTCACAGCCTGACCCCCCTTACTTATTGAAGGGGTAGCTGCCAAACCAAACATTTTCCTCCAGTTGCCCTGTTCGCTGTGTCTTTTGGCTCTCTCCTCTCCATTGCCTCCAATTCAAGAGCTTGCTCTTCATTTTCAAGGTCCTCCCTACTTACTGCCAGGCATCCTTCATCTTTCATCAGCATCAGGAAGCCAGATTTTTTTTTTTCTCTCACCAGGAGCCAGCCAGCACTACCTCTGTGCTGATGTGCAGCCTCTGTGCTGATGTGTAGCCTCTGTGCTGGTGTGCAACCTCAGTCCTGATGTTCAACCTCTGTGCTGATGTGCATCCTCCCTGCTGATGTGCATCCTCCCTGCTGGTGTGCAGCCTCCATCCTGCTGTGCAACCTCAGTGCCAGTGTGCAGACAAACACCTTCAAGCCCTTCCCCATGCCACTGCCCCCGTTTTGCTGCGATTCCTGCAGAAAGCTCTCTAGCAGCCTGACTGGGGTGCTGAGCTGACTTCCCGTCATGCTGGCTGACATTGTATCATTGTTTTCTTGCTTTCCTCCATCTGTCTGTTTCCATCTGTTATATCTTGCCTTATCCTTAGACCGGAGCCTTTGAGAGGCAGACTGTCTTTTTGATTGCTGTGCTCGTGCAGCACATGGTACAGTGTGGCCCTGGTGTGTGAGCAGGGCTGAAAGGCATTTTAATGATAAACATACAATAAAATAACAGTAGCACACTCACAGCAGTGGGCACCCAGCTTTCAGCTCTCACAAGAAAAAAAAAGGCCTTAAAATTGTACAAGACTTCATCTCTGTTCCCCAAATCCTCTTCCGGGGTAATGGGAAACTACCTCCGTTTTAATTCTCTGATTGTCCTTAAATTACTTATAATTATCAGCCTCCAAAGTGAGACCAATAACACGGAACTGTAGCTCATTTTCAGACTTGGCTAAGAAAAGGCTGTAAGCAGACTGAGCAATTTCAATTCGAAGCAAATTAAGGATTTAAATTTAGCATGGCAACCAAAATCCTACAAATCATAAACCGTCGCCCCATGTTAAATGCACAATCATCTTCTTCTCATAGTCGGATATTACACAGAATCCTTGTCATTTGGTTTCTGACCAGTCTAAAATCATCGTCGTGGTATTAGTCATGCAATGAACGTCTGGGAACTCACAATGCTTAACATTTTGTTTCCTTCTTACTTCATGAAAGGGTTTGGGTATGGTTTTTTTTGGAGTACTTTACTATTAAAGTACAGTATAATACTATTTTGGGACAGAAATCTTTAACATTAACAGAGTTTTTATGCTTTGCAAAAATAAGAGACCTACACGAGACACTGTCTTATTTAAATGTTCATTCTTCATTCTTCAACTTGATGTTGAGTAGCAGAAGCAGTAAGTGATTTTGCTCTTAATCACATTAATGAACCTGATTATTTTAGGAATCCAAGCTGCTGAGCAAGTTACCTATTTTAGAATGTACGGGCATCATAAATTAAATGTAGCAATTAAATGTGTAGCAAAAAGCAGGTAATGTAATGAGAAGTTTTGACAGACAGGATGGTTGGGTGGGGGAAATAGTAGGAAAGCAACAGGCACAGGTATGTGTTTTAGAGGATCCAGTTGTCCCAGTTGGTCTTTCCCAGTACAGTCAAGGAGGAAAAAGAATTTCCTAGAACAGGAATTAGGAAAGTGTTGTGTTATCTGTAGATGTTTTCCAAAAAGGCTCTGATTTTTTTTTAGTTTTAGTATATACTCCAGAGACTTCTCTAATTCTAGATACCAAATCACTCCAGAGAAATCTAATAGTAAAAAGGAATATTTCTGTCTTGTCATTTGAAAAGCCCCAGCCAGAAACAAAGGCCGGTTGTGCTCTACGTTGGCCAAGTGCAGAAGGAAATGTTTGCTGTACAGACCAAAGAGATAAGAAATAATTATCAAGGCTGCAGTCTTTGGACGGTCACCTCTTTGGCTTTCGGGAGCACTGGGTTAGGAGTCACCTCTTCAGGAGCTTTGGCTCTTGAGAAGTCCCACGAACTGCTCCATCACCGTCTTACTGGAAGGAGCTGTCCTCGGAGTTTCCATCACAAAGACAGTTGTTAAATTTTCCTGCTCATCTTCCAAATTCTTTCTGCATCTCCTCCAGGAGGTGGGACATGCCGGAGTGCACAGACTTTGTGTGTCCTATCTCCTGTAAACCTGCCCTGAGGATACGTGCTGATCCATAGTGCTTTGGACTCCACCTTTGGGTGCAGAGACTTTAAGGGTGCCATTAGCTCCCTAACATCCTGAGAAGGTAAGAGAGAAAATTAGTGCTGGAGATGACAACCAGGCCTCAGCTACCCTCAGTTCTCAATCATCTGTGCCCATTTCAGCCCACTGATGGGTTCTGCTTGGTTTTACCACATGCTCCCATCGCTGCCTGCAAATAATTCATGCCCCCACTGGTGCAGCACTCAGCGTGGTGCTCATTTAACCAGTGCTGGGACGGCCAGCCCGGAGCTGGGGGGGTGATAAAAGAAACGGGAGGTGAAACGAAATGAAAGATGATCAATTAATAAGGATAATTCCACTGATAATTCCATCTGCCAGTCTAACAGCTCGCTCATAATGTTTTTTAATAATAACTTGTGCTTACATAACATCTCCTATATGTGGCTTTCTAAGCACTCTGCAAGTATTAATTAAAGCCCAAAACAGGCGCGCGAGGCAGGTGGGAATTCACGTTGAATACCGCTATCATCACTACTTCATTCTGCAGACAGGGGAGCTGGCAGAGCTGGCCACGGGCTCCCAGCACTGCGGGCAAAATTGCATTTTCTCTGCACAAACCAAGTTCCCAGCACGGCTTCTCCCTCTGCAACACGGCCAGAGCAAGGCCAAGTGCTCCATCCCCTCCACACCTTCCTGCAGGGATTTATGGGCATGGACAGGATCCCCTAAGCCCCCTTTTTTCTAGGTTAACAAAAAATTGGTTCTCTTGATCATCTCGGTGGCCATATGCTGGATTATTTCCAATATGTCAATGCATCTCTTAAAAAAAAAAAAAACAGGTTAAAAGCCAAGTCCTGTAAATCCTCACCTCCTGTCCTAGGGTTTCCTATGATGACTTAGAAATCATAATACATGTATGTAGTGTTATCTGGACCAATACTTTATTACTATTATATCATTATAACTATTATTATTATTATAGTTATTATTCCTGGTGTATTTATTTGTGTCCTGGACATAGTACAACAAAGAAATGGGTCCCCTAGGACTCAGAGCTGCAGAAGTCCAACTCACAGGCACCTTATCTGTGCTGGAAGAAGATGGGTGGACAAGATGGACCTCATTCTGTGAGTCCACCCGTGGGTGCCCACTTGCACCGTAGGCATCCAAGCTCCCATGTAGCCAAAAGAGATCAGATGGAGCCCAGGGGGTGATTCACCCCCTCTAAAATGCTTTTATTTGCTCTGCTTTATACCTTCTGAGAAGACCAAGGGTGTGGAGGACTGTGGACATAGAGCCTGTTTATACCAGCACGGAAGGGCAGCTGTTTATTAAAAGTTAATCAATTTTTATGTGCCCTCTGCAGACTCCACTTGCTGAACCAAACATTTGCAATGTGCTCCCCCTCTGTGAGCTGTAATTTTTAGCTGCAAAGACAAAATGAAAACCCACAGTGCAGCTTTAGATGGTCACACATCCATTTGTGTTTCAGACGGTCATCGGCACCTCATTTCTATCCCTGAAATCCCTGCACAGAGCTGAGTGAGCGTACAGCCCACCCCCACCTGCTGACCCACACCTTCGCGGTGAATCACTTTTTGCTACTTCAAACCCTTCCACGTTCTCCCTTGCTCCTTTCAATGTGGAAAGAAATGTAAAACAACAATGGGCTCAAAGCGCATTTCATTCCCGTTTGTGCCTCTTCAGCTGCTGGCATTTCCAAACTCACATTGTCAGAGCCTGTTACAAAGAAAGCATGACGCTGAGCTCTGTCTGGCAGGTCACCCCCGTGTGGGAGTTTATGAAATCTTACACTTGAGAAGTGTAAGATGTCCGTCCTAATTCCTTGAGACACCTCTGAGCCCGGCTTCCTTGGAAACAAGGCTGAGGTGATCGCATCCTGCCTGTGCCTGCATCTGTCTGTCTGCTCATCGTCCTGATTTTTAAGGAATAAAGTAATAACTGGCTGATAGCCATTGGGAGGCTTCAACCAAATGTTGTGAATTGCCCGGCCACAGGAGGATTTTTATAGTCCGTTAATTAGAGCCTTACGAAATGCCAGGGGACCCAATTAAGAGCTACAGCTCTGTAGGACATCAGGCTCCGGCGGCTCTGCTGATCACTGCCCACCTTGTTCACTTACATGGTTCATCACACTTTGTGGGCAAAGCTCACCACGCGTGGAGGCCTCGTATTCCCGTGTCATACTCAAGAAAAACCCGAGTTAACCCCAGCTATCTGACAGGCAAACCCAGGCAGTAGAGGGTGCCCAACTCACTCTCGTCTTGGGAAAGAGCCCCTGCACCTTTGGAAAGACCGTGCTCCAGCAAACGGCCTCCAAGCAGAGAATGGGGCCAAAATGTGGCTGCCCATATCCCCAGCAGTTGTCCCAAATGAAACTTGTCCCAACCAGAACAAGCACCCAGCCCAACAGGCAGCCCACACCAGGAAAAAGAAGAGGTTGGAGATCTCAGCATGCATGAGCCCAGTCTTGAACCCATTTTGGCATCTCCTGCCGAGGGCTTGGGGACCCACCGTGGCCTGCAGAGCTGCCAGATCTCAGACAGCAGTGCCTGGTCATGGTTTTAAGTTGAGAAATGCTGAACTGAGGACACAGAGCAACCCAGTGAGGGCACTGATGTGTTGGACAAGTCACATTCCTCTCTGAGCTCAAACACCCGCGACCACCCTACCCTGCCCATGACCTGCCCGTGTTGGCCCTACCCTCCTCTTCCAAAGCCTTCCCTATTTACGACGTTACCCTTCCCTTTCCATCCTCTTCTCAGCTTCTCTTCCACTGCATTACCCTTTCCCTATTTGGTTCTCGTTTCTCCTCGGCGTGCCCACGATATGCCAACACTAACTCCTTGATCTTTCGCAGTGACTAACGCTTCCGTTTTGCCAACCGTTGTGAATCACCCCGGCTGGTTCAGCACATATCCGTGGAACTGGCACACATCATTATTCCCGGGCGCAAAGTTAGATGAAGGAATTGCGTCCCCTCGGGTTGCTTTTCTAGTTGCCGTTTTTGGCTACAGGATCACCCGGAATGTGCATGCGAAAAATATGGTAGCCAGCGTGTTGTGGGTGTGTTACAGTTTTCAGTAATTTTATCAGCATGATTTCTGTATCTTTCCATCTGTGAAGCAAGATGCCCTTGGCTTATATATCTGTAATCCTCTCTGCTAAGATTTTAGAAGCTTGGAAGTGGTCTCCTTCGACAATGCAGGAAAGCCAAGTTCAAGATCTGCTGTCGCGAGACAAAGTCCACCTTGGCTGACCCCTCACCTGTAGGAGACCCTGGAGTCCCACCTCCTCAGAAAGTCCTCTTTTGGGGTTCATACAAAGCACCTGCTTTTTGGGTTAATTCGCTATGGAAACAGAGTTGGATCCTAAAGGCTGAAATGTCTTTGACCTTGGACAACCATTGGGAAGCAAGAGGGAAGACTCCACACAGCGCGGATAAGTAGTGAGGGCACTTCTCTTGTAACATTTTGCCAATAACAGTCTTGTAGATATGGAAGCCAAATGTTTAACTAATTTATTAATTAACTAATTAACTAAGTTTCATTCGGGGATGCAAAGCTAAAGCCACCGTTGCTGTAGGTAGCATTTATGGTCCATTGCCGGTTCCGACTGCTCTGCTTGTTACGGCAGCCCAGGTCTTCCTGTTTCCAACGCCCAACTTCAGCTGCTCAGAACTTTTGCCAAACAGTAGTTGTTTGGACAGGAATTTTCTGGGACAAATGTCTCTCTCCAGCTGAGATTTTGTGTAAAGTTTCGGATGAAACAGCTCTGTGGTTTTCAGGAATGAGGGGAGAAAAAAAAAAAAAAAAAAAACCATGTTGGTTGGGTGGATTAAAAGGCATTTTGGAGCGCCAAAAAATGTGGGATGATCAGGGAGATACCCATCCCGGGAAAATCCACCTGAAGGTGCTCAGGTGGAGCATTTGCCTTTGAAAAATCTGGGTTTTTTCCTTGTGTTCAAGGAGATTTATGGCAACTTTGCAGGCATGATCTAAGAATGCTTTGCCCTGCAGGACTGTATCTCAGCCTTCCACAGCTCCTGAAAGTGAAGAGCACAGGTTTCTGCTGCTGCTCCTGCAGCATGCAGGACATGTTGGGAGTAGAGGAGCTCGGGAGGACTTTTTGGCCAGTGCCAAGGATGAGATGGGCAAGAGCTGACACGAATAGCAGGAGCCTGTCTGCCTCTGCCCAAGGCACCACGGATGGGTGAGGTACGTGTCTCTGATACAGCAGGAACAATGGGATGGAGGAGGAAAGGAGACCAGGAGAAAGGAAACAGTTTTGACAGAGTCTGGTGTCATCCTGATTGCTTCTGGCGTTCCCAGCTTGGGGCAGTCTGTCCTCTGGTGTGCTGTGCAGGCTGCAGGCAGATGCTGCTTGTATTGCTGCAGGAAAGACCCCTGTGAATGGCAGAAAAATTGGAAGCTGTGATTACAAGCACTCAGTGTACACATTGCATCATTTTCATTCCAAATTATCCTGATCTGACAAGTGCTAGGGATAATAACGAAGAGCTAATGCAGACATTCTGGCAAAGAGCACCGCACGGTTTCAGCCGGTGCTCGGGGCTGAAGACCTCAGCTTTCGGTCTTCTCTGGAAGAGTAACTCAACCCCAGCCAAGTTTCATGAGTCAGGGCTTCAGGCGGTGTCAGTCGGCTGGCTCGAGCTCCAGGCTTGGCCCTGTGATCCGATGGAAATTGAAATGTGATGGAAATTGAAATGTGATGGAAATTGAAATGCGATGGGAATCAAAACGCAATGGGAATCAAAATGCAATGGAAATCGAAATGCAATGGAAATCAAAATGCAATGGGAACTGAAATACAATGGAAATCAAAATGCAACACCCATGTTTCATGAAGCTAAACATGACAAAGGGGGAGCAAAACCTGACGATCAGAAGCAAGCACTCCACAAGAGCCTGACATTTCCAAACCGGCGCGGCATTTTGCTTAACACACCAGCGAGGCATCAAATGGGATTAATCAGCGCTCTCGGTGACTGCGGAGGAAGCTGGAGCTGCTTCCAGCGAGGGGTCAGAATCGCCAGCGAGGACAAGGAGAAAGGGCAGAGCCACAGCTTCTGATGTCGGGCACGTTCAAAGCGTTGCCTGCGGATCGCTGCGGGAAAGTCGCGGCTGTGCCGACAAAGCGCAGCCTTGTTTCATCTCCTCGGAACACCAGGCGTGTTTCTTCCCCTGAAATGTCCACGCTTCCAGCACGATGTGGTCTTTCGACCTTTTGCTATCACCGATTGAATCTGAATTCTGAAAGGAGAGGGGGGAAAAAAAGAAGAAAATGTCATGTGGAAGTGAAAGTAGCGAATATTAGCATGTTCCATGCCAAAGCTGGCTGCATTTCAGAGGTAAGATTAAATGTTTATGATTGTGTTCAGCCCCTCAGGACAGCTGGGTTATGCCTAGGACAAACTGGGAGATGAACATTTCCTGAAGAGCAAGCTTTATTTACTTCATCAGGGGAGGAGGAAAGGAGAAATCAGAGCGAAGAGTCATGAAACAAACAAACCAGATACAACGTGAAATGCCTCTGAGTAGAGCCTGAGATAGAGCTGAAACCTCCCCAAAGTGCTGGCACCCTTAAAGCCAACACTGACGATCCCAAGGGATGTTCCCACAAAAGTTCACCCCCATCTCTCCAGTGGCAGCTCGTGAAAGACCTTGGGAGGGGACATGCACCTCGTTGGCCCTTCCCAAACACTCAATTAACCTGTTATTGATGTTATTTTATTAACACAAATGTTAAAAATGTTTAATTCGTGTGTGCCCTGAAAGGATTCTCTGGAGTCCCAGACAGCCAGACCGGGTCACTCGGTGGCCAGGAAGCACAGGGCCTCGGGGTGTGGGGTCCCCTAAAATGTGACCTGCTGAGAGAGGGATGCACGCCAGCTGAATTTGGGCAATAAAAGTGTTTTATTAGGAGCTCAAATCTCAGCTGGTGAGAAAAGCTGCAGATTCCAGATGGTGATTCAAAGTGCCCAAATTTGCAACTCAGCTAGCTGGAGGTTTTCATGCCGGGATCCTGATCCCTCACCTGACCATGAAGGTGGGGTCAGCGGCTCTGACTGCATCCTCCTCCCTGGATATTTCCTGGCCGTACAGGAAATAAATGTCTATTTTTTGAAGGAAGGCATCAATCTGGGGGTGTTTCCTGGGCAGAGGTTTAAAGCTGTGGCAATGACGGAGGTGATCCAGCTTTAAAAACGTCTCCGCTCACCAGCACAGCTTTTTATTTTTATTTATCTATTACCCCACAGTTCCTTGGAGCAGACTCAGCTCCTTCTTCTGCTTATTTTTAGTTGCAAACTAGAGCAGTGAGGGAGAAATTGGTGTGAGCTGAGCATGCGTCTGTCATCGCTCGCTGTCACAACACCAGGGGCACCACGTCCGTCCTGTGCCTTGCACCCAGTGCTGTCCCCAGCGATTACATCCCACTTGTCTTAAAAAAAAAATATATATATTTTTTTAAAATAGAGAAATAAAACAGAGGAAAAAAAAAAACAGAGGTCCACCACACTGATGGGCTGATGCTGGCTGCAGCTGGCTGTTGGCATCAGGACACCCAGACCCTGCCCAAAGCAAGGCAAGGTCCCCCCTGGAACCAATCTCCTCTGATGTGTGGTATTGGGGTGATTCATGTTTATAGGAAAATTTCAACCCCATCCCTTTCCAGCTCAGCCTAATGCTCCTCTACATCTTCCTCACTACATTACTTACTGATCTGTTCCCAGCTCCAGAAGATCCTAGTAAAAAGGTGATGGATGCATGGCCAGAAGGCATCGGACCAGGAGGGGATGCGCTGACTCCTTCCCTCTCCTGCACCACAGTATTTTTCCACGGAGAGGGTTTTGGGGTAAAAAAGAAGCACTCTAGCAAATGTATTTAAGAGTGACACTTTTCCATTCATGCCTGGGTTGGCAGGCAGGTGAGAAGGGAACTTCTGCTCTCATTGCTGAACGGGGGCACTGCAGAAGAGATGCAGCTTGTATTAATTTGCACAAAACCCTGCGTTTAATAGTTCTCCTAATTACATGCCAAGAGGCCAGAGCAGTCAATTCGCAGGGTTCCGTGGATTTCCACGCGCTTCCAACCTTTTGGCAAGAATGCCATCAAGTTTCATTAACGTAATTAATACTAATGGCAAAGGAAAAGCCTCCCATCATTTCACAGTCGTATTCTGGATGTGGGTCGAGATCACGATGCTGTAACCACAAGCAACAAATCAGAACTTGATAGATGGATTTGCCTTCTCTAGCAGCTGACGGTGACAGCCTTTAAATTTACTTGGAAGGAAGAATTGATGGCACAGAAAGCCGGCTTCGGAGGCTGACGGTTTTATTTCATGGAGAAGAGAGTTAATAAATCTTTATGCTGCTCTGATTAATGGTTCTGGAGTGTGTTTCTCTGGAGTCTTGGAAACATTCCTGAAAAGGAGCTGGTCAAGGAAGCGGGCAGCCCTCACAAATGAGGAGATTTGGGATAAATTCCTCACCCTAAAATCAGAGGGGTTGGGAACCACGGCGGGCTCGAGGGCACGGCTTGCGGACAGTGCTTGGAAAAGCTTTGGCCAATGTCTCTGCAACAAGCTCTGTTTCTCCTTGGTCATGTCACTTAGCTCGTACCAGTGGGTGTAGAAATGGCTCTGATAACTTGCCCTCTGCCAGCAGCACCTCTGCAGCCAGCTCAGCTCTTCTGCATCCGTCCTTAGGGGATTTTATTGCAATGGTTTGTTAATGAGCAGCCTTATCTGATGGCAAGGCGGCTCTGTTTCGGGTGGAGGGTGGCAGTAGACGTCCTTGTCCCTCTCAGGACATCGCTGCCACATTGCTGGCAAAGCCAGAGCCCCGTGATGCTGGGGATGTCCTGGGGGGACTGAGAGCCCTGAGGGAACCCCCCGGTGCTGCTTCATTTCGGGCATCGAGGTCCCGGTCAAGGCCCTCTGGAAATTCAGAAGTCAAAAATAAACCAGCCCAATGGTTCAGTTCAAATATTGTTTTATTAAAAACATACAGATTTTTTTTTTTCTTATAGAGGTGGTTAAAAACCAGTGTGAGAGCGAGTGGAGAAAGGCTTATTTGGGGCTCCGTGAATCATTTCATCCAGCCTGGAAGGAGGGCTTGCTTGAAGTGCCTGCAGCTTGCCACTCGACGCACCGTGGCGGAGAGACTCGTAGAGAAAAAAGTGAATTTGGAAAGAAGTTGAGGAAATCATCTCCTAGGGCTTTATTACAGGGAAATGTGCCCACCACAGAGTCCCTGTGCTTGTCCTGAGCCCAGCTGATCGCCCTGCCCCTGACCAGCGCACGCAAAACCCACGCTAAAAATATTGTGGCCAGGATGTGTGAGAGAGCAGAAACGCTGCTTCTGCTTCCCTGCGAGCTCTTTGCCTTTGGGATCCATTTGGATGTGATCATTCGGTGGGTTAGGGGGGCAGGAGAAGAGCTGGTTTCCTCCCAACCTATTTTTAGGATGAAAAGCTCCGTTTTGGCGAGCTGCTCCGCCGTCCTCGCCTGCTCCCGGGCTGCAGGGAGCAGCCACGGCACCCGAATAGGAGGGATTTCCCCCCCAAAGCTGTTAAAAAAAAAAAAAAAAAAAGCAAAGATGCAGGAAAAGCCGTAAATATTAAGGTTGGGAAGAGGCGGCATCGTCGCTGAGCGCCCGCTGAATATGGTGATGTGCAGCAACATAAAACCTGGAGGGCGATAGCCATCCGCCCCGACCTCCCGCCGGGCTCAGCTCTGAAATTCCAGCCAGCTGCTCCTCCCTCGTGCCAGGTAACAAAAAAAATAAATTAATTAAAAAAAAAAAAAAAAAAGCCCTTTTGGCAGACATCTTACGGAGCCTCACACGCTGTTCAAATCTGCTGAAGCCACCAGGGGAAGGATGCGCTTGGGCGAAAGTCCTCGGTGGTGGCACGGGGGGGAGGTGGAGGTGATCCTCTTGACTTTTTGGTGTCCTCTCCATCACACGAGCATCCCCTCCGACCTCTCGGTGTCCCCTCTGTCACAGAAGCATCCCCTCTGCCGAGCAGGGACGAGACTGGCAGCAGGGCTGGTGGCGTGCCAGTTGCCATGGAAATGCGGAGCAATGCGTGCTGGTTTTCCTGAACGGGGTGATGTACATCTCCCTGGAGGGGTGACACAGGGCAAAGAGGTGAAATCCAGAGGAGAGACAGCGACCCATCACCGTGCCACCTCCAGCAGCCACCCCATGAGGGGTCCCTGCCCCATCCCGTCTCACCATCCATCCCCCCGTGAAATCCATCACCAGCTTCAGGATGTGCTGCTGCTCCCTTTTCCATCTCCAAGGCCCAGCTGAGGGAAATTTGGGGTGGTTTATAAAGGAATAGCATCGTCCCCTGGTGTTTTCTTCAGTTTTGGTGGGGGTGGTTGAAAGGAATCGCAGAAGCAGCTTGCTGAATATTCAGGACCAGCAGCTCAGGTGGTGGAGACACCTTCTCTGGTGGGCAGCCAGCAGGTTCATCGCACACACCTCACGGGGCTGAGCACAGGCTGCCAAGGGCTTAAAAAGCAATTGGACAATGGAAAAAAATCACAAAGGATTTTTAAATACAGGTCTGATGCAGAAGAAGCAGGAGACAGGAATACCTGGGATGTGGGAGA
The DNA here is from genome assembly GCF_964211825.1 of Aythya ferina. Taxonomy (NCBI): domain Eukaryota; kingdom Metazoa; phylum Chordata; class Aves; order Anseriformes; family Anatidae; genus Aythya; species Aythya ferina. The sequence continues at coordinate 2,030,498 of NC_140300.1, read as the reverse complement.
AGACGCACAGAAATTATCCCTTTCCCTGCGTGTGGCATCACCACGAGCCACATTCAGTCCATCCCTTTGGAGAAATGATTTCCAGCCTCAGCTCTGTGCTGCCCAACTCCACTTCTGGGAAGCTGGGGTGGGGATGGAGCTCCCCAAGCCTCCCCCAGCTCCTTTCTGGCCATGGCAAGGCAGGGCAGGAGCAGGATGATTTGGGAGGAGGTGTTTTGCCTCCTCTCCACAGCACCTTCTCCCTCAAAAAGGGCTGGGAGTCCCAGCAGCATCCAGCCCCTTGCTGAAATCCCCCTGGAGCATAAGGGAGAACCCAGACCAAGCCCCCAAAGGCGAAAGCTGGGGGAGAAATGAGACAAAACCAAGAATTTGCACTTGATTTCCATGCTATAGCCCCGCTGGGCAGGGAGGCAGCTTGTCGCGATGATCTGTGTGTCGCGGGGGGGAGGCCAAAAAAAAAAGGTTGGGGTCCAGCTTGGAGGAAATGCCTGGGCGGACCAGCAGGCACCGGAGAGGAGCTCGCCAAGCGAACATTCTGGCAATGCCAGAGCAAAAGATCTGCTCCTTTTGGGGTCATGGGTGGCTGCCCCAAGGGTGCAGGCGGGGAGGGATGCTCGGATAGCAGCCGAACCCTTTCTCCTTGGGGCAATCGCCACGGCAAGGTGCACGCACGGAGCTCACAAAGTGGTTTCCAAACCTCTTCCACGCCAGGAGGGCTTCAGCAGAGGCTTCTGCAAGGAGCAGAGACAGCGAGGACCTGCAAATCGGGGGTGAAATCTGTTATCTGCCCGGGTGCCTCCGCAAGGCAGGAGGGGAGCTGGCGGCGGCGCATGGATTCCCTCCTGTCCCCGTGTGACGACACGGAGCGCCACAGGAAGGCTATCCCGTGTCCTCCCGGCCAAGGACCCTCCTGGGCACCGAGGAGCTGTGCCAGCAGCTGGCCCTGGAGCCTGGCTCCACTCCCAGTCACGTTTTCTCTTACCTCATGCGCTTCTCTGGAGCCCTTGCTGGCAGCGTCCCCTCCCCACGGCCGGAGCTGATGCTCCCCTCGCTCCTCAAGGGGAGCTGCATTCAGAGAGGGTCATTTAGAGACTGATTTACAAACACAAGAGGGGTTTTATTTCTCTCAAGCTAAGCAAAAAAGAAGGAGATGGTAGGGGAGACCGTACCCAAACCACCACAGCCACCCCTGGATGATTAGCAGGGCTCCCCCAGGCTCACATAAACAAGGCACCGTTGTTTCCCTGACGCAGACCACCACAATTTTAGGATCAGCTCTCCGCATGGAGAGAGGTTTCCTAGGGCTGCCCTCGCCCCGTGGTGGTGGCAGGGGACACGTGGGGCACGTCAGCCCTTGCTGCTGCCATCCCATAAAGGTGGCACAGGTTTTTCCACCTCCAGGAGAAAAGGGACTCGGGCTGACCGACGCATCCCCGGAGAGACACCCAGGGCAGGAGGAGGAGGACAGGAAGGACCCCGAGGTCCATCCCCGGGTTGGGTCCCACCAGCAGGCAGCTCATCTCCTGCACAGGAGGCTGTGGTTGTGCCCGGCAGCCACAGGCAGACTGTTTGAACCCATTTGTCGCTCTGGTCTCCGTGACGTCCTGAAGCCGTGAGTTTCGGTTTCACCAAGCCCTGCAGGGCTAAGCATTGCCTTTGGCCTGCCCCAAACCTGCATTGTGGCCATGGCACTGGACTTCCCCAGCTCCCAGAAGCCAGAAAACAATGAATAACCGTGTCCTGCTCACCATTTCCACCAGTGACAACATCCTGCCCCTCTCTCCATCCCCTCTTTCGTTTCCAGCCTGAACCTCGCAGCTTGTCCCCTGACACTCCCTGAATCACCAGCCCGGCTGAACGCCTCTTTGCACCTTTTCTCCGGAGATTTCAGCACATTTTACAGAGCAGCCAGCGTGGGGAAGCACTGCTAGACACATCTGGAAGTGCTCTGCCCGAGGTGAGGCACTGAGTCACGGCCCCAGCCAGGAATAGCGCTGCGCCCTTGCCGGGACCCCGCTTGGTGCCAAGGATGCTGTAGGTGATGCTCATGGACCACATCGACCTCCTCACCAGCTTCATTCTGCCCAGAAGTGGTGGGTTAGCTCCAAAACCACCTGTAATTATTGTCCCACACGTGTTTTGTGGTGGGCTCTGAATTGCCTGGAGAAAAAGTTCCCCTTTTTGGCCAAACCGCCCGTGCTCGATGCCGGCTGCCCAAAGCATCGCCGCTCTGCCGGGCTCGGCTCCGGATCAAAGTCACCCTTGGAAATTTGGAAACCTCCAAAATCAAAGCAGGACAAGCAGCAGCCTCCACAATCCCTTCAGTGGATGCTTCAGGACGCTCAGGGCACCGAGGCAGCAGTGGAAGGAGCCTCCCGAATCGCTGCTCCCACCAATTTCCATCCTCACAACGTCCCCTTTGGATGCGCCGGGGGGGGGGTTGCGGTGTGGATCTGCCCTCTCCCAGCCCAAATCCACACTGATTTTATTGGGGTGGCCAGGAGCCAAGAACCAGGAGGACGGGGACGCGGCGAGGGAGCTGGCCTCAGCGTTTGCCTTCTCGTTTTGGCAGCTCGCCCCCATGGCAGGAGAAGCCGGCGCAGCCAGGATCTGCTCCAAACGCAGGATGCCAGCAGAAATTGGGAAGGAGAAAAGGAAAGGGGGGGGGGGAAAGGAGGAAAGGGGGAGGTGAGGGAATCGCGAGCCCGGCACCTTTCACGCTTCTAGAAGGAACAAGAGCAACAAAAGGCATTCACGGGGAAAAAAATAGCAGAAGGCGAATCAGAGCCTGGGGAGATGTAAATCTGGAAGAACAGCAGCCCACGTTGGGAGGGGAGCCAGAGCCCGAGCGCTGGGGGAGAGCCGGATCCTGAGCATCCCCCTGGCCTTGGGGATGGTGACCTGAGGCCGGAGGAAGGCTCAAGCACATCTGGGTGCTTGCACGTGTGTGTGCACGGGTGTGGTGGTGAGAAAGGTGCAGGGGGGGGTGCAGGTGGGATATGGGGGGGATGTGCACGCACACGGGGAGGGTCAGGGCATAAATGCAGACACACAGACAGGCACGCAAAAATGAAATGCAGGCGCAGACAGGCGAAATGCAGGGCGCACACCGAGGCACGACCCGCTGCGGCCATGCCGTGCGCCCCCCCCCGCCCCTCCCCAAAGCCCCCGGGTGGCACCGCGGGGCCTGCGGCGATTTGGTAAAAATATCGCGATTATTAGGGGGAAAAAAAATAAATAAATAAATGGAGAGAAGGAGGAAGGAAAAAAAGGAAAAGAAAAAGGAAAAAAAAAAAAAAAAGATTAAAAAAAAAAGATAAAAAAATAATCTGGAGAAAAGGCGGAGGGAGGGGAGGGGGGGGGGAGGGAGGGGGCAGCAGCGTCACGGGAGAGATTTCCTTATTGGGGCTCCCTAGCCTACATCCTGAGTCCATATTTGGGCATTTACGTCACGGCAGCCTCGCTGGGGACTCCAGAAATGGCTGCGGCGGAAGGGTCGGAGCGGCCCCGCGGCAGCTATAAAGGGGGCGGCGGGGAGGGCGAGCCGGGAGTCCGCACGGGCTGCGCTGCTCCCACCGCCCCTGCCGCCCCAAGACCCCCGGGCACGGCTGCCCCAGCCCGTGGCCCCCCCGAACACACCGCCCCCGGCACCCCGGGTACCCCCCGAGGCACCCCGAGCATCCCCTGGATCCCCCCGAGCATCCCCTGGATCCCCCCGAGCATCCTCCAGATCCCCCTGAGCATCCTCTGGATCGCCCGAGCATCCTTGGCAAAAATCCGGGTACCCCACAGCATCCCCTGGATCCCCTCAAGCATCCTTTGGATCCCCCCCGAGCATCCTCTGGATCACCCCGAGCATCCCCTGGATCCCCCCGAGCATCCCCTGGATCCCCCCGAGCATCCCCTGGATCACCCCGAGCATCCCCTGGATCCCCCTGAGCATCCTCTGGATACCCCCAGGCATCCTCTGGATCCCCCTGAGCATCCTTTGGATCCCCCCAAGCATCCCCTGGATCCCCCCGATCACCCCTCGCACCACGCCGGGTACCCCTCAGCATCCCCCGGCTCACCAAAAGCATCCCCCGGATCGTCCTGAGCATCCTCTGCATCACTCCGGGTACCCCCGCAGCATTCCCTGGATCACCGCGTGAGCAGCCCTTGCACCACGCCGGGTACCCTGCATCATCCCCCGGATCACCCCGCAGCATCCTCCGGATCATCCTGAGCATCCCCTGGATCACCCCGAGCATCCCTTGGATCGCCCCGAGCATCTTTGGGACCACCCCGAGCATCCCCCGGAGCATCCTCGGGCTCGGCCCAAGCTCCCCCTTCCCCGAGCATCCCCCGGCTGCTTTCCTCCGACCCCGTGCCTCCCGGGGAGATGCTCAACGTGATGGATTTCTCCTGCCCGGACCCGCTGTACTCCAAGTACGAGGAGAGCTGCGAGATGAAAGCCGGGGAGCTGCAGGGTTTGGGGCAGCCCGAGCAGCAACTTCTGGCGGAGGCCGAATTTCTCGGAGGTAAGGGCAAGGGGGGAGAGCTGGGCAGGGATGCGGGACCCCTCTGGGCGCATCGTCCCCTCCTCTGCCCCCCAAATCTGTGGCTGGGGGTCCAGCAGTGCCCGGGGGGGGGTTGATGGGGGTCCTGCCGTGCAGGGAGGGGGTACAGGGATGGGGACCACGCGGTGACGCAGCTCCAGCACCCCGCTGTTCCCCCTCACCCCCCCCCTGCCCATCCCAGCCTCCTGCCATCCCTCTAACAACCGTCCCCTCCTCTGCGTCCCCCCCAGGTGAGCTGCTGGGCGCCCCGGTGAGCAGCGGGGCTGCGGATTATCCCCCCCAAGGCAGCCAGCCCTCCCCCTCGCTCAGCTACACCGGCAGCTTCTTCATCAAGGCGGTGCCGGAGCACCCCCAGGACCAGGAATCCCTCTTCAACCTGATGTCGGGGATCCTGGGCATCTCCCCCTTCGCCCCCACCGAGGGTCACCAAAGGCACCCGGACGCTCTCTACCCCTGCCCCGAGGTGTCCCCGAGCCAGCTGGAGCTCTACGCCGGCTGCCAGCCCGATATCAGCGGCCCCGTGCCGGCCCCCTTCGGCGAGCAGGGCTACGGCACCTTCCCCGCCGCCGAGGCCACGCACCCCCTGCAGCCCCAGCCCTCTTTGGGGAGCCCCTCGCAGTGCTTCTTCGAGCCCAAGCTCCTGGACACCAAGCAGGACATCAAGCTGCCCCCCGGCTCGCCGTCCCTGGAGAAGTTCAAAGCCTCCTGCGCCCAGTGGGATCCCGTGGCCCAACCCCAAACCTATTTGCCCGCTGGCTACCATTCCCCCGAGACCTTCCCGGCCGGGGAGAGCGGCCAGGCCATGTTCCACCCGCTGGGCTCCAAGATGGAAAACGTGCTGGCCGTCAGCTGCCAGTCGGAGCTCAGCAGCCTCGCAGAGGACCCCGGCTGCTTCCCCGGAGCCGCTTTGGGATTCGGCTGCGAGCCCGAAAACTTCCCAGCCCGCGGCGGCGACTTCGGCGACCCCAAGCTCCACAACCTCGCCCCTCAGCTCCTGCCGGATTTCGACTCCTCCTTGGCTCAGCCCGAAGTCCTGCCGGCTCTGCTGAGCTCCGGCGAGCTCCTCCACCCCCACCCCTCGCCCTCCGTCCCTCCTGCGGACTTTTTGGGCCACCCGGCCCCGGCCTCCATCCCCTCGCTGCTGCCCGCCGCCCCGCCGGCCTTAGCCGAGCCCAAAAAGAAGCCGCGGCGCACCAAGTGCTCTTCCAAATGCTTCTGCCCCAAACCCCACGAGAAAGCCTTCGCCTGCCCGGTGGAGAACTGCGTGCGGAGCTTCGCCCGCTCCGACGAGCTCAACCGGCACCTGCGCATCCACACGGGCCACAAACCCTTCCAGTGCCGCATCTGCCTGAGGAATTTCAGCCGCAGCGACCACCTCACCACCCACATCCGCACCCACACGGGCGAGAAGCCCTTCTCCTGCGACACCTGCGGCCGCCGCTTCGCCCGGAGCGACGAGAAGAAGCGGCACAGCAAAGTCCACCTGAAGCAGAAAGCGAGGACGGAGGAGAAGCTCAAAGGCTTGGGCTTCTTCTCGGTCGGGCTCTCCTTCGGGACGCTGTGAAGCCCCCGCGTTGAGCGCTGCGAGGCGGCGTTTTCCCAAAATTGGGACCCTCCCCCTGAGCATCCGGGGGACGAGCTGGGCTGGGAACACCCTGGGGTGGCCCTCGGAGAGGACGGCGAGCCGTGCCCGGCTGTGCCAGGAGGAGAGCGGCGCGGCGGAGAGGGCCGAGGAGGTGCTGGGCCACGCTCTGCACCCGTGCCAAAAGGTGCACGGAAAGGAATCGCCACTCGGATGTCCTACACCCACGGACAGCCCGGTTCTGGGCTGCCTTTGCAGCGCCCGGGCCGTGATTTTACCCCGCTCCTGGCGTGGAGTAAATGGTGTAAACGAGCACCTCTCCACCACCCCCCCCCCCGGGGACGGGACGCGGCCACCGCCTGCCGGTCACGGCAGGGGTCCCTTTGGAAAGGTTGATGTGGTTGTTGTTATGACGAATCTTTTCCTCTTTGTAAACAGGGGATATTAGAGAAGCGTGTCTATTTTTATAATTAAAGGTTTGTTTTGATCTGAGGCCTCGTTGAGCTCGCTCTCTGCCTGCCGAAACCGCGCGGTGCCCAGCGGCAGAGGGGATTTCTGCTGCGTTTTCACCTTTAGCTGCCAAAAGGTGCCCAAATAATTAGCAGGGAGGGAAAATCCATCAGCGGGGGAGCCTGTGGGCTTCATCCCTTACCCCAAGGCGGGCAGCTCGTCCCGGGAGAAGGGTCCTGTCCCCAAATGGAACGGGAAAAAGGCCCCCGAAAAGAGGACGGTGGCTCTGGGCTTGTTTTGCAAGGAGTGCCGGGGCCACGGATGCTGGGCAGCCCTGGGCAGCAGCCAAATCCTGCTCCTGGAGGGATTTGTCCTACTTGGAGCCCCGGAGCCAGCTCAGACTCAGGTCCCCAGCCCGCCAGGTCCCCGCGGCTGGGGTGGGATGAAGGGAAGGAGGCACGGACATGGTGGGGGTGTCGGGGTGAGCAGCGGGGTGGAAGCGTCCCCTCGGCTCCAGCGGGGCTTGGGCAAAGGGGGAACAAAGAGAAATCCCAGGAGAAACCGGGAAAAATGCAGCCCAGCAAAAAAACCTCTTTGGAGCTCAGGGCTTGAGGTTGTTTTCCTGCCCTCTCCCAGGCCAGAAAAGCAGGGATCTGTCCCCAAAACACCCTGGGGAGGAGAACCTGCAGCCACGCACCACGGGTGGGAGATGGGGAAGGGACAGGGCTTGGGGTCCCCCGGGGCTGCCTCCAGGGCTGGGATGGGGCCAGACGTGCTGGAAGGGGCCAGAGGGAAACCTGGAGGAGGGGGAGTTCCTAAATATCCCCCCAGACCTGGCCCTGAGAGTGTTTTTGCCATAGGATCAGAGCTCTGATGGCACCAACTGCAGTGCCACACCAGGGGGGGGACACACACCACGTCCCCCCAGCTGCCAGTTTTGCTTTAACAACGCTCAGCACCCCCAATCTCCCCCAAATTCACACCAAAACCTGCGGTGAGGAATCCCACCCTTCTCCTCTGCTGCCATCGAACCTGCAAGCCCCGTGGGATGCAGAGGGCCCTGGGCACCAGGAAAAAAATGCATTTTTCTTGGGGAATAAAATAACAAGAACCTTCCACACCATGCAAGATACACGAGGCCGTGATTAACCCCAAAGTGCATCTGTTGTTGATGCTGGCCCCAAAAGCTCTGTGAGGGCAGAGCTCCAGCCGGAGCACCCCAAACCCCAGGGCTGCCTGGGGATGGGGACAGCCACTTGTCCCCCCAGCTGGCAACACCCTGGTCCCTGCCATCTCCACCTGCATCCAAAGCCACGTCCCCACCAGAGATGATGAAATATTTTGGTGATGGGCGGCTCCAGCACCAGGGACCACGCAGGGGTGCTTGGGGACAGGATCGGGACCGAGCTGAGGTGCTCAGGGGACACCTCAGGACCCCACTGGGGGACAAGATGAGATGTTTGGGGACCGGATCATGACCAAGCTGAGGTGCTCAGGGACCAGACCACGACCACGGTGAGGATCAGGACCAAGCTGAGGAGTTCGGGGACCAGCTGGGGACTGGAGCGGGGTGTTTGGGGACTGGTTCAGGATGAAACCAAGGACCTAGCCAAGGCGCTCAGAGCTGGGGATCACCCTGTGGTGTTTGGGAACCTGGCTCAGCACCACACCGAGGTTCTCAGGTTCTGGATCAGAACCAAGCCAGGGACCAAGCCCTGGAGCTCGGGGACCAGACCAGGACCGGGACCGGGTGGGGAAGGAGCCGCGCGGGTGCCCACGCCTGGAGGGGATGCTCCGGGGTGATGCCAAGCAGGAGCTGCCAGGGGCAAGGGCATGGATTTGGGGGGCACAGGAGGGGAATGGCAGGCAGGGGGGGCGCAGGATGAGGCCGCATGGCAGCGGCAAGGCCCGGCGGAGCTTCGTGGGGAGACAGGCAGAGGGAGCTGTGCGGGAGGAAAGCGGCAGCGAGGAGCGGTCCGGGCTCAGGCTGCAAAGGAGAAGGAGGAGGAGGAGGAGGAGGAGGAGGAGGAGGAGGAGGAGGAGGAGGAGGAGGAGGCTGCCAGCGCTCGCCCTCCCCTCCTTCCCTCTCCCTCCATCCCTCCATCCATCCCTCTCCCTCCCTCCATCCCTCTCCCTCCCTCCCTCCTTCCACCCTTCGCCATGCGCAGCCCCCCCTGAGCCCCGCAGCGCCCCGGGGGTGCCCAGCATCCCCTCTCCCCACCCCGGCGGGGGCCTTCAGCCTCTACCCACCTCCTCCTCCTCCTCCCTCCGGCCTCCCCCCTCCTCCCGCAGCCCTCCCCCTTCCCTTCTGCCCTTCCCCAGGGCTCTCCATGGAGCTGCCGGCCGCAGGGAGCCGGCTGCTGCCCGAGGGGCCGGGAGCCCTCAGCTCTCCTCCCACCGCCCCGACCAAGCCCTGAAGCCTCCTCCTTTGTGCACCGGGGCGGGTGGGAGCTCTCGGAGCCCCCCCTTCCCTTCCTCTGCTCCCCCCCGGAGGCTCGGTGGGGACGGGGAAGCGGCGGAGATGCTGCCCTGGCCGCAGGAGCGAGGAGCAGGTAGGAGGGATGCTGATCCCTGGGGGGCTGCCGCCGGTTTTGGGGACAAAGCTGATGCCATGGGGGGGCAAAAGGGGACCCGCTGTGCCCTGATCCGGGGGGGCCCGGCTGCCCTGCACCCCCCCGTGCTGTCACTGCAGCCCCAGCTGGGGAAGGATGGGGACCGGCACCCTCCTTCCCCGCCGCTCCCCCCTGGAGCCTGCTGATAATTCCGTATTTTATTTAATTTAATTTAATTTTATTTTATTGGGAGGGAGGTGGGAATTTTTATTTTTTATTTTTTTATTAAAAAAAAAAAAAAGCCAAACAATGCGAAGAAAGGATCCATGATGGATCGGAGGTAGCAGCCCAGGGATGGGTTTTGCTGCTGCTGCTGCAATCTCCCGGTGGCCACGAGCGCTGCCGGGCTCGGGATGCTGCGGGCTTGTAGGGCGGCCACGGCGGCATCAAACCCTAAATCCTGGTCCCTAGTGAGGGGAAGGAACCAGGAGAGGTTTTTTGGAGCTAGGGCTTTACCCAGGACGAGGGGCGAGGCGCTGTGGGCATCGCACCCGCCTGGGTCGCATCCTGCCCTGGCTTAGGGCTGGAAAATCCCGAGCGAGGCAAATCGGGGACCCCGGGAGATGCGGGCAGGGATCCAGGCCTCAAATATCAGCAGCACGATGCCGTGGCCCTACGGCCCTACAGCAGAAAAGCGCTTTATCATCCCCCCACGGCACCCGATGGAAACCCAGAGCTCCCGGCCCTGCTTTGTGCTGCCGGCGCTGAGCCAGGAGGGGTGAAGGGGAGAGGATGGATGCGTTTTGTAACTACCCCAAAATACAAACCCGGCCAGCAGACGGCTTCGGGAGCAGCCAGGCAGCCCCGTAAATCCACCCAGCACATCTGTGTTCTTTTTTTATTAGTATTCTCCGCATGGATTTCTTTCCCTTAGTAATTTTTCCCTAAAAAAAAAGGGTTTTGAGGTGTGCGCTGAGCCCCGGGGGATATGGGTGGCTCTGAGCCTCCTGGGCGGAGGAGGGATCAGTGGTGATTTAGCCCTCTTGAAGGTCCGTGGTTTTTGGGGTGCAAAGGGGCTCAGAGGGGTTTTAGGGTGCAGGGAATTGCCCTCTTGCAGAGGGGTGAGCCAAGGCTGCTCCCACCCATGGGTGCCCTCGGTGCTCTGGGGTGGGGAACAGCCACGGCGTCTCTTTTGGGGCAGAAACGTGGGTGTTTTTTTGTGTTGTTTTTTTTTTTTTTTCAAGCTGGAATCCCGTGCCCGGCCAGCGGCTTGATGCACGGAGCCAGCCTAAAATAATTAAACCAAATTCCTCGAGAGAGGAGGAGGAGATAGCTGGGTGCTCCCGGCCCTGCGCGGGAAACATCACGGTTTCCTCTGGCCTGCCCTGTTCCCCAAGGGTTTTGCTTCCCCCGATACCTTGTAGGGTTTGTGAGGAGGGGATAAAACAGGTCCCCATGGAAACACGGCGTGGGGAAGCCAGCTTGTCCTCTGCAGCTCCACAGCTCGGGGGTCCCACAGCCCTGGGGTCAAAAAAAAATCATGAGGAGCAGGATCCTGATGTGGAGCCACGAGGTGACCCCAGTTGGCCCCTGGAGATGTCTCATTCCTACACCACCTCCCTGGGGACATCTTGGGGCTTTGTGGCCAAGCCCCCATGGGTTTGGGTTGGTCTGGGAGGACCAGGAGGGAAGGAGGAGCAGGAGGGAAGAGGTGGACAGCCCAGCACCCATGGGGTGATCCCATCACAGCCACGGGAATTAGGAGGAGCCACAGCTGAATTAGGAGGAATTTCTTTTCAGATAGAGTTGTCGGGTGTAGGGATGGGGTGACAGGGAGGTGGTGGAGTCCCCGTCCCTGGGGGTGTTCAAGGAAGGTTTGGACGTGGTGCCTGGGGGACGTGGTTCAGTGGTGACAGTGGTGGTAGGGGTTGGTTGGGCCAGATGATCCTGGAGGGTTTTTCCAGGCTTAATTATTCGGGGATTCCATGACGTGGGCTATCAGGACTGGGTCACCCTTTGCTGGGAGGAGGTGGGATCCAACCACGGGGATGCTCCTTGGGCTGGAGACCCCTGGCACCACAGAGGCCCCTTGCATGGTCTTTGTGCAGGAAAGCGCACAGGACACCCCTCTGCAGCAAGCCCAGGGCTGATGGGCAGAGATTCCCCATGGGTTGTCCACCTTCCCTATGGCTGGGAACCTCCCTAAGGACTGTGCACCTCCCAAATTGTTGTGGGCCACCCCAAAGGGCCATGGATCTTCCCAACAAGAGTTGTGGATCTTCCCAAGGGTTGTAGACCTTCCCAAGGGGTGTGGATCTTCCCAAGGTCTGTGGATCTTCCCAAGGGTTGTGGATCTTCCCAAGGGTCATGGATCTTTCCCAAGGTCTGTGGATCTTCCCACGGGTTGTAGATCTTCCCAAGGGTTGTAGATCTTCCCAAGGGTTGTGGATCTTCCCAAGGGTTTTGGACCTTCCCAAGGGTTGTGGACCTTCCCAAGGGTTGTGGACCTTCCCAACAACAGTTGTGGATCTCCCCAATTGTTGTGGACCTTCCCAAGGCTTTCAGACCTTTCCCAAGAGGAGGCTGATCACGTCCCCAAGGCTTGTGGGTCTTCCCAAAGGTTGTGCCAAGAAGAAGGACCAGGGAAGGACTTTTTGGGGCCTGGCCATCCCCGTGTCACTAACCCCCCTCTCTCTTCCAGCGCCCAGCACCACCCGATGCTGACGCCCCCCCCAGGACTTGCCGGACCCCTTCTCCCACCCCAGGGCTCCCACCCCACCATGTCCCAGCGGAGTTGTGGCCCCACCATCCGGGCTTCCCCCACCCATCCTACGCGCCTCCCGTCCGTCTGCCCCGCGCCATGAGCGGGGCCGCACGGTTCCCCTGCGTCGGGGCGCGTAGCTGAGGGATGGCCTCGCTGGACCTTCCCTACCGGTGTCCGCGGTGCGGGGAGCACAAACGTTTCCGCAGCCTCTCCTCGCTGCGGGCTCACCTGGAGTACAACCACACCTACGAGACCCTCTACGTCCTCTCCAAGACCAACAGCATCTGCGATGCCGCCGTCTTCCCCCTGGCCGCCGACGGGGCGCTGCTGACGCCGGCCGCCCGGCGGGACTACTTTGAGAGCACCTCCTTCCAAGGCAAGGAGCAGCGCTTCTCCTGCGACCTCGTCCCCGCCGAGGAGCTGGAACCGGCCCCGTCCTCCTCCCCCTCGCCCCGCTATGTCCACGAGATCGAAATCCCCCTGACCGAGATCTTCACCCGGGGCAAAGCCGTGGCGCCGGCCCCCACGCCGCCGGCCGCGATGGACGCTGCCTACGAGGAAGGGCTGGCCCGGCTGAAAATCCGCGCCTTCGAGAAGCTGGAGGTGGACAAGCGGCTGGAGAAGCTGACGGAGGAGGTGGAGCAGAAGATCGCCTCGCAGGTCGGCCGGCTCCAGGTGGAGCTGGACCGCAAGAGCTCGGAGCTGGAGAAAGCCAAGCAGGAGAGCCTGCGGCTCAGCCGCGAGAAGCAGGAGCTGGAGGACCGGGCGTCCGAGCTGTCCCGCCAGGTGGACGTCAGCGTGGAGATGCTGGCCTCCCTCAAGCAGGACCTGGTGCAGAAGGAGCAGGAGCTCACCCGCAAGCAGCAGTGAGTCCTTTGTTCCTCCTTCTTGCAGTGGGGTGGGGGGACATAAACCCCGGGGATGAGCCCGATGCTGTCACCAAACCCTTTTGCGCAAGCCCCTTGGCATCATCACTCGTCATGGTTTGCTTCTTATCCCACTTACACTTGAGCTCCTCCGTGTCCGTGACCAAGCTGCCACGGCACGTCAGGCCACCCCAGAGCCACCAGTGACCCATGGCATGGCCAAGCTGGGGATGCTCATGGCCATCAGGCTGAGGAACAGGGTGCTGGTGGATCTAAATCTCCCTAGAGAAGCCCTCCTACCCATCCACCATCCCCATAAATCCCCCAACTCCTCCGGGGACAGACCATGAGCTGGCAGCAGGCTGGGGCTCACAGAAGCCCCTGTGAAAAGCAGGGTTAAAAAAGGAATTCATAGCAAAATAATAATAATAATAATAATGTGTTGCCATTTTTACGATTCTCCACGCCCCTCCCAGCTTAAATTAATATTTCCAGTCAGGCTTCATCACAAGGTGTGGAGGTTGCAGGCTAAATCTGCACCCAGCCCCTGTGCCTGGTGACACCCAAGAGCCGTGGCCGGTGATGTTTGTTCCCTGCAGCCATGGGCACGGGGAGGTTTATGGCACCTCGGCTCCGTTGGCTTTGCCAGGGGAGTTTTTCCACTCGGTCCACGGGAATGAGAGAGGCAGGAGATAACCATCAGCATCCCCTTACGCTGCTGGCCGCGTGCCAGCGCCCCATTTGCCTTCCAAATCTCAGGGATCCCTCGCCGGGAGCCTTCCCAAATTATTACCGGCGAGCTCCCCCTGCAAATGGCAGGTTTGGGGGCAATTAGTTGGTAATTAAAGGGCAGTAATAACCGACAGCATGAATGGCATCGCTGTGGGCTGCCTCCTCCTCCCTCTCCTTCCCCTTTGCACTCCAGGGCATGCGTGCAGCCGGGTGTGCAAGGCTGGGTGTGCACAGGGCAGGAGCACAGAGCTGTGGTTGTGCAGCTGTCAGTGTGAGGGTGGTTTTGTGAGTGTGTATCCATGTGTGCACCATCATCTGTGCATTTATGGCGGGGGGATTTCGGGGAGCCATCGGTGTGCACGCAGCTGGGTGTGTCTGGGTGTGCGTGTTCACGGGTGTGCACGCTGTGTGTGTGTGTGTACCAGGCTGCTTTTTCTTTCTTTCTTTTTTTTTTTTTTTTTTGCGTTTCCATGGTGCTTTGGCACGTAAGAGCGGCTCTGCACGTGGGTGTGATGCTCCTGTGGGTGGGCGTGGGGTGCGTGTGCCTGGGTGTGCAAGCGTGCGGTCGTGGGACGGGCGCGTTTGCAGGGTTGCATGCCCCATGCACGTGTTTATGGGACACACGTGCTCATGGGGCTGTGAAGGCTGAGTGTGCCTGTGCGTATCCACACGCATTTTTGGGGAATCGGATGAAGTCAGCAGTGGTGTGCGTGCCTGGGTTCACGCACGTGTGGGGTGAGAGCAGGTCACCGTGCACGCTGCGTGTCGGGGACAACATCGCGGTGCCTCAGCACAGCAAACCCCTTGCCAGGACGCATCCAGAGGCTCAAGGCTCTGAACTGTTAATTAATACATTAATGAAGGAGCTGAAGGTGATATGGGATATGGAGCTGAGTGGGGTTTAAGCGTTCAGGCTGTCCTTGGGTTCATTCCCTTAAATCTGCCCCTCTGTAATCCTTCAGCATCATCGTCCTCCTCCCTCTGCTCTGCCATGCCCGGGGGCCTCACCCCAGTCCTGGTAGCGAGGGTGCCTTCTAGAAAAGGTGCTGGAGACACCATCCCCACCAAAAATAAGTGGCTGCATCCATCCTGCGTCCCCATTGTTCCCAAATGTGGAACCATCCGGGCTGGGAGACCCCCCAAAACGAGGCTGATGATGGACTGGGGATGCGCACGAGCATCCCTGCCCAGCTGCCACCTCTCCCTGTCCCACCTCCGCGCAGGGAGGTGCTGCAGATCGACCAGTTCCTGAAGGAGACGGCCGCCCGCGAGGCCAACGCCAAGGTGCGCCTCCAGCACTTCATCGAGGAGCTGCTGGACCGGGCGGACCGCGCCGAGAAGCAGCTCCAGATCATCAGCAGCAGCTGCGGCACCACCCCGAACGGCAGCCTGGGTCGCTGCGGCACGCCGGGCGCCAAGGCCATCGGCCGACCGGTACCGGCACGGGCACAGGCACGGGCACCCCACATATTTGGGAGCGAGAGCTCGCGTGGTTTCTGGGGTGGCTGCAAAAGGGTTGAGCGGGGACGCGGGGACACCGTTTTGGGACGTGGGTGACGCTGGCGAGGGGGTTCCCAAAGGGTCTTGGTTGGTGTCCGGGTGCCACGCGGTGGGTGAGGTGCGGGGGTGATGCTGGGGGTGTAATTCTGCATCCCGTGTGGGTATGGCCCGAAATATCAGTGGTGATGGGGGATGTCTACCTGCATTCCCCACATCCAATGGGTTTCTCCACGTTGGCTCCTCACATCCCCTCTCCCCACAGAGAGAGCGGCACCCAGGACCAGGGCCGGCCGTGCACGGCCCCTACGCCATCCCCAACCAGCGCTCCTCCTCCAGCACCGGGTGAGTGTGCCCATTTGGGATTTTAACGGGACGGGAGGCACCCACGGGAAGGAGATTCCTGTGGCAGGGCCTGAGGTTGGACACCTCCATCCCCCCAGGGCCTCGAGCAGGGCGAAAGCGGTGTCGCAGAGCTCGGGCTGCTACGACAGCGACAGCGCGGAGCCGTGCCCCACCGACGACACCGCCGACGGGCACCCCTACGCGGCGCGGGACGGCGGCCGGGGCTCGGGGCTGCGGCGCCAGGCCATCCAAAATTGGCACCGCCGGCCCTACCGCAACAGCACCGAGGGCGAGGAGGGAGACGTCTCCGATGTAGGGTCCCGAACCACCGAGTCGGAGGCTGAAGGTTGGGACCCGGAGGTGCCCGGCATCGCCGCGTCCCGGCACCCCGGTAGCTGCAGGCTGACTGGTGAGACCATTCTGGGGGGATCAAGGATGGGGAGGGAGTGAGGTGGGGGACAGGGATGCCACCACCGTGGTGCGTGGAGGTTTTGGGTTGCCTTTTTCCTTTCCCCCGTCTCCGAAAGGAGCATCCCTTCCCCGGCTTGCTGGCGGTGCTGACGGCACACGTCCCACAGCCAGGTCCGAGGGGGCTATGTGCAAGGGGGGCCGGCTGGAGAGGGGCAGCCCCGGGCACTCCAGCGAGGTGATCAGCCCCGAGATCCTCAAGATGAGGGCAGCACTCTTCTGCATCTTCACCTACCTGGACACCAAGACCCTGCTGCGGGCGGCCGAGGTGTGCAAGGACTGGAAATTCGTGGCCCGGCACCCGGCCGTGTGGACGCGGGTGCTGCTGGAGAACGCCAGGGTCTCCTCCAAGGTACGGGGACAGGGGTGAGGGCACACACACACGGATTCACTCCTGCACGTGCATTTTCACATCATTCTGGCTATGTTTGTGCATGAAAAAAAAAAGGATTGTGTGTGTGTGCGTGTGCGGTGGGGTGTGCACAGCCCTGCCCCAGATAGCCAAGGCTGGGTGGCACGGGACATCACTCAAAGTCCCCCCCCCCCAGTGACAGCCACCCCTGTCCCCCAGTTCCTGGCCATGCTGTCCCAGTGGTGCACCCAGATGCACTCCCTCACCCTCCAAAACCTCAAGCCACGCCAGCGGGGGAAGAAGGAGAGCAAGGAGGACTACATGAAGAGCACGCGGTGAGTCCCCGCGGCACCGGGCACCCCCCCCAGCACCCTCCCAGGGATGGTGATGCTCCACGAGCACCGATGACCCGTTTCCACTCATGGCCTTTCATCACCCCCCCTGGCTCCTGCCGTGGGTTTTGGGACCCGGCATCCAACCCCAAGGGGATCTAACCCATCGGGGGTGGTTGCAGGGAGCGTGAGCAGGGTTCCCCGTGCCTGATCCTGCCTCCGTTCCCCGCAGGGGCTGCCTGGAAGCGGGGCTGGAGTCCCTGCTGAAGGCCACGGGCAGCAACCTGCTCATCCTCCGCATCTCGCACTGCCCCAACGTGCTGACCGACCGCTCGCTCTGGCTGGCCAGCTGCTACTGCCGGGCCCTGCAGGCCGTCACCTACAGGTAAGGGCAGCTCGTGGGGAACATCTTTGGGACCCCTCTGGTGCCCGTCACCATCCCCTGTGTCCCCAAGGAGCAATTCAAGCTCTTCTTGCAAGCTTCATCCTCTTCTGGCGTGTTCCCAAGTTGGCGTTTCCCTTGCTGGCCCGTTTCCAGCTGGAAGTGTGTCTGGGGTTTTGGTGCAGGGATGCTGCTTGATGTTAGAGAAGGGCAAAGGAGGAGAGGGGCACCAAAACAGGGTCCCGGTGGGGTTCTGCCTGCCTGTCACTGCCTGCTGAGGGCTCCTAGTCGGGAGCAGAGCCCTCAGGGTCCCCCCGTGCTGGATACAAGGACTGGTGTGCTAGGGAATCACCAAAACCCACCGTGAATACCCAAGGGCAAGGACACGAACCCTGGGACCGTGCCCAGGTCCTGGAGGAGCTCAGGGGCTGCTCCTGCACCTTGGCCACCTCCCGAGGAGGCTCTGCCTCCTGTGGAGACAGGATTTAGTTTTCCTATCCACTTAGGGAGGATCTTTGCTCCATTTTACTCCACTGCCTCCTGTAGGAACCACTCAGGCTCAGCACCCCACATCACCTTCAGGCACTGGGTCTCCTCATCCCACATAGGATGGAGAGACTCTTGGGTTGGGCAAGTGTGCCCGGGGCAACCCCACAAGTTGTACCAAGTTCTTGGCTGCTGCGGGGACCCCACACTGCGAGGACTCGGCCACCAGCCCTTCGAGGGCACATGGCCAACCTGTGACTCTGACTCATGCCCAATTAACCCAGCGCACGCCCAGGGGGCTCTCGGCAAGCACCTTCAGTGCAGATGTGTGAAACGGTCACGATAACACCCCCTCGCTTATTTTTAGGCTCGCCTGAAGTTTCGAAGTAGGTCATTTGGAGTTAGGAAGCCTCAGCCCTCAGCAGGGATCAGTGCAGGGACGTGGCTGGAGACCTCAGCACGAGCTGGTGGCCTCGGGACAGCGATCCCTGACATCGCTGCTGCGCTGCTTTGCTTCAGGGAGCCACGGGTGTCAGTGGGAGCACCCCTGAGCCCGTGGCATGGCACAAATACCGGGTGGGGAGGTATTTGTGAAACCATCCCAGTGGGATCTGCAGGGGCGTAATGTTTGCCCTGCATGGGCAGTCCCAGTTCAACCCCTTGCGCCCATCCAAGCACCTGAGCACCACGCGGCTGATGTGCCACCTTGTTTTGGAAGACTTCAGCCTTCAACCTCGCCTTCCACCATCAGCCTCACCTCCAAATCCAGCCTCAGCCTCACCTCGCCTTCTATTTTTCTAGATATTACGTGTCTGTAAGCCCAGTTCCTGATGGAAATGCCTTCAGCCTCCTTAAATGTGTGGGTGGTGGTTCCTGGGCGAGCTGCAGGCTGTATGCAGTGGGAGCAGCCCCCCACATGTCCCCTGTGTCATTCCAGGAGCTCTACGGACCCCGTGGGTCATGAAGTCATCTGGGCCCTCGGAGCAGGCTGCAGGGACATCATCTCCCTCCAGGTCGCACCTCTGCACCCATGGTAAGGGTCCTGCTGAGGCTGGAAGGAGCCAGGCTGAGCACGGGGGCTGGAAGGAAGTCGGGTCTCAGGTCCACATTTTCTTGTGGGATCCCTGGGAGCTGGATCCTGGGGGACCAGGAGCTCAGCCCCATCCCTGGCTGCAAAAAAAAAGGGAGATGCTGGGTGTGGGAACCTCCCTGCCAGCCAGGAATGCCTCTGGGGAGACTGCCAGACCCCAAATGGGGTCTGTGATAGCTCTGGTGGTGACACTGAACATGACTTATGGCACTGAACATGACATTTATCCCTGATGACTTATTTCTTCCCTGGGGAACACCTCAAGTGGCATGTAGGCTTCTCCACCTGCTGCTAGTTCGATCGCTGCAGGCAACAGAGCTCGGACCTCCAAAGGGGAAGGATCTGGGGCAGAGGGACTCCGCTGAGTGCATGTTCCTGCTCTGCCCTGGTTGTAGGAACTCCTGGCTCCTGAACTGTCCCGGTTGTAGGATCTCCTGGTTCCTGCTCAGCCCAGGGTAGCTGCTCCGATGGAGACATCTGCCCTGGGGCCACCTCCTGCCAGCGTGGCCACGCCACCCGCAGGGACGCTCGTGGTGGGAGGTGAGCTTTTCTGCCAGCCCTCCCCAGCTCTTCTTTCTTCTTCTTCTTCTCCCCAGCCAGCAGCCAACGCGTTTCAGCAACCGCTGCCTTCAGATGATCGGCCGGTGCTGGCCTCACCTGCGGGCGCTGGGCATCGGAGGGGCAGGCTGTGGTGTCCAGGGACTGGCCTCCTTAGGTAGGTGCTTCTCCTCCCAGGGGACAGGGAGAAGGACCCTTGGGTGATCTCAGGGCATGAATCCACCCCACGGATCCCCGAGGACCACGGGTGGATGCTGCTCCTCCTTGCCCCAACCCTTCTTCCCACCATCCCGGTGGTGTTGGATGTCCCCATCCCTTCCTGGGGCTGCTGACCGTGGGCTCTTTGTCCTTCCAGCCCGAAACTGCATGAGGCTGCAGGTCCTGGAGCTGGACCACGTGGCGGAGATCAACCAGGAGGTGGCAGCTGAGATGTGTCGCGAGGGGCTGAAGGGGCTGGAGATGCTGGTGCTGACCTCCACGCCGGTCACCCCCAAAGCCCTGCTGCACTTCAACAGTGAGTAGTCACTGGGTCATAACATCATCCGCTGACCAAAATGCCACCACAAATCCATAAAGCAGACCGTTCCAGCCAGTCCCACCAGCAGGAACACGCCACCGACACCACAAGGTGCTGGGACCTCTTGTAGACCACCATCCTCCCTGTGGAAGGCTTGGTCACCAAGAGTGGGTCTCCTCCGTCATCAGGATGAGGTTTTCCCAAATATTGAAGCTGTGAGGGGCACAGGATGGGTTGTAGGGCCAATCCCAGCCGTAGGGAGGCTGTTCCCACCAGTTATGGGGTGTCTCTGCCCCCAGGTGTGTGCCGGAACCTGAAGTCCATCGTCGTGCAGGTGGGCATCGTGGACTACTTCAAGGAGCCCCACAGCCCTGAGGCCAAGAAGATGTTTGAAGAAATGGTGAACAAGCTCCAGGTAAGGGGTGATGGTCCCGGGTCACCCAGTGAAAAACATTTTGGCTCTCTGGGGGACATCCTGAAGATTTACTCTGGTTCGGACCCAAGTCCCAAAGGCTAAAACAAGATCTAGCATGCTGCAGTTCCTTCCCACTGCCTTAATCCTTCTGCTGCTCTGCAAGTTTGTCCCTCGAGGACAGGAAAGGGCTGTTAATTCCACCCCCCCAGCACAACTTAAGATCCTATCTCTGTAAAATCAGTTAAAATCGACCCATAAAAGGAGAAATGGGGGTAATTTCAGTTACACGGTGCTGCAGAACTTGGTTTGTGATGCTCGGCAAGGTCTGGGCTGTCCTGGGTCTGGGCAAGGTCTCCAAAGCAGATGTCTCCACCCATGCCCAAGGGAAAAAAAGAGGAAAAAGAGAGGTTCTTCCACTTCTCTTCATCCTCTGGTTGCCTTCATCCTGCAGAGGGCTGGGCACAAGGTGAAACGCCTGTGGGATGCAGGGCAGGAGGTGCGGATGGAGGCCCACCAGCACACCCAGATGGGGCCACACGTCTCATATGGCTCCTGCACTGCTTATCCCTGGCACAGGAGCACCAGGGGGCAGAGACCCAGACCCACATCCACCCCTGAGCTCGGGGACACCTTGAGAGGAGTTTTGGAGTCCCCCTCCTTGCCCACCACCACGCAAATGGCTCCCTGTTGATGTCGCCTGCCCCTAAGTATCGCTGCCCCCTGGAGAAGGTGCCTTAAACCAAGCAGAACCCAACCCCAGAGCTGGCTTCAGGGGCGTTGAGGCAGTCCCACAAGGGACCCAAATCCCCACGGGGTGTGGGTGGTGGGGTGGCACCAGGGCAGACCCCTTCCCATGGCTAGGACACGAGGTCTTCTCCCCTTTTCCCTCACCGGCCCCTTAGGGGCGGCGGGGCCTGCCACATCCCACCCCAACCCCGCTCCCTGCTCCTCCTCCAGGCCCTGAGGAAAAGACCCGGCTTCTCCAAGATCTTACACATCAAGGTGGAAGGAGGCTGCTAGACCTTCAGGGACCCACCAAGCACATTCCCTCACCCGCCCGGCGGAGCCTGAGGCCCCGCACAACCGAACCCAAGCCCGCCGCGCTCCTGGAGCCCGGAGACGCCGGCCACATGCACAAAAAAAAAATAATAATAAAACCCAAAACTCTCCAGGCCTTAGTGAGCAGCCTGTGCTCGCCCCGTGGCCGGCTCCATGGCCGTGTGGCGGGCCAGAAGGTGCTACTTAGGGGAATTTTTCAGCTGCCCAAAGGGGCAGGCCCGTGCTGTTTCCCCGGAGGGAAGACGGCTTCGAACCCCGCGGCTGCTCATCGCCAAGGATCCTTGTTTGGGGAATGTCTTTTTCTTTTGAACTCTTTTTTTGTTTTGAGGGGGGGTTATTTATTTTGTTTTTGGTTTTATTTTGGCCTTTTGTTGGTGTGGGAGCTGAGGATGGCTCAGGCCACCACCCCCTTGGGCCCTTCACAGAGCGCCGGGCCCCGTGGGTCACCCCCAGACCATCCTGTCCCCTCCGTGGGCTGGTGGAGGAGGGCTGGGTCCGTCCTCTGCTCGCTTTCATCACATTTCTGTGACAGAAAACCCAAAGTTGGGTCAACGCTGCCCAGAAACCAGCAGCCACGACAGCACAAGCACAGCACAGCTGCGTCTGGAGGACACCAGGAGAAGGCTGCTCGTCCAGAGGCCTCCAGCCTCGTGCCCCCTGCACCCAGCCCTCCCTGCCAAGGCAATAAACCAGCCCCAATGTCCTCGCCCACCAGGATACAGGGGTCATGCTCCCATCCCCACCAGTGCTGACCACCCACCCGAGCTCCTTCTGGAGCCAGTTGTCCTGCGTGGAGAGAGGGACTGGCACAGGACACCCAAATCTGTCCTCTCCTCACCATCCCCAGCAGCCTGAAGGAGAAACCCAGGCCAAATCAACCCCAAATCCAAAGCAGCTGGAGGAAGCACCAGCCCAACTGCCCTGGTAGAGCCCCTATCTCCATCCACCGCTTCTTTTCTAGCTCTGCTTTTGTTCTTCTGGCTCTCTCCTTCCTGCAATGGCATCAGCCCCCAAACCCCCTTCTTTTTTCCAAAGGAGAAGGTTCTTGAAAGGCTTCCAGCAGGGTCAAGCATCTCCATCCTCAGCCCTAAGAGAAGACCCCAGGGGACCCCCGTCACAGCACTGCCCACAGCAGGGACCCGGTGCCCTTATCCACGGCCCCAACCAGGTGTGCTTGGACCCCACGCCTTATGCCGAGAGGAGCCAACTGGGAAGAGCAGATTTGGGAAGGATTTGTCTTCTTCTGGGCCACCGTTGAAGGTTTTGGTGCCTGTTGGCCAACGGGGCAACCCATGGTGCATGCGGGGCTGAGACGAGCCGGCTCTTCCCAAGCATCTCCCCTTCCTCCAGCCCTACCAGGGTGCTGGGCTGCCACCGAGCATCCCCTTGGGATGGAGGAGACCGCAGGCCCATCCCAGTACCGCCTTCCCTATCCACACCACTGACCTCAGCCAGGAGCTCCGACCACGCTGGAAACCCATGGGGACCCCAACGGAAAGCACCCAAATCACCGAGGCCGACGGCGGGGTGGAGGCAACTCCTGGTTCTCCGACCCCATAAGACCATTTCGTCCCCTCCTCATCCCATCTCCGCTCTCTCCTCCGAAGCAGGGTAGGGTCGTGTGCCTTTTTTTTGGCCATAACCCCCGACGTGAAGCACCTCCACCCCCCCGCTGACTCCCCGTGCGCACTGAGTGCGGGATCCCCAAAAATTGCCTGCGAGAAACCACCACGTCCTGGGGACAAGCTCCCACCATGGGTTACCTCCACCCCGGAGAGGCTGGGACACGCAGAAACGGGGGCACAAGGAGCGAGGGGTGCCCCCACCAGCAAAAAAAAAAAAAAAAAACACCCATCAAAGCCACAGCCCCCGGCCCCGTGTGCCGCTGTTGTCACCATCCCACAAGCGTGGTGGCCCTGGTGGGGACGTCCCCATGGGAAACGGCGCAGAGACTTGTGAAATTCCCTTCAAAGAAACAAAGTAAGTATTTATTTCTATTAAAAAAAAAAAAAAAGAAGGAAAAAAAAAAAAGAGGTTTTAAAGGAAAATTATATATTCAGCATGTTTATACACTCTATGCTTAAAGACTATCGTGTCGGAGAGTCGTGGCCTGAGGCTGAAGGTGGCTGCCCCGATGTGCTGCTGGACCCTGCTGGCTCCTGGAGGCTGTGGGAATGGGGCTGGGGAGAGGCTGGGGAGATGTTGAGGACTTGGAGAGACCTTCGGTGCCCACCTGAGTGGCTGCTGGTGTTGCCGGTGCACATTTTGGCTTGTGGACATGGTGCTGTGGGGCATCGTTGGGTGGTTTGGCTTTGTGTGACATCCCTGTTCCCCAAATCGGTGCTTCGGTGCGTCACCGGGACCACACCAAACCAGCTGCCTCCCCTCGGGGCACTCCCCAAAAGTCCAATTTCTGGCTTGGCAAAGCCCCTTTTTTTACAAAATCCCATGAGGACACGAGGCCTTGAGTGGGTTCAAGGCTCTGAAGATGGAACGTGAGGGGTTTTTTTTCCCCTTTTTCTTTTCAATGCCTGGGCTTGGACACATCCCTTCCTCCTCCTCCTCCTCTTCCTCAGCCAGGGATGAAGGCATCTGCCATGGAGTGACGTGGGCTTGGTGGTAATGAGAGCCCTGCATCCCCGCAGCCCTCCCGGGGGCTCCTAATTGCTGAGTTGTTAATGGCAACAAGCTCATTAACGGCGTCTCGGTGATGGTTTCCCTGCTGGCTCCCAGTCCCACGGGCACGGTGCCACCGGGTGCCCCGCAGCCCCCATCACCCACCCTCTTTTTCCCCCCATGGGTGCTCAGTGACGCTTCTCTCGGTCATGGGGCTTCAGCCCCAATCCCTCTGGAAACGATGGAGACCAAAAATCCCAAATCCCCCGGGAACACCCCAAAACCACGCGGCGCTTTAGGGTGCCGGCAGGGAAGGGACTGCTGTAGCGTGAGCTCAACCCCATACCAGACCCTAGAGAAGCCCCACTGGGGCTCTGCGATGACAATCCCCAGCCAAAGCTCCAGGGGCGAGCAGCTTTCTTTTGGGGTTGTGGTGGCTTCCCACAGGACCCGTTTTGGGGGATTTCTTCCTTTTCTAGCGAGCTTGCCCAAAGTTGTCCCATGGCCAACGTTAGCAGCGTTCCCCTTCTCTTGAACCCCGGTGCTGGGCAGGGGCATCAAGAGGAATAACACCAGCAAAAGCCAGCTCGGGGGCCAAACTCACCCCAAATCCATGTTTTTTTCTGCCTCCCTCCCTCGTCTGTTGGGGTTTTTTTCTCCAGGAGAGGAGAAAAGCCCCCTGTTGGCTCCATCCAAGGAGGATTTCGATTTATCCAGCAAGCGAGGCGGATGGCAAGGGAAAAATATCCCAAATGTCACCATGGGGTCACAGCCCCGGCTGCCACCCAAGGCACGGGCAAGGCCAGGTCTTACACAGCCGAAAGGCTCTGAATTAGGTTCAAAAGAACAAAAAACAAGCAAAATATGTGAAAAATGTTGATAAAGGCTCTTAGGCTCTTCTCAGAGCAGACAATGAGAGGTTTCCCTCGGCTCTAAGAGGAGCCACGATGAAGCCAGCCCCAACTGGGAGCTGGCACGTGGCTCCAGCCTCTCCTTTTGGGTTGAAAACCTGCAGGTTCGGGTGGAGCAAAAGCGGTTGGGAATTGGTGCCAAATGACAACATGCTTTAAAAAATAATAATAATAATAAAATAAAAAAGCGGGGAGCAGGGTGATTTCAGCAGCTGGAAATGGTTTGTTGCAACCAAAGCGTGGTGTAGGGTGAGGGGGGCGATGCTCGGCCGGCCCTGCCAGCGGGAGGAGAAGCTGCTGCAAACCCCTCGGTGCTGCACAGCAGCAAGGAGAGGGGAAATAAAAAAAAAAAAAAAAAAAAAGCAGGAAAATCAAACGGGATTTTCTGAGCCAGCCTCCAGGACCCAGCCCCGAGGGGGCAGGATCCGGGCTGGGGCCGGGGCCAAGCGGGTGCAATGGTTGGGGGGCGGGCGGGGTGGCTGTGGGGTCAGCACACATTTGCTTCGAGATAATCAGCGGACGGACGGATGGACAGACAGACGGGCTCCCCGAGGGACAGACACACGTCCCCCATGGCAATCGTTGCCCTACAACGCTTCTCTTGGTGCCTGCTCCAGCAGAAGCTCAGCCCCGAGGCGCTCTGTACAGTGACCCCCTCCCCTCTTCCCAAAAGGTATCGAGTTTGCCTCCTCAGTTATTTTTTTAAACACTCTCGATAAATCTAGCTCTATTTTAGTCTCTCGCAGCGATGTGCCAGTGTCTGGAGAACCAAACGTCCCCTTTTCCCCCCGCCCCCCGATGCTAAACTGGGTCCCCGAGGCTGGAGGTGCCGGAGGAAAGGGGGGGGCGGCTCCGGGGTCCCCCCTGGTTTTAGCACTTTGGTTGGTACTATCACCTGTAGACGCACTTTGATGTTGTTGCTTTGAAACTTTGCCGAGTGTAAACAATGTGTATTTAAAGAATTATAAAAAAGAAAGAAAAAAAAAAAAGTGTGTAAAGAGCTATTTTATGACCTGGTGTTGAATAAAGACTCTGGAGAGCGAGGTGGGGTTTTTGCTCGCCCCGGGGCTACCCGAAACCCAGGGCAGAGGATGTATCCCCAAGTCCAGCACCAAACCAGTGCGACCAGTTGCTGCTCCAGGCTAACTGGAAGCAGCCCTCATGCTCTCACTTCCCTCTCCTGAAGAAGAGAGCTCAAACCCAAACCCAACTGCCAGGGGCAGAGGCTGAAAACAGCCAAACTTCTCACGAAGGAGAAGTTTTCAGCAGCAGCCACATGTGGGGCAGTTTGCAGGGATGTTAGAACCACCCCCAAATCCACACCGTGCCCAGATCCTGTTTTTACCCCTCCTGGCCTGACAGCAGAGGTGTTTTCTCTAAAAAGCGTTGATGTTTTAACACCCAGAGTAAGGAATGGCAGGAGGGTTTTTACAGAAAGGCTGCAACTGCCCCCATTTTTGCAGTACGACCGCTCACATGCTGCCCAGAGCAGGTAACAAATAGGAGGACGCAAGGAGAAATGTCCCCGAGCGGTATCGATGGGGAAAATGGGAAAAAAAAATGCTTAAAAGGTACTCCAAGCTTAAGATACCACCCTGTAGAATGAAGCAAGCGGCAAAGAGAAAGCCACCACAGCCCGCCATGGGTTTCCATTCTTTTATTGAGCCTGGGTTCAAACCCCCAGCAGCAAGACGTATAAATACAAAGAAACCCCCAGGCGTGCTCGCTGCGCTGCCTGCCAGCAGCGAGGAGGGCTCTGCCCGGCACAGCTTCCACGGGGCGAGCCTCGGGGGATCAGTGCTGTGTAGGAAATGTTGGGGCAGGGCACCTCGCGGGAGGCTGCCACCGCCGCCAAGATTTGACTCTAATTAAACGAGGCCAGTGGTTGCCTGTGAGCCCTCCGAGTGACCATCTGGTGAAGGGGCTGTTAATTAAGCTAGAAATCAACTCGTTTCCCATCCACGCGCTCAGGAAGAGCCCCGGCCGCGTCAGGAAGCCCACAGGGAGTGGGGTTCAGTGGTTATGGGGCCTCCCTCGGCCCCGGCCCCGGCCCCCGGGTGGGGCATCCACGGTGGAGCGCGGGTTTTTGATGGTCTCATCGACGGACACGATGAGGCAGGCGGCCTCGGAGGCGGCCGTCAGCGCGTTGATGCGCACGATGGCCGGCTCCCACACGCAGGCCTCGAAGTTGTCGGCGATGTCCTCGTTGTTGACGTCCACGCCGTACCACATGCCGCCCTGGCAGGAGAGAGAAAAAGAGGAAAAGGTCTGGTTATAGGGTGAATCGGTTCAGGGTCTGCAGTCTGAGAAGTGAGGGCATGAAAACACTCAAGGAGACAAAGATTGGACCTTGCTTTACAAAGGAGGGGGGAAATCTGAGGAGAACACACGGAAAAAAGGCTCAGCTGGCTTCCAACAGCAGCAGCAAAGCCTCACAGAGCAGGAAACTTGCTCCATTTCACAAAGAAGCTGTCAAACACTTCACAACCGACTTCCACCTCGCTGTTGTCTCATCCCCTTACCCACCAGTCATCCGCAGCGTGACGCCACAGCAACGTGGCTGCTGCTAAGAGGCACGAGCAGCAAACCCAGCCCCAGCTGCCTGAATTAGGACCTCACGTGCACACACACCACAAGATCTGAAGTGATGGCAAGTAATCAGGGCCTGCAGTCCGCAGCTCCTCTGGAAAACACACCGCCGAGCCAACTTCCCCACTAATTATTTTCATGTTTAATATAGAAGCCTCCCTCCTGACAACCGATGCATTTTTAAACGAGCAAATCACAACTCCCAGCTCCAAAAAAGTCGCCCGACAGCTGCGATCAAAGGGAAAACAGATCATTTCCCTTTATAGCAACCTGCCGCAAGCCCGCACCGCGTCTGAAAACAAAACGCAGCGTTTCATCAAAAGGGGACACGAGCCCAGCGGAAACGTAGCGGAATTAAGAGTGGTTCTGCCCGAGGGCAGGCACCCACCTGTGCGTGTTTGGCTCGCAGCTTGTTCAGGATGTTGGTGGCATCGAAGCCGGCGTTGTCACAGAGCTGGCGGGGAATGATCTCAAGGGCTTTAGCGTAAGCTCCTATCAGCAGCTGCTGCTTGCCCGGAATGGTCCTGGAGTAGTCGCGGAGGTATTTGGAGAGCTCCATCTCTATCGCGCCACCGCCGGCAACCACCGAGTCGTTCTGGAAGAGAAGGGGAAAAGAGGTGATGCTCGCACTCCTGTCCCAAAAACGCAGGCACTCGGGGCCCAGGGGAAGCCCCCAGCTGGGAAAATCACACTTCAGGAACAGGTTGAGACCCTCAAGTGGCCCCTGCCCCATCCCGTGGAGCTGTCCCAGGAGGGGATGGCAGACCACAGCCTCCCTCGTGCTGCACAAGTGTCCCTCGTTTTCGTGAAGCCTTCAGAACTGAAGATATTTGCAGCAGCACTCGGCAGCCAAGTCCTCCTACCAGCTATTTTTTCCCCCTCCCTATCTGCTTCGGTAGAGAGAGATCGGGATGTTCTTTCTAAAGCCAGAACAGTTTCAAACGTGTTGACATGCTTCCTTCCACGGGCGCTCAGCCTCACAGGAAAAAAAAAAACACCACACATGACCACGTTATCATGCACAACCCAGGAACAGCTGCAATTCGGGAACACAGGACCAGGAGCCCTGCAAGCACAGCACAGCCCCACGCACCTCAGACCCCCCTCTTCACACAGGGGGGTGGTTACCAACGCTCACCCCTCTGAGAATTCACCGAGACAGGGAGGAATGGGCTTGTAACAGATGAAATTCAGGCAGAAAAATCAACCTTGCTACTCACATCCACTTCAGAACTACCCAGCACACCCCACAGCCTGCTCCCTGGCAGGGTGAAGGTGTTGAAAGACCAGGCAGCAACCCAGCGAGGACAATTAAGTTAAAAACTAAAGAGGAGACAAAGCCAGGAGTGCCTGGAAAGCAGCTGGCAACGCTGCAGAGGAGGCAGCAATCGAGTTATTCAGTCAGACACCGCTCGTCTGCACACTCAGCCTACAGGCTGGAGCTCCTGGGTTCAGTAGGAGAGACCTCAGCTGGTGCTGGGGGGTGTGAGAAGGCTGCTGAAGGCGTTACGGCTGTGCCAGGGCCTGTCCCAGCCCAGGGAGGTAACCCCGAGCTCCTTACCTTGATGGCTCTCCGCACTATCATGATGGCATCGTGCAGGGACCGTTCCGTCTCCTCCATGAACTGCTCGGCGCCTCCTCGCAGGATTATCGTGCACGTCTTGGCTTTCGGGCAGCCCGTGAAGAGGTTATACCTGCCAAAAGCACAACACGGCAATGGTTGAGGCAAACAAAAAGGGCAGGGCTGCTCCTCGGCAGGCTTAGCACCAACACGACACAGCACGAGGACGGAGAAGCTCTTTTTATTCACGAGTGACACGCCTGCTGACCCCGGGAAATCTGCTTTCTGCTGCTAAGGGCTTTGCGCTAAACCGGCGCTCTCATTTTCACTCGGCAGGAGCACAGCAGATGTTAGGAGGCAGCCCCAAAGAGGATTTCTCCTCTAGCAACGGGAAGAACCCCACTGCAGCTTCACAGCTTCATTTACGGAGTGAAGTGGCACCGTGGGACACCAGGCGATGCCACCACCAGGCCCAGGAGGCGCAGCTTTAAGTCTGAATGAAACACCACCAGGCCTCCTACACTGCACCAGGGGAAAGATAGTTAAGAAGCATAAAAGAGAGGTAAAATAAGCCTTAAAAAAGAGTTTACTGCTGCTCCTCAGCCTCACACAAAGCAGTAACGATGCAGCCTTGTTTTCAGCATCTCCCAGAGCATCTCACACCTGCCACCACTCACACCCTCACTTTTCCAGCTAATATTGGAGCGTTTGCACAGGGCTCCAGGCTCACAGCCGGCACATTTACCTATCTCCTCCGATCTGAGTCTCCTCGAAGAGCTCGCATCGGCCCAGCACGTCGTCTGCCAGGGCGTTCACGCTGGTCTGAATGGATCCGCCGCAGGCCTGCACGGGAGGAAGATAAGCGTGGTGTTACCAGCACTGACAAACAAGACAAATTTGCCCAGCAGGCTACCGCTCTTCTGAGACAGCCCAGCCTTTTAGCTGATGCAGAACCACCCCGCAGGTCAGATTCAAGAAAAAACACGATCTACTTTCCTCCCATCTCGAGTATCTAGGCAGGCTACCAGCAAGAGAAGTGATCCTCGACAGCAAAATGAGATTATGCCTCTTCTAAGTGCTGACTCACGGGCTCTGGAGTCCAGCAGCTACACAAAGGCAGCTCAGAGAAACCCACTCACAACAGAACGGGCAAGGAGCAGGGAAAATAAACTTCTAGCAATGCAGTGCGCAGCACCTAATATGGTGTAACACCAGGGAAATTAAAAGCAGCACATCTGCAACCAGTTTGTGATCGGTCACTCCACCAAGGAACAGCTTTGTCAGTATGCTACAACTTCACACCGTGACCATTTCCTCAACGAAACCACGCGATTTTTGTTTTAAATCTTCATGTTTAGTCACTGAATGAGCCCTGTTTTGGGAATGGCATGACCAGCCTGGCACTATTCAAGCTAAATTCCGAATCTTTACCCCAGGAACAAGGCAGCTCACCATCATGGTTCTCTTGAGATCTTCCTCCGGGACACGGCCAGCACAGAACATGTCTCTGTCCGCGAAGTACTGAGTAGCCACGTCGCCGATGGGAAGCTTGGACAGGACGACTTTGGCTCCCGACTTGTGGATTTTGTCTAGCTTGTCGTACAAAATGTTCCATTCGGCGTCCACGATGGCCTGGTAGTCCTGGCAGGGAGGAGAGAAACGGCCAGCAGTGGTGTTAGAGAGGATTAAACACAGCCCACTGCACCCGGGCTCTTCTAAAGCAAAGGCAGCAGTGACGCTGCTCCGTGTGGCCGTGGCAGCCAAGTGCTTCCCAAGACTCAGAGGCAATTTTAGGTCGCTTCATCTTATGACGAAGAAGCACATCTGTTAAAATACTGCCGGCAGCAGAGCCAAGTAGATAAAGGGGTTGCGTGACCTGAAGAAAAGGTAGCTACAGCTTGAGAGAGAGAACACGAGGAGGAGGAAGGGATTATACTGATGTCAGAGGTGTTTATAGAGCCGTGCAAGGACACTGGGGCGAAGAAATTCAGCGTTCTCTCAGAAAGGAAAAACAGACTTGGAGAAACTCCGTGCTTTAGCAGCGTGCCCGTGCTTGACAAGCCTTACACACGAGCCTGCCGCGTTCCAGCTCAGTGAAGCAGAGCCACGGGCAGCTAGGAGAGCTTCTGACAGCACACAGCAACACCACACACAGCCGCTGAGTGCAACGGGAAGAGTCACGTTCACCGAAACAGAGAGGAGAGCTTCAAGGAAACAACTCCTGACACCACAGCAGGGCCAAGACCCAAAACACAAAGCACACAGATTTTTAGACACTGCAATCATGCAGGAGCCAAGCACAGGCAGCACTTTCCAACGTGGTCGCTCTCTGCCACCTCGTTTCTTAAGGTTATTTATTTATTTCCACGAGTTGGAAAGAGATCTACTGCCTGAACAGCTACCTCGTTGGCTTAAATACACGCAGGCTTTTTCCACATGTAAAGTGCCACTTAATTAAGACTTCCCTGGGAGGCCACTCGTTCAGCATAAAGAAGTCACCACCCAGCTGTAACTGAGAGCAGAAAGGTGCCCTAAAACCTCTGAAATTTAAGGTCTGTTACACTTCCCCCAGCACAGGCAGCAGGGACTCTCAGGAGGATGCAGGCAGAGCAGCCAGCTCCCTGCCATTTGCCCCGAGGCAGGAGAGGCTCCCCCCTTTCAGCTCTTACCTCCACCGTGTTCACTCTGACTTCGGCGTTGTCCTTCTCCGCTTTGAGCTCCAGCTCCACGTTCAGCAGGGCGATTTTGGGAGCCTGGTACTTCTTGGGCTGCATCTCAAACCCGGCGTAGGAAAACGTCTTCTTAAAGGCAACTCCGGCCACCAGCTGCGAGTCCTTGAGGAGAGGGAGTTTTGTGAGGCTCAGCCTCCCAAGGTTTTCTCTGCGGGGTTAATTACCCCCCCGGGAGACTCCCTGCTTCTCAGCCCTCATTTACAAAGCGCTCACCAACAGCTGTCTCCTTTGATTAACCCACTTTTAAAGCAAATAAGCAGCAAATATTTTCCTCTCTCTGTTCACAACACCAGCTTCTGTCGTTTCCTTCCCATCCCTCAAGACACTGCAGCAGGAGATGCTACACACAATCTCCAGATCAAGGGATGGAGCAATCTGTTCTCCCTCTGATGTCTTTCCCATTTCTGCCCTTTGAAGACAGACACTTCTCATCCGCAGCCCCACACCTCTTTTTTTTTCTTCCCCTGTTTTGTTTCTACAAGCTCCACCACCATCCCTAGGACTGCTCTGCAGCAGGACTACCCTGCCCAACACTGCCCCCTGCAGTGAACTTCTCGACTTGGTGGCTAGGAGAGAAATTGGCACTAAATTTCCTGCCCCACGGGCATCAAGTCTCACTGCAGACTCAGCTCTGCCCAGGGAGCATCCATCATTTCACCCTCCTCAGCCAGGAAAAGCTCAGATTTTCCGTGCTAGCTGACAGGGCGAGGTGACCAGGATCCACCACGAGCCAGCCCCAAAAAGCAGCGTGCTAAGTTATCTGCCCCAGCCACAGCCACCTCTCCAAGGAGTTTAAAAGGTGAATACAAGGGCAAAATGATACCGAGCAGGTGGAGCTGCTTCTATCCAGACAGGGAGGCTCCCCCCTGCCCAGGGAGGCAATTTCTGCAAGCCCCAGAATACCACTAGGCCCAGACACCAGGAAAACAGTTGCTGAAACATCCCTAATTCAGGTGTCTCGGCAAGATAATGGGGTATTTTTGTTTTCTCTCAATGAAAATGCTCGTGCAAAGCGTTTACAGACAGCAACAGCCACAGAATAATGATTCAGTGACTGTGGCAGGCTTTCCTCTCCAGCAGGAGCAGCCCAAGAAGCAGGCCGAACCTCACAGGGGCTGCAGTCACTGCCCCCTACCCTCCAAGGCAGGTTCCCAGAGCACTTACTTCCAGAGCCCCTCCTTGCACCTTCTTTATCCCGATCATTTTGAGCTGCAGCAAGTCGTCCAGCATCATGACAGCATCCACCACCATCTTGGAAAAAAAGTCCTTGCTCTGGGAGATCAGCTTGGAGCTCAGGGCTGTGGCTGCACACTTCTCCAGCAGGCTTCTCTGCTCGCTGCAGGGGAGGAAAAGACAAAGCCTTGTTGCTGATTTCCTTTCACAAAACCCCAAAACATGTATGACAGACCCACTCAAAGGGACAAGGATCAACTCCTGGCCACGGATGGGGAAAGCAGGGCATGTGGAAGCCAAAAGAGACTTGTAAATCCTAAACTCAGACCTGTACCAGTGGGGCTGGCTGGCTTTTAGATACCACATGCCCAAACAGAATAGAGGGGCTCGAGCACCCTCGTCTTCATCCCAAGGTGGTATGGAGTTTGGGACACCTTCAGAGGGATTCAGGTTCTCCGAGCGTTACCTCGGGTAACATAAGCTGTGACAGAGTTCTGCTCTGACAGAAATTCCACTGAAGGTGCTAGGAAGGTCTAATCAAGTAGATAAAAGCATAAAATGCAGGGAGAAAATCATCTCTAGCATTATCATCTCATTTCAGTAATTATTTCATTAACGTTCTCAGCCGTTTCCCTTCATGTACTCGGCAGCTAAGAAGGGATTTGATTTTAAGGGAAGCACCGAGCATTTAACACTGCCAGCGATTCCACCAGACGCTACAAGTCTCCGCTGTCACTTGACAGAAGAAATGAGGCCACTTATTTTGGTACCCAGCCTCCTCCAAGTGCTCAGGAAAACACTGCCCCACTTTGCTGCAGCAGCAACCCAAGCGAGAGCACAGCCCCTTCCCTGCAGGAGCAGGAAATTCCAAGAGCTCAAGAAAAACCCCAGTGTGGGGCCACAGCTGCTCGTCCCGACCTCAAGAGCTCAGCCAAAGCCCCAGCAGGAGGCAGCAAAGCCTCGCAGCCACCAAGCGAAGCCCAGCTCCACAAGCAGGTCACCCACCAGGGAAACTTACTCTTTATCTTCCTTCTTGACGGAGACAGCGATGTCTTTGATCTTGTTCACAGCCTGCCAAAACACAAGCCAACAGCTGGATTAACGATTCCTGCCTGTGAGCCGAGCAGATCTCCAACTTCTCTTTGTGTTTTATGCCAGCTTTTATCCCTTCCTTCAATGTAACCCAAGTTTCAAGCACTTCACAGCTGTAAGAAACCCAGCAAGTGTAAGAGAAAGGGGAGAGGCTCCAAGCTGCACTGCTGCTTTCAGCAGAGATCTGGGAAACCCCATCCACACACACACACACACACACCAGACAACCAGCACATACAGCTAAAAACGTTTATACACAACCTCAGCCCATGCTCTGAGCAGAACTCTCAGACTCCACCTGCTGTAGTATTTGCTGTTTTAATGGCTAGAAGCTTAATGAGGTCATTAAGAGGCTTCTTCCTTTTCAAACCATAGAAATAACAGCTTTAAAGAACTCTGGTGGGATTTTGAACCGTTATCTTTGCACTTTTAAGAGCCTCCAAACCCAGTTCTCAAATCCAGCCAGGCATTACAACCGAGGGAGTTAACCCCCAGAGAAGGCTCAGCCTGACTGACTGATTTGCTTCACGAGACGTAAGGTGTACAAGGAGCAGCAGAGATCTGAAAGTGAATTTTCCCACTTATTCATCCCTCCTTGGAGAAAAAACAGAGGAACAGCGCCCCAGAGGCACGGGCTGGCAATAACAGCTCAGTGATACCAGAGAACAGCTGACGCTTGCAGCGAGACACCAGGAGATGGCTACTGACACCCCCACTCGGCTCCACCACTGGCTTTGGCTTGGAAAAAGGATTTTATTTCATTCCCCTCCTCCCCAGAAAAGGCTGCTCCCCCCAGATGGGCTGGCAGAGCATGCAGTGCTGCCTCACCAGCTGCGTGGCGGTGCGGAAGGCACGGATGATGATCTGAGGGTGGAGGCCTTCCTCCACGTAGGGCTTCACCTGCTTCAGGAACTCGGCAGCGAGCAGCGTGACGGACGTGGTGCCGTCGCCAACCTGCACAGACAGAGATTTTGCGTCACCGCCTGCAGAGTGGCTTCCCGAGGGCTTCTCTGCTCACAGGTTTGCAGCTGGATTCTTTGGTTATCGTGAAGCACTGGGTTCAGACTCTGCCCCATTTGAGGGCACGGTGACACCTCCCACCTCCCAGTTACCCCTGCTCACCAGATGGGATCTTGGCACTTCAAAATTCCCACCCCTCTCCCCACCTCTGGCTGAAACAGCACACGGGATTCCGAAGTTATCACAAGAACAAAAGCACCAGTAAAGAAACCAGGCTAAAAGTCAGCACTCCACGATCAAACCCCCCGAATTAACACCACGTGCACACCGGTGCCACCAGGCACACCGCGGGGTCACCCTCCTACCTCGGCATCCTGAGACTTGGCGATGTCCACCAACGTCTTCGCAGCCGGGTGGACAACGTCCAGGAGCTTCAGGATGGTGGCGCCGTCGTTAGAGATGGTGGCTTTGCCTGTAATGGATTTAAACGAGGAAATTAAACTCAAATGCCCCAAATACAGCCCTCAGCACCACAAAACGGCCGTGTCAGCTTAAGCAGAGCTTTGCAGACCTCAAAGACCTCAAAAAACACCAACCAGCCAGTCCCATCACTGTGAATTTTGTCAAGTCGAAACCACCACAGGCTCTAACCCCAAACTGCCATTTAAAATTATTTCTTTCAGCCAAATTACTGCATTGTTTCCTCTCTGCCATGTGATCTGCAATGCAGTCACCACGATATTTTAACACAGCCATGAGCTGGCTGACAAGGACAGCTCCGGGCCCCTCCCTGTGACAGAGGAGAGCCCAGGACAGCTGTTGCATGGAACATCAGCAGGAAAAATGCCACATTGACAGTGCCCTTTTAGCCCAATTCTGGGGCAAATTAAATGTAGTTTGTCGAAGTGCTGAACAAGTCTCCGCATCAGTTAAGGGAGAGGCTTTAAATTCATCTCCCTCTACTTCTGAATAGTCATGGTAGATTAAAAGAAACACACAGAGATATCCTAGTCTGATACTCACATAAAGAAAGAGGCTAGAAATAAACCATATTATCCACTGAGCAAATTTAAAATTAAATTTAAATAATATTGAAATTTCAAGTGATGTTTTTAAATACAATCATTATAGTTTGCATTTGTAAGAAGTATTAAAAGGGTTCTAAGACCTTACAGTAACAGGGATTTAAAAAACAACACTCTTTTAGTGAATTGAAACAAGTCTTTTCGGAGGGGTGAGTCTCATCCGTAATCACACAAAAATAAACCCAGTAGCATCCACTGACCTCATCCACACTCGCTCTGTGAAACCAAGAGCTAAGTAACCCCACGCAAATTATGAGCCTCATTATAAAAATAACGGGATGGGGGAGTGAGAGAGGAAGTCAGGGATACCTGAGGACCATGTTTGGGACACACAGCTCCTCCTTCCTGCCACGGATGTGCATCGAGTCACCCTAAGCGTGGATCTCAGCAGCTTCCCAACAGAAGCAGAGCTGCCTGAACCCCAGCAGCAGGCAGCTGGGACGCCTGCACCAGCTGAGGCCAGAACCAAGGCACCAAACTGAGCCCTGAGGCAGGAGCTGCACCTCTGTGCTGCGAGCTGAGCTCAGCACGGGGCAGGGAAGCTGAATTCTGCACAAATGCTTACGTTAGTTTAAAAAATATGAATTAAATCATGTTACAGAACAGCCATTAGCTGCAGGAGGAGCCTCGCCAAGGCTGCTTACCCCGGTCATCCACGATGAGCTTGTCCATGCCCCGCGGCCCCAGCGTGGTGCGCACGGCCTCGGCGATCACCTGGCAGGCATTGATGTTGCTGACGAGCTGCGGGATCCCCTGCGAGGTGTCGGTGCCCTCCTTCAGCAGGATAACCGGTGTTGGCTGCGGGGAGAACAACACGGCAGGGCTGGTACTCCCCTCTCAGTGCTCTGGGGCAGCCCAGCACGATCCCACTGCACAACGAGGCCAAGGACAAAACCTGCAGACCCCTCAAACCCCTCTGCCCAAAGTACCAGCCACTCAGCTTTTAATTTTAACCACACTGCTCCAAAGCAAGGCTCAAAGTCCTTCCATGGGATAACAGCAATCACTGAGCCAGCAGGATGTTTGGCACAGCAGAACCACAGAATTATTAGGGTTGGAAAAGCCTCAAAGATCATCTGGTCCAACCACCCCCTGCCACCACTGTCACCCACTGAACCATGTCCCCAAGCACCTTCCCTCAAACACCCCCAGGGATGGGGACACCACCACCTCCCTGTCACCCCATCCCCATCCCTGACCACTCTTTCTGACAGAAACGTCTCATTTCCCACCCAAACCTCCCCTAACACAACTTGAGGCCATTCCCTCAGTCCTACCACAGTTACCTGTGAGCAGAGGCCGACCCCCAGCTCCCCACAGCTCCCTTCAGGCAGTAGCAGAGAGCAATGGGGTCTGCCCTGAGCCTCCCCTTCCCCAGCCCAAACCCCAAACCAGTTCCCTCAGCCACTCCTCATATATTTTGTGTCCCAGGCCCTTCTCCAGCTTCATAGCCCTGCTCTGGACATGCTCTAGTGCCCTGACGTCATTCTTGTACTAACAGCCCTTTCCCTGTCACATCTCAAGCCGCAGCCCATGCGACCAAAAGGAGAACAACTGGATAGCAATGTATGCAGAGAGAACGTGGTGAATGAACACAAAGCGTTCACAAAGCGACCACACCTGCCTGATGTCAAACGTGGGGAGAGGTCTCTGAAACACAGGCAGGGCCTAGAGGGCATCCAAGCCCCCAGCAGGCCCCTCGCTGTGCTCCACAAAGGGAACCGGGCGTGTTGTGCAGGCACAGCCCGCGTCTGTCACCCCCAGCTTTAAAACACCTTGAGGGCAGGACGACCACCACCAGGGGTGAAGATCCGAGGGCTGGGAGCGCCACAGCCCGCCCCACACCAAGGCCACCGTGTGGGGGCCGGATCCCAACGGGGAGCAAACCCCGCACCCCCTGCTGGGACTACAACTCCCAGCAGGCCCCGCGGCCGCCCCCCAACCCCTCAAACCCGGGCCTAGCCCCCGGCCCGCCGCCCGCCCGCTCCCCCCGGCCCGGCCGCGGCGCCATCCGCGGGCCCAAAGCGCGATGGATCCCGCCGCATCCCCTCCTGCGATGGTCCCCGAAGGGCGGCGGGGGCCGGGCGAGGCAGCGGCGAGGCGGATGGCGGAGGATGGGGACGGATGGCGGCGGATGGCGCTCACCATCATCCCTGCGGCGCTCCTCGCGGCGGCTCCCGGCTGCGGCAGGCCCCGCGCCCCACAATGCCCCGCGCGTTGCTAGGCAACCACTTCCGGCCGCGCTCGCTGGTCCTGGAGGCCAGAGCGGGCCCCGTCGGGGGGGGTGCCCTTCTATCCCCCGGTGACCATAGAGACGGGTGGGGGTCACTATTTCGCAGGGGGCGCGGCCCCCGACGAGCAGCGCGCGGGTATGGATCTTTATTTGGCAGGCCCGCTGGAGGACCGCCCCCCCCGCTCCCTTCTCGGCCCCTCAGGAGATTGACAGCGGCGCCGCCCAATGGGAAGGCGAGGCGGGGGCGGAGCGGCCAATGGGAGCGGCGCGGGGGCGAGGGGGGCGGGGCCGGGCGCAGCCATGCTCCGCCGCTCGCTGTGGCTCTGCCTCTGCCTCTGCTCCTGCCCGGCCCGCGGTGAGCGGCCCCGGGGACCCCCGGGGACCCCCAGGGACACCCCCGGAGAACACCGGAGACCCCCGGGAACCCTCAGGGACCCTCGGGTTCAGGCCCAAGCGCTGCCGGAGGGTGCAGGGCCCGCCCGGCCCAGCGCCCCTCAGCTCCCCTCAGTGCCCCTCAGAGCCCCTCAGGGTCCCCCAGCCCCCCTCAGCCCCCCTTACCCCCCCTCAGAGCCCCTCAGCTCTCCTCAGAGCCCCTCAGGGCCCCCCAACTCCCCTCAGGGCTTCTTATCTCCCCTCAGACCCCCTTAGCCCCGCTCAGGGCCCCTCAAATCCCTCAGCTCCCTTCAGGGCCTCTCAGCCCCCCTCAGAGCTCCCCAGCCCCCCCCAGGGCCCCTCAGGGCTTCTCAGCCCCTCAGGGCCCCTCAGCTCCCCTCATTCCCCCTCAGTGCCTTTCAGGACTCCTCAGCCCCCCTCAGGGCCCCTCAAATCCCTCAGACCCCCTTAGCACCCCTTAGAGTCCATTAGCTCCCCTCAGCCCCTTCCCAGGTCCTTTTTTATTATTTTATTATTATTATTATTATTATTATTATTTTAATTAATTTTTCTATTTTTTGTTGGGGAGTTTTGTGTTTTCCCTCAGCCTCTCACCGCCTGCTCTCCCCCACCCCGCAGGCCTGCGCATCCACGAGTACCTGTACTTCCAAGTGCTGAGCCCTGGCGACATCCGCTACATCTTCACGGCCACGCCGGCCAAGGATTTCGGCGGGGTGTTTGTAAGTACGGCCATAAACCCACATCCCCTCCTGACATTTCACCACGGGGACGTTTGTAAGGATGGGAATAAACACAGATCCCATCCTGATGTTTCACTGTGGGGCCCCCACCTTGACGTTTTGCCACTTCAGGGCCCCCGATATCATTTTTTTATGGAAAACGAGCAAATTTAGCAAATTTCTTCTCCATAAACCTTCTCCTGGCAGCCCTAAAGCCCCCCCGGGGCGCATCCCACGGGGGGCAGCGGGACAGAGAGGGGCGGGGGCAGCAAATTTCGTGCTCAGCCCCGCTCAGCCCTGCCTGTCTTGCCCTCGGAGAACACAAGGTACGACCAGATCCACCTGGTCCCAGCGGATCCCCCCGAAGCCTGCGGAGAGCTGAACAATGGAGTCTTCATCCAGGACCAGATCGCTTTGGTGGAGCGGGGGTAGGTCCGCGCTGCGGGAGCTGCTTTTGGGGGGTGGGGGGGGGGACCTCGAGGCAGGATTGGAGCCGCTCGTGGGGCGGTTTGTGGCAGTGCCACGGCACGGAAAGGTGCTGCCACCACCCCCAGCTTCTCTCTGGGACCTTCCCCACATGTGGAAAAGAAGGGAGGATGCTTTCAGCCCCGAGTGTTTCACGTGGCAGCTCTTAGAAAGCAGTTGGAAAAAGCTGTATTTTTTTTTTCTCTTAGGAAAAAGTGGCCCAACAGCAACATTTGGGCAGCCACATCCTTAAATATGAACGCAGGGAGGTCTATTTTTATTTATTCGAGTCTGATTTACTCAAAGAGGCGTTGGGAGAGGCACGGTGACAGGGAGATGGATCCTTTTGTGGGTATCTCCAGCGCTTTGTGCCTCAGTGGTGCCTCTGCTGGCTGCAGAGGCTGAACCCGAGGCAGATACCCACAAATCTCCCAGCTTTGCTCCCCAAAAGCCCTCAGTTGGGACAAAATATTCCTGATCCCGTGCCCCAGGGGCTGCTCGTTCCTCTCGAAGACGCGCGTGATCCAGGAGCACGGAGGGCGGGCGGTGATCATCGCGGACAACGCCTACGATAACGACAGCTTCTACATCGAGATGATCCAGGACAGCACCAGGAGGACGGCCGACATCCCCGCGCTTTTCCTCCTGGGCAGGGACGGGTAGGTGCCTCGGGGGGGCTTCTCCTCAGCCCCAATCTCACGGGAAGGGCCGAGAAAATCCCGTTCCTGCTAAAAAGGGAGCTCCCGGCGTCCTACCAAGCTTTGAGCCGGATTTTTGGTGGATTTTGTCTAATTTAACCAAATTTCTGAGCCGGCCAGAGGTCTGTGCTCACCCCGGGGCTCCGTTTTCCCCTCCCCACGTCGCTTTTATCCTCGCAGCTACATGATCAGGCGCTCGCTGGAGCAGCACGGGCTCCCCTGGGCCGTCATCTCCATCCCCGTCAACGTCACCAGCATCCCGACCTACGAGATGATGCAGCCCCCCTGGACCTTCTGGTAGCAGCGGACTGAGGACTTGGTTTTTTTGGGGGGGAATCCCTGGATTTCACCCCCCCGCGGACCTGTTCTCCCAAAATCCCAGCCCCACGGGGGAGATCTTCGTGCTGGCGTGGAGCTGGGCAAAACCCCAGCGCCCGAGGTGGGGCCTCGAGCAACCGAACAACCTTTGTAGGGACTTTTTGGGAGGGAGGGGACGGCCCGGTGCCTCCCCAGGAAGGTTTTAAGGATGCCAACGGGAGTTTGTGGTGCTGATTCGGGGGGGATGCAGCATTACAACCCGAAGGGGAGGGGAGGGAGGTGGATACGGGCTCGCCCATCCCCTGTGTATTTTTGGCTGAGCTAATGAAGTCTGGACAAGTTTTAGAGAGAGGGGAGTTTCTCTTTTTTTTTTAGCTGCGGATAAAAGAACGATTTCATCCCTTTTTTTTTCCCCCAGTACCCTTCCCAAGCTGCCTCCTGCCGCTGCGGCAGGGCTCGTGGCTGCCCTCACACCTCACCCTGCCCCCCCAAAATCCTAAACCCCATCCTTTTTGTACCTGCTGTCCCCCCAGTTCCCACATAACCGCAAAGACGCAGCCCTGGGGCTCACCAGGCTCAGTTTATTACCAACACTGAAGGGCCCGGGGGGGCCACCCGAGGCTGGGGACAAGCAGAGGGGCGCGGGGCTGGCAGGGATGGTCGTGGCAGAGGTAACCAGCTCCCCCCAAACACCCCTGGAAGGGAACGGGCTGGAAAAACAGCTCCAAAAACAAACAGGGTGGGGGGAAAAAAATAACCCCGGGTGCTTCCCAGCCTCGCTGTGAAACCCCAAACATTTTCTGGGCTCTGGGAGGGGGGATTTGCTTGCACGACCCAGCCTGTGGCAGCTGCAGCCCTCCCTAAACAGCCCAGCAAGGAAAGCTAGGGCTGAGGGAGGGAGGATTGATGGCCCACCCCCACGGATTTGGGTGTCTGAGCCACCCCGAGGCATTTTTGCCCCACTTTTCAACCCGTTTCACCCCTCAGTTGCTGCTGACCGAGCTCAAGGCGTGGAACGGAGCGCGCAGAAAGCCCCCAGCCCCTCGGCGTGTTAATACAGACATTAAATAATTCCCCTCGTGCACGCACACCCACACACTCACACTCCCCTCATCCCTGCGGGGTGGGAAACGACACCCCCACGGCCCCAAGAGCCCCTCCAGCTGCCCCTACAACCACCACTCGGCCCCAAGAGGTACCGGGATGAGGCAGGGGGCTGCTGGCTCGCCCCCGATCCTCGCAGGGAGGACGGGGACGGCCTCACATGCACGCACACACAGCACGAGGGCAGGTGGAAGCGGGGCCTGCCTCCTGCTCCCTCACTGCCCTGCTCCGACACAGCTCCACGCCCCCCGACCCCACAACACAACCCTGTTTTTGAATAGTTAAAGCTGCAGCCCTCCGGGAGGACCCTTTCCTCTCGCCCGTCCCTTTTCCTCTCGCTCACACGTCGGTCATCTCGTCCTCCAGCTCGGCGTCGTCCGTCTCCCCTTCGCCTTCCTCCTCCTCGTCCGACGTCGCGTCGGGGTCGTCGGCTTGCGCCAGGCACTTGGGACACGAGCAGGTGAACAGGTAGTTCTCCCTGGGAGAGGGGAGAGGAAGGAAAAAAAAGAGGGAGGGAGGTGAGAGGGGCACAGATCTGACGAGGCAGGGGGCTAAAACAGGTGGCACTCGTGGGTTTGGGGCTGCTGGGATGGGGTTGGGGGGTGTCTGCCCCCTACCTGAGTATCTTGTTGCGGCTGTGTCTGCTCCGCTCCCTCTGACAGCAGTCCAGGTAGCTGATGCAGATTTCCTGCCAGCAAAAAGAAAAAGGGCCGGGCTGAGAACCGCCCCAAAAGCCTCGTGGAAACGCGGGGTCAAGCGGCAACTCCGTGGAGTAAGGCTGAAATTCACCCCAGCCAGGGAACCGTCCCGTGACGGGACAAATAAAGAGGTACAGGGCTGGGGTTTGGGGTTTGGGGTG
The DNA here is from genome assembly GCF_964211825.1 of Aythya ferina. NCBI lineage: Eukaryota > Metazoa > Chordata > Aves > Anseriformes > Anatidae > Aythya > Aythya ferina. The sequence goes on along the minus strand of NC_140300.1, from coordinate 1,987,984 downwards.
AAGGTAGGGAACCACCGGGTTCGCCCGCACGCCTCTGCCTCACCTCTCCTGCTTCGATGTCCTCCAGAGCCGTCAGATGCAGGAGGAAATTGTTGTCTGGGAAGGACGTCTCGGCGTTGGGGATGCAGCTGTGGTTACCTGGGGGGGATGAACGCCAGTCAGGGCTCCTCCAGACAAAGGGAACATCCAGGACCCCAAAACAGGCAGCGGGGCTTGTGCCAGCCATCCCATGTGGCCCAGGAGCACGTTTCGCTAGCCAAACCCTGCTTTTTTGGCTACTAAGCAGTGCCTCCAACAGGGAGGGCCACAGCTGGGCTAAGGACACGACGCTGTGGCCACCCCACCCGCACGGGGGACACGCTGGGGGCTAGGAAAAGGTGACTCGGGCCAGCAGGGCGCAACCCTCCCCTGGCTGCCAGCTCCTCCCGCAGCCCCTCTCTTACTTACAGCAGCTCTGCAGCACGTAGAGACCCGATCCCTCGCAGTTGAGGAACTCTCCCGATTCTGCAGCAGAGTAAGAATAACGTTAAGAGTGGGTTAAGGCCTTGTGGGGGCTGCTCTGGCTCTGCCACGCACGCAGCACGAGGAGAAAACCCCCAGCCAGCTCCAATTTGTGGCAAGCAGGGAGAAATTTCTTCCCTCTGCACTTCCACACGGCCTTTACTTGTTGTTTTTTCCCTTTCCCCTTTAGTTAAATCGTTTAATAATAGTTTTTCCTTAATAATTCTTCATTCCCGTTAATTAACTCATCCTTATCTCAGCCAAATGAACAGCACAGGCAGGTCTTTGAGTGTTTTGAGTGTTTTTTCCAAACGGGATCCCTCGGCTGAGCCTTCCTTTTCGAGCCCTCACCCTTCTCGATGTCCTTGTAGAGCTGGTCGATGAAGGCGTCCAGCTCCTCTCGCTGCAGCATGGGGAGATCCAGCGCGTCGCAGGCGTGCACCCACTGGCTCAGGGAGCTGTCGGGAAGCAGAAAAACACCACTACAGCCCCACAGCGCTGCGGGGGCACGGTGGGACCCCATATGGGGTGGTCTAAGGGTTAAATTCGTGTTTCGAGCAGCCACGGTCTGGCAGAGGGACACTAAAAGGTTGGACGGAGCCGAAATGAAGGGCTGCTTTTAATTTTCCCTCCCCCCAGCCCCACTCCTCACATCCAAACCCAGAAATTACTGAGGTCGATGCAGATTTGCAGGCTGTGCACCCCCTCCGTGCCCCGTTTTCGCAGCCCTGCAACAAGCACCCAGGAAAGCCTCGTTACCTGGTTCCTATGCCTTGGCCGTTGGTCCCAACAAGGGCAAAGAGGGATCGAAAGCCTTCTGGGGTGAACCACTGCAGAAGGGAGGTGAGAAATCAGCTGAGGCCAGGCCAGTGGCTGCAGCACCTCGCCCTGCACGTACCCCAAACCCCACAGGGAGCTTTAGGGGCAGCGAGAAAGGGGCAGAGTCCCAGGGCAGACGTGACCCAGGGGAACTGGCACCCAAAAAAAGGTCCTGCCACGCTCCTGGGTTAGGAGCAGGTGACTCAACTCACCCTGCTGAGATGCTCATCGTAAAGGGCTTCGGTGAAGAGCAAGCGCAGCAGCTCCAGCTGGCCCTGGCAGAACATGGAAACACCTTTAGGGTGCATCAACACCACAGGGAGTCAGCCCCAGGCTGAGAGCTCAACCCAGCGCAGGGCAGGAGGCTCAGGAGCCAGGCTCCTCATCCTTCCCTGCAAGGCTGGAGGGTTGACGCCCTTAAAGCAGCAAGAAACTGCTCATTTTAGCAGCAAAACCACCTGCTGAGGAGACAGCAGCTCAATATCATCACCCTGTCCCGTTCCCAGAGCTGAAGCAGTCCCACAACAGAAGGGCCAGCAGGTTTTTGCTGCAGCATCCCAACCCCAAAGCCCTCTAAGCGACCTCCTTCCTCTTTGCCACAGGCACAGGCAGGTTGGAGGGCTCCCAGCACTCGACGCACCCACGTCCTGCCAGGCTCTTACCTTAAATTTGTCCCCCAGCAGTTTGTGAGCGATCTCCTCCTCCTCGTTTGCTGTCTTACTGCAGAACTGCGAGAAGGCCTTGATCCACCAGTCCTTGTCCTTAGCCTGAAAAGGGAATCGAGCAAAGAAACTGCATCAAAACCACTTTCTTCCCCTGCCAAGAGAACTGGGGGGAGAAAACGAGCCCCACTGAACTCAGAGGTGTCCAGCCTGCTTTTCTGTCCAGCCACCAGAAGCAGTTGCATGGCAGGAGTTTACTGCCAGCGAAAGCATTGAGAAAGCCAGGCCAAAGAAGCAGAGCCAAAGGAAAGGTTCCATCCTGCCTAATTAATTTGGGATGGAAAAAAAAAAATATCTGCCTGGCTCAGGACACTGAAGCCTCCTCTGCTGCCTGCTCTGTCTACAACCAGGGATCTCTAGACATTGAAATCTCTTCAAGAAGGAAAGCGCTCTGCCAAAAAGAGATCAGTCCCTGGAAGTAAAAGCCACAGCAGGAGAAAGAAACCTCACACCAGCAGCCGTGGAGTCAAAGGACAGCCGTACCTGTTTGACAGTGGCGACCATCCGGGCCATCAGCATGATGCTGGAAGTCTCCGGTGGATAATGCATGTTTCTGGAGAGGAACAGAGAAGGAAGATGAGATCAGTGCTGGTACGGAAAGAAAAATCCAGAGGGAGGCAGGGGCAGCTGCTATCTCTGTGCTCAGGCCTGAGCTCATCACCAAAGCGGCCAGCCCAGGGAGAGAAGCCTGCACCCACCTGGGAGTCCAGAGGATACAAATAATCCCCTACAACTCCGCTAAACCAGAGCCCAGGGAATAGCCCTGGTCCCGTGGAAACCCAAAGGCTGCACAAGAGCTGGAGTTTGTGACCAGGTTTGGGGCAGGGATGTCACTTCTTCCCCCTCTGTGCCCATTTTGTCACTTGCAAGCAGGGACGGCAATTTATGGACGTGCAGGAGTTCTGTGAGGCGGATCTCCAAGCAGCTGGAGATGTGGCAGGCATGCTCTAAAACTGCAGGAGCGAGCAATGTGCAGCTCAGGGCTTTGTAGCCCTTTGCTAGATGAAAAATAAGAACTGCTCAGCCCGTGTCCAAACCCACAGCCACCCCATGCAGGGATGCAAAGCGAGAACGGTCTTTGGCACTGCTCCCAAGTTAGTGTCACCCAGCCTGTGACACTAGAGCCACCACCTCTGCCCGTGGAGCACCAGGCAGGTCGATCCCCTACCTCCATGCCTCCTGCAGCTTGTTGAGGGGGTGCGTGGGGTCGTCACGGGACGGGCCGAGGCAGAGGACCTGGTGGTACTGCTCCAAAGCGGCCTGCCTGCATTCAGCACTGCAGTACGTCACCTAGAGCGAGGGGCACAGCGCCCGGCGTCGGCTACAGCAGCAGGAAAAGGGCTCCTGGGCCCCGCTGTGTCCCCTCCCTGACCGGTCTCTGAGCCCCAGCTCTTTAGCGATGCGGAAAGGGGAAAGGCAGGAACCCATTTTGGAGCAAAAAGCTTTACTGAGGGCCTGGCCAGATGCTATAAAGGACTCAGCGACCCCAGGCAGGCCACGATCCCTCTCGGTAACCCCATACCTGGCAGCGGGGACACTGCTGGTGCAGGTCTTTCCGGATGCTGCACTGCTCCGGGTGAGGCAGCACCAGGGAGCTCTTCCCCAGCAGCCGCTGGGCGTTCTCCTCCGCCGTCTCCAAAGCCCGCAGGCAGTGATCGCAGGCTGGAGGGGAGAAAACACAACCAGACACGCAGTGAGACGTGTGTTTAAGGGCTGTATGATGCACACCACAAGCATCCTCATTTTGCTGATCAGCTCAGCAGGCAGCGCGGTCTACGCAGGGCAAGGCTCGGCTTGTGTACAAACCCCATTTTTGCATTTCTTTTCTCCAAGTCGCACTATATCATCTCCTTAGACCCAAAAGCACCAGCCCAGCAGTGCAGTTTAAGCCACGTACACTAAAAAAGTTTAAAAACCTTGCTTTTCCAACCAGTGCCCTGTGTTTTCACACCTCCAGAGCACTCCGGCATCCTTGCGGGCTCTACCTTGTGCTGGGGAAATGAGGATTGTCACCCAAACCACACAAAATTTGGGGTCCTCACCCCCTCGGTGGCATGGGGTAATGGGGATTGTCACCCAAACCACCCAAAAATCGGGGTCCTCACCCTTTGGTGGCACGTGGTGCTTTTTTTTTCCAGCTCGAAGGCTGGGCATTTATCCCCTCACACCATTCGCAAGATAAAACACCAGCAGTGCCACACGCCTGGCGGTGCCAAAACCAACCCGAAACCCCTTCCTTTGGAAAAAAAAAATAGCAATTTGTCGATAAACCTTCGCCTTCGCCTCACCTCGGTAGTTGTACAGCGCGTTCCAGAGGAACTGGGAGGCCACCACCGGCCGCTCCACGAAGACGGTCTCCCCTTTGCGGATGCTCCTGGTGGCGAACAAGCCTTTCCCCTGCGAGGGAAGAAAACGTGGTTCAGGGGAGCAGAGAAAAGGGGCCACACACCCCAAAGCGAACCCCAAGTTTTGAGCTTTTCACCCCAAAACCGAGCCCGCCCGAGCACGGCGCTGCCTGAGGCGAGGCGGGGAGCCACCCCCCTGAGGCGGCGCCGGGGCTTCTCCCCCTTTACCAGCGGGGATCCGCCAGGGCTGTGGTGGCAGCGGGGGGCTCAAGGGACCGAAGGAGGAGAGCTGAGGGACAGGGGGAAGGCAGGACGCCCCTCGGGCCGGCCTCACCTTGGCGCTGCTGATGAACCGAGCCTCAGCCGCGGCCCCGGGCTGGGCTCCAGCCGGGGAGCCGCACACGTCCCCCGCCGCGGCGGCCATCTTCGGGCGGCGACTTCCCCGCTCTGACCCGCCGGGGGCGGGAAGCGCTTCCTCCTCCTCCTCCTCTTTCATTTTTTTTCTCCTCCTCCTCTTTTTTTTCTTCTCCTCCTCTTTTTTCCTTCTCTTCACCGCCCTCACCCCCCTCAGCCCCTTGGCCGAAGGGCGGGCGGGCGGGGGCTAGCCGCCATCTTAGCCCTCCCCTCACCTCGCCGCCACCCTGGTCCCCTCCAAAAAACACCAAAAAACACCTCCAAAAATCCTCCAAACGGGGCCTCCACCGTCAGCCGGGAGCGTGACTGGCTCTCCGCTATAAATTAGTGTTTTATTTTAACCACCCTGACGGGGAGGGACAGCCCCTGTCAGGCGAGAAGGCGCTGTGCCCCTCACGGTGTGAGGAGACACGTCCCGCTGCCCTCAAAACCGGCCCAGCCTTCTGCAAAATAAACACAAAATTTACACACGTTAACATGCGACTTTGCTTTCCCCAGCCTGGCTGTCTGCAAACGCCTAAAATCAATGAAAACAGAGAGTTCAGTTGTATTTAATCAGACTTTAATTCATGCCGGCGCTGACAGAACCCGCTTGACTCAGCCCCACTCCTTGATCGCGGGTTTGGGAACGGGGCATGGTTTCTTTGGGGAGCTTTGGGTTTTTTTTTCGCTGTCACTAGGTGTCACTGTCGTCTTGTGGTTCTCCTCCAAGTGCTTAAAATCGTTTTAGTTTTTCTTTCCTGCGAGCCCCTGTTGGGAGCGCTGCTAAGCCGTGCCCGCAGTCCTGCAACAAGGACTGGGGCGCAGGTGAATAAATGCTACCTCAGGACTGATATTTTACTTGCATCTTCACACTAACAGCAAAAAGAGTAGCCATTAATGTAATAATAGCGCCATGTGTCCTCTTTTTGTAAGGTTTCAGTGGAAAGTCATAGTGTAGGAGCATCAGCTTGAGCCACGACCCAACCATTTCTGCCCATGCTATCCCAATGTGGCATTTCTTATTATAAATGCAGTCCCAATTCTGCAGGAACTGGACAAAAAATATCTACTTTCAACCTTAGCGTGGGCTATCAATTTCCAATCTAAAAATAAAAAAATGGGAGGGAGGATGGAAATACATGTGAGTTTTTTGTTTTAATAAATTTCACATTAAAATTAGAGTGGTTGGAAATGTTTCCCCCCTGCTTTCTGGCACTTACAAGTTAAATTTCAGCTGATCTGTTTAAAAGCTGTCCTTGCTCAACTCAAGCCGAGGTCAGTGCACAGGTTTACCAGCAAACACAGACGTGTGTGAGGGGGAAATGCTTGTGTTTGTATTGGCATTTTGGGAAGGAAAATGGGTCAGAGGAAACCACATTGTGATGGCTTCTGCTGCTTGAAAGCTGCTGTTACTTTTTGACAACAGGAGTCTTGTCAGGGGGTTTCCATTTTTTATTTATTTTTTAACCAATTTCCTGGGAAACACAGAAAACCAAGCACAACAGAAAGGATGGATAGCCCATCTTCAGCAGCTGCAGGGCAAAAAGCCACCAAGGCATCGCTGCCCACCTCAAAACCAAGGTGATGCCAGACACTGCCATCCCCACCCAGTCCCATTTCTTTTTTAAAACACGCTATTTTTATTAAGAAACAAAGCAAATAAATAACACTTAACAAGAAAAAAAAAAAAAAAAAAGATATTTCTATAAATAATAAAAGAGTAAAGTGATATACAGTGTTGGGGGTCAGGAGGAGGCACAATGAATTATCCTGAGCTCGCGGCACCCTGGGACTGCAAGGTGACAGCCAGAGCGCTTAGCTGCTGCTGGTGTGGACCCAAAGAATTACTAAAACAGACAGGAAAGCCCAAATAATTGTTTATCACCAGCCCCTCGGAGCCCTTCCACCCACCACACAGCAGCACGGGGTTGCAGATGTGCTCGCCAAGCGCTCCAGGTGCTGCTTCCCCCAGCACCGTGGTGTGTAACGAGGAGAGCAGAGAGCAGCCGCCGTCTGGGCCGGGATCAGCACATCTGGCCGAGGGGCAGGGGGCCGTCTGAAGCAGCAGAGGTGTTGGAAAGCTGTGGTTTTGTAACAGCCCCCGATCCCCACACCTCAGCAAGCCGGGGAGCGCCTTGTTCCCTGCTGCGGCAGCGTGCACGCACCGTGGGGAAGGAAGGCAGCGTTGGAAAGCTGAGAGACCCACGGGGGGTTTGGGAAGGCAAAATGAAGGCAAAAATACAGCAAGGCACAAGATAGGAGGCACTTCTGCTCCAGGGGCAGGCCCAGACCCTGTTCATCATACTGCAAGGATAATATATGAACAGAAATACGAATAAAGATACTATGGGTGGGAGCAAAGGACTTTACAGCTTTTGCTTTTTTTTTTTTGTTGTGATCTCAGTATCAAACATGGGAATCCAGATATCCAGGAGAAACGACCAGGGCTGGTTCTCCTCCCAGCGTGGGTTTCCCCTCTTAGGAGCACACGGTCACCTGCAACACCCTGTGTGCAAATGCCTTCACAGACACCACCCGATCGTCACCCCAGCCTCTCTTAACGGGAACTGTTTGTGCTCCTTGGCACTTCAACAGCAAACGAGATCACACACACGCCTTGCCACAACCGTGGCACCAGCATTGCAGCTGGCCTGGTGATGAGCCCCAGGAACGATGGGGTCTCTGCACTTCGGGGGGGGGGCAAGCTGCATTTCTCTCAGACTGAGAGATTTAAGTCTAGCTTGGACCAAACAAGCACAAAATTGCTTGTACCTCCCATCGGGCAGGCACATCTGCAAAAAAACAAGTGGCAGCTGAATCCCACCAGCTGCTCAAAGCTCAACGTCCACTGTGTCCTCCTCGTGGTCCTTGGTGTCCGTCGTGTCGGCGGAGGCGGGCTGCATCACCCCAAACTGTGCCAGCTTCGCCTTCTTCTGCTCCATGCTCTGCTTCCTCCATTTGATCCTCCGGTTCTGGAACCAGACCTTCACCTAGCAGGGAAACGGCACAAGAGCTCAGCACGAGGTTTTCAGAAATACACAGGGGAGAGCAGAAAAAACTTTAGATCCAGTGTCACGCGAGGATTTCTACTGCAATAAATTGTCTCTGGAGGATCTTAACAATCTACATTAGTCCTCCCCAGCTCGAACTCCCGAGCAAACAGCTTCGTGCGCCTAAATGTTTTTGTTCTTAACAAAAATAAGTAATAAAAAGGATCGTCCCCAGCTGCCCCGTCTCTTACCTGCGTCTCCGTGAGATGCAGAGTTGCGGCCAGGTCGACCCGCTCCGTGCCCACCATGTATTGCTGCTTGAGGAACTCCTGCTCCAGCCGCTCCAGCTGCTCTGGTTTGAAGACCGTGCGGACCCTCTTCATCTTGCAGGGACCCCCGGACCTCCAGGGCCCAGCGGGGCCCAGGGGATCGGTCCCTACACAGTGAGACAACTCCAGACCTGCAAAAAACGGGGATGGAAGCGATTTGCATGGTCCAGGCCATTCCTCCAGCCCTGTGTATGTGCCATGCCCAGCTTGCTTTTGCTCCAGCTGAAACCCTGCAGCACACTGCACCGAAGGGGATCACGAGGAAGTAGCACTAAAAGCAAAGCAGAAATGTCCCCACAGACAGATACAACCTAGAACAGCCCTGGACACGCAGCCAGACCCAAAGAAATCAGGCAGCACTCAATATGAGCGGGGTTTGACCCTTTTACAGGATCCCTGTAACATTATAAAGTCCATCTTTAGGAGCTGCACAGAGAGCTGCTCTCAGAGCAGGTCCTCACCTCCTCATCCCCATCTCTCAGCAGGGTGAAGGAGCCACAACTTTCCTCATCTGCAGAGGCATCAGTGGGATTTCTTTGCGTCTAGCACGGCCCCCAGCCTAGTTGTGGCCTGACGATAACAATAATTACCTAATTAACACACAATACAGCCCCGCCACCGCAGGATCTGCTGGCACCAGCCTCAGAGCAGCGCTGCTTTTGGTCCTAAATCTCATCCCGATCCTGACTCCCACACATCCCCATGAACAGGAGCGTGGCTGTGACCCCCAGCCCTGTCCCCCAAGGACCTCCCGTGAGCCAGATGTCCCCAGTGTCACCCCTAGGACTGCAGAGACCTCGGTCAAGGACTGAGCAAAGGGGGCAGCAGCTGTCAAGGTAGGAAACTTCACATCCAGGGTGCTGGAGTTATGGCACACACATTACTGGGGGCTTTGCAAAGAAGGGTGTAAAGCATTGAGGGATGGTCAAGTCCCTGAGATGCTGGATCGGGGACCTCTGCTCCTCCTCGGAGCCCCAGAAAGGCTCCAGGCAGTGGGACCTGCACACACAGGTGAGCCAACGGTGCCAGAACACCCCCAGGTATCAAAATAAACTCATAAAGGTGCTAAGAACCTGGTAAGCTACATCTGATGCTACAGGAAAATCTGTCCTGCCAACACTCGGGCACACTTTAAGGATGAGAACCCACTTTTAAAGCCAAGCGTGTGCAGGATCAGGGCAGTAACACTCAAATCTGTGTTTTTTGAAACCTCAGCCCCCAAATAAAGAGACCTGGTGGGGATATTGGCTCTGCTCTGAGCAGGAGCTGGGTTTGGCAGCCCGTGGGCAGCATCACCGGGGTGCAGCAACACCAGCTTCAGAGGTGTAACAGGTCTTGGAAAGCCAACAACTCCTTTGTCTTTCAGGGTCATGCTGTACAGAACGACGCTGACTCCTCTCCTGTAATGACTGACACGTTCCCCAGCCACAAACGGGCACCTTGACCTCGTTCATCTCATTAATTGATTAATTGGCAGTAAGTTCTGTGTCTGTGTAAGGATTTGTGCCAGCTCAACAACCCCAACTGCACTTAGGATATTTTCAGAGTTCAAATAATTTCACTGGTCACACTTTTTCCCTATTTTGGTACTTGGGATAGCAGTGAGTGTGACTTCAAGCACGAAATACTTTGTGGAAATAGTTTTACAAACTGCTCAGCTATATTTTCATATTTGTATATGTAACATAATTAACTATATTTCTATATCTGTATATTTGATAGAATACATCGAGTAACACACACAGCTATAAAGATGCCGCCTGGTAAAAGAAACATTATGTTAAATAGTTAGGCTAAGAAGTTAAAAGAAAGATCCAGATAGCAAATGCTTTTGGTGTCTGAATATCGTAGCTGTCAGGATCAGGCTAGAGGTCCCAGTACAGGTAAAACTCTGCTTGGCTGCAGGTTTTGCCTGTGCAATATAGGATCATGCCCTGAATGATGAAAATTTCAAGAAAAAGAAGGGGGCAGCTATCCTGCAGAGAGGCACTGCCTGTAAATTAACCGATTCTGGCCCAAAACTTGCCACTCTCCTCCCTGAGCACACCGCGTGGTGTTAGCATCATCCATAACCACAGCATAAATTTACCCACAGCCATCAATAGCAACAAAATTTTCCTCGGGTGCTCTGGCACTAGGAACACAACCAGTTGTGGGGACCAGGTGCTGCAAGACTTCAGCCAGTGGCCCCAAAATGGTCCCAAAACGATCCCAAAACGGTCCCAAAGTGGTACCAAAGTGGTCCCAAAGCCCAAGGCGGCTGCAGGAGAAGCAGGACCCGGGGCTTTGGGGAGCACAGCAGGGCACCAAGCATTGTGCTGCCGTTTTTAGTGGGTGGAAAGGGAAAAAAAAAATCATTTCCATCAACTGAAGCAGCCCTGGAATGGGGCTAGGGGTAGCCAAGGGGACTGTCCCCTGCCCCAAAGCGACCGGGAGGGACTAAATCCCACCGGGGGCTGGCTTCACCCCACTCAGTTATTGTCGGGGGTCACACGGCTGATAATTACTGAGTGAGAAGGGGGGAAAATAATTATTAGGGATTTTTTCCTCTCCCCCCTTTCTTTACTCCAGCCCAGCCCTTTTAACCCGGGGGTCAGCCGAGGGGCTGCAGGCGATGAAACCGCGGCCGCAATTTTGGCAAAAGGGCAATTTGGGGGCCAACCACCCCCCCGAAAAGGGGCTGGGGAGCAGGGAACCCCCCCCCCCAGACCCTCTCGGATCCCCTCTCACCTGCGCCGCTGCCTCCCCAGCTCCAGCCCCAGCCCCAACCCCAACCCCAACCCCAAGCCCCCGGCAGCGCCCCCGGCCCCGGCCAGCGCGGGGGCTGCGGGCAGGGGGCGGCGGGGCCGGGCCGGGGGGGGGCGGCGAGGATCGCTTCGATGTGGAAGGGGGTCCCGGGGGTCTTGGGGGGCGGCATGGCCCGAGCTCCTTGCCGGCAGCCGGCCCGAGGGGTTTATATGGGGCGGCGGGGAAGGGGCGCGCTCCCGTATGCAAAACGGGGGGCGGGGGGCTGCCCCACAACGCCGGACACCCCCCCTCCGTCTGGGCTCAACGCCCCCCAAAGCTCTCCTCCCTCAGTAACACCCCCCCCCAAAATCCCTCCTCCTGAAATAACAGCCTCCCCAATAGCCCTGATCCCGAAATAACACCCCCCAAAATCCCTCCTCCCGAAATAGCAGCCCCCCCAATAGCCCTGATTCCCAAATAACAGCCCCCAAAACCCCTTCTCCCCAAATAATCGCCCCCCAAAACTCCTCCTCCCGAAATAACAGCCCCCCCAACCTCTCCTTTTGAAATAACACCCCCCCGACACCCCTTCTCCCCAAATAATCACCCCCCAAAACCCCTTCTCCCGAAATAACACCCACCCTAAAACCCTAAAACATCTCCTCCCGAAATAACACCCCCCTAAAAACATCTCCTCCCAAAATAACAGCCCCCCAAAAAAACTCCTTTCTAAGTAAACCCCCCGAAACCCCTCTTCACAAAATAACAGCCCCCCAAAACCCCTCCTTCCAGAATAACACCCCCCCAAAACCCCTCCTCCCCAAATAACAGCTCTCTGACCACCCTCTGACTGAAATAACGCCCCCCAAAATCCCTCCTTCCATACTAACCCTCCCCGACACCCCTCGTTCCAAAATCTCACCCCAAAAACACCCTCCCCTTTGAAATTATCCCCCCAACACCCCACCTTCCATCATACCAGCACCCTTTTTCACCCCTTTTTCTCCACCAGCACCCCTCCTTCCACCGCCACCCACCCCATTCCCCACGGACACCCCACAGACACGGTCCCCGTCCCACCCCTCGCCCCGTGGCACCCCAAATCCGCACCCACACGTGTCGGTGGAGCATCACCCCCTGCACACCAGGCTGGGGGGGGTGTTTGGGGCTGTGCACCCCCCTGGGACACGGGAAAACCATCTTTGAACAGTGGTGTGACCGTGTTTTGGGGTCTGGTGTGGGTGGCACCCCCGTATGACACCCCCGGAGCCGATGGAAACCCGCAGCCGGTGCGGATGCCTCCACGAGCACAGGATTCCCACCCAAAATTCATTTTCTGGTGCACAAACGCAGAGAAATCCCCAGAACTGAGCGATCGGGTTATAAACAGGGAGCCAAAATCCCCCATAATAATAACCCAGCACCAAACATCTCCGTGTGCTCAGCCCGCAGCAAACCCTGCCCCAAACAGGGGATCCCTGCAGGTTGCTCACGCTTTGAACTTTCTTTTCATCGCCCAAGCCAGGGAAAACAGACCTCCCCAGAAAGGAGCAGCTCGGTGTTTTGAGCAATTGGGGCATTTCAAGGCAATTTTGGGGCTGCCTCAGCATGATTCCCCTGCTGGCGTGGCAGCACCCCGGCGATGGCTACCGGGAGGGACAAAGGAATCCCTCAGGTTTGCCTTTGAAACACTTTTTTTTTGTTGTTGTTGTTGTTTTTTTTCCTTTTTCCTGCCCGTTTTAGCATCCTGCCTTCCACGGCAGCTCCGAAACGGGTGAATAAATACAGCTGCTGCTTTATGGCCCCCTGTCCAAACACGCGGCCCCTAATTGAAATCACACCTCCAAAGCTGGGCGAGCGCCGAAACCTCTCCCCCCAAACCCCCCCCCAAAAAAAAGCACCCCCAAGGAAAAGGTGCGAGGGATTTGTCCAGGTTGAAACGTGGATCCAAACGCGCTCATCCACCACTTTTCCTGCCCATTTTTTATATCAGGAGGCTGTGAAATCCCTTAATTATTATTATTATTATTTAATTATTATTATTTTTTCTCTTTCTAGGGAGCCAGCAGCGCCACAATTTTGCTCGCCGTGGGAAGAGAGGGGAGAGAGGCGGCGGCCGTCGACGTTTCTGCCCTGCAGGTGTTGGGATGGGCAGAGGGGGGGAGGCAGGACAGACCCCAAAAAAAGGAGCTCCCATTAGCGCTGTGTGCTCAGCTTAATGCATTCCGCTTAAAAAGCTGGAGATTTTCACCCGCTGGTAACGACTTGGGAAATGTAGCACCCAGCAGCCAGGCCGAGCAGGTTGAGCCTCCCCGGCACCCCCCCGCCATCCTCAGGACCTTCTGCAGGGTGAGATGAAAGGACAGACCCTGATCCCCTTTTATTTATTTTTTGATTTTTGGGGGTGTTTTCTTCCTTTTTTTTTTTTTTTTTCCTTTTTTTTTTCCTTTTTTTTTTTTTCCAAGAGCGCAGAAAATCAAAGGGGAGGGGGAGCTCCTGAAGGAAGGAGAGGGGGGGGGGGGGGGGGAAAAATCCCAACAACAAAACAACAACAAGAAATAAAAAAAAAAAAGCCCCCAGCCCTTTGTAAACATCCCCCCTGAGCAAAGGGAAGGGGGTGAAAAGCATTTCCTGATAACTCCATTAAAGAATGAGGCTGCATTAACATTCCAAGTACCTCGACAAGAGATGAAAGTGGGGAACTTGAGCTCAGCCTCTCCTTGCTCCAGATGTTATTATGGGCTCCCTGAAAGGTTTTTTTATTTCTTTTTTTTTGCGCAGAGACAAAGATGTTGCCTACTTCAAACGGGGCTAATTGATGCTAATGACTATCAGATAGAGTGGGGGCCCTCGTTCCCCCCTGCCAAGGGGAAAGAGAGAGCGCATTTTACAATCCCCCCATAGAAAACGCCCCACTCTTCAAACCGGCTCGCTGCTTTGGGGGATTTTTTGTCTCTCCTCGGCTGCTGCTTTCTCTCCTCCTCCTCTCCCAACTCGTTTTTTTTTTTTTTTTTTATGTCCCCCCCCCATCCCCTTTCTCCCTGGCACCCCGCCGCTCTCGCTTGTTGGCCCATGAGAAATTTCGCACCTCGCCTCTGCCGGGCACCCTGCTCGAGCCTCGAGCCTTCCCGGTGGGCGAAATTTCCCCCAAACCCACAGCAGCCCCATGTGAAAACGTGAGCGAGGTTCGGGGCATTCGTAATCCTACATCGAGGGGGAGAAAATCGTCCCGAGCATCCTCTGGGGCAGGGCCTGGCTGGGAGAAGAGGAGCTCGTGATTTTTGCTTTAAAACACACAAAATCGGCTTCGAAACGGAGTGCTGAGCGCCAGCTTTACCCCCGTGCTGGATTTTTGCAGCTGTGATCCCCTCCAGGATCCCCCAAAAAAGCAAATATCCCGGATAGGGACGCGGTGATGCCCGCAGAAAGGCGGTGGGGAATGTCCCCAAACGGGGGACCCTTGGAGCTGGTGGCTCCCCCATCCCAAAACGGATCCCCGTGGGGAAAGGGGAGCTGGCCTTCATCCACGCTGCACAAATAACCGAGGGATTGGTCCAGTCCTGACAAAAATCTAGAGAAGTTCCTCGGGCCGGGTGCTATTTGCACCGTGCATCACCAGGGGTGGCTGCTGGCTGCGGGGCAAAGCTGCTCGCCCCCCAGTTTGCTCCACTGGCCACTGGCCGGGTTGTGAGAGCCCCATGAAAGCAGCAGAAACCGAGCCTACAAAAAGGGGATGCTCCTTTTTTTGGGGGGGTGGGAGGCAAAGGGCAGCATCCTCCTGCCCCAGACAGGCAATCCACAACCCAGCCGGCCCGCAGACGCTGGCCCCGGCGGCATTGTCAGGTTAATTTGGGGTAATGGGCTGCAAAGCACCTCAGCCCCATCCAGCTCTCATTAGCACTTGATAATGTCAAGCATCCTGAGGAATTGCTTCTCCCCGAGCCTCTCCCCGGGGGCTTTCCGTGCTCCGGCACCGGGCTGCAGCAGGTCCTGTCCCCCCAAAAAATGAGGGGTAGAGTAAATCTTGCCCCAAAATTGCGGGATACTGCCCCAAATTGCGGGTTCTGCCCCAAAAAGCTGTGGGATGGAGCCCTGGGGGGCTGCAGCAGGCTGGCTGCTGAGTGTCGGGGGGACCCCAAAACGCTCGCCACAACTCGCCACCAGCTCGCCACGGAGCTGCGAGGGCGAGGAGCATCCCCAAGCCCCGAATTCCGAATTAATTGGGAATTAGGAAACCGAGGCAGCCCTGGGACAGTCCCGAGCTCGCCATCAGCCCGCTGCTCCCTTCAATTATCTTCTCTCCCCTCCATTGTTCTCTCCTAATGAGGAGGCTAATGACCAAAGGATGGTTCATAAGTGGTTCCCAGACTCTCCTTGCCCAGGGCAAACACCGGCCACAATAGGATCACAAATTGTAGGGAGAAGCCCCGGCTGATCACATCAGAAACGGTGCGGGGATTTATCTCTCGGCCTTAACAATAACAGTATGTTCTTAATCGCCTCTCCAAAGGGACAGCTAGCGGGGGATCTGCCCGGCCTCATCATTAAAAGCTGGCAGCATCTTTGCTAGCGCTGCCCCTTTGTTCGTCTTGCATTATCCCGATGCTCCGGCCCCGTTAATTCCCCTCCATCTTATTAAATCAAGAGAGAGGGAGCGGGGGCAGGATGGGGGCGGCGCGGGGGTCGCATCCCTGCTGGGATGCTTCGGCACTCCGGGGGCACCTCATCCGCCTGCCAGTCCCAAATCTCCCACGTTTCCCCTATTTCTTCCATCCCACCCCATCGGGACGGACCTGATTGAATGCAAGCGAGTTTTATAATAAAATCACCCCCCCCCAAAAAAAAAAAACGTTCCCCGTGAACCATTTGCAGAGGGTGGGGATGTCGCCGCGCATCGAGGGCTGTGCCCATGTCACCTTGCCTGAGCAGGGGGTGGGAAGGGGAGAAAACCCCAAAGATTGGTACCAGGGAGCCCCCAGGAGCTGTTTAAGTGGTCCCTGCACTGAGCTCTGCTCTGCAGAAGGAAAAATGGGGGGGTCAAAATAATTAGGATAGAAAGTTGTTCTCCTGAAAGCCAAAGAGGGGTTGCCCACATCAGAATCCTCCTGGGAATGTCCCCACAAATTGCCCCGGGATCCTCCTTGCAGGGGAATTCGGGCTCGGGGCTCTGTACCCATTCCCATGACCAACGGTGCAGTTTTCTTCAATTTTTTATTTTATTTTTTTTGTTTTTCTCTTTTCCCCAGCTGCTCGTCTCACCAAAACAAACCAAAGAGGTTCTCGGAGCCCTGTGGCACGGAGCAGAGCGAAGCAGGGGACGGAGCTGCTCCGGATCAGGGCCAGTGGCACCAGCAGCCGCCCCATGGCAAACCCAGCCGGTTCCCTTAGGACTGCGACCCCTAAACTCAGAGATTTGGGATCCTACGGCTGCGTTTCCAGGCAGGTCACCCCATTTTCACCCTATTTTCTTGCACCAGCCGGGTGCTGATTGCCAGCTGGGGGTGTAACACCAAGAGCCCCTCGGTCAGTGCCACCCAAGCAGGGCCAGGTGACCCAAGGCATCACCAAAGGGTGAATTCACCCCATAAGGCTGCGAAACATGGGATGTGGTGGTGTTTCCTCTCCCCCGAGCAGGTGGAGCTGCTGGCAGCCTCGGGAAGCTTTATTTGATGTTTCAATCGGGAATTAAAGGGGAGGGAGAAGCGGGGGAAATGCTCCCTGACCATTTAACAAGATTACACGACGAGACGGAGCCGGGAAACGTGCACGGCCGACCCCGCTGCCCCGTGACTCGAGCCTCTGCTGCTGGCCCCAGCACCCCGACCCCTCCACAGCATGCCATAATCCCATTTAGCAAAAAGAGAGGGTGAGGGGACAGCCAGAGGAGGAGAAAGGGGCTGGTGACACAAATGTGCCTGGGAAAGTGCCCGGGACGCAGGGATCTGGTGGCTGGTGGCAGCTCCAGCACCCCGCTAACTCCATGTCCTGAGCAAACCTGGCCCTACAAACAGATCGGGGCCGTCGCGGTGTGCCCAGCAGGAATAATCCTAGCAGGAAGGACAGCGGGGGGCACGGGGAGCCGCAGGGCTGCAGCCCCACCCCGATGATCCCTTCTGCTATCTCTCCGTCCATCTCCCACCCCGTCTCATTGAGCCAGCCACCCCTTTGCACCTATTTATCTGCGGCCACCCCTTCATCCAGCCCCGACGTCCCTCCATCCCTCTGTCCCCGTGCAGAGCCTGCTCCTCTGGGCAAATAAATCCAGTGACTGAAAACCAGCTAAACAACCTTTTTTTTTTTTTTTCATATTTTTTTTTTCCAGATGGGTGAAAGAACAGCAGGACGGTGCACAGGCTTGGGAAAGGACTGCTGGGCTGCAGGGATCAGGACCCTCGGGGGACACAAGGAGCCCAAGGCTCTCTCCCAGGTGATTTTATCCAGCCCCAAACCTTGTCAAGCTCTCGGGGCATTTGGAAAACTCAATCAAGCCCGTTACTTTTAATTAAAGCCCTTTCCCCAGTCGGATGCTGCCGGAGCTGCAGGGACATCGCCTGGCACAGGGACGGGTCCCCAAATGGCCCGATCCTGCCCGATACCGAGCACCGCCAGCTCCCAGGGGATTAAAGGTGTCCTGAGAACAACTTAACTCTCTCAATCAGCTCGACCCCTGGCCGGGTGATATTAAAACTCCCCCGTGAGCCCCGTTGTCTCGGGGATGATTGCAATAAACCCACCGGCACGCCAGATTAGCGGGTCAAACCCGCCCGGCGCGCCCCATCAGACATGTGAAGACATTAGCACAGTTTGGGCTCTTTGAGCCACGCCGGCTAATCCCGGCCCTAAAAACGGCCAGAACAAAGGGCAGCTTCCTCGTCACGTCGTCCCCTTCTCCCTGCATCATCCCCTTCTCTCCTTGCCTCGTCTCCTCTCCGTTTCTCACCTGCCAGCAGAAAATCTTTACCTGGGTCCCATCCTTAGCAGGGATTGGGGGCCCTATTTCCCTTTTCCACTACCTATGTCCCTGGTAGTCTCTTCCCTTACATCCTTGCAGGGGATTCAGCTTTGGCTCATCATTTTCCCCGTTTTTCCCCAATTTTCCTGGCTCCTGTGGAGAGCAGGATCCCATGGCTGCAGCCCCGAGCCCCCGCTCGATGCGAGCTGTAGGCAGAGCGGGGGCATTACGAGGGAACTCTGCTGGCAGGAAAGACAAACTGCGGGACAGAAGGGGTCTGCAAAGGTCCTGAGCGATTTTAAGAGCCAAAGGAGGCATCTGAGCACCCCGGTACCTTTGGGACGAGCCCAGGTAAGGGGGCTGACAGTGGGTGGGGTGTGTGGGATGCCCCCGGCCCTCCAGAACATGCTCCCAAGCACAAACCCCATTCACACCCCCCTTATTCCACCAAAGACGACCCCAGACGCAAACCCTATACCCGCCAAGGCTTAACCAGCCACCCCACAGCCGGGCGACGACTCCCAGCCCCACGGGGGACCCCATAAACCACAACCACTTCCTCCTCCGACCCCGGCCTCACATAAATAATTTATTTTCGCCCTGCAAAAATAACCGCTGCCCGGCGGGTACCCAACACGCTTCTTCCCACCGTGTGACACAAGGGACAAAACCCCCCTAAGGGGACATCTTAGGGGCATTTTGCCCCAGTCCGTGCAAAGGGGGCCGTAGGGGGGTCCCGGGGGTCCTCGGCCCCATCTGGGAAGTCCCGATCCTCCTCGCCGCCGGGGCTCTGCGAGTCGGGGCTCCTCTGTGGGGTGGCCAGGCCCATCCTGGCCAGTTTGGCTTGCTGCTGCTCCAGGCTTTGCTTCCTCCACTTGATCCGGCGGTTCTGGAACCAGACCTTCACCTGGGGAGGGGACGCCGAGCTTGGTGCTCCAACCTGCCTTCGCCACGGACCAGCGGCCAAAAGCAGTGCCCCCCGGGCCCTAAACAGCTTCCTGGACCCTACACATCTTCCCCCGAGCACCCGGGGCCTATATGGTCTCCCCCTGAGCCCTATATGGCTTCCCCTGAGTGCCTGGGCCCTATATGGCTTCCCCTGAGTACCTGGGCCCTATATGGCTTCCCCTGAGTACCTGGACCCTATATGGCTCTCCCTGAGTGCCTGAGCCACACACCGCTTCCCCTGAGCCCTATATGGCTCCCCCCGAGTGCCTGGGCCCTATACAGCTTCCCTGAGTGCCTGGGCCTCACACAGCTCCCCCTGAGTGTCCGGGCCCTATATGGCTCCCCTTGAGCCCTATATGGCTCTGCCCAAGTGCCTGGGCCCTATATGGCTCCCCCTGAGTGCCTGGGCCCTATACGGCTCCCCCTGAGCCCTATATGGCTCCCCCTGAGTGCCTGGGCCCTATATGGCTCCCCCCAAGTGCCTGGGCCCCACACAGCTCCCCCTGATTGTCCAGGCCTTATACGGGTCCCCCTGAGCCCTATATGGCTCCTCCTGAGTACCTGGGCTATATAGGGTTCCCCCCAAGTGCCTGGGCCCTGTACAGCTCCCCACAAGTGCCTGGACCCTACACAGACCCTGGCTGTCCAGTACTGCCATCCCCTGCCACGCTCTGTCCCCGGGGTGACAAAAAGCCATCCCCCAGCAGCTGATCCCACCCCGAAGAGCCGAACCCTACCAGCGGGGGGGAAAAAACCCCAAATCCTTCAATCCACCATCAAGCCAACCCCTCTGGGTATCCGCGCTGCGCCTCATTCCCCCACCCCTTCCCCCAAAAAACCCTTTCCACGGGAATTTTGGCAATTTTGGAGCCTGATCGAGGACATTTAGGGTCTGTTAGAGCCCGGCCCTATTACCTGCTCCTCGGTGAGTTGTAGGGTGGAGGCGAGCAGCCCCCGTTGGGCGCCCACCAGGTATTGCTGCCGCGCAAACTCCTGCTCCAGCCGGGCCAGCTGCTCGCTGCTGAAGGTGGTCCGCACCCGCTTGGCCTTGGCCTTGAGGATGGGCAAGCAGCACTTGGACAGGAGGAAGCCTGGGGAAGGGGGTGGAAAGGTTGAGGAATGGGGTTTTGGGTTTTTTTTTAGGGTTTGTGGGGGAGATCCTGGAGGGTGCCCCCTCAGAGCGAGGGGATGCCATGGGAGGCAGGAGGGGAGCTCCCCAAGGGGGTCTCTCCATATAAGAGTGGAAAGGGGTCTCTCCAAATGTCCCCAACCCCCATTTTTTAGGGGATCTTCTCACCCTCCCCCATTTTTTAGGGGATCTTCTCACCCTCCCCCATTTTTTAGGGGATCTTCTCCCCGCCCCCCATTTTTACAGGATCTCCTCGCACCCCAATTCCTCCTCAACACCCCTAGAAGAGAAAAAAGGAGCTCCCCCAAAAAGAAACGACCCCAAAGGGGAATGCGGGCAGGGGTCCCCAAAGGGATGAGGAAGGAGGTGGCTGTTTGGGAACCCCCCCACAGCCACCCCACAGCCCCCCCAAAATATGGGGGGGGTCAGACCCTACCTGTGGCCCCCAGGCGAGCTGCCCAGGCTGGGGGGGGTCCGCAGCAGGCGGCGCAGAGCGGCCGGGGAGGGGTTGTGGGGTCGGGAATGGGGTCCCGAAGTGGTCCCCAGGGGGGTAGAAGCGGGTTTGGGGTCAGGGTTGGGTTTGGGGTCGGGGGGGGTGAGGCTCGTCCCAGTAGGGCTGCGATGGTGAAAGCCTGGCCGGGCTGGGAGGGGGGCGATGGGGTTGGGGGCGGCATGGCGGGGGCGGCTGGGGCTGCACTGCCAGCCTTTATAGGGCCGGGGGGGTAGGGGATGGGGTGGGACGGGATGGGTGGGATGCAATGGGATGGGATGGGATGGGACCGCCCCGGGACACCCCCCTGAGGCCGCCCCCACTGGGTTTGTGCCCCCTTTGCCCTGCTTTGGGATGAGAGATTTGTGGGGGGGACACCCCAAAGCCACCAGAGCTGCCCCCCCAGGACACTAGAGGTGTATATAGGGGAAATTTTGGCCACCCTCATGCCACCCAGCTGTCTGCACCCCCTATTTTTTTTTTTGGGGTGGGCACAGCCATGCCCAGACCCTCCAGGTGAAGGGACACGACCGGGGACCCCAGGGGATGCGGTGGCAGAGGTGGGTGCCCCCCTAAATCCCCCCCCCCAATCCCGGCAGGGCCCCGCTGATGGGATTCAGATGGTCATTAGGGTCTGAGATCCTTAAACCCCAGCGGCTTTCCCTAATGAGCTGGGAAAAGTCACACCTCGGGCCCAGCCCGGCGGGGGAGCTGGGCCCGGTCAAAGGACGCCACTGGGTTTATGGGGGAGGAAATGGGGTGCGGGGGGAGCTGTGGGGCCAGGACCCACATCTGTGGGGTGTTTGGAGCCTCCCCCCCTTTGCTCGGTGTTCCCAAGGGAGCCGGGATCTTGCTCTGGGATTAACGGGGGCATCGCTGTGGCACGGAGGAAGAAATATTTTGGGGTATTTTGGGGGGCTCTGAGCATCGCGGAGCAGCCCGGGATCAGCGGCTGTATGGGGTGGGGACTGTGGGGATGGGATCACGGCTCTGTATGGGGCTGGGGATCGTGGGGATGGGATCACGGCTCTGTATGGGGCTGGGGATGGGATCAAGGCTCTGTATGGGGCTGAGAATGGGATCATGGCTCCGTATGGGGTTCGGGACCATGGGGATGGGATCATGGCTCCGTATGGGGCTGGGGACATCGGGGATGGGATCACGGCTCTCTATGGGGCTGGGGACCATCTCAGCTCCTTATGGGGCTGGGGATGGGATCACGGCTCCTTATGGGGCTGGGGACCGTGGGTATGGGATCACAACTCTGTATGGGGC
This sequence comes from Aythya ferina, assembly GCF_964211825.1. Taxonomy (NCBI): domain Eukaryota; kingdom Metazoa; phylum Chordata; class Aves; order Anseriformes; family Anatidae; genus Aythya; species Aythya ferina. The sequence continues at coordinate 1,966,361 of NC_140300.1, read as the reverse complement.
TGGCTGCTGAAGGCTCCCTGGGTGTTTTATAAGAAAAAAACCCAAAACACACCACGAAGCCACGATCCCCAACTTGCCCCACAGACACCACCCCACAGCCCCTGTGTCCGGGGGCAAATAAAATCCCTGGGGGGGGGGGCAGAGATGAAAGGGCGGCAGATTTGGCCTTATTAGTTCTTAATTATGGCCTTAAAAGGGCCGAGATAAAAAGGCACCTCAGCGAGGTGCGTGTTTGGTTATGGGGTGCTCTCCCTTTTATTTATTCCCTTTTATTGATTCCCTTTTATTGATTCCCTTTTATTTATGCCCTTTTTCCTCCCTCTCCTGGCGGAGCTGTGTGATGGCACTGAGCAAACACCCCCGGCCCTAAAAACCGGGGGTCCCCGACCCCAAAAGCATCCGTGGGGGTGGGATGCGGGTGACAAGGGACCCAAATGGGGACACCGCAGGGTTTTGGGGTGGCAGCTGGGAAAATCCTGCCCCGGAGAGAAGGAGGGGAGGCTTTTAGGGCTTTTTTTGGGGTCCTCCTTCAATGGGGTCTGGACGCAGGAATGTGAGCAGGACCGGGGCATTGCACCTGGCTGATCCTAAGCCCCAAGGCCCCGTTGTGGGATTGGGGGGGAAGCTCCTGAGCTAATTAATATCAATGCAGGTCATTAGCCCCAACCCGGCTGTCTGGGCACGGTGTGGATTGCCCCGTCTGCCCATCGGGATTGGGGCCTCCAACATCACCCCCCTCCCGCATAGGGGACACCACAGTGGCCCTGCTGGGGGCTGGGGACACCCCAATTTTTAGGGGAAAGCGGTGTTTTAACCAACGCAGCTGAAATTCCCATAAAAAGCAGAGGAGAGCCGGGGTGCCCGAGGAGCTCTGCTTGCGGTGACAAACCAGGATGTTTGAAAAGTGGGAAGAAAACCCTTTTTTTTTTAATATATAAAAAAGTTCCAATGGGATCTCCTTGCCCAGGAGCCCTGGAAGGTGAAAAACCCAGGGAGAGGGAGGTGTTCCTGCAAGAGAAATCATCCCGAGCTAGGATGGGGGCTAAAATATGGGGGGAAATCAATGGGGGAGACGAATCTCGCTCAGGGCACGGTGTCGGGGCCCCCGGCATCAGGGTCGTTTGTCCATAATCCCCCTCAATTTGTATTTCAGGGCTTTTGTGGGGTTGGTGGCTCAGGGTAAGTTAGTGGGCATCCCATTTAAAGGATATCCCAGTTAGTGGGCATCCCAGTTAGTGGGTATCCCAGTTAGTGGATATCCCAGTTAGTGGATATCCCAGTTAGTGGGCATCCCAGTTAATGAGCATCCCAATTAGTGGGATTCCAGTTAGGGAACATCCTGATGAGTGAGCATCCCAGTTAGCGGGGATCTTAGTTACTGGGGATCCCAGTTAGTTCGGGATCCTGGTTAGTGAGCATCCCAATTAGCGGGGTCCCAGTTAGTGGGGATCCCAGTTAGCGGGGTCCCAGTTCGCAGTAGGGCCGGGGCCGTTCCCCCACTGTCCACCAGAGGCCACTGCGACACCGCGCTGCGACACCGGGCGGCGACACGGGGCGACACGGAGGGGGGGGGGGGACACCCAGCGGGGCTGGGACACCCTGGGGTGGGACATCCCGGGAGGGGACATACTGGGATGGGACCTTAGGATGGGACACAGTGGGATGGGACACAATGGGGTGGGACACAATGGGGTGGGACACCCCAAGGCCAGGTATTTTCTCCCAGGACACTGCCTGGCTAGAGGGGGTCCCAGTGGTGGGTGCCACCCCGCGCACCGCAGCCACCCAAGGGTGACCCGAGGAGGGTGGCTGGGGCACCCAGGGGTGCTGTCCCCCAGCGTGGCTGCTTTAGGGGCACAAATGGGGATTCTGCCCCTTCCCTGGGGCTGGAGCCGGCCCCAGAGCCCACCCTAAGCTCACAAACCCTATGGGGACAGTGCCCACAGCACCCCACACGGTAGCCAAATTGAGCCCGTCACTAGCCAGGACAGCACCAGGGCTGCTGCCGGCTCCAAAAAAAAACCCCAACCAGCCCTAAAAAGGGGCACATCCTTGTGGGGTGACATCAATTCGGGACCGTGGGCTGGTGGCGGGGCGCCTTCCTCCATCTGCGGGTTATGGGATATTGGGGCACAAAGCAGTGCGAGACGCTTGGGATCCTGCTGTTTATTCCCTGCTGGGGTCTTTACGCATTGGGGTCCCCTCTGTGCTGCGACCCCAAAAGACGAAGGGCTGGTTCCCACCCCCTCCATCTGCCCGGGAAGTCAAAAGCGGGGTCACTGCCGGCCCCGGAGGCGCTTCTGGAATTGATGGCGAGGGATTGTCACCGTCCTTTTGTCAACACAAGGGCGAGCGAGCGCCCCGGCCCCGCGGCCCCCCGCTAATCCCCCGCTGCGCTCGGCGGTGGCGCGTCCCCGGGGCGGGTAAGCCGGCGGGCGAAGGGCGGCATCGCTAACGGGGGATTGCCCTTCTCCCACCCTAATCCTCGGCCGAGAATGGGGTTTTCGGCTCCGGTCCCGCATGATGAGCTATTGATTGACTGCTGGGAAGGGGAGCGATGGAAGGAGATTGCTCCTCTCGCTCCCCGCTTTCCCCCCACACACACCGTGAACGTTTCGGGGTCCTTCGGGAGGTTTTTGGGACCGCTGAAGGGTTTTGGGGTCACCCCCGCGGTTTTTTGGGTCTTGTCTTTTGGGATGTGGCAGAGAACCCCCTCCGTGCCGTGCCTCACCCCGACGGGGACAAGGACACCGAGGCAGCAGCAGCTCCGGAAAGGTCAACCCCAGCCGCGCTGCGCCGCAAAACCAGAATAATCAAACAGAATTATTTCTCCCATTTCCCTTCCCCAGATTAACGATAAACCCTCCATCCCCTCCCGGCCCCGATAACGCCTCGAATTTCCCTCGCAGGCCTGGGAATGCCATTTCCAGGCGGCGCGGGGCCCTCCAGGTCCCCTCCCTGTCAGCCTTTGATAGTTTTTTTCTCTCTCTTATTTTTTTTTTTTTTCACGGCCTTTTTTTTTTTTTTTTTGATTTTTTTTTTTCCCCCTTTCGGTTCGAAACTGGAAATGCCCCCGGAGCTACAAACAATGCACAATGCAGCAAAATCATATTTTAGTCAAAATAGGCAGCCGGCGCTCGCAGCCAACTTTCAAATTAGCATTTTGAGGGCAAATATGCAGACAATTTGAGATAATGAGGCCTGATTATTCAATCCAATGAATGTTAAATAGGGAGCGAGGGCGCCCGCGCCTTATCTCCCCCGCTTTCGATTTATTTTATTTTATTTTATTTTTAATCGTTCCACATTTGAACTCTTTATTTGTCTTAGCTCCAGCCCCCCCCCAACCCGCCCCCATGCCCCGGGGGGCTTTTTGCAGCCGGGTTTTGCGAGCGGGGACTTTTATTTGCGGCCCTATAGCAGGGGACACTTTGCAGGGTCCCCAAAATTCGGCCCCATAGGGGTCTGCAGGGTGCCCTGGCCATCTGTCCCCAAAATTTGGGGTGTTTTGGGTGTGATTTCCAGGGCAGCAGGGCTATGGGAGGGATGCGCACCCGTGGGCAGGGGATTTGGGGTGCTCCCTGCCCCTGGATGGAGATTTGGGGTCCTCCCCAACACACCTCTTGCCCCCATTAATCCCAGGACGGATTAATTAAGTTTAATTCACCTAAATGCAATTTCTTTGCCCCTCCGCAGTGGGGACACCCCACGTGGTGACCCCGGTGTCCCCATGGGACGAGCAGCACCCGTCACCCTGATTTTTCCAGCAGCTTTCCCAGCTCTGGGGATGGAATAATAATAATTAAAAAAAAATTACACCGATTCAGGGGTAATTAAAAACCTCTTTATGCCCCAAATTTGAAGGCAGCAGGATTTTTTTTTTTATTATTATTATTATTTAAAGATGAATAAATGAGAGCTACAAACCGGGCAGGGCAGGGGTTTGGGGGGGGGCACAAACACAATTACGGGGCAATGACAGCGGAGGGGGCGCAGCGAGGGGAGAGATAATCAGCGGGAGGGGGGAAAAAAAGAGGGGAAAAACAATCAAAGGAAGGAAAAATAAAAGGCAGATGCTGCGCAGGGATAAGAGGCGGCGGCGGAGCGGGGCCGGGCACCGGCACCGGAGGTATAATTGGATTTCGGTTCGTCTCGGCGGCGATAAGAAATTCCCTGAAAAAGGAAAAAGAAAAAAAAAAATCTATTTTTTTTTTTGTTGTTGTTGTTGTCCCTGTTGCGAGCATATTTTAGTGGGAAATTTGCATGGGGGCCAGGGCAGGGAGAAAAATAAGTGCGAGGAGAGGGGGGGATGTGGCCGAGCGGAACGGCGATGGGGCCGATAGAGCAGGGCCCCGTCCCCGTCCCGCTGACCCGTGCCACCGCCGCCAGCCTTATCTCGGTGCCATCGGTGCCCTGGCCCCGAGGGGCTGCGATCGCCCCGAGATAACGCCCCAAAAGCCCCGACCAGCACGGTGTGCCAGCCCCAGCACGGTTTTTTGGCGTGACCTTGCTTGAGGGGCCCGGGGAGAGGCGGATTTTGCCGTGCAGTGAGGTTATTAGGCTCGCCGGGGAAGGTTTTTAATTGCTTATTAGGAACGGGGCTGGGCGCGCTGTCCCGTTTGCTGCGTGGGAAATGGCTCCGGGTGTTTGGAGGAAATAGGGAAGCGGTGCAGGGCATGGTGGCCACCGGGTGCTGCTGCCAACAGGGCTGTGTCCAAGGGCACGGAGCTGCGGAGGTTTTGCACCGCTCCCTCTGCTGGGTGTGGGGTTTTGGGGTGCTCCCGCTGCAAACGGTGCACGCTCGCACAAGCACGTGCATGCACAGGCAAGCAGGGGCATGCTTGCACAAGCAAGTGCATGCACACGCATTAACGGGCATGCCTGTGCGTGCACACACTTGTACGTGCATGCACACACTTGTACGTGCATGCACAAGCACAGACGTGTATGCACACACAAGCAGGTGCAAGCTAGCGCAAGAAACTGCATGCTCACACATGTCCATGCATGCACAAAAGTGCATGTTTGCACACAGACAAGCAGGTGCATGCTCACACAAGCAAGTGCAAGAACACGCTTACCTATTCATGCCAACTCATGCCAATGCATGTGCACGCACACACAAGCAGGATGCACACACACACACGGCTGTGCATGCACACCCATTCCCGTGCAAGCACACACGTGCAAATGCAAGGAGGTAGATGCTCACACACACCTGTGCATGCACACACAAGCACACACACCCATGCATGCACACACACAAATGCATATGCATACCCACACATAGCCATGCATGCACACATGTGCATGCACACACATGCACGCCCATGCCTGTGCATGCCCACGAGTGCACACACAAGCAAGAGCATGCTCACACACGCCAGTGCATTCACACACACCCCTGTGCCCACACATGCACACACATCCATGCATGCACGCACATGTGCATGCATTCACATGCACACCCATGCATGCACACACAAGCAGGTGCATGCTCACACGTGCTCCCACATGTGTGCCCATGGCCGTGCACGCACAGACGTGCACACACATATGCACACACGTGCACACACACACGCACACCGTGCAGCAGGCACGAGCAGGGGGAGCGCTACCAGCAGCAGCCCCGGGGTGCAGTGTGGGGCTTGGGGTGAATGGGCGTGGGTTTGGCGCTGTGGGCGTGGCCTATGGGAAAATGGGCGTGGCTTAGGGGTGTGTGGGCGTGGCTTTGGGCACGAACGGGCGTGGTTTAGGGGGTGAATGGATGTTGGCTTGGCGATGTGGGCGTGGCTTATGGGGGAGTGGGCGTGGTTTGAGCCAATGGGTGGTGTGGAGGGTGTGGCTTGGACATTGTGGGCGTGGCTTGGGGCAATGATGGGCGTGGTTTAGGGGTGAACGAGGGTGGGTTTGGCGGTGTGGGCGTGGCCTGGGAAGAACGGGCGTGTCCTAGGGAAGGACTGGGCGTGGCTTAGGGGTGAATATGCGTGGTTTGGTGATGTGGGCGTGGCCTAGGGAAGAATGGGCGTGGCTTGGGGATGAATGAAGATTGTTTTAGCGATATGGGCGTGGCTTAAGGATGAATGGGCGTGGTTTAGGGATGAACGGGCGTGGTTTTGGAGATATGGGCGTGGTCTAGGAAAGAACGAGCGTGGCTTAGGGGTGAGTGGGCGTGGCTTTGACCATGTGGGCGTGGCCTCGGGGCTCCGGAGCGCGCTTAATTGGCATGGGCGGGGCTGTGGGCGGGGCTCAGGGCGGCTCCCGCTGCGGCCCGGCTGCGGCAGCAGCAGCGGGGGGCTGGGGGGGGCGGCTCGGGGCCCGGCCGGGGCGAGCCGGGTCGCGTTATCCCGAGCCCAACCGAGCCGAGCCGGACCATGGCCCTGCTGCGAGCCGCCCCCTTGCCCACCGAGCCTGCACCCTGCTGGCTGCCCACCCACGTCCAGGTGACGGTGGTGCGGGCCCGGGGACTGCGCTGCAAGGGCGGCGGCAGCACCAGCACCACCACCAGCAGCACCACCAGCACCAGCAGCAGCAGCAATAGCAGCCCAGCAGCGGGTCCCGGCGATGTGTACGCCGTGCTGGAGCTGGGCCGGCAGCGGCACCGCACGGCGGTGGCGGAGCGGAGCGGGGGCAGCGCCGAGTGGCAGGAGGAGGGCTGCGCCCTGGAGCTGCCCCCCGAGCTCGGCTCGCCCCCCGTCCTCACCATCACCCTGCTGCAGAGAGCCCTGCTGGGTGCCGACCGATTCCTGGGGCGCTGCAGCCTGGCACTGCCCTGCCCGGCCCCCCCCGGGCGAGTGGCGGAGCTGGGGTGAGTGGGGGAGATGGGGGGGGGGGCACCCTAGGGTGGGGGGAGGTTGGGGTGTTGGAGGGTTTGGGTAGGGTGACCCACCCGCAAAGGGGTTGGATAGGGAGGTGGAGGGGTCCTGGGTGAGTCCTGAGTGTGTGTGGGGGATGTGGGGTCCAAAATGGGGGTGGGAGGTAAGGGGGGGTCACTGGGTGTGTGTTGGCCCCAAAATGGGGGTGGGAGACACAGGGGGGTCGCCAGGTCCGTGTGGGTCCCAAAATGGGGGGTAGAGGCAATGGGGTGTCACGGGGTCTGTGTGTGCCCCCAAAAGTGGCTTGCAGGCAATGAGGTATCACCGGGTCCCTGTGTGTCCCCAAAAAGGGACGGCAGGCAATGAGGGGTTGTGGGGTCCCTGTGTGTCCCCAAAAAGGGGATTGTGGGCAATGAGGGATTGCAGGGTTCGTGCATGGCCCTGGAAAGGTGTTGCAGGGAGTAGGGTGTCATAGGGTCTGTGTGTGCCCCCAAAATGTGATTGCAGTTAATGAGGTGTCACCAGGCCCATGTGTGACACTCGAAAGGTGTCACAGGGGGTAGGGTGTCAAAGGGTTTGCGTGTGCCCCCAAAAGGGGATTGCAGGAGGTGGGGTGTCACAGGGTCCATGTGAGCTCCCCAGAGGGCCATCACAGGGCATAGGGTGCTATGGGGTCCCTGTGTGCCCCAAAAGGGGATTGCAGTTAATGAGGTGTTATGGGGTCCATGGGAGCACCCAGAAGGATTTCATAGGGGATAAGGAGTCCCAGGGCTCCCCATCACCCCAAATGGAGTCCCAGGGCTGCAAATACCCCAGGATCCCTCCTCCCCCAGGAATTGGGGTGCCACAAGCCCCCCCCAGGAGGCTGTAGCATGGATCCACGCGGGGTCTGGTGGCTTTACACCCCCTGGGGACATCTCACTGCCACATCCCAGTTTATCCCAGTGCAGTTCCCCATCCCGTGGTCCTGCTCCCAGCCCCATTAGGCGCTGCCTCCAGCAGGGATCCCCCTGCGGGGGGAGGACTCGCTGTCCTTCCTCCTCCCCCTCCTCCTCCTCCTCCTCCTCCCAGAAGGGTTTAAAAACAGCCCGGCGTTCCCCAGCTTTCTGCCAGGCAGCGGGGAGGCAGGAATGCGGATGAAATTCCTTCGGGGAAGGAACTTTCTGAGCCTGGCCCCACGCACACCCGGCTCCTCCGTGCCCCCAAACCCGAGGAATTTGGCTGGGAGGGCACCGAGCGTGCAACGGGGTCGCGAGCGCTTTCCTGCAGCTTGTTGGTGTCTACAACCCACTCTGGCTAGCCCTAAAATGGGAGAAAACGGGACAATTTGCATTTACTTTGCTTTTATTCGCGGGCGGTGCCGGGAAGAAGCCGGGCCTGGCTCCCTCAGCTCGGCCCTAATTCAAACCAGCGCCGCGGCCCTGTGAGGAGAGGGGCCTGTGGCGGTCCCAGCAGGGTTTATGGGGTCTGTGGCGATCCCAAGAGGGTTTTAAGGAGTCTGTGGCAATCCCAGGAGGGGTTTATAGGGCTTGTGGCAAAGGTCTGGGCATCAGGGACCGCTGCTCTGTGGGGCAATGTCCGCCCCGGCCAGACCCTGTGGGCCTTGGGGTGCGAGGCCTTGAGGCACAGGGCTGGGGGTGCCTTGTTTTTTTTTATTTATTTTTATTTTTTGCTGTTTGTCTCCCTCCCTTCCTGTAGCTCTGCTTGCATCAGGAGAACTGACTTCCCCTCGCAGGAGCTCTCGAGGCCTTTTTAGCTTCACCCGGGGCCTCCGGGATGGGGGCGAGCATAGGAAACATTGGGGGGGCTCTCAGGCTGCACCCATGGCATCTCCATTCACGTTAACCCCCCAAAGTGGAGTTTGGACATCAAAAACATTTGGGTTTTGGGCAAATATTACTAAAAATATCTCTTTGCTGTCGGCCTCGCTGTAAGGCGGATGGTTTGCAGGCTGCTGCGTGTTTTTCACAGGGGGAACCAACTTGTGACACCTCACCCAGCCCCGTCACCAACAGCTTGTTTAGGAGGAAGTTTTTAGCTTTTTTTAAAATTAAAAAAAAAAGGCAAAATGAGCCCAGGCTCCCCACCTCCATACGCAGGCTGTGCCATGCAGATAACCCTGGTGGGGACAAGGTGGGGAAGTGGCAGGGAGGGAGCTGGTGTTACCATGCTGGTGAATGCTGTGGGGCTGAGCCCTGCTCCTGCCTCTTGTCCCCTGCACATTTCCCCTTTTTCTGCAGCATTTGAGGCATGGGGAGCTCCCTCAGTGCCCCTTTAGTTTTAGGATCCCATCTGCAGCCCTTGCTCCGAGGCACGAAACTGCTGCGGGCTTGAAAAGGTCCCAAAAACGAGGAGAAAAAATAATAAAAAAAAAAAATACAAAACACAACAAACCAAAACAGGCCTTGATTGTCAGCGTGTTGACCTTGCTCTCGTTTCACTGCTGAGTTTTGTTGGGTGGAAACTTTCCCGGTGGTGATTTTTATTATTTTTTTTCTCCTTGTTTTCAGCCCGATGGAAAAAGTGCCGTCAAACTTGGACCCGTGGCTCGGAGCGGGGCCGGCGTCCGGTGGCATTTAGGAGCTGCCTGGTTCAGCCCTGAACGTCCCTGTTGTGTCTGGGGGAAAAATCCGCTCCTGGAGCCGCCCAGGAGCAGCCCCAGGGCTCCCGTGGCCTTTTTGGGTATCCCAGGGCTTAAACCAGGCTCCACGGCTCAGGGCTGGCGGCACAGCCGTGGTGCAGAGCATCGTTCCTCACTTCTGACTTGTGCTTTTATTTTTAACCCTCTTGGTCAACAGGGCCCATCCCAGAGCTTTTTTTTTCCCTGTGTTGATTGCCGTGGCTGGTTTTTGTGTTGGGGGTAAGGACGGAGCCCTGCTGTTGTGGAAACACGTGGATGCTGGGGGTGTCAAAGAGCAAAATTTAGGGTTTTACAGTGCCAGGTCCCGTTAGCATCCTTGCTCCATCCCTGCCCGGAGCCGTGGTGCAAAGTCAGCCGTGGAAATGTCCCTCGTGGAAGCAGCCTGAGGCCAGGGGCACAAATCCTTGGTGCCGTGCCATTCCTCTGGGTGCTGACCCTTCCTAGCTGTAGCCCTTGGGGATGCTGCCCTGAACTCGGTGTGGCCCTGGGGAGCTGGAGGAGACCTCCAGGAGGTCACATCACCCTGCCCACGGCCGTGACGGGGACCTTGGAGGGGTGAGGAGCATCCTTGGGACGAAGGGATTGTCCCCAAATCCCTGCGGGGCTCCCTGGCTGGCTGTTGGGCCTTCCCCAGCTGGTGGTTATGCCCTTGGAGAGGGTTCAGGAGGTGAAAAATATTGAATTGGGTTCTTGGGGGAGGCTGAGAGCGATGGGGAGCACCTCAGATGCTGTGGGCTGTGACGAAACCCCCCTTTTGGGGCTGGAAAGGCAGCCCTGAGGGGTCATTGCATCCCCGTGGCATGGCCAGGAAATGCTGTGCTGTGTCGAAACCCCGTGGGCAGGGGCAGGAGAGGTTGGTCCTGATGAAACGCAGCTCGGGGTGCTCCATGCACCACCCGTGGCCGTGAGGATCGGCTTCCTTGGCCAGGGCTTTGCAGCTCGGGGCTCGGCAAGGGCTCAGGGTTTGGGATTTCTCCCAGCCTTTGCTCCTGCAGGTTGTTGTGAGCCTCATGCCTCCGGGTGCTTGGTTCTGGGAGCCCTTCCCCGTGGGTTTACAGGAAAAACGAGCTGCTCCTGCCCACCCCTGCCTTCATTTCCACCTCCTTCTCCGTGCCCCAGAATCTGCAGCTGCACCGGGGGAGCCTGCCCAGCAGCTCCTCGCTTTGGGATCCCGCAGAATCATCTCAGGGCTCTTTTTTTTTCCTCTTCTTGGTGCTTTTGGGGTCCTAATCCCTCCTGCCTGGCTTGTCGGGGCGTCTGCAGGCAGGGAGGATGCAAACCTTGGAAGCTCCGGAGCGTACGCAGATGAATTTAGCTGCGGATCCCGCTTGCTGCCTGCAGCTCTCACCCTCTCCTCTCCATTCATAAATGTTTCACGCTCCTTTTTACGGCTCCTTCAACCTTCCCTCCCCTCCTCTTCCTCCCTGCCCAGCCTGCGCCGGGCTGGGGGAAGTCTCTGAGTTTTTCAGCATAAATTGGTGCGTTTTGGAGTTGTGCCTGGTTGCTCCCCTGCTGGTGCTGCTGGTAGCTCCTGTCCATCCCTGCTCTCTGTCCCGCTCCCTTCTCCAGCTCCTGAACGTGGCAGGAATGGATTTGGGGCCACCCCAGAAACCCCAAAACCAAGGGGAGGTGGTGAGGATGCTCAGGAGCTGGCTGGGACAGACCTCGTGCTGAGGTTACGTGCCGGGCTGGGCTTGTTGGAGCCGGACCCACAGGAGGAGCAGGGCAGAGCCACCTCGTTAGCGTGCCTAATTACCTGCCCAGCAGTTTGCTGCAGCTTCTTTCCGAGCTCTCGGAGGAACTCCTGGAGAGATGGACGTCCCCTGCCTTCCCCATCCACGGGGGGGATCATTTTGGGTTTGTTTGGGTTTGTTTTCCATCTGCGCTCGCGGGGATCACCTCGCAAATCAAAAAACCAACACGAAACAAACCAAGAGGGAACAAACCGACAGGGAACGAAGCTACCCAGCAAAAAGTTTCCCTGCACCCCTGGGGGAAGCTGCGTTGAAAACACAGACCCAGGCGGGGAGCCCAAATTCCCTGGGTCGTTTCCCACCCTCTGCTTCCCCTCTGGGCCCCGCGAGCTTCCTCCCTGTGGATCCTCGGGAGAAGGAGCCCTTTCTGCAGATGTTTGGGGTTTTCCCCTGGATCTCCCCTTCTGCCCCCCAGCCCTACAGGGCTCTGGGCTGCCCCCAGCCCTGTCTGTGTCGCTAATTAAAGACGTGGGGCTCCTCTGGCAGCAGGGCTGACCTTGGTGCAGGGATGATTCAGCAGTAAATGATGGGCTGGTGCGGCCGGGGATGAGGCTCTGGCTCCGTGCTGGGCTGTCTGGCTCCATCCTACAGCTCGGGCAGCCGAGCCCTGTGGGGCAGGAGCACCTCAAATCACTTCGAGGCAAATTTCAGCCACCCCAAATGAGCTTTGGGGAGGAGGCCGGCTGCTGGAGAGCTGCAGGAACGCCCTGTCCGTGCGTCCTTCCCTGCCTGCAGCCCCGAACGTGAGGTCTCCGAGCGATTTGGCCACCCGAGGAGGCTCTCAGGATCCTGCTGCTGGGACCAGTCCAGCAGCGAGACTGGGACACCACTGCTGAAGGTACCTGGGGTGTGTGGGAGGGCTTTCAGATCAGGAATTTGGGATGGCCAAGCTGCTGGTGTGGTGCTGAAGGAGTCGTGGAAGGGACGAGGGACGGGAAGCCTGGGCTCGTTCTCCCCTGGGATCCCCCCTGCGTGATTATTTCCATTAAGGCTTGGCTCCGTGCCCCCCGAGCCATCTTGGCAGCTGGGGAACAGCCCGATGCAGACAGGTACCTCTCAAACCCAAACTCATTTTCTCCCTGATGGATTTGGGAGCACCCGAGCTCCTTCCCCTTTGGGTTTGGGTACCCAACGAGGTGTTTTTAGGAGCGCCACCCTCACTGGGTGCTCCCCGTGCCTCCTGTAAGCAATCACCCGTGGCCTGATGGAGCTTCCCCAGCCGTGGGGACAGCAGGCTTCGTGTGACATTTATCTGCTGGCTGCGAGGAGGGAAATGCTGCTCCGTGCCCCACTGCTTTACAGCTGCTTTTATCCGGGTCACTCATTTACAGGAGCGGGGAGGGCACGGGCCAGGCGCTGACCCCGAGCGCAGCATCCTCGGTGTGGCCACCTGCCCCCCTTCACCACCAGCTCCTCCGCTCCCTTTCCACGCCAGGAGTTTGTTTTTTTTCCTTTTTTCTTTTTTTATTTTTCCCCTTTGCTCAGCACTTTCCAAGCCAGGAGGCTGCTGGGTGGGGAGGAGGGAGGATGGGGGCAGCTCGTGCCTTTCGTGGGCAGCGCGCTGCTCTCCGCGCCTCCCGCTCGGCTCCGATCGATCCCAGCGGCAGCAAAGAGCCCCTGGGCTCTCCTCCCCGATCCTCCCCGCTCTCCTTTTCGCCTCTCGCTGCTCTCCTTGGCGGAGGTGAGTGGGAGGAGAGAGAAAGAGAGAGAGAGGATCCTCGGCACGGGGAAGGTTTCTGGCTGTGCCGCAGCAGCGCGCTGACCTACATGAGCGCACAGCGATCCCGGAGCAGGAGGAGGGAACCTCGTGCATCCGGAGAGCTCCACGGGGCCCCCAGCTGCTTCCCCTTTCTGGGGCATCTGCAGGGAGCCAGTTCTCCCTTTGTGGTTTCCTCTGCTGGGCCCTTCCTTCCCCTGCGCCACCCGAGGGGTAAATGCGCCCTGTGGGTCCGGGGAACTCGTGCCCAGGCGCAGGGCACGAGGGAAGGAGCGGGCTGGGGTGCTGAGCGTGCCTCTCCAGCCCTCTCTCAGCCCCTTTTAGGTACAGACAGGCTTTGGGGAGGATTAAAAACCCCAAAACAACCTCAATGTGAAAGGATTCGATCCTCCCAGAGGCTCAGGGTGCCACTCACTGAGAGCCCTGCCCCAAAATGCCGCTTCGCCCTCGCCGAGGCGCGTTCCCGACCGGCTGCTGGTTGGCTCTCGGCAGCCCAAAATAGCTCCGTGGTCCTGTGCCAGTGTAAGCAGAGGTTTTCCTTGAGCTGATGGCTTTTTTTTTTTTCTTTTTTTGAAGCAGGTTTAAGGCTTGTTCTTTTAAAGGCGTCGCCGGCGAGCACCCAAATGAGGTTTAATGACTGCAGCATTAAAAGGGACGCACGGGGGATGCGGCGCAGGGCTTCTCGGGCTGTTTCATCTCATCCTCCTCGCCTCTCCTCGCCTTCACCCACCCAGATTTTCTCTCTCGCTCCTTTATTTTTTTTTCCACGGGGTGATGTAAGGTATAAAAATGCCTCTCGGGATGTTTCCCGTCCGATGAGTCAGCCTCACATCACTCATCCCCCCCCCCCCCTAAACCTCTCCCAGGTTTGGCTGCGGGCTCCGTGCGCCTTCCTGCAGCCCTGGCTGTTCCCAAGCCTCAGCTTTCGGTGCTGAAAACCTGAAATCGGGCATTTTGTGGGGGTGGAAGGGGTGAGCTTTGGGGCAGAGCTTTGGGCTCGGGGAGGATTTCAGCCCGTGAAGTGTTGGTGCTCCTCGCTGCCTCCTGATTTGGGAATTCAGGAACTTCTCGTGCTTTGAATTTCCTCCTCAACCCCGGTGATTTCAGCAGGGTCCCGCCCGTCCCCGTGGCTTCACATTTTCCTGCCCTGGCTTTTCCTTTCCAGTCAACGCCAAGGATGGAAAACTCAGCGGGGATTTTCAGCTGCTGGGACGTCGCTAGGACGGGCTCAACGCACCTCTTAGAGATTTCCTCCAGCTCCCGGAGGACCCTGCAAATCCCCCGGGCTGGGTTTTGGGGCCAGCAAAGCCGCGGCCGTCTCACCCTCCTCTGCCTGGGGTGGTTTGGGAGGAAATCTTTGTGGGGACAAACCCAGGGCCGACCCGGTCTCGTTGCCTTCCTGCAGCCCTGTGATAAGTGGCGGGGGTGTTATCAGGTCCCTGTCCCACTTCTCGTGGCCTCGGGGCACACGGGGGATGCCCTGGGTGCGGAGAGCGGCCTGTGAGATAGGTACAAGCCTTCTGGCTCCACTTTGGGCTTCTGGCTGCCTCATTTTTGGTGGAATTTCTGCAGAATTGGGGCATTGGGGGCCATTACAGAAATATAAATATTTTATATATAAACCAACAGACGGCTGGGTGTGTTGCACCCTCCATCACCGACCCCTGGAGTAACACGGTGTCAGCGCCGACCCCGAACAGAAGGATTTGTTCTGAGTCACTGCCTTTACGCACCAAAAAGCAGGATAAAACTGTCTTTTTTTTTTAAATATGGGCTCACAGCAGCCTCCCAGCCGGCAGAGGAGAACTCAGGCACTGGTCACATCCTCCTGAGACGCACAGGGGGTGCCTGATGTTGTTGTGGGGACGGTGGCAGAGCTCTGCTGCCCTACAACACCCCCGTGCTGGGGTTTGCAGCACTGGAAAGTGATGGAAACCCCTTTCCTTTCCTTTTTTCCCCGTCCCCAGGTGGCACAAGCTCCACTCCAAGGCTGGGAAGAAGGAGAAGGAGCGTGGCGAGGTGGAAGTGAGCGTGCAGTTCACGCGCAGCAGCCTGACGGCCAGCATGTTCGACCTGTCCGCCAAGGACAAACCACGCTCGCCCTTCGGCAAGCTGAAGGACAAGATGAAAGGCAAGAAGAAATACGACCTGGAGTCGGCCTCTGCCATCATCCCCAGCAGCGTGGGCGCCCTCGACGTGGAGGATGACTTCGACGTCGGGGCCAAGAAGTCCAAAATCAAAGGTTTCCTGAAGAGCAAGCTGCGCAAATCGTCCCTGACGCAGTCCAACACCTCGCTGGGCTCCGACAGCACCATCTCCTCGGCCAGCCTGGGCCCGGCTGCAAACGAGGGAACCAAATCCCCCAGCAGACACAGCAGCCTGTCCACGGAGCGCTCTGGTAAGAGGATCAGGGCTTTAAATCCCTCTCCCAGCCTTTTTTCCCTTTTTTTTTTTTTGTTGCTGTTGCGGCTTTTCCTGCAAACCTGGTCACTAATTCCTTCCCCAAGGAGCAGCGTCCTGCACGAGCACTCCAAGACCTTCTCCGTGCTTGCTAAAATGAGGGAAAACACCCCAATTTTTGCTTTTAATGCCAAGCCTGTGTGCAGACAGCCGTGCTCCGGGGCTGCTTTGCGCTGCTGCGTGCTCACCACGAGCCCGCGTGCCGCCAACCCTATAGGCAACAGGTTGTAGGGGTTGTGTGGGGCCATTTCTCCCCTGCCACCCCAAAACTGGTCGCAAACACCAGCTCGTGGCAGAGATCCTCGAGGAGGGAAGCTGCACGGTGCTGCCTAACGAGGTGCTGGTGGCCGGGGGGTGAAGCAGTGACCGGGTGCTGGTAATTAAAGCAATCCCAGCTCTTGGCGCTGGGAGGGAGGCGATTTGCAAACAAACAAGGCCCTTGTAGTGAATTAATTCTCGCTGTCCCTTGAAAATGAAGCGTAATTAAAGGGCTTAATGGGCTGGAGACGGGCAGTTCCCGGATGGGGTGGGAGTCCCGGGGTGCTGGGGGACCTCCTGGGCACGGCTGGAGCCAGCTCAAGCACCGGGCTGGTGCCGTGGTGAGGGACACAAGGAGCACAGAGCGGCTGAGCATCACCAAACGCGATTTCTCGGGGAGTTTCTGGAGTCTGCTGAGCTTTTGGCAGCAGCTGCTGGAGGGAGAAGCCGGCGCTGCACCGAGCTGACTCGTGCTGCTCAGAGCTCGGGGGCTCGGCGGCTTTAATTCAAGGCAAACTCTCCAACCACACTGAGGCACGAGCCCTGTGAGGAGCTTTTGGATGGCTTCTCGCATTTATTATAGATCTCGGATCGTCTCAGAAAAGGATTTTGTCTTGCAAAGACGTGTGTCTGGATCGGGAGGGGGAGGTGATGTGCGTGTGTGTGTCGTGTAGCTTGTGCAGCCTCATGCTCGGGACCTGTGCTTTGTGTTTCCAGCAATTGGCAGAGCCTGGGAGGGAGAAAAACCAGTATAATTTTACAAATCTCATCAGTGTTTAAGTAGCAGATAAGGCTTTTCGTGCCCTTTACACGGGGCCTCACCTATTCTGTGTTTTTCCCCCCCACTGCAGTGAGGGATTTCTTGCCGTCCCCGAGGCTGACCCACAAGAGGGCCTTCAGCGACGACGTCTCCCAGGTCAGCCCGGTCCTGGAGCCGAAAATCATCCAAAACCTGAAGCCAAAGAGCGACCCTGTGTCCCGCTCCTCCCTCTGCATCAACGGCAGCCACGTTTACGGCGACGAGCCTGCCCTGCACAGCCCCACGCCTGCCCCACGCAGCTCCGCGCCGCTACCCGTGCCCGGCGGCCCCAGGAGGTCAGAGGAAGGGTTTGGCTTCGTCCCCCTGCACCCAGAGCCCCCCGAGGCGCCCTGGGGGGGCTTCGAGAGGACGCAGCCGAGAGATGAGCCTCGATTCATCCCGTCTCCTCCCAGCTTAGTGCTTCAGGAAGAGCTGAAGGTGTCCACCAAAGCCGTGACCCTCAGCAACCACCTGGGCAGGGCCAGGATGGAGGAGAGCGGCCGCTCGGAGAGCAAACCCACCCAGGCTGCGGCCCCCATGGTGTCGTCGGCGGAGACGAGGCAGGAGAAGCAGCTGGAAGAATCAAGGAAGGACGAGAAAAAACCCAAAGGGGGCTTCTTCCACCACGGGGGCACCAAGAGCGACACGGGGGGCAGAGGCCAGGGAGAGAAAACGAGAGGCTCGCCCGCGGCAGGCGATGAGAAGGGCAGGGCCGGCGGCTGGTTCGCGTCCAAGGAGCCCAAAGAGAGCCCCCAGAAACCCAGGTCAGTGCCACGGGGGTGTCGGTGCCCGGGCTGGGTGGGATCTGCCTGTCCCGGGCTCATGGCTGTGCTGGGAAATGCTCTCCAGCACCGCTGGGGGATCAGTTCCCCCGGCTCAGGTGGGATCGTGGCGGTGGGGATGCTCCCTTGGCACTGCGCCTCTCAAAGGGGGGGATTTTTAGCTCGATTCTGTGCCACAGAGCAGCTCCGTGTGGCCTGGTTGGGGAAGAGGAGGTGAATCCCTCTGCAGCGTGGTTGTGCCAGGCATTTCCATGGCCTCAGAGGCCCCCCCTGTTCCCTTTTAACTACCTCAAAACCTCCCTAGCACCCCGAGCAGGACGTGGGACGCAGCAACATGCAATCACTTTTTTACTGACATTCCACCCCCTCTGCATCGCTGCTCTGGCCCGGGCTGCAGTACTTTGTTCATCAGAGATAATTAATTAATATTTCTCAAGTAACTAACCCCGACGCTGCTCTTTCCTCTTCCTATCCTCCCCCCCAAGCCTTCCCTGCTCCCAACCGCAAATCTCCGGCTGTTCTCCCTCCACGTGGTGATTCCTCCCGCGCTGATGAAGCTCAGCCCCTGCTCGCGGCGCAGGCGAGGTGGTGCCCGTGCCCTTTTGGTGCTGGCTTTGTCACCAAAAAGCCCACGTTTGTCCCCAAAAATCCCCAGCAGCTGAGTAGGGACCTGGGGGCTGACCGAGGGCACGGTGCCCTGGGGTTAAAAGCAGCCGGAGGAAATCAGCAGCTGCTGGAATCCAGAGGGCTGCTGCGTTACCGGGATTTTCTGCGGGTTTGCTTCTGGGTGAGGCCAAACGAAGCTGGTCTCTGGGGAAGGACAGCGTCTTACTGCTCAGGATTGCTTTATTTTATTTATTTTTGACTTCCAGCTGAGCTGAAGCTTCGCCTAGGCTCGGTTTGCCGTGGCGTGCACCAAGCTCAGCTTTGCAGCTGCCTCTTCTCGGGCATGATCAGGACCCCATCCCCAAGGGGATGTCTCGTAAGGAGAAACTCCTCCAGCTGCAGGTT
Organism: Aythya ferina; assembly: GCF_964211825.1. Lineage (NCBI taxonomy): Eukaryota > Metazoa > Chordata > Aves > Anseriformes > Anatidae > Aythya > Aythya ferina. The sequence continues at coordinate 1,948,124 of NC_140300.1, read as the reverse complement.
TTGCTCCCCAAAATAGGAACCCCTCCGGAGCAGCACGGGCTGGAGGGAACAGATTCCCAGGGGCCCCTTCTGGGATGTCCCCGAGCATCCGAGCGGGCTCTAATTGCGCCCGGCAATTTCCAGGTGGGGAGTAACGAGCTTAAAGCGTGGCAGGAAAATTCTCTGGTGGAGAACGGCTCATCCTTGGTCATCAATGGAGAACAGATCAGCTCCTTTTAGGAAAAACTCTCATTTTTTCTGCTTTGTTTTTTTCTTTTTTTCCCGTCCTCACACTGGGTGACCTCGCGGGCCGTGAGGTTGGAGCCGAAGCTGTTGGAAGATTTATTTGGTGCTGGCGGTGCTGGGGCGAGCACAGGGGTCGATGCCGTCTGTATTTCAATAATCAAACCCGTGTTCTCTCTCAGGCGTGCGGTGGAAGAGCTGCCAGGGCTTCTCCGTGGGTGTTTTGTAGGCGTCCCATTTGCATCTGGAGGAGAAGCCAGCCGGCCACTCATTTACCAGGGCAACTTCTGCACCCGGAGACGGATTAACCTTTGCTTCGTAGGGAGAAGCATCCCCTGAATCGAGCAGTTTTATGCCTTAACTTTGAGTTATCTGCAGCAGGGATTTTATTTTATTTTATTTTTTTCCCTCCCACTCTCCTGACCTGCAAACCTCAGCTCTGCAGCTCTTGCAGCCTCCTCGGTGCCCTCGGCTTGGTCAAATTTCCCCTGCAGCGGGACGTGGGGGAGAGAGCATCAGAAGCCGTCGTGTTTGCGAGATGGAAAAACCTCACCCTGTAATTAGCAAAAAGCTCTAATTAGAAATTAGAAAGAAACCTTCCAGCTCAGGTTCAAATCAGCCTGCAGCGAGGACGGGTCCGGCACGGAGCTGCCTGCTCTGCAAAACCCCTCGGGGTTGTTTTGGGGAAGTTTTCTGCTCTGGGCTGTTCTTGTCCACCGCGTTTTCACCCAGGCTCTCTAAGCCCTGGTGTCCGAAGGGCTTTGATATCAGCTTGGATGGAAGTGGGAGGAGAGAGGGAGGCCTGAATTAAACGAAAAAAGGCAGTTCGTTGGGTGTTTGTTGTGTTTTAGGGTTGCGGTGGCCAGGAGTTGTATGTGAGGAAGAAGCTCAGCAGGGTTATTTCGGGCAAGACACAATCGGTTTGAAGATTTTTCAGCCTTTCCCACAATGTTATCGGAGCTCCACAGGTCCCGCTTCCTGCGGCCTGGGTCGGGATGATAAAATGGGGCCGCATCTTGTGCCGGGCAATAGGCAGAGAGAGAAGTTGAACTCCTTTTTTTATATATAATAAAATATATATTTTTATATATTTTTTTATATAAATCATCAGCGTTTGTGGATGAGAACCCTTTCCTTCTGCTTTCATGGGAGGAAAATGCGAAATTGCTCCCCGCCTTGGTTGTCACTCCTCTTTTCCATAGTCAGCAGAGGCCAAAAATTGACTCGAGTTCTTCGCTCCTCATCAAGTGCTCCTAAAAAATGATTTGATGATGATGATGATGATGATGATGATTTCATTTCTGAAATGCTGGGAATTGGAGGAAGGTTTTGGGGCAGCACCAGAACCAGGGCACCGCAGATCCCGGCAGGAGCCCCCAGGGTTGCATCTCAGCTCTTCCGTGTCTGCACGAGCTGCCCAGCTCCTCCTGCTCTTCGATGCGAATTTGTGCCTGTGGTTTTGGGGGCAAATCTGGAGATTTCGTCTCCATTTTCAGCAGCATGAGGGGCCACATTCCGAAGAACACATCCATTCATCCATCCTAGCCACCAAAACCCTGTCCCCAAATACTGGGGGGGCACCCGTGTGCCTGAGGGGCTTGGAAATCCTGGCCCCGGGTGATGGGGCACAGCTCTCCACAGCCCCACGGAGGGATTTTTCCATCCCACCTTCAGCACAGCTCTTAACTTCGCTAGATTCGAGCCCTGCCCTGCCCCAAACCTGCTTTTTTTTTTTTTCAGCCCAAGCCTGGTTTTTCTTTATCTGCAGGGCGCAGCCACCACCCCTCCTGCTTGTGGTGCACCGAGCCTCAAACCCAGGCTGCGAGCCGCGGGGGGAGATCCTGCACCGAGCGAGCTGCTTCCAGGAGCCTTTCCATCAGGCGGTTGCTCAGCAATATTTTCTTTTCCCTTTTTTTTTTTTTTTAAATTCTGGGAGGCTAAAATGCGCTGGGGAAGCGCTGCCAACCAAATAAACGAGGGCAGCAAGGTACCCGCTATTTATTTTGGCTGGCGGAGCTGGGGATGGGAGGAGGAGGAGGAGGAGGAGGGTGAGTCAGCAGAGATCTGCTGCGAGCGGAGGTTTCCCTCTAGAGGAGCGTGCCGTGCTGCCAGCCTCCTTCCTCCCAGAGAAGCAGGGTTTCTGTAGGATTTCTGTAGGATTTCTGCAGGATTTTTGTGGGATTTCTGCTCCTGGGGAGCGTGGATCTGCTGCCAGGACCTGGCCAGTAACCAGAGTGGGGAGGTTGATGCTGGTTACTGGTGTAACTGGTGTGTTGGAGAGCCTTGCTTGGTGGGCACCAGCAGTGGAAATCCCTCTTTGGTAGGGGGTTTTGGGGGAGGGATGTTCACCAGGAGAATAAAAAATAAATAAAAGGAAGGAAACGCGGGCTCCTGCCGCAGATGGAGGCTGTTGGAGGATACCGTGAGCCTCTGGAGAGCCTGAATTTGAGGGAGATCAGAGGAAAAGGTGAATTTACAGCGAGTGATGAAGGAGCCCGTGGCTAACGTGTGCCCAGCTGAGGGGCTGGGATGGCAAACACCAAACTGAGAGAATTTGGGGCAGCTCGGTGGCCCTATCTCCCTGTGCAGCACCTGGCACGCTGCCTCGTGGCCTTGGTGTGGCTTGGGGACGGGCACCACTGCTGCTCAGTGACAGCAGGAGAGGGCACCCACGAGCTGTCTGTGCCCGCAGCGCTGCGGGAGATGCTGCTTTTGAGTGGAAATGAAGGTTTTTTGGGGGGCTTTTTGGTGCCTGGATGATTGGTTCTGCTCAGCAGTAGCTGGCGGAGTGTCTGGTGCGTGCCAGAGTTGGTTTGGCCGTGTGCATGCGGGCAGATGCCCTTCAAATGCCATCTCCGAGCTCAGAACCTTAAACAAGGGAGGAAGGAGGAGTTGTCGGGGTGTTTTGGGGGCTTGCAGCGGGGCTTTGGAGCTGCCAGAAGAGGAGCAGGGGGTCCCTTAGCCCTGCTGCGGTGGGCGCAGGTCCTGGCGCACCACGCATCGCTCGCGGACGGAGGCGCAGAGCTTCCAGGACACCACAAAATGTTAGCATTTGCCTCAAGGTGGCATTTTTGTGCTTTGAAATATTTCTTTTGTGTGTGTGTGCGTGTCAAAACCATCCACAATGAGCGAAAATAGCTGCCCGAGCCACTTTGCCGTTGAGCAGGGCGCTGACAGTGAGGCAGGATGATGCCATGATGGGCCTGGGCTGCACGTGCCCTGTGCACGTTGGCAGAACAATTCCTTTATAAAACCTCATTATTTATCCTCAATTAAACTTCGGTGGGCCACATCGATGTCCACATTTCTCCCAAGCCATGAGTTGGGCCTCTCTGAGGCTCCACGGGGAAAAGGGGCCGGTGTGGAGCTGCCCAAGGGGGCAGACCCACAGCAGCTCCCCCAGCTCGTGGTGCTGAGCCCCGTGGAGCTGGTGCCTGCCCGTCCTACCTGCACGAGCAGCCGGCGCTCACGGCCTCTTCTCTCATCCCTGCGCTGTTCCTCGCTGGCTGGGTTGTTGCAGCAGAGCCTGGGGAGGGCTGGGGTCAGGGTCACCTCCACCTGCCTGCGAGGTTTTGGCTGGAGAAACCTCCCTAGAGCCCCCAGATTGCAATCCTCGAGGACTGGTGGCTGAAAACCAGAGAAGAAAACCGCGTTTAGCCCCCCTCTAATAACTCCCCTACGCGCGTGCGTGCAGCCCTGTCGCGGCACTAACCAGGAGGACCCTTTTGTCTTCCCTCCACAGCCTGGAAGTGTCTCCTCAGGTAGAAACCAGCTCAGCTGCTCCCGCTCCTCCTTTTCCTCCCCGCTCGTTTCCTCCTCCCGCCGCCGCTCGCATGCCGCCCGCTCACCTCCCTCCCGCTGCAGGAGCCGGCCAGCCTGGCTGCTTGTCCCCTGCCAACCCCTTCCTCAGCTCCCTGCAGAGCAACCCCTTCTTTGAGGACCTCGTGGCGGAGCAGGTACTAAATTCTCCTTCACCTACTCGCTTTTTCTCTAGCTCCCCGCCTGGGCCGCCTGCTTCAACAGAGGTCGCTGCTGGCAGCTTGGGTTCCTCTGCGGATTGCAGCCCCCCTGCCTCCCTCCGCCTCCCGGACCCGCTGAGGGATCCTCCAGCCCCAAACGTTGGCGTCCCCGTGCCCGAAACCGCTCCCCCGCCGCACGGAGACCTTCCTCCTCCGGCCGAGCAAGCCGCCAGCGCTCCTCTTCCTCCTCCTCCTCCTCTTCCTCCTCTCTCCGAGTGGGACGCCACCTTCGAGGCTTTTGCCAGCAGCAGGCTCAACCCGGAGGCGAAGGAGGAAAACCTCTCGGCTCCAGCGTTGGCGGAGGGCATCGCCTTCATCGATGATCCCGAGGGGATGAGCCCCGCGGGCGGATCGGCCGAGAAGGGGGCGAAGGCGTTGGAGAAGCCGCAGGTCGGCGGCGAGGTGGCCCCGGCGCTGATGCCTTGGACGAATTTCTCCGGGTTGGACGTGGGGGCCAACCTGGTGAGCACCACGCAGGAGGCGACGGTGATAGAGGACGTGCTGAGCCCCGTGTCCGCCGGCTCCGGGGGGAGGAGGAGGAAGAGCAGCACGCCGATGGTTTGGGCGCCGGCGTTCTCCCCGGGAAAGGAGGCTTCGGCGGGACGAAGCGCCGAAAAACGCGACGGGGAGGGCGAGGAGAAAAACGAGGAGGAAAGCTCGAGTTTGGGGGAGAACGGCTGGATGACCATCGCCACCGAAACCGCTTCCGAGCCCTCGGAGAGCACCCGCAGCATCGGCCAGGAGAGCGCCTTCGGGCAGCGGCCGTTCCTCGCCGAAGGCGCCTCAGAAGCGAAAAGCGCCCCCGGCGCCGCCGCTTGCGTCCTGCCCAGGAGCAAATTCCCCCCCGAAACCTCCTCCCAAACGCTGCCGGGGGGCAACGTGGCCGCCGTGCCCCCGCGGGTGCTCCCGGAGGGGGCTCTGAGACGCTTCCCCGAGCCGGGAAGGGATCCCCAAGGTCCCCCGGGGGGCCGGGAGGAGATGTTTGACATCAGGACCTCGGTGTACCGGCTGCAGGCGAGCATGAGGCTGGAGGCCGGCGAGGGCCGCTTGAGGCTCAGCTCCGACGTCCACGAGAGGCGCCTGGTCCTGTCCCCGTGGCCGGCTGTGCGAGGGGAGCAGGAGGAAATCGTGGTGCCCAGCTCGGATGCGTCGCCCCCAGAGCCTCCCCCCAAACCTCCCAGGTGGTTCGCGGCCGCGGGGGGCAGAGGGGATGAAGAGGAAGAGGAGGAGGAGGAGGGGTGTGAGATGAAGGGGAGGCAGCAGGGCGGCGAGGGAGGTGCTGAGGGTCTGCAGGGGGACGTGGAGCTGCCCCCGAGCGGCGAGACGTCCGTCCTGGCACCTCCCAACACGGCTGCACCCGGAGCTGCCACCGCTGAGGCTGCTCCCGAGATCCCAGCCCCCGGGGACGCCTCTCTGGGGACAGAGCCGTCGGAGATGAGCGGGGAGGATGCGGCCGAGCAGTTTGAGACGTGCCCGTCGAAGCTCTCCCTGGGGAGCTGGAGCCAGCCAGCTTCATCCCCTCAATCCCCGGGGCCGGGAAATGATGCTGAGTTGGAAACAGCCCCCGAGCAGCAGCAGTTCCCCCAGGAGCTGAGTGTTTCGGGACTCACCCCGTCTTCCAGGCTGGATTCGGGCCAGTCTGAAGCTTTCTGGACGGCCGTGGAGGAGCAGGAGGCAGCGGGCTGGCCCCAAAGGTTAGCGCCTGGGCACAGCCCACCCCAAGCCGAGCTGGAGCTGGCGGTAGGGCACGGTGCGGGGCGGCGCGGGCAGGCTCGGGGCCGGCCATCCGAGCTCCAGCGCTCATCCGACAGCAGGATGGACTTCAAGAAGGCTGATTTCTGGAAGGCAGATGGAGCAGAGGAGAGGAATGAGCGGGATGCTTCAGTGCCGGGCAATCCCTTTGTCCCGGCAGCCAGCCCCATCGCCCCGAGCAACCCTTTTGTGGAAAAACCACCAGAACCCCTCCCCGTGCGAGCCGTGCCGCCCGAAAAGCTCGGCCAAGGCTTCGGCTTCCCCCAGCTCCCCGAGGAAACCCTGCAGCCCACTAACCTCCCCGGGGAGCCTCCTTCCCTGCATGCCAGCCAGCCCTTGGCCTTCTCCACCCCTTTCCTCGTGGCTGCCACTAACCCCGAGCCGTTCCATTTCCCCTCCCCTGCCGCCAGCAGCCGCGCAGCAGCAGCCCAGCCCTGCCCTTGGCTGCAGTCCGGTGACACGCCAGCTTCAGCCCTCGTGGTTTTGCCCAGGGAGACACAGCCAGCTGAGAAGCCTTTTTGCCAGCAGACGACCAGGTGAGCACTCCGGGGAAGGCGAAGGGTTTGTGTTTCTGGTCGAGGTGTGACCCCAGCTCGCTGTCGGCAGCTCCCGGACACCACGGAGGTGCCCTCCGTCTCCTTCCCCTCCTGATCCATACCTGTGGTCCCCAAGAGCTCTGCCCAAACCCTCAGCTCTCTCGGATTTCGGTGGGGAACAGCCACAGCTCTCCCCTCTTCGCCCTAATCCGGAGCAAAAGGTTTGGCGCGGCCGAGCTCTGCCCCAGCTGGACGTGCAGCCACAAATTGCATCTGCATTTTGCTCGGTGCTGATTTTGGCTCCATCATCTCCCCCCTGCTTGCAAAGCGTGGCTGCCAGGAGAGCTTCCAGCTGGCCCAGCTCTCGTGAGCTCCTTCGTGGCATGTGCACGGCTCCTGCCCCTTCCGTTCATTCAGCTTTGGTCCCTTTTTTCCTTTTTAAACCACCTCCAGGTACTACAAACTTCTCTCCGTAGCCAAAATAAACATGAGTTTCGCCGGGGGGGTGGCAAAATGCCCTTCCCCACTCCCCTCTGCCAAGGTGCCCACCGGTAAGGAACCAAGCAGGGCTTAGCCATGGGGCTACTGGGAGGAAAGAAAGCTTTCTTCCTCCTCCCAGGTCTTTTGCTGGTAGAAAAGCTGTGAAGTGGAGAAAGGTGCTGAGTTTAGGGCACGGAGGCTTTGCTCTGTGTCCTGTATTTCTTCTGGCTTCCCTGGTGGCCCTTCCTCAGGTCCTTCTGGGCAGGAGGAGGTTGGCCCAGGCTCTTTCTGCCCAGAGCACCAAGGGTCAGGTTCCCTGTGCTGGGAAACTCTTACGGTTCACACGGGGACCTGGTTCTCCTGGAAGTGATTTGATCAACTTGACAGAAGGCAAGTGGAGCTTTTTGGGGCTGCTGAAGTGATAAAATCCCTTCTGGCCCAAGAATAATGTGGGAAATGTTCCTGGGGAGGGAGAGGACAGGAGGATGGGGACGGTAGAACCTACCTGAGCTCCACTCCTGCAGGAGGATCCCTCCTTGGCGTGGGGTTGGTGTGCAGAATGATGCTGGGAGCAAAGACCAGCAAGAGATGGGGCTGATAAGTGATTTTTTTTTTCTTTATCGAGGCCAGGTCCTTGAATACTTAACTGGATCATTCATTCTCTGTCCGATCGCCTTGTTCAAAACCTGCAGGCAGCGGATCCGCAGAGTTCTGTGAGCATTTCATGGAAAGAGAAGTGTCCTGCCAGCCCTACGGGGAGAGGAGTCAATAAGGTGTGCTCCCAGCCACCTTTCAGCACCCTGTGCAGCCACTCGAGGGAAGAAAGGGGGATCTGAAGAGGTCCTCATCCTTTCGGTGCTGGCTTCTGTCACCTTACGTGTCTCAGAAGTCCTTGAGCATCTCCGGGCTGGTTCCTCTGCCTGTAGAGGTGGGGATGGCGTGGATTTTTGGTGTTATGGTTCAAGGAGCTTGGAAGAGTTATCGGGGTCTCTGCGGGAGGCTCTGAGTGCGTTACGGGGCTGGGGAGATGAGCCTGGTTTTGGGGAGAGGTGGGCTCCTCGTGGTGGCACTGGCTTTTCCCAAAAGGGTCTATTAGCACGGTCGAGACGTGCAGAAGTAATGTATGGCACAAAGGAGGTGGAAGGACGAAGGAAAGCTTCAAACCTGGAGCAGGCAGAAGGACCATGACGAGTGGCAGACGTTGTTGTCTTAAAAGGACCCTTCAGGTTCACCCATGTGCCAGTTTTGGCAACCTGAATGCAATTCCTGTTTTTTTTTCTATCCCTTTCCTTCTGTAACCCCTGTCTGCAGGGAGCTCTGGCCCTGGGGTGCGGCAGCAGCGTACACAAGGAGAATCGGACCATTTTCCTTGGATTTGTCCTTTGTTGCCTTGTTGGCTGTGAGGAGCATTTTAATGGGCAGATAAAGGACTTAATTCCTAAGCTGCTGCAGGGAAATCCCCCCAGGCTTCGTTTGCGCTCGGCAGCGACCTTGGGAGCCGTGCTGCGACCCAGCGAGGCTCGCAGGGAGAGGGGCTGGGGTCGTGCTGCCTTCATCTTGAGCTGTCTCACCTCAAAGGCGTGAATTTTCATCTTCTTTATGGTCACCTGGAGGCACGGCAGTGGATTCGCAGCTGGAAACGGGTCCCACATCTCAGCAGGCCCAGTGGGACGTCGGATGGAGCCGTGAAGTGACCCTCTGACTGCTGCTGGCAGTGCCCTGGTGCCCGGCCCCATGAATCAGGCTTCTCCTGGCCAAGAACGGGATCATTTTATTTTTATTTTTAGTGTTTTTCAGCCCTGCAGAAGTTCCTGCATTCCCACTGGCAACAGGAGCGAGAGCTGCCCAAGACCAGCCCCTGCTACCAAAGCCCATCCCGGTTACCCCGCTGCCACCCCAGGGCTGGGGCTGGTTTTCTTTTTGCCGAGTGGCCTTCGAGTTTGGGGCAAAAGAAGACACATTTAGGGCTTAGAAATGGTTCCGGTGTCTGACTGCCAGCAGGCTTTTTCTTACAGGCGTGCCTCCTGCTTCTGCAGCCCTGCTCCGTGGTTCAAGCAAGCAAAATCATTTCTTCTGGATTATTTTTTTTTAAAGGACTGTGTAGGAACGTCTTTCAGGATTTGTTCCTGGCCCTTGGTCCTCTCTGGTTCACCCTCACCCATCTCGTGTGGTAACAAAAGGACGCAGCCAGCTGCTGGGGGGCATCGTGCTGCTTGCAGTTGGGGTGAAAGGAGTGAAGGCAGGGCACTGGGTGCTCGAGGCTGGCGTGTGGAATGGTGATTTCCCCAGCCCTGATGCTTCAGTGGGCTCCCACCCAGGTTTGTGGGATCCCTCTCTGGCTTTTCGAGCTGTGTGGGACCTGTCTGTGCAGCTGGACAGCTCTGACAGCTCTGACGAGGGGTTGTAATGGCTTGTTGGAGCCTGGCGGTGTTACTGCTGCTAGAAAATGGGTGACAGGAGGCATCGCCGCGGTTGGAGAGCACGTTTGATGCGAGGAGAACTCCCTGGCAGCACGATGGGGACGTTGTGTGGCACATCCTGACCTGCCACAGCCCACAAGGCCCAAGGACACCAGCCCTGGGGACTCGGGGCCGAAGCCTGACGTGATGCCACCTCCGTCCTGGCCTCAGCTGCCCCACGACAGGGCTGAAAGCTGCCTGCTCTGCTTTGGAAGCTGAAATCAAGCACAGCCGGGCACCCACAGCACAAGCTGGGCTGGAGAGGCGTCTGTCAGCCCGGCTGGCAGCTCGCACGATAACCGTGGGTGTTCTTCTGCCTCCCACGCCTCGTCCCACCGACGCCTGAGGTCCCTGTTTGTGAAGACAGGCTGTGCTTCGCCTGCCTCGCTCGAGAGCTGAGGCCCTGTGAGCACAACGCCCCCCTTCCCCTGCAGTATTGTTGGGATTTTAACCCCCCCTTGTAGGCTTTCTGCTGCACCTGAGGAGTGCGGAGGCTTCCTGGAGGTCCTGGGTAGGATTTAAGATCTTTTTAAGACCTTTTTATCCCGAGTAGTGTGCACGGGTCTGTCTGTTGCTTGCAGGAAGGTGCCGTCAGGTCACTTCTCTTTCCATCGTGCTGAAAAGCAACACGCTGCACTCAATCTTCTGGATGGAGAGTGAAGCAAAAATGAAAGAAAACGTAGTGAAGCCTGGCTGTTGGGCTGGGGCAGTGCAGGAATTGACGCACTGTGGTTCAGGACCATGTTTTTGTGGAACCTGGGTTAAGTTTCCCTGGGCTGTGCCAATATCTGGCTGCCTGGAGCTTCAGCCTGGGGCTCCTTGTCCGTGCAGGTCCCATCTTGGGGTGGAAACGGTGCTGGGGAGCGCCGTGGGCTCTGCAGGGCGCTGGCTCCTCTCCCCTGGGAGCAGGCGAGCTTCGAGCAACGCACACGTAGGTGATTTAACTGCTTGGAGGTGACCAAATTTGCTCAGTGGGTCCCATCCCCCTTAAAACCCTTAGGGACAGCCAGCAGCGTTGCTCCCCAGCTTGCCAGGGTGCTAAATATGAAAGAAAGGATGCTAAAATCCTCCTTTTTCCACTCAGCCCTCACCCGGTGAAGCCCATCAGCGCTGTGGTGCAGGAGGAGAAGAAGCAGCAGCAGCACAAGTCCAGCCTGACGCAGGCTCTGAGCAACGGCCTGGAGAAGCTGAAGACGGTCACCACGGGCAGCATCCAGCCCCTGGCCCCGTCGTCTCACCCGGAGAAAGCCGACCCCAAGAAGTTAAAGGTAGGAACAAAGTGCTCAGCTGCTCCGCGTGCCTTCTTTCAGCCCTTAATTCCCTTCTCGTGCCATCAGCCAGGCCGGCTGCTGGGGGATTGGGGAAGGAGGAAGCCCCCGAGCAGCGAATGCCAGGCTCATGGGGTCAGTTGTGCCCCTGCCCTTAGCTTTTTGTTGTTTTTTGAGGTTTGAAATTGTCTCGGGGGAAACCCTTTTAAATGTTTCACTCGGTGGGAGCGCTCTGTGAGGCTGTATGGGCCTGGATGTCCGGGCAGTTGTTCCATGTTCCACCTCCTGTGGTTTTTGGGCAAGCAGTGGCATGTTTTTAGCTGTTTTTAGACCACGAGACGTGGTAGCTTACCCACTCAGATTTGGAAACGAGGCAAATACAGGAAAAACTGACCTTGTTGGGGGCTGCAGCACCTTGCCAAGGCTGAAGGGAGCGGTGGTTTTGACTTTCTGACCCTTCCTCTTGGTTTCTGCCGCAGGATCCCGGCGTGCTGGACCAGTCGGCCAGGTATTACCACCTGACCCACGACGAACTCATCCAGCTCCTGCTGCAGAGGGAGAAGGAGCTGAGCAAGAAGGAGGAGCACATCCAGGAACTGGAGAACTACATTGACCAGCTGCTGGTGCGCATCATGGAGCAGTCTCCCACCCTCCTCCAGATCCCCCTGGGAGGGGAAACCAAGACCAAGTAACCTCCTCGCGGAGCCCAGCAGCCCTTGCCTCGAGCACCTCCGCAATAACCGCGCTGCAAACGTCCCCGCACTCCCCCCCCTCCTCTTGCAAGAGGGCTTCTGCTCGCAGAGTGTAGCAGGAAAGGCGCTCTGCTTCACCCAGCTCCTGGGAGCTGTAGGGTGGGAGGCTGTCCTCCACCCTATGGGGAGGAGCGGAGCCCTCCTGAGGTCCCTGCCCTCGTGGCACCTTCTCAGGCGCTCGTCCTGCCGATGCTTTCAGTGGTCCAGGGACGCTGAGAGAGCTGGAAACCACCTCGCCCTCGTCGTGTCATGCTGCTGCTGCTCTCCCGCCTACGCTCGTCCGCGGTCCCTTCTCTGAACTGGTGTGCTCTGGCTGGGGGAGTGGTAAACCGGGGAAGAAATCGGGGTGAAAAAACTGGGGGAGGGTCTAGGAGCGCGTCGCCGTGCCCTGAGTGCGCTCAGCAGGGCAGCCAGGGCGAGGGGCTGCTGCTGGGTGCCTCTTCCCCTTCCTGCCCCCTATGTTGTACCCCGAAATGAAGGGTGTCTGAGCAGCCAGCTCCTCCGTGGCAGTACCTGGGGGTATTGGAGGTGGTGAAACAGCAGTGCTGGAGTCAGAGGCTGTGAAGAACTCGATCCCACGTTGCTGCCTGGTCGGGTGCTGCGCTGGTTCCTTCGCTTCCTGCCGCAGTCGTGGTGCAGCTCAGAATAGGTTTGGGAGAAGGATCGTGCACCATCAGTGCTGGGGGAGAGCTCCTCGCACACCGCCCGGCCCTCCACCTGTGTGCACAAACCACGGGTGAGATTTAGGATCAGTATGAACCCCCCCAAATCCTGCGTCTGCAGGAATTGCTTTCCACCGGCTGCCTCCCCGCCATCCACTTGGCGTTGTCGTTAACACTCCAGGCTAATCAACACCCTAAGGACCAGAGCTGGTGTGCAAAGGCTGCCCTGGTGTGCACAGGCTGCCCTGCCACCCCCGTGCATGACATCCCCGCAGCCGCCCGACACACGCCAGCACATGCTGTGACAGCTAATCGATGCAAAATCACCTTCCAGCCAGTATTCGTCCCAAAGCAGCTAGAGTTATATCACATTTACGCGCCCAGGGGAGCTTGGGCCCACCCGTAGACGTCCTAGGCCAGCTCTCTCGGGAGCTGGGTGCTTCTTGCTAGCTCGGAGTGGCCGTGGAGAGGCTCCCTGAACGCCTGGTGTAGTAGCTGTAGGTGGTGACGGTCTGAGGCTGGCGAGCAGCGCTCCTGGCAGCGCCTTCTGGTTTGGAGATGCTGGGGAAGGGCACCGAAAAGAGGTGCTGCTCCCCCTCTGCTTGTGTTTTGGAGGATCAGCGCGTGTGGGACTTGAGCTGTCTCCACGTGCAGGGCATCTTTTCTCTTCCGTAGATCTTAAAAAGTTCCTGGATTTTTTTTTTTTTAACTTCATATTCTTCTTTTTTTTTTTCCTTACTTGTTTCCATGTATACCAGGACTGAAAAATGGTGCCTTTCGCAAAAGAACAATGGCAGTTTCCTACAAAAAAAAAAAAGGCTCTGAGATCTGATTTCCAGCTCAGCGCAACGTGGCTCGGCCACCTTTTTGCCTGCTAATTCGAACGAGGTGAATTTATTCCTAAAAGCAGTCAGCAGAGCCCTCCTGTCCCCAGGGGAGATGCAGACACCAAGGGATGATGCTGAGGGTAGGGCATGGCAGGTATTACAAGACAAAATTCAGCTGCGTGAAGACAGGACTGGGTCGTGCTCGCAGCCTGAGGCTGTTGGAAGTGGGAGGCATCAGCTTAAAGGGGATTTGGGAAGTCCTCTGGGGTTTTGCACCTCTCTAGCTGCATCTTTCTCTTCCTCTGCGTGTCTCAGATGCAGGGAGTTGTGTTTCTGGTGTAAGATGTGAGGTCTTAAGGGAAGGGGTTTTGCTCTCGTTATATGGAGAGCTAAAAAAGAAGCTTCTCTTTGCCTTTATAATCAAAATCTCCCATGGCCTGGGAGCAAGGTTCCCTTTCTGGGTGCCCGTGTCCTGTAGAAAAGCCTTCGCTTTCACCTGGAACCAGCAGGGAGGAGCTGTGGGCAGCTGGAGCAGCATCAGGAGAGCTGCGCAGGGCAGGGAGAAGGGGCAGGGATGCTGAAAAGTAAAAGCTCACAGCAAAGGGACGTTGTTAGGGGACAGAAAATTAATTAGGGCAGAAATCCTGCAGTGTCCACGCTGGTGCTCCCCAGGGTAACACCCGGGGCTCTTGCTCTGTGCTGAAAGGAGCAGGAAAAAGGATTTTAGGGAGGTCGCCTGGGCCAGCCGCAGCCTTTCACTGGTTCGGTTCCAGACACAGCCATAGCAATAACTCCGTGTTTTGCCTTTTGCATCCTGCTCTGTCCTTCTTTTTTTCCCCGCACCCAAGCTGTTTCCACGGGTTTTCTGCAGGGTTTGCTCTCACCTGCTCTGTTCTGTCAGCCCCACAGCTGGGCGCCTTGCTTATAAAGAAGCCGAGCGATCCGTTTTTGTGTCTGCTGCCCCTTCGGGCCCGGAGTTTGGGCCAGAAGAGCAGCCGAGGCGAGTCCTTCAACTGGAACAAACCCCAAGGGACGTGGGTACCGAGGTGTCACGTAGGCCCAGCCTCACGACTCGTCTGTGAAGAAACAGCCACATGTCTTATGTTACGAACGTGGGGTGAAGAAACATCCCAAAACAGCCGAGGGAAGTGTCGGGGTTCGGGGAGTTGTTGATTTTTCCCCCCGTGCTTCGTGTACGTGGGAAGCGGGTTCTGTGTGTCTCATGTTTTAATAGTCGCCACCGATGTTTATAAAGAGCTTGTTATTTACGTTTTAAGCACTTTAAAGGAGAAAAAAAAAAATAATAAAAGTTGTTCAAGCTGTTCCTAGATACTTCTGATTTATTGACAACAGCGTCTGTGCTGATAGCACTTGGACAGTGAGTGACATTTCTCTGTTTATTTTCTGAAGGAGGAGGCTGGTGCCCAACTTCTCCGGCAGCTTTTCCACTCCCGGGAGCATCATTAGCAGTCCCGCAGCACCCGCTGCCGCGCGTGGCTCTCCAAATGTTGGGTGTAAGCCCCTGGTACCTTTATTTGGTGTGCCCTGCTCACGGGAGTGCAGGATTTTTACCTGAAGTGCTTGTTTCTTCTCTCTGTGCAGCAGACGGGGCTCAGCAGAGGGCCCAGACCTTTGCCTTCAGCTCCTCTGCCCTAATCCCAGGCACCTGTTGTACCTCTCAGCTGTTTTCCTTCTCCAAGGCCTGCTTTTTTCCTTCGTTCACACCCTTTCCTTTAAAAAAAAAAAGAAGAAAAAGCCTTTAAGCTTCACTAAATGACTTTGTGGTACCAGACAGAAGAGTTTCGTGAGCTCTAATCCTGGTTTGTTTTTCATCCAGCCAGACCGTGGGCCCAGCACCTGCCCGGGGGGCTGACGTTAGCCCCGAGAGCTGGGGGGAAATGTTCAGCACGCTGCCGAGCGGGATCAGGGCACTGACCCGTGACCCCTCCGAAAGCCGACCCTAAATAAAGGCAGCCCCAAATTCCGGGGCTGGTCGGGCTGGCCGCAAGGGGTGGAGCAGTAAGTAGAAGGCAGGATCTGGCGAGGAAGAAAAGAAAAAGGATTTGAAGACTTCAGTCCCGTTAAAGCTGAGGGGATTGGAAGCTTCCACGCGCCGATTCGGGGCTAAGGCAAAACGGATCCTGTCCCTGGGGGAAGAGCTGGCGGCGTTTGTTGTTCGGAGCCTGAGTTTTGCAGCCCGCCGCAAGTTTTGTCTTCGAAATCTGGCTTTACAGATGGAAGCCGACAAGAAATGTTCCTGCGACTTTCTCCCGGAGCCAGCAGGCAGCCCGGCTCTGCACCCAGCTGTCACGGGCGGGGTGGCTGTCGGAGCCCCCCCTCCCCAAAATCTCTCTCTTTTTGCTTTCCAGCTCTGTTTGCTCCGTGGCAGAGGGCTTCGTCGCGTGTTCGTGTGTCCCCTAAAGCAGGAAGAAATGTCAATGTTGACTTAACAGCCGCTGATCTGGGGAAGCAAATCCTCCCCCCCCCTTCCCTCTCCTTCCCCAAACCAGTGAAACGCGAGTTGTCAGTCTAAAGGGATCTGGTTAGATTGATATCAGCCAAAGAATTGATATTCTTTCTGGTATTTAACCAAAAAAGTGATAGTCTTATGTCACTCCAAATGTGGTTTGAGATAAACAGATTCTCTCCCCTCTGTTGTTATAAAACATTCAGTGTGTCAACATTAGGGATTGTATCAATTATCTGGCTCTGGCTGCGATGGGAGGGAGGGGGATTTCCCTGGTATAGAGGCTGAGAGATTTGGGTTGCCATCCATCTTCGTTGCGGAGCCCCAGTGATTTTCCTTTCCTGCTGATTTTTACTTCTGGGAAGCACGGAATAAAACCTTTAGAAAAAAGAAGAGTCGTGTTATAAGATACCAGTCATAGCCACGGGATTTTTTCCTCTTTTTTTGCCTTTTCAGACAGTGTTAGGGCTCCAAGCAGCGTTAGACCCTGCCTAAAAGAAAACAAGCCCTAATTACACGCTGTTCTCTGGGATTAGGACTGATACCGCATCGCGAGGAGAGGGTAAGAAGGGCAGCAGGGTCCTGCGGGGTCAAAATGAGGTTTAAGCCACGCGAAACCCTGTCCTGGGTGCACAGCTGGGCCAGCAGGCAGCGAGTGCTTGCTGCAGCACAGTTTAATTAGGGGAAGCAAACCATTAACTCTGAGGACAAGGTACAAGGGCAGCACTGGGGACGTGGCCGTCAGCAGAATTTGTTGTGGGACCAGGTCTTTGCCCATCATCTGTCCGTTCCTGGGGGTGGTGTTTTTGTGTTTTCACACAGCAACGCAGAAAAAGGCAAAAAGGGAGGCGGTGGGGGAGGTCGGCAGCCTGCAACTGCATCAGGCTCGTTGTGGGGGCAGAGCCCGGTGCCCAAATTGATCGTGGAGTCTCCTTCCCTGGAGATATTTGAAAGATTTTGGGACACAGGCCTGGGTACTGCTCTAGGGGACCATGCCTGAGCAATGATTTGGACCTGATGACCTCCAGATGTCCCTTCCAACCTCAGCCGGTCTGGGGTTCTGTGAAGGAATGGGTCAGACAGTATCTGTAATGAAAAAGGAACAAGAAATGAGAAAATGCCCTTCTCTGTTCCACTCTGATCCTTTCTCGTGCTGGTACAGAGGGTAGGTGCCCTTTGGGGTGCTGTTTTGGGCTGTGTATCCCAGTTTCTGCTCCTGCTGTGGATTAAGGCTCGGGTAAAGCCAGGTTCACCCCTTCCCTTCCCACATAAACTCAGTGACACCATGGGGCTCCCTCAAACAAACATGGCCAAGGGGCTGTGGGCACAAAGAGAGGCCAGACAGAGCAGTGATGAGACATCACGGGGCCTCAGGGCTGGCAGGAGCTTCAGCAGAGCCCCTGACCCACCGTACGGCCAGCTGTGAGGGTTTATACGACTCGGTATTGCTGTGGGATATCACCCTTGTGACAGGCACGGCGCTGGGTCCCTGTTCTGCCCGGAGCTGCAAGAGAGATTGGAGATTTAGTGAAAGGGATCGGTGCCAAATTAGCCTAAAAAATGGAAAATGAAACTGGTTTTGGAGGTGAAAAGAGAGCAGCCACGACCATGAAGCAGAGCAGCAGCATCCCCACAGCAAAACCTTCTGCTGCTTTTCCCTTTATAGCTAAATCAATAAATAAACTCAGGGATATTGTTTAATTTCTCTTTTGCTGCAAATCCTGTTTCTGACCTGCTCTGTAATCTGCGGCTGCACCGAGCCTTCCTCTTATACCCTGACCGCATTCCCTGCTTCATCTGCATCTTCGGGGTCGCCGCCGGCTCCCTGCTCTTCCTCCGAGAATTGCTTCTAATCCTCCAAACAATTTCAGCGGCATTTGAAGGGCCGGGCGTTTCTGATGCCACTAATCTAGAGAAGAGGATTCCGGAGACTGCTTCGTGCGCACCCCTTCTGCTCCCAGCCCCACACGAACCTCGCCTTTATCTCCCCAAATCGTAATACCGATGAAGCCGATAAGTAAGCCTGCATCAGGGTAAACTTATTACTCGCAGGTTTCCCATTCTTTACTTTTAATCATATATTTTAGAGGTCAATAGCAATTGTTAGGCTCCCATCAAAGCACGGATATTATTTTCCGAGGGATACGATGAAACCTGAGGGTTTTTTTTCCAGAGGCTTTTGAGCTTGCACCTTGCTTTGTGCAATTATTTTCCCAATTTCGGAGTTAAGGCGGGTGCCTGCTATCCACGTCACGTTCCTGGGCATCCTCTGTCATACTGTGGCTGCTGTGCATTTGGGTGTAAATAACACTTTGGGGTGAAATTTGGGAGAATTGGGCTGAAATGTGAGGTGTGTGTACTTTTGGGGAAGGAAAAACGTAATTCTGTCAGGCGGGCGCGGGGTGTTGCCTCAGGCTGGTTGCTAAATCCAACAGTTCTCCCTCAAAAAAGGAGAAGAGGGGAGAAGGACTGAAATATCCTTATCCTGTGCGTGGCCCTTGGCGCACTGCTCCCCCCAACCAGTTCTGACTGGGCAAACTGGGACCTCTCCAGTATGAAAGGTGTGGGGCGGACATCTGAAGGGTTTATGCCACAGCTGCTTCACCACAACCCCTCAGCTGTTCCTCAGCACCTCACACTGCCCAAAAACCCACGTCTTTTTTAATGGTTTTAATGGCACTTTGCGAGCGCCACAGCTGAGGGGAGTCCGCTCCGAGCACCCCCCCCCCCCCCCCCTCAGGGCTCCCCTCAGCTTCCCGCCCAAACCCCGCGCCCCGCCGCGGACTACAACTCCCATGCTGCCCCGCGCCGCCGCGAAGCCCGGCGGTAGTGGAAGGGAGGGGGGTGGAGGGAACTACATTTCCCATCGTGCCTCGCGGGGGCTGCGGTGGGCCGCAGCCAATCAGAGCGGCGCCGCCGCAAGGGGCGGGCCCGGCGGCGGGGGAGGCTGTTTAAAGTGGCGCCCGCAGCGCGCGAAGGGAATGGCGGAGCCGGCGGACTACCCCCCCTTCCAGCTGGGGAAGCCCCGCTTCGAGCAGGTACCGGTACCGGCACCGGGCGGCGGCGGCAGCGGGGCGGGCGCGGCGGCGGCGCGAGCGGACCCTCACGGTGCCCCCCCCACCCCCCTTCTGGGGGGCAGAGCCCCCTCCTCTCCCCTTTTGGCTTCAAGCTGCGCGCTGATTGGTCAGCGCCCCGTCTCCCATTGGCTGGCGCCGCTGTCGCTCAGAGCCGCGGCGCCCCGCCCCTTGGCAGGCGGTGATTGGCTCGTCCCGCCGTGCCCCTGTGGCGAGGGGGGGTGGGCGCGCGCTTGGGGGCCCCGAGGTCGCGGGTTCGAGACCCGGGTGGGGACGGAGGGGGGAATAGGGGCGGGGGTCCCTCGGTGTCACCCTTTTGGTGTCACCCTCCTGTCCCCACATCGTGGTCCCATGTCCCCAAACACGGTGCTGCGAGGCTGGGCCCGGCCCCGGTAGGGCTGGCTGAGAGCCCAAGGTTGTGTGGAGGTGATGGGCAAAACGGTGCCCGGAACCACCCCCCCCCGCCGGTGTGAGGCGATTAATCTGTTAAAATAATAAAAACATGAAGTGTGAGGGAAATGTGGAGGTTTTTTAGTTATTTATGGATGAATTCTGCCAGGAAAGGGGTTTCTGTGAGGGGTGGTCAGGCCTGTGTGGGGTTTTGGGGGGTCGTTGGGGAGCTGCGCCAGCGGGATCCTGTGGGGCTTGGGGGTGTTTCAGCCACCCCAAATCCTGTGGGATAAAAGGCCTTAAAACCCCCCTGTGCCTGTAAAGGTGGCGATGAGGAAAGCTGGGGCGGGTTTTGGGGCAGTTTGGCTCCCACACGCCCCAAAGCTGCCGCTCCTGAGGTACCCTCAGCCCCCCCACCATGGTGCAGCTCACGCCTGGCTTTTGTGGGGCCGTGTTAGGGTCTGCCAAGGCTTCTGATAAGGTTTCCAAACCCACACAACCCATTGTACGTGTTCCCAATTCCTCCCCGGAGCGGGGCGAGGCTGCCACGAGAAGGAAGGAGGCATTGCGGTTCCTGAACTGTTCGCTAATATGTGTCCCATCCCTACCCCATGCTTTTGGGGAGCTCTCCAAGGGGACTTCCACCCCACTATCCACCCCAAATCTGCACAGGACCGCACTTTGCCAACCCTCTGACTCACTAATTGCAGATCCCAAAGCTCGGCTTGACCAAAGCCACCCGTTTGGGTGGTGAAATAGAAGTCCTGTTGCTGTTTTCATGTGTGGGGCCAGGTCTGCGTGCCTGTCCCGGCCACCTTGCCTTTGGGATCTCCCTTGGGTGCGGGACAGGAGGTGGTGCAGGGACCCCATGGGAGCCACGAACACTCTGCACAAACCCAAGGGATGCTCAGGCTGGGGAGACGGAGCTTTGTAATAAGGAGAAGAGGAGGAGGAGGAGGAGACACTACTCCCTTCTAGACACCACAGATGATTCGAGGCACACTTGGCAGCGCGTCAGGCACCGAGCCGGTGCATTCTGTTCATTAAGGAGCGACTGTCACTTGTAGCAACATTTAGAAAATGTTTCGAGGGCTATGGCAGGATGCTAATGATCGCCTTCGAGCGGAGCTGGCCTCTCTCCCCAACCACCACGCCGGGGGGGACGTGGCCACAACGCATCCAGGCCGCCCGGTTTGGGGTCTGGCAGCTTTGTGGGGTCACGGAGCAGGAGAAAGAGGTCAAATCTGCCCCCGTTTGGGTCCCTGACTGCAACATCCCGACCCATCCTTGGGGCGAGCTGGTGTTTATTTCCCCACGGGGAACCTTGGTCTCCAGGGCTGCGAGCTGGTGCTGGGGAAGAATGCCCCTGTGAGACGCAGGGTAGCTGTGCGAGGCAGCTTTGTCCTCACGAGGGTAAAAAAACAAACATAAAAAAAGCAGGGAATTTGCCTCAGAGAGCAAATTCGGTGTTCTGGGATTGTGGTTGTGTGGAGAGGAGGTGATTTCCTTCCCTCGCTGCGATCCAGAGCCCTGGTTCGGGGCTGGAGGAGCATTTAGGGCAGCTGATGGCAGGCACACATCCCCAGCGTCGCCCTGGCACTTGTTTCCCCTTCTCCCACCTCTTGCTTTGCAGCTCGCTTGTTTTTCCTGCTCTTCAGGCAAGTCGCATCTGTCGAGTCACATTTTTGGTTGCTTTGCTGGGAGCAGCTTTTGCCTCCCAAGGGAAGCAGGTTATTTTTAGGTGAAAGAAGAAATGAGGACATTAGGCTTGAGAACGTGTGAGAAGGGCTTAGTTTTCTGACAAGTCATTTTAATTTGTTAATCGTACTCTTTTTTTTTTCTTTTTTCCTTTTTTTTAAAGAAGGGATTTGCTAAGTGCTCCCTCTCTTTGAGCCAAAACATCAAACGCAAGCTCCCAAAGCTCCAGGGTCTCTGCCTACAGCCCAGGGCTCCTGCTTCTGCCCAGCAAATTAAATGCATCCTCCAGCAGAAGAGCTGAGGAAACCTTTCCAGCAGAGCTCTGCATAAGGTTCGGGCTCAGTGGTTCACCAAACAGCAGTGTTAACTGCTGCAGGCAGGTCGTGCAAGCTAAACTTTGGGGTTTTTATTGGGGTCAGCCCCCTAAAAAGCATCACGAGGCTGTCCTGGCTGCTGCAGGGAGGGCTGCAAGGTGCGCAGAGAGAGGTGAGCTGATTTCCAGGCTGAGGTGAGCGTCCTCGACAAGTCACCCGGGTGTCATCCTTGTTGCAAAGCGGATCTGAGATCTTTTAGGGGAAGGAGAGGGAAGTGAAGAGGAGTAAACTGGTGGCACTGCGATGTCAGCGGCGCTGCGCTGATCTCGGAAACATCTCGTTAAGGGTGTCGGTGCTGAAGATCATCCCCTCCTACTCTCCCTGTTCAGGCAGCGGGAGGAACCAGGGCTGTGCTATAACACCGTGAAGTTACACAGAAATTCCCGCTCCGGCTTCCCAGTTTGAAGTTATTTTCCACTGAAGATGAACGAGAGCACCACGACAGAGAAGGGATTTTCCTACAAGGCTACAGGAGGACATTTCAGGCTGGTTTGTGGCTGTTGTAGAGGAGAAGAGGAAGTGCAGCCACCTTTGGGTTTGGTGTTTGGCTGCTGACCTCGTAGGATCTGCCAAAAAAAGCCTTCCACGGGCTCTTCTACACCTCTTTCAACCAGGGCTGGAGTTTTGAGAGGGAGTTGGCTTCTCTGCGCCCTGTGCTGCAAGGTGTAAACCCTGCCGGGTGCCTGGCACCCCAAACCTCTTTGTTGGGAACCCCTGTACCTCGTGGATTGGGTTGGGTTGGGCAGCTGAAAGCTTTTCCTAGCGTTTGGGAATCGTGTAGGGCTAAAACAGCCCAGGAGCACACTGCTGGCCACGAGACAAGTCCACGAGCTGCAGTGCCAGCCGTGAGGAGGTGAAAATGAAGATTCGCCTCTTTGCCTTGGGGCTGAGGACATCTAAACCCTTGCCTGCTGCTGCAGGTGAAGATGCAGGGACAGATTCTGGGCCCTTAAATACCCTAAAGTCAGCGTTGGGGTGTTGTAGGGCTCCATAGCTTAAGCCTGGATCTGTAATTGGGGTGGATCATAAATGTGCATGCAGTTTCACAGCCGAACCTTGCCTGCACGCAGCTGCTCGGTGGCTTGTATTTTATAACATGTATTTTCTTTGCTTTAGCTTAAATCTCCTCCTAATTAATTTAAAGCTGACCTAAGCCTGAATTTTAGCTAGAAAAAGAAAAAAAAAAAACAAGTCTGCATGCCGTTTGCTCTGGCTTAATTAAATCCCTTTGACGATCACTCTGTAATTAAGTGAGTAAAGGTGTGCGCGTCCCCCCTTTTTCCAGCGCGGGGTTTTGAGGAATGCCCCCTTCTTTAAAGGCAGGTGAATAAGGAGTGCTTCCTGGTGGTCACTGACCCTTCTCTCCAAATTTCTAGAGCCTGCAGGGAGCGTTTTGCTTCTTCTAGCCTTCGTCCTGGACTCAGCTGGATCCTGCAGCACAGCGACTGAACGGAGCCGGGGCCGTACCGCGCTGCCGTGCCGTGGCAGGGAATTAATATTCCCAGAACTTCATTTTGCGTGCAGGCTGGTGAGAAGCGCTACCGAAATAGCCCCGATTAATCACAGGAAATTTGCGTTATGCAGTTTTTTTTTCCTCCCAGTGACAGTTTACTACAGCAGATGTTGCAGGAATAAAGTGGCAAGCGAGGCGCTGGGGGTAGCCAGGAGCTGAAGGTCAAGCTTCTGCGAGCTCTGTCCCTGGAAATAATCCTGTTGAGAAGCAATAATCCCAAATTGTTGAAGTCTGGGGCTGCTTGGTTGAAGTGTGAAGCGTGGAGGGAACGGAAATCCCCTGCTGTGCCTCGTGGGATGAAGGAAAAAGGGTCAGGTAGGGGAGGGGAAAGGAAGCAGTCCCTGGATGATTCAAAGCTGAAGGAGGCACGGCAGAGCAGGGAGTGACACGGAGAGCTCTGGCATGCAAATAAAGTCAAATTCCCTCTTCTTAGACCTTGCAGTAATTAATGAGCAAGTGTTTGCCAGAGCCTGGTGCCAGGTTGTAGCTGGGGGGAGAAGGGTGAGCCGTGGCTTGGCAGGACTAGCAGGGTGCTCCTTGGTGAAGACCTACAGGGATTTGTGATCCTCACCACGGGCAGGGATGTGCCACAGCAGCTGGGTTTCCCTTCCATGTCCTGCTCCCAGCTCGCAGCAGCAGCATTTTGCTGAGATAATTCTGTTACAAACCAGCAAACTGGGGCTGCTTCCCGCATCCTAACACCCCTCAACTAACAGAGCTTAAAAAGCAGGCACGTGCTCGTTAGCAGTGGCAGAACTTCAAGAAGTTGCAGAAGAAAAGTGTGACAGCCGGGAACTGCAATCCTCTGCTTCTCCTGACATCAGGTTCTCATTTTTCCCAAGGCTGGGGCTTTGGGTGAGGCATCCCTGCTGCAGAAGCCCCAGGAGGCATGGCAGTGTCTGCTCTTCTCTAGCTTTACACTAAACGTTGAACAGATTTTTAAAAATAATAACTAGAAAAGAATAAGAAAATTATTTCTGTGATACATCTCTGAATTTATTTCTTCCAAGTGTTTTAAACCACCTTGCTTTCTTTGTAGGGGCTTCTCCTTTCCCCTTAGCTGAGCCTGAAAGTCCCGTAAGGAGGCTGAGCAGTCGGTGATCCCGATCGCTGAGACGAGCTGAGTGCAGCAAAGAGCAGCGACACGCAGAGGATTTGCCTGCTGTAGGAATTTAATCAGGGAGGTGAATGCTTTCCAAGCTGAAGGAGTTTTGACATGGTCTTATTAACTCCTCCTGGCTTCTATTTATGATTAAATTCGATGCTGCCATCGCGGGAAGGCAGGGAGCAAGCAGGCAGCGTCAAACATCAGCGTGTCCCTGCAGGTTAAGGTGCTTTTTTTGGGCTTTTTTCCTCCCCAAGTGAAGTGTTGGGATTGTGACAGAGCCCTCCTTGTGCGCGCATGTGAGGGGGAGAAGCAGCAAAGTGCTTTTTACACCAATTAAATCCTTTTTTTTTTTTTGATTAACAGAGCTGCTCTTTAAAATCTTGGCCCGGACGTGGGAGTAGCTGAGGTTTAACGCAGCAACGCCTCCTTGGAAGGAACTGGGATGAGAGACAGCGGGGCGAGACGTCTGTAAATACCTCACCCTTTGCATTTTTGGGGGCCGTGGAGCCCCCAGACCTGGTGGGGACACCACAGGGCCCCTCTCCAGCAGGGTGCCCAGCCCCACGTCCCGGCGGCTGCTGCAGCTCCCCCAGGAGGAGCCCCCCAAGCTCTGGGCAGCCTCTGCCAGGGCTCCGGCACCCCTGGGCCCAGCAGTGCTGCCTGAGGGGCAGGGGGAGCCTTTGGGGCATCCCTCCCTGCTGGTCCTGCTGGTTGGGGTCAGGAGAACAGGGCTGGGAGGGCTTGCCTTGAATTGCCACGCTGGAGATTTAACCTCAGTGGTTACACAACTCAGGAGGAAAGGGGAGGCTGCAGGTGCTCAGTCGGGTCTTGTTGCCTGCCCTAGGACAGGCTCCACCTCAGCAGGGCTCTTTTTGCATCCCCGGAGGTTAGAGGTGTTCCCGGGAGCTGGTTTCTGCCTCGTGCTCAGCCCGGGGAAGAAGCACCTCTGCCAGGAGGGTAACACAACTTTCCTTCTGGAGGAAGACACACAAAGCCAAGCAGGAGCCTGCAGTGGGAAGACGGGAGGAAAAGGTGCTTCTCTGGCCTCCTGGGACTTGAAAGATCTTGAAGTCTGGGGCTTTTCTGGAGTCTGTGTGCTCACAGGCAGGACTGGTGGCTGTAAGCATTTAAAGGAACTCTCAGCAGCTCCGTGTGATGGTGCTGGGTGCTTTATTCTCCAGTTTTCTTGCTCAGGACCTGGCTGTGCCATCCGTGGCCCCACTCAAGTAGCCCTTCCCTTGCCCCTGGACTTGTCTGACACAGAGCAGCCTGCTTCAGGCACCACCTGGAGACGGCTCCCTCATTTTGGGGTGAGACCGGAGGCTTTTGGGGCTCCCCGGTGAGACCACAGAGCGCAGGACGAGCAGCGGGAGAGGGGAGAGGACCCGTGGCAGCACGAAGGGAGCACCGGGCAGCGGTGATTGCAGGGCACTGGCACCCGCAGAGGTTTTTGTGCTGAAAAATCCCAGCAAGGTAGCGAAATGCCAAGCTCAAAAAGCTGGAAAGTACCAGAATTAGCGTTAATTAAATCAACGCTAATTAAAAACCACTAGGCTTTTTTTTTTTTTTTTTTTCCTTTTTCCTGAAGTTCCCTGAAGCTGTTTGTGCTCAGTCGCAGGTTTTTTTTTTCTATTTTTTTTTAGTGCAGGACATGATTTTAGTGCAGGGATTTGTCTCCCCGCGGCTGTCGTGCAGAGGCATCCCGAAGCCCAGGCTCAGCACCGGTCTCTCGCCCTCCCCTTTTCTCTGTGATTCCAGATTCAGCAGCTGTTTTGCTTCGGAGCACGTTTCCCATTCATTTTTTACCCTTTATCAGCTTTATTCCACTTGGTCATCAGTTCTTCTTCTCCCTAGGCTGTGAGGGTGTTGGGAGCAGGGAGCATTGCCCGACACGAGCGTGGCGGGGTTGAAGATAGGTTTTTTTTCCTCTCATTCTATAAAAACCCTACCAATTATTTTGTTCTGTGTGGTGTCTGCAACGTCTGAGCGTACTGCAGGTTGGGAACGTGTTTAATTGGATTCTCTCCAAGCACGCAAATAGGAAGGAGCCCAAACCTTCAAGCTTTGGTTGTTTTGAAAATCGTGAAGGTTCACAGTTCGTCTTTTTACTCCGTGTTCGTGCAGGCTGGCGCCGTGAAACCCAGCCCTGATTTAGCACCTGGACAGTCCTGTAATGAACTAAAGGCATGGAAGTGGCTTTTTGCTCAGTCCCATCTCTCACCTGGCTCGTGAGGAGTGGGGTGAGGAGGAGACCCCAGGGGCTGGGGCTTCCTTCAGCAGCATCGAGCCGGAGCCTTGCCCCTTCCAGCCCTCCTGTCGTTATAGCAAACAGCTTTTCTGCCATTGCTTTTCAGCTTCAGCATAGTTATGCGGAGGAAATAAGTTATTTTTTGCACAGCAGATGAAAGGCAGTTTGTCACTGAACACATCTTGTTTGTTCTTCTCTTCCAGACTTCGTTTTATGGCAGATTCAGGCACTTCTTGGACATCATCGATCCGCGCACTCTCTTTGTCACTGAGGTAAGGTGTACGCCCCTTGCTTCCCAAAAAACACTCTTTATTGGGCAGGTTTGGATTAAAACCAATTTCTCCTGTGAGCAGCAGTGGTAAGGAAGCCAGGTTTCCAGTGGGTTTGTGTCTCGTGGCTGATTGATTGCCTGGCCAAGCCCTAACAGGGCTGAGCAGCAGCTTGCTGTATTAGCCCCTGGTGAATCCACACAGCTGATCTGACCCAGTGCCAGATGCAGGAAAAATTCCCACAAATTTGAATGGAAAAAAAAAAATAGGTGAGTAGAGGAGAGAGCAAACCCTAACGCTTCGTGGAGGACGTGAGCTGGGTGGGCACAAGCCACAGATTTTCAGTGGCTGCTCAAGAAGACCTTTTCTGAGCAAGGTGTAGTAGTTTTTCCTTAGTTATTATCCTGTTTTTAACAAGCTTTAGAGTCCCTGGCCTGTTTATTTTTCTTTTAGTGTGGCCCAGCATTATTGAATTCCTCCACTTTCGTGAAATCATGAATTAATTGTAAGAAATCCCCTAGAAGACCTATTTCTGCTGGTGGTTTTAAATCCTGCCTGACGGCCAGATTTTTTTTCTTTTTTTTTTTTCTCTCTCTCTTTTTATTTTGCCTGTTTCTCAGAACACTGGGAGCTGATCTGTCCACTACAGTCATTGATGGACTGAGTCCAGTTCCTTACACACTAGAGAGAGGAGGAAGAGATCTGCTGTAACTTTAAACAATTCTTATTTTTCCCCAAATCAGCTAGCTTTTTTTTTTTTTCTTTCCAAAAACACAAGGCTAAAATGTGCTGTGCAGTTCTGAGTATCTTTTGGAGAGCTGCAGACAGTAAAACAGCTGTTTTTACGCCACCAGACTCACGATTATACTTCCATTTGTAAAAGCACAGGTTCAGATCAAATAGAAAATCAGCTTTCAAAAGCCACCATCCTTGACACAGAGCTCAGCGTGGGGAGGTGGCCTCTTTGAAAAGAACATTGTGACTCAAGAAAGATGCTGCTAGCCCTCATGTGTCTTGAAGTGAATGAATAAAAATCCCAACCTGAGGATCCAGGGTACTTTGCAGATTCTAGAGCTATTATTTAGGGAGGATGTGAGCACAAAGGTCAGAATCCAAACCAATTAACTGCACGTTGAAGGCTTGGTGCTGCTGTTACCTTAGCAGAAACTTCGTGTTAAGAGCAACTAAGTGTGTGGTGGAGGTGTGAGAGCGTGGGAATCCTGCACTGTGCACTTGTGGTGAGGCAGAGGCTGTTGGGTGTAACTTGTGAGCCTCCTCTCGCCCTTCTCATGCTTTTGATTCTGAAATGCAGAAGCTGATGCAAAAAGCCTGCACCAGGAGGTCTCATGGAGGAGAGATTCTGCTGGTGGGATAAAAGATGCAGGTGATTCTGCTCACCTTTCTCCTGGCCATCTTTTTGGTGTATTGTATTATACATTTTTATTTTATTTTCTTGTTCTCTTTTTGGAGGAAAGTTCTGTTGGGTGGAGATAATCCATCTCTTCTGCTTGGATAAATTTCTCTTAGTTTAGGAATGTTTTATGTGTAATAAAACCCCATTCTCAATAATTCTCAATAATCCTCATTCTCAAATCTCCATTTAAATCTATCACATGTTTATTATTATTATTATTATTAAGGTGGCTAACCCACTACACCCAAACCAAGACCAAACTCTTGGTTTTTACAATGCCATGAATACAGAAAAAATACAGAATTCTCAAACCTACCTCTTGTGTGTCCCCAAAGTGGGGAGATACATTTGAACTTGACTGAGTTAGTGCTTCTGTTTCTTGCATTTACACTTTAGGTTGAAGAAAATCTCACGTGTTCCCATTTGGGATGGATTTTACGCTGTGGTTGTGGCAGTATGATGAAAAAGTTTAAGTAGTTTGAGCACTGGAACTCAGTCTGGTCTCGCTGTGTACCCCAAACCCGTAACTCTGTCAGTGTTTCACTGTCAGTTCTGCTCCCAGAATGAAAACAGCTTGGTTAGGATCCCGGCAGGCTACCGTTTTCTCATGGTTTCACAAGAAATCATCAATTTCTTACTTTCAAAGGGCTGAATCTCGTCTGCATTTGAGGGCAATTACCTCACTCCTGCTGCTTGCTCAGTGTAGAGGATGTCTTGAATTTGGGTAAGCCATCTGCGAGTTGGATAACTGCTCTGGACTTAAAGGAGATGATCCCTCCTTTAGCTCAGCTGCGTGGTTTTCAACCTTCCCACTGTTCCCTTGTCAAACTGTTGGAAGTTTCTGAAGGGGTTGGTGAGGTTGCAGGTGAAGGGCCATCAGGTGGCATCATTTAATTTTTCCAGAGACTCTGTTGACACAATTCTTCTGAAGAAGGCGAGATGTAAGAAAAAAAAAGAGGAAAATCCTGGAAATTCAAGCAGTTCTGGACCCCAAACAGAACCCCAACAAACACGAGAGGTTTGGTTTCCTTCTCTGGGATCTAAACCTCACGGCTTTGACATCCGTGGTCTTCAGGAATGGCTTGGTGGCTGCCCAAGGAAGGGAATACCCTTGTCCCTTTCCCTTGGGGGTCTGAATTAATAACAGAAACTCTTCAGGAGACCTTCTGCCGTGCATTTTGTGAGCCCTTCCTCCCCGGGGAAGCATCTTGGCCAAGCAGATGCCAACACCTGGGGGCTCGGGGGGCACCTCCCCGAACAGAAAGCTGCGTGGCTGGGCTCTGCGGATCCGAGCTGGCGCTTCGAAACGCTTCGCGTGCGTACGCGCGGAGCTGAGAGCTGTTTGGTTTCACTCGAGAACCGAAGTGGCAAATTAAAAATCTAAAAGGGTTTGATGAACCAGCAGCCGCTGACGGAGAGCTCCTTCCCCTGACAGATGGCTGCATCGCTCAGGCCCGGGCTTCTCGGGGAACAAATCAATTGCTGTTTGTCTTGGAGGAGCTCGCTGGCAAATGGGGGGAAAAAAAAAAGTAGCTAAATGAGTCTCTAATGAGAAGGGAGGTTAATCCCGTGGAAAAGGCTGGGGAATGTAATAATATATATATATTTTTCCTGTGTCCTTTTTTTTAATTGCTGCACGTTGCATCATCGCATCCTACTGGTGGCTGTGCTCTGGGGAAGGAGACAGCGATTCCGCGGAGTGGGAGCAACCCAGCACGGCGATATCAAGTATAATTAGTCTCAATGACAGTCCTCTCTTACTCATTTATTCCTTTTTAATAAAGCAAATTCTGAACTCGGTTAAGAACTTCCTCGTCTTTTAGAGGTTCTTAAGCATTCATCCTCAAGGGATGCGTGCCAGATATTGGAGTATTGAAGTCTGAACTCACAAAAAGCACGTGCTTGTGCGGGGTAGGGGCAGCTGAACACCGGTTTCTTTGGGTTTATATTTAGGGGTTTCTGGTAGAACAATATCTGTAACTCACCTACCAATTCCACTTGGCTTTCTGACTGCATAGGATGTTGCAACGAGGCACCGAGCTTGTGTCAGCATGGCCTGCGCTCCCTGAAGAGGAGTTTTTGCGTGCTAATCCATCTCGTGGCTAGCTTTCTCATCATTTCTAAATCATTTATTTTGCAGCTGCAAAGTTGCAGGCGTTTCCAACCAGCAGAAAATGTGTCACTGCAGAGGTCAGGCCCCGCCAGGCCCGTTGCTGAGACCACGAGAAACCCCTGGGTGGGTGCGACGCCTGCTTCCCAAACGTGTGAGGCTCAAACGATTGGAGAAGTGCTTTTAATTGCTCCGTAATTAGGGTCCATCGGGAGAAGCAGTAGGGCCCGGCAGGTATTTTTACAAGGCTAACTTATCCCATCTGACATCAGCCCGGACAGACTGTTAACGCTCTGCGGGAAGCTCTTGGTGGGGAAAGCTGGGGATCTGATAACGATGCAGAGCAAAAGTGAAAGGAGGATGAATCCGAGCTGCGTCTTATCTGCTTTTCCTTGATCTCATTGTTCAGAGCATACATCTACAGAGCGCCGAGCATCTTGCATTCCCATATTTGGGTTTAAAATGGAAGCAGGATTAGATGTATGTTATTTATACGAACGATACCTTCTTACTCAGCAGATTGACTGTCTGTGTTTATTCAGTGTCACATCTGCTGGCTCTACTTGAACAAAAAGTTTCTGGCTCCTGTTGTCTGTCACTGTAGATCCAATACAATAGGGCCAGCTGGAGTCAAGTCTGCCGTATGTATCATCCCCAGAGCAGTGAGACGGAGCCGGGAGCTGCTGAGCCGCCGATGGCAGAGCACAGCTGGATTCCCAAATCCCGCCTTGAGTTTGTGGTGCCGGTGGCCAGGAGCCTCTTCCTTTGCATCGAGTGCCAGGAGAGTCGTGGCTGGTGGGATCCTGAGCTCGCAGGTAGGCTGTGGTCAGCGTGGGGCTGGCACCAGCACCAGCACTGATCGAGCAGAGCGAGGCTCAAGGTGTCCCAGCGAGCCCTGTCCCATCACTGGGTCGTGTCTTAAAAGGCTGGAGTGCGAAGCCCGACGCTTTCTCTCTCTCTGTTGATTCTGTAACAGCAATGTTGTAGTGCTTCTGGCATAATGACTGTTATTCTGGTCTCTCTGTGCACATATGGGGTTCTGGAGGCAGCTCTGAGCCATGTGTAGGCATCAGCTGAGCTCCAAGAGGAGAGGAGGCGCCGAGCTGGGAGACGGAATCGGCGTGCCCTCGCGCACAGGGGGCAAGGTGGAAAAAAAACAGGAGAAGAGCTCTCGTGCTGGAAGGAGGTGCCTGATACGAATATATACATTTACACACGTGTGCAGTCTTCTGTAGGACTCAATGTGGTTGTCCTCTACCTCACCAGAGCGCTGAAGCCACGAGGGATTTGGGGATGCCACCGACGGATCGCTGGTGGTGGCCATCAGCTCGGCATGGTGGAGGCTAAGGTCCTGCTGGCATCTTCGGGTTTGTTCTTTCTCCTCCTTTCTTTGGAGCACCAAACCGAGCCCCTAGTAATGTGATCCTTCAGCAACTCTTTCTACAAAGACCGATTCTTCTCCTGATGGAGTTCTGCAAGCGTGTTTTGGGCAGGGACCTGCCCCGAGTCAAGGCAGGTTATATTTGTTCTTTGCTCTGAAGCCTTGGGGTTACAGCTAAGTTATTTAGCCAGCCTGAGCCAAGGACTGGTTTTTGGCAGCCAACTTCAGTCAGTGGCTGAAGTGAAGCCCAGTGCACACTTATTAGGGACCTGAGCTTTAGCTCATAGTTTTTTGGGGGCTGTGTTCCTATGAGGCTGAGCCCTTCTGCCACGAGGTGCTGTGCTGAGCTCGGTGGATCCCTGGCACCGCTTCTGGGCTGGGGTTTGTGAGAACACTCCCCGGGTGCAGATGGTCCGTCTCGCACCCTATTGTGCGAGCTGAGACCCCGTAATCCACCACTAGAAGTGCTCTAGGTTTTTACCAGGAGAGGGGTATGAAGGAAATGATACACCCGAGTAAAAAAACTGTGGTTGCACTTCTTTTTTTTTTGAAGCGATGCTGTAAAAATCCCAGTAACACTTCTTCCTACAGATATCAGTAGAAGAAGCGAGCAACAATAAATATTGAAATGGTGGCGTGACCTCGTGGGCAGACCTCGTTTTCCCCTCGTTAAAAGGGAGAAGCAGTGTCATCCCAGACACTACCAACTCTCTTAATAACGATTTCTCGTGCTAAAAGCCAGGGAGTGGAGCTGCCTGGCATCTTGAGCTGCTGCACGCAGAAAAGTTCCCGGGTTTTTGTTGCCGTTGGGTTTTGTCGCTGCTGTTTTTTTTTTTTTTTTGGAGGCTTTAGTTAAAATGAGCATGGTTGGCTTTTCTAGAGGGGGAACGAGGCAACCGTGCGTTTTTCCCTAACAAAACTTTGAGGCTGAGTTGTCTGCTGAAAGCATCTGCAGACCTCAGGGCTGCGTGAAAGGCAGCTCCTTAACGGGGTCCTTGCGTTTAACGGTTTTCCTCGCTTTCTGCCCCAATTTTTTGTAAGCCTCGGGAGCCGTCAGCAGCGTTGGCCTGGGACTTTTCTCTGAGAAAGTTCCCCTCTTCCCCCCACTGAGCTGAAAGGAGAAATTCACGAAAAGTGCGATTTTTTAAAAAGCAAAATCGGGCTTTTTTGTTTGCTGTTTGTTACCACACCAAACAAGATGGGATCTGGCCAGGGTTGTTATAGTAACTACTAAGATTTCCTCAAGAGAAGGAGGAGAAAAAAAAAATAAAATAAAAAAATAGAACACAGACCCATTCATCTCTTGCTTCCAGTTTTTCATTCAGAGTTACACGCTGTTCTGTGTGGATAATTTGCAAGGCACACAGTGGAGGTAATTTCAGCGGCAGAAAACTGCACGGATAATGAGCCCAAATGGCTCTCCAGAATGTTGTGCTGGCATCGCCGGTTGATTTCCCAGCTTCGGAGGCGAGGAGGGTTGTCTTCCCTAGCTCTGCAGGCGTTAGGCAGTCAGGTGTCCCTGGCTTTTCACCTCTGGATTATCGGAATACCTGAAATCCTACAGGCAATTATGTTTTATTGGTGTTCGGGCGTGGTGTTGGCTTTTCCTACGTGAGCTAATATGGGATAACAACCATGGGGCTGATAAGATAAGGAGCTACCAAGGACTAGAAGAGGCTAACGTCCTGTTGTGGCCTTGGATAACTGTTGCTCATACTACAAATAGCCTAAAAATCCTATTTATTTTTCATGGTACTCCTTTGCTTCGCAGTTTCGTGGTGACCATCCCGTGCTTTTACCTCTAGAGGGTCATTTCCAGCTCCCAAGGACCTGGCCAAAATCTGGGCAAGCCCAGAAGTGCTCAACCACTTGGTTGTGCCATTGGATCTCATCCCAGGTGCTCGTTTCTCAAGGCCAGCTCTTCTTCTTGTACAAGATCCCCATCCTTCTACAAGAATAACGCATCCTGGGGAGATGCCATCCTAATTCGTAACCCTTCCTTTCTGCCCAGAGTCAAGCACTTGGCTGAAATCCTTAAAGAGGGGGGCTGAGGGTTGGGACACAAGCGATGGCTGCTGCATGCAGCGTGGCCGTTCAGTCTCCTTGGATGCTTCTAGGGGATTCTGAACAAGCAGCTGGGAGAGAAATGCCCCAAATGTGGCTGGATCCACAGGAACCTCATCTGCCGTGGCTGAAGGCAGGGGGAGGTTGGGAAGCTGCTTGGGGAGACCTGGTTCCTGCTTGCCTTGTTCTTGATTTTTCCCCGTACATCTGCGTATGGCTGCTGTTGGAGAAAGTTTGAGTTAGGTGGCTGCTTCTTTGCCAATAATGAAGCTTTTATATTTAAAATCATTCTCTGTTTCTTGGAGCGAGGGTTTCCACTCTTTTTTTAGGTGAAATGGGTGACTGCCGGGACTTGGAAGAAGACTTTGAAACACCGTCCAGATTTGGTCTTGGCTGTCTTTGCTGGACATCCTTTGAGCTCTCCGTGAGACCTGGAGTCCCTCGGGGTGGTCGATGAGTATGCTACACGTCGAGGATGATGCCAGGATCTGAGTGGATCCGTGTTCTGCCTGCTCAGAGCAGCCCAGGCTGCTCCTGAAGCCCTGGGCACGTGGTGTGGTGGAGGGTGAGGACAACCAGCAGCCTGGTGGGGCATCTCAGGCACAAAGCGTGGGACAGGCTCAGTCAGAGGGAGCC
Source organism: Aythya ferina (assembly GCF_964211825.1). Classification (NCBI taxonomy): domain Eukaryota; kingdom Metazoa; phylum Chordata; class Aves; order Anseriformes; family Anatidae; genus Aythya; species Aythya ferina. Next base: position 1,914,401 of record NC_140300.1, on the reverse strand, counting down.
TGCTCAGGCTGAAAACACAGAAATCGGGCAGAAAACGGGAAAACTGGCACTTGTTGTGTGTGTAGTGACACCGGAGAACCTCGGGAGGTAGCACTGATCTTGGTGTCAGCACTCAAACCTATGAGCCTCATCTCCAAGGCCAAGAACAGGTAGGAATGAACTCTGTAGGAGCATGAAGTGCAAGGGCTGGACACGTGTGATGCTGAGGATGCGAGCTCAGCCCGTGTGAAAACAACCACAGGTCCAGGGGCAACGCTCTCACCTTGGGACGTGAAGGAATCGCCGCTTTTCCATCGTGTGCCGGGAGTTTTAAAGACAGCAGTCGCTCATGAGTCGCCGTTTTCAGGCTGGCATCACTGCTGGTGCTTCCAAGGGAACCACAAAGGAGTCTTTGAAGTTCGGATGAAAGGCAGAGCAGGAGTCTCCTGCAGCACGGTGGCACGTACGGAGCCGGAGGATGCTCGCCTTGCGCCGTGGCACCGCTGTGCCGAAACCAGGGGGCTTCAGGGGAGCTGCAGTCCGGCTGCACGCTGCTAAATATGCCAGGGGACACCTCCTAAATACAAAACGGGTATTGGAGAAGGTGCCAAAACAACAGGCAGCGCAGAAACATCAAACCGGAGGCGGTGTTATTCATCTGGGTGACAGATAACCTGCAGGAGTCCTTTGAAAACGCTCGGCTGAGTGATTTGTTTGGCTTCAGATATCTGGGAGGCACTGTTCGGCGATCTGGTGCCTTCTGCAGGCTTGGATGAGCAGATTTAACCCCACCAAAGCAGCTCTTTGTGCCCTGCCTTGCTCCTCTGTAGCTTGGAGTAAAGAAGCTCTACTTGTCTGCCCTGTGGCTTTTCACTTCAAGAGCTCTATATATGTAAAGGATTGAAAAAAAATAAAATAGATGCTTAGACATGGTTTTATATGAATTTGTACAAACTTATTCATCCCTCTGGAGACAGGTGCTGGGTGAGGGCAGGGAGCAAAGCAGCTGCTGTGTCGAGGGCTTTCCCTCTCGATATCACCAGGAAATCTTCATCTGAGAGTTTATGTGGAGTAATATCCATTTAGTAGCTAGGGTAAAGTGGACACGTTAGGGCATAATGTAAAACAACCCATCCATTTTCTGCCTTCAAGTGAGACCTCATTCTGCTCCGAGACTTATCAGGTCTCAGTGAAGACCGTCAGGTTTGTATGATGCCCTCTGCAGAGGCATTGCAAAGGGGACTTCTTATATTTTCTCTATTTTCTCCTTTTTCCCTTTTTTTTTTCCCTCTTCCTCTATGCTACATATATGGTTAGATATCAAACAGCAAGGCTGTGCCAACCAATGAAGCAAATGTCCACGCATCTCTTCTCTTTTATATCATGTGTAAATCTATGAAAGGACCCATCATAAAGTGCTTTTTATGAAAGGAGATAGGATTTTATAACTCGAGTCTGTTGCAACCCATGCTTCTTGTGCTTGCAGAGTCGCCTGAAGGAAGCTGTGCAGCTGCTGGAGGATTACAAGCATGGGACTTTGCCCCCGGGAGTCACCAACAAAGAGGTGAGAGGAAAAAGCCTTTCTTACGTTTCTACTGCTTCGTGTAGCCTGAAAACGGGCGAACGAGGTGGTGCTTCAAGCTGCATCTGCAGTGAATGCACTGCTGCAGAATGATTTGGGTGTTTCCACTGGAAAAATCCCATTTTGGCTCTCTTGAGCTGATTGCTGCCTGCTCCGGTGGTTCTTCGGGTCCTTTGCAGCTCAACTGCCGGCATGTTGGAGTGAATTTGGGTCGTTTGGGTGTAAATGTTGCTGAACAGAAAGGACAGCAAGGGGTCTGCAAAATGAGCATACAAAAATTGTAGTTAGAACAAGTCAAATTTTGGGCTTTCCGACTTGCACGATTGTTGACTGCCTTTGGCCAACGCTACTGCTTCCCTTCCCCTTGCAAAATGGGCTTGCAGAATTAAAGAAAATAAATAAATAAATAAATAAATGTAGATTTCATTTTAAACGAGGGAAACATCGTGGTCAGGTTTGTAGGTTCTTGCACCTGCAGCGTTGATGCATCAACACTTTCTCCTTCTGTGCTCCTGTTGGTTGTGATAATTACCATTTCTTCACTGGAATAACTTGTTTGGGCTATGCATAACCCTGTGGATATCCTCACGTTGTAGGTTATACATTCAGTTGGGACAGAGGCGTGGGTTAGACTTGCTCAAGCTGCAAAAACCACGCTGATGCAAAGATCTTAGCCTGGTTTAGATGGCTGCTGAGAAAAGGGTCGTTTTTGGTAAAACCTGGTTCTGCTTTGGGACAGAGGGATGGGTTGGGTGGTTGCTCCATGACCCCGTCAGTCCCTATTTTCTGAACATTTATCAAATCTTTATGAACACGTAGAACTTGTGAAAGCACGGGTAAGTATTGCAGAGGAGCCAGACCCCTTTCTGAACCTTTTTTCTTGCAAATGCAGGTATTTTATATCTCATAATCTTTTCCTTATTCATCCACGTGTGCACACCTGAGCACAGCACCAAGCCAGGGGCTTTACTGCAGCGTGTGTTTGTGCATCTAGCACAAAAAACTTGAGCCCTACGTTGTGTAGTGTAACACAGAGCTGCACGGACTGGCAGGCAGGAGCTGTACGAAGCGGCCACAGCAAAGGACCCGTGCACCTCCCGTGCAGACAGTGATGGAAACGGTGCTGTGCTCCTGTCCCACAGCTCAAATAACCCCTTTATTTCTTCTCATGCTCATGTGTAATAGCTTATTCTCATGAAAGACGACTGTAGCAGATAGATGAAAAAAGAAAAAAGACATTTGAATTCATTCTGAATCATCTCTACGTATGCGGTAGGTGCTGTTTTGGGGAAAAGGCATGGCTTGAACAAAAAATAAACAGGAGATATCCCCTCCCTGTGCAGCGTGTGGCACAAGGCATCGCTCTCCTGGCCTTTGGATAGCACTGCCTGCATTCACCCGTAATCTGATGGTAAGAAAAAAGCAACCAGGACTGAGGGAAGCAGCAAAGCAAAGAATGATGCAGCAGCAGATGACTCAGTTCCCATCTGCCTCCAGGCAGATGAAGTGAAGTCATTTGCTGAGGCAAACCGCGCAGACTTTTGACCTACATTTTGGGTCTGCGTAGTGACAAGCCCAGAGTTCATTCAGAACTGCACTGAGGGAGAGCAAGCAGAAGCCTCACGTTTCTTGTTTCCTCCAGTCAGGGCAGCGTAAGCAGGAGGCGAAGCCTAATATGCAAGCCGGAGGGTTTCAAGTGGAAAATAAAGGTGTGGGGCAGAGGAGGAAAGAGAAAATGATGCCAGAAATGTCTTTCCTAGACAAATGTTAGCACAGCAGTTGAAAAAAAATAATATTTTTTGTAGTAAAATCTCGACATGGTTTGCTTTGATCGCGGTGTCGATTATATTGGAGGGGTTTAAAGAGCTTCTGCTGACTGGGATAAAGTAGCTGTCCCAAGAGGAGCCTGGCACAGGATTGCAGCACATGCTTGTTGCTGTGTTTTACTGTTTTTTGCAGCGTTAATTAAAGAAAACCGCAGGGAAAGGTGAGCAAGGCGTGGGTAGATCCCAGCGAGGCTGAGAAACTGGAACGTGCGCTTCTGGTGTCGAAACAGCTCCGACAGGGGTCAGCTGGAAGGACCTGAAGGGGATGAGGGCTTGGTGTGGCTTTCAGGCTCTGCTGCTCCTCTGGGCACACCCAAAAAACCTCAGCCCTGCATGTCTGAGTGCTCTTCTCCTCCTCAGCACGCTTTCGGGTGGCTTGAACAAGCTACTTGCATGCGAAAGCAAGGGAAAATCCTCAAAATCTGGCTGTAGGTCATCGTTGGTGAGACAATAATTGTAGCTAAAGGGGTGGAATATCTCCCTCCTCTCGAGCAGAGCCACCAGTTTGGAAATAAACCCTTCCTGGAGGCACCCGCTGGTTTCTATCTCAGAGGCTGGAGGGGAGCTGGAAGCGTGCCGGTGCTGAGCTGAGTAGGAGAGTGCCAGATATACACAGCTGGACGAGTCTCATTAATTCCTGGTGCCTTTGCAGAACACACCATGTGCTGGCTGATCGCTCCGGGGGAGGGGAAACACCTCGTTTGCATGGATTTCACCCCAGATTTCCCCCTTGGGAACCAAAGGTGCTCGGAGAGTCCTATTTTGCTTTCAAGCTCAATTCTACCATTTCTGTGGCTTCTCCGTGTAGCACAAGCTGCAGGATGGGCTCGGGCATCAGGGCATTAAGAGCTGTTTCAGGCTGATTTGGGAAATTAGCCCATTTTGCGATGGGTGGCTCATGTCCATGAGCTGAGGTTGGAATAAAAGAGGGAGCCACCTGGTTTTACATGACCGGGTAGGTCTCGCACACCTCTGGGGCACTGGTGGAGTTGCCACGAGAGGTAACTCAATTCTTTTGACTGAAAGGTTATTTAGTTAGTTATTCAAACCCTTTTGGACTGAACAGAGCTAGTCACCTGGTGTTTGTTGGAGGCAGGGAGAACGTACTTGGGTACCTGCTTGGCTCACCTAACGTCGTGATGTGGTTGCGTCTGATGGATGCTGATTCCCAATTTTAGGTGCACGGTCAAAAAGGCTGGGCAGAAATTCACGAGAAGCTCAAGAGAGGATCTTTATCTTCTTTACCAACTTTATCTTCTTTGTTTAAGAGCTCCTCTCTGGATTTTGGTTGCTGCAGCCCCTTAGAGGTGGAATCTCTACCCTTATAATGCGCTCTGCGTGCACGGACTGGGTAGACGAGGTGTCCAAATGGGCTGCCGGGCTTCAGAATCATCATTAAAATCATAATCACCTTGGGAGCCTTTAAGATAAGGCTTTGGGCTGAGTTTTCATGTATTAGCTTCCTGAACAACCCACCAGCCCCCCTCGAATATCAGCTTTGAGATGGAGAAGACGAGTTGTTTTGACAGAGCCGCTTCGCTAATCTCCCGACTGATCCGCTTCGGTGGTGCGGCGCGTTTGACAGTGTTCAAACTCCTTTTTTTTTCCCCTCATTCAGAAACTCATGGTTCTCAGGGAGGATGGCAGGCAGTAGCTGAAAGCATAACAACAGCTCAGCACAATCCCTATTGCTTGCTGAAATGGTTTTACTGCATGAGGAATGGAAAATGTAGAAGCCTAAAGCTATGTAACGCCAAGCGTCTCCTCAACGCTTATCTTCTTGACAGGGCTCTTGTAGGACTAGGCTTTCTCTTCGGCACTTCCAGAGCAGGTTTTTCAAAATGAGCTGAAGTGGAACATTTATGGACCATCTACAGGGGAAAAAAAATCCCCGAAGAGCCATAATCTGACTTTGCTCCACTTCCCCGTGGCCATCTCTAAGCCAGATTCCAGACGAAACGCGGCTTCGCTCCAGTTCTCCGTGAAGGCACCACCACTCCCAGCTTGGCTGCTTCCAGGTCAGATCTCAGATCCCAGGGTCCCAGATCCCAGGATCCCAGAGCCACCCGAGCAGGGTGCTCAGCCCCACGTCCCGGTGGCTGCTGAGCTCTCCAAGGAGGAGCCCCCCGAGCTCTCTGGGCAGCCTAAAATCCCGCAGCTCTTGCGCTCCCTCTTGAACTGGAGTGATTTCACCCCTTGGGAACGTGACCATTAACTCAGGGTGGTAAAAACCTATTTCTCGGGCATCATTAGCAAAAATGAAGAATCAATGTCTGAACTGTCGATAGCTGCCAGACTGCTGATGGCTTTTTATTGAGGGAAAACAGAGCTTTTCTTCCATATTAGCAAAATGTTCCTTAAAAGATGACTTTTGCCCTGGCTGCTCTCTGCTATGCCCTCAGCAGAACGGAGGCCGAGTAGCTGCCTGATGATTATTTAGTCAGTGCTGGGTACTTGGGCAAGAAGACACGCTGCAAACTCCTCCTCCTCAGCTCAGCTTATTTACCCAACTTTTTCTCTGATCGCTTGACAGCCGGGCTTGGTTTTCCTTAGCTAGGTGGCTGGGTTCTAACTTCTGCTTATTAAAATCCCATCAACCAAAACCATTCTGAGTAGTGGCAATACCCCACGCTGTAATTAAGCCTCCTCCCTGACAGGCTCTTATGACTTCATGCTTTTTCTCTTAAAAACATATATATTTTTGGTAATGCCACCATTTGGAGTGTATTTCTGTTCTTTTGGTCGTTTGGGTTAGATATTTCATCCAGATGGTGAGAACTGTAAAACATGCAGGGAGAACAAATTCCCTGGAGGCTTTGGGGAGGTTTGGTCTTCTGCTGGGGGGTTTGGGAGTGCTGCGTGGCTCTGTGTTGGATGTTTGGATCCCAAGTGTTTGATGGAAGAGGCAGCTGTTCCTCGTACCGGAATGAGAACCTTCCAATGCGAAGAATTCTTCTGTCTAGAAATCAAAAATCCTGCTCGGAAAACTTCAGGAGTACTCACGGGTTTAGTAAATTTCTGTTTTTTTTTTGTTTTTTTTTTGGTTCTGTTTGGCAACCACGTGTATCAATGCCTTTTGTTCAGCTCCTTCTGCAGGAGTCAGGAGCGCTGGGAGGGCTGGCACGTCCCCGCTGCTGCCCCCTGCTAGCCCACTTCTCCTCCTTCGGATGGGACCAGCTGAGAAAGCAGTAGGATCCACAAAGAGGGCAAGAAGGGAGGTTTGTGGGCTTTGTGTTAAGGGGAGAAACCACTTCAGTTGTCCTGCCTTGCCCAGCCTGTAGGTACCGCTGTGTCAGTGCTCTCCTCTCAGGGTTTCTTCATCTCCCCGCGACGTTCTCCAGCGCTTGGTGCTCCTCGTTAGGTGAGCTCTCATTACACTTGAGTGACCTTTTGAGCCTGCTTTCCTTACAGCCCGGAGGGAGCAGGATGTGTTAAGAGGCCGCTGCTGCAAGCTGGTTTCAGTGCTGCTTTCCACCAGCAGCTGACGGGGCTGGCAGGATCCGGCCCCTCGCACGGAGCTCCGGTGGCTGGTGCGATCTGCGAGTGGGTAGGTGAAAATGACACACACAAGTGCACCGGGAGCCAATTTGCAGCAGAAGGTATAGACTGTAACATATCCAATTCTAAACAGGGCAGGCAATTCCCCCAACTGCCTCCTGGAGGGAATCTCCGCTGGAGTAAAAAGGTTTCATTGGAGGGAGTGCTCTCTCCTCTAAAAACAGTGGCTGTCAAATATCAGCCCGATAAACACGGGTGAAGAGCCACCGAGCTTAAAAGGGGGACGTTTTCTCCAGCCCAGGAGCGTCGGTGCTGAGGTTTATCCTCAAAACCAAAAGGCTGTACCAACTGCAGGCATAATGATGTGGCTTTTGTCCTTTATCCTCAGGCTTCTTTCGCTAATTTGTAGGATTGCATCTGTGTCCTCTGTGTGTGTGAGTCCCTTTCCCAACCTGTCCAACAGACCAGCACAGATTGGAAGAACAGATTGATGCTGGCATGTCAGCAGTGGTAAAAGTTAAGAGAAGCAGCACTCGGCGGCTATCAGAGAAAGAGGGATTTAAATCATGCCTGGTTTATGACACAGCTGCTTTTCACTGCGTGCTGATCGCGCTTGGTGCTGGGGGAAGGAGCACAGTGAAGCCCTGGGAAGGGTTGGCAAACACGGGCTGTGGGCAAAGGTGTTCTGGCACAGCAGAGCACCAGCTGCAGGTCTGCATCAGTGCTGGGGAGATTTTCTTACGAGCTGCTTCTGCTCGTTTCTTCTCGCTTTCTCCCCAGAATGCCCTATGCTTTCGTTTTCATTGCTAAAATTCCCTGCAATAGCGTCTATGCTTGAGATACTCTGCTAGCAAGCCCAGCAAAACGAGTCCTTTCTGTTGTGCACTGAGCCCTGAGGTCTCTTCTGCCTTTAAATTGGTGCAGAAAGAGCTGCCGAGCTGCTTCGAAGTCTGTGCTAATGCAGGTCGGTATTTGGTGTGATACCAGGCTGGGTCCAGCTAGGATCAGAGCCCTGATTTGCCCCATTTGTAGTCACGTAGCACTCTGTCCTAAAAACCTGTGTTAACCAGAAGCTGGAATCCAGTCTGAGAGATACAGCGACGAAGATTTGCCATCCTCCTCCACCTCCCCGTGTCCCTTTGGTCCTGGTCTGCGGCTGCGCCCCAGCTTTTCCCCTTGGTCCTGCCAGCAGAGAGAGGCAAAGAGCCACAGAAGAGCGCCGTGCCAGCAGGAGCCTCGGAGGGTGCTGCTTGTGCAAGGAACCAGGGCTCCCAAGTGCGAGCGGTGCTTCTTTCCTGCAAGATCTTCATTTGTTTCCCGTCAGCACAGCACCAATAAGAGGTTGAAAACTTGTGCCATTAATTAACGCAGCCCTTGTGCTGCTGCTCGTCTCGTGGAGATGACTTTATCTTTCACTGCCCCCCCCCAGCAGAGGCAGCACCTATTGAATTTCTTGTTCCCTGAACTTTATCCGCAAACTGCTACGGGTTTGTTCTGTGCCCAGAATATTGCAAGGGAAAGTGCGATGCCATGGCAGCGTGAGCTGCTCTGAGGCAGCACTGCCATGTCTCTGCCTCCTCTCCTCCTGGCCATGTGTTCCCACCTCCTTGCTCGCTTGCACTGGCACAGCTGGTTCAGAGAGCTGATCTTAATAAAAACTAAAGCTCCCTTCCCCCCCCCCACACCCTCCCAAAATGCTTCATTTGGCGAGTTGAGCAGCTCCCAATGTTTTCTGTCTGCTCTGCGTGAATGCTGTGTGCCTAGAAGAGGGAGGCACGGAGGGGCTGTGGGTGCCACTACCACGCATCAGCTCCAGCTGCTGGGGGTCAGGCAAGTCTGTGATGGAGGTAGGACACGGATCTGAGTTTCTTAAGACCAGAATTAAACATCCTGAGCTCTGGATCGTTTGCTACAAATCCTCGTAGCTCTGAGACACCAGAGATTTAGATTTTGATCCATCCACACCTTCCTCTTTGTCTGCCATCAGATCACGGGCTGATTTGGGGGGACCTCAGGGCATAGGTCCCAAGATTTGCGGCAGGAAACCTCCTTGTTCATTTATGCATATGTTTATTTATGCAGACACGTTAAGATGCATAAAAATATATTTGTTAGAAATCAAGATAACAGCGAGACAGCAATATTACGTGATTTTTACCCTTAGCAACTCTGGTCTGAAAGCTTCAGCATAAGGGGGATGTTCAGAGGGGGGAAAAAAAAAACAACAAACCACCCCAAACTGAATGATCTGTAGTGAGAGGAAAGATGCAGCTTTCTGAAATGGTCCCTTGGAGACAGACACTCGCTATTCTCCAGCCAGCCCCTTCCTGCGAGCGTTGGCGGAGCATGAACTGTGGTGTGTCAGTTGTGACTTCTCACTCCTCAGCCTTTCCAAATGCAGCTTTGGCAACTTGCTGTTTTGAAACTGTTTCATTTCTTCCCCATTAGTATCAGTGAAGTGAAAAGAGGCTCACCAGCTTAATGGGCATATATTTATTACTGTGTTCTTCCCTCAATCATGTTAGCAGCGGGAAGAGCTGCTCACGCTGTCCCAGACCCAGCAGAGAACAATGAATCTATCAGAGGCTAAACAGCATCCCTTTTGCAGAATAATAGCTTTTCTTAACAGTGTTGATGAAGAGCGAAGAGGTCCATTTGCAGTAAACTGTACTTTTTTTTCCCCTCTGGTCTCTTGCAGGATACAATAAAGTGCAGATAGATCGGCTGCCCTGCTGCTCCTTGTCTCTGCGAGCGAGCAGCCTGCTCGGTGCTCCAAGGACAGGGCTTGGACCTTCTCTTTTCTGCGGTCTAAATGTTCTCTGTGGCCTGGTTTAAGCTGGCTCAAACATTTAGGGCATCATTTTCAGACTATCCGAGGGCAGCAGGCACCTGGGGAGCTCGTGCTGGAGGTTAATGCCCATTAAATAAACTGTTGTAAATTCTACCCCTGATGCTCTTATGCAGTTGCAAGCTGGCTTTGCTTCGTCTCATCATTTGAGGATTAGGAGAGTTTATCTCAATTCACATCTAGATTACAAATCAGATTAGATTTGCAAGCTCCATATGGCCAAACTAAGCTGAAACGAATCTGATATCGAGCAACCTAGCTGCATTAGCAAGCCTGCTTCCCAAAGCTGTGCTTTAAACCATGTAATGGCATCCAAGTCCTTCCCCACCCCTGGTGTAAGCGATGCTTTTCTGTGAGTGCTGCTTCTTCTGTTTAAATCTTTCCAGTAGAATGCTGTAAGGATTAATTAGTTAATGTTTATCGAGTGCTGCAAAGCTGCAAAGTGTTATTTAAGTGCTATCTTTTTTTATCGGTTAGGACTCGATTCTGTTTCCACCTACACTGGGTTTGTATCTGTGTAAATCTGTGTATTTCGTGGGAATTGCTCACGGTTTCCGATCCGGTTCCCAATGCCTGCGGTGCAGGCAGGTGTCTCAGCCTCAACTCCTGCATTTTCTCCAAGGTTTTGTGGCTCTGCAGACGGGCAGCAGCTCCTGGCGTTGGGACTTATCGGTGCTTAGGATGGGGAAGGAGATTTCCAGTGGCATCCAAGGGTGGTAGCTTCTGGTGCCTCTTTTTGCTGATTTATTTCAGTGCCAGGTGCAGGAAATGTGCTGATACACGTTGTGATTTATCCGTGTGTAGATACACTTTGTGATTTATCCCATGCATGTGTTATTTGAGCTTTGTCCCCTTAAAGCTAAAACCTTCCTAAGGTAAATACCGTCAGGAGTGGGGCCTTGAAGGGTCCCTTGGTGAGAGCTCCTCTTGAAGAGCAAGTGCAGGCAGTGGGTTATGTTATTCTGTTTTTCATGTTTATTAATAAAGCCAGACATCAGATTGCCATAAATCTTAGCATCAGCACCAGGTTTGCAGACGTTTCAGCCACGTCAAAAGCAGAGCCAAAAGGTCTGGGATTCCAGCACCGTAAACGCGTACATTTACAGCCCTAACCGAGTGCTTGGGCTGGAGATGGTGCTGTGCGTTTGTCTCTGTGTAAAATATCACTTTGCAAGAAGTGGGAATGTGGGTTTTAGGACTGGAGCTGGAGAGAAGTGGGAGAAAGCCATGCAAAGCGTGAGTGATTGCTCTCATGGGAAAGGGAGTAGGGGTGGGGAGCAGAATGGAGCAGCACAGGTTTTAGCAAGAGGTGCTGCACCCAACTGCCTCAGCTTTGGCACTGGTATTTGGGTTAATGAAATACTGAAAATAGGTGTTTCCTTTCTTTTAACAGCAGAGAGGTTCTGGGGATGCATTCTGGAATGGACTGACCACCATAAATGCTTTTAATAATTAGGAAGGCAATAGGAAAAAATGTGGTGCTGGAAACAAGGATGATGTGTTGGAGAGTGCAATGCAGCGGGCACTTGGGAGGTCTCCATCTGTAACAAAAACTTAAGAAAACAATAAAATCTGTCAGTATCTTAGTGAAATACAAGGGAAATGATGTCAGTGAGAACACCTCTTGTTTGGAATGGAGCTCATATTTCAGAGAGTGGGGCTTCAGTGGTGGGGCCGTGGGTGGCTGTTCCTCTCCAGCTGTATGTGCTACAGACGTGACTTTCTTCCCAAAAGCACTGCAAGAAGCAGTGGAAATGGAAGCAGCAGAAACAAATGGAAATGTCCCACAGCACCACTGGCCAAAAGGCTTGTGTAAGTTTACCAGTGTGTTTAACTTTGCAGGGAAGGTAAAGGTGAGCTGACCTCGTACTGGAGCTGCTGATGAGCGATCCTGTCTCAAACTGGTGGCCCTGCTGAAAGACTGGATCTGCTCGATTATATTTGTGGGAAATCTGTTTGGAAAAGCTGTAGCAATGAAGCCTGGGTTTTCTAAACGTTATAACCTAAAATCTCCAGCTTTTGTCAGGCTCCTGCTGGAATCCAAAAGGTGCTGTATTTTTGCAAGCCGTTCTGATGTTGGTACAAGCTGCAGGTGCTTGGTGCTTCGGGGTGTTTTACATTTTGGGCCAATCTGAGCTGGAAGTCATCGTGTAGGGTCCATCCTGAAGTCAGTGGAGGGAAGCAAGCGCTGCTGGGGGTGAGAGGAGCTGCCCGATTTCTGCCTGCTGACACAAAGAGCATCCAAAGGATGTGCTGCAGGAAATTTTTAGGATGTTGTAGATGTCTGTTAGAGGGGGTGAGTCTCACCCCTGGCGTCTTATTCTGACCATATGACTACCAGTTAAGGGATGTAGGATGAAGTAAAATTTACTCAGTCACTACTACTAGTAACATGATGCCCAACCCAGGACTTTGGACTGAACTATTCCTCAGTGAACTCTGCATGTACACTAAGTTAGGCCTTTTGTACCATAATTTCTTTCTTTTTTTTTTTTTTTCCCTGGTTTCATGTCATTTAAACAATTGGGATCGGTGAAAATCACCTCTGGTTTTGGAGGCTGTCCCTCACGTCAAGGCAGCTCGCTGTAGTTCAGCTTTGCTGCATCACATGTTCTGGTCCCGACGCCCAATATTTGGAAATCAGCGTGGGACGGATAATCTGAGCTTTGCCTTAATAAAATCTGCAGCTCCAGGAGTGTGAAATTTCTGGCACTTTGTGACGGGGGTGCCAGCTCCAGCCCGTTAACCTCGTTAAAATGAGACCCTGTGGGTGCAGACAGGGCCTGATGGAGGGATGCAAGCTTCCCTGCTGGAGCAAAGCAGGACCAGCGGATTTGAGAGGGAGCTCTGCCTCTGCCCGAGGGACAAAACAACCCTTTTCAGAGGAATTCTTCTACTTTGCCTTCTCTGGGGAAATCCTGCAAGGTGCAGTGAGTGAAGGTGCAGTTTAACGCAGGTAGGCCGCTTTGTTTTGCGGCCCTTAGGCCGCTGTGGTTTCCCTGGCACATAGGCCCATCGAACTCCTCGTTAGCTCTTCGAAAATAGCTGTGCCTTGTCACGAAAGTGTGATTAATCGGGAAGGGATTTTGTTTTTCTGCATAGGGTTACTGCTGACATGGCATTGCTCTAGGATTTCAGATCGCCGGCTGCCTACTGCCGCGCTGTGCAGCTGAAGGAGGGGAGCGTTGGAGCAGCTTCTGCGGGTTCCTGGCACAAATCTCACAATCTCACGGACTGCAGGGAGGCCTTTCTGGCACCACGGCGCTGGTGTGGACCTTTTGGAGCCCTCCTGACCTCAGCCTGTGGGGTCCGAGCTCGCAGAGGAGCAGTTGGACAAGGTCCAGCCTCGGGCAGAGGTGGCTGCTCGTTTTAGCAGTGCTGGAGCCTGCTGCAATCGAGGGTGAACAGTTTGCAAGCACAGCTTTCTGACCTAAGTGAAACTTGCACTGTAGAGAGGGGAAAAAAAATCCTGTCTTTCAGTCCAGGACCATGAAATTTCCCTGCTTTTGATAAGAAGATAGTTAATTTCTTAATAGCTGGTACCCTGCATGCTGTTTTTGTAGTGGCAGGTGTTAGCTAATAGATTTGGGCTGGCTATAGTCTTTAAATAAATACTTTTTTGAAAGCTGTGTCTAAGCTGCGATTTTGGTGCTAAGTAAGGAATGCTAATGAACGTCCTGTCAACCAAAGACCACATCTCTCCCCCAAGAGTTGTTCCCCTCTTTATTTCCTTTCCGCAGCTTTGGATCTCTTCAGGTGATGGCAGTCTTTGATGCCCTTCCTTCAACCCCACAAGCACAAAACATTTCTGTGTAACTGAGCTCAGTTCCTGAGTTCATGCCTTTTAAAGCTGTAGGTGGTGAACAAAGAGGTGCGAATCCCTTCCTTGAAAAATGACAGAAAAAGCAGAACCCTGGGAAGGATGGATGGAAACCTCGTCAGTGAGTTCAGCATCCTAAAATGCTGGTGCTGGGAATATTTTTGTGAATGGTCCTGCAGTTCTTCATGGCTGTAAAGGATGTCTCCATGAAGCAGAAGCTAATTCATCCTGCTGGCAGCTTCCACTGGCCACAGGCTGGAGCAATTTGTCCTTTGCTGCCTGCTCCAACTCTCCTACACCCTCATCCTTGGGGTTTTTGGTGTAAATCCGTGTGTGAGCAGGTTTGTTTCTTGCCTCTGAATTAGAAAGGTGGCAAAATCCCTGTGTAGCTTTGAGTCAGTAATATAGACTAAGATGTAAAGGAGGAACATCTGCTAGAGGAGACCCACCCTGTGCAGGCTATATTTAGAGATGATGGACCCAATTCTGACATAAACTGAGCAGAAATCTGGAGCTGTTCCACCTGCTCCCGTGAAGATGCTGTGGATTCATGCTGGTGTAAATGAGCTCAAAACCTGGCTGCTTCTCGAAGATGGCCGGAGAGAGCGTGAATGAAATCCCCAGCAAAACCAGAGCCTTGCTCTCAGAAACGAGCTCCCCAGCTGGCAAGACTCCTTGGAGTACTGGAGCTATTGAAAGATGCTGCAGGCAGAAAATGAATTAGAGGATAAAGAAGTGAAAATGAGCTGGCAGAATCTTTAGGTGACTCATCAGGTGCATCTTGTAAAGTCTCTTTCTGAGAAGTAATGAAATCACATGTTCTAACAATATTTGCACTGCAGCAGGAAAATGCATAAATATTGGGATCAATTAATGAAATTAGATAACTTGACCAAAAAAGCCATAGCGCTGGCTCAGAAACCATCCCTCTTCCTTTTTGCTGGTCTTGGTGCTTGCAGTCGGAGAGGAAAATCTCGTGGCTTGGTTTCACAGCTCGGATGCACGAGACCTGAGCAGCCCCAGGGTGGCTGGGACCCCCTGAGCAGGCACCTGCAGCATGCTCGTCCCCTAAAAACCCTCAAAAACCCTCGAGCTGGTGGGTGACACGTGGGGGGAAAGCCCTGGTGATGCCTTGGCACATGGCCTCCCACCCTTTGGATTTTGGGGTTAATGAGGGCAGATCCAGCTGTGCGCCTGCCAAGCGCAACGATTACCTCGTTGCGTTTTCATCTGTAAAATGAAGAATAGCGATTTTTTCCTCAAAAAGGGAGGTTTTCCCCAGGAAAGAGCCCCGGGGATGCGTGCATCAGCCCGTGACATTTAGCTGCTCCAGTAACTCATCGCACGCGGTGGCGTTGGGCACGGAGTTCCAGCTCTGGAGCGAGAGCTGGATTTAGAGCAAAATCAGTGGATTTGGAGCTGGTATCAGTGGGTCAACTTGTGCCGTGTAAAGCCAAATAATTACCTGACTCCAGCAGCATTTCCATGGCTTCTTATCTGGGGAAGGAGCGAGTCAGTGTTTAGGTGAAGGGGAACGGCAGAGCTGTGCTTAATTTATGCTGTAATGATAATGAAATCCAAGTGTGAGTGCCTGGACTGCAGAATGAGCCCGCAGCGCTCGGGTAGGTAAGCTGGTGGGTAGTCAGACAAACACGAGCTCTCCGAGCGAAAAGAGCTATCACTATCTTCGGATTTATCAACAGCAAGAGCAGAAATCATCAGGTTAGCCTACCCTGGGTTTGGCACCCGTACAACTGTTGTTGGAATAATTTGTCTGCTTTCTGGCGGCCTCGATTCAAGAGGATGTTGACAAATTGGAAAGATGTAAAAGAGCCACGAGGGTGGCTAAGAGATTGGCAAATGTGCCTTGCCAAGGAAACAGCCAGTCTCCTGGCTCTGCCGTTTTCTTTTTTTTTTTCTTTTTTTTTCTTGAAGCGAAGGTTACAGGGGGGATTTAGCAGCTCTGAGTACCTGTGTGAAGAACAAAAATAGACGGCACTGAAGGCTGTCAGACAGAGGTGCAGCACAGGCTGGTGGCTGGGAGACAAAGCCAGACCTTAGCTGCAAAGGTAGAACAGTTTTTTAATAGCAAAGGCAATTTAACTCTTGGGAGTCGCATTTTATTTGTCTGTCTCTAGAAATGTATACATCAAAATGGAGATTTTTATTTTTTTTCCAGATTTATCATTTGCATTTAAGCCGTGCAGAGCGTGCCAGGTGTCTCTTGGTCCCCTTCTCATCAGCTGGATCCGCATCTCCTGTCCAGCTTCTGTTATTTCTCCTGTATTTCTTCTGTTATTTCTCGTGGATCTCTGCTGTCCGAGCCAGATTTTGGGGTGTTTTGTGGCTGCTGACTTGCAATCAGTAAATAACAGTAGGCACCCGCGAGAGCTTTAAATGAGATTTTTTCCCCTTTAGGAGTATTTTTCTGCAAAAGCGTTTCCCCTGTAAAAAAAAAAAATAAAAATATAAAACTCGTGTTGGCTTGCTCTGAATCCAGAGCTTATGTGAAGAGATGCTTGGTTTTATTTCCCCGCATTGCTTCCTCCACCTTTGTTCCCCGGCAAGCTCTGGTTTCCGCAGGAAGCTCCTTCAGGGGAGGGCTGGGCTAAATTTACCTTGGGATCCACACACAGCAGAGTTTCAAAGATAATTCCTGATCTGTAAAGCCTGTGGTTGTTCTTTCTCATATTCAGTACACGAAAAAATAACTTCTCTGCCTGATATCCTGCCGGCCACATGAACTGGAAGGAGCTGGGTCTGTGTAAAAGCTTTAAATATGAGTGTGAGGTCCGGGAGGATGCAGAAAATGAACGCAGCAGCTGCACGATGAATATTTGGGGGTTGGCGTGAGCCTCGGGACGGGGAAAGCTCTCGCTGCTGCTTTTCTCAATGTCACTTTCTCTTTTGTTTTTCTAGCTGTGGGCCGCTCAAAAAATAAAGCAGGTAATGCTCTTTTTTATTTTATATTTCCTTCCCGTTGCTGCTTTTTCCCTTTTTGCTGAGTGATGCTGTCCTCCCTCCGTCGGTGACTCTGCCAGTTGCTGTTCTGCCTTGCCACAGACATGTAAATGCAGCGAGCACTGTTTGCCACCCAAGAGTCTGAATTTTTTTTTTCTTTTTTTTTTCTTGTGCTTTGTATTTATATATTTTGATGTCTTCATTTTCTCCTCCCTGTCTTGTCAAGAGATTTCTTGTCTCCAGCCTTTCAGAAATAGTTTGGCAGCTCTTCGGTGAGGCTCGTGGCTGCGCGGCGCCTCCCTCAGCCGCGCTCCCAGATCACGGAGGGACGGGGGCTTTTGTCCCCTGCCCCTTAATGCAGCCTCCTTGTAAAATTTGTTTTTTTTTCTTTTTTTAAAAAAAAGACAAGTGGGCCAGGTGAGTTTTATTGTTGCTCATCGGCAGACCAGAATTAGGATGTCCATGGAGGCTGGGCTGCCCATGGCACACGAGGATTTTGTTTGGGTGACCCTCACGATGCCCACCATGCCAGCAGGCTTTGCTCCAAGCCTGGACGCATTCTGAAGCAACATTTCTGTATTTGAAACTAAATTATTTCCTTATCAATTTGTAGTTTATGCTAAATTGCTTAAGGAGATGGGAAGGCAGCAGCAGGAGGAGGCCTCGGGACAGTGGGTGCCTCCAGCAGAGCCGCGGGCACAGCGAGGCTGGTGGCATCCTCGGGAGCTCACCTGTGGTTTCTGTTCTTTCACCGTGGCTGTTTGC
The DNA here is from genome assembly GCF_964211825.1 of Aythya ferina. Classification (NCBI taxonomy): domain Eukaryota; kingdom Metazoa; phylum Chordata; class Aves; order Anseriformes; family Anatidae; genus Aythya; species Aythya ferina. The sequence continues at coordinate 1,897,122 of NC_140300.1, read as the reverse complement.
TGACTGTTTTGCAGGCCATCATCCACCCCGACACAAACGAGACCATCTTCATGCCTTTCAGAATGTCAGGTAGAGTACAGCCCAACCAGGCACTCATTAATTTCACTGGGACTTGGTACAAAATGCTATCGGTTTCCCCTCTGGTTTTGCAGTGCATCTTTCATGTGTTTAGCTAGGACCAGAAAATAACCCAAATGCCTAAATCCCGTAGAAATCAAGGTGAGTTAGGATCCTAAATACCCACATGAGATCTAATGCTCAGAGTTTTCCTCTCCTTAGCAGGTTCATGTCCTTTCTAGCATCCACCCGGTAGCATCATTTTAGCTTTGCAATGCTGAAGCCTGCTGCCCAGCCAGCAGCGTGGTGTTTTTACCCTCCAGGATCGAGCAGGGTGAGCCCTGTTTCTCCATGTGCACAACAAAACAGAGCATTTCAGATGGAAGGGACCCACAAATACCTCTGAGACCAACTTCCCAACCGCTGCAGGGCTGCCAAAAAGTTAAAGCGTATTTATGGGGGCAGCATCCAAACGCCTCAAACACCGACAGGCGCTGGGCACAGCCACCCCTCTAGGAAGGCTGTGCCAGTGCTTGACCACCCTCACGGTTAAGAAATTTTTCCTAATACCCAGTCTGATCCTCCCCTGGTGCGGCTTCTATTTTTAAAAATAAACACTGAAAACTAAATGTACGCAATAGCTGCACCAGCGGGAAGCCCGGGAAGGATCAGCTGTGTTTGTTCCTGGCTTAGGCGGCTGCTTAATCATTAAATCCTCACCTCCTCCTTCCCCTTTTGGGGTGTCCCTTTGCAGCACTAGGATCTGCAGCTACTTCTGCTGTGTGCTGGGGTCACTGCTCGCAGGAGGGTGCGGGTGCACCTTGGTCCTTTTTGGTCCTTTCCCAAAGGGACGGAGAGCATCCTCCTTAATAGCACCTGCTCCCTATTTCCGAGGGGAAAAATATTGGGGCTGATGGGTTTTGAGGAGATGTGCAGGGAAGAAAAGCCAGGACCCACTCCTCTGCTGCCTTGTTCTGTACTTTTGGAAAAATCTTTCATCCTCTCGGGTCGTTGCCCTTCCTAACTTAAGTTGGACCCGTGAGGCTTAATTCAGTGATGTTGGGGAAATGCTGAGACCTTCTGGTGGAATTCATAGAGATAAATTATATTTAGCACAAAAATTGGCAGTCCTAGCAGGGGAAAAACGTGAAGCGTTTGATTTTTGTGGTGCTCAATGAGATTTGGGGTGAAGCCTTCTCCGTAACAGAGAGCTTTAACTTCTACCTATGATTAAAATTGCCCACATCTCCTCCACTCCTGAGCGTGTAAATGTGCTTTCTTCAGGGTCTTTATACCCTGTTCCTTTTTCAAGTGACCCAGAAATAAACGAGCTCCCCTGCTGGGAAGTTGTTATCGGAGAGATAAGAGAGGGAGGACCCACCATGGTCCTGCTTCTGAATGTACGTTGGCACCCCTGAAGTGCTCACACTATGTGCTGGCACACACTGGGTAAGTTTTAGGGTCTAGATGAGGCTTTATAAGTTTCAGGGAAACTCTTAGACCCCGACCCAAGAAAAAAAAAAGAGGATGGGAAGAATTAGAAAGCACCTGGGGTCTGCTCGTGTTGATGCTCGCTGCTGACATCTCCGTGCCCGCGGTGGCGCGGGCTGGTAGACGCGAGAGCAGGCTGCCGTGCCAGGTGTGACTTGTACCCTAAAATGGTAGAGCTGCTAGATTTCTGAGGTGTGATGTTTTTCCAGCCCCAAACCACCTATTAAAATGCATGCCTCTCTCTTTTTGTCGTTTTTTTTTTTTAATAGGTTACATTCCCTTCGGAACGCCCATCGTAAGTACTTCAGCAGCCCTCCCCGCTTTGCTTGCGAGTAACAGGAAATGCATTTTTTAGCACCCGCACACAATTCCCTGAACTCTGCCGTGCTGCCTCGCCGCAGCTTCACACCTTTCCCCTCGCACGCTCACGAGGGCTTGGTGCTGCAAAACGTGCCCCGTGGCCACAGCTCGGGCTCCTTCTCTACCTCCCACCGCTCCTGCTTGTCTCCAGCTCCGTGCTTCCCTTTTGGAAAGGGAAGACCAGGATGAGCTCATTGCCTGCAACTTCTGCAACTCCGTGGATTCATCTTTGGAGGCGTTGTGGGTTTTTTGTTGTTGTTGTTTTGATTTTTTTTTTTCCTTTCCCCCATTATTATTTGCATGTTTTTTCAAGTCGCTTCCCGGCCCTGAGAAACGCGGGGAGCTGCAGCGCGGCGAGGCCGGCGCCGTGTCTCCTCGTCTCGATTAATTAAAGCTGCCAGTGCTTTACGTGGGGTTACTGCTGAGGGCGTTTGTGGTTGGTACTTGTTATTGAGAAATCTTTAAGCGTTTGGGTGCTCTTGACAGCCAGAACGGAGATAATCCTCTGCTCCTCCTGCTGAAACCCCAGCTCATCTTCAGAGCCGTAGCTATTAATTAACCTCCTCTTGTGAACGGGCCAGCTGGGGCGCAGAGTTTTGCCCCAAACCACCCAAATTGATGCCAGAAGGCTGAACGAACGAAGCCTGCTCTGGGCAGCCTCCAGCTCTTCTCCCAGCCTACAAGGTCAAGTGCATTAAAACAGTCGAAGGAGCGAAATCTGCTAAATTTCCTCTTCCTAAACCCAGGGGACGGTGGCACGAAGCTCTCTGAAAGGCAGCGATCCCTCCCCGACCGGTGGTAGCAGGGTGGCTGGAAGCTGGAGGCAGAGCCCAGCCCTGCTGGTACTATTTGTTGTCGTGCGTAACGTCGCGGCGGTAACTTTGTAGGGGGCATTTTGAAAGAAAAGGTTAAACAAAAATGAGTTAACGATCAAATTGACAATGAAATCGGCCCCAATCCAGAGCTGTCAGAGGAGCCGAGAGCTGTCAGATGAGCCCAATTTCGCTAGCTGTAAAGGATAAACTGGAACCTCTTGTCATTTAAAAAAAAAAAAAAAAAAAAAAAAAAGGAAAAAAAGAAAACCAAACGTTTCAAATGTTAAAATTAAAATGTAACATTTATGCCAATCGATCTGTGAAATTTAGTGACAAAATTGGCAGCCTGCTCTAGCATAAAAACAGTTTGAGTCTTGCATTTAGCATAGGGGGATGGGATTTCCTCAAGAGAGGCTCGGTGTGCCTGCGGCGAGCTCTCGCGTGGGATCTGCGCCGGTGAAGCCGTGGCGGCGTGCTGCTGCTCCGGGGCTACCTGCCCCGCTGTGTTGGGGTCACTTAAACCACCCCAAAACCACAACGGGATCGGGTTCTGCATTACCAGGCTCGATACGCAGCGCAGCCTCTTTCCGTGGGGGTTTTGTCCTCCCCACCCTATAGCTAATGCAAAATAATTCCGTACGGTTCAGCTCGTTGTGGGAGAGATTAAGGTCTGGCCAAGAATCATCGCTTCTCTTCTGGCTTGAGCAGCCCTGATGCCTCCAAATCCCGTGGCTCTGTGTTCTCTGCCCCTATCGGTCCCCTGGGCAGAGGGACCCGGCTCAGAGAGCTGCCATCGTTGGTTTTTTTTTTTAAGGCCTCTGTCCTTTCGTGGCTCAGCCCCTGAAGGGCTGCGAGGGCACGGCGGGACTGGAGCGAGCAGGACGGGGTGTTTGTAAGGACCACTTTGTCTCTGCCCACCTGGATTTCAGCCCACGAGGCACAAAACCAAGCAGCTCACATTATTTGTCTCCACGGCAGGGCAGCTGCTGGGCACCCTTTTACTCTCCCTGTGTTTCCCCCCACCTTGGTTTGGGTTCGCAGCCCAGGAGGAGGCATTCACCCAAAGAAGAGGCTCTTCTGCGCTTAGGAAACCCAGCCCGGGACCCTTGGGGCACATCGTTTCCCCCAGCCATTTAAAACCAGAGCAGAACCCTTCGTTTTTTCTCTCTTTTTGCCTTTTTGAAGTGCCAGCACAGCCGGCCCCTTGGCCAGGTTCGCGTTTTTTGGCTGCTCTCCGACAGCTCCCGGCCCAGCACCCGGCTCCAGCGCCTGCGGTTCCAAACAACCCCGGCCCCAAAAAGCCTGAAGGAATTTGCAACCCAGCTCCTTTGTCCTCTGAGAGGCAGACGGGAGGCTCGGGAGGCCTCGCTGCCACTTGGAAACGCTTGGAGAAGTCCCACGTGTCCATCGCAGGCGCCTGACGAGGAGGCAGGGCACGGGGCTCGATTTTGGGAGCCTGAAACCAAACGTGCAAAGAGCCAGCAGACCTCCAGGAAGCGCCTGCAGCCCTGGCTTGGCAGCCACAGAGGGCTGTTCACACCTGATAGGCAATTAAATTTTGTAGTCGGTACTTTTCTGGTGTTTAGAACCTTTTTTTTTTTTTTTTCCCCCTGTATATTTTGTTTTCCTTCTTAGTTATTTTTTCCCCTGACAGTAATTAAAAGTGAAACTGTACATTTCTTGACAGACTCTTGCACATATGGAGAGTTTGCATTTAAACGTGCCTCTTTCAGTCATACAGATTTTGGGTGCGCTCTTTATTTATTTATTTTCCCTTCCCTTCTCTTCCTCTCGCTCCCAGCCTCCGGCTGACAATGCGGGAGCCGCTGGCCGCCTTCCCTCTCCTCCGAAGCCTCATTAACCCGACGACTTTTGGGGCGAGCATCGGTCCCGGGGCCGAGGAGGTTCAGCCCCTGTTGGATTCGCTCGGCTCCGACCGGCGGCTCCGTAATTAAGGACGAGATCCCCAGCTCGAACGGGAGCAGCAAATTAGTGGCAACTCGCACGGCTTGGCCTTCAGCCAGCCCACCGAGGAGCGGCAACTTCCAGAAAGGCTGGAGGAGGAAAAGCTGGAGGAGGAGGAGGAGGAGGAGGGAGGCAAGAAGATGTAAATGAAATCGGGCCTCCCAACCTGGTAGCCTTTGGTTTGTTGTTGTTTTTCTTTCATGTTGGTTAATGTAGAAGTTGCCTCCTCTTCAATTGCTGCTGCTGTAGATGTGCAGAGGCAGCTCGAGCTCGTCCCGCTGCTCCCCGTGCCACGACAGGGAAGTTTTCTGTCTTCTGGGCTCCTGCAGGAGCAAACCTAAAGAAAACGGTGCCGAAGACAGAGAGTGAGTGACCTCGGAGCCGTCTTGCCCAGGTTTGTGGATGCCTCGGAGGTGTTTGAGCATCCTGAAAGTCAACGCGTTTGGAGCTGAAAGGAGCCGTTCGGTCCTCAGACCCTTCACAAAGCTGCAAGTGTGGTTTTGTACCGTGAAGACCATCGTCAGAAGCTATTGGGCAAGGCTCAAGAAGGGAGAAAATGATGGTGTTAGGAAGAATCACTTCTTGGCTCTTTGTTACCCAAGGACTCACCTTCTTGTCCCTCTTGGTTGGGTTCCTTGCTGGGAGCCCTTCAGCTTTCATTTTCCTCTTCCTCCTCTTCTTCTTTCCTCTCCTTCAGCTTCATAGACTCGAAGAGGAAAAGTTGGCGTCAGAGGAGGTAGGAAGGAGCCTGGCAGCCCCGCGCTGTCTGTTCGAGGTGGGATGTGCCCGTACGGTATTTTGAGACATCTCCGGGCTGCTCCCAGGACCATATGGGCAGCGCACACGTGGCTGCGCTCAGATGCTGCTCCGGGTGACTTCCCAAAGCCTGCGGCACCTCGCGTCGCAATCACAAAATCATCTGGGTTGGAAGAGGCCTCGCCAGATGTGCGGGGCCAGGCTGCCTCGAGCCGTCGTCAGCCGCAGCTCGGAGCCCAGGCAGGAGTTTTCGCAGCTCCCCAGCATGCCACATCAACAATTCCCTTCTCTTCAAACAAAATTCAGGGCTCCCAAACAGGAGCACATGTGCTTCCAGGTGGCACTCCTGTCTTCAGATGTTCAGCTCTCATCCCTTCCCTGTGCTTGAAACAGAGAATGTGCCAAAGGAAAATAGAAAAAAAAAAAAAAAAAAAAAAGGAAAAAAAAAACCTTGACTGCCAATACTAGCAATTTTGAACTCTTGCATTCCTGCAACTTTTGGGTTGTACTCCAGAAATGCTTGGATAAAATCGATTGTTTACTTTTAGTGAACTCATCTTTGGACATTTTGTGCTGCCAGGCTCTTAGAGGTGTGTTGCAAGCAATTAATTGAAGTCGTAGAGCTTTCAGCAGCAGCTGTGTTACCCAGTTTCCCCACTGGAAAATTGAGAGACGATGGGCTGAAGGGGAAAAGAGAGGGCAGTGTCCTAAATCCATTCCCTTTTAGCCTTTATCACTTTTTTTTATGGAATGGGCACTTTTAGAAGAACTGGAGGCATGGCTCTATTCCCTCACCTAATTTCTCTTGGTTTGTACTCTGGCCACTCACCATGAAATGAATTCATAAATGAAGGCAACTTCTTAAAGTCGATAAAAATACATGTGCTGCTTTCGTGCCTACCAGAGCACCAACAACCCCAAACCAACCATAATTTTACTAACATGAAAATCTCTTCTCTTGCAGGTTGTTGGTCTTCTCCTACCCAACCAGACGCTGGCATCCACTGTGTTTTGGCAGGTAACGCTCATTTGCTTCCATGCACAGGATGGGTGGAGAGTGTAATGAAAGGGAAAGCAGCCTCTGGCTTTGTTAAGAGGAAGGTGATGAGGCTGGATGTGATCACGGAAGGGTTTGGCAGCTCTGGAGTGGGCTGTGAGCAAAGGGTTGGGTCTGCTTTGTCATGCCCATGGAGATGTAACTAAGTGTAAGGGGAGGAAGTGTGCACATGAATGAGTTATAACCACAGTAAACGCCCCAATTAAGTAATATTTCAGCACTAACTGGAAAAAAAAAAAATCTTATTTTCATTTTTAGTTGCAAATGCCTTTTTATTATCTAGTGTAACCGCCAGTAGAGAATTACACAGCTAGGAAATGTCAAAACATAACAGGATCTGCCTCGGATGTCAGAAAGACTGCACAACTGAGAATATGTAGGTGCATCCCAGCAACTCATGATTTGGTGCATTTAGCTCTGAGTTCATGTCTCTGGAAGGCAATTTGCCCTCTTGGCTTTAGGCTAGGAAGACGGAAAGAGTTGACTTTGGGTAGGTTGGCGATCTGGAGACAGCTACTGCAAGGTGTCTTGAAACTGGCTCAGGTTGGGAGCTCCTGCTCCCCCATCTCTCTGCAGCTGGTCCAAAAGCAGTCAGGGGAAGCCTTCAGCTTTAAAAGGAGGGGGGATCCTTTTAAAACTAGACAGAATATTTCCAACACAAAATCGAAACAAGCCCACTCGAGAGGGAGGTGACAGCAGGCCAGCCGGTGAGTGTAGTGTGCCTGAGACACCGGGGTTTTATGGACGGGTCTCAACTCTTCCAGCTCGTAGCCTGCTGGACCCAGTATCAAACCAGATAGCCCCAAATTGTATTGATGTTTTGGAGGTCCTTCCATGAATTTCTTCTTTTCTTGCTTCAGTAATATCACAAGCATCAAACTCCTGAGCCAGAGAACATCCAAATTTAGCTTCTAAATTGCTCCGTACCACGATCTTGAAATTTGTTTTCAGATCTACTTGTTTAGTTTCGGGAACCAGAGCTTGTGCACGTGCTTCTGTATGGGTGCAGAGCTGGTGAAAACTGCGTGCGTTGGTTTTTCTGTCTTGCTTTGAAGGGCATCAGACCAGCACTGGTGCGTGCACAAGCCTTCGAAAAGATGTGGCAAGTCCCAGGCAGGCCCAAACGAAGACGTCGCTCCCGTGTTCGTAGATCTTATTTTCGTGAAGTTATATTTATCTCTTTCTCTTTTTGTTTCCCCTTCAGTGGTTGAATCAGAGCCACAATGCATGCGTCAACTATGCAAACCGCAACGCGACAAAGGTGAGGAGACCCAACATATGCAGCGCGTGCTGCACGTTAGCTCTGTTTTGACACGGAAACATAAGTCTTGTCTCTTTGCTGTTAATAGAAACTGCGGAGTAGGCACTGTGACGAATTTATAGATTGCCCATTCTCCTGAATACACACTTCCATTTTAAACTTCAGCTCTAAATGGCAGGAGGATCTCAAAGGCACTCAAGGCTCACGAGCGATGCTCAACGCCTTCGTGCTTAATATATAGTCTTAACTGGTATGAAATGGTTTAATTTGATACGTAAATGAACACGAAGGGAGATGATGTCTATTTGGGTGTTTGGATAGCAAAAGAAGGGGCCATGATCACATTTTTGTGTCGTAAGGGCTTCCTACATGTCCCTAGCAGTGCTCCCATGAATGGTGCTGTGGACGTGGTGGTGGCGTTCCTGCTCTCTTCCTGTTACTGCAATGTCGATCATCTCTTGTTGGGATGTGGGACATCAAGACAAGAAGCTAAAATGGAAGGAATCCAACTCGTTGAGATAACATTTCGAGGACAAATATTTTATGCAGAGAGTTTGGGGTTCACCACTAGTGATTAGAATGCCAATTTATTCTTCTTTTTTCTTTTTTTTCCTTTTTTTTTTTTTTTTGTTTTACCATTTGTTGAATTCCATTCACATACTTCCTTTGAGCTGCTGCTATTATAATTTTCTGATGCCAATTAATTTTCCGTTCCCTTTACCCTTGCTCATGAGGTCAGAATGTTCCTTGCTTTTGCCGCTGCTAGACGACAGACCATGTGTCACCGAACAATATGACAAAACGAAACCTGTCTCTGGTTTAAAACAAATACAAAAAAAAAAAAAATCAAGAGCTTGGTTGTATTTTAATAACCAGAAGTTTGTTTATTGAAAATATGTTTTGTTTTTCTTTCCAAAGCCTTCTCCGACGTCCAAGTTCATCCAGGGCTACTTGGGAGCTGTCATAAGTGCTGTCTCAATAGCAGTGGGTAACGCTTTGTATCTGTATCTTTCCCTACTCCTAACTGCTCCCTTACAGTAGTACTGCAGTGCTTGTGAGATGTTTCTTTGAATTGCCAAGCATGTTTATATTTTAATTGACAGAATTCAGTCCAAATAACAAGAAAATATTTTAACCGTGAGATGTCCCTGTCCGTGCATGCCCAAACTTTTCAGCAGAAGGAGACTTCTACCAGTGATTGCTTCCAGCATGTCCTGCTCTGTGCTCTGCTTGTGTCCCAGCACCGTGCCTTTGCTGCTGGGTGACTCAAATTATCCACGTGTGCATTAAATCTGGTGAATGAGCCTAGTCTAAGTCAAAATGCCAGCCTGAGTGACCCTGAGGCTGCAGGGTGGCAGTGTGAGAGCTGCTGTGCTGAGCTTTTTGGAGGTGGTCCCCTGGGGGCTCCGCACCTTGAGCTAAAGGAGCAGCAGTGCTCCAGGTGACGTCTTTTACCTGTGGGCAGCGTTCAAGCTGGAGCCTGGTGTTGGAGTCACAGCTAAAGTAATCTGCATTAGAGGAGCTTTTAAATGATAACATTGCTAAAATCCTGGGCTGGGGGCGTCATCCTCAGAATTGCGGTGTGATGCTCCGGGACCACGAGGTCACGTCTTTGGCAGCTAATTCCCAAGGAGGCAGGTGCATTTTTAGGAGCAACTTCAACAAGTTTTTTCTTTGGTGGCTTTTCATATAAGCCTCTGAAGTGTATGTTTGTGTTTCCTGCTGGAACATTAAAGATCCCATGGCAAGCTTTTAGTTCACCCCCCCATTTCTCCAGGCGTTCTTTCCCAAACAGGCTGAGCCATGGGAAGAGTCAGCACTCAGCCTGCTCACCACCCTGCTTGTAGCCACATTTCCTAATGTACCCTGGGGAAGAGGCTGCATGGGCTTGTTCAGATTTCTTTACAAGGTGCAGTTCGTAAAGTCATAAAGAGTGGCTTGGGTTGGAGGGGACCTCAGAGCCCCTCCAGCACCGTGCCATGGGCAGGGCCCCCTGTCCCCAAGCCCAGGTTGCCCCCAGCCCCATCCAGCCTGGCCTTGGGCACTGCCAGGGATAGGGAGTAAAGGATTTCTTCCCTCCATCCATTATAAAACTATTCTCTTTCATTTTAAAACTGTCACCCCTTTTTCTTCTCTAGAGCAAGCTGGGGATCAATAACAGAATTACGGAGGCAGGAGCTTTACCAGATACTCTTCTTCCTGATAGTTTTCCATATTTCTGGCTTGTCTTGCTCGCTGGCTGCTGCTCTGCTCCCCTACCAGAATTAACCCAGCCCCGTGTGGTGACCAGCCTGGCGTTGATGTGAGCTCCCACACTTCCTAACCTCGTATGGATGCGTGCACACCAGCAGCTCTCCGTGAGCTGTTCCCTGCTGTAGCACAGGAGAGCTTCCCTATCCCTTCTGGTCCTTACTTCAGGACTTTTCCCACCTTGTGAATTCACTAAAGCAAAATTCTCCAGCTTGATGTGCTGCTGCTGCTCACCACCTCCCTCCAGCCACCGGCAAGCACAGCTGCAGCAGAGGGATGGTAACAGATCATTTCCCCTTGTTGGCATTAATTCCTCTCCGTTTTGGCAACAGGAGCAGATAGAGGGCAGGAGACATGGAGAAGTGATGTTGGCAGTTTTGTCACCCCGAGGAGCTGACAGGCTTTGGTAAGGAAGCCACTGTCCCGTGGTGGGACGGCTGATGCAGCTTTCTGATATCCCTGCTCCCTCCTGTGCTGCCTGCAGAGGAGCTGAAGCAGAAAGATAGATCTACAGTGCAAAGGGGGCTTTGTGGGACCACCAGTGGTGGTGGGAGAAACCCATTCCCTGAAGAAGTGTGAAAACCAAGACCTGGGGATCACGAAAGTTGTTGCAAGCCAGCAGCGACCTGCTGGAACTGCAGGGTGGCTGTCACCACCGGTGACAAGCACGAGGGTGGCTCGTCAGGCTGCTGATACCACGCCACGATGGGCACACCGAGCTGGACTGCCACGGGGGTGCCAGAATTTTGTACACGCTGGCACAGCAGCTGTTTGGAGCTCTGAGGGGCAAAAGTTTTGTTGTAGGGGGCTGCAGCCCTCCGAAACCCACTGATGTGGCCAGGAAACAGCAGGGTTCAGCGGGTTTTAGGGATGCTTCCTCCTTGCTGGAGTTTGGAGGAGTTTTGTGTCTGTTGGATTAAGCTCTGGCACTTCAGGTGTGCTCGCTGGGGACCCTTGTAAAGCCAAGGTGAAGCCAGCCCACCCCGCTGTCCCCGTGCAGAGGAGCACGAGCTGCTGCTGTGAAGCCCTGCCGATCCCTGTTGCATCCTCAAATCCCCACACAGAGCAGCTTAGAGAAAATCCTGCAGGCAGGGAGTGATTTTTTTATGTTGTAAATATCTGGATTAATAACCGGCGTCTCCTCGAGCAGTTTTCTTTTTTTCTTTTTTTGTCTTTTAATGATGATGACAAATAATTTAGCGCTCGCCTCAAGTTTCATTACGCTGGGTTCTGAAGGCCTCAAGCCCTCATTAACTGATCTCTGCTGTCAGTTAGCAGCAGATCACCTCCCAGTGTGAGCCTATTAGGACCAGATGACCTGAAAACAAGTGCCACTGCCTCCAGTGGTCTGCTGAGCCCCGGTATTAATTAAAGCGAGCCCCTTCCATGTTTGCAGTTGGCAAGCGACGCAGGGAAAAGGCTGGTGGAGTGACAGAGCAGGCGAGTTGTGAGCGTGCCTCCCATCAGCTTAACCCTCTGTGGCTTCATCCCGAGCGAGGGACAAACAAATGGCTTCCTCACGGGGAGGGAAGAGCAGATTTTGGCTTTTCTCTTCTCGCAATTAAACTAGGAGCCTCGGCGAATCTTTGCAAATAACCTGATTATTCTCCCATTTCCAAGAGGGGGTAATTGCTGTCACGGAGAAGCAGCACGGACCCAGCTCTGGGTCTGGGTCCCCTGCTTTGCAGACCTTCAGGATGAGATTTTAAAGGAATTAATGTGCTTTTTTAAGTATTCCTTTTCAATATTCGTCAGTATTTATTTTTTTAATATTTTTTCTCCTTTTTTCCCCTACTCCCAACCCGGTTCACAGTTCAGCTTTGGGTAAAGAAACCTCTTACCAGGATTGCGTTTCTCCTCCAGCATGGTACCAGCTGAAGTGATCACTTGTAAGGAGGTTGGAGAGGACATCAGGAGGAGAAACCTTCAGAGTGGCTGCAGGTAGAGAGGTGGAGGAGCCGATGCAGCAGATTTCCTCCACCTCTCACCCCCTTGCTCTTCACACAGGGCACTTGCACCCCGTTTTCTGAAGGCACCACGTCTGCAGACAGCTCTCACCACTCCTGGCGTCTCAGCGCCGTGTTTTTGGGACTCCCTATAGTTTGTGATTTCTGGTTACCCTTAGGTAACCTAGATCTGTGCTCCTCCTCCTGCGATTTTGGTTTATTTTTATCGTGTTCTCCATGCACCAGCCTCCCTCCTGCCTTTTGTTTTGATCGTTCCAGATTTACAGCTCTTCTGAACACGGAGTGGTAATTGTTGTTTTTTGTTTTTTTAAACAATTGAGTGGATTCCTGGGATTAGGCCTTGGTTTCTGATAGCTGGCTGCTGTTCCTGATGCACAATTACCACCAGCTGGTTTTCCCGAGGAAGGCAAGCAAAGGCAGAGAGCAGGAATAAGAGCTGAGAAAGACCAAGAGTATTTTCATTTTTTCCCCCAAATATTCTAGCGCCAAGAACTCCACTAATCAGAGGGTTTGTAATTACACAGAAAATCCTTCCAGCAGGGAGAGACACGCACACTCTCTGCTAATTCTGTCAAGCTTTTAAGAGGTTAAAAAAGGCTCCATAATCAAACCCAACTTGATTATTAATGCTGTTGGTAACTTTTTGTGTAGTTTATGTTTCTTAGTTTCTGATCCAGACTTGATTTGCCCTTTTGTTGCTCATCCTTTTTTGCTTCTGCCTCAGCTGTTTGGCATTGGGGCCTTCAAGTCTGACTTCAGCCCGAGGTGCTTCCTGCAGCTGCAGTTAAATGCATGCAAATCAAACCCCGTCAGGCCAAGAGCTGATCAGAGTGCTCTGCCTGCTGGGATGTCACTGGTGGAGAGAGCTGCAGGTTGGGGACCACGAGACCACGGTGGTGAGTCGCTGGGTTTCTCGCTTTCCCACTGTTTTCCCTGTTTTGGAGCAGAGCTTTGTGCATCAGGTTTTTAACTTCAGTGGTTGCAGCCTCAGCTTCTGCCGAGAGCACCCTGGAGATGCCACGTGCATCGTTGTCCTCTCCTGTCCACAGGATGGGCCAGTTCTCCCCAGATAAAAAGGGAAATACAAGCATGTATGTGAGCTTGGGTACCTCCAGACTGGAGGGACAGAGGTTTGCCCCATCACAGAAGCAGCCAGGCTCCCTCCTTCAAATATTCTGGCTTTTGGGATGCTTCAGATTGTTCATCTGCGGGCTCAGTAGGTGAGTGCTGCTTGGCTTTGGGCAAAAAACTGATGGTTTAAGCGAACCTGAGGCTGCAAGGAGCTGAGCCAAGGTGCAGGTTGTCCTTCCAGCCTCTCCTGCCTGCCTGCTGAAGGCCCCTCTTGCAGCAAGAAATCCCTCCTGTCCTTGCAGATATCTTGTAGGTCATCCCGGGGCAACCTTCTCCTGTACAGAAGCCTCGGTGAGGTTATTTCTGAGAAAATACAACTCGTTTGTTGGAAAAGAAGCAGCAGCTTCCTGCAGAGGTGTCTGCACGAGGATGCCCTGCTGTCTGCCCGTGCTGCACGTCTAAATCTGGACAAAAAACAAACCAGAGCTGGTGGATGTGTGGAGCTGCTTGCAGTCTGAGCTCTGCACAGCTTCTGTCACCCCTGGAAATAAGGCTTTTGGGGCCTCTCGGAGTTTCTGTAGGGTTTCTGCTTGGCTTCTGGTTTCTTGAAACGTGGTCGTTTGTCCTGGAGGTTTTTTTATTGTAGTTCCACGGGGTTCGTGGGTTATGATTCGTGCAGGAATCTCGGCTGCAGTCAGCACGGGTTGAGCACAGAGGTTGTGCAAAACGTAGATTTGTTAACTTTACGTTTAGCTGTAAAAAAAAACCAACAACAACCAAAAAAACCCACAACGGTGCAGGAGTCTAACCAGCAAAGCCCAGTGTGTGTCTGAGAGACTGAAGCAGAGTTTGCTTTAAGACAAATGGACATTGCAAAAATGATATTTTCAATCCAGGCTGTCTTTTTTTTCCACCCCAGCAAAAGCATCTTGTAAAATCAAAGCGTGCTTTGTCTTAGAAACACCCCTTACAACCCAGGACATTCTCGCAGCCACGTGGGATTTCAGCAGGGAGATTTATTTACCTTCTCCTGAGGAAGCTGAGAGGTGAAGACTGCTCGGGCCTAAGACTGTAGCTGTAAAATAATATCAGCGTTGTGCTGCTTGCGTCGCAGCCAGCTTTTGGCAATACCTGGCCCCGTGGCTCAGCGAGCTGTGTAGCTGCTGTTCACAGGGGATAGGTGTGCTTCGAAGTGCAGGCTTAAAAATCTGCCACCGGGGAGTGAGAATAACAAAAAAATGACATTTAAATACTGCAGCTCTGTCCTTAAAAAGATAAAAATAAATAAAGCTTGAGGACAGGGCATTTATCCAAAGCTAGAGGAGAACCTAAGACATTAAGGAGATAAATCAGAGTGGGGCTGGCTCGTTGCACTCGGAAAACTCAAGAGCAGAAAAAAAACAGCATCTTAACCTCGTGTCCTCGTTCAGGGAGGGCAGGAACACTTGTTGGACCTAGGAGGTGCTCGGGCTGCTCTGCACATCTCTGCCTGGGACCGGGTGTAGCGGTCCAAAGCCCTCTTGTGCCGGTGCCGTAGCTGGCTGCCCGCTCTCCCTCCTCCCCGTGGCACCGAGCTCACACACACACACCACACACCATTTTTCGCTCTCCTCTCCAGGTGAAGGCGCCCCTGTGGATTTTTCTAATCCCAGCTCCCTCTTCCCGATAATTGTTTGTGAGCCCGCGCGGCGCGGCTGCATCGACAGCCCGCGGCTCCGCTGTGATGCCCGTAATCAGCTCGGGAGCCTCCCACTGCCCGGGGGCTGCTTTGGGGTGGGAGAGGGACCCGGAGGGAAGGGAGCAGGGTTGGGGCACCCTTGGGGATCAATCTTTATGGGGAGCTTGTGAGCGCAGGTATCGACTGCGTGGCTTTATTTAACGAAGCTCAGGCAGCTTTTACACCAAACTTTATCACCCGCTCCCCCACCTGATATCCCCCCCTTGCTCCCGATTCCCCCATAAAGATTCATCCCCAAGGGTGCCGCCGTCCTCCCCTTTCTTCCCCATCATCTGCCACATCCAATTTCTCTCCTTATCCCTGTTAATCCTTCTCCTGCTCCTACCTCTCCTGCATTCTCACCTCTTTCTCCAAACCGTGCCATTTTCACCCATCAAAGCGCCCAGCTCGCTGCCCTTCTGCCTTCATTTTGGGTCTGACCAACCTCACCTCCTTCCCTGCTCTTTTGCTCCTCTCCACGTTCTCCCTCCACCCGGTTCCTTATTGCTTTCCCTTCCCTGTGCTCCTCCGTTCTGTTCTCCTTGCCTTGGTAAAGCTCCAGTTGGTAAGCGGCCCAGTTTCCCATCTCTCTGCCTCCATCTTCACCTCTCAGCCCTAATGAATGATTTTTTTTTCCTTCCTTCTCCTAATGCTCTTTTCTTTAGTTCGGCTGGATGGGGCTCATCAGATCCAATTAGTGCCGTGGTGTTTTAATTCAGCAATCTGGTGATTTGGGGGCTGAAGGATAAGCTCCCTATGAGCCTTTCCCTCCTTCCCCAGTGTCTCGAAGTCACTGGGACCAGTTCGTGCTCTGGTGTTCCCTTTCTGCCCAAAAGCTGCTGAAACCTGGGAAAGTCGAAGCCCTTAAATCAGCAGAGACCTAACCAACGTGGTGAGTGGAGCGTGGAGAGCTGCCCAGCAGCATCCACCTTGTGTGTGGCCTCCTGTTTTATAAATATTGTCAAAATTAAGTGAAATAATTTCTTTGCAAGCGAACCGCTGATGCATTCACCACCATGGAACTGGTTTGAGAGCAGTGGGGTCGGATCTCCGTCAAGTGGCTCAGTAGTTGCCAGCCTTAGGCAGGCAAATCCCATTTCTCAGGCTTCAAAAATACTTAGAGAGGGAAAAAAAGTTAATTTTTAGTTAATTTTCAAAGTAAAAAGTTTTTTTTTTTTTCTGTCACGTGGTTTTCATGCTTTTTAAATTCATGTCCTAGGGGGTATGAAGTCAGAACTTTTGAGGATGGGAAGGGAAAGAAAAGGAAAGGGAAATGATGGGTGATTATTACGCACCCAACAGCACCAGCAGCATGCAGCCCTGGTTTTGTGGAGCAGGATTTCAGCAGCAACCGTGCTGTAACAGCCCCAAAACTGAGCTTTCCCCTGCTTGTCAGGATGCTCCATCAACCAAAATGAGCAAAGGCTTTGTTGAAAGAACCCCCAAAGGAAAAAAAAAAAAAAAGGCAATTTAAAAGAGCTGGATCTGTCCCCTAGTCTGGGCTGCAGCCTGGGAATATCCTGAACCAGTTCTGCACTGAAATTGTGATTTAAAATGCATCGTCTTGCCAGAAATTAGACATCGCCAGCGTGGAGATCTTCATCCGATAAGGCAGCAGAGCTGAATGGGCACCGCTGGGGGGGGGGTTAATTTGAGCTCACGTCAATATCTATCTTGGGAGGGGAATAAACACCCTGAAAAAGGCACATTTCCATGGGCTGGGCTGCAAAGGGAGCCCATCTGGAGGCACCACGGCTGCTCTGCTGAATCCCACCTGACGCCGCGACGTGTCTGCGCAGCGCCAGCGCGGTGGCTCCCGGAGCTGTGACTCAGGCTGTAGGCAGCGTGGTGATAATAATCCTCCCGCGGCTGTTTTTCTCAGCTCCCGGGATGAATTTGACTCCGTAGTCGGTGTTCTTGGGCCAGCCCCTTAGGAATTAAAGCCCCCTTTTAGCCCTGCCTGTCGCTGGTGGAGGGCTGGGATCGGGGGGCACCCGCCCGTGGCTGGGTGCTGCCATCCCCTTGGTGACCTGCAGGAAGGGGACCACGGGTTGGCCAAAATCATCTTAAAAGTGTTAAAAACAAAGCCTTATCACTCTCCTAAATGCAGTCCTCGTGTTGGGGGTTTGGGAGACGGGGTTTCAACCCGCAGCAAGGTTGAATTTCATATTTGCAGCGGGGTGGCTGGCTGAGGAGCTCCCAGGCTGTTTCCAGAGCTGCTGCTCTTCCACTCCCTGTTCGAATCCTTCCATCGAACCCACAAGCAGAGGCTGGAAACCCAAGGAAATTTGGGATCCACAGAGATTAGCTGTCTCCGGGCTATAAATACCCGAATCCACGGGGCAGCACCAGCGACGCCAGCTGAGAACTGTTGTAGCTTTGCTTTTCCAGGCACGTTTTTTGGGCTGGTGTCTGGAAGCATTTAGATTCTGCAAATCTCCCAGTACTCGGGAAATGTAAGAAAATAGCATTCGGTCAGTTTTGAGTGGGAAGAAGAAGGAGACAAAACCCTTATTCGTGCCGGGAATAAGAAGAAACACCGCAGGGATGCTCCTCTCTTGGGATCAGCCAACGTGGCTGAGGATGGGAGGAAAGGATCCCTTTGGGGTCTTGGTGGAGGCCTTGTGGGGTTCTGGAAATGCTCCATGGGTGTTGAAAACCAGAAATGTGCTTATGCAGGGCTTGCCCAGCAGTTGTGCTTCTCCACATCTTCCTCGCAGCCTACAAAGAGACGAGATGCGCTGCGGATGCATGTATAATGTAGCAGCTTGCAAAATATGTTCTCCCATGCTTGGCTTTTTTTTTTTTTTTTTTTTTTTTAAAAAAAAAAAAAGCCCCCAAATCACTATTTGCTGGCAGGTTTTTGGCTTTGGCTGATTTTTTTTTTTTTTTTTTTTTTTTTTTGAGTTTTTGCTGCATTTTTGGCTGAAAACGTTTTGGCCAGGCACTGCGAGCAACTTCCATTTTCGGCCGAAAATTCCCACACTCGGGGGCCGTTGGGTTTCGGTTTTGTTTTTCGGCTGAGAGAGAATAAATATTGAGGGTGGGGGGAGTGATCTGAAGGCAGAATAGGTTCCTCGCGAGTAGGTCCGTTTAGTTAATGACCCCGTTTCTGGGGCTGGTTTAATGAATAACCCCATTTCTGCTGGAAGCAAACGCTGGTGGAGGTTCTCCAATTATCGCCGATGCCCAACGGCAGGGCTGCGAAGGCAGGGAGTCTCCTCCGCGCTGCCTGCAGCACGTCTGCCGTGCCTTGCATCCCCGCAAAACCATAGAAATCTGCATTATTCAAGCGCTGGAGGAGGCAACAAAAAAAAAGATCTGCGGTTACAATGAGCTGCCTCCCTTCTCTTGCCTCTTCATAGCTCCGTTATGGCCCAAATGCTCGCGTTGGAGGGAGGTGTGGGGGTTTTTCGTGGCCCCACAAAGAGGGATGAGTTGTGTTGGGGCAACCACCACCAGGGATGTGCATTTTTTTGGGGGTTAGGACCCCCCAGCTCCAGCGATTTTGTGCTAGGAGGGAAAGCCAGCAAGGAGCAGCTGGGAAAACGCTGCAGGAAGGGGTGAAAACGCAGCGAGGGGCATTCCCCTAAGGGCGTCGCAGGGGGTTGTAGCCTGATTTTTGGCTGGAAATGGCTTAAATTTCATCAAGGGTTGAGCCCAAAGCAACAAAAACCTGTGGCACCGGGGGTTTAGTCCTCAAGAGGAGCATGGAGAGAGACCCCAATGTGTCACTGCAAAGGGTGCTTGTGTTGTCTGCAAGTTGTGGCTTCTGTCCCGTTCCTGTTGGCTAAATGTTGCCCTTTCTCTGTGTTATTTTTTCTCTTCAAAGGTGGGCCTTAATGTTCTGGTGCAGAGAGCGAACAAGTTTACCCCCGCCACGCGTCTCTTGATCCAGAGGTTTGTGCCATTCCCTGCTGTCGGTAAGAAATGCTGCCTTTTTTCTGTATTCACCTCACCCTACGCCAGCACAAAGCACCAAAACATGTCCTGGGCTCCTGCCTCTCCGCTGTGCCCTCGTGGGGATGGCCAGGATGCTGCTGAGCCACAGGAAAACTCAGCCCAGAGGCGGTGTGGCAGCTTGCAAAGCCCCATCTGGCTGCACTTTCCTCTTCCAGGCAGCTGAAATAACCACCATGGGCTTTTTAAAATTATTTTTCCCGCAGAAATGGAGTGAAATGCTCCTGCTCTGAATGCACGGATTTCTAAGATCCACTGATTTAAACAAAAAAGACCGATGTGCATGGAGAATTCGGGCTGCTGCGGGCTTGTTAGGGCACAAAATTATGGTCTGTGGTTTGTCAGGGGACTGCCAGTGTTTGGGGACACACGGGGGACTCAGGCTTTGCTAAATCCAGTGGCTGCAACATTCCGCAAATTGTGAGTTGGTTTCGTTGGGAAGAAATCTTCAGTGGTGTCAGGGTTATTTTACATCTATATCTACATCTCTCTATATATTTTTATATATAGATATATTTTAATACATTTTTAATATATTATTTTATATCTATATATTTTATTTTCCATAAAGACAGTGCAAACACTTTTTTGTCCAAGCACAGAGGAAACCAGTTGCCCAAGGGTTTTGGTCCCGGGTGCAGGTCCCTTCTCAAACTCCTTAATCCCAAACTTCCCTTTGAGCTTTTCCCTTTGCAGTCCAAGTTCTCAGAGCTTCTTCCAAGCGTGACCGAGTCGCCTCCTCTGGTCCTTCAGCTCCTTTTTTTTGCACAGAGCCCATTGCTCTGCCCCTCCTGCCTGCAGTTCCCAGGTTTTGGGGCCTTTTTTTCCTCTTTTCCTGCCAGAAAACCAGCTGCTTGCCCTTCGTGCAGAGCAGGGACAACAGGGATTAGGGTCTCAGTTGCATTTCTGAGCACTCAGCTTTAACACAGGTCATTTGTGGATGTTGCTGTTGCTTCCCCAGAGCCTATTTTCAGAGCTTTTCAGCTTCCTTTTGCTTTTTGGAGCCAGGAGGGCACCGGAGGTGAGCACCAGCCCCGAGAGGCTGCTCAGGGGCTGGGTTGGAGGCAGAGATGCACGCGGGAAGCCTTCACCTCCGGGCTCTTCTGTTTGTGTCCCAAGGTGTCGGGAGCAGGAGGTTACGCCTTTGTCAGCATTGATTGAGGGCCCGTAATTAATTTGTTTAGCCCGTAATTAATTCTCCCGTTCTTCTTTTATTTGTGTACTGTCATGCTTCATTATGTGCCAGGACATCAGGAATCCTCCTACTAATTGCTGTTTTGCGGCTCCGAAAGCTGCAAGTCGCTGCTTTGCAGACCTGGACAAACTGTTTAATTAAGGACGTGCCTTCCCCTTGCTTCTGGGCTGCCAGCCCTCAGCAGAAGGGCAGGATTTAACATTTTCTACGCAAAAAGCCAGGAGCTGGTGCTAGCCTCTTGCTCCACCACCGTGCACAGCATCGAGCAGATTCCCCTTGCATCTTCCTTCCTCCCTCTCCCCATCCCACTGACCTGGGCTGAGATGCTCTTGGCAGCTTGTCCACTTCCTCAGGGCCCTGAAACTGCTGTTCTCACCCAGCAAACCAAGCAGAAATGCTGCTTCCAGTACATATTTAACAAACCTGCACACGGGGCAGCCCGTGGAGGTGGCCAAAGCTCCGTGTGTGCAGCTGGGTTGGCACAAAAGGCTTTGTGCTCGCCGTCGGCCACCCCAGCACATCATCTCTTCACCAGGAGGGTTTTTTGGGGCAGGGGGGGCAAATCTGGAGGAATTTCACCAGGAAGGAGCATTGTGGCGGTGTGTTCTGGAGCCTGGCTGCTCCCAGGGCTGAGCAAGCAGGAGCTGGAACCTTTTTCAGGCTCCAAAACCCCCCAAAGGTACCCAAAACCCCCAAAGTTGCTTCCCAGGCCTGCTCTAGAGGAGGTTACAGCTGGTGGAACGATGCCCCTCGGAGGGAAGGGAGGCGAGGAGGAGGAGGCTTTTCTTCTCCTGGGAAACATTTCTGTGGTTTGGTTATTTTTTATTTTTGTTCTGTTTTAAATGGGGTTAAATCTGTGAAATGTGTTGCTGAGGCTGTGCACATGGGCATGTCTGAGCCCCCTGGTTTAGAAATCCGTACAGAGAGAGTTCAGCAGTGGATTGCTTTGTACCCAAATCCAGTTTCAAGTAAGTGCTTTCCCAAGAGTAGTTTCTATGCTGTGTTACCATTTTTTCCCCCCAAATTCTGAAAATCAAATTGTCTACGCGTGTATTTGTGCATTTCCCATTTCCCTTTGTGTCTGACACCTTCAGAGAGCCCAAGTTTACCTGCAGCAAGATTTCTTCCTTTCTGTGTGTGTGTTACTGAAACAAATCAGGGTTGTCTCAAACAAACATGCTGGAATCGGGTCTTGAGTTTGGGATGCAGACAACGAAGCCCTAGATATAAAGATTCAGAGACACATTTTGGCGTCTGGTGAGCATCACCAGATGTTTTGGGTCTGGAAACATCACCCCGAACCTCACAACCTGTGTGGCACAGAGCATCGCTGCTGGCACGGTTTGGCTGCCAGCTACAAGTCCAGGGCATGGCAGTGTTTAAAAAAAAAAAAAAAGAAAAAGAAAAAAAAAAGGGACTAAACTTGCTTTAATGAAATGCTTGTTTTGTTTTTTTTATCACAGGGAGTTTGATAGATGGGAAGAGTGGTCCAGTAGTTAGAATATTAAAGAGAGAGACAGAGTGTGCGTGTGTGTATGTTCCTCTTATTCTGGAGTGTAAGGAGCATTTGTCACCACAAATCATCCTTGATTGCAGGGAGCTGCGTTCGTATAGGGCTCACCCACCCACCACCCGCAAAAAATTAGACATTTGTTATATGACATGAATTGAGATTAATTAGCGAATATTAACCCGTCAAGCAGCACAGAAGCACATTTTTGGAAGCAGCGGTACCGCAGCAACAGTGGGCTTGCAGTAGTTCTGGGTGGAAAAACAAAACGTGTTGGGGAGGGGGGGGGGGGGGGGGTTGCTGGAAAATGCCAGTTTTTATCAGAAACAAAAGTTTTGCAGGAACGAGCAGCTCCTCTTCGGAAAATTTTAAGAATTTCCTGCAGGGATTTGGAGACCTGTGTGAGGATCCTGGAGGAGAGCTGCTCTCGGGGAGGATGTTTGTGAAGCACGAGCCCCACACGGAGCTCTAGGAGCAGGATTTGGGGTGATTTTGAGAAGGCAGCAGTGCAAAAAGCTGGGAAAAAGGAGATTTTAGGGGAAGGGAACCAGATCTGTCCCCACCTGAGCCTCAGGTGCGGGGTTGTGATTTCTCAGCAGCCAGCTCGATGGCTCCAAAAGAGGCGGCGATGTCCTTCCTCCCCTCCCAAAGAGGAATTATCCCCTTTTTTTGCAAGGTGACTGCACTGCATCAGCCCTGAAGTGCCCATTGGGGGTTCTCAGAGCCCGTCCATGGCAGACAGCAGGGCTGGGGGAATCGGGGATGCTGCAGGGGGACTCAGCCAGGGCTCCCCTGGGAGCATCACGAGGTTTGGGTTTGGGCTGCCCTCACCCTATGGAGTTACAGCAGCTGAAGTGAGCTTGGGCAGCCCGCACGGGGCTTTTGTCCCTGTTAGGAAAGGTGTTATTAAGCAAACAACCACAGCTCCAGCTCTGGAGTAAGTCCACAGAGCCACTTTCCCCCTAAAACATGGAAGATGAGGGCACACAGGCAGCAGAAGCACTCTTAACAGGGTACGGATCCCTAAAAGCAACCCAACCTTGTCTCTTTTGATTCAAAGAAAATTTCTGCCCTCCTCAGAGCTCAGACCTAAGCTGTCCTTCGTAGCTCAGTGGAATCCCTTGCCATTTATTTCCATCACACCTGCTGAAATTCATTATTTCCAAAGAGTTTGCCCACTTTGTTTGCCCACAGACCTGGTTTGGCCTGGAGGATCAAAACATCAGGCGGAGAAATGCTGCAATTTCTTTGTGTCAACGTGTTTCTGATCGTGGCGAATAAAAGGAGATGATTATTATGCACGCTTCAGAATCACATCTCACTCTCAGTACCAGAGTGAGTCCTTGACTTTAAGAAACTTCTTGGCAGACGGATGAAATCAAAGCTGAAGGGATGTCGTGGAGAACAGAAGCTTGCCATTTGGTATTGACCAGGGCTGCACTGCTAATCATCATGCTTTTCTCATCCTCAGCTAGTGCCAATATCTGCAATGTTGTCCTGATGAGGCACACGGAGCTGGAGGAAGGAATCGATGTCCTGGACAGCAACGGAAACATCGTTGGGTCTTCCAGAATCGCTGCAAAACACGTAGGTACCTGTGGTGCACCTGGGGAACGCTTACACGAGCACCTACACAGCTCCCACAGCTGTAGGAGCTGATGGCTTGAAAGAGCTGGAAATAGGTGAGCTGTATGTATCACGCACGAAGAATTAAGCAGCAGAATTTAGTGCCTCTGTGTAGCCACGCGTGCAGCAGGGTAGCCCCAGAGCTGAGCGTGCTGGTGGGCACGAGCGTGGTGGCTGGTGTCCTGCTTTGAGAGGGAGCAGGCTGACATCAGGAAGATCCTCTGCCACCCCGCTGCATTCACAGCCTTCAGATTTCTTTGTGGAAACTTGTAAGCGGTTCATGTCGAACGCGAAGCAAAGATAACTTACACCTTTTTCTAAATGAGGAAGACTTCATTTTCGAGCTGAGGAGCTGTTTAACCCTTGCCATGGTAAAGCTGCGTTACCGACTGCCAACCCGAGCTCTGTGAGGGTAGCCAGATGTTTTTATCCTCGTGCTAACACCTGGTTTGTTTTCCCCTGTAACCTTCTCCGCTCCGCCATCTGCTTGCAATTATTCCCCTTTTCTTCCCTCCTTACATAGTTTTGTCTTCTGAGCATCATCTGATTGTCTGAGGCATGTTGTTTCCAAGTGGGCTTTAATCTGAAATGTAAAGCATGTACAGAAGCACACGCCCAGGCAGAGGAGTTAATAATATAATGCTTGGCATTTCTCTCGCTCCTTCTGTCCAAGGCTCTTAAGGCACTTCATAGACAGCAATTAATGTACAGATTTACAGTCTTCAGCGAGAAATGGGAGATCTCTAATATTTCTCCATATTGATGTTTAACAGGGAGCTTAAAACAATCTGTTGAAGGGCTCAGAGATACTTGTTGGAGCCAGTTTTCCTCACTTAACATCGCTGGCTTCACGACCCCGCTTCCCCTCTCCATCCTAATGGTCTAGGGGAAGACAGACAACACGGAACATAAGTATTAAAACTGAAGGGACTGATTTAAGTGGAGTTCAGGCATCAGACTTGTGAGGACTTTTGCTCAGATGTCATCTTGTCCTGACGCATCTTCCTGAGTCGCACAGCGCTGGGTTCTGTAGCGTAAAATTTGGCAGATCCTTGGCGTTAGATCTGTGCCTCTCCAAAATCTCCTCTTCCTTTGGAAGGATTGGGTGCCCCCAAGCCTGGTCGGATGTGTACGTTTCAGCTTTCCCATCCCAAACCTGTGGTAACCTCTGCCCAAGGCTGGCAAAGCCCCACGCACGGGCGCAGTGCTTGGGGCATCCCAAGGGGATGCTGCCAAAAGTGGTTGGAAGAGGTAAGTGAAGGAGGCACAGTGATGTTTATACGCTTTCTAGAGCCCTGATGATGATGTTTAGGTGGTTTATAAGTGTCACGCTGCCAGGCTGTTCTGTTTGGTGCTTCCTGGTGAATCTTGCCAGGCAGAAAGCACCCAGAGAGGGACGCCGATAGCTCTGCAGTTGGGCATCCTCCTGCAAAAGGGAGCCCAGCTTGTTATGGTGCTTTTCAGTAAACCGCTGCGGGTTAAGGTAGAGAAACTAGTCTTGGATCAAACAATTAGGTACTACATTGAAATTGAAACTCATTTAAAGGAGAAGAGATTGAGGCTGCTGCTTAACCTGAGCCGAGATATTTCTCCTTGCAGCATCTGCCAGGCAGCACCAACATCTTCATGTGGGAATACCACAAGGTGGCTGAGCGCTTTTGGTCCCATACAGTAACATCAGAGAAGCTATTAGCTGCACGGCCCTACTCCCTGCATTCATCTCTCTGTTTCTTCCACTGGATTTATAACCACCCATCATTCGTAGCAACAGAGCAAAAATCAGCTCTGTACAGAGCTGACAGCAGAGTTGAAGATGGGTGTTGATACATTTGTTCACATACACAACACAAGAAAATGGGATTGGTTTTAAATGTCTTGGGTCTGTTTGTTTGTTTTTCCTTTCCAGGCACTGCTTGAAACGGCCCTGACAAGAGTGGTCCTGCCGATGCCTATACTGGTTCTACCTCCAATTATTATGTCCATACTGGAAAAGTAAGTGGTGGGTACTCTGTAGGGGGGTGTTTTTCAAGGGGAAGGGAGAAAAGATCCTCAGCAAGGATTATAATATGGTATTTCTTAGAATTTGTTCATCACAGACATTTTTGGGCTTATTCAGCTGTTCATGTTCCAGCATTTTTGGCCATTGTAGGCTGGTAAAGTGTTACATTGATGTGGTTATTTTAAATCATCTTTCTGAGCCTCCAGCAGTTTGCATAACTGTGTTGTGTGGGGCAGCATGAGCCCAAACTCTCTGAATTCAGTGGGAAAGGGTTCAGAAGCTCTCGGTCCTGCGTGCAGCAAACACTGGGGCTGCCACGTGGGGTCAGAGGAAAGGTGCTCAGGCAGCGCTGGGGACCAAGTGCTGCGTCCTGGCCACTGCGGGGCTCATTTATGCCTTGTCTGAACTCACTTCTGCTCTCTTGCAATAACCCCCTGAGGCCCGGAGGCATTGCAGGGTAAAAAAAAATCATTTTGTTTGCTTTAAACTCATCTTTGATCAAGCTTCTTCCTTCACCTCACGTTGCAGGGGACTTCAAATAGGAGGTTTCTATTCACCACCTCCATTTCATTCATGACCACAGGACCTCTGCTGGGTTTTCCTCCCTCCCTCCTGCCTGTCTCCAGCTCTGGCTAACTCCAGGCTGTGCCAGAGCATAGAGGCAGAGCTCAACCCATCACAGCTTTCTGCAGAAATTTGCTTTCCCATCCCTGTTTAGGACAGGATCTCTCCTGCTCGATGTCGCCACGGAGCACCGGTGCTAGGAGCGTGGGTAGGGTTATTATTTCCAACCTAACCATCTCCTCTCACGTTTCTTACTAACAAAAAGCCCCAACAACCTGCCCTGACCTTTGGATGTTCTCCCCGCCTTGCTTGCCAACACCTCCGCTTTTAATTCTGCCCAGAGATGTTCAGAGCCCAGCTGTTTTGTCCTTTGGGGCTCCTCTTTAGGATCTGCCTTCCTGTCCCATCCCATCCCATCCCATGGAGGCTCATGGCCCGTGCTGGGGTGGGGATCACCTTGCCTTGGTTTGGAGACTGATTAGTGCATTGAAAGATGGGGGTGCTAAAGGGCTTGCTGCCTTTGTCCCGACAGCCAAGCTGGAAGCACTCTTTAAACAAATTTGTTGATAATGGCTGCTCTAAAGCACTCCACTGACAAAGTAAATAGCAATTAGCACGATTAGGGATTGACCCATAGCTTTGGTTAGCCTTGTGTGCCCTTGTAGAAACACCCCTGGGCAGTTTTCTCTCCTTAACGGAAGGCTGGGTCCGCTTCTGTAAATCCTGAGTTTGATTTTTAGCACCCAGATTTTAAAAGATTTTTATTGTCTGCACCCCTGCAGCACTCAGAGGCTCACACCAGGACCAGTCCTTCCCGTGACCTGGGTGTGGGGAGAAAGACAGCAACAAAAGCTCTGTTTTGGAAACTCTGAAGTGAGTTTTCAGCCCTTCCTGGCCAACACATTCTGGCTTTTTTTTCCTCTTTTTTTCCTCTTTTTCCCAAGGGACCGTGGTGGCTCCCTGCAGCAGGGCACAGTCTTGTAGCTGGAGACCCTCAGGGACCGGGCGCAGATTCCAGCCCTGCTGATTTTTGTGCAGAGCGTTTGATTTCCTCTTCGTACTCCTCCTTAACACAAGCTGCATCCGTGCTGCAGCCTTTCCTGCTCCCACACCCTGCGTCACCAACACGTGTCAGTGCAGCCTGCGATCCCCCAGCCTGTGATCTACCCACAGGATCCACTGGGGACCAGCTCACGAGTGACCATGCCTTTCCTGGGGCTTGTGCAAGTCATGCACAAGAGCAGGGGCTGTCGCTTCTCTTCCTACCTCAGCGTGTGCACAGCTGCCCTACTCCAAATTCAGATGCCTGATTCCAGCCTTTATAAAAGGACAAACTTCTCTCCCTGCCATTCACGGATCTCTGCTGCTCCATTTATCATGAACAGACAAAAATCTTTATGCGCAAAGCCTCAAAGTTTCATAGAAACCCGGTCAAAGAATGATCATCTCCAACAGGAGACATCAAGGACCATCACGGACCACAACCTTAAATAAAACTAATAGCAGGACTTGCTTTGCTCTCGGGCATCATCACCTCCTGCACTGACACCGTGTGGGTTACCAAAGGCACCTGTGCTTTGGGCAAGACTTACTGAAACTGAGATTATCTGTCAAGCTAAAATGTGATTGTCTATATTATTATAAATGAGATTATCTGTCAAGCTAAAATGTGGACCTAGACGAGGTTCTCTTCCAAAAGTCGTCGCTTTATCTGATGGATTTCATCCAGGTGTGCAAGAGGATGGCTTCCTTCTCACCGCCCCTGAATGATACAAGATGTGTGGGCACTGATTTTTGCCTAAATTCTACGCAGAGCTTTGTGGCTACGGTTTTATTTCCCTTTATATGTCTTTGGATTCCTGGAAGTATGAGTGAGAAACAACAGGGAGAGGTTTTGGAGTGTAGATTGGCCACACAGAGGTTGTGGGGTGTGAAAGCATCCACCTGGCATGGAAGGTGTCCCTTCCCATGTCCGAGGGGTTTGCAGTCCAGGCGTTGATTCTCAGATCTTTTAAATGAAGTCAGAGGTGAAACCTCATGCTGGAAAAAAAAAAAAAAAAAAAAGGAGCATTTGGTGAAAAGTTTAACTTTTTTAACGTAGTAAAACTTTAATTAGACTTTTTATTGGGGGTCACGCCCAGGCTTGTATCATCAGTTTATTTACAGAAGTCCTTGCGGTGCCCATAGATGGGAACGACAGGAGTGACCGTGCTGCAGCTGCCTGGGGGTCTCACACCACCCCAGGACCAAGCCGCCTTCTCCCAGCAGCAGTTTTTGAATCCAAAGCTGCTCCCTCCTTTTTGTCTCGGCGTTCAGAAAGTTTATTTTAAGTGGCCAGTTCCTGGTCGTCGTCTTTCCACTTGGATCCAGGTCTTTCCTCTCTCTCAGCCATCTCTCCATCTGCATGTTTTAACTCCCCCAGCTGCCTCTCTCGTCTCTTGTGCCATTTTTTTCAGCTCTCTTGGCTTCTCTCATCTCTTTGCCTGCTGTGTATTTTAACTCCCGGGGCCGCCTTCTCTGCTCTCCAAGTAATTCAATGTTACCTCCCACTGCCGAGCGCCGCAGCGCTCCATTCTTTCCCCATGTTTCATGCATTTCCTGCTGCTTGGACGCTCTGTTGAGGCAGCTAACATATAGAATCGATGTTTATTTTGAGACTGCATATGCCACGCGGGGAACACGGTGTCAGTTATTCTGTGCAGATGTATTCTCGTTTAAGTTTTATAAATAATATCTGTGCTGGCAACTTTAATAGGGAGAAATAGTGGTTTCACGTTGTCTGCAAGATGGAGAAGAGTCATCTGTGGGATCGCAGGTCGGCTGACTTCAGATCAGAAAGGAAAAGTTTGTTAGTACCCCGGTGTCACAGAGATGTGGGGACAACTGCATCTACTGCGTTAAGGTGGATTCCTTGCACTTCAAACGTTTTCCTTTATTCATACGCTTCTGTGAATCCTTTTATGTGATGGGATTTGAGAACCTGCACGGGTTTCTCCCAGAAAGGACCAGTAATGGGGCCATCACCCAAGGCATCTCCTGTAGTCTTTGTCAGGCTTCTGACTCCTTGCAGAACTGGAGCCCAGCACGCACAGTCTGTGTGCAGAGCATCCAGATCTGTGCACGTCCAGCCTTGGGTTCCCCTGAGCTCTGTGGTAGGAAAACCAAAATTTGGTGCAATTTGGTTCATGTGCTCAGGACAAGGGATGGACAAGCAGACCGCAGCTCAGCCCACCAGCAACGTCTGCCACGGACACTTTGAGGCACTGGAGATAGAAGAACGTGAGTCCTTCTCTTCCTTGTCTCCTTATCCTAAAGCCTCTCCTCCACCTCTCAGTACAGGCAACCTCAAAGGGTCTGAAGCACAGAAGATGGCCTGAGGATGGCCTCCAGGAGCTCACGTATGTCAGGCTAGACAAGAGCAGTCCCCAGAGCTGCTGTGCAGAGCTTATAGGGTGAGATAAAGCTGGAGCTGTTGGGAATGGGCAGAAGAGATGTGTCCCTGAAAGAGGAACGCTTCTACACCTCCTTCACCACCACATCACCCTGATCTTGAGGCTTGCAGAGCTGCTAGCACCACAGCATCCTCACACGGCAGCTGTCAGGGCTGTTTTCCTCTAAATCTCATCAAATTAGGGACGTTCCCAGGCTGGATCAATTTGCAGAGCTGCTCGGGCATAGCTAAGCCAGACTAAAGTGGGAAAAATGGATTGTCTTGAGGGATACTTCGTGCTTGGACCATGGCTCAATGGTGCTGGCTTTCTTAGCCTTAAACCACGTTTTTCACTGCAGAAATGAGAGTGAAGTAGGATGTCCTGGACCTCGTGCTCATGGCCTTTTGCTGGAGATATCACCCTTTAGATCTGCATGCCGAAGGTTTCCTACAGGTGCTCTTCTTCCTCTTTCAAGTGCAAAGTCTCTCCATCCAGCTAAACCCTCAGTGAAGTTTGTTTGAACCAAACAGTTGCCAGCAGTGACACCTTAAACTGCCGTGGCTGTTTCCAAAGTAAACATTGAAACTGCTCCTTTAATTATGTCAATCAAGCAAAAAAAAAAAAAAAAAATCCCCCAACATCTCTCCCTTTGCATCTGCTGTGTCCCCTGGAGCAGGCTCCCAGTCCCTAGCTGGAGCAGGAGATGCTCTTGAGCGTGGACAAAGCCCTGGTGGCCCGGAGTGGCAGGCAGAGCCCTGGGTTGTTAGAGGAGCCCTGTTTTCCTGAAATGACCCCAAATGAGTGAGAAAAGCTCAAACACCCTCTGCAGAGAGCAGCAAAGGTCTCTCTGAAGCACGACGTGGCACGGTGCCGGCTCTGGCAGGTTCTGAGCACAGCAGGGATTTGGGGTGCACCGCCTGGGCTGGGACAGTCCCCCCAAATTTTGTGGTGGTGTCAGATGGGTCACTGAGCCTCGGATGCTTCGGGATACCCAGAGCCTCAGCCTCCTGTGCTTTTCTTACCCCGCCGGCATCCTCGGCGTCTTGCAGTGTATGCATTAGCTCTGAACCTGTTTATACCAAACACTACAGCAACCCCACAGAATCTGTCAGCTGGGAGACTTTGGTTAACTCCTGTCATATTTAGTTTAGCATCTGACACCTCCTTCTAGACAAATACAGCTCTGGTTCACTGAACCTGATAACTCCTTTTTAGTACAGCGACTGACTTCCATATGGAATAAATTACAGTACCTCTTGAAAAACGCCAGAGGCAGCTGCCAAATTATGCAAAATTTAAACCACTAATGAACAATGTGATGAAAGTTGAATGAAGGTGTATTTACAAGAGCTACAACACACTGTCTCTGCGGAGCAGATGTACTGTCTGTACAAGCATGCGTGTGTCTGGGTCTGTACCTACGTACACGCACGCTCATGCATATTGAAGTTACCCGTGAGGGCTCGCTGGTTTCGGTACCTCCGTTCACACTGAGTGCTACCTGGGATCAGTAAGCCAGAAGCTCCCCGGTACGTTGCTGCCTTTTTTCTGTCCACCAGGCAAATTTTACGGAAGGAAATTGCAGAAAGAAGAAGCGTTTGGGGGCTCGGAAGGGGGTTAAAGAAACAAATCTTTTTAAAAAAAAGGAGAAGAGAGAGGCGTGGAGGGAAGTTATCACAAAAATAGACCTCCTGTTTTCATCCAAAGGCAAGTGCATAAACGAATTGGCTTCTAAAGCAGGAACAATAGATCCTATTACTGTGTCTGTGCAGATTTCCAACCTGACACCTTCTCTTGGTGCAGACTTCAGGCTCTTGGTGTTTCATCCGAGTGCCAAGGTTTGGTTCAGCAGAGCCTTGCCAACCCCGTCCCGCGTACAGGGCAGCACGTAAAGCTGCTGGTCTTGTCCAAGAACAGCTTCGTGTGCTTTTGCACCACGAAGGCAATATTCATTCTTGTAAATATATATAATATTCACCCTTGTGAATATAGCAATCAGCTAAAGGAGATGCCAGGGACAAAACTGGGCTGTCAGGAGGATCTAAAGGTCCAGAGCTTCATGCTCTAGGCAGAGCACAAAGGACAACGCTGTAAAATAATTCCCTGAACAAATTAGTATTAATTTTATTGATTTTTAATCTGCTATAATACCCTGCAATGAAACCATCAGGAAACATCAATCACTTCTTGGGGGGAAGGTTGAAAAGAGGGGGCTCTGATTGCATTTGGCAGCTACCAAAACGCAGCAAGCAATAATTTAGCTTAATATCCTTCTGAGATCTGTGTCGAGAGCAACGATCCTAGGGACGGAAGAAAAGTGACCTCCCAACTAATTATGAGTCATTTATTCTGAACTACGCGAATTTTAGAATCCGAATCCCAATTAAGACATTACACTACATGTGTTAATTAGTCCCCTCTCCTTTTTAAATCAAGCCATAACTCTTCTTAATTAGGAGGTTAGCCATTGTAATTTGAACTGGCCTGGGTCTGAAGCACTTTTGGAAATCACACCTGGGGGCTGTGCCGGGGATCACTTTAAATTGGTTGAGTTTTTACTTGGGTGATTATAAGGTCCCCAACAGGGCAGTAATTAAAGAGGGTGCAGCTTCCAAACCGAGGTGTCAGGGTGGCACAAGCAGTGATGTCTTGCTTCTAAACTGCTCTCCGGGGAGGCTTGGAGGAGGCTGGTTTTAGGATTTTCTCTCTTGGATCACGGCAGCTTTAGCAGAAGAACAAATCATGTCCAGCAGTTGTCCGTCTGCGTCCCAGGGACTCGTTATCACAACTCATTGCTGCCAATTCCCAAAATGTCTCATTTACAGAACCGTAGCTGGTGAATGCAGGTAGAGCATGGAGCAAGGGAGGGAGCGGGTACCTCCCCGGCTCACACAAACACTTTTGGACTTCAGCAGGAGTCTTTTGGTTTAGATCATGTTCTATTCAAAGCAAAGTAGCCAAGTACTGGAGAAGAGAAGCCTGGCTTTCACAAATCAATAGGATTGATTGTCTCATTAGCTTATTAGGGAGCAGTTGAGACATTGGAGGAGTTACATCAGATCTTGTTTTCCTTCCCCATTTTCCCCAAGCCCTTTTACGACGAAGACAGCTTTCAGCAAGCGTTGCTAGCAAAGGGCACGGAGTCTGAGTGTTCAGACACACAGACAACCTACGGCAGGGTAACAAGTTCCCACACATCAGCTGCTCCGTTAGAATTCATCAGGTGCGTGCCTGCAGGAATCTGGTATCCTGCATGGGCTGCAGGCACAGGCTGCACAGCGAGATGCACCTGCAAGGAAATGTTTGTGTGTGTGTTTGTGTGTGTGTGTGCCAGACAGCTCGGATCCCAGGCTAGCAGCATGTCCTGGTGTGGGAAGGGCTGTTTGCTTTGATTTTGTGTTCTCATCCCAGTGGAAGGGCGTTAACTAGCAGATTTCTGCCCACGTTTGATGGCCCTGAGGCATCAGCATCCTCAGGGATGGTCAGAGGAGGTACGGACACTGGGACCAAAGGACTAAGGCGATAGCTGATGACCCAGTGGCAGATCTGGCTGCCCCTCTACATTCTTAATATGCACTGAATATTCAAGCAGAAATCACCATCTACTTTTCTTGTTTCCATTTCCATGGATTGGTAGAAAAAAGTTAATGACGGGTGTCATTTTGGTGCAGAGAGCTTCCGACCAAACTCCTCAATAATTATATTTTACTCCCTAACGTTTGTAAGCTGTCTGCAGTCCTGTGTCCTGGAATATACTTAAAATGCCATCTTCTATTAACAAGATGCTGTCATTCAGTGTTAATTGCCTCGGAAGGGTCACTTAATGGGTCATTATCAGAACCTGACCTTGCAGGTAGCTTCACGAGTTTGCTGTTAACAAGGTTTGAACTCAGACACATCCCCTGGGGACAGCCGGTGTTAAAGCATCCTTATCACCCACTCAGAAGTTTCATGTTGAACAGATTAAGGCGTTGTCAAGTTTGCTACTCTCTTACCCCATTAACGAAGCCTTTCTGTGTGGTGCAGCTGACAAAGTTCCCGATGTCTCTCAGGAGCCTGATTTCCTTCTGCTCGCTGACAGCCTTGAAGCAAGCAGCACCTGTGTGTGGCCAGATCACCCCGTGTGCAGTTTACTCACGTGTGATGTGGTTTGAAACGGGGGGAGCATGCGTGAAGTGGTCCTGTTTAATATGGGAAAGTAAGAATTTGTGTAACCCCAGCAGGGGCAGAAGCTCGGTGCAGGACTCGGGATCTTTATGGGTGAAGGCCTTCTCCTCAGCTGGGACGACCCATGAGGAGGAATCTGCATCAGTTATGGGGAAGGCTGGTGGGTCTGGTCCATGAAATGGTCTAACAGAGCTTTTCCTTTCCAGGACGTCCCTCCTGAGGTCCCGTCCCCGGATGATTCTCCCCGTGCAAAGCCTTGTGTGCCTCGCGGCCTTCGGCCTGGCCCTCCCCTTGGCCATCAGCCTCTTCCCGCAGATGTCCGAGGTCAGTACCTGTCTGGTCCCTGTAGTGGGATGTCACGGAAAGCCTTACCAGTGCTTGTTTTGCCCTCTGGATAATGGTCTCATGTCTCCAAATCACTTTTGATGAAGTTGGGTGCTGTCCCTTCCACTTGACGAGTCGCTGCCCAGGTGATGGCTGTGTTGGTCCCTCCTGTTAGCGCATGCTACAGCACAGATTAACAGCACGTGGCTTTGCCCCAGCTTCTACCAGTTTTTGGGTCATGTGGTGGGATGTACTTTCCAAGAGGAATCCTCATTCCACCCAGCAAAATCCCCATTCCACACACCTTTCAAAGACAAGGGGGTACAATGTGTGCTCCTCCTTTCCATCTGTTGTACCCCTCCATGGTGATCTGCTTCTCCTGTAGGGAGATGTTTGGACTGCAAAGCGATCAAAGCACCAGGGAGCAGTGGGGCAAGCAGGCTGGAGCATTTTGGGGAGTGTATGAGGCTAATTTTATGCATGCTTGGTGTCTGAGATGCACCTCGGGCATCACTGTGGGTGTTTGGTTCCTCTTCCAATGGTTCCAAGTATATCCCATTACACAGAGACATCACTGGGACACAGGTTTGACGTGGATGTGCATCCCCAGAGCTTCTTTGAGGGTTCCTGGCTGCTTGTCTTCTAGACTGGCTCCAGGAAAACACAACCTCAGGGGCAAAGCTTCTCCCCACATTGCAGCCTCCACTACAGTCTTGGCGTTTTGGAGTAACGTTTACTCTGAGCCTGGGTGGTTTTCAGGGGAAAAAAATACAAAGCACTTCCCTGGATGGGTACTGCATCTCGTGGGCAGGAAAATGCAAGAGGAGCAGGTAGGATGGGAGTTTTGAAAGGGAAGCCATCAGAGGAAAACTACGCCAAGGAAACAGGCAGAAGGGCTAATGAAATGAAATCACTTGTACCTAAATCGGCTGAGCAAATTGTGAAGGTGTATTTTTTGTGAGTCACTAATTTTGACTCTTCGGTGTTTGGAGCTTGTAGATTTGCAGAGTATAAAATTGTAGATTTACTGATAGGGTCACTTACAAAGGGGTAAAACCTCTGTCAAACCAAGCAAAGGACTTTCCTAAAGTTCTTTTTGTTTCATGTAGAATGCTCAATCAGGGATGGGTATCGCAGTCTCTATCACAGTCTCTACTAGTTATTTCCCTTTTTTTTTTTGTCTGGATGGGTTTATCCACAACTTCTAGCCAGGGAATCTTGTTGTACACTTGTCTGCAAGACTGAGAAACGTTACCAATTTTCTGTTGTTCTTCTAGCTGTTTACAGACTGAGATAAAACTGTCCTTTAATTTTCTGTGTTAGAAACAGAGTGTGTCTGAATCTTGGAGTCTCTTGCTAAAAGACATGTTTTCTGCTGCTTTAATGATTCGTGTGGCTCTTTCTTAAACTTTTTCTAATTAGTCAACATCCTATTTGGAGCATTTCCACGAGAACCAGACGTGGTATTCCAGTAAGGAATTGCATTAAGTTCCAGTTACAGGAGCAATGTGATTTGCCTGCTTCTGCTTGGGTTCACACATCCACAGAGCACGTCAGTCGTTTTGGCATGACCTCAACCACGGCTCCTTGTCCATCAGTTATTTGCCAGGATCCCAAGTTCTGCTCAGAGGTTTTGGTTATGAAGGAACGAGAAGTATTTCCAGGCCTAGCACCTGTTTGAGGAATGTGTCTTTTACCCCAAAGGCAGCATTGACACCGTTCCCCCAAAATGATGTCCCATACATTCATTGCTTCCAGAGGCAGCTTCGTTATTGACCACAGTACAACGCACGTTGACTTCCTTTGCACAGATGGCCATGTGAGCTAAAGGCCTCTGGATCTTGGGCTCTTGATTGTTTACCACTTTCTCAGTCTTTGTGTCATCTCTAACCTTTATCAGCAGTCACTGAGAAGGGAGAAAGCATACACTGATGACGCATGTTTCGTAGTATTGGCCAAACCAAACCTTTCTTTCAACACAGACAGGAATCTGACCCTCCAATTCTCTTTCGAAATGTGTTCTTAATACATTT
The DNA here is from genome assembly GCF_964211825.1 of Aythya ferina. Taxonomy (NCBI): domain Eukaryota; kingdom Metazoa; phylum Chordata; class Aves; order Anseriformes; family Anatidae; genus Aythya; species Aythya ferina. The sequence continues at coordinate 1,861,546 of NC_140300.1, read as the reverse complement.
TCAGTATTTTTGTAAGCACTATTTAACACCCGATTCTTTCAAATAGTAAGTGCCAGCTAAGGTCAGTGGGAACGAAAGTTTTAGGACCTGTATCCGAGGCATTCAGAGGTCGTTGAGCTCTAAAAATATTCATTGTCATAGTTTCCTTATCTAATAATGAAGCTCTCAAGGTCTTTCTACCTTCTCTATTATAGTCTGAACTTCGTGGGTGACAGATCCTCTATAACGTGTCGTATCTGATATTGCTGCTTGCAAAATTGTGTTGATGCTAACAGCTGAATGAATTCTAGACCACAAGAAAAATTAAGGTCTCTCTTCCTTCAGAGGATATACAAATTGCAGGCATCAGTCAATACTGAAAACCATACAGCATCGCTTGAGAATGACCTTCTAAAAGCAGATGAAATGTTATCCGCAGTGTAAACATGAATCAGCGCTGATTAGTAGATCAAACAGAATGACGTGCTCCCTGCCCACGCATCGTGTCAGCGAAGAGACACCATTACAGCTGGTGGTGAGGCTCATCACCCACTGAGGGCTCGTCTTTGCTCAGCTGGCGTGAGCTCCACTCGCACAGCTGGACCTCGGACCTCTTGACACCAAGGAGTCAGGTTTATCCGAAGCAGCCCAGGCTGCTCAGCCTCCCAGTTGGCTCTTCATTCATTATAAATGTGTGTGAGTGTGTAAGGGTGTTCCTCCCATTCATCGGTCTCATTGAGACACCCTCAGCGGCTTTGGGGATGCTCAGGTGAGCAGAGCAAGAGATTTACCTGAAACAATCTTTCAAGGGTCACTTATTCACAATCCTGGAAATGAAATCTGAGTTTTCTTGCAGAGAGGATTTCTCAGAATGTGTGGCTTCTTGGCTACTCATTAATGGTCCATCAGTTCACCAGGTAACGAAGTTAAGTCTTTGAACCTCTCACTTTCTGTAGGTATATACGTGTGTATGTGTACGTGTGTGTGTTTGCTTTCCCTTATAACTGCAGCAGGTGAAGCAGCCAGGAGCATAACACAGCAGAGATGATGCTGTTGTAATGAGCTCTACCCAGGGAGTAAATTATTAACGACAAGATGTAATAGGCGTGTTCTGTTCCAAAAATATGATTATGGTCTGAGCAGCAACCCTTACAGGAATTGTAAATGAGCCAAATTCTGCCCTTAATCACACATTCACAGTCCTTTTTCTTTAGTCAGAGAGCAAACACAGAAGCTGATGTGTTATTGAGCTCTTGTTGTAGCATGGGAGCTTTTGATCCTCTCTGCAAAAGGGGCTTTTGAGCATGTTTCAAACTTAAGAGTTAGTTTTCAAGCAGAATTGAAGCCGTATGATATATTTAATAAGTGTCCCATATCAATGCAGCCATTTTATCATGTGTCAGCTAAATGCCCCTTCCCTCTCTTGCCAAATACCTTCTTCTGGAGCGGCAGCCCCTGTGGGTTTGCTGCCACTCGCATCTGGGGAGCAACCTCGGACCAGCGTGGTCCTGTTCTGGTTACGTGGTGCCTTGGCATTGGTGACCCAGTTAAATGGCTGGTCTCAACCAGGTCAGATTCTGCTTCCAAGTACCCCAGATGTAGCTGCTTCGCTTCGTCCTGCTTTAAAGTAGCATAAGAGGAATCAAAATTCAGCTCTGCTTGCATACAGAAACATCAGCATCAGCTAAATGAAAATTGTGGAGCTGAGCAGCCTTCACGCCCTGGGAAAAATAATGCATCCTGACTTACTTTCAGGTCTAACCAAGACCTCAAATCTTCCTTCAGTTTGTACAGATGGAATCCCCTGTGCTGCCTGCCATGGTGCTCCAGAATTAGAGCTTTTTTTTCTAGGTGTTATGGTTTTTTAAGATCACCTTATAAAAATAAAACCTGAGTGTGAACCATAAAGACAGGTCCTTGAGCTAGAGCACACTTCAGGCACCGAGAACTACACTTTTCATCCCAGCACAGTGTTAACTCCAGTAGCCAAATACATCAATATGCATTAAATAATTCACTTCTGTTAAGTTTGGGAGAAACGTGTAGTTAATGCATTTAGCCCACAACCTCAAACTGCCTCCCATGCCCCCCGGGGAATCTCTTTTCTAGCCGCCTATCCTACAGCATCCCCACTGACAACTCCTACTCAGCTATGCACTGCCAATAGAAACAGCTGTGACAGTTCCAAACTGAAAATGGGACTTGTGCAAATGAAATTCAGTGTAGCAGCAAAAGAAATAACCATGGGGTTGCTCCACCGATTTTCTTCCCTTTGGGCTCTGCTCACCCGGATCATTCCTTTCTCAGCCCCCGAGAGGATGCTCTTGAGCTTCCAGAGGGCTGCAGACCCACAGGAGCTTGCCTTAAACCATGGTCCACGTGTTGGGTCACGCTGCTAAAAGAAGGATAAAGCCAGGTGAGAAATGGAGACGAGGCAAGGGCTGAGAAACCCTTCCACTAGGAAGGGTTATCCACATTTATAATGCACGTGCCCTCACCAGAGGTTAAGTTTAAAGGGCTTTGATGGCTGGTTGGGGCTCAACAAGCCATCTTCTGGAATTAGGCTGGTTGCAGCTGAAAGCCTTTTCTTCAAAATAATCTTCCTTTTGGATCTCCAGGACAAGGGGAATAAACAGCCTAAAATCCAAGGCTGAGCTATTGTTTTCCAATCTGTTTTAGCCTTCATCTTGTTGGCAGGCTGCTTTAGAAAAGCAAAAGGTTAATGAGCCAATGTGCAGTGGGATTATTGCAGTAAAGATGACAGTGAACCAGTAATTACTAATTAGATGCAGTTTAACAGGAGGAACAAGTGAAATCTCCTCTTCACCAACTGTCAATAATTAGCAGATTTGGTGAGGTTGAAATGTGTCCACAGTTAAAAGGCTGATTTTTTAATGAAATGGCACTTGACAAAAGAGCTGTATGGAGGTCACAGCCATAGCCCTCGAGACGCTTCCCTATACCATACTTAGGAGGGAAATCAGATGCAAGACAGCAGGGGGTCCCCATGAAACCATTTCTCCCTTGGGATTGCATTGCGCAGGGGGAGGGGAGCCGGAGGGATTCTCTGCAGTAATTTTGTCCAACTTGGACGAGAAGCAAAGGAAAGGATTTGCCAGCTGCCACGGGGGAAAAGAAAAAAAAAAATAAAATAAAAAAAATCTTTGAGAAGTGAGAAGTTCTGTGGGGTTTCTTTGCTTTGGGGTCTGAGGAACCGTTCCCTGAGGGTCCGGCAGGCTGGGCGTGCTGCTGGCCAAAGCCCACCACGGGTGGAGGATGCTCTTGGAAGGAAGGAGGTTGATCTTGGAGAAGAAGCCGTGAGGTCCTTAAGGACTGGCAGGAGGCTAGGAGCTCGGCTCTGTGTGTCTGCCAACGACTGCAGAGGATTCAAGCCGTACCCTGCGGCTTCGGTTCCATGCTGCCACGCAGATGATGCTCCATTGTCGCCTTCTGAAGTGTTCAGAAGTTCCTCGGAGGTTTCTCTCCGTGCTCTGTCCATCCCAGTGAAGGATCCAGTGACACAGGCGTGAGTAGCTTCATTTTCCCGGTGAGCTATACACGTGGAGGTGGTTGTTGGAGCCCGTTGGTGCCCGTTGCAAGTTGCTAGCTTGTCTTTTCAAAGAAATAAGAGCCTACAGGAGTCACAAAGCAGGTTTCTGCTCATAAACCCAGCAGGGTTTACAGGTATACAAGCTACACAGTGACCCGTGGTGGCCAGCCTGGGTTGTCTTGGGTCTGTTTTGGCTTCCAAGCTGATGCTGGGGGTATCATTCCTACAATCTGCTCCCGATGAGCAATAAATCCTCCCTCTTTTTTTGGGGGAAGAGGTCAGCCATACGGCTGGATGCTGGGCTCTGTCAGGGAGGCTGTGCTCTGCTCCCTGTTGTTGTTATGTAGCCCTGCGTGTCCCATGGTCAGAGACCATTTGCAAGCATTCAGGGAGTCGTGGTGTGTTAGCTCTAGTCTGGGAGCTCTGGTTTATTTTGATTTGTGACTCTTGGGGCTTATCTGAGCTGATTTTTGGCGTTATGAGGCCATAGCCTTAATCTTGCACTGCAGAAGAGCCGTGTCTTCCCGCGGCACGACACAGCCATGCCTCTGCTGAGCAGTGGAAAGCAAAAATCTCTCCAGAATTTGCTTTAATAGTCAGAGACTGGTGTAGATGAAGCAAGGAGTACATCTGTCCTCCTGGGGCAGCCTGCCTTTGCTGTCAGCGTGGGCATGGACCTGAAATCTGGAGGTGGAAGTGGCCGTCACCAACTCACAAATGATTCCCTGCCTCCAGCCAAACCACAACCATGGCCATGAATCTTCACCAGAGCAGCATGAAGCACGGTGGGACCCCATACTCAGTTGTGCCTTGTCTCAGCTGGTGCAGAGCTGGGACCTTCACAGCACCACACAAGTCCTCCCCCGTGCATCCCAAGAAGGCGACGTGCCATGTCTGCAACCTGCTGAGCCCCAAAAGCAGCCACTGGCCTGAGGGTGAGCACTAGAAGTGAACTCGAGGCTAAACAGCCAGTTTTTGGGAAAGTTTCGATATCCCTTGGCTTGGAGCAGGAGCACTTTTACCATTTGCTTCTCTGATGTCTGCATCCCTTCTCTGCTCCCCCCGAGCCCTCTCCTATTGAGAGCGTGTATTCCCAGCTTAGCCCTCCTCGTGTAATAGCCCTCCATGGTGTAAATTCACAAGTCAGAGTGGCAGCAGGGCTTTTGGGGGAGCTCGGGTCACGCAGGCAAGCTGGAAGGACACAGCCTGAAACGTGTCTTAAAGCCTGTTCTCCAGCACGTCTCCCACTGAAGGTGTTCCTAAATGCTTGGAGGCTTCAAGGTTAGTTGGCCTCCCCTCCCAGCCGTGCTTTAGCCGGAGCTGCTGAGCCATCACCTGCGCTTCTACAAACAAACAAACCCAGAGGAGCCCAGATTCCACGACCACAACATCCTTTTCCTGCCCCCTTGCTCCCAACTCCCAGCAAAAAACCCCAAATTCACAGGATGGTGGCTGAGATTGGAAGAAACCTCGGGATCCACCTGGTCCAGCGCCCTGCTCGAGCTGGGACTCTGAAAAAGGGATGCTGAGGATAAATTCTCATCATTATAACTCCCCATCTCTTCTGTTTGATGCTGCTTTCTTTATTATTTTTTTTCTTTTTAGGGACTGTAGCAGGGGGAGACACGCGGTGTAGTGGTTTCCTTCTACACTTGTCCGGCTGGCTGCACTTCCAGCTGCACACCTGATCCTTGCTCAGATCAAATCTTCTTCCTCCCTTATCCCTCCCTGCACCTCTCTTTAGCAGGAGGAAGAAGATTTGATCTGAGCAGGGCTGAAACTTTGGGATGAGCACAGGAAGAGGAAGGATCCGGTCTCCAGGCGCATCAGCTCCAGCAGCCCTTTGAACGCCCGTAGGAGACGTTTCAGTGCTGGGATTTACAACATTTACAACCCCTCGGCCTGTTTGCACCTCGTGGTGTAATTATGAGGCTCGGTGACATCCCTCACCTGGGGAAGGTCAGGAGTGAGCAGGGCTCTGATTGATCCCGAGCCGCTGTCTTTGTTCTCCCTTGTCCGAGGGGCTTTGATTTGTGACGGGGCCGATTCCTGGAGCGGCCCTTTTGTTTCCCAGCCAAGCTTTGGAGCTAAAGGTGCTGCAAACCTGTCAGGGGCCAGCCCTAAAACCACGACCTGGACCAGCAGGGCTCGGAGCGAGCTGTTATTTGTGGTCACTGGAGGTGGGCGTGGGAGAAAGGACCCCTTTGTACTGCCCAGGGGCTTCAACGGCACCGTCGGATGGGATCTGGTTTCATGTTTATATCTCTGTCCCTGGGATACAGGTTCAAGTATGTAAACTATCTGTCCTGCAAGCACAGGCTCCTGCAGGTGTGTGGGTGCTAGTGGGCATAAAAAAACATTCCTGACACCATCTCTTTTGAGGAGTCTTCACCTCCTGATGGCTATAAGCCATTAGGAGTCAAAAGAAAGAGCTGACATCCGACAACTCCGGATAAACAGCTAAACATTAACCCTTCAAGTGGCTGGAAAAACACACTTAAAAGGCTCTTTGTGGAAAGAAGCCATTTTTTTTTTCCAGGCCTGTTAATTGCTGTCTTTCTTCGGGACACCTTTCAGCAGCACCTACTGTAAACAGAGCGGCTCCTGCGAAGCTCTTCCCTGGGATTCCTGCCCTTGGTGGCAGTCCTAAGAAGCACAAGGCTGAAAATCCTACAAGATCATCCAGTCCAATCTCCCCCTGCTCTCCTCCTGCCTTGTGAAACCCTCTGAGCTCCCACAGGGCTCTGGTTTTGCTCGTTTTCTCCCGTTTCGCTCGTTTTTTCCCTTTCTTTCTGCCAGCCCACCCCAATAATTTGTTCCCTTTCTTGTTCAGCTTCTGTGTTTGGTCCGAGTGGGTTCATCCCCGGCTCTTCCCTGCCTGTTGCCTGCCTTATCCCTGTTCTCAGCGTTATCTAAGTGCTTCCTGCGTGCCCTCAGACACTTGTTTTAGCTCCTCTAAAGCTCCGATCACTCCAAGTGAGACATCAAGGATACGAGCGAAGGAAGGCAGCCAGTTGTCCAGACTTGCCTGCTGTAAGCATGCTCGGTTACTGCAGAGAACGAGCTATTAATCACATTTCCCCCGTATATATAATTATCTCTAATTGCTTTTTAAATCATTCGGGTCCAACAGCCTGTTTCTCATTGAGGCTGTTGGTCCTTCGAGGGAAGGAAATGCGTCAGAGGCTTTGGGGTCCCGAGGAACTTGCTCAGCTTCTTTAAAGCAGCAAGGCCCTCCCAAAACCCTGCAGCACCCATCGTGGTCCTTCTTAATTCCTAGGGAATCGCAGGGCTTGATGCTCTCACCGGGCAGCAGCAAATGGTGGCAGAAGTGCTTGAGGGACAATGACGAGAAGGGACCGAATTGCTCCGTGCCATCAAAAGGAAACTCGCTGCATTTATCACTCCCAAAAGCAGGATTTTGTTTCTTCCAGAAGAGGGGAGGCAACTCAAACTCTCTTTAGAAAGACCTGCTGTTCTGGCAAGGCACTGTGACTTGAGCTAGCCCTAAACTCTGCAGTTTTGGGGTGTTCTCAGGATTATATTTCGGATGGCTCTTGGGTTCATCAGTTGCCTTGAATGTTCCCCGACAAAGTCTGAGTCCTGTAAGGAGAAACTTCTTCCCTGGGCCAGGCAGAAGTTTATTTTGCTTTATTTGCGTGGACTGAATGCCCTACGGAGTCAGTCTGGGGAGGATGGCCTCTTTTTTGGGGGATTGGCCTCTCCTTACCCTATGGACAGCCGACCCGTGGACAGAACCCGTGCTGCTGCTGTGGTACCAGCCTCTGGGACCCACCTTGGGAGCAGCTCCTGCAGAAATTCGGGTAGAGAGTTCACCTGGTGAGCATTTACCCTACACACGAGGAGACCTTCATCTCCATCAGAAAGGACAAGAGGCATTTTATCTCTTCACCGTAAGGAAGATGCGTCGTGCCTTTGTCTTGGCTTCTCTCTCCGGCTCAGAAAGAACTTTTTTTTGGGGTCTTGCTACTTAAAACTTGATGGTTTCGAAACCTTTGCTCATTTGTTTTAATACTTGGGATTTCGGGTGCTGTAAGCAGCACTCTCCTTCCCCAGAAGACCAAAACCCCCCAGTTTGGCAGGGACTTGGAGGTGGGGTCATTCAGGGGACTGAAATGCCCCCAAAGCCACATTTTCCTTCCTTCCCTTCCGATTACTGTGTTGTTTTTTTAATGCAGAAGCGATGCATATTAGTTTTCTTCCGAGGAGCTGTGACACACTCATTTGCAACTCCGTGCGCATGCAGCTGCGTGCTCGCAGATCCGCGGAGCTGAAGATAAAAACTCCCCGGGATAAAGGTGCTATCCCATAACCGACTCATAAATCCTGCAAACCATCCCGTTCTGCTTCGGGGCAGGGTCAGTTCTTCCCGTTGAAGGCGAGGGCGGTGACATCCTGAGCCTTGTAGCTGTCTCAGAAGCAATTGCACGTCTCCATCCAAGCAGCTGTTGAGCACGAGGAATATTCCTGCTCGGCGCCGCGCGGAAACCTGATGGCACCCGAGGTGCCGCTGACACTTGGCGTTTCGTGCTCTGCTAAAAGCAGTGACGTGTTCAGGGGACGGTGCAGAGGTGTCGGCAGATGTGATAGAGTGTGAAGAGCTTGTGGCACCGGCACCGGCGCTGACATACTTTATACCTAACAGATGTCGTGGCAGGGGACGCGGGGGGACGCGTTGCGACCCTTTCCAGTCGGGGCTGAAAAGAGCCTCTGCAGGCAGCAGGATTTGGCTGCTGGTGGTCACAGCATCCCTGAAAGAAACCAGAGAAGCTTTCTGAAATTGATAGCCCTCAAGAGCCAAGCCAGCACGGCCAAATACTCCAGTTTGCCTCCTCCTTATTGCTTCAAGGAGGGTAAAGAAGAGAGAAAATGAATCCCAAGCGGTTGCCTTCCCCATGGACAGTCAGGAGAGCTTGTGCTAGCTCTGGAGTGGCCACGGGGCCTTTCGTTTCCACCCTGCACATCAGTTTAAGCCTGGTTTGCTGCAGAGCCATGACGCAGCCCTAAAAACACGCTGTGTGCAAACAGGGCTCTGGGTGCAGCCTCTGTACCTCGCGGGGAGCTGCCGGTGCCCACCTGCCAGGCACAGCTCGAGGGGCTCCAGATTTGTATCCGAAAAAAAATAAATAAGCCTTGCAAGTTGCACGGCTTGCCTCATTGTTCCTAACTTTACATAGCTCCATGTGTGAATCCACCTACATGGCACTGACAAGGGTGGTGCAAATCGAATGCACTCCCGAGCTGCTCGTCTGCTTTGTTCAGCTTTGTCTGCTGCTGCCTTGCTTTGACAAAGCCGGCGAGCAAGAGAGGAAAACTTCGGTGGGCAGAGACCAAACCTGCTCAACCCTGAGTGCAATTGAGTTGTACTTACAGTCGTTGAGCTGTATTTACAGTCGTTGAGCTGTATTTACAGTTGTGGAGTTGCACTTACAGTTTTTGAGCTTCATTTACAGTCGATGAGTTTTATTTAAAGTCGTTGAGCTGTATTTACAGTTACTGAGTTTTATTTGCAGTTGTTGAGCTGTATTTATGGTTGTTGAGCTGTATTGACAATGGTTTAGTTGTAGCTACAGTCACTGAGCCCTATTTGCAGTCATTTACTTGTTTTTACAGCCCGAGGCTACTCCGATGCCTGGGTGGAGGCAGTGCCTGACTTCTTTAGAAGCAGCAGGCTCACACTAACACTGATGCTTACAGGAATACATCACAAACATTCACCTTTTTTCCTAAATAGACGGGTTCAGAGCACCAGAGGCTTGCTCTATTTCAGCTCCCAGCCCTTGTTGGCTTCTCCACCCAAAGCATCTTCTGGTGGGGTCTCCCCTGCTCGGTGCCTCCACGCCAGCAGCCGCGCAGCTCCCTTTGATCCCTGCCTTTTTGGGGCCCAGCCCTGCCACCCCTGGGTCAGCTTTCAGCTGGGATGGGGACGGGGATGGTGCCAAACCCACGGCCAGGCTCCTGCACCAAGGTGGGGCCGGATCCAGACACATTTTGGCCCATGGGGACCCAACTGCTGACCCCAGCTGCATCCGTCCCAGCTCTGCTGCAGTTTCCTTGGTATCCCAGCCAGCATCAGGGGTGCAAAGGGAGCCGAATAGCTTGTTTCCGTGCTTTTGAGGAAAACATTTGGACTAGAGATGATTTTTTTTTTTCTTCCCAAAGCTGTGAATGTTTCTGTAAAAGAGGGGAGCCTAAAAGACTCGAGGGAAACAAAAAATGAATTTTCTAATCGACTCCGTTTGATTTGTGTTATTAATTTCAAGGAAAAGCTAACAAAAATGTTTGCTTCAAAATCCTTTTTCCCCTGGATTGTGAGTTAGCCAGCAAACTGAGTCTGGGTTACTGACACAGTTATTTATTGCTGTGCACATCAGTCACGAGTCAGCCGGTGTGTCCAGCTAGGAAGACTTTAAAGTGCTCAGGAAGAGCTTTAGCATCAGTGTTGCAAACAATAAATTTAAGTAAAGGAGAAGGACTTAACAAAGAGGTTATTTAATAATCTTTGAAGGCTTTAATGGGGTCGAAACTTCTGGCAGGGGAGAGCTCCTTGGTGCAGCAGATCAATAAATGCCAAGGTGGAAGGGAGAGTTTGGACAAATGCAAAGCAGGTGGCTGCTGTAACAGGGTGCCGAGGCCTTGAAGCTGGCCTAGAAAACTTCTGAAAAACATCTTCCGTGGTTTTTTGGGGGTGAGATGGGTCATTTCCCAAATCTCTCACCTTGGGTTGACCATAGGTCTGTGGCGTTTCCAAGTGGTGCTCCTTGGCAAACGCCGATTTCCTCAACTTTATCCTTAGAAAGGGGGTCCATGTGGAGTGCTTCATTGTTTGACAGCTGGAAGAAGTTTTGGGAAGAGTTTCTTTTTAAGGAAAACCTTACGGTCTTTAACTTATTCTTTATACATTTTTTTAATTTTGGGAAGCCTTGTAAAACTGAGCACAGGTTCCAGCAGAGATTTGTGATTTTGGTCCTAGCATCATTCTTTCAGGTGCTGTCAATTAAAAGAAGAAAAGAAGCTCCAAAATATCTGAAAGAAGAATATTTAGACAATTTTACTGCGGAAACAAAACCTCCAAATCCTAATCAGGCTGGTTTTGACCCCGAGGAAGCACATTAAGGCAGCTCGATGAGGTTCTGCCTCTCGGCTAGGTGGCCGTGCGGCGGCGGTGGCTTGCCGTGAGGCGCCACGAAGGAGCTCGGTGTTTTCACACCGTGGCTGCACCGAGCCACAAGCGGAGGTGTCTGGTGGCCATGGAGCAGCTCCCCTGCCCCAGGAACCCCACAACATTTTTCCCCATGTCTTCAGACAGCTGATGCTGTGCCCCAGGCTCTCTTGGGTGGCCCAGCACCACCAAGCAGCAGCCGCTCGGTGCCTTCATTTACAACGTCCTTTGCTTGGCATCACCTCGACCCCTGCCCTGCTGCTTGGTGGAGGACAGAGGGTGGCTGGCAGGGTCTGCAGAGCCCCCCAGGGCCCCCAACCCACCACCAGGGCTCCCCGGCAGCCCCACAGAGGCAGCAGGAGACGCGGTGACCAGGCTGCTCATCCCTTCCCCCTCCTCGCGGTGCAGCATCCGTCGGGCCGCATGACCCTCCCCCTACCCAAATTGGCTGCTTTCTTCCTTCTTCTCTCCCCCCTCCCCTCCTCTTTTTGGCTGAGTGATGAGCTGTATGCCAAATCCATCTGCTCCTGTCTCCCCTAGCTGCCTTCCATATCGTCGCAGGATCCCTGGCAGAGCGCCTAGACCTATCTCTCTCCCTGCGCTCGTCGGAGCACATTCCTTTCTACACCTTTTCCCGAGCTGGGATAGAAATGAGTATCAACCCCAAACAAAAAGCATCTGCTTTCTGCCTGCTTCTGCCTCACCGGCCGCGCATGTACGTTACACCCGTGTCAGCAGCGAATGCAAAACACACACAGCCCCCCACCTCGCAGCCCCGCATCCAGCATGGGCTTGAGGGAACTTCGGGCGCCGGGAGCCTGCCTCGCGCTCGCTCCCTCGCCGTCTCCGCAGCACCAGCTGTGACCACCGCACCATTTGTTCCTCCAGCCCACGCCAGCACTCGGAGCCAGTTCTTTATCACCCCAATTAGCCTTGTCTGTGCTGATGAGAGGAGAGAGGCTCCCACTGCAAGGCAGAGACGGGGAGGAAGGCGGGGGGAAGAGGAATCACGCGCGGCGGGCGCCGCGAGAGGCGATTCCCTTCCCGGCGGCTTTGTTCCCCCGGTGGGGATGGGTTGCACCAGGTCAGGGGTGCCACCAAAACACCGTTGCAGCACCTGGGTGATGCTGGTTTAGAAACAGTCTTCTGGAGGGGCCTGGAGGTCAGGGGACACCGTTTTTGTTCTTGGTTATCTGCTAGAGGAGCTCCCGGGCGCTGCGATGCTCCACGGCTGGCAGCAGCCCCTTCCCGTGCCACTCTTCTGGTTGCACCTTGGCCGTGTCCCCAGCGAGGATCTCCTTGCTCCTATACAAAGCTTTCAGGAGCCCCCGGGGGATGCAGCCATTCCCCTTCTCCTGCTCTCTCATCACAGCATCTCCCACGCTGGTATCTCAGGATAGCAGCGGTCAACGCTGGTGTTCATGCAGCCGTCAGCCTGAAAGCCCGTTTTTTCCCCAAAACCAGCCCCTTCTCAGCACCCTCCAGCAGTGGTGTTTATACACCAGGGTTCCCTGCGTGCTGTTGGTGAACCCATGTCCCTCTTGGACTTGTCTTCTCCTGGTGTCATTGCTGAAGACCCATTTCTCTTGGGGACCTCGGTGCTGTCCTGCCACAGCCAGGAAGGGGATCCATCCCTGGACCCAGCACAAGAAGATCTTCCTCATTAGGAGGAAGAGGAAGGGCACAACTCAAACCCAATCCCATGGTGGGTGCTCGGTTTGGAAGGACGTAATTCCCCCTATGGGGTGGGACGGGTCCCATCACGTAATATGGACCTGTTCCTCAGAGCACCCTCTGTGACAGCCCTGCCCTATTCGAGGGGTTCCCGGCACGGCCACGACCAAGAAGGACCCTGCCAGGGGTCATCTTTGAAGCACAGAAACAAGAAACTGGGGTCTCCAGATCCGTTGCACGATGCCGTGTCCAGGTCTAGGGTGCTGGGCAGCTGGACCAGCAGTCTGCACCAGAACAGGTGAATTTACAGTTTCTATACAAAAATCCTGATGGATCTAAAGGATTTATCGGGACATGCAAGGTCAACCTCAGTATCTGTCACCCACCACCTGAACACATCTCCTCATTCTTCTGTGTTCAATTTCACAGGGTCCGTCCCTCCTGGGCTCGCCTCCTTGGTGGGGATGCTCCAGGGTTTTCATATCTTTGCATCTGCCTTAATAAATTCAACCAAAAATGGATCTGTGGTTTGCTCTGGTCCAACCAGTCACCCTCCCGTGAATTTATTTCTCATCTTCCCAGGCTTTAGCAAGAGGCTTGGTGCACCCCGTAACACTCACCCCAAAGCCCACGACCGGTTTTATCTCCTTTGGACATCTTTAAAAGGGTCCCTGACCGCGTGGACTTCTCCCACCAGGCATCCTTTCCCTTGTCGCTCTGCCCTGACCCCACAACCTGTCCCTGAGCTCCCACCTCGATCCTGCCCTCCTAGGGCCATCCCATCCAGCCCTCAGCGCAGAGCCTGGCCGTGATGGAGGGGCTCACATATGCTCTAGAAGGAGGCTGTTCCCCTCCTAGACCCCCAGGAAAAAAAAGTCGAGAAGCCCTACGAGCATTTCTCTCATCTCTCTCCTTCCACCGAGACAGGAAGGAGACTCCTGGCTCCTTCTTAAAAAACCCTTGATGGGTTTTGCCTGAGTTGTGCTCGAAGCTTCCCACCGTGCCTTCCCCAAACATTTGGTACTTTGCTCCCTCCCTCTCGGATGCTCTTCCCGCTGTTCAGCTGGAGTCGCGCTCGCTGCTTTTTTGAGTTGTGTCCCAAGAGAGCACGAACGCAACATCCCTCCTCCTCTCCTCGCCGCAGCCTCTTGCAAGCACGGAGGTGCCTCTCCTGAACTCCTCTCTCCTCCCCTTGACATCCCCAACTCTCTCTACGAGCTGCACCACGTCCCCAATCCCCGCCGACGCCGCCATCCAGCCCCTTGGGTTGGGTCAACCCAACCCAAGCGCGTTGACCGGCGCCGGGTCGTTTCTCCAGCTCCTCTCCACGCCTCCACGTCTAGAAGCTTTTCTCTCCCTATCTGGAGGAAGAAAAGGAAAAACAACGGGCAGAAAAGCTGCGTCAGAGCCGGGCAGACCGGAGTTAATCCTCCCTCAAAATGGATCCCCGGGTGCCGGTGCGCGCGCGAGTCGCCTCCCCTCTACCTTTGCCGGGTGCTCTCCCAGCACAATGCTTCACTTTGTGGTGCAGCACAGAAAGAAATGGTGAAGTTGCTAATAATGGCACTAAAAGAAAATATGCTACATCTGTTATGGATAGCAGTACAAAATTAGCTGATCACACCTCTGACACCCAAGATGTCTTCACTTAAAATACTCGTTGGCTTACTTTACATAATTTGCTGATTATATTTAAAAGAAATACAATTTTGCAATTACTGTTCTTTCTGGTGTGCTATCTATGCATCATTTTCTTTTTATGTTTATATATTTCTCCTTCATTAGTGCAGTCTGAAGGGTGATTAGATCCCTTCAAACATTTTACAGAGGTTAAACGTTGATTAAGATTTAATTATTACTGTAAATAGCTTGGAATGACATATGGTGCAAAAACCTGACATATGTGCATTTGAATAAATGAAGTGCTATTTCCCATGATGCTCCAGTAGCTGTTTAACAGCTTTGCTGAAGGGTTATGTTGCACCTCATGTTAAGATTGCTTTGATGTTATATTTTGTTGGGTTTTTGCAGCTGAAAGCTAAGAACAGTTTTTCCAGTTTTTAAAAACATTGAATATTTTAAATACCTAAATTGTTTTGCACAAATTTTTGCTAATTTGTCTAACTAGGTTAAACATTTTCAAAAGCATCTCGATTTTAACGTGGGCTCCTCAGCATTGTGTCAGCGGCGGCACCCAGGCGACGGCGAGGATTTCCAAAAGTCTGGTCCCGCGCCCGGCCCCGGCCCGCTCGGGCACGGGGAGCACCCGAATCCCCGGCGGGGACGCGGTGGCTGGGCGAGAGCTCAGCACTGGAAGCTGGAAAGCTTCGTGCAGATCTGGCTGGAGGAAAAAAAAATAAAAAAAACATAAAAAAAAAAAAATAGGCGAGGGCTGGTGCTTTTGCGGAGACAGAAAAAGGAGCAGGGACAAAACAGTTTCTAAATTGTCGGAGCGCTTCCCGGAGACGCCGAGCGTGGTGTCTCGGATGCTCGAGGCAAGTGGCTGCTGGGGGAGCAGCGGTGGTGGGTGTCAGGAGGAAGGGTGCAGGGGCACCACGCTGGGGTTTAGGTGCTGTGTCCCCCCCCGGGGCAGAGCTGGCTGGGATCTGCTGTCCCCTGTACCCTCCGGGCCACCGGGTGCCGGCTGCAGCGCCGGGGCTGGATCCGCTCCTGCACGGCGCAAGGGATCCGCCTGGGAGAAGGGGAATGGTGCACGGGGATCCCCCGAGGAGCTCTGTAATTATCTGGGGACTGAGGCAGAGAGTGGGCATCGCTTCTTGTGATTCATCTCCATCAACCCAGGGGTGTTTGGAGGCTCAAAGTACAGGACTTCGTGTCCTGAAGGGCGCGGAAAGGCAGAAATGACGCACCAAGTAGTGGCACGCTCTCTCTTTCTCCATCCTTCACCCACATTTACAGCTCGGAGTGACTCCAGAAGGCCGGACTGCGGCCACAAAACCCCTCATATTTGGGACACGGCCCTGCTGAGCACAGCAGCTGTGACCTCTCCTCTTTGTTTCCGCAGATCGAGACGGCCCGGCTGGAGCCGGAGATCGCGATGGCCACCGCCAGCAAGACCGTGGTCTACAACAAGGGGCTGTAAGTGGGAGCTGCTCGGCCTCCCGGCCCAGGAGAGCTGGGGAGGGCCGGGGGAAGCTCGAGATCACTCCTGGGATAAAAACACAGCAAGGAGACGAGACGAGCCTAGAGCTCAGCGCTAGGAAGGCGCTGCCCCTCCCGGAGACCGGGGAGCGAACTAACACCTGGGGAGAACTGACACCTCACACCACTCGGGAAGATTAACACTGAAATCGTTTTAACCTAGCCACAGGAGCAGCAGCGAGCGATCGCATTCAAACACTTTTAGAGAACTAGCTAAGGAATAATCCCTGACCTTTTAGCACTGCATGGAGGGAAGTTTCCGGGACGTTTACCTGGCTGTACCTAACCACACGAGAGTAGGCTTCACCGAGCAAATCCTGTTCCCAATGCGAATTAAACCCCGGCACTGATGCTGCACAGAAGTAACTCCGCAGAGCCCAGAGGGTGCATGAGTTTCGAGTGCTTGATAGGGTGTTTGAGAAGTGTCCTGTACCAATTTCGTGGCCGTCCTGCCCCGGTGATCGTGCACAAAAGCAGCGCCGGTGCTGAGCCCTGGGGAGCTTGGTGAGCACCGGCACCTGCTGCACCCACGGGATTTGGTGTGCCGTGAGGGGTCGAGGGGCTGGAAAGCCAACGTGCCCTGCGTGGGAAGGGATTTCCCAGCGAAAATGTGCTTAATTCCTGCTTTTCTTGGCACAGAGGTAACGGATGGGGTTTGTCCCACCTAGTGCAGGCGCTCTGCAGGTAAGGCAGTCGATCCAAGCCACCTGGGTGCAGCTCTGTGAGGGGTTCCTGATGCCACAGCCCCGGGCAGAGGGGCTAACTGCACCCTGCAGGTGTCTGTCCGTCTGTCCATCTCGCTCTTTGGCTGCTCCACGTTGAGCTGCTTCAAGTCAGGTGGGACAAACCCCCAGCAGGGCATCAAATCCCTCTCCCCTGTGCATGAACGTGGCTTTGGGGCTCTTCCTGGGTACGGGAGCCACGTCCCACATGGGTGCCTGGCCCCACAGCCCAGCAAAACTCCCCTGGCCACTCTTGGTTGTTTTTTTGGGGGCTGTAATTTGGCTTTCCAGTATCTTTTGCCCGAGGGCAAACCCCAAAGCAACTCCCTGAGGGTCAGAGGGGTGGATTTGGGTGGATTTTTGGTCTCCTGGCCCGTTGCAGGGATGGAGGCGTGTTGGTGATGGCACAGCCGAACACGCAGGTCACCGTCGTGCCGATGCCTCCTTGTTGGGGCTGGGGGGGACCTGGGGAGGGTGGGGAGGGGGTTTGGGGGGAAAACCAAATTGCCACTGACACCGAATGTACGCACAAGGATGTGGTGCAATGTTTGGGGCTGGGAGGGCTCAGCCCCCGTTTGCTGCTCTCGCTGGAGCTGCACCAGGCTGAGCCGGAGCCCGGCTGCCAGCCCAGCTCCCGTTTTGTCCCTGACACTGGTGGGGACGCAGAGCTCGTGGAGCTCTCTGCATTTCCACCGGGGTAAAGGACAGCTGGAGCTGACCCAGCAGAGTTCTTCCAGTGCACTAGATGAGATGAATGTATGCTCAGCACCAAGCGAGGCCACCCCTGGGGTCCCTACAGGGTTTTGGGGGGGCTGGAGCGATGGCACAGCTGCTGATCCCCATGCAAAACCAGCTGCTGAGCAGCACCCTGGGGAGCACTTTCCCCAAACCAAATATTTGGGGAAGCGTCTCCTGCCCTCCCGCATCACCCTGCGATCCCGCTGCGGAGGGGTCACCCCAAAAACGGGACCGTGCTGGGTGCGGGGAGGCGCAGAGCGCCCTGGGGTGCTGCGGGATGTGCCCGAAGCGGGGATGGAGCTGGTCTTAAACACACACCGGGGGCTGGCGGCGTAGCTGAGCCCAGAGCCGAGCTCCCCACAAGCCCCCAGGGTGGGTTTTGTGCCCGAGCCATTCCGCTGAGATGCTGCGAAGCTTTTTTATCTGGGGCTTTGGGTTGTTTGTTTGTTTGTTTTTTGAGGGGGGGGGTGCGACGGAGCCTTCACTTTGTAGTGGGGTGGTTTCTGAGGGGTGGAGCGAGGAGGGAGCCGCTGATTTGCTTTTTGCACCGTAATTACTGATCAAAGATTTGGTGGCTGTGAACTCCGCTACCTGCCGGGCCTGCAGATGGAGTGAGTAATTTGCAGCGCGCACGGCTAATTACGGAGCCGCGCGGGGAAATAGCCGCGGCCCCGCTCGCTGCACTCCTTTCAGAGAGACACCAGGGGAAAAAAAAAAGCACGAACCGAGCGGGTTTTGCTTAGGAAAGGAGCCGGTTCCTGGTTTGTGAGAGGGGAAGGGGCGCACGGGGGGTTTTTCCCTGGGCACATTTCACCTGCGGAGCGTTTCGGCTCGCCGCGGAGCTCATTAGCGGAGGGCGCACAACGAGGCGCACAAGGAGGGCTGCGCTGCTTTGGGTTTCCTGCTCCCCCCTGCTCTGCGAGTCAGGAGGGCCGGGTTCTGTGCCAGAGGTGTTTGTGGGGTGAGGGCCGTGCTGGGGGGGCTGCAGGCCCCCAAAATGATGTGGGATTTGAGGGCGCCGTGCGTCCGGCTGTGTGCGCACCCGGGAGAGCAGCGGAGCTGGAACCCAACGCGGGGCTCGGGTCTCCCCTCTGCTGCCCTTCCCCGAGTGTCCCCCCCGGGTTGTCCCCTCACCTGGGGAGCAGGACAAGGTGTGTGGATGAGGAGCACGTTTGGGGAGCAGCAGAGAGGCAGCATCCCCCCAGCACAAGGGCACCGGGACACGAAAACAGCAGGGCCGTTCGGCACTGCCCGGCCCCTGGCCACGCACCGGACCCCAAATCCCCAAATCCCCAAATCCCCAAATCCAAGGCTGGGATGCTCTGCAGCAGGACCCTCTGGAGCCACACGGGGTGCCCAGTGCCACTTTTGGGAACTGCTGTGCTCGTCCTTGGGGCACCCCACACGGCTGCTGGCAGGGTTGGTGCTTGGGGCTGTGTTTGGGAGGTGGGCTCAGCGTCGTGCTCAGCTCCCGGTGCCGTCTGAGGAGGGGAAAAGCACGGCACTGGGGAAGTGGCAGCACATTAGGACTGTTTATTAGGACAGCAGATCGTGCCAAAAAGGAATACACACAACAGCTAATGATAACATTATGCACACTCACTTAATAGCTAATTAATCTCTCCGACTTTCCTAATGTACAAAAGGAGCCTTCGGTTTGTGAGAACAACCCAACCATTTGCATTTATTATTTCCTATAATTGGGGAAGTGGAAGAAATGGGAAGGAAAAAAAAAAAAAACACAACACCCCCCACACACATCAAGTTGTTCACCTCAGCAGATAATAATAATGAGATGATCATCTCCTGTAGTATTTAATTAGAAATGTCGCAGTTAATTGATTTCTTGGATATGTTAATTAAGAAATAATGAGGACCAGGTTGCAGCAAAAGGTGCCAGCGAGGAGTTTAAGGTTCCCTCCTGGAAGGGGTGACTGGGGGCTGCTCCCCGAGCCCGCTGGGGACAGCCAGGGGACGGCCACGGGGCTCTGGTGCTGGTGCCCTGGAGCCTGCAGTGGGAAATGGGAAATGGCTCGGCCCTGCTCTCCTCCTAGAGCTGTGGTCATCAAACACCAGCTCTGAGCTCTGCCAGCCTCATCGCTTGGGATTTCCCTACCTGGGGACGTGGGGGACGAGCGGCAGCACCCGGCACCGCAGCCACCCCACTAATCGCCCGCGTCCCATGCACGCCCGCTGCCCGAACCTATTTTATTTTTTGGTGCTCCTGGCTGCTTCTCCCCTTTTTTCAGTTTCTCTGCTTCCCCTCACTCGCAGCTCCTTTGCTTTTTGATGCCTTGCTGGTTATTTTTGGCTCTCCATCCCCACGTGCGGCGAGGCAAGGGCAGGTGGCCGCGGTGCCGGGGCAGGGGGCCACGCAGCGCCCGCAGCCCTCGGGTGGCACCAGCACCTCGTGCCAGAGCCTCGAAATCAGCTCCTGGCACCGTCGGGTACCCGCAGCCTGGCACCTCCCCGCGTTTTGGGAGCCGTCCCCTTTGCCCATGGGGTTTTTTTTTGTCGGTGGGGCTGCCTCGTGTCGGCTCCTCCGCCCCGCAGCCCGCGGGCATCGCCGCCCGGCCACGTCTTCCAGCCGCTGCCGCGCGCACCCGGCCCCCGGGGGGGGGGCCTCTTTTTAACCTTCTCGATGGATTTCTCGACCGCCACACTTTATGTTAACACTTCTCCGTGTCTGGAATTAAAAATCTTTAAAGACCTCGCCGCCTCTCGCCGGCGTCCTTGCTGCGTGGGGGCCAGGCGGGGAGGAACGGAGGGGGCTGCGGGACCCGTGGGGCTGTGCCACCAGGTGCAGGCCTTCAAACTCCTTGAAAACACGAGAAACACCCCAAATTCTCATCATTTTGCTTGGCTGGGGGGGGCTGCTCCAAGGACAGGGCTCTTCCCTGCAGGTGGGGAGAGGGCTGTCCCATCCCAAAGAGCAGCAATTTTTATCCTATATATATATGTGTGTGTGTATATATGATATTTGTATATAGCAAATAGTATTTATATGGACTTGTATATATCATATATACACAGATTTGTATATATATAATATATAATGCTTATATTTGCCTATTATATCTAGAAAATTATTATAAACATCCATCCCCCAGACCCCGGTGGGTTGCAGGAGGGTGCCCAACCCTTATCCCTCACCCCAAATCCTTCTGTGCTGGGGGTCCACGAGTGCCCAGAGCTGGGGGGGGGTCCCCGGGTAACCCCCAGCACCCCGTTTCCCATCGGACCGGGGCATTCCTGCTCGCTCTGGGGCTGCCTCTCCCTCGACATTCAATCCCTGACGCAGGTGTGAGGGGGCTGCCAGCCCCGAAGCCGCCGCATACCTGGCATACCTGCGGCCCCCCCGGCGACGGCGCGGCCCCCACCGGGAGCTGCCCCCTTCTCCTGCTGCTTTCCCACCACCGTCCTCACCCCACGGCGATGCCACCACCGTGGGGACACCACCCGTGGCCGGTGACGCCGGCGTCCCGGTGGCCACGTCCTCGTGGGGTGCTCCTGGGGTGGGCGAGGGGGGCGGCGGAGGCAAGGAGCCGCGGTTGGAGCGCATTTTGGCTTTTTTTATTTCCACGCAGTTAACACACACGCTACAGCTGCTGACTACCTACGACGGGTGAACGCACGCACACGGGCACAAAAAAAAAAAATAAAAGAGAATAAATTAAAACGAAACGGTGTAAAAACGGAACGGAACGAGGAAAAAAAAAAAAAACAAAAAACAAAAAAACACAAGAAAACGACGACAGAGGAAGGAGGAGGGGGGAGAGGGAGGCCAAAAAAAAAAAAAAAAAAGAACAAACGAACAAAAAAAAACAGGGCTGGGCACATTGAGCTTCTAGGTAGGACGTTTTGAGTCGAGCTCACGGCTGACGGGCGGCTTCCAGCGCGGAGGAGGATGCGCGGTCGCGTCCTGGGGCGCGGGGCCCTGGCAGCCTCCTCTTCCTCCTCCTCGGCTCAGGCGGGGGCTTCCCAAAAAGCGCCCCCGAGGGATGCCCCGGGCACTGCGGGCGGCGGGGGGGAACGGGGTGCGGGGCCCCCGGAGGACCGGCGGCAGCGGCGGCGGTGGCTTGGGCGCTGGCGTCCCTAGAGTTCGCGTGGCGGTGCCGCCGCGCGTGTCCCCCCTTCGTCCCCCGGGTTCCTCTCCATGGTGGCTGCACCAGGAGCCTGTCCCTGCCTTAGTCGTTGGAGGTGACGTCGATGTCTTCTCCGCTCGACTGCTTGGTGGCGAGGCGCCATCGGTTGATGTGGTGGGAGCCTTTCTTCTTCTGGTCCGAGTCCGGCCCTTCCTCCTCCAGCTTCTGCCGTTTGTATTTCGTCCGCCGGTTCTGGAACCACACTTTCACCTGGGGGAGAGCGAGGAGAGGACAGGCAATCTCCTGTGAGTTCCCAGTGAGTTCCCATTTCTCCATTTTCCCCCCAAGAGTGGCCACAAAGAGGTCCCAGCCCTGCCTCAGTTTCCCTTCCCCTGCTGCGCTTCGCAGGATGGGAGCGGGTGCCCAGCACCCTGCTGCCGTGGGTGTCCCCGATGGCCACCTGGAGGTCACAAAGAGCTGTCCCCACACATCATGCCCTGGGGTTGGGGTGGCACCACCAGCTCCCGGCCCTACTTCATCTCCAGGCACAGCCCGACCAAGCCCCTCACCTCTCCAGGCCAATAAAATGGGGCAATAACGGGCATTTTGGGGCCGAGCCCATCACGCGGCTCCATCGCTTTGCACCCCTCGTGCGCAAAAGCCCGAGGGCAGGCTCTGAGGCTCTCAAAGACTGCAAACAACCGGGGGCTAACCTAGAGGATAAATTCACAGCATTTAGGTGCGAGGAAAGGTTTTCCACCACCAGGCTGCCCCAGCAGCCTGCAGAGGCTGCGGCATCTCCGTGCTCGGGGGCAGCTCCTGCGACGGACGCGGCACCACTTGGGGCGCCGAGAGCAGCCAGGAATTTGGCGGTGCAGGGAGCTGCTGGCGGTGCTGTGGGGTGCTGTGGGGTGTTGTAGGATGCTGAGCAGTGCTGTAGGATGCTGAGCAGTGCTGCGGGATGCTGCCCAGCCTCGCGGGCCCTGGCAGGACACTAGGTGCCGCTGCTCGGCCGCCGATGCCAGCCCCGCGACGCAGCGGGTGGGAGCCATCACCTGCAGCGGCCACGTCCCGGATCGTGCCCCCCTTCAGCCCCATTCCTCGGGCTCTGCTCCCAGCCCGTGCTCGCCTCCTGCTCCGGGGGGTTTCTCAGCAGGCCAAGGTCGTCCCTCAGCCCCTGATTCCCAGGGGAGCGAAGCCCTCCGGGGGCTCAGGGGGCCGCTCGGTGGCTCCGAGGCGCGCTCGTTGCACCGAACCAGCTGCTTTATGGCACCGCCGCCTGTTGTAACCCCGGCCAGGACTCAAACCATTTGCTTTCCCCGCTTTGGGGCATTTCTCAAACAATACCGAGCTGGCGCCTTTCATTCACCAACCGCGGAGCACTTTGCAAACTTTAATTAAAGCTCCCGGCCCTCTGGGAGCGGGGAAGTTGCCTTATCCCTGGGGTAGAGCGGGCGAAACCGAGGTATAAAGCGATCAAGCTGCTTGGCTGAGGCTCTGTGGCAATCAGAGCTGGGGGCGAGGCATCTCCCACATCCTCCCGAGCGCTGTTCAGCTCAAAGGACCCCATCCTGATGCTGTCTCACCCGAAGTGGCTGCAGGATTGGGGGAGTTTCCTGGCTGCGTGGAGCCACAGCACCTTGGTTTTGGGGTCCTTGGCCCCAAAAGCTGTAACGGGAGCAGTATGAGACCCCCACAGCGTGACACCCCCCGCAATGTGAGGGGGTCCCAGACGTTACCACCACCGGGTGATGACATCCACCCAAAAATCCCGCTCTCCCTTGGGGTTTTCTCCCAGCCCTGCTTGCACGAGGCCGACAGCACCCACAGAGGCAGCTCTGTGCCAAGGTGAGGCTGTCCCCAACCCTTCGGGCCGGCCGCGTGTCCCCAGCAGCTCCAGGATGGGAGCGATGCTGTGGGTGTAAGCACGAGGCTCCAGCAGCAGCCTTTCAGCTGGAGGAGCTCTGCAGCAGCCGCGACCCAGGGACCAGCCCTGCTGCCACCCCCTCGTGCCGTGCTGTCACCTGCAGGGTCCCCAGCTGGGACCCCGATGGCGCAGGCAGTGCTGCTCCCACCGGAGCGCAGCGCACGAAGCCCCCGGTGCGATGCCACAGAGCCCCAGCCAGGCTACGCCACCTTTTCTTTTAAAAAACACCCCAAAACTCGGGAGTTTGCTTTAGTGAGACACAAAGGTTGGGAAGGGAGCACCCCAAAAGCGATTGCCCTTTCTTGGCACCTTGCTGCTCCTGGCTCGTGTCCCAGACAGGACAGGGGAGCTGCGCTGTGCACCCCTACAAGGCAGGAGCCATCTGATGGGGACGGTCCCCAGCTGCCACCTTGTCCCATTTGGAGGCCCTCAGGCTCCCACTGCCTCCCCTACCCCATTTTTCCAGCCTCCAGGTGTCCTGCCGTGGGGACATCACTCTGCTGCGGTATGAATCCGAGCCGGGGAGAGCGGACGGCCCACGGTACGGAGCTGTCGGGGGGCTCCAAATTTCCCCCAGGAGCTGCAGCCCCAGCTGGGCGCACAGAACCCAGCCCACCCACCTGCCCTGCACCGCAGCCCGGCTGCTCTCCGGGTTTATCTGCGTCCCATCTTTCTCCTCCCGTAACTTCCAGGCATCCGCTGGCACTGCACGGTCACGGGGCCGCTCTGTCAATGATTACTGGCACCGCTGCGGCCCATGGGGGCTGGGGGCAGCCAGCCCTGCAAGCAGGACACCAGAAGGGCTTGTGGGGTCACACACGGCATGGCCACAATCACCCCACACCTCGCAGCTGGGCAGGAGCCCGGTGCTTCGGGCAGGGGACCCCGCGGGGGGTGTCCCCCGGCGCTCTCTCCACGTGCTGCCGGGGATGGAGAGGCTCAGCCTGCGGCGTGCAGAATTTTGCACGAGGCCTCGCTGCGCAAAATCCACTCTGCAAAGCCATTTCCCAACCCGTGGGCCAGCGAAACCGGGTAACCGAGGCGGCCTGGTGCCACCAACGATGGGCACGGCACCGTCACCGCCTGCGCCGCCCCGCCTGGCACGCCCCAGTCCCCGTGTCCCGTCCTGTCCCACGCCGCCCGGCACACGCAAACGCCGTCTCCCCGTGTTGCACCAGCCCCACACACGCACGTCCCACGCGTCCCATGGGCCCGGGTACGTGGCACACGCTGTCCCCACGCCTCTGCGTCATCCCGGCACGCGGCCGGCTCCTCTTGCGCCGTGCCCCCCCCGGCGTCATCCCACTACACCCCTATATTTGCCGCTGACGCTTCCTTTTCTCCAAAACCCCCTTTTTTTCGTGTTATTATTATTTTTTTTTCCTGTCGTCCCAGGCCAAGGCAGCACCTTGGTGGGAGGAGGGCTGGGAAGGGGTTAATCACCTGTCCCCACCGCTCCCCCCATGGCCCAAGGCGGTTCCTGCTTTGGGGAGGACGCTGGTACCCTTTTCACCTCCCCCTGGGGCTGCTCCAGGTGTTGCTCCCCGGCTGGACCCGGCTCAGCACCACCGAGCTGCCCTTTGCAGGGGAAAAGAGGCTGAAAAAGAGGAGTCCAGGCCCAGCAGCCCCCCAGCCCCTGTGCACTGCTCCAAAATAAAAAAAAAAAACTCATCCACTCACCCACACACCGCTTGGGACACGGGACGGGGCACCGGCCACGGGTGGAGGCACGCCTGGGGCGATGCCACCGCATGGCACGGAGCACGGCGGGGGATTTTAGAGGGGTTTGTGGGGCTCAGCATCCCCTGCACGTGCCCTGAAGCAAGGAGGTGACAGCAGCAGGGTCACAGGACATAAAATATGTTGGGTAACCACCAGCAGCCCCTGGCTGCCTCTCCCCCAATCCAGCCCTGCTCAGTCAGTGCCCGGTCCCACATCACACGGCTGGGTTATTTCCCTCTGGGTAATTAATAGAGTATTTAAAATGCCTCTATATAACGTATATTTATCCACATAAATATATCTAAACAATATCTAATATGGGGATATATTTTAAGGCACAAAGCTGGCGGGGAGGAGGTTTCCCTGCAGCGCCCTGGTCCCGGGGCCGAGGCTCCCCCCGTGCACAAGGACCTGGCGGTGCCGCAGCTTCCCCGGAGCGAGGAGATACAGAACTACAAAGCAGGCTGCACTGTGTAAAAAATACATATAGATATTGCCTCTCGCTGCGATTCTGTTTCTGCAGGCGGATTTAGAGACAGATACCTCTGCTTTCTCCCAAGAAATTGCCTTTCGGCTCGGGGCAATGGTGCAAAATGCGAGGGGCTCTGAGCGCCCCCGGGCACCCCGCAGCTGCCCTTCCCGCCCAGGCAAGCTGCTGGTTGTTCTTTGACCTTTCAGCTTTTTTTTTTTCTTTTCTTTTCTTTTTCTTTGCACCGTTTTCAGCCCCGAGAAGTGGCCGAAGCAGCAAAGAAAGGCGAGAGGGGATGGAGCCGGGGTGCCAGCTCCTGCCATGCCCTGCTTCGGGGCTGCATCCCCCAAACACGGTGCCCTTATGGGGCTCGATCCATCCTCCCGGCTGCCTGCTTTTGGTTAAATCTCCTTGTGCTGTGGCCGCCTGCTGTCCCCGTTACAGGGAATTTTCCCTGCTAACTTCCCTCTCACGGGGCTGCATTTGCAGGTTTTGCTCGCGCCGAAGCCGGCGGAGCCTGGGCGAGGACAAGGCAGCGGCTGCGAGGAACTCCCACGGCTCTGCCTTTAGTTTGCAATGGAATGGATAGATTTTATTTTCCATTAAATTGAATACGGAAAACAAGCCAAATTAACAGCCAGAATTTGGCAGACACTCTCCTCGTTGACTCCATCGCTGGATATTAGGAGAGGCAGCGTGCCTTCGCCCGGGGTTTTGGGAGCAGTGTACCCAGCGTGCGGGGCTGCTCGGCCCCAATCCCCCTCTTTTCCCCTAGCACCATACACTTTTCCTTTCACCTTCACCCCCCTTCCTCATCTCCTACACTGAGGGCCAAATGCCTGTGCGATGTCTTTCCTAAAATCCGAAAGCTGCAGCTGAAAGAAGCCCTGGGAGCGCGCACCCTTCGCGGGCACGTTTCTTTGCACCGTCCTGAGTCTGCCCAAAGACCCCAAAACTGGGCCAGGTTAAGACAGATTTTTGCAGCTCTCTGCCAGAGGGGTGACACCGCTTCTGCTTTGGTCACCAGATTTTTAAAAACATATTTTGCACGCAGCAAAACACCCGAGCAAACAAGGAACAACACTGGAAAACGACTCCGACTCGAGAGCGCGGGGGGAAACCTGCGTCCCTACCCGAGCCCCAGCCCCAGCTGCAGGGGATCTTGATCCGAAACACTGCTCAGCCAACAGCAGCAGCTCCCCACCACCGAAAAAAAGCCCGACCTGACCCCAAAAAAACCTGCGCAGCTCCAGCACAATTTCCGTGCACGATTCCTGGAGACAGGAACCGGGATTTCGCCCGGCCCCGAGCGCTTTCGGCGCGGAGCTGCTGCCGGCCGTGCCGTGCCGTGCCGTGCCGTACCTGGGTCTCGGAGAGGCTGAGGCTGCTGGCCAGCTGCTTGCGCTCGGCGCCCACCACGTAGTGGTTCTTCTCGAAGGCCCTCTCCAGCCGCAGGAGCTGGGACGGCGAGAAGGCGGTGCGGATGCGCTTGGGTTTGCGGGCGAAGGGCCCGTGCAGGAGCAGGCTCTCCTGGGACACCTCGCTCCCTGCGGGCAGAGCGGCAGAGTCAGACCCCGTGGAGGCACCCCTGGCACCGTGTGGGATGGGGTCTTTTGGGATCTGGGGTCTGGGGGAAGGTAGGGAAGGGTGGGAGCCCCCCCCCGCACCGCGGTGATCCCGCCCGGCTTGTTGTCTCCTTCCCGGCTGGGCACGGGGCAGAGCGGGAGGGGAAGGGGGAGACAGAGGAAAAGGGGAGAGAGAAAAGGCACGGAGAGAGCTGGGGAAGAAAGAGAGCAGGGAGAGGATTGAGGCGAGGGGGGAAAGAAGAGGGGAAGGAGAAAGAAGGACTAAGAGATGAGAGAGGAGGCTGAGCAAATGGGAAAGTCAGGATGAAAAGACAAGAGGGGAAAGAAAGGGGAGAAAGTGAGAGATGACAAGGGAAAAATTGAGAGAAAAAAAGAGAAAGGAAAATGAAAGGGGTAAAAAGAGAGAAAGAGAAAGAAGGAAGGAAAAGGAGAGAATGGGGAAAGAAAAAGAGACAGAAAGAAAAGGAAAAAAGATAAAGTAAAATAAATTTGAAAAGGCAAAGAAAAAAAAAAGAAAATACAGAAAGATGGAAAGACTGAAAGGCAGAAAGACAGACAGACAGAAAGAAAAAATAAAGAGAAAGGGAAAGAAAGAAAGAAAGAAAAAAGTGAGGGGGGTGGAACTGGGTGATCTGTAAGGTCCCTTCCAACCCAAAGCATTCTGTGACAGACAGAAGGAAAAATGCTACGGGAGAGAAGTGAGAGAGGGAACGAGACTGAGGCTGAGGGAAAGTCAGAAAGAAAGAGAGAAAGGGAAAAATCAGGCAGAAAAAGAGGAAGGAAACGAAAGAGGAAGGAAAGAGGGAGAAAAAGAAAGAAAAAAGAAAGAAAGAAAGAAAGAAAGAAAGAAAGAAAGAAAGAAAGAAAGAAAGAAAGAAAGAAAGAAAGAAAGAAAGAAAGAAAGGAAATTAAAAAAAATTAAAGAAGGAAAAGAAAAGGAAAAAAAGGGAAAAAAAAGGAAAAAAAAAAAAAGAAAAAAGGGAAAAAAGTGGAAAAAAAGGGAAAAAAGAGAAAAAAAGAGGAAAAAAATGAAAAAATGAATAAAGCAAAGGAAACATGAGAAAGAAAAAGGATTAGAGGACCAGGCAGCGAGATGGACGGCCGGACAGGCACGGCAGAGCCCCGCGGGGCCGGCAGCACCGGGGGAGCCGCTGCGGGCACTGCGGGGCCGCACCGGGAGCTGCAGCCGCCGGCGGGGCTCGGGCTGGAAAATGGGGAATGGGGATGGGAGGAGAGGGAAAGGAGGGGAGAGGAAAGGAAAAAAATGGAAAGGAAAGAAGAGAAAGGAAAGGAAAGGAAAGGAAAGGAAAGGAAAGGAAAGGAAAGGAAAGGAAAGGAAAGGAAAGGAAAGGAAAGGAAAGGAAAGGAAAGGAAAGGAAAGGAAAGGAAAGGAAAGGAAAGGAAAGGAAAGGAAAGGAAAGGAAAGGAAAGGAAAGGAAAGGAAAGGAAAGGAAAGGAAAGGAAAGGAAAGGAAAGGAAAGGAAAGGAAAGGAAAGGAAAGGAAAAAGAGATAGGACACAGCGAACGTGAAGAAGAAAGGAAGAGGGAGTTAGGAAAAGACAGAAGGAGAATAAAGAGGAAGGCAGGCAGAGAAAAGTGAGCGATTAGGAAAGAAGGATTTTTTTAAAAAAATTGAGAAAGAAATTAAGAACAAAAATAACAGAAGAGAAAGAAAAAGAAACAGGGAAAGAAAACAACAGGGAAAGAAAGAAACAGAAAGAAACAGAGAAGAGAGAAAGAAGAAAGAGAGAATGAAAGAAAGAGGGAAAGAAAGGGAGAGAGAAAGGGAAAGAGAAAGAGAGAAAGAGAAGGGGAAAGAGAAAGAAAGAAAGAAAGAAAAAGAAAGAAAGAAAGAAAGAAAGAAGAAAGAAAGAAAGAAAGAAAGAAAGAAAGAAAGAAAGAAAGAAAGAAAGAAAGAAAGAAAGAAAGAAAGAAAGAAAGAAAGAAAGAAAGAAATGGAAAGAAGGAAAGGAGGAAAGAGAAACAAATAGAGAAAGAAAGTGAGTAAGAAAAAAAAAAAAAAAACAAAACCAGAAAGACAGGGAGGAGAGAAAGAGGGAAAGAAGGAAAGCAAGACGGAAAGAAAGAAGGCAAAAGAAGGCCGGCAAAGCAAGACAAGCAAGCGCTCGGCCCGAGGGCAGCAGCTCCCCGCTCCCCGCTCCCCGCTCCCAGCCCCGACCGCCCGCGCTGCGCCCCCAGCCCCGGGGGGCTCCGGGCCCGGCCGCGCCCCGCGGCGCAGCAACAGGTGGGGGCCGGAGGCGCTTGGCGGGGCTCCCCGGGACCCCCTGAACCCCCCCAGGTCCCCTCCATCCCCTCCCCAAAACCCCCAATCCCCCCCCGGCTCCGCGCTCACCTTGGAAGCGGTGCCCGAAGAAGCGGTTGCGCAGCACCCAGGGGTAGAAGTTGAGGGGGTCGCGGTGCTGCGGCCCGAAAAAGGGGTGCGGGGGGGGCAGCGGCGGGGGTCCCACGGGCAGAGCCGGGTGCCCCACGGCCTCGGGGAAAACGAGCTCGGCGCTGCCGTACAGGGCCCGGCCGGCGGCGGCTGCAGCCCCCTGGAAGCCCCCCGGGAAGGAGTCGGCGGCGGGGCCGGGGCCGGGGTAGGGGAGGGCGGCGGGGGGGCGCAGGGGCTCGTCGGGGCTCAGCGGGGTGTCCTTGGCCACCAGGGACTCGATGGTGAAGCAGCGCTTGGCGGACGGCTGGAACATGGTTTGC
Source organism: Aythya ferina (assembly GCF_964211825.1). NCBI lineage: Eukaryota > Metazoa > Chordata > Aves > Anseriformes > Anatidae > Aythya > Aythya ferina. Next base: position 1,832,037 of record NC_140300.1, on the reverse strand, counting down.
GCCTGGGGGGGCCGGAGCGGGGCCGGTCCTGCGGGTGCGCGCCCGGCTGCGTGTGCGTGTGCGCGCGTGTGTGTGTGTGGGGTGTGTGTGGGGTGTGTGTGTGCAAGAAACCTCCCCCCCGGGTACACGCGCGCACACACGCGCGCACATGCACACACGCACATGCACACACGCGCGCACACCACCCCCCCACACCCCCCTCGCCGCCCACCCGCGGGCTGCCGGCAGCCCCCGCACCCTACACCCTAAATCCCGCACCCTACACCCCGCACCCTACACCCTAAACCCTAAATCCCTCACCCTACACCCCGCACCTTACACCCTCCACCCTAAATCCCGCACCCTACACCCCAAATCCCTCACCCTACACCCTAAATCCCGCACCCTACACCCCAAATCCCGCACCCTACACCCCTCACCCCGCACCCAGCACCCCCTCACCCCCGCACCCCGCAGCCCCGCAGCCCCCAGCCCGGCTCGCCCTACAAATACAGCCGGTACCTGGGGCGGCCCGCCCGCCTGGGCGGCCTCACCTGCGGGGCTTGGGGGGGCTGCGGCTGGGGCTGGGGCCGGGGCCGGCGGCGGGGAGGCGGGGGGGGGGGGGGGGGAAGGTTGGAAGGAAAGGGGGGGGGGGGGAGGCAGAGAGCGCCTGAAAAACCGGCCTGGAGCCGCCGCCGGCGAGCCCACAAGTTGGGGGAGCGGGGCTGGGGATGGCCGGGGGGGTCCCCGCCCCCCCCTCTCCTCCTTTCCCCTGAGCCCCCCCCTCCCCAGCTCTCCGCAGCCCCTCGGTGCCCGGCTGCAGCCCCGCGGGTCCCGGTGGGGTGGGGGGGGGTTAAAGGAAGGGGTGGGTGGGAAGGTGAAGCCCCCCCCCCAGACCCCAGCGCCGCCCCCCCTGCCCGTCCGCGCCCCCCCACCACCACCCACCCCCCCCGGCTCCCAGCCGCCGGCAGCGGCGGACAAAAGCTCTTCCCACGGGTCCGATCCTGCGCGGGGAATAAAAACAGCGTGAAAAACATTAAAAAAAAATTAAAAAAATAAAAATAATATTTCTAAAACCCGTCCGCTTCATGCAAGTGATCCCCCTCCCCAAGGCTGCTGGGGGGGGGTGGTTTGGGGGGGGCGATGCGCAGCCCCCTCGGCGGGCCCGTCCCGAGTTCACTCCGCAGTTTGGCTCTGCTTCGGCGCGGAGGAGGGGGCTGCCTCCCTCCCGCACAAAGGGGGCTGAAAGTCTATTTTCCACTTGGCTGGGCCGAAATGCTCCTCGCCGGCCCCCGCGGGTCCCCCGCTGCCCCCCACCTCCCCCCAGACCACGTCCTCCCCCCCCCACCACCTCCCCAGGTCCTGCGCCCACCCGCGGGACCCGGCAGGATGGGAGCGGGACGCAGCCGGCGGTGCGCAGCCTTGGCGACGCCGCAGCGCTCGGCCCCGCTTGTTGAGTTTGTTTTATTTTTATTATTTTATTTTTTTATATATATTTTTTTCGCCTCCGAGGAGGCGAAAAGAGAGGGAGAAGAAAAAAAAAAAAAAAAAAAAAAAACCGTCTCGGCGTTTTTAAATAGATATTTGTGGAGAAACGGGGAACGGGAAGGAGCGCGCGGCTGGGGCTGCCGGCTGGGAGCGCAGCGGGTGCGGAGCGGGGCGCACCTGGAGGGAAGGGAGAAGGGGAAGGGGAAAGGGGAAAGGGGAAAAGGGGAAAAGGGGAAAGGAAAAACGGGAAGGGAAAAAGGAGAAGGGAAGGGGAAGGGGAAAAGGGGAAGGGGAGGGGAAAAGGGGAAAGGAAAGGGGAAAGGAAAGGGGAAAAGGGGAAGGGAAGGGGAAGGGGAAAAGGGAAAAGGGGAAAAGGGGAAAGGGAAAGGGAAAAATGGGAAGGGAAAAAGGAGAAGGGAAGGGGAAGGGGAAAAGGGGAAGGGAAGGGAAGGGAAGGGAAGGGAAGGGAAGGGAAGGGAAGGGAAGGGAAGGGAAGGGAAGGGAAGGGAAGGGAAGGGAAGGGAAGGGAAGGGAAGGGAAGGGAAGGGAAGGGAAGGGAAGGGAAGGGAAGGGAAGGGAAGGGAAGGGAAGGGAAGGGAAGGGAAGGGAAGGGAAGGGAAGGGAAGGGAAGGGAAGGGAAGGGAAGGGAAGGGAAGGGAAGGGAAGGGAAGGACACGGGGACAGCGCTCGGTTCGGATGCCGTGCGCCGGATTCGCAGCGTTTCATTCCATGCAGCTCCGCTCCGCTCCGTGCCGCCCCATTCCCATTCCCATTCCCTCCCCCCGGTTCCCTCCCGGCCCCCCCCGTTCCCTGCCCCTTTGGGGCTGCGGGACAGCGGCCACGGGTGCGGGGGGTGCGGCGGGGCCGGGATTTCGTTTGGGGCCGCCCCAAAGCCCCCCGAGCATCCCCTGTGGGACGAAGCCCCCCCCCCGCGGCCGGAGGCGACCCCCGCCGGCAGCACCTCCCCTGCGCACCCCTCTCCGGGGCACATTTTGGGGGGAGTTGCTTCGCTTTGGGGACCCCCCCGAGTGCCATTAAATCATTAAAATGATTTTATTTTTTTTATATCTTATTTTCTCCCCCGGATCTCTTGCATCCCCCTGGCCGGGGCGGGGGGGTTCTCCCTGCATCCCCCTGCAGGGTGGGTGCCAGGAGATCCCCATGGGGTGCCCGGCTGGGGGGAGCAGAGGATGGTGGGGAGGGGGCTTCGCCTTCAACGAAAGGGGCTCCGGGGGGGGCCGCTGTGGCACGGGGACCGGGCGGGGGGCGCGCAGGGGGTCCTTGCCCCCCAGGCCGGGGGGTGCCACCGGGGCAGAGCGGGGGCTTCTCCCCGGCCAAACGGTGTCGCGGCGGCTTCCCGGGGAGCAAACGAAAGAGGGAGGAAGAAGAGGGAGAGGAGGACGGGATGGGCACCAAAATCCAGCCCTGGGGTGGGGGGGGTGGGGGCAGCCCCCCGTGGTGCTGGGGGGTGGGTGGGGGGAAAACAGGGTCCGATCCGGCACGGTGCCGGCGGGTGCGAGCCGTGTGTGTGTCCCCCCCCCCGTTAATCTGTAACAGCAGCGAGGGCAGGAGGTGGAAAATCAGGGCCCGAGCCCCAGAGCGTGGCCACGGGCACAGCTGGCCGGGATGTTAAAAGTTGACCAGACTTCAAAGTGCTGCTTCATTTCCTCCTCCTCCTCCTCTTCCTCCTCCTCACTGCCCCACCTGCCAGGGCAGAGCTGCAGCCCCTTCCTCCTCAGCCTTTTTTTTTTATTTTTTTTTTAATATTATTATTATTTTAATTGATTTCATTTGGTTCAGGGATGTGCTGGAGGGGAATACGCCTCCCCCGAGCAACCCCTTGGGCTTCGGGGGGGAATTTATCTCACCTCCCCGAGCCTTCCCCTGGTAAGGGGGCTCTGTCGGCTGGTCCGCTGATGGATGGAGAGAGGGATGGAGGGAGAGATGGAGAGATAGAAGGATGGAGGGATGCACATCACACAGGAACGGTGGAGATGGTTGTAGATCCATGCACTGGCACGGATAGGTGGGAAGTAGATTTGGTTCACAGTCTCGGGCTGATATGGAGAGAGGATCCCACCACGTAGCCCGGGGAGGGGAAGCCCCCCCAGGTCACACAGCTGCACATTAGGGGCTGGAAGGGATCCGTCCTGCAGGGACAGATGCTGCTGGCTCCTCACCCAGCAACAGGATGGGCACGGCTGTTTGCAGGGGCTGCATCCAAAAAAAAAAAAAGCAGGAGCCCTGTGCCGACACCGGCTCTGCTGCAATGGGCACAATCTAATCCAACCCCAACCTAATCCAGCTGGGAGGAGAGGTGGGAAAAGCACAAAAGCCAAAAACTTGCACCAAATGGTGAGACCGGATCCCTCGAGCCCTCGTAGTGCCCAGGCTCCTGCGCTGGAGGCTCTCTGAGGTGGGGTATCCCGATGGAAATGCAGCCACGTGCCATTAAAGTGAATTTTGCGCTTGCAAAGCAACCGGAATTTTGCACCCAGCTCTTTGCATTGACACCCCCAGCTCCTGAAAGGATCAGGGCACATCTCACAGCATCTACAGAGGATGGTGCAGGTGCCCATAATCCTGCCCAGACCTTCCCAAAACCTGCAGCCCCTCCACTGCAGGTGGCAATGCCCCCGCCAGGCATGGTCCCAGCACAACCGCCCCAGCCCTGGGGCTGCAGGGTCGGCTTCCACCCAGCAGAGCTGGGGCTTTCTGGGGCTTTTTTGATTTTATGACTCCTTAGAAAAAGCCCCAAATCTGACACGGGGAATAATCAGCTTCCTGAGGAAGAAATAATCAGCTTTTTCTTCATCAGAGCTCCTAGAAATTGAGCTTGGAGCCTGTCACAGCCCAGACACCAGGCAGAAAAGCAGTGCTTTGGAGGAAAAACTGACCCAGAATGTGATTTTTTTTGGTGCCCAGGGCTCCCTACAAGCATAGCCCATGAAACAGGTAAGGTTTTGGGGATGGGGTCTCCGTGTGTAGATGCCACATCAGTGCACACAGGTTTTTGGAGGGGTTGTGACTGGGCATTAGGGAGAATTTCTTCACGGAGAGGTGGTCGGGCACCCGATGGGCTGTCCTGGGTGATGGGGTTCCCTTCTCCTGCCAGCCTGGGGGGGTGAAGGCAGGCAGGGGACATCATCACACCAAGGAGCTGGAGGATGGAAATTCGAGGTGAGACCCAGCTCGAGGTGGGATTCTGCAGGTAGGAGCCGCCCCCTGGCTCAGCACCCCAGCACCCAGGGGTGCAGCAGCAGGGGGTGCATGGTTCTGCTGCACACCCCGTTGCAAACTGCCCTAATCCCTGCCCTGGACCCTAAAAATCTCCCCAAAACCTGTGGTGGGAAGCTCTGGGAAGCTCTGGGTATAGCACGGGGATTCCTGGTGACTTCTCTCAGCACTCGTGCCACCGGCAGCAAGCAGAAGGGCTCAGCCAGGCTGCCTGCACCACCCCACTGGTTTTGGGGTGGAAGCTTGGTTTCCCAGCTTACACCCCACAGCACGGCTCACCCCAGGGCTGTAGGGTGCTGCCCTTAAAGGAAAAACTTTGTCACCTATTGCAGGCTCAGCACTGCAGCAAAATTCCATCTCTCTGAGCCATGCACCTCCTTCGGGTTGTACCACAGCTTGAACCCCACACCATGTCCCAGAGAAAACCCCAAAAGCCCCCAGTGATGGGGAAGGCACCATCCCACGAGGGATTGCTCCATGGCAGGGCAGGGAAACTGCAGGGGAAGATGCGATGGCATCAGTGCACTGCTCGGATGGTGGGACAGACCCCAAAACCCCGCGGGGACCGTGCTGTGTTGTCGCAGTGGAGATCTGCAGACTTGGCTCCCGCTCACCTCCCCAACATAATGTTAAATGGCTTCAAGACGGTTTATCAGCCACTTACATATGTTGCTTATAGACGCCAAACTTATTAACACAATAAAACTGCTGCTCAGAAGCCTTCCTGCTTCTTTTGCTGACGGAGAGCGTCGGCATCGGGAGCACCTAGCCGCCTCGTACGGAGACACACGGGGTTGCCTTTAAATGGCACCGAGGAATAAAAAATCCACAGAGCTCCCGTGGCCCTCTCCAAGCACCTCCAGCTCTCCACAGCCTCAGATCCAAGGGCAGGGAGTGGGCACGCTGCAAATGGGAGGCACTGGGCACGTCCCAGTTTTCTGGGTGCCGTGGGGCTCCCCAAAAAAGCGCACTGCTGCTCGCCCTTGTGCAGGGGACGTGCCTCCAGGAGGAGCTGGTGCCGTGGGTGCTCGGTGCTGGCGGTGCACGGAGCACCAAAGCATCCAGCCTGCCGCCCGCTTCCCTCGGCGAGTGGTCGGAGGGGACCCCGGGTGATTCATGTGTTTATTTTCCCGGGTGCCATATGAAAGGCAACCCCGTGTGTTTCCATACGAGGCGGCTAGGTGCTTCCAACACTGACATTCTCCACGAGAAAAATAGGCAGGAAGGCTTCTGAGCAGCAGTTTTATTGTGTTAATAAGTTTGGCGTCTATAAGCAACATATGTAAATGACTGATATACTGTCTTGATGCCATTTAACATTATGTTGCGGAGGTGAGCGGGAGCCAAGTCTGCAGCATTTCGACTAATATGCACGGAGCTGCCAATTTTTTTAATTTTTTTTTTCTTTTCTTTTCTTTTAATATATTTTTCAATTTTTAAACAAGTTAGCAATCTGCCCGCGCCAAAATAATGACTCGGACCCTTCCGTCTCCATCGCTGTTTCCTGGAAGATGGGTAAATATTGTGCTCGTTCCTCCCTCCTGGCAGCTCGAGTCCCAGAACTACGGTGCTGGGATGGAAACCCTGGGCTTTGAGGGATGCAGGGAACAAAATCTCTTGTGGGTTGACCCACCCATGGCTCAGGTGCTCTGCGGGATGGGGTGCTCAATGCCTTCTTTGCCTCAGTCTTTAGCGGCAATACCGGATGTTCTCTGGATACCCAGTACCCTGAGCTGGTGGAAGGGGATGGGGAGCAGGATGTGGCCCTCATTATCCATGAAGAACTGGTTGGTGACCTACTACGGCACTTAGATGTGCACAAGTCGATGGGGCCAGATGGGATCCACCCAAGGGTACTGAGGGAACTGGCAGAGGAGCTGGCCAAGCCACTGTCCATCATTTATCAACAGTCCTGGCTATCAGGGGAGGTCCCAATCGACTGGCGGCTAGCAAACGTGACGCCCATCTACAAGAAGGGCCGGAGGGCAGACCCAGGAAACTACAGGCCTGTCAGTTTGACCTCAGTGCCAGGAAAGCTCATGGAGCAGATCCTCCTGAGAGTCATCATGCAGCACTTGAAGGGGAAGCAGGCGATCAGGCCCAGTCAGCATGGCTTTATGAAAGGCAGGTCATGCCTGACGAACCTGATCTCCTTCTATGACAGAGTGACGCGCTGGGTGGATGAGGGAAAGGCTGTGGATGTGGTCTACCTTGACTTCAGCAAGGCTTTTGACACCGTCTCCCACAGCATTCTCCTCAAGAAACTGGCTGCTCTTGGCTTGGACTGGCGCACGCTTCGTTGGGTTAGAAACTGGCTGGATAGCCGGGCCCAAAGAGTCGTGGTGAATGGAGCCAAGTCCAGTTGGAGGCCAGTCACTAGTGGCGTCCCCCAGGGCTCGGTGCTGGGGCCGGTCCTCTTTAATATCTTCATCGATGATCTGGACGAGGGCATCGAGTGCACCCTCAGTAAGTTCGCAGATGACACCAAGTTAGGTGCGTGTGTCGATCTGCTTGAGGGTAGGAAAGCTCTGCAGGAGGATCTGGATAGGCTGGACCGATGGGCTGAGGTCAACTGCATGAAGTTTAACAAGGCCAAGTGCCGGGTCCTGCACCTGGGGCGCAATAACCCCAAGCAGAGCTACAGGCTGGGAGAGGAATGGTTGGAAAGCTGCCAGGCAGAGAAGGACCTGGGAGTGATGGTGGACAGTCGGCTGAATATGAGCCAGCAGTGTGCTCAGGTGGCCAAGAAGGCCAACGGCATCCTGGCTTGTATTAGGAACAGCGTGACCAGCAGGGCTAGGGAGGTGATCGTCCCCCTGTACTCAGCTCTGGTGAGGCCGCACCTCGAGTACTGTGTTCAGTTTTGGGCCCCTCGCTACAAGAAGGACATCGAGGTGCTTGAGCGGGTGCAGAGAAGGGCGACGAAGCTGGTGAGGGGCCTGGAGAACAAGTCCTACGAGGAGCGGCTGAGGGAGCTGGGCTTGTTCAGCCTGGAGAAGAGGAGGCTCAGGGGTGACCTTATTGCTCTTTACAGATACCTTAAAGGAGGCTGTAGAGAGGTGGGGGTTGGCCTGTTCTCCCACGTGCCTGGTGACAGGACGAGGGGGAATGGGCTTAAGTTGAGCCAGGGGAGTTTTAGGTTAGATGTTAGGAAGAACTTCTTTACAGAAAGGGTTGTGAGGCATTGGAACAGGCTGCCCAGGGAAGTGGTGGAGTCACCATCCCTGGAAGTCTTCAAAAGACGCTTAGATGTACAGCTTAGGGATATGGTTTAGTGGAGGGCTGTTAGCGTTAGGTTGGAGGTTGGACTCGATGACCTTGAGGTCTCTTCCAACCTAGAAAATTCTGTGATTCTGTGATTCTGGGTTATGGAGTTTCTTGCATTGGGGCAGCTCCTGTGGGCACCCGGCTGCCCCAAATCCCCCTTGGGGTGAGCCCCGGGGGACGTCTCTTTCCAAGCAGGGGTGTCTCTGAGGCTGTGCTGCTCTGCCAGACCCCAAAATCACATTTCCAGCTCCTTTCCATCCTCCCCATCGCCACAAAAGGGGGCGAGGAAAGAGTGGAGCCGCTCCGCGAGGCTGCCAAGCGCAGCCCTGGCTGGCGGCGGTGGAGGTGCCAATGTCTCCGCGCTTCCCCCTTCCCCGGCGGGGGAAAAAAAAAAAAAAAAAGACAAGGGGAAAAAAAAAAAAAAACGCAGTTAGTTTCTCCCTCTCGCAAGTAATTTTCAGTTAATTTATGTTGAATCAATGGTTCCTTGCAGTCATATGGATGGCAGGCTCCCAGCCATTATTAGTGTAAACAGATTTGTGAGCAGTATATTTAGCTGCTCCATATTGCTTTTAGGAAATGTGCGCATTTCAATGGTGTATACTCGCAGAGGGCCATACCCTGCCACTGCTCTGCAGGTGGGGACGGTGCTGTTCCGAGGTGCTCAGCAGCCACCCGTGCTCACCCGCTGCCCCAGAGCTTCCTCTTCCTCGGGAGGAAGCCTCGAGCTGGCCTCTGGGTTGTGGTCGCCCTTCGAGGCAGCAGGGATATGGGTTCCTGCACGCCCGATCTATGTTTCGTCTGCAAAAAATGGCAAAATCGGGGTTTTTGGTGGTGGGGGCGGGCTGGGCTCTGTCCTGTGGGTTGGAGAACGGATCCAGCTCACGGGTGTGGTGGTGATGGAGTGTGGTCTGAGGGTGCCCCTGTGTGGGTGTCCCTTGGTTTGGGTGTCCCCTGGTTTGGGTGTCCCTTGGCGTGGGTGCCCTTTGGTGTGGGTGCCCATCATTGTTTCGGTGCTGTGGGGTGCCCCCTGCTCCCCAAAGCCCCATGAAAACTCCCGAACCTACAAGAGGGATGAGCAGAGCTCCACTGGGGGTGAATCCCCAAGGATCAGGTGCCCAGGGGGGTCCTGACCAGGTCCCCGTGGTGCTGGACCACACCAGGACCCAGGTGGCACCGGCAGCCAGCAAAACCACGGCCACGTCCCCGCCGTGCTGGGAGGGACCTGGGCCCCTTCCCCCTGCTGAGCAGCTGATAGAAGAGAAGTTGTTTTGATGCCGAATTCCAGAAAAGTGACAAATCTCCGGAGCTTTGGGCCAAGATGTAAAACACGCTAAAAAAGAAATCCCCAGATTTATACCGAGTGGCGCTGGATGGGTGTAAAAAAACCCAGAGCGAGCGCAGCCTGCGAGGAGCCCTCCAAGTCCCGCGGGACGGATCCTGCCGCGCATCCTCCTGTGCCCAACCTCCACCGGGGGACCCTCCCTTGGTGGTGGCAGGATCAGGCCCTTCCCCACCTCCCCAAAACCTCGCTCCCAGCGACCCCAACAGCCCGGCAGCCCCGCACGTGCCGGGGAAAGGAGGCAGGGAGCGTGGGCGCAAGACTCGAGGGCAGGATGCGGCCCCGGGGCTTTGCTATTTTAATTTTCCCTGCCGGCTTGCCCGCGTGCACAGCCAGAGCCAGCCCGAAATAGCAGGCGCGAGCGCGCTGGCACGGGCGCAGCGAGTGGAAGTGCATTGGCAGCCGGGCTCGGCGCGGCAGCGGTGAAAGGATTTGGGCATCGCCTCTCCATGGCTACCCGGGCCCGGGAGAAGTATGCCGGGCTCGGGGGGAGGGTGCCGGCTCCTTTCAGCTCGGAGAAAGCCGCGACATCAGGGCTCTGTTGTTGGATGTCACAATCTCCCTCCCCAGAGCGTGAAAAATCAATTAGGAAGAATTAGTGACATGGCGAGGCTGCGAGCGGGCGCGGCGCGGGGAGAACTGCAGGCGCCGTCCTGCACGCTCACCGGGGCAAAGCCAGCGGTGTGCCAACAGGACCGGCCTTTACGACCCCAAAACACACTGCCCGGGCACCCAGGGGTGCCCCGTGGAGCGGGTGCCCCATGGTTTTGTGCTGCCTTGGTGCTCCCGGCCTCGGTTTCCCCGTCTGAGCAATGGGCTGAGCGCGGGGCCGTGCCTGCGGGGCTGGAAGGGTTCATCGGGAGCGGAACTCGCTCCGTGCTGCTGCTTTCCTCTTCCCTCCTCTTTCTGTGTGTGTGTGTATATATATAAATAAGGCCAAAAAAAATAAAAAAAATCCCAAACTCTGATTAAAATCCCCCTTTTTTTTATTCACCTGCCCATCTTTCCTCTGTCTCCATCTCCCATTCTATCCAAACTCATAATTAATCGCTCAAGGCAAAAGTAATGAATGTTAATTGGCCATCTGTACAAAGACTAATTAAAATCTACCATGCTGGGGATTAAAACATACCTATAGCAACTGCCTGAATTGAGAATGAGACAGAGGAGAGATTGAGAAAACAGCTGAAAGGCTTGTGCAAAACGCAATCTTGCTTAGGTGTGAGATGAGTTGCAACTCGGAGATCTGAGATGCTTTATTATTAAAAAAAAAAAAAAAAAAAGGGGGTGGGGAAGAAACTTCGCTGCTCGGAGCTGATCCCGGAGATATTTTAATGGGAATAAAGGCCGCGGGAGATTTCAAAGGCGGAGCGACACCCTTTGGACCCCAACATTTAGGGTTTGGTTTGGATGCGAACAATAGCCGCCCCTCTCCCCCCGTCCGCAGCAGCTCACGCGCCAGGAGAAAATGTTGCTGGTGTTTTCGGCTTTTTTAGGGCTTCTGGGTTTGAAGGGACCTCTCCGGGCACCGGGAGGCTGTGAGGATGCTCCAGCCCCACTCGGGACATGGGACCCAGGTCCCACGCTTCATGGTGGGGAGCAAAAAAAAACCCCCCTGGGAATTTTAAGAGCTTCAAATCCAGCGTGGGCATCACCACCCGGCCAAACAACCTCTCCCTGTCCCCGGGGCCGTGCAGGCAGTGTTGTGGGGTCTCCCCCATGCCCCCCACCCCAAAGAAGCATTAATAGGGTGACGGCGGAGCATCGTGCTGCGGCTCAGCTCTGCTCCTGGCCCCTTCTTTGTGCTAAACCCTGCGCTTTGCAGGCCGGCCACCTCTTTGTTGCGATGCGGCTGGAGGGTCTGGGAGCTGGAATAGCGTGGCACAAATAACCCCACACTAATTATTCGCACATCAGCTCGACCCCGCTCGCTGCAGCCCCTCCGAGCCCCCGGTGACACAGGGTAAAAGGGAACGGGGCTCTGGGGTGAGCTCCGAGCCTGGATCTGTCCCACTCGGTCCCCTCCAGGGCTGGTGGCACGGCTGGAGGTGGCACGAGGTGGCCGGGAGGTGCTGGGGTTGCTCCAAGGATGGGGGCACCCATGGGTGCTGGGTGGGCGATGGGAGAGGGGCAGGGAGGAAGGCTGGGTGTGGGCGCAGGGCAGCTCCGGCAGGTGCAAAATGCCATTTTTTTTAGTCTAAAATATTAAAAAAAAGTGCTTCTCCTCCAGCCCAGCTGCGGTGAGCTTGTGCCAGGAATCACCACCAGGAATCAGCGCCCTGCAGCTCCTCCAGTTCATTCCCCTGGGGACGGGGCTGTCCCCTTTTCCTTGGGGACCCCAAGCACCCGCTCCCACCCCCGTAGGGTGACCCAATTTTTCTCCCAGCCCCCACATTTTCCCCTTTCCTTGCGGGAACATCTGCCCTCATCCCCAGAAACGTCCCAGAGCTCCGACACATCCATCCCAGGGGCTGGCTTTTGGGGTGGCGGCGGGGATTTGGGGACAGAGGGGGGGCTGACGGGTTTCCCCCCCGTGCCGCCGCCAGCCCCGCTCCCCTGCGCGCTGCGGGAAGCGCCCGGGCTCGGCTCTGCTCTTGTTTTCTCAGATTGGGTTGTGTTTACTCCCAACACGAGTGACCGCCGTGGCCCTATTACGGGAGCGGCTGACAGCTCGGCTGACAAGTGTGCTCGCGGCAGGAATGTGAATGCGGCTCCGCCGGGAAAGGCTTTGGAGCAGGGAGGGCTTCGAAGCCCGCCGGGGTTTGAACCTTCCCCCCAAACAGCGTGGGGATGGAGGAGGAGGATGGAAAGGGGACGGGGAGCAGCCAGCAGTGGGGTTGGGGGCCGGGCTGGTTGGTGTCGCCGTCTCCATGTGTGGGGAGCGAGGTTCGAAATGCGCCCGGGTTGCATCGCGCATGGGCTGGCGACAAACGGGGCAAATCTGCAGAAAAATAGGGAAAAGCTTCCCGTTCCTGGCTGCCCTTCCCTATCAGGGTGCTGTCGGGGACCCCTGTGGTGCTGTGGTGAGTTTTGGGGTGTGGGGGAGCACCGGGAACGCTGCTGGAGCCATGGATCGGGTGCTGATCCCAGCTCAGCGCCAGCCCGACGAGCCCAGATGCTCTGACCGTGCGGGATGAAGACGGTTTAATTAATCACAGATCATTTCTGCAGTGGCCCCCCCCCATTAACCTCCATCGCCGACTAAATACTAACTCCTTAAAGGCACTCGGGGTCGGCGGGAACAGGACATTTTACCAGCAAACCCACTGCTCTTTGGCTCTAAACCGGGTTAATTTGTCATCTCCCCTTGCCTAACCCAGGGGTCCCTCGTTACACATTAAAGGGCTGCTCTTTGGGGGGGGCTCAGCCAGCCTGGAGCTGCTCCTGGTTGGTGTTAAGGGCACCAAAAGCAGGGGGGAAGCACGGGGGGGACGTGAATAAAATTGGGATGGGGACCTGGCCATGGGTTGGCCTTCCTGAGGCTCATGCCAAGCTTGCCTTCGGAGGAGGATTGCCCCAAATCCTCCGAGATGATATTCCAGAGGGGTTTGGGGAGGATCAGAGGGGTTTTGTGGCACTGTCGGGGGTTTTTGGTGCCACAGAGGGGTTTGGGGCTTTGCTGGGGGCAGAGGTGCTGAGGGGCTGCTAGGTCTGGGTTGTGTGAGGTGTGGTGTGAAGGACTCGCTGGAGACAGGCTGCCAGCTCAGCAGGGAGGTGCTTCATGTTGTAACCCCCTCGGGGCTCGGTGAACATCCCCAAAATCCCAGGAACAAACCCCAAAACCCCCCTGCGGAGCTCGCGAGGAGAGACAAGGGGCTCTGGACCAGCGGGCTGCCTGCCTGGGGGGCACCCTCCAAGTAACCACACACCCTCTATGGGGTCTGGGGGGGAAACGTGGGCACCTCCAGGCCCTTTTTCTCCCGGGATCACCTCTCCTAGGAGCTCAAAGCTCCTTTACCTTTGGCCCCGTGGCCAGAGGCAGCTGCTGGTTTGCAAGCGGGCACCCGGTGTCCCCCGGGCAGGGCCGTGCTCAGCACTTGTGTGCCCAGCAGCCGGGACAATGAAGGTCTCCCCTCTGCTGAAAAACCTTTAATAAGGGCCAGGGGGACCTGGCCACAGCCTCCCGACCCCCTGAGCCCAGGGGCAGCCCGGGTCAGCGGCAGGGCTGGGGGAGGTGGCGGGGTGCGCTCCGTTTTTAATTTGGGAGGCTTTGCGGAGCGGTGGCGGGGCTTTGCGGGGGATTTAGGAGGCTTGCCCTCGCCGCCGTGCCAGGGACCCGGTGACACACATGGAAACGAAACCCCATGCGGTGACTTTGGCTCCTTTCATAACCCAGTTCCCCGAATTTCACCCCCTGCCACCGGCACAAAGGCGGCAGTGTCTGCTGGCACGGGAGGGGGCTGGGACCCCTGGGCAGGTCACCGGTGCACGTTTCCCCTTTTCCTGGCCCGAAGTGCCATCGAGACCATCTCAGGGGCTTTCTGTAATGCTTTAATTCGGATCTCACAGCGGGAGGCGTCTGCTCCAGCCTCGTCCCCACTGTTTGCCAGGGCTCCCCCCTGCACCGCATCGCCCCTGGTGAACTTCCAACCCGGAGAGGAAAAGCTCTGTAGCAGAAAAGGGCCTGGCACTGGTGGCTGCGGTGCCCCCAGCAGCAGGTTTGATTTCTTTCATGTTAAATAAGCTCAGAGGAACCAAAAGGGACGGGGCTGTCCCATGGGAGCCCCTGCAGGGCTGTGCCAGGGCTGTGGGGACAGGGACAGCGGGGCTCGAGGACCCTGCCTGGGGATGCCACCACCCCAGGGAAGGTCCAGGGTTGGGATGGGAAGGGAAAAGCAGAGGGAAAAGGGAAAAATAAAAAGGAAAGGAAGGGGTAAAGTGGCCTGAGCGGTGCCTCGCTGCACCAGGCAGTGCGGGAGGCAGAGCTGCTGGAGGAGCCCCGGTGCTAGGCAGGGTCTGGGGCTCCCCATCTGCACATCCTCACCTCTGGCTGAACAGAGGAGAATTTGGGGATCACAAAGCTGCACCGCCACCGTGCTTGTCCGTAGGAGAGCACCCCCAGGTCAGGCTGTCCCTGTGGGCTCTGCTTTGTGGGGCAAGCCAAATCTGGTAAATGGGATTTACCAGAATTACCTGGGAAATCGGCAGAGCTGGAAACTTCTTTTTTTTTTTTTCCCTCTCCTAAGTGAGCTCCTGGCACCGTCCCACGGCTCCGGGATGTGGAGCCTTAAGAAAACCCACGGTGGTTGTTGCAAGGCTGTTGTGCTTGGCCATGGAGAGTCAGGAGGGGAGCCTCAGCTCTGCCTCCTCCTGCTCCATCCCCTCCAAGCCCGCTGCTCCTCCAGGCCCTGAGCCCTTAGGGGATGAGCTTGGGGCTCCCCACAGCCTCCTTACAGCACTCACCCCCCCTCGTCCTGTGGCTGCTCTGCTCCCTGCCCGTTACCCGGTCTCGGTACGCCCTCAGCTGGTCACAGAAAATGATTAAAAAAAAGGAAAAGGAGAAAAATATTTCCTATCATTTTGCCTTTGCGCCTTGCAGCACCCTTGGGTGTGGGGACGCCAGCTGGGGATGCTCCGAGAGCATCGCTGGCACCACACGTCCCCAGGGGCTGTGGGGTGGTGCTGAGCACCCACGCACACATTTAGTAGGTCCGAGGGGATGGAAATGGGGACATCTGGTCCGAGGGGATGGGATCGGGAGAGTTGGGGACCTCTGGTCCCATCCAGGCACAGCGTGTCTGCGCCCCGCGCCGGGGCTCAGATGGCCACTGGCACGCTGAGCATTTGGGAAGGAGAGGCTTGGGAAGCACCCGGGGACACAGCCCCTAGCCTATTTGCACTAGGTTAAGCACCCACATTTAGGCAAATGTCCAAAATCTAGGTAAAAAAGCTAAAAACGTCTCTCAAAGGAGAGGTTTTGGTTGGGGAAATGTCTGATTTTAAATGGCCTGTGTGGTGCCACAGCCCCCACGTAGATGCTCTAAGGTGACACAGAGATTTGCTGCTGGAGGGTGGTCAGGCCCCAACCCAGCACACACAACCCCAAAATAATCCTCCCCTTTGGGCCCCCTCAATTTTACTGAATCTCACCCCAAAAAGCCCATCGGGACCTCCCAGCCCGTTCCCACCAAGCTGTCCCCCAGCTCCACCTGCAGTTTGGGGCGCCTTCCACCTCCTCTGGGGGGGTCTCCCTCCTCCTGCAGCCCAGAACCCATAAGAGCAGGATTTGGGATACCCAGCCGTGATCACCGGCGCCACTCATTGCAGGGAAGCAGATCCCAAAAGGACCCAGCCTCTGCCCATAAACTGGCTGGGACAGGGCCCACCCAGCTGCAGGGTGAGGGGTGATTTTCAGCCCTCTGGGAAAGGAGGCGAGCCCGGGACCCCCTGACCCCTGAGAGGACAGCAGCAGGTCCTTCTGGGCTCCCCAAAAACATGCAAAAGCATCAGGCCCCAAACCCAGAAGAAGAGGTATAGGAAGCAGAGGGATTTTTGCTAATAACTAACTTAATAGGGACACAGGGAAGAGGAAACCAAGAGGCAGACTAGCTCTGGAGAAGGCTTTTTTTGAGCTTGACGGAATTAAGTGAACGTGGAGTTAATGGAAAAGGCTTTTTTGATGGAATTAAGTGACCACGGAGCTCAGGAAATCACCTGGAGGTGGCAGAGCAGGACCCAGAGGGACAGGCGTGGTGCCTTGCTGGACAATGACCATGACCTGAGCCAGGCTCCCTGCTCCCACCCTCCCCAGAGCGCACCCACTTTGAACACACAGCAGAAAGACCAGAGCAGACAGGAAACTTTTAATGACTGGAGACGGAGGGAGACAGAAAAATAATCTCGGAATAAAAGGCTGCAAGAACAGGGTGGCAGAAGGTTGCTGTCACGGAGCTGGGAGGGACACTGGGTGTTTCTGGGTGCCAGCCTCGCCGGCAGCACTGTGCTTGTCCCACCTCTGGCACTACAAGAAGTGGGCTTAAGCCTTATGGAACTTGGAAAAATGAGGCTAAAAGCCCACAAATAACTAAAAGAACAACCTGGAAGAGGCTCAAGCCCCAGCCCCAGCCCCAAGAAAACAGGAAAAATTCAGGGCAGTGATCAAACCCTCGCCCAGGGCTGTGCTTGTGCCAGCTGGAGCCCCAGGCAGGCACCCCGGTGTTCGCATCTCCTGCGCAGGCAGCTCCCTCTCCTGGCAGCTCCCTGCCTGCAAGCAGCACCGGGAGAGGCTCAGCTCTGCTCCCAAACCCTCCGGGCTGTGCAGAGAGCCCCCGAGCTGCGGGAGGGTTTCTGGAGAGATGGCAGAGAGCCAGGGGTGATGACCTCCTCCTCTTACTTCTCTGAAATACGACAGCAAAGCACGCAGGCGAGGGGCCAGGTGAGAGCAGCTCAGATGTCGTAGAAGTCCACGTGGGCGCCGGAGCTGAAGGCGTCCTCCTCCAGGAGCTTCAGGAGCTTCTGGGCCGACACGGAGCAGTCAATGAGCTGCCCGCTCTCCTGCAGGCTCTGGAAATGCCGCCGCATCTCGGGGTCTCCGGTCTTCGTGCGGGCCAAGAGCTGCATGTCCGTGTCCAGAGGACCTGGGGAATCAAAGCAGAAGAAATCACAAACTCTGGTGCCCGTTTTCCTTCTGCACCCGGAGGAATATCTCCTTCTATTAAAGCCAGCAACAATTCACGAGCCCCTTTCTCACCCGGGGCGTAGTTGAGCACGCGGACGTCGGGCTCCTCCAGCGCCAGCACCTGGAACATCATGTCCCGGGCAGCTTTCCCGCTGCAGTACAGGGCCCAGTTCTTGAAGGGCTTTAGGGCGCAGAGGGAGGAGATGTTCACCACCGTCCTGCTCGAGCCGGGGCGCTTCCCGAAGGCCTGCAGGGCGGCCGTGGTGAGGCAAAGCGCCGAGGTGACGTTGAAGGCGAAGTAGGTGTTGATTTCAGCCGGGTCGGTGAGGTCGAGGAAGGATTTGGAGATGTCTCCCAGGGAGCCTGGGAACGAAGGACAAATGAGCCTGCAGTAGGCTAAATATGGCCCAAACACCATCCATTTTTGCACCCCCATTTCCACAAGCAACACCCCAATGGGGACAAACATCAGGCAGCTTTGCTGGTCCAAGTTTTCCTCCTTAGATCAGGATCTCCTGGCAGAGCAAGGAGCTCGGCACGGCTCTGCTCACGTTTTTGGGTCACCCACGGGCAGCACCACGGGACAAGGACCTGCCCTGCCTGAACAAACAGCTCCCAACCTTTGGCCTCAAGCGCAACACCCCACAGGGCACCATGCACTCTGTATTTTGATCTTTCTGGACCAAGTCGGGGGAAGACCTGAGGTCCTGCTCCTGCAGCGCTGTCACCTGCTGGAATGGTTGGCCTTATCCCAGAAATAATGGGGGAAAAGTGGCCCTAAAGCCAGCAGGCTTTGGCCCTAAAGCCAAAGCAGGGTCTGAAGGTTTTCTGGAGGACAGAGCTTGAGGAGCAGGGCTGGAGGAAGGTGGGGGGCTGCAGGAGAAGGGCAGGAGGCTGCAGGATGAGGCTGGGGGGCTGCAGGACGAGGCCGGGGGGCTGCAGGAGCCTCAGCAGCAGCAGAGCACGGAGCTCCTGTGCCACATCCCGACAAGGAGCAGTCCCGGCGCTGCTGCCCCAACTCCCCGGCCCCATTCACAAGAAGCCCCCGGCAATCCCCCCGCGCCCACCCCCTCCGTGAGGAGCCCCGCTCCCGGTTGTTACCGGCGTTGTTAACGACGAGCAAAGGGCCGGGCGGCGCCGAGGGCAGCAGCTCCCGCAGCGCCTCCACCGCCTTCCGCAGCCCCTGCTGGGTGCTCAGCTCGGCGGCCACGCACTCCACCCGCAGCCCGGAGGCGGCGGAGCCCCGCAGCTCGGTCGCCAGCTGGGCCAGCGGCGCCTCGGTGCGGGCCAGCAGCACCAGCAGCGAGCCCCGGCCCAGCCGCGGGGCCAGCAGCCGGGCCAGGCTGCGCCCGAAGCCCCGCGAGGCCCCCGTAAGCACGCAGGAGGCCGCGGGCCAGCGCTGCGGTTCCGCTCCCGGCCCCATTCCCGGCCCCATTCCCGGCCCTATTCCCGATCCCGTTCCCGATCCCATTCCCGGCCCCATTCCCGGCCCCGGCTCCATCGCGGCGCGCCACGGCGGGGGGCGTGGCTTAGCGCCCCCGCGCCGTCACGCGCCCCATTCATGCCCCCGTGACGTCACGCGCCCCATTCATGCCCCCACCGCCCCTCAATGGGCGCTCCGCCAGCCCCAGCTCCCATTGGCTGCCCCCGCCCCTCGCCCCGCCCCCAGGTGGGCGTGGCCAGGGCTCGACCCTACTCCCGCCGCGCCCCCGCCCCGCGGGGCTTCCCCTGCGCCTTTTGGCCCCAAATCGGGGTTTTGGGCCCCATAGCAGTTTATTTTATTTTATTTTATTTTATTTTATTTTATTTTATTTTATTTTATTTTATTTTATTTTATTTTATTTTATTTTATTTTTTTATTTTATTTTATTTTATTTTATTTTATTTTATTTTATTTTAATTTCATTTTTTCCCCGATATAACTATTTCCCCAATATATATTTTTTCACCCAATACCAGTTTTATTTTCCCCTACATAATTTTATTTTTCCTCATTATCTTTTTTTTCCATATATATATATATTTTGCCCAGGATCATGTTTATTTTTTTCTGGACTTATTTTTTCCCCCAATATATTTTTTTTTACTTTTTTTTCCCTTATATTTGCTTGGTTATTTTTCCCCCAATATATATATATATATATATATTTTACCTCTATTTGAGTTCTTTTTTGCCTGATATTTTTTTTCCCCAGTGCTGCTCTTGTGCCAGTAACCCCTATCCAGACCTCCCCCACCCAGCGCTCCCCCTCCATGCGCTGTTGCCATCTCAGCCTCTGCACATCTTTGTGCTCGGTGGTCAGGGGTCTGCCGTTAAGAGGGGTTGGTTCTTTGCAAATCCTGGTGTTGATTCTGCCAGAGACCCCTGGGCACACTGCGGTGAGCCCAGCATCACCCCTGGAGCTGCTGCAGGGCCTGGGGCACCTCTGCTGCAAGGAGAGGCCAAGAGAGCTGGGGCTGCTCGGCCTGGGGACAAGGAGGGCAGGGGGATCCTGTCCATGTCCAGGCCCAGCCCAGAGCCCTGAATGCTCCCCCTGCCCCTCAGGCAGCACTGCTGGGCCCAGGGGTGCTGGAGCCCTGGCACAGGCTGCCCAGAGCTTGGGGGGCTCCTCCTTGGGGAGCTGCAGCAGCCACCCCGACGTGGGGCTGGGCACCTTGCTGGGGGACCCTGCCCACCTCAGCCACACTGAGATCCTGGGACTAGGTGACAACACTGTTGTCTGATCCCAGAGAGTCCTAAAGCCCTTTGTAAATGAATATTTTAGTGCGTGAGGATGCAGCCAGCTTTCCAAGAGGGCTGTTGGAAGTGGGGCCCGGTGGGCGAGGAGCTAGCTGGTGGCTGGTTCCAGTCTCACAGCTCTCACATCCTGAGCACAGATGGCCCCCGCGGTGCCTGAGCAGGTAACGAAGCGGAGTTTCTCTCCATTAAGCAGTCACAGCTGCTGCTGAAACCCTCGCGCGTTCTAATAAAGCATTAAAAATTCATGGCGTGGCAAAAGCCCAAGAGCGATATTTGTTTTGCTAAAGCAAATCTTACACGTTCGGCAAAATTAAGATCGTCAGCAAGAAGTAAGACAGTGAACGCGTAGCTTTGTCACGAGCAGCTTCTTGATGGCAGAACTTGCCTTGGTGGGTGCCAGTTCCCCCCTTTCTGCCTGGTGGTGCCGATGCCCTGCACCCATCCCATTTCTCGTCCCCATTCCCAAGGCTAGCTGGAAATGAGCAACATTTTAATGGAGTTTTCTTCCAGTGGTTCACTTCTCCCTTCTGAGCTGTTACCAGCCCCCAATGAATTTGTGTAGAATTGGGGGTGAGGGTTTGGGAAGCCAGCAGAAGCTGCCCGCGTTAATCCACACTAAAAACAAGAAATCAGAGAGAGGGAGGAAACTGCTGACCTACGGATCTGCAACTGGCCAGCAGGGCTGTGGAGGAATTACAGATCCGTGAGGTGCCTCCTGAGCTTTGATTCTCTCCCTGTGCTCCCTGGTGGACAAGGATGTCCCTCGAGCCCTGGGGACGTCCTGCTGCCACTGCTCTGCCAGCCACATCACTTAGGGAGCGGGACACCGCACGGTGCTGGGTGCCTGCCTCGTCCCTGGGTGGGTGGATGTGGTGTCTGGGACTTCTCCCCTGCTCCACCAGTGCCTGTGGCATCCCTCCTTTAGCTGCTGCACACATATTTTCCTTGCGTTGCAGCCAAATCCCATCCCTGACTGATGGGGACACTTGTGCTTGGGTCTGATCGCCCGTGCGGGGAGGCCTGGGGGTGCTCAGCACTCCCTGGTCCCAAATTCCACCTGAGGTGAGAGCTGGGAGTTTAGCCATGCCCTTTAGTCCTGCAGATCCTCCTCAAATATCTGCTGGGTTTCAACGTGGCACAATGATGCTGACTGTGCCTATTCCACTTCTCCTGGAGAACACTCAGCCCTAAGCATCACTCAGCAATTTCAGGGCCTGCTGCAGTCTCATTTTTTTTTTTGTGCTCAGGGACAAGGAGGCACCGGCTCTCTTTGCTTCTCCTTCCAAGCACCCTGACGTGCTGCTGCCAGAGCCCTGCGGGATGAAAGGCGATGGATGGGGTTCTGCAGGGGTAGGGAGCCTCATATCGGGGGATCTAGGCTACGTCCTAAAAATCCCAAATCAAATTAAATCCCAAATTAAATCCCCAAAGCATTTTTATTTTTATTTTTATTTTTATTTTTATTTTTATTTTTATTTTTATTTTTATTTTTATTTTTATTTTTATTTTTATTTTTATTTTTCTACTTCTATTTCTATTTCTACTTCTATTTCTACTTCTATTTCTCTTTCTATTTCTATTTTTTTAAATATTTTTTATTTTTTAATTTTTATTTTATTATTTTTATTTCTGACTTTTCCCGGCTGCCTTTTATCCCTGTGGGTATTTTTTTTGCAGCTTGCTAGTTCCTCTCCTCACCCACTACCCAAACCCAGCCGTAAATCCGCAGGGACGATTCACAAACAGAGACTTTCCCCGTGGAGGGAGGACTCCAGAAACGGCAGCTCCAAAAATTAAAATTAGTGCTGGAAAAGGGCAAGGGGCAGCACACAGTTTTAGGTTTTTAGGTGCGGGAGGACGAGCGGAGTGATGCAGACAGGTCGCACGGAGCAGGATCAGCTCCGGTTGCGCAGCTCTGCTGGCTACAAGGATGCATCCAGGGTGGAGGAAAGGTGGGTGCGGGCTTTCCTGAACCCCGTGGCCCACAAAATCACCCACGTTCCCCAGCTTTTGGGCTTCCCTTGCGGCTCGGGGTGCAGTCGAGGGACAGGACGCTAGGTGTCAGCGGCATTTCCAAGCTGGGGCTGCAGGAGGGGAGCGGGGCGAAGGACTGGGGAGGTGGCTGGGGCTGGGGGTGGAAACACAACCGAGCTGTTCGAGGTGGCTCCTGGTGTCTTATCAGAATTGTCC
Organism: Aythya ferina; assembly: GCF_964211825.1. Taxonomy (NCBI): domain Eukaryota; kingdom Metazoa; phylum Chordata; class Aves; order Anseriformes; family Anatidae; genus Aythya; species Aythya ferina. The sequence goes on along the minus strand of NC_140300.1, from coordinate 1,810,176 downwards.
AGACTGCCCATTGTTTGGAGATACGCCTATAGGGTTTGAGGATTTGTCTCGAGAAGCTGCCCGAGCTGCTCAGCTTCTGCAGCACGGCTCCTGTTGGCATTGGGATATCGCGTCCCTGTGTGGCCGCAGTGCTCTGGGCAGCTTCTGCGGGGTGTAACGGGGCTCGGGCAAAGGCAGGAGAGGCCCTGGGTGGGTTTTACCCACCCCGAGGGAAACCCACCCGGAGGGAAACCCACCCTGGGATCGCTGGAGCTGGCCCCTGGAGCAGCCGCCGCCGTAGCGCTGCCAGGGCTCCCCCGTGCTGGAGAGGAAACGCGAAATTCCTCCAGCAAAGGACTTTGAACAATAGCTTTCAGGAAGAGCCCTGGGTATTTCTGCCCGTCGTTACCACCCAAGAAGGGCAGGGCTGCGAGTCACACAAGGTGGCCCTGGCTGCGGCCGTCATTTCGGGGGAGATTTCCATGACTACGGCCGGGGCAGCTGGAAGGGAGGGCTGTGGTTTCGCTCCTGAGCTCTGCTTCTTGTTCTGGTAGCCCAGAAGCCCCCAAGCTGGGGGATCCCCTGGTGTTCACGCAGGCCCTGCTCAGCATCTGGCTCTGTGAGCTCCTAAAGAGGCTCAGAGCTGCTCTGAGCTGCAGGTCTGCCCCCTCGCCCTCAAGTCCTGGCTGGGTGAAGCCACCCCATGCTCTGCTTGTGGGTTTTGGCAGGAATTTAGGTACCCCAGTGCGGCTTGCCGAGAGGTTTTCACCCCAGCATTGCCCCCGGAGATCCCCGTCCCTGTCTTTAACTAAACCAGAAAGTCAGTTTTGAAAAACTGTCCACAACTTTGGAAAGCCAGAGCTCAGTTCGGACCCCAAGGCTGAAACTCATGAAGTCCACCTTGCTACCATTTCAGTCTCTCTTCTATTAATTTCCTGTATTCATAAGGAAAAGCACGACAGCACGCAGGAGAAAGCAGGAATCAGAATCAGAAGCACCGAGTCCCAAGCAGGGGCTTGGGGAAAGAGCACTGCAATATCAGAGAGGCTTCAAAATTTATTTCAGCGTTGGCAGGTCTTGATGGGAAGCAGAGCAGGACTTCAAGCACAGCGAGAGCGGTGGCTGGAAGACTGGGATTTATCCCCTATAAACACGGCCTGGGAAACTGAATTATCTTGGGGTCACGGCTTCGTGCAGACAGACACGGATGGGGACGACAAAGCCAGCTCTGGGCAGGGGCACCTGCCTGAAGGCACCGAGAACCGGGGTGGGAGCACGGCCCCGAGCCTCCGAACCCCCCGGCTGGCTGCTGTGGGTGGCAGCACAGTGTGTGGGATGGTGGCGGAGGGTGCAGAGCCAGCCACGGCCCTTCCCAAAGCAGCAGCTGCTGAAAGGCTTCTGCTGCCCTCCAGCTCCCCGTGGCCGGGCACGGCCGCGTTTCCTCTGCGCGGGGCGGTTTCGGCGGGGTGAAGCCGCGGTGGGAGGCGGAATGAGACGGGGGCAGCTCTCGGGGCTGCGGGGCTTCGTTCCCAAGAGGTTGGAGAGGGGCTAAAGGTCGGTGCTGGGGAAGGAAAGCAGGCTGCTGCACGCCCAGGGTAAACAGGAGGGGCTGGCCGAGCGCACGGGGCTCGCCCGCGGCGCCTCGAGGGTTGGTTTCCGTCGTTTCTGCTGGTTTAGAAAAACCAGGAGGATTTTCTGGGGGAGTTTCATGCGCTGGGGTGGGAGGAGGTGAATGGTGATGCACAGCCCGGCTGCAAATGAGGTGATGGTGAAGGGGTTTGGGAAAGGCAGGAGGGAGAGGTGGGAGCAGGAGGAGGCTGGGGGCCAGCAGGAGAAGCCAGGGCAGCAGCCGGGGCTCTGGGAGAGCAGCGAGGGTTGAAGCTGCGTGGTGCTGTGGAAATGGAAGGACGCTGCTTAAAAAGAGGGGATGAGAGATTAGGGATGGGGAAACCGGGGAGCTGGCAGGTTGTGGGGGACTGCCAGTGACCTAGCATCAGGGAAGGGACCAGCCCGCAGGGATGGTTTGAGTTCCCAACGTTGCAGGCGGCTATTTCATCCCGCACTGTGCCTTGTTCCTTCCCGTTTTTATTCATGGATCAGTTTTCCAGCCCTCTTATTTCACGGTGAAACGTTTTCCTGAATGACACCGACGAGACCAAAAGAAGATGAGCCCACGGAGCATTTCTTGAACGTGTCAAACTCCTCCAAAGGTTGGGTCCGAAGGCCGTGGAAGTGAGAGGAAGGGACGGGACAAGCAGTGAGAGGGGGACACCAGCAGGGACACGGAGACGCCGGGAGCTGTTGGAAGCAGTTCAGCAAAATAACAGCACAGGCTGAAAACCCAGGGACCACCAAAGCAAGCACAATGAGAAAGAGATCACTGGGATTTAAAAAAAATAATAAATAAATAAAATAAATGAAAGAAATTCTGTCAGTGGGATCCATCTAGTGAAATGTCAGAATTACAATCGAGAGTAGAACTGGAAAAATGCTAAAGGGAGGTCAGGGATTAAAAGGGATTTTTGCAAGCTCTGTCTGGCTGATGCCTGCCCCATAAAAACAATGCACCTACCGATATGGAACTTTGTTAGCTGGAAATTAAGGGAACATAAAAGAGCTCCTGTCAGCCAGCATTGTTTTTAGGGAAATAGAATCTGTCAGGCAAGTGATACCATTTTCTAATGGGCTTATGAGCTTGTAACAGACATCTTTGATGCGTTTGTGTTGGTTCTGCATGATGATTTGATTAATAAATTAGAACAATACAAATGCAGAATGCTTGTGTCAGTGACTGGCAAGGATAAATAAACGTCTCGGGGACGGGCTTTCAAATGACACAACGTTTGTGTGGCAACAAATAATAAGGGCAAACCCCAGACACGCCGTGTCAATAAGCAATGAAAATTCATCTGAAGGTGCCCAGATGCCCCGAGTCCAGGGACGAAGAATGGGGCTTTTTTTTGTGCAGAATGGAAACTTTTATCCCAGATGGCAGTGACCTGAGGAGAACTGAAGGTGATGGTGGGTGAAGAGCTGAACATCAGCCTTGGCGTTCACATTTCACCACAGATTTGGAAGCCACTTGATGCATAAAAAATCTATGGTTAGTGATCTTCAGGAGGTCCCCCTATGAGATAAAAATATCCCTCTCCTTCCCCATTTTCCATGAATAATTATGAATCTATGGAAATATTTTCGGTGCTTTCCTCTTGAGAAAAAACGTGAAGTTTTGCTGGTAAATTAATGTATACTTTTATTTACTTTAACTCCATTTAAAACCAAACATTTGTTTTTAGGCAGTGTTACCGTGCCTCAAAGTATCTTCCCATGTTCGTCTGTGGAGGTTAATGCTCTGTTTTTCTCCAGGATTTTTTTTTTTCTGCTGGTACAGGACCATGAGACTGAAGTTAACAAAGGAGTAAATGTCAGAGCTGGGTGACAAATCGATCTCTAAGTTCCCAGCTCCAGGCTCAAAGCCCTTGTAGGGGTCTGGTGGACCAAGCAGTGCGCTCAGAACAGAAAACCAGACCCTGCAGAGCGCGGTGTTTGTGGTGGCACCATCACCTGGTTGAGCATTCAGGATCAGAGCTGGCTTTGGTGTCCTTCCTAGCAGCTCTCATGCTGTAACCAAAACCATTAAGCGCCACCGCCAGCCGCTCGCTCAGCCTCTGGTGTTTAATCCTGTTTCTGAGGCTCGGTGAAGACAATGCACTATTTACCACTGCCTTCAGGAACATTGGCTCAGAACCGTACTAATTTGAGCAAAAACAGTAATCTCCTTAGCTGCTAGCAGCGGTAGGTGGTGGTGTCTGTGGGTTTCACACCGGAGCTGGGCACATATCGCATACCGAGCAGCGCATTATATATTTCCTGAAGCCACAGGCAGCTCATCTCAGTGGTCTGAAGTCCAGAGTGGTTTGAATCCCAGCCCATCTCCTGGCTCTGCTTTGCCACGGGGGGCTGCACCTGCGAGGAGGGGTGCTGGAAGCATCGGGCTCCCAGCACGCCGGCGAGGAGGAGAGCCCAGCTCGCCCTTGCGGAGCAGCCGGCGGAGGCAGGCGCAAAATGCACAGCGCTCCCCTCCCGTCGGATCCCGAACCAGCCCTGGGGGAATGCTGCGTCGTCTGCTGGGCTCAGAAATTGCCCAATTGCTATTTTTATCTGCCTCCATTATCTCGCTGACGTGTCTCTTTTGCTTCTGGTCCTCGGGAAGCTTCTATCGGATCTCCATGGTGACTGCCATCCGAGGACAGATTTCCTCACTGGTGTTAACACATCCGAAGCGACATCCATCTGGTCTCGCACGACACCGTGTTTGGCAGCCGTAGGCATGATATTCAAGAGCTGCTGAACTTCGTATGAGCTAACAAAGTTTCTGTCGGGCTTTCCTTGCCCCTCTTGTATCGCTACAGTCACGCACGGATAGCGATTTGGGAAGTTCTTCTGTCACCCTCTCATTTGATTCAGGGGATGATGCAGAGATATTCAGACCAGCAGCGCTCAGCCTCTTAGGAAGCCACAGCGAGGGAAGCCAGAGGCGTGCTCTTACAATTAACTCCGTTTATTTATATCTCAGAGCACGAAACAACAAAAGCAAACGCAGAAACCCCCGGCAGCATGTGTAGCCTGTCCTTCCTGCTCTTCACCCCATTACACGTCACAGCTCCCCGCTGTGCCTCTCGCAGACCACGGGATCTCCTGGCACCCAACGCAGTGCCAGCACAGAGCTGGGATAACGCATAGTTTTCAGACACCAAATAATAATAATAATAAATGATAACTGGCCATTTTAGGAGAGATTAGTGGCGGGAGCCACAGCGAGCTCTCGAGGAGACCTTGACACCCACGGCTGTTTTTGGAGGCTGGCAGCGCTGTCTGTAGGAAGCTCTGTGGTGTCCTTGGGTGAAGGCACCTCTGGGGCTGCTCTGGGTGTCTTCGCCTTCCCCAGGGCCATAGCAGGGGCTCTGCAATGGGGTGGGAGGGGGATGAGGTTAGTTTGGACTGGGGTCCTGCTGGGCACATCCCTAGGAAGGGGCTAAGCTGGGGACAGTCTCATGGGGAAGATGGCAGAGGGCACACAGCGCTGCAAGGGAGGGCTCTTTTTTGGGGGAGAATGGCGTGGTGGCTGAACCTCTTGGGGCACTGCACAGGGATGTTCCTATGGGGGTGTCCTCTCACTGGGGACATGAAGGGAACCTCCCTTTGTGGTGACAGTGGGGCCACAGCCATGGCGCTGGCTACCCTCGAGGGTATATGGCATAGGTTTAATATGCCCGATATGGCATAGGTTTAATGCTGTGGGGCTGTGACCCCTCAAGGGGGGATGTCACTGACATGGGCTTGTGTCCCTTCAAGGGTATATGGCACAAGGGACACTGCCATGGGGCTGCATCCCCTCATGGAGGCTGTCACTGCTGTGGGGCTGTGTCCCCTCATGGGGAAGACATGGGGTCGCAGCCAGGGGCCTATGTCCTCTCATGGAAGATGTCACTGCCACAGGTTTCTGACTTATCATTGGGGATGTTATGGGGTCACTGTTGTGGGCTTGCATCCCTTTAAGGACACATGGACACTGCCACAGAGCTGTGTCCCCTCATGGAGGATGTCACTGCTATGGGTTTGTGACCCCTCATGGAGGGTGACACATGGGGTCGCTGCCATGGGGCTGTGTCCCCTCATGGAGAGTATCACTGCTGTGGGGCTGTGTCCCCTCACAGGGGGGATGACACATGGGGTCTCTGCCATGGGGCTGCGTCCCCTCATGGTGGATATCACTGCCATGGGGCTGCATCCCCTCATGGAGACTGTCACTGCCATGGGGCTGCGTCCCCTGATGGAGGATATCACTGCTGTGGGGTTGTGTCCCCTCATGGGGGATATTCCTGCCATGGGGCTGTGTCCTCTCACGGGGGATATCAATGTGGTGGGGCTGTGTCCCCTCATGGAGGCTGTCACTGCTGTGGGGCTGTGTCTCCTCACTGGAGATGTCACTGCCATGGGGCTGTCCCCTCACAAGGGATGACACATGGGGTCTCTGCCATGGGGCTGTGTCCCTTCATGGAGGATATCACTGCCGTGGGGCTGTGTCCCCTCATGGAGCATGTCGCTGCTATGGATTTGTGACCCCTCATGGAGGATGTTACTGCTGTGGGGCTGCGTCCCCTCATGGAGGACATCACTGCCATGGGGCTGTGTCCCCTCATGGAGGCTGTCACTGGTGTGGGGTTGTGTCCCCTCACGGGGGATGTCACTGCTGTGGGTTTGTGACCCCTCATGGAGAATGTTACTGCTGTGGGGTTGTGTCCCCTCACTGGAGATGTCACTGCCATGGAGCTGCGTCCCCTGACGGAGCCTGTCACCGCCGTGGTGCTGCATCCCCTCACGCCCACCTCCCCCTCCCGCAGCCACCTCCCCACCATCCTCCCCCTTTTTCCCCTCCCTGCTCCCGGCCATCCCCTCTCCCTCCGGGGGCCGGCCCCGGGGCTCTCCCCGCCCCGCTCGGGGCCGGGCTCCCGGCAGCGGCTCCCCGGCAGGCCCCGGCTCAGCCCCGGGCTCCCCGCACTACAACTCCCGGCGTGCCCGAAGCCAGGGCTCGGCCGAAGGGGAGCAGGGAGGGCCGGCAGGTAGTAGGGGAGGCTCAGCCCGGCTCGGCTGGGCTCGCTGTGTGCCCTCCGGAGCCTTCCCCCTGCTCCTCCTCCTCCTCCTCCTCCTCCTCCTCCTCCTCCTCCATGGAGCGGGGGAAGATGGCGGAGCTGGAGAGCCTGGAGACGGCGGCGGAGCACGAAAGGATCCTGCGGGAGATCGAGAGCACCGACACGGCCTGCATCGGCCCCACGCTCAGGTATGGGGCTCGTGGGGACACCCACAAGGCTCGGGGGGCACCCACGGGGTTTGGGGAGCACCCACGGGGCTGGATTGGGGCACCCCGGGGTGCTCCCCCCGTGGGCAGGTGCCTGCTGCCCGAGGCTCCAAGGGGATGGCCCCGGCGCTGGAGGCGGTGTGAGGAGGAAGGGGATTCCTTTCTGCAAGGGAAAAGCCCTCCAGAAAGGAGAGAAACCCCCAAAATCGCTGGATTTGGGGGCGTGGGAGGTGCAGGAGGTGATTGGGGTGAGGCTTGGCTCACCACCTGCCTGCTGCCCCTCTTGGTTCTCCGATTTCTCCTTTGCCACCTTTGGGTGCTGCCTCCTGTCCCTGCGCTGCTTTTCTCCTCGCCGTGCACAGCTGTGGTGTGAGGATGCGTTGGGTGTTGGACCACTTCTCCTCTCCTTCTCGGGGCCTGCGTCCTTCCAGCTCGTCCCCGGGTGACAATAAGGAGCTGTCACCCATCCCGTGGTGGCACCTGTAGGACGGGCAGGACACAGGAGGAGAAGGACCCACGAGGGTTTTGCTGCCCTCATTTTTTTTTTTTTTCCCCCAGCACTTGTCAAAGTTATTCCTCAACCCCTTGTCCGCCCTTCACAAAAACCGTGACTAATTGCGGAGCGGGCACAATTACGGTCCTGATGAGGATGTGAGTTAATGCTTCTGCTTGCTTAATGGCTCCTTTGTTCTCCCCTTAAACATCTTTTTTTCCAGCGGTTCTTGTGGTGTCCGTCAGCTGGCAGACCCCGCTGCCGAGCTCTCCTGTCCGAGCAGTGCAGGTGAAGGCAGCCACCCGCCCCACAGCTCCGTCCCTCAGCTTTTCTTCTCCCTCCTGCTCCTGCCCGTGGCTCTGGGTCTGCTCCTCGACCCCATACGTGTTCCCTTGACGTGCCCTTTAGGGTTTTGCAGCAGGAGTTTCTGCTGCGTTGTTAATTGGGAAGACGTGCGAGCTGGCTGTGCCACCGAACCCTGCTTTCTCAGGAGGAACCGTCTGATGTATTTATTTTTAATCGTGATATTTGAGGTGAATTCTGCCCGTTTGAGGGCTGTTCTTGCCAGGCAGGTGCCATGCTGGTAGTGTCGTGGTCCCGATAGAAGCCACGGGCTCGATTCAGCAAACTGCAAACACCTCCTGCCCCCGTTTAAAGTGGAGGAAGTTCCCCGGGGAACTTCACGTGAAAACCAAAACGCGTTAACTCATAACGCCGGGCACAAATGTGTTCGTTATCTGCTGGGAGGTTAACGATGCAGACGGGCAGAGCTGTTTATAGCTCGCTGTAAGGGTTTCACCTTCATCTTTTGCTTTCTCTCTATCAGCCCAGGAGCTGCTGAGCTTGCAATCACGGCGCCAGGTGGGAGTGTTTAGGTACAAACAGCTCTCCAGCCCCCTGTCCCATCCCTTCCACAGCAGCCCTTCCTTTCTTTTCAGTGTTTGAGCTTTACAGAGTCATGGTTTTAAATGACTCAGGTGGCTTCCTTTAGAAATCAACGGGTTTAAGCTGTCTGCCTTGCCCTGATGCTCCAGTGCAGGCAGAAAGTTCAAGGCAAAGCTTTTTGTGCGTGGATCAATAGGATGCTGGGTTCATCTTGCTGGAAGGGCTGCCTCTTTGTTTATTTTTTTCTGACTTTGCAGTTTTATTTCTGAAGTCCTGCAAACCCTTTAAAGGTAAAGTGAGCGGCGGTAGCTTTAGTTAAAAAAAAAAAAAAAAAAAAAAAAAAACAAAACTGAAAGAACTGGTTAGAATGGCTGGGAACTGCCAGGATTACGTGTGGGTGGCTCTTCTTGCTCAGTTTCACAGAGCTAAGCACAGTTAGTCTTGTTCCTTAATATTAAAGGTTGATGTGGAGGCTTTATATTTATCTTTGCATAGCCACAGAAGGAACACTAATGAGCATCCGGGGCGAAGCAAGGTTTGTCCTTCGCTGCGTTAACTTCAGCAGTGGCACTTCATCAGGAGGACTTATCTACACGAGCAGAAATGCTGCCTGCTCCAAGGATTTCTCGAGTTTAAACTGAAGCAGCTCGGGGTAAACACGATGTGCTGGAGAATCTGGGAATGTGGATGATGGAAACTTGGAAAAAAAAATTAAAAGAAAAGGTGACTCACTGCTGGGAAGCATCATGGAAGAAGTGTGTCTCAGGAGCCGGGCTGGCTTCCCTTCTAGGAACAGAGATCCCAAAACATGGTTCAGAAATAGGCTGTGCTGCTGGGCTCCTACCTCCAGCACCAGCTTTTTTTGCAGAATTGCAGTGTTTTCAGGGTCTGACACAGCAGAGCTAGGTACCACGATTGCAGCTGGCCCCGTGTTGTAGGGGCACGGCGCTCGGTGCTGAGTTGGTATCATCAGAGGGTGGCCGAGGGGTTAAGATGGTAAAGTGAAGGTCCAGCTAATTCATCTGTCTGGGTGGGTTCGTGTCCCACCCATCAGGGAGAGCTTTCTGTTAGGGGAAAAAAAATAAAATAAAAAAAAATCAAGTGTAGTAATTCTCACCCTGGGGCGGGGGAAGGCCGCGATGCCTTCTTGAAGTCCCTTCCAGCCCCGTTTTTTTTTTTTTTTTTTTCCTTTTTTTTCTGCTGTTTTCTTTCTGTGATTCTGGGAGTCAGCAGGATGGGCCGGGCCTCCATTGTGCGAGGCGCTGTGCAGATGTGGGACAGAGCTCTGCCCCTCTCCTAAATATAAAACGGGAGACGGGGGCACGCGAGGGAGCGTTGCGACAGCGCTGGGCTGTGTGACGAGCGGGGCCCGGCTCGTGGCCTGCTGCGCTGGGGGCTCTCAATATAAAAATATTTAATTTCTATTTTCTATATGCGTATTGATTCCTACCTGACAGCCGACGTCGCTGTGTGCGAAGGAGGGCGCCGAGCAAGTTGAGCGAGGCTCTGTGGGGACCCCCTCGGGTCCGCGATGCTCCTGGAATCCCAATAATGCATTTCAGGATGTCTTTCCTGCTATTCAGCCCCTACTAATTATATCCATTGCTCCTAATTCCACTTCCTTCTGCTGTTCTAATTCCGCTTTTATTTTTTATTTTTTTCCCCCCTTTTTGTTACGCTCCTTGATTTTTGCAGAGTATTTTTGGATCTCCTCTCTCCAGGTTTCTAAGAATCCCGTAAATCTGTGGGGTCAGGTAACCTTCGAGGGAAAAGGAAACCTGCTGGCCTAAAAGCTCCTCTGGACCGAGCTGTGACTTCAGAGCACTCTAATTATCCTTACACCCAATTGACCCATGAGGTTTGTTGCTCTTCAGCGAGCTTTTTGTCCCCTTGGTATGCTTTTTTGGGGACAGGGAGCTAGTTTTTTGTCCCCTTGGTATATTTTTTTAGGGACAGGGAGCTAGAGCTGGACCTCTAACTTCTCCCGAGCCCAAGTGAAATGCCCAAACTCCAGCTCTTTTTTCTGTGCTCTGCTCCCAGCTCATAAATGAATGACTCAGGCTGGGGCAGGGTTATTCTCCACGACAGCCCCTGCACGTGGGCCGTGCGGCGTCACTCGCTTCTCCCCGTGAGCCCTCGTGGTTGTATGACTTGCTAATCATTTCGCATTTTTTTTTTCTCAGTTTCAGCCTGCGAATATTTTGCTGTCACTTCCCCTGCTACTCCGCAGTGTCCTTTAGCAGCAGATGTCACCTCACGGTTCGAATGCACGCTTGGATTTTTCAAGCGACTTCTTCATCTGCTTTGCAGTTTGCGCGGCTCGAGCTTTTTAAATCAGCCACTGCTCAAAATGCCGTGCCTTCCTCGCTCTCAAGCTGCGTTTGCAGCTTTTTTGAAAGCGGGGAAGGATTTTTAAGCAGTGTTTGATAAATTAAAGCAAAAACCCCTCCGGCCGCGCAGACGTAGCTACGGCGTTCCTGCCGCCTCCTCAGCGCTTTCGATGCGGATAAAATTCTGTCTGTGCTCTCCAGGGTAGTCTCCTGTTCATACACCGAGCAGCTCTCTTCTCCTCAGCATCAGAGCAGGATTTATTACTTAATGCAGAGCTGTTTTCTTGGGATTTCAGTCGCTGGAAGCTGTGGATCGTGCTCCTCCTTGCTCCGCCTGCACCTTTGTACTGGAGGCTGCTGCAGTGGGAGCTGCTGGGAGGGACCGAGGTTTGCAAGGGATTGTTCTCCGGGGCTGCCTGATCTCAGGAGTTGTTACCCTGCCAGCTCTTGTGTCATCTGCAAATTATATCATCGGGCTCCATTTTTTTTTTTTTTTTTTTTGTTTCCTTTTTAGATAGATATTTACTTTCTGGATTGTTCCTCGGTGGTTGCGATTTTTATCGGTTACGGTAGGGCTTGTACTTACCTGAACCCCTTCAGCAAGCTGACAAACGTTAGATCTCGAGCAGCAATTAGTCGTTGCCTGCGTGCTTTGGTGCAGAGCTCTACTTTTTACCAGGAGCTGGGTATCTGGCTGCTAATTGTGCTTGTTCGGGGAGATTACGGACTTGTTTAACCTAAGAATGAAACCGAGCCCACTTGATAGGGTGTAGTTTCTCCTAAGCAGCTCTTGGCGGAGATTAAAGCAGGGCTGTAATTAGGCTCCATTCTCTTAATCCTTTATCGAGTTTTCCACGACTGTGTTTGGGATTAGCGTTGTCCCGACTGACCCAGAGCTGCCTGGCCGACCCTTTTCTCACCCCAGCAGCTTGCCGCCTTCACCCCGCTGCCTGCATCCACCCTGTGCCATGGTCCTGCTTCAACACCAGAGCCAGAGGCTCCTTTTGGAGCTTTCTGGGCCTCCTGATTCAAAGGGATCACAAATATTATTTTCTGGGAGCAAGGAAAGTAGCCCCTGAGTGCTGCTGGCTGCGCACCGAGGCACCCTACAAATTTTGGGGGTGCACCGAGCTCCCCTCTCGCTGCTCCAGGCTGGAGCCTTGTTTTGCAGGACAAATAGCAGCAGCTTGCCGGGGTCCTGGCTCTGTCACGGCCCTGTGCTATCCCATTTTTTGGTGCAGAGCTCTGGAAACGGGGGCTTGGCTCTCACGGACAGGGCCAGGCAGGTGCTGGGTCCCTCCGAGCGCCCAGCGCCTCCTCAGCTGGGAGGTGTGTGGAAGGGAACCTGACCAGCAGTGGGGCTGGGTGGAAAAAAGGACCAAGCTACGTGAAAACCTTAGCTTAGGAGCTTAAAAAAAAGCTTAGGAGAGCTGGATGCCTTCGTCCAGCCCTGCCCTGCCCTCCTGTGCTGTGAAAATGGGCACGGAGCCAGCAGGTGAGAGCTGGGTGCTTCCTGGGGCTGCCACAAGTGACCTCCCCTGTCTTTCTTTTCCTCCTCCCAGGTGTCAGCATGGCTCAGGTGGGTGCTGAAACGTTGCCCTCCCCTTTCCCTCTTTATGATTTCAGCTGGATCACTTCACCCCAGCTTCATCTCGGGCTCATTTTATGGCATCCCAGTGCCCAGAGCGGCACGACGGCTGGGTGCTGAGTCCAGGGGCCAGCTCTGCTGTTCAATATCTGACATCCACAGCTTGGCTTGCCCTCTGCGAGCTGCTTTAGTCCCTCGCCTGGCAGAAAAGTGCTCGGCTGGGGAGTGGAGCTGCTTTACGGGGGGTTGGCAGGGAGCAGGAGCAGCCAGCCTTCGGGGCTGGGTGCTGGGCAGGACGGGCAGCCGGGCTGGTCCTCGCCTGCTGCCGTGGGTGAGACGAGGATAAGGCTCTGCGTCGCAGATGTGAAGCCAGGGGCAGCGACAGGCGTTGGGTTTAGGAGCTTCCCAAGGAATATTTCAGCAGGGAGGCGTGAAGAGGGCACGGTGGGCGTCCTCCTGCTCGCGCTACCGACTGTTGCGCTGTCCTCCAGCCACAGGGCAGGCTGGAGCAGGGCTGGGATCTCCTACACGTGCTGGGACCAGCCACCAAGCACCCCATCGAGGTCCTGGGATGGGTAAGAACTGAAGAGCACTTGAAAACCACGCACAAAATCAGTTTTTTTAAAAAAAATAACATCTCTGTGCTACCTGCGGTGATGCCAAGGGCCGGCTGCCGGCGAGGGAGCGCGGCGGAGAAGCGGCGCGGCACAGCCCGTCCAGACACTAACTGCTGGCCGCAGAGCTTGCTGAGGAAGCTGCTTGTGACAACTGTAAATTGCCTGCTAATAAAAGCCTCGCAGGATCTTTTGAAGCATCTTTCAGCCCGTTCTCCTGCCACCCAGACAGGGAAACTGCAATCTCCTGCAAACGAGCCTGTGCCGCTGCTCATATGCACTTAATTAAGTGTCTTTTAAAAGGCAGCTCGTTGCAGTGCTGCTTGAATTATATTAGTGTTCCCTTCTGGTCAGGCTGGTGCTCTTCAGCTTTGTGTTTTCTGCTGTGGAGAGGAAAAAAATAATAACCAGCGAGGGCTCCTGTGAAGTAATTCAGCACCAGCACTCACGGTCCATCGGGAGACGGACGGCCAGCCCTGCCCGGAGGTGTGCTTCATTTCTCCATGCCAGCTTTTAGGAATCCTTCATCCAGCAAGCCCTGCCTGGAGGTATGCTTCACTTCACGCTGCCAGCTTTTAGGAACACTTCCTCGCTTGCAGCATTAAGGTGCTGGAAGCCACTTTGGGATGGTGAATCCCCGTAATTGTGTAACCCTTCTTATTTCAGTCCGCGCCCCGGTGCAGGCTGCAGGGAACAGCTCGCAGGAATGCACTGCCTGATTATTTATAGCTTGCGTTTTCTTCCTTTTTTCTCCCAGAAGTACATTCCTTTCTGGAGTTTAATGAATCACTGTCAAAGGACAGATTACCGAGTGCCTGTTCCTGTTCCGGGGGCTGTGGAAGTGTGTCTGGGCTCTTGGAGCTCTCCGAGTTTTTCTGCTCGCCCCCCAGGCGCCTTTGATGCCTGGCAGCGGTGTTGTGAGGTCATGAGCTAAAGGGAGAGATTTCCCTGCTATCATTAGGGAAAAGCAGCCGTAGGAGCCTGTGCTGCTGCTTCTGGAGCTGTCCCTGCGTGAATTTGCAGCGTTTCCTTGGAGCTGGCAGCTGCCTTGTGGTGTCTACCTGCTCTGTCCCCTCTGTCGTGCTCCTCCCAGTTCCACTTTCAGTGGTTTGAAGCTTTTTTTAAATAAAATATCCATTTATTCCATGGATGCAGAAGCCTAACAATATGTGTTTTGTGATTGCCTCTGCCCAGAGGAGAGCAGACAGCCTCTGAGGGGGGGAAAAAAAAAAAAACAAACCATGAAATGACTGGGATTGCTTAACCCGGAGAAGACAAAGCGGGCGTGTAATTCATCTTCAGATACAGACCAGACTGTTGAAATGATGAAGAAGAGCTTTTCTATTAAGTAAAAGCTCCAGAATTGCTGTATGTTATTCTTACAGCATTGCTGCCTGTTCCTGAGGTCTGGGCCCCAGCTGCAGCAGTGGGGGTTTGGGATGAACGGAGGGGATTGCTCTGGGATGGATAGCGAAGAAAATCTTGCGCCTGTTCGTGCCGGTCACATCAAAGGCTCTTCTTGTTCCTTGTTTTGTCTCTGAGGGTGGTGAGGAGGGGGTGCTGATCAAACTGCACGCAGAGCAAGCACAGGCACGTGCATTTAGTTTCTTGCAGTTTGCTTGTGAGCTTCTGCCGATCTCGTCCCCACAGCTCGGTCTCATGGCTCAGCCAGCTATTGCTCTAACGTTTAAACGTTTCAAGGTGATGAATTCTGCAGCTTACTTGCGTGTTGTGCACTTCGTGAGGGTTTCAGATTGTTTTCTGCTAGGACAAGGCCTGAGCTGTCACGAAGGATCATGAAAAATCGTCGGTCAGTTGTTGCCTTTTTTTGTTTTCCCTTCTTTTCCCTGTCTTTTTTTTGTTTTTCAAGCTGGAAGCTCTGAATCAATTCAGTCAATTTTCCTGCTAGCACTGCTCTGAATCGCTCAGGATCCCCGTTCCTTTTCCTGGTGTCTTTTCTCGTGGAGCTCTCACCTTTTTGCAGCGACGCTGGTAAGATGAGAGCTGCACGTAGAAATAAAGCTGCAGATTCAGTTCTTGAGCTGGATTAAGCAGCACGGTGATGTTTTAGGCTATGCCACCCGAAGAAGCTGTTCCCTTCTTCCTCCATCGCACACTTACAAATTTGCTAACATTTTTTTTAAGGAAGCCTTTTCCTGCTCTGCAATGGGCTGGCATCTCCACGTGCTGCAGGAATTGGTGTCCCGTTTTCCATCCTTCCCTTCTCTCGCAGTAACAGCCACACCAGCACCGGGTTCTTGCTGATCCCGTGTCCGTGGCTTGGCAATTTTGTGTGTTTGTGAGCAAACACAACTGCTCATTTTGCTCTGCTGGGCTTAATATCTTCTGTGAACACCTCAGTCTGTGGCTGCAGGAGAGGTTTTGGTGCAGAAACTCCTTAGACCCACAGCCAAGCATTTTGCCAGCTGTTCCACGCTGGGTTTGTTTCCCCAAAGAGCTCCCAACCCCTCGCCTCCCTCTGACGTTTGAATAAGCTAGAAGCTTTCATAGATTAAGAAATCAGCTTTTAAGAGGTCCTTTTCTTTTTGCATAGCTTATTTTGCCATTGTATTTGTGCTCTTTAATTTTGCAGAGCTGGAAAATTTTTCTCTTATTCCTTGAAAATCTGCTGCTGAGGGGGGTGCGTGTGTACGTGAGCGTTTGAAGCCTTTATTCATCGCTGGTGTACTGCTGGCTTGGAGCATATAAATACATCTTTTAAGCAGTTACCTTGCCACCCCCGAGCTCGTAATACTTCGAGCTGTTCCTTTTTAATTTCCTTTTTCACGCTGTTTCTCTGTGCCTGTAAGAGTTTTCCTCCTGCTCCCACAGGGGTGCGGGGTTTGGGGCTCCACGGGGCTGCATCACAGATCCTGAACGCTTCAGAGGCTGGGAGCTGAGGCACCTTCTGGAGCTGTCCTGCCTCAAACCCAACAATTTGGGAACCTGAAGCCTTAGCTGTGGGGCATCTCGTCTGCGTGAGGGTGCCAGCAGCGTCTCTGTGAGGCTGGTTTTGCTCCCAAGCGCGTGGCACTCGAGGTGTTCCCAGCAGGTACGTGCCTGAACTCCTGGGGATGGCTCCTTCTGCTCTCACTGGGTTCAAGGAGCCTCCGGGATGGTTTTTCAGCCAGAGCAGCTCCTCCAGCTGGCTTTTTGGCTCTCCTTCTTTTCTGAGAGCTCGTTGGAGGCAGCGAGCTGGCTGGGTTATTTGTGGGGTGCTCCCCGCTCCGATGCGAGGATGCTCTGTGCTCCTGTCTGCTGGAATTTCCTCCCTCCCCTTCCAAATTGGTTAATTAGCACAGATCATTAGCTCTGCTGTGGGGTTGGCCTTAGGGCTGGCAATTTGCTCGGGCAAACACGCTGCTTTGTGCTCCTCCAGTCACTCAGAGCCAAAGGGGCTGGGCAGCAGGCGAGCAAATCCTCGTTTCTGCTGCTTCTCGGGGTGGTTATTGGCACCAGCTGGGGGTGAGGCTGTGTTTTGGGGTTAAAACCCCAAAAGCCCGGTGCTTTTGGGGTTTTAAACTGCGTGCAGCAGTGAAGGAAAGGTGAATATCTGCAGAAGTGGCTGCACTCTTCCTGAAATCCGTGTGCTTTAGCAACCTGTTACTGGAAGTTTTACAATTTTTTAATACTTTGCTTCTGGCCTGGGCTCTAGCGGGTGGTGAAGCTGCTGGTGCTGTTCCTGGTGCCAGTGGGGAGAATGAAATGAAGCCTGGGAGCATTGTGCATGGGGAGAGGCTCTTAACAGGGCTTCAGACCGTGGGGGACAGAAGTCACCTCAAGCCCAGACGTCCCCACAGTCGCTGCTTTGCTCCCCGTGCCAAAAGGGAGCTGCAATATCCTCGTCCTCTTCTCTGTTCCTCTCCCTGAACCTGCTGATGGTTCACGTGCAGCCCAGAGGAGCTCTTTGCCCTTTTCTGATCAGGATTAATTCCTTGCCTCTCTTCCTGCACTAAATAAAGCCCCGAACATCGCTGCACCTCGTGGGACGTGGGGCTGAGGATGCTGCTGAGCTCTGTGTGGCTTTCTGAGCTCAGGCAGGGCTCTTGGAGCCAGCACAGCAAGTCTCCTCCTTAAAATCAGCCCGTGAGGTTCAGAGACGTGCCAGGTCTTCCATAAAAGGTTTCAGAGAAGCGGTGCTTTGCTTTTTTTAACATTTCTTTCGCCGTTCAAGGGGAACGGAAAGGGAAAAGCTGCCTGTCAGGAGCGTTTTTTTTCCCTTCTCTGCTGAGTCACGACGACTTCCAGGGTAAGGTAGGCGCCTGGGAGCACGGAGGCAGCGTTTTGGCCGGTGCACGGAGCTGTGGACTTTGCTTTCAGGCTGATGTCTCAAAGCTCAAACGCAAGAGCAGCGCTGATGGGAGCGGTGAGATGAGGAAGGGAATGAATCTGGGCAGAGGCAGCGATGCCAAAATCGAGCCAGGGTCCCAGATTTTTTTTTTCTTAATTGATAAGAAGCAGAGGTTGCTTGATTTCTTGGGTGTGAGCTTCCGTGGTAGGTGTAATCCTCTAGAACGTGGTGCCTGTTTAAAGGAAGATCTTTTTATTATTTTATTATATCCTTAGTATTGCCTTTGTTAAGCTAGCTTCCTTCCTGCGTTGTCAGAAACTAGAAAGCATAAAGACCACTTGAGCCATCTTCCTGATCCATTTCTTTCTTCCTCTCTCTGCTTAGGAGAGCCTCAGACCCCAGAGGATTAAAACCTGAATTTGCTAGAGGAGCAGAGCCCCAGGGAAGGCTGGCAGAGGTGTCGGTGCCCTCCTCAGCTGGCCTTTTCCTGCCAGCATCGTGTGCTGCTTCACCTGTGAGCTCGTGGCTTTGAGGTCCCGAGTGAATTTACCCGTGGCTGCTGCTCGGAAACCCCTCGTGGGGCTTTCCTGGGTAAGACGTTGCTGTAGGGAGAAGTTTCTACTTCGTGCTCAGCTTCTTTGGTAAGGAGCTGGGCCCTGGATTAAGGCTTTGAGCTCACAGGCTGCCTTGCTAATCGTGTGTTAAGGGCGGGTGGAGGTCTGCTCGCCGTGAATTCCTTGTGTCAATGGGTCTTCTGGACCCATTTCTTTCACAAATCAGAGAGATTTCTTTTTCCCTTTCATCAAAACGACGGACCCCTGCAGAGTCAGGGTCCCCCCCGGTGTTTTGTGCCTCTGCATCCTTCTGAAGCAGTGGAAGAAGATGCAGTTGGTAGGGGGTGTCCGTGGGGTGCCTTGCAGCTCTGCCTCCCAACACAGCTTCTCGTCAGGTGGCTCACCCGTCCTCTGCCTCCTCGTGCTGCTTTTCTTCCCTAAAAGGTTCATAAAGGTGGGAGAAGCTTCACAGCTTGGAGTCAGGACTCAGATTTGATGTCAAGCGCTGTTGCTTCTGCTTGCATCTCGCAGCCCAGCACCTCTGGGGGGGTCTTTGGGCTGTAGGAGGTCGCAGGGACCCGAAGAGGCTTTTTGGGGCTGGCAGAGCAATGAACCCCAAGGGCTTGAATGCTCCTTACACCGAAATGCAGGAGCTCAACTTGCTCGTGCTGGGGACGTGCTGCTTGTGTTACTGATCTCCTTCTGCTGCGCTGCCCTGGGTGCTCGGAGAAACGGTCACCTCTAGGTGGGATCCATCCGAAATGCTGGATGTCATTGCCCTTCCTTTGCATTTAAGTGCTAGAAAAACCCCAATCAGAGCTTTCCGAGATCCTGCCCTCTCATGCAGGGCCGTAGGAAACATCTCTTTAGGAAGCAAAGCAAGAGCAAAGCCAGGCGGGGGGATTATCTTGGTTATCACTCCTGCAGCACAGCCAGACCGCTGCCAGGCGTGGCTTTCAGCAGGGTTCCTCTGGCCCTCCGAGCTGGAAATGCTTCAGGAAGAAAGGGATGTTTACGGTCTGGATGCTGATTTTTGGAGTTGGCTGATTTGCCCCAGACTTTAGGGATTTTGGTTCAGGTGTGGGTTTGTCTCGTGGTCGCTGGAGGTCTGCATGGCAGGCTCCGGTGACCAAAAATGCTGCCTGCTAGCACCCGGCTGGTGGAATAAAAATAAGATAATAAATGAATGACACAAATGTTCTGGGGATGAGCCAAAGCAGGTTTGTAATACTTACATGTGGATGGTTCATCCGGGTCTGCCTCTTGCTGCCCGCTAGCAGCACTTGTAGTGAAATCATATTAAGAACAAGATTTTGGTTCTGAATTTATAAATTGACAAAAAAAACCTCACAAAAAGTCACAACAGAAACCCAACAAACAACAAAAAACCCCAAACAAAACCACAAACTCCGGTGGTTTTTCCTATTTGCTCTGCAGCGTGCTGCTCCTGCTGCTTTTCTCCTTGGTTCGGGAGCAGCAGCGAAAAGTGCCCGGCCCTTGCTGGGGCCGTGCCACGAATTGCTGCGTGCCAGGCGGGCCCTGCGAGCACTTTGTTCTGGAGAGGATTCCAAAATAGGCGCTGGAAGGGAACCCGGTAGGTGGCACATCCACAGGAGGCAGTGAATACGCCAGGAGGTTTGTGGTTTTTTTCTTTTTTTTTTTTTTTTTTTTTTTTCTAAAAGCTTCGGACACTGTTGTAGATCACCGTGGAAAGTGAACTCTTTTGCAATAAGTAGGGGGAATAATAGGGGAAAATAAAAAACCAAAACCCAAAAAACAACACAAACCAAACACAGTCCTTTCATGGACCTGCTGCACTTAATCATTATTTGTCCCACTTCCTTATTTCTAGTTTTTAAACTAAATACGTGCAAGTCCGAAGCAAATAACAAAATATTCTTTCCTGGGAAAGTTGATGTAATTAATTCCTCTCTGATTCTCCCAAATAATTGAGATCCCTGTGAAATAACAAAGCACTGCTTCATTTCAAGCTTATTTTCCTTAAAAAGAGCTGTTTTGGAGAGACGGGGATGAGGCCAAATGCACTTTGGGCTCGTTTCTTCTGTCCTTGAACTGATCCGTGCCTCGTCCCGAACAGGATCTCACTCGTGCGGGTGGGGAGAATTCCTGCAATTCCCTTTTTCCTGAGCATTTTTGGTGCTGATGGTCAGAGCTGTCTGGTACAGATCCGTTTGAAGTCCAGGATGCTCGTTGGCATGTGAGGTTATTGGGCAGCGCTCCCATTTTGACGGGAAGCTATAAATGATGGAAATAAGAGACAATTTGGTTAGCAGGGCAAAATATGAGGGACGTAGCTGCTGCAGAGCCTGTATGCAGCCGAGTAGCATAAATCTTTAATCGTTAAGAGGCAATAATAACACAGCCAGCTTTAATTACACGTGTGGCTGAAGCTGCAGAGCAAGGGTCGGACGCGGCGGCGGGGAGAGAAAAATAAATGGAAGCTGGAAATCAAAGCAGGAAGCGCAAAATGAGATCGCGTTTGGCTCAAGCCAAGTGACTCTTACTGGAAAAATAACTCGTCCTTGCTGAGCGTTTGCCTGTGCGCACAGAAATGAAGCTCCCTGTCGAGGGGAGAGAAAATAATCCCAAACCAGGAGCTGTGATGGGAGCCGAGCCGATGGGGTCCTGCCAGCGGGGAGGAACGGTGGCGGCACGGAGCGGGTCGTGCCTTGTGTGTAAGGGCAGCAGGAGGATGCAGCTGAGATGTCAGCGGTGCCTTCTCATCGTGTTTCGAGACGGGCAGAGGATCGTGGCCCTGTTTGTGCCACCAGGCTTTCCACAAGGTGAGCAAATCAGGGAATGGGAACCACCCCCAGAGGATGAAAAGTCCGAGCCCTTCGCCGCTGGCTGACCGTGGTGATGCTCAAAGTGCAGAGAAATGCTGGCAGACATCCCTTGTGCTTCCACGTCCCGACAGAGGTGTTTCTGCTGAGTTCTGTGCTGAAATTCAGCCTGGTGAAGGCGGCTGTAGGGACAGCAGCACGGCCACCGGGCAGGTGAAGCTAAATAGGAAGCTACAAGTGGGCTGACACTGCTCTCCGTACTGAATTGCCCCCAGCATGGTTTCTTACATGCTTTTATCTATGCAAAATACACCCGTGAAGTTGAACACGAATGTGTTTTGCCCAAAGGAGGTTTCTTATTCCTATTGGAGTGGAAAATATTCACCCGAGTTCCCAGTCTGAAGAGGAGATCGCCGTCTTCTGCAGCGTGGCTTAACCGTGAGTTGCGTTATGGTGCTGTAAGGAGCAGTCCTGCAGTGGCTAGCTCAAAAAGCAGGGTGTGCCCGGCCTCCTGCATCATCTGTGTGGCATGTAGGAGTGGTTTCACAGGTGGTTTCTCACGCCTGGTATCTGTGACACGTTCTGGGGGCCCCGTTTCCTCCCATCGGTGTGCAGCTGCTGAATAAACCGACAGCCTGCAGCACTCTTATCTCTGCAGGTGATGAAAATCACATTATTTCCTGGGCGAAACAGCAAAAAACAAGAGTCAGGGCAGCATTAAATACCTCAAGGCGATTCTTCAGCTGTTGCTTGTGAAGATATTTTTCCCCCATATGATTTTAGGGCTGCAGGATGTCCGATAACACCCCTGCAGCCCGAAACTCTCCTCGTCTAAGAGCGGTGCAGCGGACGGAGACCGTGCAGGTGCTGCAGCCTGGCCATGTCTTTGGGGAAAAAGGACCGGGGCTGTCCCCGGGGTGCTGCTGCCACATCTCCTGTGAGATCTCCTCATCTTGCTGTGACCGGCGAGAGGGTTTTTGTGCGCTGCCCATCTGCTTGCAGAGAGACAAGGGGAGCGCGTGGTGACCGCTCTCACGCGTGAGCAATGGGAGCTGCTTCACGGTGGCCATCGACAGAAAACACATCTGCCCCGGTTCTGCTTCACTGCCCTGTTGCCCGGGGATGACTTCCTTCACTAAGAGGCGTGTTTGTATTAATTATTTATTAATTATTCATTTTTTTTTGGCTGTTTCTTGCAGTACGTCTCCATAAAGGGGGTGTTTGCGTCCAGTCCTTCAGCTGCTGTTGCCACTGCGGGGTTGGGTTTTGCGGTTTTCCATCAGCAAGCATCCAAAGCTTTCGAGCTATTTATTTTTTTTTTGTAACCCGTGTTTGCTCAGAGAAGGTGTAACACGAGGAACTTCTCACCAGTGTGCAACTGGCCGGGGTTTTCGGGAGGAGCTGGCTGTCTGGATGGGAAGGGATGTGACAAACAGGCGGGCTCCCTGCAGAAGCAGATGAATGAACATCACGAGAAGCCCAGGGTTAAGTTTAAGTGCCTCGAGGGCTTTGCTGGGCTCACTGGTGAGCAAACAAGGGCTTGGCAACCCCGGGGGATGAAGCCCAGCCTGTGCTTGGGGCTGTCGGGGCTCCTTGCCATCTGAAACCAGTTGGGGTGACACCGCCAGGACAAAAACCTTGGGGCTGGTGGCGGGATGATTTAAGCTGGGCTGCTCTTGGATTTTCTTTTCATTTTTCCACCACACTTCCATCGTTAGGATAAGGAGGCACTCCAAGAGCTTCCCGGGTGCTGGTGGGGTGTTTCCTCTGCTGTTAGGAGGATTTGGACACGGGCAGAGCTGTTCAGTTCTGGCACCCTGCCCCCCCTCTCCTATAACACGTATGGTTTTCTGTGCTTGGGGTGCTAAACCTCTGTGCTTTTGGTCCCTGCTGCAAGCCTTGCGTGTGAATACCTCTACTCCCTGTCTCTGATTCACACGAGGTCTGCCCAGGTCTGTGCGTGCACGCCTGGATGTTTTGGCCTCTCTCTGCAGGTGCTGAGGAGCCTGACCCCGCTGTTGGCTCAGCGCCGTGATTTCCCACGTGGGAAAGCCGCAGCCCCCGGTGCCTGTCCCTGAACTCCTCCCCGTCCCCGTTCTCAGGCTGGAGAGCCATTTTTTTTTTCACTCTTTGGACCTTCCGCTGCTCTTTAATGAGCTCTTGGCATGCTTTCGTGAGTCTCCTGAACTCAGGATGTATTTTTAGAGCCCCTTGTGCTCCAAGCCGTGCGATGATCGTCGCTCAGCCCTGAGCTTCCCTCTCCGGACCAGCTGCAAGCCGCCGATCCCCAGAGCGATTATTCCACGCAGAGACCAGGATTTGGACTTCTTTTGTTGTTTTTTTTCCCCAAGTGGGATGGAGAAGGGAGCTGGGAAAGGCTGGGGAGCTGGTTGGAGATGAACAAAAAAAATCTGGGAGCCCCCAGCGAGAGGGGGACGCGAGAGGGACGAGCCCGAGCGAGCAGAGGAGGTGGAACTCATAAATAGTCGATTGTCCTGATCTAATCAGGAGCCCTATTTTTACACATCCTGTGCTCTGTGTATGTTATTTTCTTCCTTTTTAAATCGAAAGAGCTCGCTGCTGTGTTTTTTTTTTTCTTTTTTTTTTTTTTTTTTTTTCCCTTGCCTGCTTCCCAAACAGGAAAAGCCAGGGCTTTTATTTTTTCCTCCCGAGGAAGAATTCTAAACTGCTGCTGAATGACAGGGCTATTTTGACAAGGCAGAGGTGTAAATAGACGGGAGGCCGGGCTGGGCTCTTTTCATCTTGACGTGGGACAGGGCTTCGAGAAGCCTCTTCTGCAGGACACGGCTCGGGAAGGCGCGGGGGCTGCTGCTTGCCTCCAGTGCTGGGCTGGCTCCGTGGTGAAGCATTTCCAAATTGATTTTCCTGGGGGAAATATCCAGGGGTAGGAGGGCTGGCTTGCTGCAGAAGCCAAACAAAAGTCCTGCTGGGCTGTGAGGGTGCTCCTGGCAGTGGTTCTGCTGTTGGGTATGGCCCTGAGAGCATCCTAAAAATGATGCTGCAAGGAAACAAGGCCCTGTTGTCCTCCAGCACCCTTTGCCTTCCACTTTCTCTGGCTGAAACCCTGATACAGCTTCAATAAATACATATAATATAAATATATTATATATATATTATATTTATATATAATATAAATATAATAAAATACAACCACGGAAGCACCTTGTGCCCACGGTATTTCAGGTGCTTGCCGTGGAGGAGCCTCGGAGCGGCTCCATCCGCTGTGGGAATTGCCAGGCTGTTCCGTATTGTGGTCATAAAATGGATCAGCCGGTCCCAAAAACCCTTCCTGGCCTGGAAATGCCTGGATCCCTCGATAACCACGGGGTAGAGAGCAGATTTCAGCGCCCAGCACCACACAGGACCCATCACAGCGGCCGGCCCTGCCGGCATGGCACCGGGACGGAGGCGAGAGCTTCGTGCCTGATCCCTTTGTGCTCCCCGCGTGTGTTTTCTCCTCCTCAGCTTTCCCGTCGGGGACGCCGAGGTCCTTTTGAAGCACGTTGGCTCGAGGCCTGAGCCACTGCACGTTGCCTTTTTAAAATTCCTTCTGCGCTATCAGCTGGCCGCAGCGTCCTTCCCTTCCTGCCCTCAGCCGCTTTGTTCTTGAGCGTCTCACCGAGCTGGAAGACTCTCTAGGAACCCTTGAGAGAGGTGCTGATCCCATCATTTGGGGCTGTAAGCGTTCATTTTTTTTGCTAAGAACAAAAAGCTGAAGCAAACGGAGCTGCTTGCATTGGAAGAAATCCTGCAGCTGCCCCAGCTCGGCACGAGGTGCTCGTGTGTCCCCGTGCTGCGGTGCTTTGCACGTGCTGGGTTTGGGACCCCACGCTGGCAATTTAATGTTTTTCCCCCCTTGTTTGGTGCAGCCCTTGGGTTGCAAACTGCAACTCTGCAGTGCTGGAGGCAGCTCGGGCTCGTTGCTTGTACAGGAGAGGCCTTGGGGAGCTTGTGCTGCTGGAGCCGCCCTGAACTCTTGGATTTTCTGGAGCAAACTTGAAGTAAATTTCCTAAAGCCTTTGAAGGTCTGGAAAAGGTTTATTAAGTCTGTCTTTGCTGTGTGTTGAATGCCCGTGCTGGTTGCTTCCTCTGCTGCGTCTTCATCTTTAATTGCTGCAGGAAGGTATTGTCCTGCCTCCCTGCTCCCCATCTCTCTTGGAGTTCTCATAAAGTGTTTTTTGGTTGTCCTATTAGAAACAGACGTGGTGTAAGAAGGGTGAATGTCCACGTGCGAGTTAAGGAATGAAAAGTGGAGCTGCTTCACGTGGCTCCCACATCAATTTAAAATGCTTGCTGTCGATGTGCTGATGGTGGTGCCTGTTTTGGAGGAGGCTGAGGTCGGTCCCTGCAGGAGGGCTGTGCCGCAGCCCCACGAAGGGCAGTTTTGCTGGATCTGCTGCTGGAAGAGCACCTGTAAATCCTCCTTTGCAGCAAGCCTCCTGGAGAGGACGCTTTAGGCTCTTATTTTTCCTTTAAATGCTGCTTCAGCTCGGGGTCTGCTCCTCGCAGACAGCCCGGACAGATCTCGCCCAGCGCTGCCGATGTTGCTGCCCCTGCTTGGACCAAAGCACGACAACATTCACCACCCTTTCCCCACTGTGCTTCCCTTGGCAGCCTTATAATCATATATTTTTTTTTAAGTATAAAGGAACCATTGATTTATCTCTGCTGACCTTTGCACGATGCAGACTGTAAATTCCCCACCGAAGGCCGTGGCCTTTGCTTGAGCTCGAGTACGGCTTCGAGGCGGGATTAGGCATCGGTGGAAAAGGGCTGGGATGGAAAGTTTGTCTTCCCTCTCGGTTCCTTATTACAAATGATTACTCTTCCTGCTTGTAACATCAGGAATCTGCCTTGCTTTGGCTCCCAGGTGGGCTGTGTCCTGCAGCAAAATGCTGCCTGCAGTGACACAGCGAATGGTCGGGACGGCACAAGGTACTGTGCTCCTTTATTTTCTTCTTCAAGCCAAACAGATGGCACTCCTTAGGTCACTCGTAGGGTTCATTTAGGCCTTAAGTCGGGGTTTCTGAATCGGTTTCAGCCTGTCCTTTCTCTTCCAGTTCATCAAATAGGTCCCTTGCATCAGTAATGCCACCAGGCCAGCGTTAAGCAGCAAAGCAACGCCGTTAGGATCGTGCCAGCAGCATCATCCGGGGACGGAAACTCAAAGCAGGTCGCTGTGAGCCTCTGCTGGTACTGCCTGGTCTTCGGGGGCTGATTTTTGTAGAATCATCAAGGTTGGAAAAGGCCTCCCAGGTCGTCTGGTTGTGCTGCAGGTGGTGGCTGCGTGGGTCTGGGTCCCCCTGGTTCCTGAACTGTCCCCGTGTGTGGCCGTCACCTGCGTTCCCCGCTCCTCGATGAGCGCACTGCTGGAGCAAGAATTTAATCCATTTATTGAGCAAGAGCCCACAGAGCAGGCCCCGTTGTGGTGAAGCCAATTTGTCCGTGCGGGTTTTTGTTTTGGCTTGCACAAGCTGCTTTCTTTTCCTGCCCGTCCCGGCTGATGGATGGCTCTGGAGATGAATGTCTGCGGTGGTCCCCGTCCGCCGCTCGGAACAAGCCCGCTTTGTGGCTTTGGTTTGAACTTTCAGCATGGATTTTTAATTAAGCTGTAACACAGAAAGCTGTCTAGGCTAATAGCAGCGGATGTAAATCTGAGGTGGAAGCTCCGAGTATGCTTTTGAGTCTAGTGCTTCTCGCTAAATCCTCTTAAATAACTAGCAAATACTTGGTTTTTGGGTACACGGCACAAGCAGAAACACATCCCAGATGTTTTTTGAAACCTGGTATGTTGTTAGAACAAATTCAGATCACTTTTTTATATCTATTTTTTTTAATTTCCCCTTTCTGTAGCCACTTCAGGCTGGTAACTGCAAAATCAGGAGGTGCTCTGGGGCAGGAGGTGTCCGGGGGCTGATCCCGGCCGCCTGCAGCCGGCGTTTTGGGGACGAGGACGCTTGAGGTGACCTGGTGCCGTGGCCTTGGCTCGGTTTTGCTGAGCCTCTGGTGCTGAGCCTGGTCCTTGAGCTGGTTCCTTGCTCCTGTCCTGGTGCTGGTGCCTCCTCGCTGCAGCTCCTGGGGGCTCAGGGAGGATTTCCAAGACCACAAAAAGGGCTGTGTCTGTAAATCCAAGCAGCACGATCACTTCTGCTTCACTGCTTGGGTGCAGGAGTAAAAAAAAAGCTAGGAAATGGTTATTCCCATGTGTTAGTGTGCCATATATTGGCCGTCCGCTTTTCCTTTAGGGTTTAGACCTGATCTTGACCATCTCCTCTGAATCTGACCTGGCAATGTGAAAATTTAGGGTTTCCTTTGGTGCCATCAAGTGGCAAAATGCAGTAGTGGTGCCTGGTGGAGGTGATGAGGGATAGCAGAGGCTGCGAGCAGGAAACATCCCTCCTGCTTGAGGGTGCAGGGAGATCACAGGGGATGTGTCTTTGTATGGGAAGGACGAGATCTAGGGATGGCAGGGATAATTTCTCATCCACAGAGAGGCTGTGGAGGGTGTAACGGGTTTCCTTCTGTTTCCATCTGATTCCTGGCCTTCTCATTAATCTCAGGCACTTATATGCTTACATCATTTGCTCCTAAACATGCTCTAAACACTTAATTAATTTATTTTATGAAGCTTTGATGAGCTGCTCAGGTATGTTGGTGCACGCCCAGCGAGTGGATGTGCTGAGAAACACAGACTGAACCTGACTTTCCTTTGGCAGCAGCTGCCTCGAGCGAGTCCATCACATTTTAGCCCATAAAAGACATCCCCTGTTCTGTACCTTTCTCTTTCCACTCTATTAAATATTAAATTACCTTCACAGACAGAAGCAGAGCCCGTTTGATTGCTTCCTGCTCTGTGCCAGGACCTGCCTCACGTATCACCCTGCTGAGGGATGGAGGTTTGTCACCACTTCACTTCATGTTTGCTGCTTCGTGGACCAAACCCTTGATGTTTTTCAGTCCCAGTTTTCTCATTTGAGTCCGTATTTGTATACCGAATCCTGAGGACGGTATTTTTCCAGGAGAGCATCAGCAAGGAGTTAATACTGTGACAAATCCTTTTTTTCTTAAGCCTGAGCTGTGGAGGCGGCTGAGCTGTCTCGATAGGGGTAAAACGAGAACTTCAAAAGGGGAAAAAGAATCACCTGGAAGCAGACGCACAAGGCTGAAGCCCCAGAGGTGCTATTTATGCACATTGCAAAGCTAGGTAGGAGAAAAACACTGCTCCAGAAGCCTGCCCAGCCTCCCAGAGAGGCACAGCAGCAGCTCCTTCAGGAGATTGTAAGTGATGTACCCTGTGCTGCTTGTGGTAGTCACGTATGAGCTCCTTCCCTTCAAAAACAGGTAAGAGGTTCAGGATCTTCCTGCGCCAGAGCTGCTCCGTTTACAGGGGATGAGCAGCACCATCAGCCTGTCCAGTCCCAGCGTTGTGGGCTGCTGGGTTGGGCAGGCTGCTGGTTTTTGAGCTGGGCCAGGATGGGAAGAGCAGGGCGTGCGCTGAGAGGCACGGTCCTCTGACAGCCCGTGCTTTTTCCTGTGTGGCTCAGGATTAGTTAAATGTTGTCAGTCACCAAATGGGATTTTTGGACAACTGGCTTCTTTCTTTCAGAGCACTTCTTGGCTTTGTGCATTAGGAATATTTGAAGGACAGAACGCCTTTGCTGTCTTTAGTTTGTAGAAAAAACCTGCTGCTGCTCTGTCTTTACAGCCCTTCAGCCCAGGCGTGCGTGCTGGGCTGTGTGCTGTGCTGCATCCCCCCCTGGTGCGGATGCCGTGACAGTCTGAGAGCGTTTGACCTCTCGAGGAGACTGATAATGAGGGGCTGCGTGTCCTTCAGCCACGGCCAGATCTGCTCAGGGTTCTGATAAGCACAGCTCGTGAAGGCTGTGCTGCAGAGGCAGTGCTGCAGGCACGCTGCCTCGCTCTTGCCACTACCCTCTGGGTGCTGCAGACCTCCAAAAGGAGAGGTAGGCTGGGTGGCTGGGGACCTCTAACCTTGTAAAGCATCATAATTAAAAAAAATAATAATAAATCCATGCCCAGAACGTGGCTGTTGGGTTTATGCAGCCCTGAGCTGCACGATGTGCTCGCCCATCACAGCCCCAAAACTCAGCCCCTCGTTTAGGTGCCTGCCACCCCCTGAGGGTAAATGTTCCCCAGCTGGGGCGAGGGGATTGAAACCTCAGCGCCCTTCTGAGGGAAAGAGAAAGTTGCTCGTGGCAATTAGAAGGTAGAAGTGGCAATTAGAAGTATAGAGAGTGCAAAATGTGTTGTGTTGTAAAGCTATTTTGAAAAATGTTCGTGTGTTGCTCGGATAAATTCCCGTAACGCTTGCAGTGATGCGTCCCAAACAGCTCCTGAGCTGCAGGAAACGTCTCTGCTCTTCCACCGAGTGCTGCTGCTGAGGCTCTGGGGGGTGCTGAGCTGCAGGTACCTCTCTCCATTTCTCACAGCACAGGGGAAACGCTCAAGCACCAGATCCCAGGACTCTGCGCAGAGACAGCTGTGGGGTTAGAGTTGTTTTTACCTCCTGGGGTCCTGCTGGGGCAGCTTTTCCCTCTCTCCTGGCCTTTCTGTAAGTAGAAATAAATTCCCAATGGCACGGATATATTTTAACTGCTCAATCTTTTTCCCTGCCAGAGGGTAACAGCCCTTAATTTGCTGGCCCTGTCCCTTGCCTCCCCCTGCAGCTGGTGGGGTGCAGTGTGGGGAGTGAAAGCAGCCTGTGCCTGCTGGCAGCAGAGGTCAGCGTTATCAGCTGTTGATAAATACTCAATTCACTGGCTTCAAAAACAGATGCTTAATCCCAATACGTAGCTTTTATGTAGGAACTGACATCCCAAACCTTAGCTTTGGCTTTCTTCAGCAGCTTGTGCTTCGATCCAGGTGTTAATCCCGATCAGCATGCTGTAGGCTTTGCTTACAGAGATGAAAAAAGGATTTTTTTTTTTTTTAAGGCCCTTGAAGAGCATTGTTTCTGTTCCTGAAGGGCATGGTTTTCCACAGGGTTAAGTAAAAGCCTTGTCTTGTCGGATGGCTTTACAGAATCACAGAATCCAGCTTTACCTGCACGATGGAAGAGAAGGGAAAGGAGACTTTCTTGCCAGTTACGCCTGCTGCCTTCCCTGGATCAGATCTGCAGGGTGTGCTTTGGGTAGCACTGAGCTTTGCTTGGCTACAGCTCTGCTTATCTGTTAGGGTTGGATATCAGAGAGGAGCTCAAAGACCTAAATGCAGCCCTTTTCACCTTTACCCACAGAAAGGAAGCCAGAGATGCTTTTTTTTTCATTTTCCTGCTGCTGTTTTGGGACTGCCACTGGTGCACCTTGCCTCCCTGGTGGGATTGCAGCCCTTCTGCACTGTATTGGCTTCCCCTTCTCCCTAGCTCAGAGCTGCCAGCCCCTCGGTGATCCTGCTTTGGGTGCCGCCAGGTTCCTGCAGGACCACCAGGAAGCCTCTGGTGGTGTGACAAAGCTGGGCAGTACCCCTTCATCACCCAGAAACGTTTTGAAATTTATTTATGAAATCCCTTTGCTTTCTTTCAGCCCTTTACTCGAGTTTGTAAAAGCACAAACCAGCTAACAAAAACTGTAAGTTTGCTTTCAGGATAAAACCTCCAATTCCACGAAGCGGTCTAGTATATCGTGGAGAAGACCCCACAGTTTCTTTTGGGGGTGCTTGTGGTTGTGTGCAGCACCCCAAGAGAGTTGGGGCAGCCTGAGGTCTGCTCAGGCTCATCCTTATCTCCCCTCCCGTGCTTCGGGGCTGGTCCCCTGTGCTAGCAGAGCCACCGCCTGCCCACATCCCCTAGCAGCGCCCTCCCAGATTGAATGGCACGGCTTTCAAATGGCCAAAAAAAACCCCAAAAACCCAAACCAGGTTTAATTAGCATTAAAACTGGGATAATGAACTTCCTTAAATAGAGAAAAGCAACTGAAAGAAAGCAATCAAGCTGGATAAAATCCACAAACGTGGCCTTGTAGGGTGTAAAGGGCAGCAGCAGAGCTGGGTCGAGACCTTCTAATTTCTGCTGTGTGGGGCAGCAAATGGTGCCCGGCCCCTGAGGACCCCGGGGACCCCTTTTCCATCACCATATTTTGGACCTGGGGGCCCTGTCTCAGGACAGGCAGTGCCACACTTCCCTCCTTGTGAATGGAAATCTATTTCAGTGTGTGCTTAGCTCAATTGAAGCCCAAACAAGCACAGACTTCACTTCTCGCTGTGATTTTGTAAAACAAATGCAGACCAAATGTTTCTCTCTGAGGCAATGGGGACGGCTTATTTCGGTGCGTGGCTGAGAGCTCCCTGCTCTGGCAGCTATGTGGGACTGCTGCTGGGGCTGGTTTAGCTCCTCGTCTCTCCCTTGCTAAGAGGAAAAAATAATCATTCATTTGCAGTGATCAAGCAAGATTGATGTATGCCACCAGGTCACTGGCACCTATAAAAATCATGACATGAGCAGGTACCTCGTTAAAGACCGACCCCTCTGCCTTGCTTAGCTTTTATGTGCAGAAGTCTCATTTTCCTAATTTTCTCAGGGCTATCACACTTAAAGGGATGGAGAATCACATCCTTAGGTCATGTGCTGTAAAGCACCACTGTTGGCTGACTTCTTTTTTCCCCCTCCCCAAAAATCTTTGGTTCATGTTGGAAACTGTCCCTATACGGAATGGGTTGCTTCGTTGCCAGATAAGAAAAAGCCCAACCTTAAGTTCGCTGAAATTAATTGTAATTAGTAATTAGTTGAAATGGGGAAATGCCCTCCTGATTAGTGAGCCTTCCTGGGCAGCCTGGGCTCGTTATTGCAAGCACCAGCCTAGGAAATCAGCGCTGGGGCAGCCTGCTGCTGTGTTACGCTGCCTCCCTCCTGCACGGGAGCTGCTGTACGGGCTGGAGGATTTGGGGTTTTGGGAAGGGACCTACACGGCTCAGAGTCCAAGTGTCTGACCACTGCAGGGCCGACCAGAAGTTAAAGCGTGCTCTCGAGGGCATCGTTATGGGGAGAGGAGGACTTTTGGTGGCCAAAAAGCAGAAGCAGTCTGGGATAAACCACTTGTGTTTGCTGCCCACGAGCTGCATTGCTGTTTAATCAAGTCTTACTGCATTTCCTCGAGTGCTTACTGTTCAAATGACAAGCCCTGGTGGTGTCGGCATCCCGTGGCTGTTTTTACAGGGAAGCATTTAATGATAGCATCTTTAATGTACTCTGTTCTATCGTACTAACCTTCCCCTCAATCAGATTAATTAAGATTTTCTCCTCCTTTGCCAAGCTCTTTGTGTTTTGTTTGCTAGCAGCGTTATGGACAGGAGGAGAAGCGACCTGGTTCGCGGTCCCAAATTTTTGATGCCTTCCTACGGTGAGGTTCAAGCTTCCTTGGCTTCTGCTTGCCCTCGGGGTTGGAAGCGCTCCGATTTCTGGCACCGCCGTGCCTTGTTGTGTGGCCACAGGCGTTGCACTTAATTCTTCCATGCCTGCAATTTGGCAGCATGCAAAATGTGCACGGTGCTTCCCTTCAGGGGGAAATTGAGACAGATCGGAGTTCGCAAGGTATTCTGATAGCTTCTGATAAAAGGTAGTGTTTAAGGGTTATGCAGCTGGTTTAGGTTCTTGTTTTGATGTGTACATGATTGCAGAAGTATTCTGGTGATCTCAAAATAAATACAAATGTTTGGAGAGATCCTTTGTAACGTTGTGCTTCCAGGAACACTGCTCTGGAGGTGCCTCTGCAGACAGGAACGGAGGCTGCCCTCCTCCCTTCAGCACGGTGAGGTCTTGTGCAAGCGTGATCATAGTTCATGATCACTATTCCCAACCTGTTCTTGGTAACCCCACTATTCAGGTTTCAGTAGCCTGAGCAAACTTTCCTCTCGCTGATCCTGTGTCTGGCTTCGAGTCTGACAAAAACCCGCTGCAGTCGGAGTCGGGAGCGCTCGTCAGCGTGAAATACGTGGCCGCAGCCTCCCTGTGTGCTGAGTTCAACTCCAGGCCTTCCAGATAATGAAGCTGGAATGGCTTTGGGTCGCCTGGGTGCTGCAGGGCTCATGCCGCATGGTTTGACAGCTGCTGTGCTGCGTTTTGGGGCTGCTCTGCTGCGTTTTGGGGCTGCTGAGCTGCAGTGCAGTTCAGCCCTCGCGACACAGGGTGGCGGTGCCAATTTAAAAGTCTGGTGGCCCAAAACCAGGGATGGTCTCGGGTTTGGTTTGCCCTCGTCGGAGCCGTGGTGCTCTGGTGGCTCTGAATGACCTTGTTCTGTGTCTGTTTCTCCCCAAGCTTTTCCCCTCCTATCACCCAGATGGCGTTTGTGCAAGAGCTGCTGAGAAAGCCCCCGGGGAGGATTGCTGCTGGGGAGCCCCCTGAATTTCTGGCAGTGGTTAACGCACCCTCGTGCTTGGTATACACGACTTCACATCCTTCAATCCCTGGTTTTGATCTTCCTCTTGACTTAAATCTGCTCTAGATGCTGCTGGCAGAGCACCCCCAGGCAAGGACTAGCTGACCACGTACTGGTACGGCCTGAACTTTGCTGCTTCGGGGGAGCGTGGGTGGGGTGGCTCGTTTCAGCCAAGCCCAGCCACAGCAGCAATCTCATTTCCCAAATGTTCTCTTGGATGCCCATCTCCCTCTGGCTTCCCTGTCATCCTGGCCTGTCTGTGTCACCCGGAGCTGTCACGTCTCCATCCACACCTTGCCCTAAAGCCCTTTCAGGCTTCACGCCAGATCAGGAACAAAATGTTTTTGATGTCTCATGGTAATCTTAATTCCCCGTACCTGGGGACAGCCTTTGGGCACCTAGGGGCCATTTTTGTTGCTGGTTTGGCTTTGGTAAGGTTGGTTTTGATGTTGACAGAGGTCAACAGAGGTCCTTGCAGTTCTTGGCCTGGTGCTGCCTGTTCTGTTTCGTGTCTGCTGCATTCAGCTCTTGTCAGCACATCTTGCATGGGTCGTGTTTAATTTGTGCTGCTGTTGGCTAAATCGGAGCCTGACAGGGAACTCAGAGCGTGCTTTCTCCTTGCTCCTCCATCTCTTCCAGCACTGCTGACCCCACGGCCTTTTTATTTTGCCATCCCCTGCAGCTGGATGGCTCGCAGGCCTCTGCTTGGGACCGAGCAGTGCTCTCCCCTCCGGCCCCATCCCATAGCCTGCAGCTCTCTCCAGGATGAAAACGTGGCAGGAGAAGAGCCCCTACAGGCTTACAGGAGCAGCTGGACTCAGCTAAGTCAGGGTCATTCATCAGGCTGTGGCCACACAGCCCGGAGGAGCTGGAGAACATCTACACGATCTCTCTCAAGCCTAAATCTATCTGGCTGGGAAAGGCTGAGCCAGCCTGTGCAAATCAGCACTGTGCAAGAATTACTGACAGAAGGGCCTCCCACTGCTTTTTTTTCATCTGTTTGTGGTGGTCACTCGAAGCAATCCTCCTTGTAAGCCTTTTTGTAGGGCTGGGGAGAGTCTGAGTGACTGACTCCCTCTGTAGGAAACCAGCGGGATGCCTGGTTCAGGGAAAAAAATATATTATAGGATGGTGTTTATGCAAGGTTTAAGGGGGCTGATTTTATGGCTGTGTGCTGTTCTTTAGCTGAATTATAGGATGTCTGTAGGCAAGTCGTTGGGTACTTGTGATATCCACCTCTGTGTGGCTCTTCCTCGTGTTAGAATTGTTATGTGACCCTAATTAACCAAGGACATAAGTGCCTGAAGTACTGGAGGTGATGTGCTTTCACTCTGGGAAATTACTTCCCAGTGTTTGGACGTCTTCTGATATTTTGTTGTAGTGATCTGTTATCGTTGAGGCACGAATATGTGCCATGAATATATGCCAGAATAAGCAGAACTACATCTTCTGGCTCCTTGTTGCTTCCCTCCCAAGCGTTTAAAGCCTAATATTAGCTTCTTTTCCTCCAGCTGAGACCCAGGGATTGTAGCTGTGTGCACAAAGAAACTGCAGGAAACCTGAGGCTCACAACAGCCCCCAAAATGGGACAGGTTTTGTGCTCAGCTCCCTGTCACCACAGGAGGTGGGATGAGAAGGGGAAGGGACGCCTGCAGCAGTTACCAGCCCACTTTGGTGGTGCCTCTCTTATGGTCCTTGTTGCAAGATATTACAGTAGTGGTGCTAATCCTGGAATCATTAGGTTGAGCACCTGGTCCAAGTATCCCCCTACAACCAATATTACCCACTAAATAATGTCCCTAAGATGGCCTTAAGCAAGTTTAAAGCTGTCCGTGATGCCTCTGGGTTCCATCTCTAAGGGTACCTGGGCTTGGACATCTTCCTAATGTATTTGACAAAGCTGTGGGACTCTCAGAGGTGTTGAGTTCCTACAAATCCCATGAAGGCAGATGCTCCAGGGGAGCAGAAGAGCCTACAGGTGAACAGATTTTGTGCCTTGCCTGCTGCTGGAAATGGCATGGGCAGTGTAAAAGCTCTTCTCAGAGTTGCTGTGTTTGGGAAGAAGAGGAAGAAGTAAAACAGAATGAAGGGCAGGACCCTGGTGTGAGAGGTGCTGCGGGATTCCCTTGCTACCCCGTGTCTGGAAGATCACAGAATCATGAAGGTTGGAAGAGACCTTCAAGATCAGCTGAACAGTCTTTAAAAACAAATCGTTCTTAAGTGGCAAAATGCAGGAAGACCTCAGACTTGTGGAAACAAAACCAGAAGCAAACCAGACTTCGTTCATCAGTGCTTTGTGCAGGAACTGTGAACTGCAGGGCTGCTGCTGCTGTTAGAGGCATTAGAGGAAGTAAAAAGAATGGAAAAAAAAGAGTTACCTGAACAAATCAGTCTTCATTTCTGGTTGCTGTCTTGCAATTATGAGTACTGACCTCCTTGAGGAGCAGAAGCTAGCATCGTGTAGATGTAATGGTTGGCGTGGCGTTGGGCACGGTCACTCCTGTAATTTGGGCTCTTGCTGCCTGGGGGGTTGCTCCTGGCATTTAGGTAGGAAAGGAATAAAATGTTCAAGTTGGTTCACATCCTTCTTCTTTTCCCCTGGGAGCTGTCCTATCTGGACCTTTAGAGGGAGATTTTTCTTTGTCTCCTAGATTTCACATTAAACTATTTTATGGGGCTTGAAAGGATATAGCCATTACAATACCAGAGTGATTTGAAGTGTTTATATATATGTGTGTATATATATATTTACATATATTATTATATTATTTATATATATTATTATACATATATGTGTGTATATATATATTTGGGTAAAGAAAAGGCATGGCATTGGTGACTGACCACTTGGTGGAAAACACTCCCAGAATTGCAGACTACCTGAGCTTGGCAAGGATCTCTGGAGATTTTCTAGTCCTGTCCCTTGCTCAAGCAGTGTCACCCAGGGCGGGTTGCTCAGGACCGTGTCCAGGTGGGTTTTAGGGGTCTTCAGGGATGGAGACACCTGAACATCTATAGGGAAACCTATTTCAGTGTTTCAGCACCATCATAGTAACAGCTCTGTGCATGCTTTTAATTTAAAAAAAAAAAAACACAAATCTTCAGTGGAATTTCTTGTGTGTTTTTGCTCTCGGTGCCTCTTGTCTGGCCACTGGGCACCACTGGGAAGAGTCTGGCCCTGCCTTTCCTGCCACCCATCAGATGTGTGCTCTCCAGAGGCTCCACGTGGCTGTCGAAGAGGTGACCTTCATTGTCCCCAGCACCAGCTCCGGGGGACACACCACTGCACGTGGTCATCGTCATCGCGTTGCACAATATTTGAGCCAGCAGCGTCTGCTCTGTTCTCCTTGGGGTTAGCTGTGGAGCTCTGTTGGGTGAGGAGAAGACTGGACGCACCCTTTTACGTGGCAAGATGTATTCCAGTGTGTGCTCTGTGACACATCTGTATGTCACAGGCTGTGAATTTTCACTCTTGTGCCTATGTTGAGCAAGACAACACGTCTGGGTAGGGTACGTAGCGCTGAGCAGGGGCCAGCTTGGAAGCATCCAGCTGGAGAGGGAAAATCCACGGCTTCCCTGCTGGTGTCTGCCACGGGCTCTGGAAGCACGCAGACAAGTGCTGTGCCTCTGGTCTGTGCTGAATTCATTTGGTTTGGGATTGCAGTCATCGTGCTGTCGGGCTTTTCTGCCCTCCCTGCACGAAGCAGCTCCTTGGTACCTGATATGGGTGATACGGGTGTGGGTGGTTCTTTAAAAATATATCTATTTATGGGATGTACTTGCGTCTAGTAATTAAATTGCTTCTCAATCTTCCTTCTGAATAAGCCAGGTGGAGAGGTCTCAAAGCATCATGCCGTGTCCAAGGCACTTTTTCTAGCCAGTGATCTTCTGTAGTCACCTTTAGGCATGTTCCGGGACTCGTGCCCCTCTGGGATTTGCACGTTCACTGCTCTGGAGCTGGTATTTCCATCGTGTGAGTTCCCAAATAAAGGTAACCCACCGTGCAGCGGGTTAAGATCTGCTTTCCCCCTTCAGAAGTCATCAGAGCGAGAATCAGCCGGAGCTGGAGCTTCGTGCCCCGTTACGAGCAGCACATCTGATGGCCATCTCCTCCCCGACCCCGAGCACGTCCCCTCGGCCCAGCCTCAGCCTGCTCGAGGCTCGACGTGCCGCAACGCCGCCGCGGGCGCAGCACAAGGGAGGTTGGAACATTTGTGGTGGCTCGGAGTCCACATCCTCCGCTGCTTGTGGCTTTGTGTCTGCCCCCTGATTTCGACACTTCTCCCAACAATAGTACATGTGGTGGAAACGTTGGGGGACTTCCTGCGAGCGAGCGCGACGAGGGTGTATCGTTAGATTTCCTCCTCTCCAAATTGTGTTGTTTACAGGCGCTGTAAGGATGATTCATCTCCCTCTTAATGTCAACCAGCTTGGACGGGGCGAAATTTATCTTGCTGGGTTCTCGCTAGCATTCCTACCCTACACATGGTGCGAATCAAGTGTCCTCCCAACTTGAAAGAGCTTGAGAGAGCCGGGCCTGCTGACGCATCGCTTTTGTTCTTGGGGGAATTGTTTCCATTGTGCTCGCAGAAGAAGGAGGGAGGTCGAAAGCTCTGCTCGTGGCCAGTTCTCTCCATCTTCGCCTCAGCTGGGGGCGTTCGTGCTTGCTCTGGCTGCTCTGCCTTGCCTGGCTTGGGGTCGCTCCTTACGCTTCCTGGCTCGTCTGGAGGCTGAGCGCTAATTTGTTCAAGCTCTCCCTCTCCGTGTCTTTTATCGTCTGAGAGTCGTTCTTTAATAGGGACATTATAGCCGAGTTGTTCCATTATATTTTTCAATTAGGGTAATTATTCCTCGTTTCCTTCGGAGTCTTGCTGGCACAGAACAGCTATATCCTACCCCGGAGACGGCTGTGGCTTTATGGTGGCTCCGTTTTTCCACTAACGTATAGTCCCAAAGTCTTTGTTGTCAGAAATGAACGCTCAAGGAGGCTTTAGAGCATTTTATAACCAAAGACCTGATCTTGTACAAATGAAGGAAATGGGAATTTGTCTGTTGCCGTCAGTGAAAGTGGAGTTGGGTTCTTTGAAGTCCTAAAAAAAAAAAAACCACAACAAAAGGCTTTCCTACCCGGAGCCAGAGACACCATTTCTTCCAGCTTCGGGACGTCGTACAGCGTTGGCTAAGGTCAGGTGCTTTCCAAACAGCTTCAGCTATTCAGCTCAGACCCTATTAAAAATAAAAAAAGGTGGGGGGGAGCTACAGGGAACCTCAAGAAGCTGCTCATCATCTCCCTGTCTGAGGAGGTCCAGGAGCAAATGTGTCCGACCTGTCCCCGCTGGACGTTTTTCTGACTTGTTCTTAGAAATGATGACTTTAACGAGGTCCTATAGCATGCCTAGATATTTGGTTTTGGTTTTCTGCCACTCGTGCAGTTAGAAAGCTTTGTCTAATGTTTAACCTAATTCTCCTGGGCAATTTAAGCCCATTACTATTGCTCCTCTCTCCAATAGGCAGAAATATTTTCGTGGGAATGTCAGCCTGGGCCTCCTCTGGTAGTTGTACATCCCAAACACTGCTGCCTCTTAATCCAGCTTCCCTCCCCGAGGATGTTGCTGTTACTGCCTCATGTCCTCCAGATGAGTTTGCCAGAGGAGGCATCTCTAGTTAGAAAGAGGACGGGCTTTCGCTTGCAGCCCTGCAGCTCAGAAGTGAGCAGCTGAGATCCGTGGGGAAGGAGGGGTTTGCTCACCCCAAACTCAGCCTTTGAGTCCCAGAACCTCAACCCTGGATGCCAGGGGTTTAAGGCAGGGTTAGTGCCTCCTGTACGGAGCTCTCTAGAGGGGTTTCAGCTCAGCAAGGCTAACTAAGCTTGTTCTGGTTTTATTATACATATATTTTTATTTAGGTCTCGGGCACTAACAGATACACCCTGAGCACCGGGTGTGGGGTCTGCTCTCAAAGCTGCCAGACCTTAGGCTGCTGTTTCACGTCTGTATTTAGGCAGCCAAATCCTACATGTTCCCTAATCTGCGAGCTGCACGTGAGTTTTAGGAAGCAATTGTTGTAAATGAGAGAGAGCCTCTTGCTCAGCCTGCGCTGATGGGAGAAACGGGCAGCAAGATGCTCACCTCTGGCAGAAGCTGTGCGAGGTTTCCTCCTGGGAGCCACTTGTGTGATTAATCTGGTTTGATTACGCTGATATAAGTTAAAGAAACTTTTCAGGCTTCTTTTCTAAAGCACCTTCACTCCCGCAGGGTGCTGGTGGGGCAGGAGAGGCTGCAGCAGGAGGGCAGGAGTGTTAACGGGACCGGAGCAGGAGCTTTCCCCTGGCAGAGCTGCATGCAGAGCTGCTGCTGCAAGCTGGGAACGTCTCAACACGATAAAGTGGCAGTGGAGGGCTCCTTCATCTCCTGCCTGTGAGTTTATTCAGGCCTTGGGTTGACCTGGCACACTCCTCTGTGAGCCGAGAGGGGCTGGAGCTGGCCCTGCTGAGCACCACCAGCCTCCAGGCTGCCCGTGCCAAGAGCTGTTTGTACTCGGTGCCTCCTGAGGTAGAGCTGAGGCTGCTTTTGGGCATCAAGGATCAGGTGTGAGTTCACCAGCACGGCTGCCCTGGTCCTTTGGAGAAGTGCTGGTGCGAGTGTGGATGTTCTCCATCACCCTGCTGTCGATTCGAGTGCGCCTTGTATGGTTTTCTAATGCAGTGCTTTTAATATCGGGCACGTCTCGGGGATTTGTTGTGCCTCTGCTGGATGTTATGACAACACCGCTTCACAGCAGAAACGAGGGCCCGAGTCCTAGAGCCAAGAATGCACGCACACAACCAAAATCGCCTTGTTTAAACAATGCATAAGACAACAAAATGAACTTTGTTAGCAGGGGGAAGAAAACTTTTATTGGGCAATAACACAGCAAGCATAGACATTAACATTTTTCTGTGGTAATCTAATCTGCTTTTATAGATGTAATGACTCAAATGCTAATCCTGTAAAGTTTATTTAAAAAAAAAAAAAAAGATATTTTGTTATCAGTAACTTTATTTGTGGATGCTTTGGAAGCATGCCTCTCATCCTCATTGTCGAGTGTCTCCCTTTCCTGTGCTGCTGGTAGGGTAAATAACCAGCGGGAGGCCAGCGGCATCCAGTCGACAGAACGTGCTTTTCTCCAGAATCCTCTTCCTGGTGATGGAGATGGCCTTCATCTCGCCAAGCTTTGGGCGTGGGATGTGGCCAAACTGCCATCGTTTTTGTGTGCACGGCTTTTAGCGTGATAAATAGCTTCCACATGGAGGGGTGAGAGGGAATTAGAAGGGGAGGGGATAACTTGCACCTGCACCGCACGCTGGCACGGCCGTGGATGTGCAGCAGGACTAGCAAGGTGCTCCCAGTGTCTCAGTTCTTGCTGCTGGGCTCTGATTTATCCCAAATGAGATGGCGTTCAGCCCAGTAGTGGCTTTTTAGGGTGGTTTGTGCCTCGTACCTTGTCCCAGGGCCTGGGTCTGCAAGCTTCTCAGCACTGTGTGGATGATGGGAGTCAGTAGGATCTTCTGTTCCATGAACACAGTGGCTGATCTCAGGTGTGAATAGACGTTATGTGTGATGCCATAGGCCATACCTAAAATACATTTTCCAAAAGACAAGGTTTTTGCATGTTAATAATACCCCTACTTTGCTCCCATACAATGATTTTTGTCTGCTTTTCTGATCTTCCACCCACTTACTGCCTGGCACCTGCCCTGCTCTTTTGCCATGGTGGCTTCCTGGGCACATCAGTGCTGGCTGCCTCTCTGTCTGCCTGATAAAGCTTGTTATTAATTCGGCGTGTCCTCATTCTGCTTGTCCTTCAAATCAAAGCTCAATTCTTTCAGCTCTTCTTCCCAGGCCAATAAATAAGGTGCCGTGCTGGTGACTGCCATCCTGCAGAAGCCCCTTCTTCCCTCTGGTCCTGTTCTACCCCTGCTGCTGCTTTCGCCTTTCTTCGATCTCTGCCTCGTGTGCACTTTCACCCATGTTCACCTTTGCAGCTTCTGGTCGTGCTCCCAGTCTCTCGAGGTCTTTGGCTGCTGCTTTCCAGCAGGCTCGTGGCCGCCCTCGCTTCGGCGCTACCACCGTATTTCGAAAGTACAGCTTGTATTATACTTTCCAATTTACTAATAAAACCGCTGAAGAAAACCAGGCTCGGAAGAAATTCATGTGGAAGCACTGTTGAAAAGCCCCTTCTGGTTGAGCCCAGTCATTGACAAGCAACTTCGCCTTCAGAATGGTTTTTGAGTGGGTTGCGCGTGTGGTTTATGGTAATTTCTGCACAGTGCTCTGAGGGCTACAGCTGCCAGGGCTGTGCCTTGCCCAAATCAAGGTGCACATGGGCAGCTCCCCCTGCTATCAAACCGGTTATCCTGTCAGATAATAGTGGTGCTTTTCAGATTTGCTTTGTTCCCTACTCCAGGACCTTGCCATAATGGGATATTGCTAATAGTTTGATGAATTTTACAGTGATTGAAAGGGTTTTGGTTGTAGACTGAAAATAGGGTTAAGGGGTAAAATTCATTGTGGGTCTAGATAGGAAAAATGCACGTGGGAATGCTTCCTAAACTACAATATGAAAGGTATTTATGATTAAATGTTTCATACTTTACCAAAAAAAGAAAAGAAAAAGGAATTGCTTCTTCCTCCATATTCATGATATAAATGTGAGCCTATGGGGGTGATAAGGGAAAACAGTGGATTTAATCTCCATTTAACTACCAGAATTAAAGCCAGAAGTGGATTCCCCACTTGATCTTTAGCTGAAATACCCTGGGTGCAGCCCAGTGAGTGGGATTTTGGCTGAGTTTTTTGGGTGCTGTGGCTGTGCACAGACCTCGTGCCGCATGAGGCTTCAGGCCGTGCTGCTAGGCGGTATGGAGCAGGTATTAGTCCTGCAAACTTTCCTTGACCTCTTTTCTGTGGAGTTGTTGCACCACTCTTGCTTCTTTTTCTGCATTGCTCAGTAGTTAATTTGTTTATTATAAAAGTTAGAATAAGATTAAACAAACTGCTAATGCTTTTATGTAGCTTAATGAGAAGAAAATGTTTCTGAGGGACTAAAACCACTACAGAAGTTTAAAGGGGGGTGGAAATTGAAGTCCACAGCAGACTCAGGAATTTGTTCCATTTATTAATTGAAAACAAAAGCGAGTCACTTCTGTTCCACTGTCCCCAGAATGTCCTCCTTGCATTGTTCCAGATCTCTTTCATTTTGCCCCCAGAGATTTCCCTCCTCTGTACTTTCAGCTGAATTTATTTAGGTTACTTTTTGAGTCCCTGTCCTACAGGCAACGGGTTGGGGATGAAGCTGCAGGATCAGCCTCGTGGCTGCTCCTTCTGAACTGCCTCAAGTCCTTTTCTTCACCGGCTGAGCGGGAGACGGAGGAAGGCCCTGCAGAGCCCGTTCCTAAAGATTTCCTACCATTAATTTATATACATTCAATAATTTGAAGCTTCTTGGGTGTTCCTCCAGCATGTATGTGGTGTCTGGCCTACAAAGTGTTTTGGGGAGCGGGTTTGTAGCTGAGCTTCATGGGGTCCCAGGACATGGGGGCAGGCAGGGCCCCCGTCCCCACAGCTTCCCAGAGCTCGGGCTGGGCCTGCGGCCTCCAGGCCTGCCCCTCATCGCTTTTACAGTCCCCTCTTAGGCATTATTCCCCAAATCTCTGCTTTTTTCCCCACAATTTGGGGGATCCCTGCCTGTGGCGTGCTGGGCTTTTTGCTGTGGGGCGGGTGGGTTGCCCCCATTTTGGGGACGGGCCCTGCAGGACGGGCACCCCGGCCTCGTGGAGGCATTGCCTGTGAGAGCTTTCCTGGAAAGATTTTTCCAGTTGACCTTTTGCAAAAACAACAGCAAAAAAAAAACTGGTGTGGATTTTTAATGAATGCAGGAATTGTGAAACTTGAACAATACAATCCAAGAACTTTTAAAAGTCCTCTTAATGGTTTTGTTTAGCGAGCGTATTTGAAAAATGTAAACCAGACAGATCTGTCAATGAGCGTCGTCTTCAGTCAGAGAGTTACGGCCTGCTCGGCTCTGAGATAAGTGCCTGTGGGACAGGCCCCTCGTCCTCAGACTTTTTTAATCAAAAGGCTTTTTTTTTTTTGTGGGGGAGGCTCGTTACTGAAGCGATGTGACCAGCAATTTTTTATATCAGAGAAAAAAAAAAGCAGCCTCAAGGTTCGTTTTCTGTAGCGTTGTCACAAGGCCTCGTTTATTCGTGACCAAAAGGACAAATAGCCCAAACCTATTCCCCTTTTAATTCTTCTTCTCCTTGCTTTGTGTTTTGTGTTGTGTGCCCTTGTGATTGTTACTGGGTACGAACACACATAGGGCAGATCTCTTTTTGTAGGAACTTGTTTGTGGATCACCTAATGGCTGTGGATTTGGTAGCTGCTTCAGGACAATTAACTGAAGATCCCGATCTGGCTATAATTAGCGTTTGAATTGTAAAAGATGTTTTTAGGAGCAAAGCCTTGGTGCAGGACAGCCTTCCAAAGGTGCTGCCATGACTATGGGAGCTTCAGAAGTGGACTTCTACTAGGGCTGGGGAACCAGAAATGGTGGCTTTAGGGTCTGGGACCTCAGGGGTGGTGTGGAGTGGTTTGTCCTTGCACTGAGACCTGCGTTGTTTCCTTTGAGAGTAGTCACCACCTAGTCCCTGTGCCCTGCGTGTGTGATGATGCTCGATACAGAGCACAAACCTGGCATCCTACTGGTTAGGAGCTGACATCGGTGGAGGCACGGCCCTTCTCTCTGGGACTCGCTTGGCTGTCACCCTTTATTCCCATCTTCTAAGAGAGGATGGGAGTGCAGGATGCTGGCTTTACGTTGAAGAGAGGTTTGTGTGTGTACAGGAGACCTCAAAAGGCAGCCTACAGAGTTTAAATATAAGCTTAGGGCTGACCCAGAGATGGGTTTTGTATTGCTGCCTGTCACCAGCTTTTTTTTTTTTTTGACCCCAGAGTTTGGCTTCGGGGTGGGAATGGCTTCAGTCATGGGACCTTTGTGACTTAGGCTGGCCAAGTGAAAAGGAAATTTCGCCTAGAGTTTGTAAGTCTTTAAGTCATTTATTTATTTTTTTTTCCCGAAGAGAGATGCCTTTGTAAATTCTGGCAGTATTTTTTCATGCAAACACATTTATATGACACCCATAATTACTGTTAAACTTGTGCTTGAATGAAAGCACCACTCATCTAGCTGCATTTGGTTGTTATATATGAATTGTGCTCTCCGAGTTTAACTTCTGAGAGCATAGAGAGGTGCCTCTGAGCTTCCCGAGCCATGCTGTGGAGGGGCTGTGCAGCGCTAGATGGCACTCTGCCTCCAGCTTTCATGGTCACCAGCAAAACTGCTTTCTGCACAGAAAACCCGCTAGCATCATACTGTGGAGGCATTGATAAAACTTTAGGAAGTTGATTTTTTCACCTCTGTTCCAAGGTAGAAGCCGGTTGGTGCTGCAGGAGGCAGTGCTGTCACCTGTGCTCCTGGTGACTTTTTTTTTTTTTTACATTGAGTTTTAAACAGGCTTACGAGGATTTGGCATTTTTGTCTTTTCTCTGAGAATGGATTACTGAAGTTGTATAATTGGAATTGCTTCACTTATACAACTGGGCAGGGTTAACGAATGGTCATTCAATACTTTTCCTCCAGCTTTAGTCCTGTCACAGTATTTTTTTGTATAACGTTGAGACTGTTGTGGATTGCAGAGTTGGGATTCCCCAACGTGACCTGCAGGCACAGATCTCACCTGAAGGTCGCATCAGGTGCAAAATGTTGAGTGGGATTCATCTAGTGGTGGTTCTTTCTGAGGTATGACTTGTGCTGCTGCAAAGGGTGAATGTTTTTTGTTTATTTGTTTCTTACACCTGGCTACAGCTGTGTCATTCCCCACCTTTCATCTCTAATTGCTGTGTGGAGCCCGGCGTGTAATTATTTCACCCTTACTTTTTGAAGCAGTACAACCTCGGGTTTCATAA
Source organism: Aythya ferina (assembly GCF_964211825.1). Lineage (NCBI taxonomy): Eukaryota > Metazoa > Chordata > Aves > Anseriformes > Anatidae > Aythya > Aythya ferina. Next base: position 1,765,364 of record NC_140300.1, on the reverse strand, counting down.
AGCTCGCTGTGCACTTTGTTTTTCATACTAGAGAGAATTTGGGTCTATCAGTTAGCATTGCTCCTCGAAATAATAAAACTTCACAGCTCAAAATCTGAGAATACAATACAGAAAACCTCCTGAACAACTCCCAGAACCCTACACCCCATTTCAGGTGTGACGTTGTCCCTCTGCTTTCTGCACTAACGTGAGGCTTGTGCCATGGTCCCTTCCCCTGCGGACAGGAGAGCTGCACTCTAGGCGGCATCACAAAACTTGTGGAAATAATCTTTGCTGGACAGTGAGCATTGGTAATGCACAGAGTGAAAAATGTTAGGACACGACAATTCAAACTTCTCTTCCCAGTTGGGTGGAATTTAACAAAACAAGAAGGATAACTTTATTTCTTTTTCCCTGAATTTAACAGTGGTTTTGCTTGGTGGTCCCAAAGGCTGCCTGGTACCTGCAGCATGCACAGCGTGCACGTGCCTTGTGTTGGGGTATTCCCATCGGTTTGGGTGGCTTTCAGTTTTGTTGGGCTTTCAGCAGCAGGGCTAACTGTGCTGTTCAAATTTGGAGGTAGGAAAGGGGGTGGATTTTGGAAGTTGTAGAGCTGATAGTTCTCCATTGCAGCTTTTCCCCATGAATCCTGAAGAACACCCAGAGAATACTGCATACAATAGCACATAGTGGTCAGAGGTGGCTAAGCTCAAAGCTAGAGCACAGAAACTTCATCTTAGAGGATTCTGACCTTGTCTGGCCACGTTGTGATCTCTGAGGGAACATCGAGCTGGTGTTTGACAAGTTTGGGGATGGGGAGTAAGGCTGGAATAGAAGGATTTTCAAACCTGACTTTGGTGGCTGGCAAGTAAAAGGTTTTCTTTTGGTTTTTAGAAGTTGTATTCTGGATATTTCTTTCAAGTAATTATGCTAATGGGTATTGGAACCCTGACTCACGGTGGCATCTTCTTTTTAGGTCTGTTTATGATGGAGAGGAGCACGGTCGGTTCATGGAGAAATTGGAAGCACGGATCAGAAATCATGATCGGGAGATTGAGAAAATGTGCAACTTCCATTACCAGGGCTTTGTGGACTCCATCACGGAGCTGCTGAAAGTTAGGGGAGAAGCTCAAAAACTGAAGGTAAGAGAAAGCCACCTGAATCCCATGGCTCTAGGTTGGACAAGGAGACCTCTAGAGGTCCCCGACAACCTCAGCCATTCTGTGATTGACCAAAAGAATGTCTCCTTTTGTCCAGAGCATCTTTCCTCCGTCTGGGAAAAACAAAAACAAACCCCAGCAATCTTCATTGTTTCTTCCTGTAACGATCGGTTGGTCATTTAGAGTTCAACAATTATTTTGGCAAACTGGAATGCTGTGGTACATTAACTTTAATCTTCCTTGTGATTCTGTCTGTTCTGCATTAGGAAACACATGCTTCTCCTGGTGCACCTTAGACCAATTTCTTATGCAAAAAATAAGCTCTACAGGCTGAAGCACGTCTGCTATAGCAGCATCTACTCCTGTGCCCCTGTATGACACAAAATTCTTGTTACAGATAGCATTGCATCAGAGTCAGAGCTACGAAAAGACCTGATGCAGAGCTGAGGTTAGTCAGGAGATGTCTGCCCAGCGTTGGCAAGTGAGATATTTAAAAAGCAAATGGACATCAGAGCATTCTAAGGTATTCAGAGTAAGCAGGAACAGAAATGAAAAATAAGTCATCAGTAGATGGTGAAACATTGTTTGTACAAACACAGAGCTTGATTCCTTTTCTGTGGCATCTCCAGGTGTGGTTGGCTTAGCTAGAAAATAAAATGGCTAGAGCCAGGAATGGAGAAGGCAAAATAGTTATGGCTAGGGATGGATTTTCTAAATGTTGTGGCTCTTGAAGACGTGCAAAAAGATCAGAGAAAGGTGGGTTTTTACGTATTTTTTGAAAGAACGTGCTCAGCGTTGTGTGGAAAAAGTCTAGAGGTGCAGGGGTCAAGTGGGCTTGCAGTTTAGGCTTGGCTGGTGTGCCTTAAAATATGAATATCACACAATTTGGGGCATATGAGAAAGCTTAGCAGGGACTTAATGAGCCTCAGAGGTTGGAGAGCCTCCTTCTTTCTCCTGCAGAAGTTAGAACAGGGGCAGAGAAAGATGATGTGTTTGCCTCTTCCATTCTTTTCTGCAGCACCAAGGTGTGACCTTGATTTAAAAACCGAAATCAACTTCCTGGAACAATCACTTAGTGAAGGGGATTGAGTTTGGGTGGCACTCAAAAAGGAGAATTCTGTCTCTGGAGACCAGCACAAGTCTTCCTGTGGAGTTTGACCCATTGAGAAGGACCTTTTTGGGCAGGAGCACCTTTCCAGGGGTGTTCCCTGACACCAGAAGCACCCTGAGTATCACAACGACATTTTCCACCAAGAGAATTCATCCAGCGGTTGATTGCAGGATGAGGCCATTGGAAATACCATGAAAGAAGATTTTTAAAGCCATTGTTTCTAGCCAAGAATTACACATTGTTTGTTTGCAAAGGCTCGTTGCTGTTTCCCATTCTCCAAACAGCTACTTTGTTGGTGGCGCACTGTGAAGTCCATCTCTACCCTCAGGATCTCTCTTGATTTCCATTACTATGTGATCTATAAAACGGCACATGGGAAAAATATACACAGAAGCTTATTTGAGAAACATTGAGCCCTCTTTGTAAGGCTTTCCCCGGGGAATCATCCATGGGTCCAGTGGCGAGAGCGTGTTTTGTTCCAGCTATTCATTCTGTATTTGATCTCGCTCTTTTTCTCAATAGCACTGCTCTTTGAACGTACGTACAGCCAGCTAGGAAACAAACGCCCGCCGTGTTGCATCTCCAGGATGTATCTGCAGCCGTGTGCTTTTAGCTTTTGGGCATCCTCTGTAATGTCACACTTGCAGAAATATCAACGTTCGTTGTTTTAAGAGTGCGGGCTGTGAGCTAGATGCATTGCATCCCCTCCCTGATGTGTACCACAGCTGCTGTCTTCTCTTTTCATTGCAGTGCTGCATCTCAGGTGGCCCCAAGGCAGGCAAAACCCTGATCAGGACTGTTGTGGTCAGCCTTTCTGCTCTCCTTTCTGCTCCTCTTGGCCTGCCAAGGGCTAGCTCTGAATTAACTGGGAGCTTGAGCTTTTAGCTCTGCAGGTGAGCTCCTCCGCAGTGCATTTCTGCACTAGGAAGCTTCGTGTTGCTTTCCAAGGATGCTGGGTCACTGCTTGGGAATCAGTATATGAGTTTAAAAATAAAAATAAGGGAAGTTAGTTGGGAACACATAGGGCACATTTTCAAAAAGGCATCTATCTTATTTTGGGTGATAATTTTTTATTAAACCAAAACTTCTGGATTTCCTTACTCTTTTTTTTTTTTTTAACTACGACTTCACTAAGGCAGTCCTCTTTACTTTTAACCACTTACGTGGTTTCGAAGGAAAACCTTTTTGCTTTGCTTTTTTACATGTTGTATGTCATATCTTCTACTACACAACAACTTTCATCCTCATGAGGAAGTCAGCTTTTGGATACTGACTCTCCTCAGTCCCAGTTCCCCTCCCACTGGGTCTTGCAAGCCGTGTACCAGTCCAGTTCCTCCATCTTAGAAAGGTTCCAGTGGAATTTAAGAGCAAAGATAAATTATGCATTAGGATGGTTCAACTTGGGAAACATGACTGGAGGTGTGAAAGGGAACAGATCCCAGAGACACAGGGCTGGTGCCAACCTCAGCCAGCTCTGGAGGGTCAATTTAAGGAAGTTCTGCTTCAGCTGTGTCGTTCCTGATAGATTTTTGTCTGACCTAATGGTAGTCCTCCCTCTGAGTAGTCCTGCCCTTCCTTCTCGAGGAAACCCAAGTTGTGTGGTTAAAAACGTTTTTTTTTTAGGTCTACAACGTTTTGACCTACCAGGCACAACAGAGATCATCCCTTCTTGTTTCTGCAGCAGTCTCCTGTAACTTGGAGACTGCAGGATGGTTCTTTTCTGGTCTTGTCTGTAAGATAAGTAGCCCCAGTCCTTCCTAGTAGGTTGTGCTTTCTGGGCATCTCACTGCTTTCACTTTGCTACTGTGAAGTCTTTCCAGTTGGTGGCTTCCTTCTTATTTTTTTTATTTTTATTTTTTTATTTTTCATTATAACAGCATGGTTTTTGAACTGGAGCAGGCAATCAGTCACCAGCGAAATGTTGTAGAAGGGTTGTTTCAGGGGTGCTGTACAATTCTGTCCGTGCACACTCATCTGATGCTCGCTGTGTAGCAGCACAGCTCGGACTGATTTTCAGTTTGACTCACTCTGCTCGCTGGGCCCTTTCTCAGAGCTGCTGCCCAGTTGGCCTGTTTTATGCAGCCGATTACCTCTGCCTGAGCTGAGTGCTCCACACCTGCCACTACTGAACAGCAATTAAAAAAAGGCTCTTCTTGGAGAAACCATCTGCGAGTCCAATCTTCTCTCCTAGCGTTCACGGTACTGCTGTGCTCAGCCGTAAAATCTACGAAGTTAAGAGTCAGGGAAAAAGAAAATGAATGGGGAGCAATCTTTATTGCTTACAGCACTCAGATTAAGGCGGATCTAATAAAACAGAGGCAGGTGGTGTGAAGCAAAGGGAAGCTCACCTTCCCTCTGTGAACCCAGGCGGTGGCTGTGACCTAAAAACGCAGCGGCCGTGCAGTGGGGACCCGCAGGGGTTGGATAAAGGAAGAGAAGGTGGCTGTGGTGGTGGGTAACTAGCCCGGTCCTTGGCTGCTCCCTCCAGATTTGGAAGTTCAGAGCTGACTGGAAGGATTGCTCCGCAGTAATCCAGGAAAAGGACGTGGAAAGCCAGGGTAGGCGGGGGTTGGAAGCGGGGATGCAGCCGCGTGGGGTCAGACCGCTGCCCTTCGCATCCATTCCCGGGATTCCTCGCCAGCGCCCTTTGCTCTCCTCTCTCATCACTCTGACACTCTCTAAACGATAGCAGAGCGCCTTCTGAAAGCCCCCAAACAAAAACCCTGCTCAGTACCACATGTTCCACACGCAGATGAATGAACTAACAACTTGAGCATCCCCTGAGCCCCTTCCGTGATCCCCTCGTCTCGTCCTCCACATGTGCCCACCTGTTCTCAGCCCCCCCTTGCCGGGCGTCTGTCTTAGATTATCAAATCTCCTCGTCTGAACAGCTTCGGTGTGCCTGCAGAGGATCTCTATAAATAATCACCTATTTCTTCTCGCTGTGTGGATGTAGATCTCGAGAACAAACCGAAGCACAACCCCCTGCCTCCCAAAAACTGTGTGCCAGGGCAGAAAACGTCCTTACGTTTGGCCTTAGCTGGGATTGATGTGTAATTTTAACAGAAGACTAGTGCAGCCTTGGCATCGTTTTAGGAGCGGTTTTGAATTACCCTACATGGGTTCCTTTTTCCTGGTGGGATTTTCAGGATATAAGAAAATAAAATAATCTTTGGAAGAGATGCTCCGCTCCTGCTCGTAAAATCTCAATACATCATAAAGGAAATGAGCAGTTTTTGCGCGGGGCAGGCAGCCAGGAGAGCCCAAGCTACTGCAGAAGGGGGAGCAATGTGATGCAGATGCTGGAGTGAAATTGTGTGCGGGGAGGTGGTGGGATGACTCCTCCGCATCCCTCGTGGTAAGCTCAGCACCAGCACGGCCGGCGTTAAGCACAAAAGGAGAGGGCCACGAGGCAGGATGGCTTTGCTCGTTGAAGCAGCACCAAGCTCTCCATGTGAGACCTCCTGCTGAAATTTGGACCGGTTTGGAGCAGCGTTATTCCTCAATATCTTCCAGCAGTTGGCAGGGAACAGATTGGATCCTGAATCAGTTTTATTCCTATTAATGCAAAACTTCCCTCCTCTCCGAAACGTTTGCCTTGTGGGGTGCTGAAAAAAAGAGAAGGGATGGCTGTTATCTTCTGGACCCACCTTGAAACTTCTTGTGCTTTGGCTGTGCTGCCACTCCATGCACCGTCCGTGTTCTGGTGGGTATTTGGAGAATAATTTTCATGGACACCTTCGCTGGTGATGAATTTGTTCAAAATTCCCGGCTGCTGTAGGTGGTGGCAGCCGGGGGCTGTGCAGTACCTGCTGCCAGCTGGTGGCTGTCTGAAAGCTTTCACAGGGAGAAATCAGGACAAGTTGGTAGCATTTACCGAGTCTCTTACTGGAAACAGAGCTCTTAATTTGGTTTGTGGGATCTTGTGCTCCTGAGTATACTCTGAGAGCTCCTTATCACAATTCCTGCAGTTGTCTTATCTCTCTTACCAATTTTTGTGTGTCGAACGAACAGAACTCCCCAAAACACACCTGAACTGCTTCATAAACCTTGCTGATGCCCCTTGAAGTCCGGCAGCAGTTTCCACACTCCAGCAGGTCCGAGCAGAACGAGAAACCTCCGAGACATCTTACAAGGATGAGGCTGGAAATTGAAATTCCCAACTTGAATGGCTATAAAAAGAGAATTTTATGGGGGGGGGGCAAAGTAGTTTTATGACATGTTAGTCTTGCACTGACATGAGGCACCTGAACTCTGCGCAGTTATTCTCTGGTGGTATTTATCTTTATAATTGGCTGTTTTTGTTAAAGACCTGAAGGTGGGCATGTTTACTTGACCGTTTGTGTATTTTTCAGCCATCCCAGCTGGTCTCTCTAAGATGCTATCTCTGTTTACAAACCTCCTCCTGTCTGAACTTGAACGAGTATTCAGAAGAATTCCCAAAGTCATCTTTCTGCTTGTTGTCTAAATAACGTGTGAGCTGCTTATTTTCTGGCCTGATGAGTTTGAAATGCAGCTTTGTTCTCTGGGGTTTCACCGAGACAGATGATGCACAGGTCTTAAGGGGCTGAAGTGCTGGGATCTTGTTCATCCAGGGAAGCTGCGGGCTTGCAGAGTGGGAGATGTTTGAACTGAGCCCTAGCTTGATAGGGTAACACAGAAAGATGGTTGAGTAAAGAAAATAAGTGATCATTTAATATAAACCAATAAATAAAGATATGGGAGCCGGGAGGAGGCATCTGGTGGGAGATGCGTGTGAAGGTTTATAAGGAAATGTTTGAGCTTCATAGGTAAAGCCCCTACTGAAGACTTTTTTTTGGTCCTTGCTGTGATATTAATGAGTTAAAGGCTAATTAGAACCTATTTGGTGTTGGGTAAGGGAGATTTCTTTCCAGGAGGTGATTTCTGTCCTTACAGAAAATAGTGTTTAAGAGACTAGTGTTTTATGTAAGTGTTTTAATAGTGTTTTATGTAAGTGTCACTTACATAAAATAGTGTTTAAGAGGAGAACTATCATGTACAAGACTTGGTCCATTGGTACTGCAGCTTTTTGGGGTGGCTGTGCCAACACTGTTGGCTCCTGTTGCCTTCTGCTTTTCTTCAGTAACAGGGAAGAAAATTCTTTTATGGATCCTGATCGGTTAATAAGCTGTTCCATGCCATGCAGGAGAATACTGTGCAAAAAGCAACGTGAGGGTGTTTGTGTGCAGTTATTCCGTGTGAAAAGCATTGTCCTGACTCACGTGCAGATGTGCTCTTTCTCTTTTCCCCCAACACCCCGCAGAACCAAGTGACGGACACCAACCGAAAGCTGCAGAACGAAGGGAAAGAAGTAAGTGCTGCATCTGCTTCTTGTCCTTCTTGCTTGGCCGTGCTGTGGCCGTGCTTGCTGGTGGCAAATCACACCGGGCATCAGTAAGTGCTGAGCGTTGCTGCTGGTGTTCCTGGTGCTGGTGTCAAGGTGGGCATTGATCCTCTCCAGTCTCTCTCATCTCATCGTGAGGAGTAAGTTGTGGGAGCGTTGGGCAGTGATTTTTCTCTTTTTACTGCGTGTGGATTGAAAGCTAGTGGAAAGGAAACCCTTGGATCAGCAATAATTGAGCTGTGGGCTCGCTCCTTCAGCCCTGAGTGGCATAGATGGGATCAGCAGTGGCAATGCGAGCTGGAGACTCTGCCCTGCTCCGTGCTGCAGCGTGGCAGCAGTTAAAGCCGGCGTGGTTTTTGAGCCCCAGGGGTAGAGGCATCAAGGCATGGGGAAAGGAAATGATTGAACGTCCCTTGGGTGCGATGTGCCTCTGACCACACTCATTCCTCTGTCCTTCCATCGTAATGTTGGCGGGCTGGAGGGACTGGAGAGGTGGGTGATGGCTGGGCATTGCGCGAGGGCGCTGATGTCTGAAGCTTTTTGAGTGCCTCAGAGATCTGAGAGAGCTTCCAGGGATGGTCCTGTTCCCCTCTTTTCCCTGTCCTCCTGTTGAATTGCCTTCTCTACCCGCATTTCATACGAATCTTCTGCTCTTTGCACCTTTTGTTTTCCTCCTGAACTGCCCTCCCAGACAGCCAGGCTGCATTTCGCTGTGAGGGCACGCAGGCAGCAGCAGCTCAGGGAGCTGCACTGCATTTGAAAAACAAAGGAGAAAATACCACGCTGGACTGTGTCAGACCAATTATTCTATTACAGATCAAAGATACAAATGCCCTGTGGGGAGGAGGTGATGCAGCTTCTCCCCTGAACCAAATCGACATGCTTCTCTGTTACCTTGAGCAGAAAATTCATCTCTCGAGATAGAATAGCTGAGGATTTCAAAAGGATTTCACAAACTCAGTCAGGTCCTGTGGAGCCAAGTCAGTGCTCTAGAGGACAGAACTGTGACCTGCCCCTCTGAAGGAGCAGAACTAAGGAAGTTTTGGTGGCAGATCCTTGTTTTGCCACTGTCCAGATGCACAGGTTTTTCTGTTGGAGACTGAGCTTTATTTTAAGGCTCACGGTTGGTTTGGGATGTAAAGAATTCCCCTGGGAGCGAGCTGCCACATCCTGCTCTTTAGAGGGGCTCAAAAAGAGAAACTTGGAAAGGGAAGCATGGAAGAGATGAAAAAAAAAATAATGGGAAGGGGGAAATCATTTCTGGAATTCACAGGACGTGCTGCAAGGCTGGTATTCTGGTGGCTTTGGTTTTGCTGTTTGCTTGCTTGAAATTAGCCGAGGGAATGCTTCTGCTGTTTGATTAAACCACCCCAAGCCGCCTGCGCTCCCAATTCCAGCGAAGCTGCGCAATGCTCAGGGAGCTCTCCCGTTATCAGAGTAGGCTTTGTTGTCAGCCTCCCTTTTGCATGTTCATGACAAGTGCCAGGTAGTTTGTATCCTCTCTGCTCTCTGTTTACTATTCTTGGTGAGACTTTTTTCTTTTTTTTCCCCCCCAAAGCTGATAATAGCAATGGAAGAGCTGAAGCAGTGCCGATTACAACAGAGAAATATTTCAGCGACGGTCGATAAGCTAACGCTGTGTCTTCCTGGTGAGGATCTGCAATTGCTCTTTGTTTGTACAGCTGTTTATTTTAATTCAGATCTCTTTGCTTTATGCTTCCATCTCAATGCTCGTGTGTTTTCCTTCTCTTTCCAGTCCTGGAGATGTACAGCAAACTGCGAGAGCAAATGAAATCGAAAAGGTAAACTTTGTATAGACTGATGTTGCTATTGGAAGAGTTGAAAAGCACCCCTTCGGTGCTAATTAAATGAAACAACGAGGTTCTCAAAACTTAGGAATTCAGAATCATCCTTTCCGAGTTAACTTGTGTGATTTCTGGCTGGTATCTTCAGAGAGCGGCTCGGCCTCCAGTGGTACAGAGAAGTGGGATTGCAGCAGGCTCTAATCTTGTGCTAGGCTTTCTAATTAAGGTGGACGTTCATTTTTTTTTTTTCCAAGGATGCTCGCTGTTATGGTGGGTGTTCCAAATCAATGTATGACTCGGTACCTGTGTGTTATTAACTAAATATCATATTTTGGATGCCGTAATACAAAAACTGATCTGAGAGAAGCCACTGAATATGAATGGAAGACAAAGACCTGAGAAACGTTATGCAGCGTGGTAGGAGAAGCTGGTGAGAAGGCACACGGCTTATTTTGGGATCGAAATAATCATTTGGAAGAGTGAGCTGAACCAAAATGACTTTGTGGCTCAGAAATCACGAGCCAGAAATCCAGGGTTTTTCCCACCCTGCATCTGTTGCGATGCTGAAGAATTAAACCGTGGCCCAGGATATTCACATGGTCCTGGGGGCTGGTTTGTTTAAGCAGTTTGGAGGCGCGCTGTAGCCCCCGGGGGTGGCAAATTGGGCAAAGAGCAGCTGCCTGGAGGAGGTCAGCGGAAAAGGCGGTGGGCTCCAGCTGAATGCCACGCGGGGAGCGCAGTCAGATCCAGTGCCTGCTCTGTGCCTGCCATCCATCATGTAAACAATACAGAAGAAACCAGATGTTTCGAACAAGGCGATAACTAATTGGCTGGGCGTCATTTTACACCTCCCCTCCTGCCTCCGCTGATCCCTGTGGTCCTCGGTCCCCAGGAGCCTTGGGTAAACAGATAAACATGAGTCGTGGAAGCGGGGCTGGCCAGAGAGGTTACAGGGAGCGTAGTTAGCTCTTCACACAGCTCTCCCTTTGCTTCTCTGCGTGGTTCAGTGCAGAGTAGGAGGCTATAGCTCCTCCAACTGCTTTTCTTCTGTGTATGGGAACAGCGAGGGGCTTACCCGTTGACAGATGTGGGGTGGGGAGCTTGAGCTGATCACAGTGCTGTGAACTTTTGAAGGGAATCCACATGCTGCTCGATTCCCTCGTTCTGGGTAGTGTTTCCAGGGTCTGCTTCTGAGAACTGCATCTTTTTTTTCTTCCCTTTATTGGACTGGTTCATTTTGAAACAAATAGAAGTTGAAAGCCACATTTAAGAAATATTTGAACCCTTGGCTTTTTTTTTTTTTTTTTTCCCCCCCTCCTCTTCTTTCTTTGTCTGGATTTGATGGCTTCATTCACCAAACACAGCACAACACATTAAATATTTCTGTGTCTGCACCCGGTCTCACTTAGCCATCATTTCATGATGGCCAGCGAGGGGCTCGGTTACGTGTATGAGTCCCAGGTTTGGAGTGCCCAACCTCGGTTTTGCATTCTGGGTGAGTAAGCTCAGCTCTTCCAAGGTAGACTGAACGAGTTACGTGCTGTCTGCTGCGTGATGTTCACAAAATGAATGGGAGCGTTTGCCAAACGCAGAATCTGTGACCATTAACTGGAACCGGGGAGCTCAGCGCGGTCCAAACCCAGAGGAGTGACCGTGCTACCAGCAGAGAGCAGAGATGCGGGGGAACCTTTCATCTTCCATTGTCCAGAACTTAAGGAAATGACAGAAAGAACTTTTTTTTTCTTTTTTTCTTCTCAAGCGTCTGGGACACACAAGGCTGCTCGTTGGAAAGTGATGAGAAAAATCCCTCTGCCAGAGCCTGGGAGAAAGGATGCAGATAGCTGTGTGTGGGAGCCTGTCAGGGAGCAAGTCGTGAATCCTGCTGACAAATGAATGCCAGGGCTCAGACGCGGCGTGGAGGCTGTGTGCCTTCGGGGGGCCTCCCATTTTTGGGGCCTCCGAAGGGATCTGTCTGACTTACCCGTGGGTCACTTGGTCTCCAGCAGTAGAAATGTGAATAGTTCGTCCTGCTCGTGGCCGAGAAGCTTCTGTAGGGCTGTGCCCTTCCAAGGCTATTTCCAGAAGGAAAAAAAAAGTTAGTTTTGAACCTGTAGTTTATTAAAATGCCCCATTCCCAGTTGGGAAGTGTTCCTGTTTCACTGCTGCAGTGGTCCCTGCAGGGTGGCCGATAACAGGCGTTCAAAAATCAGACTGGATCTCAAAACTCAGGCTCGTGCAGAGGTTTGGGGCATCGCCCAGCTGGTGGTGGGGAGCCTCGTGGTGCCAGGCTCGCAGCTATCGTGGCTCTGCACGGCTGCACTTCGCTCTGCCCCCGCGTGTCCCGGGCTTTGTTTTCAGCAGGCAGTCGGGGACCCCAGCAATGAGCGCCCGCTGTTCCTGCAAGCCAACTTTTAGCTTCTTCTAGCTCAACAAACAACGTCCTGAAACCCAGCAAACCCCCCAACGTGTGTTTATTCCTCCGGTTTAATTTCTGGCTCTCTCTGCGTGCTCGGAAGTTTCCCTCCGGAGAGGATTGTGTTTTATTGTACGTTGCTTTTCGTACCTCACCGGGGCACAAACGCTGACCGGGTTACGGGGTTAATCCGCTTAACTTCTGGTGTTCTTAGCAGGGCAGGCAGCTCTGGGTTAAAATAACTTCCCCGTGGACCTGCCCGGAGTTTAGGCAAGAATTATTTTGAATGGGGATTTGAGCGTCAGGTTGCACGGTGCTTAGGACTAGACGCTGTTTCCCACCCTAACCTTCAAGGTGTAAGTGGTGTGGATGGGATTAACAGCGAGTAGAGTCAGCTCGAGATGCCTTAATTCACCCCAGAGGGGACCGTGACCCTGTGGGGTGGCAGGCTTCTGCCATGTGCTGCTTGCTGAAACCCTGTGAGCAAAACCTGCTCAGGGGGAAGCCGATTGAGGTCTGAGAAGGCTCTTGGGTTTTGCACAGCACCGCAGTGCCACACAGGAGGGCCCCTGTGGGACATAATCTAGTGAGTAGGCACATGGGCACCCTCTTCCCAAAGGGGAAAGACTGAAGGCATTTGAGAAAAATGGTCTGAACAGTTTCCCATTTAGTTTCCCATTTAGCATCTGCTCAGCCCTTTTTAAAATGACCCATCACCGCGCTTCGTTCTGCCCATGGCTTTTGTGCAAAAAGGTAAGGGAAATGCGTGGTGCCTTCCCTAAGGCCATTGGGCACGACTGAGATGTAAAAGCAGGCATCCTGGAGAAAGGACGGAGCGTTGGGGTTCTTGCAGTTTTAAGGCTTCATCTTAAATTGTTAAGGTCCATTCCTTTATAGCAGGGAAATTGTTTTTTTGTCATCGCTGCAAAGCTCACGGGCACCAGTGGTCCCACAGGAGCTGCAGAAGAAGTGTCCTTTGGTCCCGTTACCAGGCTCGTGTTGGGATTGTTTTCACCTCTATCTAAATAAAAAGGTACCTAGGGGTGGGAAGTGTTTCTCAGTGGTGCTTAGCAGCTTTTGCAGAGCTGGGAGGCAGGTGGGGTCTGGCTGCTCCTGCCACAAGAAATCCGAGCGCTCTCATAGCCTGGGTACCTCAAACAGAATAACGAGTAGCCATGCGAGCAGCACGTTCTGGCACGTGTTGGATGGCAGTGTGTCAGCCCGTGGCATATCATTTATCCTCATTTCCATCCTACTGTTTTATGGGATCTCACTGTTAGGGGCTGCCCAGTCCTTTTGGCGACAGAGGTGAGGCTGCTGCAGCCCTGGGCCCGAGCAGTACGAGGTGAGAGCGCACACGTGGACACCTCACACAGCACATACATCGACACAGCTGGCTGCACGGGTCAGGCACGTGCCCCATACCTCACCCAGTAACTCCCCTGCTCCGTGGGGTGCTCCAGAGACACCCCATGCCCCCTTTGGGGTGGTCTTGGGGACCCCAGAGCCTGGGGCAGCAGAGCAGGCACGTGGGTAAGAGCTGCACTGGCTCAGCTGGGCCCTGTCTGTGCAGCAGGACTGTCCCCACAGCGTACCTCTGCTTCTCTGTTTGGAAAAGAAAATAGAGCTTTTATGGCTTTTATGGTGCCAAGATCTATATTCCTTCGAACAGAGCTGAAATTCTTAGATCTATTGAATTATTGACGCGTAGTGCACATTTTTGAGTGGAATTGGGGTGGAAATAGCTGTTTTTTTTAATTATTTATTTATTTTTATTATTTTTTTTTAATTTCTGCATCTGCTTTGCCTGCTTTCCCCAGACACTACCCTGCGCTGAAGACCCTGGAGCACCTCGAGCACACCTACCTGCCCCAGGTGAGCCACTACCGCTTCTGCAAGATCATGGTGGATAACATCCCAAAGCTGCGCGAGGAGATAAAGGAAGTTTCCATGTCAGACCTCAAGGATTTCCTGGAGAGTATCCGTAAGCACTCCGACAAGATTGGGGAGACGGCAATGAAACAGGTAAGGACCCGCTCTGTTTGGAGGAGGGGAAGCTGCTCTGGAAGGAGTTTCACAGTCACGTTGAGTCTTTTCAATGCCAAGGCAGTAAAAAGGCTTCACAGCAACTTGAAGGTGAAGAAGTTTTTGTTCTGTAATTGCTGCTGGAGCTTATTTTCTAATTTTTGTCCCACTGAGAAATGGCAGATCGTTTCTGTCGTCTTCTCCCACCTGTGCTTTGCTGTGGGAGGTGCAGGGGCTGTGGATTCCTGTTCTCCACTCAGCAGAACCAGCGTTTGTGCTGCCCTGGGGAGGACTGGAAGAGCTGGGGGTGACTGGAAGAGCTGGGGGTACCGGTGCTGACTTCCCAGGGTCAAAGCAAAGCCACAGAAGCACCCATCCTGTGACTGCAAATCGATTTCCATTTTTTAACATCTTAAACTCATTCTCAGATGTTGGGCAGGCTTCTGTTGTGGCTTGTACTTGCCTAGCAGTTGAAGTCTGTAAAAGATGAACCCGATGAATTGAACGTAGCCGTGCTTGTGTTAAAGTGGAATCGCCTTTTCTCAGACTTCTTTAATATTCTAGTTGTGAGTTCCAGTACGGTTTTTCTTATCACATCTGGAGAGCATTGCTCATAGTGTCTGTGAAAACGAACTTTTTGATGAGACTCAAATCCACCAGTAATGAAATGTTACCTCAAGATGCACTTCCTCTGATAGCGACTGACTGATCGGGGTGGCTGATTTGTGGGAAAGATTCTTCCCATAACTTTTCACAAGGTGATATATAACTTGCAAATACTGTCCTTTCTGTAAAATGTACTAGCTCGAGGATTTCCATTAACTGATTTCATTTACAGTGTCTACTGCCTTGTTGTCTTCTCAATCTCCCTCTAGTATTTTGGGAAAGCAAACCCCTACATTACATAACAGAGCTCTGAGGATATGCCGTTCTGTTTCTTACAGTTTAGCAAACCTTTTTTTTAATTGTTGCATAGATCAGATAAGGTTCTGTGAATCTGCTGGAAAGGTCTGGTGATCCGGGCATCCTGTCCTTGTGGCATCCCAACGCCTGGGATGGCTCCAGGCATTACTCTGCTGAATTTACCTGAGCCAATGGTTTCCAGAACAGCTGTTTACCAAAAATAAAATAAAATAGAAAAAAGTCCATCATGGCAGCCAAACTTTTAAACGGATTATTCTTTGGTTTCAGTGTCTCTGGATGGAAAGGAATAAGTTCAGTTTGTCTCTTAGTGCCCAATTAGTGCAGCAAATGAGCTACTTGAACTAAATAAATAATTCTTTATATCCTGGTAAGGATATTCACCAATGACAGAGACAGAAGAGGACGCAGATGTGTCCTCTCTTTGTATTTCCAGTTCTGTCACTGACACTGGGAGGGTGAGACTGGGGAGCTGAACCTCACAGGCCCGTGGCTGGTGGCTTTGGGCAGGGAGAACCTGCGGGGAGAGGTCACAGATGGTCATCATGGCTAAAAATCATGGCTGAACGTCCAGTTTTGAGAAATTTATCATTTAAAAAACCAGCAGGAGGCTTGAAGTAAGGGAATATTTTCAGTGAAAACCTTCGCTGCTAACATTTTCAGCTTTCCCTAAGTTGGTTATTTGTTCTCCAGCTGGAGATGGCCTCTCGGCTAGGGCTGTGGCCCCTTCTTGGACCTCAGGTTAAACGTCTGTCCCTGCTCCTCTCCATTGTTTTCCACTTACAGACCCGCAGAAGTCCTTCTTCTTTCACCATCTGCTGAGTTCCAGCCATTTTGGACCTTAAGGAATTCTAAAGCGAGGTCTGATGGTGATGATTTTTCCTTTTCTTTGCTGATGCTGCCAGCATCTCTGTGATCAGAGCTACAGCCTCTGAATGTATCTAACAAAAATATTGACGTGGAAAAGGTGTTTTTTTTGTCTTTCATGTAGATGCTAATGAAACACAAAGTAAGTTGGGCTCTTGTGAGGAGCATTGCAAAACATCTTGATGTTTCTAGCATCATCTGGCAAATGTTTTCAGTCTCTCCCACGTCCCAGTTTACTTCTCTTGGGTGAGCGCCGGGTGCAGGCTCCATCAGGGCTTTCCTTCGCCCTCCGTGGACCGCGGCTGTCTCTGAGGGAGGGCTCGCCAGCTCCTCAGCAGGACACGTGTGCCGTTCCCACCCAGCAGCCTGGAAAGGAAGGTAAATTCGCCACAAAAAATTGCAAACGCAGGGCTGGAAGCGCTGCTGGAATTTGAGCACCGTGCTAGGTTTATCCCCGCCGAAAGCCTCGCGGGCGGCTCGAAGCGGTGAGGAGCTGAAGCTTCCCGAGCCTCCCGTCGCGTGGGGTCACTTCACGGCGTCGTGCTGAAAGCGAAGGGCAGGGCTCCCTCTGCCAGAAATCCCAATATCACTTCTTGCATCACCGGGCCTTTCTCCTCGGTCTGCTGGCCGTGATTGATAGCCGCTCTGGAGCGGAGCGGAGCTGGCAGGAGGCCTGGGAGAGCCGGGGAGCTGCGATTGGCAGCTGAACGCATTCGGTTTAAATTAGCATCATATAAATTCTTTTAAAATTGTTTGATTTCACCAGCGGGAACGGGATCGGGGCTGATACAATGGGGAAAGGAAATCGTGTTTTTGTAACGTTACAAATCTGAGGCTGATGATGACAAGAGCTGAAAATTTCATTTTGTGATAATCAGAATGAGCTGTCTCGGAGTGCTCGGAGCCACGGCTGCGTTTCTGGCCGGCAGTCAAGGATGCGGGGAGTTCGCTGGCCCCTCTCTTGGACGGGAAAGCCGCCGTGGGGTGAAGTCAAGTGAGACGGTCCCGGGGTCAGCCGTACGCGGGGAGCAGTGCGCCGAGAAACCCTATATCCTCCGAGCACAAACGATGAGTTCTCATCAGCTCCTTTCCTCGTTTTTTTTTTTTTTTTTTTTTTCCAGCCTGAGTTTTATTACCTGTGGTTCTGGGGGGATCTGCTTTGTTCCAGCCCTTGTGCTTAATTACACGGCTCTGGAGCAGATGGAAGGAGCTCCGCGGATTTGAACTCGTTTTGGACTTTGGCCCTGTGAACCTGTGTGTGCGTGTTTTGTTTTGGTTGTTCTGTTTTGTTTTGTTTTTTTTTTTTAAAGATCCAAGTTCTGGGCTTTGCCAGGAATGAATTACATCTTATTAACACTTGCTGATATCCGGAATGTGGCTTTATTATCTAGCTTAATGGCTGAAATATGCAAGGCATGTGGAAGAGGTCACTTCAGATGGTGCCGTATCGAGGGTAAGCCCTGAACGCTGCTACGCAGGGGGCCAAGAATAACCAATCCAAAAGCCATTATCGGATAAAGTTTGTCAGGACAGCCAAAACGCTCAGCATGCCTTTCAAATAGATGGAGGCAACCCAGCATTTTTTTTATAGCCTCGCTAGGATGCGCTCTCAGAGCTGCTGTTTAAGAGGTGGCGATGCAGGACAAGCTTCAAAAGGGCTTGGTGTGCCAGCCGTGCTTTTGTCAGGGGCTGTTTGCTCTTCTGGGCAACAGGAATTGGAGTCCGTGTCACTTTTAAGGTCACTTTTAAGCAGTATAAGGTGAGGTTTCTGTAGGTGTATTTCCCTGTAGTGGCAATAATACCAAGAAAAATACCAACTCAGCAATGTGAGCCTATGCACAGGCTTAAAAATGAGGCAAAAAACTTCACAGTGATGTGCGTAACTGATGCTAAATGTTAAAAAAATGTGAATCTCCTCCTGTAGGAATGCAGTCCTCACCTCCAGCTGAGGATGATGAAGGTGCTGTGCACCTCCTCTGCTCTGTACCGTGGGCTTTTGTGTCTCCAAACTGGCTGGGTGTGGATGGTTAAACAGCATGCGGGGCTGTGCAGGTGTCCTGTACTGATGTGCCTGCTGTGTAGGAACATTCAGTAGCACAGGGTAACGTGCAGCTGGCCTTATAAATTAAAAATGTGTGGAGGAAGAGGAGCTTTTAGTTTCATCTCTCACTGCTGGGGATGGCAGCTGCTAAAGGGCATTCCCTGTGACCGCAGGGATGTCGGTGCTGCAGCGTTAGGTGTGCCTGGATGCACGCTGAGCTCTGACCTCGAGATGCCTGATGATTGCTTTGGGGATGCAGGTTTCGTGGCAGGGTTTGCTCTGTGCTGCTGGTGGTTCTGGCGGTTGTAACTGAACCTTCACGTGCGTTTTGGTGGCAAGTCCTCAGAATCTGCTGTTTTTTTTTTTTTTTAACACTTCCTAATTCTGAATACACAAAAATTCACTCAGAATTTTGAATGCATAAGAGTACGGGATAAAAATGCTCCCCTGTCATTTTGGTAAGGATTAAATGGAAAGGTTGCATTTTTTTTAAAAGCAGCTGCTCTGCACAGTGGCTGTGGGAGGAAAAAGGGGATGCACTCAGCTTGTTGGCACGTGGAGCCTGGCTCCTTGGTTGCTCCAAGTGCATTTCCAAGCACTTCCCTTACCTTTGGGTCCCAGCAGGGGGTTTTACAATGACAGATTCCTTCCTGCCCAGCAGTTTTGCATCTCTGCCACTATAAGTTAACCTCCTTTAGGACAGCAGTGGCTAAGAGGGGTTCTGTGGGCGGTGTGGAGCTGAGGGATCAGCGATTCCTGGCCTTGGAGGACACGAGGGACAGCAGGAGGATGTGATACAGCTTCCACCTGGTGGCACGTGCCGCGGAAAGGCGTGAGAAGGACGAAGGGGAGGTAGGTGGAATGGAAAACAGGGAAAACAGGGCAGAGCTTGGCCTGTACAGGTCACCCAGCACCAAAAACACACCTTGGTGGTGCAGCTTCACCAGCACAGCGTTCCCAAAAGAGGAGGTGATGCTGGTGGCACGTGTCCCCCAGGGCAGGGTGCTGTGGTCCCCCGGAGGGACGGAGATCCCCAGCTGCTCCCTGCCCTGCGGGTTGCCCCGCTGCAGGTTGTTTTAGCAGTAGCCAGAAACCCGAGGGAGCTTTGTCAGGCAGCTCGTGTGAGCTGCTGGTGATAAGCAGAGACGTGGCATGCGGCGATTTCAGCCTTGTTGGGAAATCCTGGCCGTGCTGGAAATGCAAACACATGCACGCCACCCCCAGCCACGGCAGCGGAGCGCTTCCCCGCGCGGCGGGGGGACAGAAGGACATTTTCTCAGCCTCCAGATACCGCCTGGTGGCCTTTTGATGGCCCAAAAAGAAAAAAAAAAGCTTGCAAATGCAGCTTGTGCAGTGTTCTTAATTATCCCCATCTCTGGAAGCTGGGAGCTTTACGTAATCTCCCGCGGCGCATATGGGAGTCGTTTGTGCCCTGTGTGCAGCGTTTGGAGCAAAGGGGATTTCACTGCGTGGGGAGCCACCTTCTGCTGGGTGTTGGTCCCCTGGCACAGCCCACGCTCCCCCAAAGGTCTCGTGTGCTTGAAATTGAGGCTCCCCTGCCTCCTGGGCTGGGTCCACCAGATCCAAACCCGAGGTTTCTCGTGCTGCTCGGAAGCTCCCCGTATTTGCCTGCCCCTTGGGGCTGGTGTTTCCGTGCAGGCTCCCAAAAGCACCCTGAGAGCTGAGTCTCCGGCCCTTGAGAGCGGTGCCTCTTGCGCCAAGGGTTTTTCTTAACGAAAAAGAAAAAAAGTAAAATAAAGTAGTTTAATAAAAGCCAGGGAAATTTATAGCCCCGGCTGCTGGAAGGGAGCCTCCTGCAGAGGTCAGGCTGCTGGCTGGGAGCGGGGTGGCTCTGTACACAGCGGCAGTGGGGATGAGCAGATAGCCTTTTCCCCTCCTGGGCAGGTTTGTAAAGCAGAAACTTATTTTCTAGCAAAATTGTGTAACGAGACTTTCCTAATCTTGGCTGCTATTGCTTGTCTACTCGTCGGATTAAAGTATTACGAAAGGAAATGTGTCTTCGAGGGCCGTTTGGATTAGAAGGTTGGTGACCTCAGCTTGCAGGTTTGGGGGAAGAAGCTCATAAAACGGACAAAGTGGGTGAAGTGGGCGAAGCAGCAGGGAACGGGGAGGCTTTGGTGTCGGGGAGAAATGATTAACGCTGATTAAACCTGCGTGAGCTCTGAGATGCTTTCAAGTGCCTTCATAATTTCTTTCTTTTTTTTTTGTTAGAAGCTTCTAACGTTGTGTGTTCATACCCATCCTCAATCCCTGCACCCCAAGAAAGAGACGGATAAATAGGATCGAATCCTCTGAGCTGTTCATCCCCAGCATCTCCTGCTTAACCTCTTTGGGAACTTAAGAGTCGAGTCGACCACTAAAAAGGTTTTTATTTTGCCCTAGGTTAGAATTGCAGCCATGTCTTTAATAACTGACTAGGGCCTGACACTGAAAGCTTTTTTCTTAGCACGTTGAGCACCACCTGGATGCTGACTGAACGAATCACTTGACACTTGTCACTGAATTTGAAAGCTTTTTAAGTAAAATCCTGGGGAAGTTGTGCCGCCCCCTGCTGCATTCGCCAACCAACCCCGCCTGCTCTTTTCTTGAATTAGAGGCGATCTTAAGGTTTTTTGGGAGATGAAACGTGCTCTTTGTGGACAACTGGAGACTCCTGGAAGCAAGCTGCCAGCTGCCTCGGGTTGTCCCTGCTCCTTGTAGGATGGGGAGCAGGGCGCAGGGGTAAGGAGGGGGCTTGGGAGCTGTCGGGCTGCCCGCACGTGCACCCTGTGCTCCTGTGGGACCCCAAGGAGATGTCTCACGGCCAGCAGCACACATGGGCCACGGTGGAGAGGTGGTGGTAGGGATATTTGTGGATGTAAGCACGTTTCTGTTCCCTGGTGTGCTTTGTTTGAGGTCCTGGTGCTTCCTCGTGCATAATTGGAGTGCAAATGTGCTTCTTATCATACAAGCACTTCTCGTTCTAACATCTCCTGCCTTTCCGCGGGAGGTTCCCCTGTTTACTTAAGAGGAATTCTCTGCCTTCAAGTCTCCCTTTAAAATTTATACCCTATAGGAGCTTTATTAATAACCGGGTATTCCTCGGAATTCTTTTTCTGCCCTCAAAAATGAAACTGCTAAATCATGGCCCTTTTTTCTTTCACCACGTGTGTGACTAACGGCCACAGGGACCGCGCCTGCGCCGTGGACGTGGCTGCCTCGTAAAACCCAAAGCTTAACTCCAGGGCAGCCGTGTGCTGGACCGGCTTTTCGTGTGGTTGCCTTTTTAGACCGTGTCAAACGCTTGAAATCCAGAGATTATTCTTGAAATTCATCCTTTATCTTCCAGCTGTTAGGAGACCTGGTACAACACACAGGGCTTGGGAGAGCGGTGCCAAGCCGTGAGCAGCTCCTGCTCCTTCTTTGGAGCCTGTTAGTAACCCGTTAGTAACTGCTTTTATATTTTTTGCACTGTAGCTGGGAAAAGAGGTGCCGTTAAACTTTTCTGCTCACCCCGACCTGCAGGCATTCGGCGCTGTAATTCTCACTGATCTTGCCTGGTTTTAATTACGCAGCCCGAGAGCTGCTCCAAGGGAGGCACTGCCTGGTGCACCGGTGGCCTGTGGCCGTGCCAGCTTTGGAGGTAGCATTTAGATGGTTTGGGCTCATTGTAACGTAGCTTCTAATAAACCTTCTAACTTAACCAATTTTTCCTTTTTTTTTTTTTTTTTTTTTTTTTTTAATTCCTCGAGTGGTTTCGGTGACGGATTCCTGCACGGCGTGGTTGGATGGCTCTGCACTTGCTGCGGCTGCTGAGCGCTCGGCTGTGTGCTCATGGCAGGGGAGCCCAGGGAGTTTGGGAGCCTGGGCACTCTTGGGGTTCGTGTACGTTCCCCGAGCTGCTTCCAGAGGTGTAAAACCTGTCCTCACGACACCATTCCCAAATCCAAGCCACCGCCTTTCAATGCCTGGACCGTGACCTGTCCGCAAGCGATGGGGAAGGGAAGGGGTCGTACAGAACGATGTCAGCTCACCGGGGGGTTCAGGTATCTTGCTAATGAGACAAAATCACATTTGTAGGGCTGTATTTGGAGGGTGGAGGTCCAAGCTGAGCTCTCAGGGAGAGGCCTGGAGGCTGTGCGGTGCGGCGTGCCCTCTGGGTGACACTCCCGTACAAATTGCAAACGGGTGTACGCAGAAATCACCGAGCGAAATCCTTCAGCAACCCAAGATTTCCTTCAGTTCTATTTTTTTTCTTTTTTTTCCCCTTTTTCTTTTTAAATCCGAAGTTCTGCTGACAGGCTCAGGTCATTTAAGCCTCTCCACATATTCTTCTAATTCGCATCTACAGCAAATGTAGACCAGCTTTCGGTCGTGGATAAAAACGCACCGAAGTTACTGCAGGACAGATCGGCTTTGTTTCTCTCCCCGTCTCCTCCCGAGCTGGACAGGTTCAGGTGGGTGGATGAGGAAAGGATGCCTCGAGCACAGCGCTGCGTTTGTTTGACTCCAGGAGCCTCCAGCACTGCGATTTGGGTCGTCACCGCAGCCACGGAGCCTGATCGTGGCTCCGTTGAAGTATTTCAAAGGGTTTCTTTCTGTGAGATATCAAAATCTCTCCTGTAACACAGGAATACCTGGACAATATGTAACTGGTGTAGTGCTTTCGCCCTGCAGGATGAATTTGTGGAAAATGTGGTGGGTAAACGGTCTCCTTGCACCAGAAGGAATGAAATGCAAAGATGTAACACGATTAATTCTGCTTTCGTCCCTCTAGACTGGGAGGATGAAGGGGAGGCTGTGGTTTTCTTTCCCTTTGCCAGTTTGAAGGTGTTTTAGACAGGGAAAGCAGCTTCCCAAATCCCCAGGCGTCAAAACTGCAGCATGCCCTGTTGGTGGCACGGGCCGAGGACACAAGGCACCGCTGACCGCACAGAGAACCTCTCCCCGTGGCTTTTAAACAGGTGCTGCAAGGAGGATCCCGGTTTAATTGCCACGTCCTGGGGGAAATAACACAGTAAAGGGCACACAGAACTGCAGCAGGAAATCTGCTCGGCTGCTGGTAGCTGTCTGAAGGGAGGCTTTGATGCGAGTGAATGCCCTTTTGCTGCTCGCTCTCTTCATTTTGCAGGGCAGTGCCACTCTGAAGGATGTCACGGCTGTGCAGCGGCCAGGGAGGCTCTGATTTTGATGCTACTGATGGGTTTGAGGGGGTTTGCTAACTTCCATCAGTGGAAGATGCAGCCCACGGTAGCTTTTTTTGAAATTTCCTGCTGTGAGTAGCTATTTATGCACAGGATAGGTAGAAACAAATCCTGCCAGGGCTCATTAAAAAAAGCTTGTGGTGATGCTGGGTGATGCTCACTGAAGCAGCTGCTTGCCCAAGCACCTGGACATGATGCAGAGATGCTGTTTGTAGGGCTGGGGGCAGCTGTGCTGGTGTGGCAGCAGGGACGTGGCCTTAAAATAAGAAATAAGAGCTGCAGCACGTGGTGCTAAAATAGGGGTGCAGCAGCTTTGGCACCTTTTCCCGCTCGCTGGTGAATTTTTCCTCGTGTGCAGCTGGAGCTGCCTCAAAAGTAACGTGCAAAAGGGCTGAGGACGGGTAGAAATAAGTAATAAAAAGCAATTAAAAAATCCACCTGTTCATTTTTGTGGACTTGGAAGCCTGAAACTTCAGAGGAAAAGTGAGGGCTGCTGGCGGGGGCTGCTTTCAGCGCCGGCCGCTGCACTTCCAATGTTTTAGACCCAGTTTTTGGCCTGAACACGCAAACCGATTGCAGCTCTGAACGCTTGAGAGGCTGAGGACTGAATTCCTTGGCTTAGCCATGACTTTAACACGGAGAAAGCACCGCGTTGCCTCCCTCTGTTGCCTCCGGGGCTGCCTCTGCACACCCAGCGAGGCGCCGTGGGGAGCTGCTGATGCTCTCGGCTGCTCCATGCCCACGGACTTGGGTCGGAGCAGGAAGCCCAACGCAGAAACTCCAGCCAGGGAGTGACAAACAGGTGCTCCGTGCACAGTCTGACCCCGCTTCTTCCTCCCTAATTCCTTCTGGGGTAATTTTGCTTAGTTATATCTTTTGGCTCCCGATAGGAACAGTTTGAAAGCTGCTTCGGAAGGAGCTGACAGTGCAGCAGGAGAGCCAGAGCCTCCGTGCACGGCTTTCTCTTGCTTCCAGTTCTGTCGAAATCCTCATCAAAGCTAACTTGCTGTATTTCCCAACCCTTCCCTATCTCCTTAGCCCTTTCCCTGACCTGGCAGACAGCGGCAGTGCCGTGGGGAGCCTTGTGGGGAGCCTCATGGTTCCCCAGGTCGGTGCCATCTGGGATTCGAGACCAGGAGCTCCCGGCCCTGCCGCTTACGAGGTGCAAACATCCCGACCCTCTTAGCCTTCCAGGGGTTCCTGGCGGATGCCAATGCTCCTTTTCCCTTGCTAACCTTTCTCAGCCCCTCGTCCCGCTGCTCGCCTTGCTGCTAACCCGTAAAACAAGCGCCCTGGGAGTCCTCCCCCCGAGCAGACGGCAGGCTAAACAAACACCCCGTCCCGCAGCCTGGAGGAGCCTTGTTTTCAGCTCTGACCCCGCAACCTTTCCTCTGGTTGGCAGCGTGCTGGCGTTGACAGTTCGGGCGGTTCAGCCAGAGTTGAAAGATAATTGCTGGAGGAGCAGCGGCCGGGATGGTATGTGTTATTCAGCAGGACCCCCTTGAGGCGAAGCTTTGAATCTGGTGCGCGTTTCAAAGCCTGCGTTAAACTTGATGTGATACTGATTAAAACGGAGGGCTGCAGGGTGAACTGGCAGGGCCCCACGGCTGCCTCTGCCAAGTGACACGCGAAGAAACGTCTCCGAAGAAGCAGCGGAGGGCTCGAGGACTTGTCTCAGCAGAATCGGGCTCTGCAAAGGGGGGGAAACCTTTTTGGGGCGCTCCTCCTGCACGGCACGGGCGCTCGCAGGTCCTGTGCGAGCCCTCCGCTCATCTGGGATTTTCATCTAACCCCTTCTTATTTCCAAACCCATATGGAAATAATAGTGCTCCCCCCTCCTGCCCCGTCGTGTCCTTCAGCTTGGAGTTTCCCCGGAGCAGATGTAAAAAAGCAAGGGGAGAAAGGAGGGCAGGGACGGCCCCACAGGAGCCACGGGATGAGCCTGCCAGCCCCAGGAGGTGCAACGTGCTCCCAATGGTACCAGAAGGAAGGTGCCCAGCCCTACCACAGCTCCCTCTGGTTCCCTATCTCACTGAGGCTGAGGTTTGATACAGCGTGGTTAATCAATTTATTTATTTTTTAATCCGTGCATCTCAGTAGGGCTTAATAACAAAGTTTGGAAGCTTCCTCCGAGATGTGCAGGAGGAAGCTTCCAAATTAATCTCGTTTTAGAGGTGATCCCAAGGCAATCCAGGGCATTCCCGTGGGCCACGCTTCGCTGTGCCTTAGGTGCAGAACTGGAAAGAAACCGTGAGTCCCAATTTATTCCCATTCCTGCTGTTTTACATCTCCTTCATGAGCGCAGCACGTCCCGGGCAGCTCCTGCCAGCTCAACTCCTGCCAGTGCTTGAGCAGAAGCAGTAGCAGAGGGCAGCGCCTTCCTGTGCCCCAGGCGAATTTTGGGAAGGGTTTAGGAAGCGAATGCAGGAGGAACATTGACAGCAGGAGGATGGAGAAGAAGAGCCAAGAGAAGGAACGCGCCAGGACACGTTTCTCATGCAGGTGCTTCTGCCACGCAGCGGGCGCTTGACGCAGCTTGATGCAGGCAGGCTGTGATGAGAAAAGCACCCCCAGCTTTTGGGCAGCTTCTGCTGCTGCGTGCAAGGAAGCAGGACGGAGATGTGCACGTGGATGTTGGTGCTTAAAGGGTTTCCTAAATCAGAGAGACCGGGCGAGTTGGTTCCCATTATCCTTCTGGTGCCGTTGTGTGCAGGTGACAGCGGTCGGCTCCCTTTCCAGCTGCCTTTTTCCACTTGTGCACGGATTTACATATGCCAGCTTTCTTTGTTTGCCCATTAAAAACAAACAAACAGAAGAGCCTTCCTTCTTGGAGCATCTCCTGCTCCAGGGTTTTTTCTTTTTCAGCTTCGAACAGCTTTTTGGAGCTGGTTGAGCCATCCCCTCTGGCGTTCAGCGTCAGCATTTCCAGTCGCCGACAGAAACGCTTTCCAGGAGGAGCACACGTGGAGCCTTCGGTGTTTCCTCGGGGCTGTCAGCATTGCCAGCGCCTTGTCCTTGGGTATTTATGCTGATTACAGCTTTGGTTGTTTTGTGTTCCTGATTATAAGCATCTTTGTCACTCTTCTTCAGGAGAGCATTAGCGAGAGGCTTTGGGAAGGCCCAGATTACCCAAACGAGGGACACCAGCAGTGAAAACCAATTTTTACCGCATCAGCTGTGTCGGAGTTGTATAAGATCGGGGTGTGTACAGCAGCTGAGCAGGCACGCTAAGTGGAACCACATTTATTCTTCATTTTGCTGTCCCTCCTGGTGATCTTCCCCCTGCCAGGCCACTCTTGCGTTGGCCAACGCATCTGTGAATTTCGTGCCTTCTGCTGCCTTCTCCTTTTTGGTGCTCTTTCGCCTTCTTTCCAGCACAATCTCGTTTCACTTTTTGCTCTCCTTTTTGCTGCTTTGCCTGCTGTGTGTCTTCCTGGCCATGCTTCATTCAAACTTTCAGATTTCAACAAGCAGATTTCTGCCTCCGTGCCCTCGCTGAGCTGCTCAGCTGCTCCCATTCACGCCCCCAGCCCCGCAGCACCGGGCGGCTGGGCACCGAGGGGGGATTAACTGGAGCTGGGGGGCTGTGAGCACCACATTTGAGCTCTCCCCATGCTGCTGCTGTTCCCTATCAGCTCCTCCGAGGGCTTACCAGAAGGATTTAGCAGCAGGACGCTGGCAGGCCGAGGGCTGGAGATGCTTTTTGTTACTGGGAGTATTTTTTTCCTTATAAACTCCTGGCGAGGGGAGCGACGCGAGTGGATCCTTGAAACATTAGCGAGCAGATTTGTAGGGAAAGGGAATTCATATCCTCCGGATCAAAGAAATTTGTTGTGTTTTAATTTCGTGCATTTACAAGTTCAAATGGTTTCTAAATGTCGTCTCCTTGCGCCGTTTCTGCTAGCAGCGAGCGGGACTGGTTTTAATAAGCCTTCATTTGCAACAAAGCTGGCAGGAACGTCTTCTCCTTTCCTGCGGGGTTGGTGGCATCGCCTTGAAGCCAGCTCTGGCCTAGGGAGCTTGAATTAACCCCTGGGTATCCGACGGGCTTGTACCCACGCCAGGCGTGTAATACCTAGAAGCACTTGGCACAGCCCAGGAGAAATCTGGTTTAGTTCTTGAGAGCCCAATATTTGACATGCAATTAAAAGGCTATGAGCTTTGCTAGCTCTTATAAATTTCTTTTGCAAGTGCGCCTGTTAAAGTCCGGCTTTATTAGCCACCTGTGCACGCTTTATTTTTTAAGGAGGGGCGCTGGCCCTGTAAACCTGCCTGTTTAAAAATTTAATGGATCAGATGTTATTGAAGTGTCTTTACGGCGCTGCGCTGTTGTTGCAGCTGCAGCTTTGATAGCTTCTAGTTGCAGCTACTGCAGGGCTGCTCCGGTGCGTGTGTGGGAGGCGAGTGTGCACACACAAACCTGATTTGTGATACTCCCACTGAGGCATCTGCCAGGAAAAGCTGGACAGGGCACGGTGTTAAGGGCAAGAAGCTGCTCCCTGAGCTTCAGAAGCTGTATGGAAACGCCTTTTCTATGGAAAAGGGGGTCGAAGCAGCCCCTCACCCTTCACAGAGTCTGTTTTCAGATGTCTTGTAGCTTGCAACCGAGCCTCCAAAGTGCTGCAGCTCCATTTATTGCAAGGAAACTTCAGCTGAGACGGTGTGCAGGGAGCGTTTGGATTGGAAGGGACGTCCAGGAAGGCCTCTTGTCCAAGCTTCTGCTCAAAACAGGTCAGACACAGATGCCATGCCGCGTTTCTCAGGATTTTTGTGGGCATCCTCCAAGGATGGAGACCCCAGAATTTCTGGGAAACCCACTGCTTGACTGTTCTCACTGTGAAGAAGCCTTTTGCTACATACCATAACTGCTCTTGTGTAGTTCATGGCTCAATTTGAAGTCCTCCTCCACTGTGCACCCCTGGAGAGCCTGGCTGCATCTCGGTGACCTGCCTGGAGGGACTGAGGGTGACCATGAGGTTCCCCTAAACCTTTTTGCAGGCTGCCAAGCCCGTGCTCCAGTCCCTGGCCGTGCTGGTGGCCTCCACCTGATGCACGTGGTCAGTGCTAGCATTATCCCAGGGTTTTTTTTTTTAATCCAGGTATGTTCTAAGGGTGCTGAGGTCCTTGGGACCTGGCAAACGGCTCCTCGTGGTGACGTTCCCAAGGGCTGCACCATGCAACTGCTCCTGCGGGCTCTGAGTCCCCAGCCAGAGGATGCTCAGGCTTTTAGTCTGTGTTTTCTCTCTTCTTGGTGGGATCTCTTTGGGGACTTTTGGCGACTCTCCCGCGGAGGGATGGTGGGGCTTACGGGGGGAGCACGTGGCCCAGGTCTGGCTCTAGAAATCTCCTGATATATCTGAATATATAAATGAGTTCAGGGTATATCATATATACAGTATTCTGGACATATAAATATATAAATATATAAATATATAAATATATAAATATATAAATATATAAATATATAAATCCCTGACGTGTGGGAGCGCTCCCAGGTGTCCTGAGGCACTCGAGCTGATTCCGAAACCTCGTGTGGGACCACGGCCACAGGCTGGACAGCACTGGGGCGACCTCATAAGCGTGTTTTTTGTTATAGGGCCCTGTTCTGCATCGCCCTCAGCTGCCCTGCATGGTGACACCTCGCCCTGCTCTCAGCCATCGTCTCCCAGATGCAATCCTCTCCTTTTCCAAACAATAAAGGCATGACGAGTTCCCTGTTCCCATCGACCCAACCTTTTTGTCTTTTCAGAGCGTGGTGGCCCCTGGCTAAATAGGGCTGTTACTCTTAGCCATGACTCCCCACTTTGGTTCAGAAATGCTAAATGGCTTTTTTTTTTGGGTGCTTTTCTCCAAAAAGGCAGATTCTGGGTGTCGCGCTCGCTCTTCTTCCTGCACCAGCAACAAAACCCGCTCGTGTGATGCGGCTTTTAAATCCTAATCATTTCCTCCTAGGCAGAGACCTTACGTGTACTGAGCATCAACCAGCCTGGAGAAAATTAGCTTTTCTGCCTTATAAACCCCTGTGAATCGTTGTTGCTGATAGAAATGTTGACAGACCCCCTTGCTCGGCGGTCTGCGTGGTGCCACTGGAATGAAATGTCAATAGTCTGCGCATGGGTGGGACAGCTTGTGTACAGCTGAGCCTCGCAGCCTTTATCACAAACAAACAACCCTTTGGAATCCAGCCACGATTTTCAGTTTTGAAAAAAAAAAAGGGATTTATTTGCTTTTCTCCCTTTTAAGCCAAATCCTCGCCGTGTACTGCTTCCTGGACTCTCTGATTTCTGATTGACGTAAAAAAAAAGCAAAACAAACAAAATAAAATAAAAAAAAAAAAAAGCCCTGTGTAGATTAAGCTGCTGAAATGCCCTGAAGGCATTGTTTATAGGTCTATGCTCTTTCGTTGCTGAGGGAAAGTGAGTCCTTTAATGCCTTCCATATTTCACAAATCTCTCCGGCTCGGATGCGAAGCGCTGTGGCATTTGAAGATGCTTTCTGCTGCTTTTAGGGAGAGGCCGAACGAAACGGGGGCAGACGGGGCTGTGATTCTGCCTCTCCAGGTAAAGTTGGACGTGTCTGAGAGGTTCAAGACCAGCGCTGCTGGAAGCTGAAGGCCGTAGAGCTGCGGGGTGATGGAGAGCAGCCTGTAGAGGAGCCGAGCTCCGGGAGGAGCTTTTGGTGAGAAGGACCCAGCTCTGCAGGCTCGGAGGAGACCAACTATTTCTGAAGCAGCACAAAGATGGTCTGGGATGGTCTGGTTCTGGTTCATCTTCTGGTTCCTCTTCACCTTCTGAAGTTCTTCTGCCCTGTGCAGGTCGCTGGTGCTGCAGCCACAGCCTTCCACCTCCGTGGGCGAGGAGGAAACCGGGGCGGTGATGGAGCTTCTGGCTGCGGTTGTCGTTCTCGGTGTTGCCCCGTGAGCGGGGACTTCTTGGTCACCTCAATCCCATACCTCGAAGTCCTCTGTGGTGCTGGAGCATGGAGCAGAACTCGTGTTCCTGCCCCGCTCTGTGTGATTTCCAAGCGAACGGTGGTTGGAGGTGAATTGTTGGCCTTCTGCAGGGAGCCTCAGGAACGACACCCTGTGGGTTACCAACTTCTGTAAGGAGTTGGTAAGGAGTTGGTCCTTCTTCTCTTGTAAGGAGACCTCTCCTTGCGTGGGTATTTAGTGTCCCGCAGCTGAAATGCTCTTCTGGATCAGTGGGCTTCCTCGCTGGTGTCCCTTGTCCTTCCTCCTTGTGAGGGACACAGCACGTTGTGTGGCCAGGGGGCTGGGATGGCACAGAGCTGCTGGGGACGGCCAGGGGGCTTTTGGGGCTTCACTAACCCCAAGGAACATTTGGGCTTTGCTGGTTTTGGGTTGGAAAAACGATGGAGAACTGCAAACATTGACCCGATTGCCTCTTCCCTTCCTCTGATTATCGGATGCTGTCTGTAGGGCATGTAAGGGAGCGGTTGTGGGCTCGTCTTGCAGATGACAAAATTAATCCAGCGTTGCTTCCTTTGTCCATCTGCCTAATTCTCTTTATAAAGGCTTCAGTTGGCAGCAAGGGGGATTGGGATTTGTACACAGGGAAGCCTGGTACGTAGCAGCAGAGTTGCAGGCGTTTAATGGCACAGGTTTGAAGGAGGTGGAGGTAGCTCCTCATGCCCCATTGACTCTAACAGAGCTTAAGATGTGATTTATGGCATTAACATCTGACATTTTTGTTTCCTGTTTAACCTAAGGGTTCTTTACACACCGGAGGACAGGGGAAGAGTCAGAAGGGAAATGACAGGTGATAAATTTTACATTTTTAACGATGACTTCGGTACAGATGCACTGGTTTTGCTGTTCCAGCTTTCTTTGCTGTAGGAACGCTGAAGAAGAATTCCTTAAAGGCTAAGGATGGCTTTGGTGTGGTTCCCCTTGATGAGGGAATTGTGTGCTTTGCTTCTTGGGGTCACTGCTTTCCCTCCAGGCATTGCTGGGGCACCAGAGGGAGCAGAAGGTAACTCCACACACGAACCAAATGCTCCTTTGGTCATGTTCTGTCACGGCCAGTAAATAAGCAGTGATTTCTGCTCTCATTTAGGATTCCAGAGACACTCGGGAAGGGATGGATGGATGCGTTAACGTGTCCGTAACATCCCTGAGGTTAACGCTGGTGATGGAGGCTAAATAAGGATTTAAGTAAGAGCCTGCTGACGGTTCTTATCTGCCAGAACTGCAGTTATTCTGCAGCTCCAAAACAAGAAAGGCAACTCGGGCATTAAAATTACATCCATCACCTGCAATATTTATGTGTGGGGATGGATGGACTCCTGGTGGAACTTCCTTCGGTGCGGTTGTCACGTAAGAGCTGCTGCACAGAGCCTTGACCTGAGGAACCCGTCGATTGAGGTGCTTTCTCCGTGCTGTTTTTCTTTGCACGACAAACATCTTTTATGAAACACACTTTAGTGTTGCACTAAGGGTAGAAATGATCCAAGCGAGAAGTATTCAACTTCACGGCAGTCTTTCAGCTTGAGTCTAAACGCTGTAAATTTTTCAAGTTTCGGGGAACTTCCAGTCCACTTCCAAAAAAAAAAGTTATTTTTAACAGTGACCACTTTATGGTATTAAAGGGTGAAGATTTGGGGAAAGGCGGCGCGTAGGGGTATGGCTGGGACTGAGGCTGAGATGGATGAAATGTTGAAATGGCAGCTTGGGGAGAGGGGTTTGTGATAATTGCCTTTTTGGAATTCCAGGTTTCTGTGTAATTCTGCGTAAATCTGACAAGTCCAGCCTTGTAACATCCCATACCTGCTCAGTGGATGGGGTTGTAGGGACAGGAGAGGTGAGGCGTTGCACGGCCGATTGCCACTCTTGCCGTTGGCCTGGGTCCTACATAAAATCCCTTTGAAATAAAGAAATCCTTTTTGGCTGATTTGCCTCGAGCAGAAGCCACGGAGCGGCCCGGAGTTGCTGTACCCACTGAGGGGTCATTTCCGATTATTAACGCTCCTCGTCAAGAAATTCGGGATTTCCATCAGTCCTAATGACCTCGTAACGGTTTCTTCTTGCGTTCTAGAAATCACCAGCCTGAAATCCCCTTTATTTAAGAATTCCACCCGGGTAAATGTGACTCGTACAGGTGTTGCTAAAGCAGGAGGAGCCCACGGCCTCGGCGTTGGTGAGGGGCTCGGGGTTGTTTTCACCAGAGAGAGCTTTGCTGTTTTTTTTCCCAGGCTGGAAAAGAGCGATTTGATGGATGAGTTCTGCCTGGAGAACGTGTCTGCAGCACAGCAAGCAAACAGTTCCTCCCGCAGATGAGGAAAAAGGCTGCTGGAAAGCTTCAAGGTCCGTGCAGGCCGTTAGCGAGCATCCAGCGGCCGTGGCGCAGCAGGAGAAGGTGGCGGGGTTTTTCCTTCGGGGTGAGAACCAGATCTGCTCATCAGACCCCATTCCTCGGTTGGTTTTACGCAGGTAGCCAGATGCTGATTGCTGTTGATCCCGTAAAACCTTGATCAAACAGCTGGAAGCAATTGCAAGTCCATGTTCTTTTGTTTAACGAGACAAAGCCTATTGTGTGCCGTAGCAGCGCGTGAAAGATGGTTTCGGCTGTTCCGTACCGAGGGACAAAGGGCTGAGCGCTGCGCTTGAAAAATTACTTTCCCAGACAAAAGAACAAACCCCTGAAACAAATGTGAAGTGTAAGTTGAAATTGTGCCCTGCTATGCGGGGGGACAGAGCGTCCCGTGTTTCGCTGACAGCGTTTGCGTCCAGCGGGGAGCGCTCACGTAGGTACATGGGCTGCTGCTTCTCTGAAGTGTTTGTGGTGCTGGAGCCATCCTTTTAATGCCCGCTTGAAAGGTGGGCTCCAGGCTCAGAGGTGCCACAGAGCTCTTGC
Source organism: Aythya ferina (assembly GCF_964211825.1). Taxonomy (NCBI): domain Eukaryota; kingdom Metazoa; phylum Chordata; class Aves; order Anseriformes; family Anatidae; genus Aythya; species Aythya ferina. The sequence goes on along the minus strand of NC_140300.1, from coordinate 1,732,601 downwards.
TAAGGGTTTAGGGCGAGTTGCAGCGTGCTGAGAATGAGCAGGGAGTTTCTCTTCCTTCTGAGCCGGGAGCAGAGCAAACGCCGATCAGAGAAGCTTTCCGTTTGCTTAGCCACCTTTTGGAGCTCTTAAAAAGGAGTAGGAGCAAAACCCAAAAAGCTTGGTTGTATTTCTGCCCTTTTTCTTGTCCTTTCTCCCTCGCACAACGCTGCTTTGCTTGCGGGAGTTGCCGCACACATCTGCAGGATTCACCTCTTCCTGCGTGCGAAATATTTTGGGGCTCATTGCATCCTTCCCAAAGCTCTTGTTTTTACCACGATTCATCTTTAAGTGGATCTCCTAGTTCTTGCTGGCCTTCCCCTGTCCTGTGGACAGCTCAGACCTACGTGTGCACATGGAGGCAGGATCAGAGAGGTGCCTGGGCAACTGTTTTCCAAGCTCCATCAGCAGGATGCCCTTTCTCAGTGGCATGAGATGTGCTGGGCAGGGCGTAGCGCCGTGCTGTGCCTGCTTTGGAGGGGACAGAGTGAGTACGGGGCTCTGGAGCCATCCATGTAACCTTGGTCACCTGTAGCACTGAGCCCCAGTGCTGATTTTTTATACATTTATCCCTGAGAAACCCATCTGGGTCCCTGCTCTGCCACAGGCAGCCCGCACTTGGCGGGCTCGATGGCTGGCACAACTGCTCGGTTCTTCGCTTCGGAGCACATTGGAGGCTCAGAAAAATCACCATTTCACCAGAAATTCTCATTTGCAGCTGAGAATTTCACTGCAGGAGGAGAGGAAGGGTGGTAATGAAACCGAGCTGTCAGGACTTTGCTATGGATGGGCTTGCATAAAAGCGGGGCTGTGCGCCTGCCACTGTGCGTTATTCATTTGGTGTGTGCACGCCCTTGGTTTTTGAAGGGCAGAGCTGCACTTCCAGCCTTTTTTTGCTCCCTTGCTCTGACTTTCCTAGTCCCAGCGCTTGACAGGCTGATCTGAGGCTTGAGCTCTTGGAAACCACTTCAATGGGCCCTGGGAGCTATAAAGATTATCTAAGTAGGGGCCCAAGGAGCTCTCAAACTTGGAGCAATCAATCCCGTATGTACCGTTTCACCAGAGATGGAGGACTAAAGGCTTCTCAGCCTGAACCAAACCCTTTTTTTTTTTTAACCATTTTTTCTTTTAAGTCAAGGGCAGAGCCGAGGGGCTGGGAATGGAAAGCGCCGAGAGCTGGAGGCCAGCATGGGCTTTGCGTAAGAGCCAGGAGAGATCTGAGGAGCGTGATGGCCTTGCTGGTAGCTCTTGATTTTACACGTCTGATGGTCAGTTCTTATCTTGGTTTCTCTTCCCCTCCCCTCCAGCTTGCTTCTCCGTCATCTTCCCAGACTTCCCAAGGCCTGGCCTTGGCTCCGGTCGCTTTGGATGTTACAAAACCAGGGAACGACCATGCCAAACGAGGCCAGAGGTCCCTTAATTGCCACTTCCACCAGCCATGAGCTTCGCATTAAGATAAGCTGCAGGAACTGTCGTTATTTATATTAAAATAACAATTTTCTGCCCACTTATTTGGAGCTCTTAACTGCAGGGACGACACGGAGCGACGAGGGAGGGGAGGTCTCGCTGCTAAGCCGGTGCTTGGGCACGTGTGGGAGCAAGTGGCACGGGGTCTTGTGCTGGGCACAGAGCCCAAATTCCCCAATAAAAGGGCTTCTGTGTATGTCCAAGGGATGAATTCCAAGGGATGAGTGATGGGTACCCAAGGAAAGTCTCTGAAGCAGAAGGCAGCAGCAGTGTGTGCTGGATGCTGGGGGACCTACGGGCTGCTGGTTGCATCTCGTGCTGCTCACACACCAAAACCTATGAGCCACGGGACTGAAATCCTTTAGAAACCGTCTGGCTAGCTCCGACACTCTCCAGATTCCTCGTTTATTTTGCTTTCTTTCCCATCTATTAATCCCATTAGAGCCTGGCGCTTCGTTTCTGAAGTAGGTGATTTCATCTCCCTCCTGGCTTCCCCTCGCTTTGCCGTGCCTCGTGTATCTCTTCTGGCATCTCCGGGGCTGTAACTCATCGATCCCAGCGTTTTGAAGGCTGACTGCTTTCCCACTGAATGCTGAAGATGAAAAAAAAAAGCCCGTAGGATCATTTGTATACCAATCAGTCTCAAACCGGGGTTCCTAATTGGCGAGGGGCAGCCTCTCGTAGTGCCCAGGTAAATCTGCTCGGGCTGCTCCGCGTGCAGCCGTGTGTCAGTGCGTTAATTTCTTGGATTTGGGGAGCCCTAATCCGTGGAAAAATAAACTAATGAATGTCTTTTTATTTTACACCCCCTCACCCTTCCCCCGTCTCTCTCTCTCTCCCATAAATTAGAAACATTCACTTTTGGGGGAATTTTTTTTTTTTTTTTTTTTGCAGAGTTAAAGGCGAAATTATGGCATTTCTTATGGCATTTATTATCTTGAATTTCCATGACTAGTTAATTTTGACTGTGTGTGGGTGGCTAAATAATCCTTCTGTTTCCGAAATCTTCCTGAGGAATTTTTTTTTTTTTTTTTTTTTTTTTCTTTTCCTGCAGCCAGACGGATGCCCGCTGCGGGAAGCTGAAATGGTGACCCCCAACCCTCTGTGCTGACCCCAATCCTCTGCGCTGGTGGCAGCGAAGGCAGCACCGGGTGGTTCCGTAAAGGGTTTTGCAAAGGGTTTTGCATTTCCAGGGTGCTGATCCTCAGCAGGGCTGCTTCCCAGCTCCCTCTTCCAGCCAGTATCTCTCCAGGGCCCCGATTTGTGCCCACCACACCATTTCTGTAGGGTTCAGGCTTCTGCAAACGTTTGTGACTTTTGGCATCTCCTCTGCCCGAGCTACGGGGACGCCTTCCCTGCAAGGCGCTTTGGAATCACTTCTGCTTGTAGGTGTCTGCTCAACTCTTCCCAATTCCTCTCTCTCAGTGATTTATTTTAACTCTCAAATCTGCAGCACCTCGGACCCTGCGGGGAGCTGTCGGGGATCGCTCTGCTCTCCAGCGCGCAGGCACGACGATGGCTCGGTGGCAGGACAGCCCCGCAGCTCCAGCCTGGCCGGGAAGCACAGTTTTGCTTCTTCCCTTCCCAGGACAAAGGTTTGGAGGGAGGGAAGAGGTGACCAAGCATGAGCTTGACCCCTGGCTATCGGGCAGGGGCTGTGGAGGTGGCTGGAAGGAGGCTGGGGGACCGCGGCCACCCAGGCAGCATCCCGAGAGCGTCAGCTGGAGGGGGGCTCGGCGTGCTCGGCGGCTGCCTTCGGAGGCAGCTCCAAGCCGCCCCATTTTTTTTATCCTTAAATAAGGGGGTGGGAAGGAGAATGACATCCTCTATTTGGGATTTCGTTCTGGCTGCTCCCGGGGCTGGGGCTGAAACAATAGCACCCGGGAAGGCTTCTCCCTTCTGCGCGGTCCTTTTGAAAGCTGAGGCTTTTAGGAGTTTAACGTTATGAATACCTTGGGCTCAGTGGCATATGCAGAACAAATGTGAATCAAACACAAAAATAATTCCTTCAAGAATTTTATTTATTGATGTGGTAGCGCAATACTACACTGTTTACAATAGAGAGTTAAGTGGGATTTTGGGTTTGCTGGGAAGTTGACAGCTTGCGGTCCCAAGCAAAATTTCTGCCTTTTGTGGGATGAAAGAATAAAAGCTATGTTCTTGAAATGGTTATTTATAAATGATTTGAAAGTTTGTTCCCTTTCCAGGCGGGGGAGAGCCTGCCAGGATTGCGGTTACTGCAATGGTGAAATTTTGGATGTGAAAAAAATCACAGAAGTCTGTTTGCATTAGAATAACAAGATAAAGAACCTTGTGGAGGCTTGCGGGGACTCAAATGAAATGCAGTTGTGAACAGATTTCTCTCGTTCCCTTTCTCACGGGTAAAGCGTCGGGAGGCGAAGGGGGCTCTCGAACCCAGCCTCGGAGCAGGGGAACCTCAGCGAGGGCCGGGGGCTGTGTGGGGGCTCCAACAGAGCTCAGCCACGCATTTGGGGACGGGTGGGAGCCACCAGCAGGGAACTGGAGCAGGGAAAACCTGCAGAAAGCACCAGCCCCGTCCCCTTGTGCTGCTGCTGAGCTTCTGCAGCCACTGAAGCTTCATCTCTGCGGGTTTGTGGGGTTTTATCTCCTCTCCCTTCCTCGGTCACCCTCTGTATTCGCTCACCGTCCCCCAGGCTGCTTGGCCGTGCTCGGGGCGCTTCGTGCAGCGCTGGCACTCGGGGGCCGGGGATGAGATCCGTGGCCAAAGGGAGATGATAAACAAGCCGTGGGTTTTTTCCTACTGTCTGATGCTTTTGGCATAGCAGACCTGCGAGTTTGGTGCAGAACCAGGCGGCTGGGCGGTGGTTGCTGCCTCCTCCAAAAGACCAAGCACGGCGAAGAAATTGCACGGCAGGAAAGCGGGGAGCACCGCTGCCACATCCAAATAGGGCCCCAACCCCCCGGGGTGTGCCCTTCTGCTCAGCCACCAGAAATCCCAGGACCAGTGACACGAACCCGTGAACCCACAGCCCCGCTTTCTGCTCGTGGTGCAGAGCAGGAGAACAAAAGCCAGGGTTTGTGTGAGCCCCGATGAGCGAGAGATGCTCCGTGATAATGTGGACACGTTGGGTGGATGCCAAATGTCTTCGCGCTGAGTAAACCCCGTGGAAAAGGGTAAAAGGGTGGTGTGGGGTGGTGCTTTATGGAGCAGTTTGGTGGCGAGGAACGGTTTTAGAGGCAGCGTTTTGATCGTGCCCAGCTACTGAAGGAGCAGGTGGCCTGCTCCAGATGCTCGGGCTGCACGAGACGAAGCTTTTCTCTCAGGTGAATTCCTCTGGCGTTTAGCCCCTGCCACGCACTAATTCTTCAAGGTGCTGTGGTTTGCGTCCACAAAGCCGACAGCCGAGGGTGCGTCCCGCAGGATGGGAATGCACTTGCTGTGCGGCACAGATCCTTGCCCAAGATAGTGCAGAACAACCAAATCCCATCGCCCGGGGCAGGATTTTCACCGGGTTTTGGAGCCAGCGGGAGGAAAGGTGGTCAGAGGCTTTGGCCAGGGTGGAGAGGTCACGGTGCAGGATCGCTGCCCGTGGTGTTTTTTTTTTTTTTCTAGAGTTGGTAGTTCTGTCCTCTTCGAGGGTGGTAGGATTATTGGGAGGTTTGCTCAGAGGTGGCTCTCGGAAGGCTCAGTTGGTTTCAAGAGCAGGTTCATGGGGTGGATAAAGGCCAAAAGGACAGCGTCTCGCCCCCTGGCTCATGGTGCATGTGGGCAGCCGGTGGCACAGAGCCCCAGGAGGTGACCTGGCGTGCTGGCATGGTGACATTATCCTTCCCGGGAGGCTCAGCAGGTCAAAGGGGACACGTGGTGGCCCTACTTCCCGAGGGGACCCTTTTTTCTGCTCACATCAGTGTTTCAGTGTGGGCTGAGCCCCCTTTGTCCCCGGTGCCCATCGGGGTTTAGCAGGATCCCGAAGATACCCCAAAAAGCAGAGCTGCCAGCTGCTGCCCACCCTGCCTGCTCGCTTGCTGCTGCTTCCCTTCAGACTTTTTCCTTGCATCTGTTTCACTGCAAGCCCCGAGACTCCTATAAAACAGCCCGAAATGGGGAAAACACCAGGTGAGACGAGGGAAGGGTCGGGATTGGGTCCTGCGTGTGCCACTGCCCTCTCCTGGGGAGCTCTTTGCTGCTCGGCAGCGTGCTGGGATGGCTCGAATCTCACTCCACTTGCTACCAAATATGATATTCCTCATCTCCTTGCTCCCAGCAGCAGCATGACCCATGCCCAGACGACCTGATGGCAGCATCAGTGAGGGGCAGCGCCGGCATCCGCGCCCCCTGCCCTGCTCTGCGGTGCCCAACCTGCCGCCCCCGCAGCGGGAGCCTCCTTTCCTCTCCTTCCTCTCCTTCCTCCTCCTCCTGGCGGGTGCTGGCAGCTCCCAGCAGACAAACCAAGGGCTGTAGGGCTCGAGGAACGGGCATCCAGCAACCCCGGGCAGCAACACCCACACTTTGGGGACCCCGTGGCCCTGCTGCCTCTCCGAGGGGCACGACGGAGCAGCTCCGGGCGGGCAGCGCGGCTGCGGAGGGGCACGGGCTCGGCTGGAGTTGTGCAAGCACGCAGTCGTGTCCGATGCCAACTATTTGTTTACTTCTCCCCAGATCTAACATAATGAGTTTGTTTACGAGGCCTCGGATCGGCCAGAAGGAACCCATCTGATTATTTGTAGGACTTAATCTCCAAACCATTGCTTATACAACAGAATGACCTGGGTAGCTTTTTTCATCCCGACTTCTTCTTTCTTTTCCTTTTTCCTTTATTTTTTTTTTCTCTTTTTATTTTTCTTCTTTTCCTTAAAAGAAAAAAAACAAAACAAAACTTTAGTCTTCCAGTCCCAAAGAATAATTGCATTGTCTCACCAGTTGTTGTTGACTCGTTCTAAATTCTTGCGGATTGTTCCAGGCGTGTAATTTGTGGCAATTCTCCATGTCTGCGGTGGGCACGGGGAGGCATTAGGACACGTGTGGGCACTGGCAAGGAGGTGAGCAACCTGCAGATAGGGCAGCAGCCTGGGCAAGGCTTGGAGAACAGAGCTCTGAGCAGGTCTAAGGGCAAGAAGCAGCTGGGAACAGGGGTTTTGGTGCTGGTTTTTCCCCATTTTAAAGGCTGGAGTGCGTAACTGAACTGAAAAAAACTGTTTCCTGTGGTTTTTGTTGCTTGTCATGGTGTTGGATAATATCTGAAAATAGCTGGTTATTGTTTGTACAGGGAAGTATTGGATAAGTTAAGAGATAACACTCGGGATGTGCTGTGTGCAGTAACTGCTGCCTTAGCTCCCATCACTTCTTACCTCTACCCGACTGTGCCCAGTGCTGGATGCTCCAAGAGAACATCCAAAATCCTTATAAAAATCAGGTTCAGCACAGTCCTCCTGCATTCTGGAGGGCTTTTGAGCCCTGATGTTCTCCTGCCTCCCAGATTGCCTCTGTGCACTGGGTTTCCCAGTCATCCACACCTACCCGAAATCCTTTTAAAATTATTTTTAGACTCAGTTTTATGTGATGGGGATACCTGCAGCGTGTCACCTGCTGACGTGTCATTGTATATTGCTATTTCTCCCATCTGTAAGGAATCTGAAGCCTCTAATCTGAAGCTTAGTGGAGATCTACCCTTGAGTTTTGGGGGTAGAAGGGTTGTTTTAACTCTTACAATATTAACCTGTGTGCCTTTTCTGCACTAGGACTGGACTTTTTGTATGTCCTTGACCATCTCAGTTCTTACTACAGCTAGAGCCAAGCGTCGCCAGTATTACTAGATCCATGTAACAAGGCAATAATCACCCTTCGGTTCTGGTTCTTGTTCTGGTTTCGCTCTTCGTGGGAGGAAGCCGGAGCGCCGATCTTTGGCCTTTTTATCAAGTTCCTTCCCCTGCTTCTTGTTTATTTCCCTTCGCTTTGTTTTGTTTGTTAATGTTTGCCTCTCGCAGCTGCCTCTTAAATGCACAGCTCCGGCGAGCTTCTCTAAGCCTTTAAATTCCTAATTGGTGGCAGGGCTGAGCTGCTATAAACCATTGTTCTGGGGGAGCTGGCCGGGGGCCCGACGGCAGTGCAAAAATTGACTTCAGAGCAGTTGAGATTATTGAGAGAGACTTCCCTGGTATTTCTGCAATGAGAGCACTGTTTGCTTGGGTTTGCTTAGGTGACGGGGGGAATCGAGACGAACGCTCCCGCCCGGCTCCCGGAAGGTTTCTGTTCTCATCCTGCAAGGTTATAAACCAGAAATATTCGGCGAGCCTGGGGAAAAAAAAAAATGTAGTCTGGGTTTATTGCAGTCTGTGCCGATTCAGCAGGGTGGGAGGTGAGTGAAGGTGCCTGCTGGAAGGCTTCAAGGTGCCTTCGTCCAGCCCCAGCTACTGAGGTGGGATGGGGACAGCCCCGTCCTGGGCACTTTGACTTTGTCCCCACCAGAACAGGGAAAATGATGGGATGGGGAAGGTGAGGGCGGTGATGTTGAGCCAGATTAGCTATATGGACATGGCTTGGCTGCTCCAGCTCCTTTTTTAGGAGCTGTTGTCTGTTTCTAATAATCACTTATTGCATAACTTTAAATGTTTTCCTGTTTTGATGTCTATTAAAATTATAAATTACAGAAACCGACCTGGCACAGCAGCCTGTGCACAGAGCACAGGCCTATTTCCAGCTTTCAGTTACATAACTGTACACATTTATAGGTAGAATCGTTCAGTCCTGCTGGGCTCCTGTGTCCTGGGTAGGATTTGCCAAGGAGAAGTGAGGAGAGGTGGCAGACAGGGGAACGAGGAGTTTGTCTGCAGGAGGGGAAAGGTCGAGCAAAGACTGCAGAAAGGAGGCCAGAACAGAAGAAACCACGGTGGAGCAAAGTAAAATAAGAGAGCAGGAAGGCTGCCTGATGTTTTTCGGAAGCTGTTGCCAAACCCCAGTGTCTGTATCTCTCTTGGCGAGCAGCAGCCGTATCTGTGTTATAAATGAAAAACATCTCCGCTGTCACTGGGTTTGTCTTGGAAGAGCAGCCCAAAAGGTTTGTTACGGTACCTGGGGTGTTGCACCCTGCTGCTTCTGATGACTTTTAGTAGCTCAGACCTTTTACCTCCGCCTTGGATAGCAACTTTATCCCCTGCTTTCCTGGGAATTTTAACCATCCTATTCCTTTTTTTTTCCCCACCCTGTCTTTGCACCACTTTTTTCTTGCATCTTATCCCTTTTAAAGTTCTTATTGCGGACTTGCAGCAAGAACTCAATTTCTTGGCATCTAAACTATATCCAAGAACCCTCTTGGAGCGGGACCAGGCAGGTGGGAAGGGTTGCTGCAGAAATGTCTGTACGACTTGCTGTAGAGGTGTCTTTGCATTTTTTTGTCACCGTCTTTCTCTGCCAGGCTCTCAACGAAGCAGATGCAGGGAGCTCGCCCTGTTCTCCCACTGGCTCTGGAGTGGGGCCGTACCCTTCGGCACAGGAGAGTAGTTTCCTAACACCTCTAGCTACATCTGCAGGGCCCCAGGCTCTGAGCAGGTTTGTGGAGGGTCAAGAACCACAGAAATGATGCAGAACCTCTTCAGATTTTGGATCGAAAATGGTGAGAGCACAAAGATTGTCGTAGAGGAGACCTGCAGCCAGGCACGGTGCTGCTCAGAGCATCCTGCTGCTCGTCGGCTCCCAACCTGTAACCTCCGTGCTGTTGTAATCCTGCTGAGGGGGACTTGTGGCTTGGGCATTTACTGGGGACCTGGTGTGTGGGTGATGACAGCTGCAGGGGACTGTCACTGGAGGGGCTTTCGGATGTTAAAACAGCTTTGACAAGAATGTGCGGCCAGAGAAAAAGGCCCTCGCGTCCTCCTGCAGCCTTGTTGCTCAGCGTTTATCCTTTTTAGGACTCCAAAAGGATAAAAAAAGAAGCTGTTCATTTAATTTCCTTCCTTTGAAGAGCCAAAAACAACAGTGTAAAACCAGACACATGTCAGGAAAGAAGTCTTTTCAACCCCTCGCCCCCCTCTAGGAAAGACGTGATTGTTGACATTTTCCTTTGGGTTTCTGCTGTTAACCTAGCTAATCCTAAACAAGAGCAAAATTAGCAAATTAACCTCGGGACATGTTGTACACATGTCTCCCCAATGGGGAAAGAGAAGTCATTCTCTGCAGAAGTGCTATTTTTAAGAGCAGCACGCGGAGTGACACAGCTGCGGACAAGTCGCTCTTTGCTCGCTGCTGTGGGCGAGCTGGCAGCGATAAGCTGTCAGGAGGCACATGGGAAGTTCTCCGTCGAGTCTTCCCGAGGGTTTTTACTGACTGCCTTGGCTTTTTCTGGCCTTGGGCGACCTGCTTTGGGATGCTGCAGCTCCCCCGTGGCAGTGCCAGCCCTTGCCAGCCTCCTGGGTGCGCCGGTGGCCGCCTTCAAACGTTGCTGCTGCAAGGAGGTGGCGTTGTCCTTCCCCTTCCACTCTTCTCCTGGCGTTGGGGCAGAGCCAGCTCAATATAAAAATTATTTTCTGTCTGTTTTGGGGACTTGGAAGTGATGGGAGAGAGAATAAAGCAGCACATGACCACAGAATCCCACCAGGAATAAACGGGGGAGGAGGGATTGCAGTAATTAGTGGCCTTAAAGAATGATGTTGAGGCTCGGTTCGATCGCAGCACATTTTTTGAGATCTCAGAGAGAAAAGAAAAGCCTGTAATAGTCTTTCCCTCTTGGCCAGGTATAAAGGGGAACGTAGGGTTGTGTTAGCAACACCCGCTTCTGCGGCGTTCAAGCCAAACTCTGCGCTTGGTCTCCCAGTGAAATTAATTATATTTAATCTTGCAAATTTGAAAGCAAGAATTGAGCCTGTGCTTACGGTAGGGTTTCACCGTCACCGTGAGGTTTTCATAAGAGGTCTGATGCTCACAGGGGTCCTTGCAGCGAGCAGTGGCCGAGCTCCTAGACCGTGGGAAGCAGGGTGGGACAGGGGGGTCTTTGGGAAGGCTGGGCACTGTAACTGGAGGGATTTTTGGATTTTAAATCAGCTTTGACAGGGATGTCTGCGCCTTTCTGCTCTTCTTTGAAGCTTTTTAGCTTGCTGGTGCCTCCTTAGGCGTTCGACCTGCGGCTGCTGCCCCCACACACTTGTGACTTCAGACACAACCCTTCCAACACCATCGGCGTGCAGAAGCTGGAAGGCCCTGGCATGGGAAAACAGAGTAAAAAAAAAATTAATGAGTAAAAAAAAATTAATCTGCCATCAATTCAGCCTTTACAGAAGTCGCTTTTACAGAATAAGTAGCTGGTGTTCTGAGCGCAAGCTCCTTTCTGAAAAGGAGCCACCACTGTCCAAAAATCAAATGAATGTCTGAATCATACAGGATAAACTGGAAATAGTTCAGCTGAACAAATAATGCCTCTATATAAAATGGAGTGCAATAACACGCAGAGGATTGGAAAAACATGCCAGCTACCAAGAAAAATACTACTGCATCCATATTAATTTTTCATTTTCAGTGAGAAGAGAAACCATAAGTCACCGTTAAATTTGTATTTCAAAACTTTATATTCTTTTTAATGTCCTGATACAGCAAACCATGACTGTTTAGGAAAGTGCTCCGGCATGCTTAAGTCACCTTTAGGGGAAATTAGGCACATGCTTAAAGCTGAGCTTGCTCCTAACGCAGTGCTGATTCGGAGTTCCAGCCTCCCAAATTACTGAGGCTTGCTGGAAAATAGCTTAATTTTGGCATTCGAATGAAATTTTGTTTTAGAAAACAGTGAGAGCAGCAGAAATATTTCCACTGTGTTCTGAAAATATGGACGGATATTGTTTTATAGAGAGCTTTTATTGCATTGTCTGCAGCCTGAGAAAGTCCAGAGCAGAGAAATCCCAAATAAGTAATAGTGATGGAGCTCAGCAGCAGTCGGATTTTTATAATTCTTCGTGTCAGTCTGAATGTAATATACAGAGTGCACGCAGTGTGAGTTTAAAAACAAGGTCCCTTGCAGCTTTAAATAATTATTTGAAATAATAAGAGAAAAAAGAGGATGTTTTTCTTCATTCCTGCTTGCTCCGTGCACGTTTGCTTTCCCTGGGAGGGCAGCAGCCGTCGGGTGCCGGGCGCGTTGCAGAGCACAAGGCTCTCTCTCTGCTCTTCTTGCCCAAGATTAAAGTATTCGAGTGGCCCTGGTGTGGCTGTTCTTTCTTATTCCCCACTTGAAAAACCAAACGACTTCTCTGTAACAGGGAGGTGTTTACAGGAACGCTGCATGGGAGGCTGCGGGGCTCTCCTTTGGGCTGGCAGAAGGCGCAAAGCCCCGGCGGCTGCGAAGGAGTTGGGAGCAGGGAGAGCCTCGAGCTCCTCTCCTTGAGAACTGAGACGTTAGGGAACTGTGGAGGAGCTTTGAGGGGAAGGGAAATACGAGAAGTTCTGGTATTTGGGGAGGGGAGAGAAGTGTTTAGTGGATGGGATTAACGGGTTGCGTTGTGCCGAGCTCCCTAGGTCTGCCAGAAGGAGCCCGCTGGCAGCATGGGGGGCAGAGGCAGAGCTGCTGGATGCTGGCAGCAGCCGGGTCTCCTGCTGCCCCAAATTCCCTCCTGCTGCCCCAAATTCCCTCCTGCCTCTCTGCCTGCCTGGGGGCTGGCAGCTCGAGGCCCCGTGCTGCTGGGATGTGCTGCGGGGAGCGGCCAACCTGCAGATTCCCATCTGCTTTGGGAGAGCTGCTGGCACTGGTAACGTCCCCCTGGGTCATTGTCCCTGCCTCTCCCAGGGGCTCTCCGAGGGGTTTCTGTCAGGAAGGATGTTGGAGGATGGCCCTAGGGGGTCAAACAAGCAAGAAGGGAGGAATAAAGCTTCTGGGCAGCCCATCCTCGCAGCTTAGGGCAGAGATTCCCAGGGAGTCCACGTGGGAGAGAAAATACGATGGAGGAGCTCTGCCTTTTGTTTTGGGGAGAGCACCAGCCACCTGGTATTTTTTTGTATTTTTGTATTCCTATTTATTTTTATGAGCAGTGTTGGGGCTGAGTTTTGCCTCTGCCTTTGAGCTGGGATGACGGAGGAATCGCTGTCCCGTGGAATGCCAGAGCTGAGATCCTGGCTTCGTCGTGCCGTTACGGGGTTGTTTACCAGCCCCAAATGTCAGGGTTTTGCTCGCTGTTCCCACAGCCTCCGCCGCCGCTGGCTATGAAGTGATGAGAGAGACAGTAGCCTGGATGCGAGCGAGCAGCAAGGTGTTTAGCAGATTTTTGGCTCCCCGCTCCCTTTGAGGCTGCTTTGGCTGCCTTTTTTAGTCAAAAGGTTTGCGGCTTTTGTTTTGCCTTTTTTTTTTTTTTTTTTTGTTTAAGCTGTCAGGCCATTCCAGGCGTTTGTCTCGACTCACTTTGACGTTGCTACCGCTCGTAAATGTTCCCGTGCTTGCCACCACTCAGGAGCTCGGGATTTAGAGGGGCCGGCCGCGTTTCCTCGCTCCGCACCCAGCCAGCGCGTGGGCAGCTGCGTGCTCTGCGTCTTTTCATGGGACGACCGGCGAGGGAAGGAGGCAAACAGGAGACAGAGTGTCCCCTGAAATATCAGGCATCTCTGCTCCTCTCAGCTTTGCCAGCACCAGCGAGAGGTGCAGCGGCTCCGCTCTTGTGTCGCCGAGCTCCCCGACCTAGGAGGAAATCCTAAAAGGATTTTCTGGTGGAGTTGGGGGGGAGTTTGGGCATCCGAGCTTTCATCCTGAAGGCTTCAGGAGAGCTCTGCACGGCCCCAGTTTATCTCTAAACTTCCAGTTTCAGCCAATCTAAAAAAGACCAGAGGGTGTTGTCAAGGATGGCCAGGAGCGCAGTGGGACGCGGCGCGGTGTGGGCGCGGAGCAGAGGGCAGCAGCTGCACCCTGTTGCATCTCTAATTTTGGGAGTTTTTGGGGTTTCTGCACAGAAACCCAGGCAAAATGGAGTCAGCGAGCTCTGGGGGTTCTCTCGTTTGTGTGCGCCGAGGAAAGAGCCTCTCTCTGCCTGCTGTGTGGCTCTCATGTGCAGCAGCTTCTGGGAAGGCGGAGATGAGAAAGCTGCCGTCCAACAGCTACATCAGCTTGCAATAAATTTTTATTCCTCCTCCTATTTCTCACTTCTGAAGTTGGGAACAAACACAAGTCCGTATAAATTATGTTCCTAAAGGAGACTTAACTTCCTCCTTTGCTATTTATAGGCGGCTCTTTCTTCATGCATATGGATAGCAGCTTGATGTGCTCATCTTCAGTAGCTTCTGTTTGATCTCGGGGGTGCTCCTTGTGCATCTTCAAGGAGCACGGCTGAATAATTTATCCACTCAAGTCTCCACACAGAGAGTTTAAAGTGATTTCGGGAGTATTTCAGGTTCCTTTGTGTAAGATGCTTCACGAGGTCAGCCGCAGGGCTGCAGGGCAGCCTGGAGCTACCTGCTTGTGGTTTATTTTCAAGGGGTATTAAAAATCAGCCGATGGTGGAAGGGTAAGAAAAATCCTATTTGTATTGGAGCCAATTGGGAATGTTGACTTCTGACTTCAAGGTGTGCTTCCCTGTGCCATGCTTTGAGGCCAGTTTGGGAAGATCTGTTATCCCCAGTGTGCTTCACCCTTCTGTATCCATCGGTACGGCCTGAGGACTTGTCAGACCTTGTTTTTTTTTTTTTTGTTAACTGACCAAAACCAAACCAAATCTGCTTTGAGTCTTCGCATCCACAGTGGCTGAAGCGAAGCGACCTCGCGGCCACGGGTCAGCTCAGCTGCAGCCGGCTCCTTCAGGGCTTAGCTCGGACCAGAAAAAGATGCAGCAAAGCGTGAACACACTGTTTGTTGGACTTGAACAGAAGCACTACTTTTGGGTGACTCTGGCTCTGTTTGTAACTGATGTAGAAGTATTTTAGTAGGAAGGGGTCGGGCTGTCCAGAGGGAAACACCTCTCCTGCAACGAAGGAAGCTCCAGCCCTAATTTACCTGCTATCTGCTGCTTCTGTCCCAGGGGAAATCTGCTGTTTCCTTGCCATAAACTGGTTGTTTTCACAGCGCACTCGAGGTGAGGTGAACCCAAACCCGGTGCTGCAGGAGGAGAAACCTCTCCCCGGGGTCAGGGAAGGAGCCGGCGGCGCTGGCTGTCGGATCTTTGCGCTGACAGCTGGAAGTGGAGCAGCTTGGATCCCTTCCTGGAGCCTCCTTACGTGTCCAGCCAAAGGGTCAAGCCCGTAACACCCCATTAGCGTGGTTGGGAAGGTTTGTGAACTGCTTCCCTCCCCAACAACTGCTATTATCACCTCGCAGGCATTAAAACTTCCCCACGCTGCTCGGTTTTACCCGGGCTGAACTCTTGCAGGAGGGATTGGTTCGCTTCCTGTGCTAGGGGAGGTCTCCTGATGATCGCTCTGTCAGCTCGGAGGTGGTTTTAGGATTGGGAGCTTTTCTGGGTTATTATGGAGATTTTTTCAAGAAGACAGATACTTCTGTCAGCAGTTGTAGCGCTGGCTTCCAGGCTGCATTTGGGAAACGCTCCTTTCTTTGTTCAAATAGCATCAGGACCTGGGAGCACTGAGAGGCTCGGAGCATCTGATGTGCAGCCAGCCAGCAAAGCCCTGGGTGTTCTTCTGTTCAACACGTGTGCACAAATTGGTTATAAAATTCCCCCAAATCTGGTGAATGGAAGGCCTTTTTTTAGCAGAAGCCTTATCTGTGCCTTAATGTCTAGGGAAAAAGGCTTGCTCTGGAGTGTCTTGCCTTGGACTCCTGTATTTCAGGAAAGGTTCTGCGTGTGGCATCATTGCAAACAGAGAACGAGCTCAAAATTTTATTTCTTCAGCTGAGTTCCCTGGTGGAGAAGACAGTTCTTGAGTAGATCAGGTGCTTGGGGGGTTGGTTTCTTTCCTTAAGACGGTTCCCAAGTTGTGTGGTCGAGTAGGTTATGGCACTTCTGTGTGTTTCTGAGGTGAACGCTGTGCTTGGGAGAAGTGGATTCCCTCTAATCCAATCCATGGAGCTAAATTAGTTCTTTACTGCCAGCGGTGCACGGGTTTGGGATGGGTTTGAGTAGGTTTCGAGGCTGCTGGCAAGATGAGGGGTGACGGAGCTCTGACTGCAGTAACAAGGCTGCTCTGGAGACCGGAGCCGTGCTTGGAGGAGCCCCCACGTGCTCTCCGAGGGCATCTCCGAGGGCTGAGATGCCTCAGCGTGGTTCTGGGTGAGCTCATTTGCTTCTGTAACTTCTCAGTTTTCATAGCTCATAGAGTGCATCCCTGAGAAGGGGAGTAAGAACTTGAGCGGTTTGATCCCAAATTGAAACATTTTGCAGAGCCTAATTACACAGAGTCATGATTTTTACGTAAAACCCTGTCCCAGGCCTTCAAACAGCTTTTTAAATACCAGCTTCAGTGGAGAGCCGTGCCTAATCACCCCTTGAAAGAAGCAGAGAGCGATGGGTGTTGAAAGGCAGCGGCTCGAGCTTGGCGAGGGGATCCAGCGACCACAAGTGTTGAAATTTGCACGGAACACGAGGAGGGCTTTGATCAAAACACAGCCCAAACTTCCACAGCTTGGGACGCGACCAAGAGCACTAAGCTAGCAGCAGTGGAAGAAGGTTTTGGAGAGACTTCAGAGGTTCCAACGGCAGCGTTGCAGCCTGTAATCTCAGTAGAAAACGGGCTTGATGTAATTAACAGCACAGCAATGCAATCCGTGTCAGGACAGTCCCTTCCCTCTCCTTCTGAGAACCTCTGGGCTCTTTCTGTCCTTTAGTCAGCAGCGTTTCATCCAAATCCAGCCATACCTTGAACGCAGAAGAGGAAGGAGGTGAGATGTGGCCAAGGGAACGTGGAAGGGATTTTGGCCTGAGCTCTCCGGATGGAAGATCTCGACGCGTGCCTTGGTTTCGCTACAAAGGATGGGGTGGAAATGGAGCTACAGAACTTATGGGGGGGAAGTATTTTGTTTAAAAATAAATAATAACAACAAAAAAAGGATTTTTTAGCTGCACCAATGGCTGGTTTAGGTCATTGGAAGATGTGGGTGCGTAAATATGATGATCCAGTCTTGATTATAATTTTTTAGGTTCTCAAATTAAGGTAGTGTGGCTTTTTGAGGCTCGATGACATTTGCCCCCATGTTAGGCAATCTACAGCACGATTTCTGAACTGTCAGCAAGTCTTCCTGGACTCTCAGGCCCTTTGACCTCCTGTTACCCTTCTATTTAATGTTAGTTAATCCATTATTTCAGTGGACGGTAAATGGGATTAGCAGTGGATGAATGCTGGAAGAATGAGTGGTTGTTAAAAAAAATAATTTTATTCTTGAGCCTGGGACAGGGCATGTGAAGGTGGAGATGCAGCCAGGATTGGGCCACTGCATGGGGAGAGAAGACTGTCCTGAAGCTGAAGCAGGAGGCAGGAGATGGAGGGCAGCCCTCTGCTGAGCACATCTCCTAGACAGAGGGGCTGTGGCCTCAGCGGCTGGCAGCAAACGGGGACGGTCCTGCTGGATTGCCCTGGGCAGAGCTTCTGGGGAAGTTTTCTCCTGGTGGGTTTTTGTGGCTGCATGGCTATGAAATGCCTTTGCACCCTTGGCTAAGAAGTGCTTCGTGCCACTTTGCTGACTGAGATAGAAGAGAAGTGAGCGTGGGGTGCGGTGACTCCAACCCCACGTGCCTCGCTTGAGGAGGTGGTGGAGTGGTTCCCCCCCGCAATGTTTTAACAGGTTTGAGGGTATAAAAAATCATTCTTGTAATTGGCCTTCACAATTCTGAAACACATTCAGGATTGTAGTCTCTAAAATGTTAATGTTTAGACCCAAGCCTGGCTGTTACATACTCGTGGTCGTGCTGTGCCCGCTGATTCAGGAGGAGCACACCCTGTGCAATCAGTGAGTTCTCCACGTGATCTCTGTGCTATTGCAGAGAGGCACATTTAATTAATACTGAGACAATTATCTTGACAAGTAAGTCAGACTCGGAACAATAACATTTTCCCAGTTACTGTGTGGTAGCCAGATGCTAATGCAGACTGCTATTAAGGGCTTGGCTTGCTGCTCTTGAGGTTACTGGCAGGTAATCAGTGTATTTTTCCCATTTGGAGGTTTGGATTTCAGTGTTCTGGGAGTTAGGCCCACTGGGATGTCCAGTCGATGTTTCAGTGTGAATGGAAGAGCGTTTTGTTCCTGCTAGGAAATATTTCTCCCTCTTGCCAAATACCAGGATGCAAATAGAAATCTACGTGCTACGGGGGTCGGGCTGGCGACAGAGCAGAAGCTAAACCAGGGAGGGAGCTCTCCAGAACTGAACGTAGACACTCAGGATTTGGTAAAAACACGCTGTGTTGGTAACCTCGTCGCAGTCTTCCACAATTGCTGGTGCTTTTGGTTGCCTCCCCCCTGTGTACAAGCCAACAGCCCTTGCCAGTGGTGATCTACAGCGGGTTCAGTAGGTGGATCTGCTGTGCTTGAGGCTTTGTGCTGCCCAAAACCAAAAGTAATGAGTTGCAAATGGTGAAGGAGGTCTTGCCCTGCCAACATCCCTCATCCTGTGTGTGCGTTGCAGCTCACATATTAAGGTTTTTTTCCTGTTTTGGCCCTTGCTCATGTGGACCTAATGAAGGTTGCAGCATTGCATCGGTGAAGGCAGAAAGTGTTGTTGGAGCAGATCCATGTTGCAAATGGGAAAGCCAAAGGAAACGAATCGAGCTCCAGAGATGTTTCAGGGATTATGGATGGTGGTGCAGTGTAGTGAGAGTTAGCCATGGTCATCAGCAGGAGCTGGGTGCAGAACCTGATGGATGGAGGAGTGGGGAAAGAGCCCAGTCCAGCCCCTGGTGTGGCCATGAAGATCTGAGCAGCAGAGGCCCAAACTTCTTGGGGACGGACTGAAGGTGGGCTGTGGGCTGGAGAACAGCCGTGCTCCTGGTGCTGATGGCTCTGTGGGACATGGGTTTGAAGCTCAGTTGGCCCAGGGGAGCTGAGCAGGAACAGACAGGCTGCTTTCACGTCCAACCTCTAAGCTGTTTGCCTCAGCAGGTTGGTGGGAGCCTGGTGTGAAGCCTCCTGTCAGTGTCTGGTTTATTTTGTCGTGCCAGGTCTGTGGTGACACCAGATCTATGGTGACACCAGGTCTGTGGTGACACCAGATCCGCGGTGACACCAGCTCTGTGGTGACACCAGGTTTGTGGTGACACCAGATCCGCGGTGACACCAGGTCCATGGTGACACCAGGTCTGTGGTGACACGAGGTCTGTGGTGACACCAGCTCTGTGGCGACACTAGGTCCATGGTGACACCAGGTCTGTGGTGACACAAGCTTTGTGGTGA
Organism: Aythya ferina; assembly: GCF_964211825.1. NCBI lineage: Eukaryota > Metazoa > Chordata > Aves > Anseriformes > Anatidae > Aythya > Aythya ferina. The sequence continues at coordinate 1,713,825 of NC_140300.1, read as the reverse complement.
CACCAGCTGTGTGGTGACACCAGGCCGTGTGTGTCCTGCCGTGCTCGGCGCCCTCCATCAGGCCTCACAACTCCGTTGCCTGCCTCCCTGCGGGCCTTCTTCCCTCCTGTCAGCCCTGCCCATCCACTACATCTCCATCCACCATCTGTGTTATGGGGTGGCCATGGGGCCGCTGTAGGGCTCGGCCTGCAGATGCTGTAGGGCTTTGAGAGCCCCCTGCCACCTGCGAGCTCCTCGGGAGCCGGGCTCCCGGTGGAGGTGGGCCTCTGTCCCAGATGGTGGATCTGGTTTAAATAAAGGCAGTGGAAAATACCCAGTGTTCCCCTGAGCTTGCGAAACGAGAGCAAAGTGCAGCGTTGGTGTTTTCTTTTTTTTTTTTTTTTTTGCCTTTTGCTCCTTTTCGTCCTCCTTTCCCCCTTCCCTAAATTCAGGATTTTAATGCGGGGCTTTGCCACGAGTCAGAATCGAGGTATTGGGGAGGCGGCCTTCAACACACCGAAGTATTTTTCCATTTGTTAGATTAACCCTGAAGTTTTAGGAAAAGGGGGGTGGGCGGAGGCCTGGAATAATCTATCTTTTGCTGTGCACAAATTAGTGCTGGCGGGAGGAGGGAAATGCTTGACTGGAGCACTACAAAGCCGACTGGAGCAGCCTGGGGAGGGCAGGCGGGGAGCCGCTGCTGGGGAGGTTTCGACCTCCGGCCCACGTACCCGAGCTTTGAGATCAGGATCCCACTGCTGAGTGCACAGATTAAGTCACGAAGGCTGCTTTATAATCCATTTAAGAACTGGGTTTGAATAAAATGCCCAATTTCTGTCCCACTGACTCATGGCTGCCCTAATGGGATGGGTATGTCTGAACATGGGCAGTGCTGAGGAGCACTTAAGTGAAAGCACCAAGAATCGTTTTGAGCAGCAAATCTTGGGAATCACTTGTCCACATCTGCTGTGATCTCCATTTTCCTGGTGATAAAGCTGTGTGGATGCTACTTTGGATTCCTGAGTGTCTTAAGGCAACCGAATCTTTGGCCTCCAGCTTTGAGGGAAATCAGTTGATGGAAGTGATGCCACCTCTAAGGAGCTGATGCTACGCGAGTTTCTGCTTTTTGAGCACTTAACACGTAAGCTGAGAGCTCACAGGTCCTCAGCTGAGGTTTCACAGGGTTTTTTTTAAAGGCTTGATATCTTCAGAAAACTTAATGTGATGTACGGGACAACATAGGGCTCGGGAACAAGTCCTCTTAGCAGCAAGTGCCTCCTGGCCCAGGAAAGCAGCCACCTCCTGGGCAAATTCCCTGCCTGTAGGAGAAGAGGCTGCAGAGAGCTTGAACAGGCCGATATGAGCCAGTAGGTGAGTTTAGGAACCTGAAGGCACAGCCTGTCAGGGATTTTGTTGTAGCTGTAAGGTTGTTCACAACAACAGCCCCTGCCTGGGCTGTTAGCAAACGGTTCTCTCCCCATTTCTTCCTCTCAGGTGCTCCAGGATGGCTGGGTAACTACACAACCAGACTGCAATCTCTGTGGAAATCCAAAAAGACTTGGGGTCTAGATGATAGGAAATCAGATGAAATGTGGTCACAAGCCATTTTTGGGGTTTTGTTACAAAATTGTGTCTGGCAGAGCAGCCTTTGGTAGTGTAGCTTGTGAAAAAATTGGCAGCTCTGTCAGCTACAGGTCACTCTGTTTGCCATTTGGTGTATGTTTTGTGGCTAGCTGGTTTTTCCTTCCTTTTCTCCCCCCTTGACTTTGTGCTTTAAATCAAAGCTCCCAACGACTGTGGTCACAGGGTTTGGGGGAGCAAGTGAAATAAAACGGACCCCTCCGTCTCGCCCCTGAGGATTGGGCTGAGTGATTGCAATTCATCCATCTCTCCTTGTTCAGTGCTGTCTGGAGAAAAACTGTGCCTCTAAATTCACCAAAATGTGAACAAAACGTCCGGTTAAAGACTCAAGACTTTCATAGCAGAGCGCAAGGGTAAAGTACCGTATATCAAAGGGTTCTGCACATTTGTTTTCTCCAGCAGGAATCGGGGTGTTTGCTTGTTAGAAAAGGTCAGAGCAGTCACTGCAGCAGCATTTCCCTGCGTTCTGCTCTGCTTTACTCATTTTACATAGCAGTAGGTGCACGTTTAGAGATGAAAGGCAACCTTTTCTGGCTACTGGGACTGTGAAGCCACAAGCAGTTTCACCTCCTCTTTCTGGATGTTGCTTCATCAATGCCATTTCCTATACACGTGTTTTGAAAAAGAAGTGAAATCCTACCACGCTGACCTTAAACTAACACAGCTTCACAGGGTTTTGCCTAAAAGAAGAATGTGAGCTGTCTGGGGTTGTAATAGCGGATATTGATTGTTTGAATAGGCTTTGTTAGGATTGTGATAATGCTGTGGGTAGTAACATGAGCACGAGGTCTGGGATGGACAGGAGGTCGCTGTGTTCCTCCTACTTACCCGTGGCTGATGCTTATTCCACTTAATGTGCAACACTTGTGTAAGTTGCACATTAATTTACACATGGGTGAGTTACCTCACCGATGTGCAGATGTTAGATCACACCTATTATTGCTTCCACTAGTGAGGAAGAATAACCTATAAGTATTAATAATAATCTATCTACACAGCGAGCTTCAGTTCAGGAGACAAAAAAGACCCTGGGAACACCAGCGTTCAGGAGCTGAAGGCAGCGATGCTGACAGAGACGTGTGCTACTGCAGGGATCAGTGTGAGCAGGGATCCAGCAATCTGTGCAGGATGCGACCCTTTGTGGAGCTCTTTGGACCCAGTTCCTTCACGTCGGTGCCTCTCAGATGGGAGCTGCATCAGCAGGGCCGGGTGGAATGGGCAGAGCAGCTGCAGACATCACTTGGGAGGCTGCTAATAAAATTCATTAAAAATTGCAATTTAAAAAGCAAAAAAAACAAACACCACAGGTGGTGAGACACTAGGGTTTCATACTCTGGATATTTGAAGAATAGCATTTGGAGCAGAGACCTGCGGTGTGTGCAGTTATCTGCATTGACGTGATGGAGTTTGATCCCCAAATTCAGATCAAACTCGCAGATAGCAGTGTCAGGCAGTGGAAGAGCAGAGTAACTTGAAGGGAAGTCATAGAAATCAAGCACTTTTCTTTGGCCTAGGGGTTTTAATTGTGCTTTTGACTTCCACACGCTTTTCTGTTTTCCCTGTTAGACCCTTCCTTGCCCCAAACTGATTTGATAAGAGCTCTGATAACTCGCTGTACACAAATGAAGCTCGATGTGTTTAATGTCCCTGTATCTAACCGTGCCTTGCCACCAATAACCAGTACCAAAGTTTTTATCGTCTCTGCATCCAGAGGTGTTTTACATGACCCAGAAATCGAAGAAATTGTCTGTTGGCCCCTAACGACCTGCTCATTGGTTTGGTTTGGGTCTTCCTAAATTGCCACTTGGATGTTGGTTTGCTGGCTGGCAGCGGGTACAGGGTAAGGAGGGTTGGGCACGAGCTGGGCTGAGAAGCAGCCTGGGGAAACACAAACCTTCAGGAGTGTAAAAGGTGAACGTTGCTCCCGTCAGATTCAGAAATTCTGGCTACAGCCGGCAGTAATGCCTTCTGTAGGTACATCCTAGGTTGCTGGGCATATTAGGGTGCCTCTTTCCATTTTAGCTCGATTTTTGGGATCTTGGGAAAACCCTGAAAGTGCATTCATTTGTTCTGCAGTAGGCTTTGAGGTCCTGAAGACCTGAAGGGTTTCAGAGGTCCTCAGGGTCCCATCGAGCCTCCCTTTGCTGCGTCTGCCCCGTTTCTGCAGAATAACTTAGTCCTCAGCCCTCGGACCGCGTGGGGCAGGTTTCCAGGGCAAGGTTTTGTACTCCAGAGGCTTTGCTGTAAAGATGAAAGAACCCCTTGCAGAGAGGTAAGCTCGCTCCAGAGAGCCCTGCGCTTAATAAATGCCTTTTAGTGCTGTTGCTAAAGGTTTTATTTATTGGCTGTGAGGCTGAAGCTACTGATGGTGGTGTAGCCCGGTGAGCGGGGAATGAGGATAATTACCAGGAAACTATTATGTGGCCTTGAGCAAAACTGCTCTCCCTTCTTGGCCGGTTGTGCTGCAGATCTCGCAAGGAGACCTCATTCCTCACCGTGGCTGAAAGGGGGAAGTGGCAGAGGGAGTGTTTTCCTGGCTGGAGGCTGAGCACCAGCGTGTGTCCACAGGGCTCATATGTGGGACCTGGATGCATCTCGGAGGCCCTTCTGGACCTTGAGTCTGTTATTTTTTTTTTTTTTTAATTATTTTTTCTAGCAAACCATGGTGAATATTAATTGTAGAGACTCCTGTCTGGTAACGTTGCCCAGGATGTGGTTTATTCGGCACGTTGTGCAGCGCCTGCTTATTGCTTCTGTAACACAACAGCAAAACACGTAACCAAAAAAAGCGATGCAAAAACCCCACGGAGCTGAACTCCTTCACAAATGTACCTTTTCCACACCCATGCGTGTCTGCAGCCTCTCAGCTTGCCAGTTGTGTGTGCATTGCACCCTTCGGCCTGCCTTGCACCTCTGCTCTGGTTCCTCCTGTGCTTTATTCCAGGTGTGTGGATGCCTTCAGGCTCCTCTCACAACTTTCCTGCTGGTGGTGATGTTTCCTCTGGCAGGTTTGGGACCTCGTGTGTTGTCCTGGGGTGCTGAGAGGTAGTGCAAGGAGTACCTGGGAGCCCCACCAACAAGCAATGAGATGTGGCAAATGTTTTCAAGGGACTGAACGAGACATTGGAATAACTCACTGGTACTTGGTGTATTCAGTGTCTCAGAAGAGCACAAAGAATTTAATGAAAACAAACAAACAAAAAGCCAAAACCAACAAGCACACGCACACAACCCCCTGCTCGGACTGCAGGATCTGTTTCAGATGAATATCTGAGTTCTTCGACGGGGTAAAGTTCTTGGTTTATTAATCACATTTCATTAAAGCTGCAACTCCAAAACAGAAGTCTGATCTGGTAGATGCTTCTTGTCTTCTATGACTTCATTTGTAGCTGCAGCTGGGAGACTTTTTATGGTGTATTAGCATGCTGACATCTTTTCTTGCTCTTCTTTCATGGCATTTGGGAGGATTACTCCATTTTGTTTACTCTTACGGAGAATTTTGGAGGTGCACTCGGAGTTTGTGGTCTCATGGCTTTCTACTGGGTCAGCTTTAAAAAATCAAAGCAGCACCCCTCCTCCTTCAAACTACCCCAAAATCTTCAACTGAAATACATTCCTGCAAAGTCGTGATTAGGAATTATGGTCTAATTGACCATAGTCAAGATCTAGACCTCTATTTTAGCCTCACAACCAATATAAGACTGACTTAAGAGTGCTTGATTTTGTCCAGCAGGTTTTCTTCTCCTTCTCCTCCTTTTCCTTTTTTTTGTTTTCTTTTTAATTTTAGGTGGTAACTTTTAAAAGTACGTACGCTTATTACTAAAAACGGTGGTAGAAAAATAATCCGCTTGCCATTTTAGGAGGAGAAATATATGAGGGTGTAGAGATAGGATTCAATAAAAACTTTGACGGCTGTCCAGGACACAAGGAAGGCTTCATTTCTTTGAAGATGTGGAAAATTACAGTTCAGCTGGAAAACCTCAGTGAAAACCAATTGGAAATTATTGTTTATCAAAAACGCTGACCAAATGTGAACTTCAGGTCAGGTCGCTGGGTGGCAGCTGCCGAAAGCCACGCGGTGGGGTTAGTTGTAGAATGGGTTGAGTTAGAGGCATCGCCTTAGCCTGATGTTGGTGGGGGCTTTGTTTGTGTCATGGAAATACGGAGGAATGTGCATGTTGGTTTTGATGTGTAAAGTATGTGCTCAACGCGTGCCTGAGAGCCTGGGAAAATCGTCCAGCCTTAACATAAAGCAGAGGTGCGTGATTTGGGCACGTCTTAGAAACCGAAGATACAGAAGGAATTGGGGTGAGCAGGGAAAATTAAAATTGATTCCTGCTCTCCCAGTGTGTACCCTTCCCTCCAGATCTTTAGCTGTCTGAAAACCGGGAGCGCTTTTAAAAAAAATATTGATTGTAAGTGCAATTACATTTTTATGGTTATTCTGTTCTTTAATGATGAGTGCAGACTTGTCCAATTCCCATGTTCAAGTTGGTCTGGAATCTCTTGAGGCTGAACAAAACGTTTACATGTGTTTTCTGTTGGACTTAGGCATGGCATTCCTCAGTCCTGGTATGTCTCCTGTATAATAGTTTAGGAATACCAAGTTCGTGTTCAACCTCTATTTCCGTAATTAAATGCTTTGTTGTGATGGCTTCTCAGCTGCTCACTTTATTGTAATGAAGAAAGAACCAGAACAGCCTTCCTCCTGCAGAGCAGCAGTCTCTCTGTTATCGTGTGGGATGGATATGAAGCTCTTTTGGTCAGGTATTGGTCTTAAACATCTCACTTCTGATGACTTTGTCAGTGGATCTGTTTTTAGTCAGGTATAATCACCCCAACAGTGTTGAAGAACACGGCAGATAAGTTGGTAAGAGCTGCCCAAAGACTTGGTGGGCTGTTTTTACAGGTCTACAAAGGAAGGGGGTGAGGGTAGAGGCACTGGAACTAGAGAAATGCTACCGGGTGTCCCTGGGAGATGCCTCCAGGTTTGCAGAGTATCAAGGTAGGATGCAGTAAAAAAATCTGATGTTGAAATCATTTCCAGCAGACCTCAGGAGATGAGCTTTCTCGTGGTCAAAATCCACATGGGAACAGAGGGACCTGACTTTTTTCTCTGACAAAAGAAAGGGAATTGCTTGGGGTGTTCCCTTCTGAGTAAGATTTTATTTCATCTTGTGACCATTTATAGTGGTCTGTCCTCCCCAGCTGCTGCATCTTACAAGAAGCAGTTTTTACATGAAGGAAAAAACAATTCTTCAGGTGAGCCATGTCATGAGTGTTATGGAGGGTCCTCAGGGCAAGCGTTAATTGTATTTCACTTCTATAATGCTAGAGTTATTCATGGTTTTGCTGTACAAAGGTGATATGGCTTGAGCCTTCTTTAGGGTTAGAAAACAGGATTTACAGAACAGTGCTCAAGGAACATCTTTGTCAAAGAAGACAGTTGCACCTTCTGCTTCTCTGGCTCTCTGTCAGAAAAGTTGGATGGTAGCTGCTGTTTTCATAAAGCAGCCAAAGGTTTGATAACGTGCAACGGTGAAGGTCAAAGCTGGGTAAATGCACCCTGGCGGCATGGGAGTGGAGGAAATGAGCTACTGGAACAATCCAGCGAGATCTGTGGTGGACATTGCATCATCCCAGGAAAACCCTTAAAATGACTCATTTTGTATAAAAGCTTTATGTTCCAGTCCAACCACAAGTACTGACCTTGGAGCAGGTATTAATTAGCGGATGACTCCTCGTCTGCCTTGTTCAAGGTGTCAGACTGCCTGACTACGGTGATCTCTTAAAACTTGATGCCTATAGGAGTAATAGATTCATACTTCGTGTTTTTCTTCTTGTGGCAAAGACCAAATGAAAAAAAAAAAAGAAGAGTTTAAAGAAAAAATAAGTTGAGCGCAGCTCAGGGAGCCAAGGACTTTGTTCTGATTTTGACTCTGATAACACTCGCTGGGTGGCCTTGGGCAAGTTATTAATCCTCAGGAACCACAGTTTGCCAATTTGTCCGATCTGGATAACTTCACTCGCCTAATAGGACGTGTTTTTAACATGCCGTTAATGTAAACGTGTAATAATTATCAGCTTCTTATGACTACTCTGTTTATGACGAAGGAGAATATTTGTATTTAGAGCGGATGCCCATTTTCCAGACCTACTTCATTTAACTCCTGGGAGATGTTTTGACTCTTCAAAAGAGGATTTTTCTTGACTTGGGGCCACCGCTGTGGTACTCTGTCCCGCCAAGTTCAATGTTCTTCTGGATAGAATAAAATGTGTTTATGGATTTTGATGAAACTTGGAAATTCTTGGATTGTTAATCTTGCCGTTTTACGGGAAAATGAATCAAGTTCTGACTCACGGAGGAGGACTGACCTTGGGGCAGAGGGGAGCGTTGTGCACACCCCAGCTTGGGTTACCAGGAAAGGATTTCTTTGGTCATCTGTGGCATCTGTGTATTCTTGTTGATTTATTACCATTGCCTGGTATCAAGTGGTGCAGGAAAGGATGTGACATGGTTTTGGTGCCCCTCTCTCTGTTTTTACTCCTTGTTAATGCATATAAAAAAAATCTAAAAAATCTAAAAGGTCACCAAACCAAACCCTAATGGTGCACAGTGGGTGGTAGTCTTCTCTAGATGTTTCCTCAAGGTAGAGAATCAAGTCAAGGTCCAATGCTGATAATTTTCTCATCCCATAGGCTTTCAAATTCTGGCATTTCTGCAATACCAGTTGAATGTTTTTGAGTATTTCCTAACGCAGCTCCTAGGAAAAAGCCCTTCCTTGCTCCTCTGTTTGGGTCTGTGTGCCGTGTTCATCTTGGGGCAATCCGTAGATGTGTGCTAAAGGATCTCCGTGTTCCCTGCAGAGCCTGGCAGCCCCTTTTGTCCCTTCTAACCTTCAACCACTGAAGCTGTGCTCAGCCCCAGCTGCTTTCCCCATCAGGTTGTGCTGTGCTCTCATCTCTGGGGGCTTTGAGCTCAAGGCTGCCCATTCCTTCAGCTTCTCCTGGTCTTTTGAGTCCCAGGCTGGTATTTCACCTTTCCATTCCCTCCTAACCTTTAGATGTTTCCCAGTGCATCCCCATGCCCTGTCCATCCAGGTTTATTAACTACAGATGTAATTTTCCATCTTACCCAAGACTTTAAATTCCCTCCAAGTTTGTAGCCTTCAGTTGGCCAACACCTCAACGGGGTGCCGCAGGCAGGCTTTGGTGCCCCGTACTTCCACTCCTCGTGGCTTTTTGTTTCCTGTCTGCTTGCTCCGTCTTCTGTGCTTTGTTGTTGTTTCCTCTCTTTTAATGTGTGTTTCCTTCATTTCCTAAGGATTGCAGATACAATCAGTGGAAAATAATTGCCAAGATATTCTTCAGTCTTCTGCTCTCTCCAAATATTAAGGTACTTTGCACTTGATATGCCTGTCCTTTTAATAACTCTTTGATAATAACACTACCTAATTTCAAGTCTACCTCTGGCTTTCTTTGGAATACTTGCTCTGATTTTTGTGGCACTAACCTGCAAATCTGGGTGCCTTGGCTGAGCACTTGGAGCTCACTAACTTCTGCAGTAGTAGAAGAAATCAGTCAAGTTCTGCCTCCCATTGGAAAAAAAAACAAATTTTCCGGTGTGGTCATCTGCTGTGGTCTGCCAGACCCATTTCTCACCAGCTTTCTGGACATCAGAACTAAACCCAATATATTAGGAGATGTTATAACGACATTTCCACGCTCATACACCTACCTTGTGCTATCTACTGAATGAAAAAAGGCTGACTGTGCTGCCTGCTGTTTCTCTTCTGGTGGCAATGCAAGAGGATGAATGTTCTGCATGCCTGTGGTAGGCTTCCCTCATTTAGCAGTGCAGAACTGAGGTCTTACTGAGCAAATTTTCTTGCAGTTCTGCATTTTGGTGAGGTGGGGTTGGGGAAATACACCCCTTCCTTCTCCTTTGGAATATTTTACTCTCTCTGTGCTTAAAAAAAGAAACTGACGATAATTTCAACCGGCCATTGATTTCTTCACATATCCTCTTGCTTCCCATGTCACTTATCTATACGTCCTAACACCAGATTTTTGTTTGTTGGCCTCAGTTTTTCTGTTTATTCCATTTGTCATGTTCCTTTTTTTTCCTGCCTTTATAGCTTCCTTAGCTTCCATCTGAGCCAGGTTGCCTTTTAACTAGTGTGGCCGCCTTTTTCAGTTGTGGCGTTGTGGCTTTTTGAGCATCTAGTTAAAATGTTCTTAAACAATTTTCAATTAGTCTTCATATTTTTCTGATTACATTCCTTTTCCCAACTGATTTGGCTCGTAATTGTTTTCAGCTTGGTGAAACTGGCCCTTATAAAAGTGTGTGTATATATGTGTGTATGTATACATGTGTGTGTGTGCTATTGGTAGTGATAATGGGTTTTATTCTTCATTGAATTTTTTCTTTGTTGGCGTATAAACGTGTGTCGTGGTGACTTGCATTTTAGCTATCAAAAATAAGTGGGATAAAACACATCTGCCTATTAAAAAACTCACGTTGGCTCTATTTCGAAATGGAGACTAGCAGGCGGGTGCTGGCTTTGGGGTTTGTTGGCATGAAGCAAATGGTGCTTTCCTAGCCACGTGGCATAATCTGCAGCCCTTCGATGTCTGAACAACCCCAGAGGTCGGTGCCTGCTTTGCTTGGGAGTGATTTAAGGAAATAAGTGCTGACTTCACACCAGCTTCGGGAGTGGCGCTGTCTGCATCGGAGTGGTGTGCCCAAGGGCCCAGGAGGACAGGAGAAGGCAGCGTTGAGCCCTGCAAACCTGGTGGAAGAGGAGGAAAGGACAGCTTGTGGTCGTACCTCTCACCCCAACCCATCACTGCCTGCGGTGGGAAGGTGGAAATCTCATGTGAATGACACAGAGAAGTGAAGGAAAGCACGAGGTACTGCAGAGGGTCAGCGCAGCATGGCTGGAGGCTGGTGGGAGTCAAGGAATGGTCACTTGGAGGTCTTTTTCTGTTCCCTTCATGGCAACGTGAAACCAAACAGGGCATGGATAAAACTTGCAGAGGAGCAAACAGTAGAGGGAGGAAAACCAGGGTTCAACAGCACCATGTGGCAGGAGGGCAGGTGGAGCTCTTGGGCTCCTCTTCCACCAACACAGCCTTGGTGAGAGGTCCTGCACTGGCAACGAGCGTCTTTCCAGAGCCTTGCATGACAGATAACGCCTTGGTTGGATCGAGTCAGCAGCACGGGGACTCGTTCAGAGGCTCTGATGGGAGGGACCATCCCAGATTACCCCTCGGATGACCTTTTGCTTGAGCTGGATGGAAGTGATCAGCACTGCGAATGTAAATGATCAGCAGTTGGGCTCCATCTGCAGCTGGTTAATTACCCGTTCACACAATATGTTGTTAGGGGTCATCTGTTTCCAGTTTCATCATAAACAGAAGTAAATGTTGAGAACATATTTTTCTACATCCAGTTTCACTTGTTGTGGATACTTGAAATAGTTTGCAACCCACATCTTTTGGTTTTTGAGGAGGGCTTTTGGCCAGAGAACCCTGCGACCATTTGAGATTTTTTTTTTAAAAAGTGCCCCGGAGGTTGCATTGTAGGGACTTTCCTTATGCAAAACATAAAAGTGCTGTTTTTTCAAATTATAACCATATTTTTCATTAAAATCAGTTGGAGTCCCAATAAACAATCGACTCCGAAAATTTTCCAAATGTTTGCTGCAGTGCTGTTTCTATTTTTAATTATTTTTTAAAAACGTGTTTTTCTTAAAATTGCAGCCTGGCTTATAATTTAAAGAAGCGATCTAGTAAATCAGAAAAAATGCGCAAGTATATGGCTTTTTATTGCACTATAATTAAAACCTACTGGAGATTCCAACGTGAGGATACTTGTGTAGGAGCATCCGATGATTCCTTCCATTTGGCTTATCATGGGAACTTTCTTTTTGTTGCCGACTCTCCTCAAAGATCCCTCCAGTGTGTTTATACATTTGTTTTATATAAATTGAGGGCTGTGTACACGTAGAGACGCCAGAAGCTCTGCGAAGTAGCTGTGAGGCACAGAAGTGCCTGGTTCATAGACACCAAGGCACGGTTTCCACACTGCAGCAGTCTTTGGTCGTTTTTAGTTCTTATTCACAGTTTTATTCGGTGTCTGGCTACCTAGTACAAGATTTGTTTGCTGTCCTAAGAGGAAACAACCAAACAAAGCAACAAAACAAACCTAACAAACAAACCAACAGAACAAATAACTCTAGTTTTGGTTCAGTTGTCCTACCTGCTGTCATATAAAGTAAGTAAAGATCTCTTTGCAAGATACATAGGGTTATTTTTGCTGTTGAAATCTACTCGTAGCCAGAGATAGAGGAGTACTAGACCATATTCTGGCACTGTTTCTGTAAAATCCCAAGCGTCTGAGGGAAATCCTCCTTTCCAGAAAGCACCAGGCCCTGGGGGAACGCCATGGAGATATAGGAGGGCTGTTGATAGCCTCCCAGCTGCAAAATAATATGCTGAGAGGAGATGGCAGACTGTAATTTGGAGTTCACCCATCTTTTTTGTGCCACAGGCTTTGCCACCGATCGATCCTGCATCACCTCATGAAGGCCATGCAGGCCGTTGGCGCTGGGCAGGCCGGCGGCCTAGACCGCAGCTTTCCTGCAGGCAGGGTGCCTGGGTCTGAGGGTTTGAGCAGGACTTGCTGCTTGTTGGGGGTCAGTCTGAGACAGAGCCTTTGGATTTGGGCTTTTTTTTCATATTTGTGAACCTTCTCAAAGCCGCTGGTGGATAGAGGCCTTGTCTCTGTGCACAGGGCTTTCTTTGGGGGTTCGGATCACGGCGGGCACCCTAGCAGTCGCTGTGCTTTGGTTGGGCTCCACCGAGTCCAAGGTCATTTTTTTTTGTGGGAATGGTTTGAAAATGACCTAAAAACTCTCTTTTCTTTGGAGACGGTCTGATTCTGAATCGTTACTTGTAGTTGGAAGGGAGTCAGCACGTGGCAGTGCAGCAGCTGCCCCGCGCCTTTAGCACCGCTCACGTCCCAGCTGAGCCCAGGTTGCCTTAAACAATGTCAGGACACTGTCAGTGGGAGGAAAGGAAAAGGAGTTTTTTCTTGTCAGCCGAAGGAGGTCTGTGCACTTTGGATGAAGGAACTTTTTGTATGGTGGCTCTCCCACCTGTTGCATTGCTATGGCACTGGTTTCCTATAGATAGCACTTAGGTAAATAACACATTTCTTACTCCTAGGAACAGACTCTCCTGAATAACTAGGTTGTATTTGCTGCCTGGTCATCAGCTCAGAAGGGCTAAACTTGGGAGACACTGGCAATAGTTCCTAGTTCCTCTGTGGTCGACCCAATTTTGTCTCCCAGCCTCTGCAGTTTCCACAGGCCTCTTGGGGATCCAGCTGCTCTGCTCAGCAGGTGCAACACTTGCGGATAAGGATGTGAAATTTCTGCTGGATGTTAACATGTTTTCTTCTTTCTGAAGCACACGAATGGCAAAGCAGGATCCTGGGTCTGAGTCCTCAGCTGGATGCAACATTTCAGCTTGAGTTTAGGTCTCTTTGCTGGAGAGCGACAGCTTTAATCTACTCAGTAAGAATCTGCAATTATTAACAATATTTATTACCCCAGGAATGGGTGAGGGTCCGGTGCAATCGGTGTTGGATTTCTGGGAAGGACCAAGCAGTCTTTGTGAGCAGAAGTTTTTTGGGTCAGTTTAAGTACACGATGCGTGACTTCCATACCTCGAAGCTTGCTGATGGCCAGGAGGTCTGCAGGAATTTGCTGTGGTCTTCTTGGAGTCTTCCTACCCCCTGGGTTTAAATAAAGGATCCTCATTGCTGAAGTACCACTGGTGCCCATTGCTTTAGCCTGGCTGCCTCTGGCTATAAATGTATCAGGGGAGTTTTGCTGTTGTCCACTCCGTTAAGAGGACAATTGCTTTTCTTTGCTGATCCTGCTAAGCAGCGTTATCTTCCTCCTGGCTCTCTAAGTCCTGGGCATTGAGACTTCTCAGAAGACCTCCCACAAGGATGGCTGTTGTGTCAGAGCCACTGAAGGGCCTTTCTTGGTGGCTCCATTCAGAAGATGAATGGTCTTCTGAAGTTTCTGTGAGCAAGAGTTGGGTGACTTCTCAGACTCTGCCTTAACTTCTTTCCCCTTTCAGCCTATGTTTCTTTTATTGTTTGTCCTCTAAAGCCTTTATGCTGGACAGTCTTGACAGAATTAGGAGTGAAATCTCTGCCGGAAGCCCTACAGAAGAATAGAGATCCATTTTGCTTAGAGGGCCATGGGAGGAACCTGAGCTGGCTGCTGGGATGAGATTGGTATCTCTCTCACCACATCTTCATTACTTGTTGCTGAGTTCTTAATCACGCTTTGCTGAGGAGACTAAACAATTTCCTAAGAGCATCATGATGCTCTATACCCGTTTCACATTTTTGCTGTTTACTTCTGTAGAGGATAAGCATCCATCAAGAGAACGAGAATTTGTCATTGTGTTATGAAAAAGGGCAGTAGCATTGTTAAAGCCCAATGGGAACACTCTGGTACTAAGAGCCTCCAGGGATAAATGCAAATTTATACTGGCTTTTTAGACAGACATAGCCCAGAAGTCCCTTTTAAATCAGGAGATGGAAAGATGTTTTATCTTTGGTAACTCTTTCCAGAAGACCTACAAAGCCAGTCCATGAGCCACGGCTCTGTTACTGGGGCTAGCATCTATAGTCACTTCTTTTCTCTGGCTTGGTGGTGGAGCTGGAGAGTTGGACTTGAAGGATGTGGGTACCGGGATCCTTTAGTTAGTAGGACTGGGCATTTTGAATGGTAGTCACCACCTTTACTGGAGGGAGGAGGGATGAAAAGAGGTTTTTGTGCTGCTGTTGGAGAAGCAGATTGGTCCCAGATATGGTGGCTTTAGGATTGTGGGAAAAGAGGCTTTGTTTATGGCAGAAGCAAACTGTAGGGAGTTGCTTCATGGGTCATCCCATGAAAGCTTGGCTTGGGGCATGGGAACGGTTTTGGTTATGGACCAGATATAATGGCCCCCCACTGCGTGGCAGCTCCTGCTTCAAGATCTGTTCTTAATCCAGACCCACGAACTTGTTTACCAAAGGCAGTCGCAGCTTGGGTTCAACAGAGGATGCTGCCCTGTAGAGGCCGAATATCCAATCGAGCTTCTATCCCTATTTGCCTACAGCTAGGCAAATGTCAGCACCGAAACTTCCCTGTGAAGAGGATCGAGCTGTGTTGACCATATTATCCTTGTAAATTAGTCCTTTTCCAAGTAGTCTCTCCAGAAGAGGATATTCCAGTATGTACTGGGATGTTAACTTACCGTCCTTGTGTTGGGTTTCCCAAAATCCTGGGACAAAGGGATGATGCTCAGCCGTTCCTGCTGAGGGAGGCTGCTGTAGTTTAGGGGGCTGTGGGTGCATCCCGTGGCCCTCTTTCTTCTGGCATTCACTTAGCTATCGAGCCACTTCTTTACCCAGCTCTGCTCAGGTCTTTCCCCAATTCTTTCAGAACAAAATTCCCTTGTGCTCACAGACGTTGCATCATTTCCTCAGCCCCTCCTGATGAAGACCCGTGTCCTTTCCCTCCTTGGAGAAAGCAGTGCTTATCCTGGAGCTCTGCTTCTCTTCCTGACCTACAACTACCATACCTGTTTTTTTTTTCCCTCTCCCCTAGACCCAGCCTGCTGATGTGTGATGTGTGGGTTCACTTAGCACCACTTTAACTTTCCATTTGTTCGCAGCATCTCTCTCTCAAAAATAGTGCTTTTTTTTTTGATTTTTTTTTCTGAGGCCAGGCAGTAGCCCTGGTCAGCAAAACGTGCTTTAAATTGGGCTGCAGCTCTTACCCTGCAGGAGAGTTTATTGATAACTTCCCACAGTAGCACCTCATAAGCACGAGGGCTCTCCTTTTCCTTCTGTTTCAAATTTAGCACGCTGGAAGGGAAGTTTCCTCCCCCATTAGGAGAGCAGCCAAGTTCCTTTTCGCACGTAGCGTTGCAGCATCTCTCAAGGTTGGTTTTAAAGCCTCGGCTGGCGGGAGGTGGTCGTGGCTCCAGGTCGGGAGGGCCCCGAATCTCTGCAGCATGGAAAACGCAGAAACTCACGTTATTTTAAAGGTCTTGCTTGGTGTGATCAGGTCTTTGAGTTCCTTTATAACGACTTGGTGTTTCCAGTTGCACAAGAGCTGGCCCCTGTTACTTTTTGGGGTTGTGGTGGGAGTGTTTTGCTGGTGCCCTCATATGGGGCTGGCCGTGGGGCCGAATTGTCAGGCAGAAGAGCTTTCTTTGAGATGCTTTAGGTAAAGGTTGTTGTTACGGTTCTGAGGAAGCTTTTCTTTTTCAGATGTGAATGTTTCCCCAGGGACTAGACCGGTGGGTGAGTGGGTGCCTGCAGCCCAGCACGGTGTTCTTGGGAAAGGTCCAACCTCAAAACAACGTGGTTAGAGAGGCTTTTATCATCTCATCTGTAAATATAGTACCAGGGAGCGAGGGAGAGTCCCGTTTTCTGAAAAAAAAAAAAAAAAAAAAAAAAAAAAAAAGCATCATCCTGTAGGTGAGCAGGCAGGCTCATTTCTTTCTTTCTCCCTTTCATCCCCACCAACTGAAAAAATGTTCACATTTTGCATTCTTCTGTGCGTAGGTAACTGCCTGGAAAAGTCCTGACTTCTTGGAAGTCAAGGCTGATATTTTTTTTTTCTTTTTTTTTTTTTTTTTTCCTTTATTTCATTATAATGTTTTACCCTGAATTGTGAAAGACTTGGACTTCCTCATCTGAGGGGTCAGAAACGTCTGGTACTTGTAATCTAAACATGCTCATCCACTCGTCTCTGCCCAGGAGACAAATCCATCTCGGTAATGGTTCAATGCTTTGTGTCAGGCCCTTGCTCTGGTGGGAAGGTGATTGCTGGCTCCCCTTCCTGGTGCTCACCATCGTGCATCGTAGCCTGCAGACTCCACGATGCTTTTTCCTTCAGTGCAACTTTTGTTTTAGCAGCACAGACTCACGGTTCAATAAATCATCAAGCTAATGCCAAGAAAAATGTCTGAAAGCAGTGTGGGGCTCTCAGAAGCGGTCATGAGGTCATTAATTCGAGTTACTCCTCGCTCTGGTGGCAGCATCCTGGATCAAGGTAGCGGTCGTGCAGGTCCCTGGCGGGGGTTTGAGGTGGGTGGTGGGGAAGGGAGGACGTGCCTGGCCAGGGCTGGGGAGCTGTGTCAACCATATCATGGTCATGGGCCCCTGGCACCCAAGGGAGCACCTTTTGCTCACTGAACTAGGAGGTAGCACAGAAAATGAGAGGTTCTGGAGACCTCAAAGTCGCCTCTTGCAGCCCCAAGGATGTTACGAGGTAAGAGCTGGTGTCTCTGCCTGCCCTGCTCCTGTCCCCACCACCCGTGCCTTCTTACGTGTGATGTTCCAGGTCAGCTCAGCCAGAAGATGTGTTGCTGGTGATGGCAGTGCTCCCAAAGAGAAGCACCTTGAATCTGAGCTCTGGAAGACCCAGCTTGCTCATTGGCAGCACGGATCCTGTCCGGATGCTGTAAATATAAATAAGTGCTTGGGTTTTGGGTCCTGGAGCATCAAGAAGTGTTTGAAGCCTACAGAACAGCATGAATTACCTTTCCCTTCCTCTTTCCTCACTCTCTTGAAGATTAAATGAACCATCTCTTTACTTTTCTTTCCTCCCTGGAAGCAAGATGAGAACCCCAGCTTGGTTTATAAGGTGGGCTTGGAAAGTTTCTAGTTCATATGTAAAGTGCTTTCATCTTAAATGAGCGTATGTGGAAGGCTGCTCGGGGTGCATGTTATAACTCAAGGCAGAAAGCATCAGCCAGTCTTTCTAGGCGTATTTCTGTGGCATGATGCTAACTTTTATAACGTGTTTTTAAAGCATTGCTGGAAAAAGGAAAAGAAGCAGACGTTTTACTAGCTGCACGCTAGGTTAACTGTGGGCTGAGCAGTGCTTCAATTAGCGGAGCAGTGAGTGAAGTCAGTGGCTGTGTCCTCTGCGACTTGGACGGAGTCGGAGTCTTTCACTTAATCATTTATAACTAATTGCAGGAGCTCTACAAAGTCAACGCAGATCTTGGGAGCGTGCTTCTACCGAGCAAGAAACGAGGAGCACATTTTGCTGTTCAGCGTCTTGCACCGCAACTGTGCTCAGACTCGCGTTTTTTCACTCGTGTCAGACATGTCAGCCTGCTTCGGGAGCTGGAGCTGTGTCGTTAGCTCTTTGGCTCGTTAGTGGGTGGTGATGCATCAAGCAGGGACGACTGACTTCAATTTCCAGGTTGGTTTGCGAGCCACCCTCTTCTGTGACTGCAGCAAAGCTGTGATGTGGCTCGTAAAGTAGTTAAAACACGGACCGAGGTGTGTATAAACCACCTAGTGCAAGGCTGACAAAGCTGCTGAGGTTTCTCCTGTGCTTCTGAAGCACCCGCTGGCCATCATCTCGAATGAGAATGCAAACAGGGACCGGGACTTGAACACAACCACGGATCTGGCCCTCCAGTGACCTGCAAGGCTTTGAAGGAAGCTCTATTGAATATTTCTATTTCTATTGAAGTATCTCCAAAGCATTTGAAGAATAACAGCACTAAGGGCTTGGGAGATGGGAGGATCTCTCTTTTCCACTTTACTTGGAAAGGGAAAAAAAGGCGCTTTGGAATTTATTTGCAGGATGAGGAGGTTCCCAGATCCTTGAAGACTTTCTGATTATTTACAGCCGCCCTCTCTGGGGCTCTTCTAGCAGGGTCTCTACCGGTCTGTGCTAGGACTGAAGAAGGAAGGTTTTGGTTCTTTGGGTTCATGTCACAGTAGATGAAGCAGTGGTCCTAAATCCCACTTTAGCAGGCAATCCGTGTAGCCATCAAGTCAACGTAAGTCACTGGTGTTTGTGCAGAGCAGAGGGGTTACGTGAACAGTGCAGCCAGGGGCTAGAAGGGGTGGCTCAGAAATGCAGATGTAAATTTGTTCCACTCTGTTCTTACAGAATATTAATTTTAGTTATCCCCCAAAGTTTGCTCTTGTCACGCTGTGGTTGTCCATGAAGTTGTGCCTTCCTCTGCAGACCATTTAAGGGCACCGTAGGGGTATATTGATAATCAGAAAATTAACAGAAAAGGTTTTTTTAGATGTGATTCTTCCTTGCATCCACCCTTGGGAGCTCTTGGGCACCGCAGTCCTGTCTGCACACAGGTGAGGAGGGCGTAACAACGCGGAAAGGTTTCTCCCTGGGTTTTGGAGGGGTTTCCTGCAGTTCTACCTCCCATCATTTTTCCTCCCCAGCTGCCCTCTGATTGCATAAAGAAGATTCCAGCTCTGTGGTTCTGAGATGAACTTCTGAGCCTGCTTTGGGCCAGAGGAATGGGTATGTCTGCAGCAATACCCAGCAGCTAAGATGTCTTCTCCTCTCTTCTCCCAGTAAGAAATGAAGTTCAAATGACTGGGCATGGCTCAGAAATGGAGCTGAGCTCCGATGCTTCGCTTTCCTTTGCACAGAGCTCCAGCCAGCAACTTCGTGGCTGCCTCTTCCTTCTGGAAGATGTTTGAAGCACAGATAGGAGCACATTAACGCATTTGCCAGTCCTGTCTTGTAAAAATGCATGGAGAATCTCAGATGGGTACAGAAGAGCACCTGAGGCTGAGGGCAGACGTCACCGGCACGGCGTGGGGCCATGGGAGCCCGGGGCCGTGTTGCCTTCCTGCAGGTCCAAGTCTGGAGGATCACAGCTCCTTAGGGCACGCTGCCCCGGCACCCGCAGGAGCTTTATCTGGGCATTGAGATGCTGGTGAGACCAGTGGGAGTGCTGGGCAGGTGACGCTGACAGATCCGACGAGCTGGAAATGAGCTGTAGGCTCGGCATTTACTGCAGTGCTTAAGGCCGCACCGCAAACTCGTGGGCCATGGAGCTTTTGGAAAGGGAAACATGTGCTGGCAGCGTTGTTTTTCCATTTGATCTGTGCCCCTGTGTTGCAACTGGGGACACGCTCCTGCCCCGTGCGAGCTGGTGTTGTTGATGTTCCTATAAAAACGCTGGTGGCCACGCTGTCATCCTCTCCCGCCCCGACCGGCCCCGCGGAGTCGCTCAGACCCATGTGCAGACCAGATTGGTCCTGTGCCGAGGAACATTTCTTAGGGCCTTCTGAGGCCACGGAGTCCCTGCAGGAGAAGGCGGCCAAACCCACTGGGAGCTGGCTCGGTGCAGAACCAGAAAAAAAATGAGTCCCCACCGCTCCGGTCACCAACCCCGGCCGGCTCCGCGGTGCAAAACTTCACCGATGCTGGAGGAAAAGAAGGACGGTCAGTTGTGCTGCCTTCTGGTGCTGTTCTCCTCCACCCGACACGTTGCCTGGGATGCAGAGTTAAGTTTTGTTCCCCACCCGTGTCCCTCGTGGAGAGCTCTCCCTCCTGCCGGCTTGGCTCGGGACGGTGCCGGTGACGCACGGAGCTCGCCGGGGGGGTCCCGCTCACACCTTGTGAAAAGCAGGTGCAGCCCCGTTAACTCCAGGTGGAGGCAGAACAGCTGAAACCAGATTGAATTCCGTGCTTCAGCTGCCCTTTCTAATCTCGTATCGGGGCTAGATGGAAAAAAACTCCCCCAAAACAACTTTTTCACCCCGTTTATCATCACCAGGTGGAGTTACCCCCAAAAGCAATGGGTCGATGGACCCGCACGTGGCCGAGGCACAAACCCCAGCACCAGACGGGTGCCAGTTGGTGGAGGGGACTAAGAGAAGACCTCCCAGCTCAACGGAGAGGCACTTTTTTTTTTTTTAAAGGGTATATAAATCAAAATTGGAAGGGGCTGGAGGGAAGGTGTGAGATTTTTCTTGTGTTTTTTTTCAAGAGTTACGTTTTTTATCCTTAATAGATTTATAATATGCAGGTCCCTTTATTTGTTTCTATAAAATTAACTAGTAAATTTAAAATGGAAAAAAGCTAGTAATAGGAACCAGGCTATCTTTGCCAATGCTGAAATGTTGCTATATTTATGGAAGGTAGACAAGGGCATTTTTCCTTCTGCCAGGTTTTATGCTGGAGTGCCACATGTTGGAGGGTTATAAAACTTTTACTAACGAGAAGTTGGAGGAATGCTAACTTTCTAATTGCACTTTTTTGTCCAGGCTGCTGTTTATTTTGGTCTTTTAAAAAAATGTGATTGTAATTTTGAAGTCTGCAAGTTTTAAACGTAGGCAAGCAGTGCCTAGTAATGTGGGAAGGATATGGGACCTGGTGGTCAGAGAAAGGGCTTGGGAGAGCTGGTAGCCAGCGTTCCCGTCTCTTGCTCTACTGAAGCTGATTCTGACACCATGGAAAAACTCCTCAGTGTTTGAACCCTGCAAATTTCAGCAGTCCGGGCCCAGTCAATGGGATTTCTGTCATTTGTGTGTCTGTTGAGCAAGGATTTCTTTACCACTTCCCCAAAGGGACAGCGTGCTCCTGCTGGAGAGCTCTGCCTGAACGCTGAGTCGTGCCTACGACTTCAGATACTCTTGGCCTTAAGGTCTCTCAAAAAGCAGGTTGCTGGGTGACTGTAATTAAATAAAGTGGATTAGTTCACTGTAAATGGTCAAAAGAGGGATTAAAGTGCAGAAGAGCTTTGTGGAAACTTCTGGGAGTCGCTTGGTGTGTGAGGGATTAAGCTGCTTTGTGCAGAGATGGGTAGTTTCCCATTCCAGATAATTTAAATGTGTCTTTCCCTCCCTCTCTTCTTTTTTTCTCATTGTCATTATTATTTTTTTTGTGCTATTACTTCCATGCTGTTGGAAGTGTGGCAATGTTGGAAGTTTGAAATTTCATTCTTTAAATCTAAACCATCATAAAGTGCCTTATGAGGATATGAAATAACGCCCTGGAAACTGGGCGTTTTCTTCTCCTTCTTGAATATTTGTAAAAAATGGATTTGAGGGGGGAAAAGCAGGATTAGGGCTTTGAAAAATGCCTTCAGGTTGGGCTCCTCTCTCTTCTACCACATGTTCCTCTGAAGGAAATTTGTCACCAAAGCGCGCTGCTGATTTATAAACCCCGATGATGACTTCAATGAATTCAGCTGAAATTCAACAGAAAGCCCTTTTCCAACGCTGTGTCTGCCGGCAAGATGGGCTCATGCAATACATCACGTCGTCTTTGACAGGTACTTTGGCCCAAAGTTGCAATCCAGAATAGTGGATTATTATAATCCTTGTGAAGGTATCGTAATGAAAGCAACCTGCTTGGAAAGCACGTGGCACTTGTGATATCGTTAATGCTGCCGGCGGATATTAAGACCCCGGCTCCCATTTAGGGGTCCCCGCGTAGAGATTTCGGAGGGGGAGCTTAGCGCACAGCTTTCAAGATGTCTAGATCTGAAAAACCCCTCCTGGCCTGATGAAAGCGATACGGCTGCATTATGGTGATTGCACACAGGGTGAGATTGCAGGCTTCCGGGCTAGCAGAGTATTCTGTTACAATAAATTTCTCTATCAGCGGTCGGGTGATCACTTTTGAGCAGCCACAGGCTTACCACGGCTCCTCTTTCTCTTTGTGCTCTACTGGTAGTGAGTAATTGCAATGTAAAGGCACAGCATGCAAAATTAAAACATTATTCTATGGGATATGCATTTAATTTGCGTAAAAGCTTTATGCAGGATCATGCTTTCTGAATTTATAAGCAGGGTTTATGAAATAATACGTAACAGGACCCGAAGATGCATATTGGGACCTAATGCATGGCAGGGCCGAGCTTTTCCGCCGGTGGCTTTTTAGCAGGGGTGTCAGGGCCGGGCACGTTTGGAGGGGGAGAAAGAGGCTTCAAACAACCAAAACAACGGCGTGCCACAAGGGATGCTGCTGCGGCACGTCCGTTTGGATGAGCTGGAGGCGCTGGGGGTTGGAATGGCTGCGTATATTGTCTCTTATGAAACAAGCAGCAGAGAGCCAGCTGTAACACCCTCCCGTCTGCCAGCTGTGGCCGAGCCCTTGTTTGAGATGGAAATGTCAACGTTATTGAGGTCGAAGGCTCCCCTGCGGGATTGTTTTCATGGTTGGACCAACCAGGATGGATATTCCTAGCGAGCTGGTGGCGTCACGCTGCACCGGTGGTGCTGCTGACCAGGCCAGTGGCTTGGAAAATAAAACTGAACGGAATAAAATAGGTGGGGTGCTGCCCATTGCCTGGATACGTCTGATTTACCCTCATCTCTGTTGGCATGGAAGAAAACCCTGATAGGGGTGGGATCCTGGCTCCGCGAGGGCAATGGGTAGAGTTTGCTTTGAGTTTAACGGGGCCAGGGTTGTGGCTGTGTGGGCTGAGCTCGCGTAGGTTTTTGGTCGTGTTGTCCTGGGATCCTCTCGAGCAGTTGAACGGGAGGTGAGCTGCGGGGAGAGGGAAGGGAGGTAAAGAAAATACGAGGCTATATAACAGTTCTTTCATGTCTTCGTTTCTGGCTCTTGTCGTGCACAAAAATGAACGGGATTATGGCTGAGAGGGAAGCGTTGGCTTTGAGACGTTCTCTGCAGTTTCCCCATTAGCCTTTAGAGGGCAGTTCATGTCCAGTAAATAACAGATTTAGGGACTTGAGTGATTTCTCTGAGTTTTGAAAGCTCAGTCAGCGAATATGGAGTATTTTTTAATGTGAAATTTTAATAAATTCTCCAATAACTGCTCGTGCTTTAAAAAACAAATGTTTTGTCAACCTAAAGAAGCAAGGTGAGATCAAGTTTTGGTTTATATACAACTGTTTGCAGCCTTCCTAGTTTAAATGCTAAAAATTGTGATGGGAGCAAATGTTATTTATTGAGCTTGGGACAAAAGTCTTGGGAATGCACTATGGTAGAGGAGAATTATCTCATATCTGGGCTAGAAAGTTTTTTAAGTTAAAAACAAACACACAAAGTGTTGTT
This sequence comes from Aythya ferina, assembly GCF_964211825.1. NCBI lineage: Eukaryota > Metazoa > Chordata > Aves > Anseriformes > Anatidae > Aythya > Aythya ferina. Next base: position 1,690,315 of record NC_140300.1, on the reverse strand, counting down.
AGAGTTTGGTGACTGGGGTTTATCGACAATAATGCTGTGTGATGAATATGTAACTCCCCAAATCTCGTCTCCAAATCCCCAAGCCTCGTGCCCAGCAGTCGTATCCCTGGCGAACAACTCCTTGGTAAGAAGTAGTTTATCAACAGGAAATTTCAGCGCAAATTTAGCAGTGTCAAAGGAATCTGGCTGAAACGAAGGCAGCCAAATGAAATATAAGCTCTTCTGTAAAGTGATCTTCAGTGAAACTTTTCATATGGGATTAAATACCCCGTATAGTCAACATGCTTGGAGAAGCAGCAGCTATTTAATTCCGATTAATTAAAACCAGAAATAACACAATAATGTTCTTCTTTCTTCTACTACTACCCTAAAGCTCATGGATCACGGAGAAGATGATTATTCTTGAAAAAGCCATTTAGCTCTTAACAAGAAAAGGGCTGAGCCACAAAGACTAGCTTTTGACATCTGTTTTGCGGGTTTCTCATCAAAAAAACCATAGGGGTTATTCCTAAACAGAATGAAGTATTCTTTGTTGCAAGAAGGACTTTGCTTTGTGCGTGTTTAATCTTCTGGAGGTGGAGGTACTGGTGCTGTCTGCATCCCCCAAGAGATATGAACAAGCTCATAGGGCATTTCTCTCCATTTTTGGGTTCATTCTTTAACTCCTGTGGTTCTTACCCGGTCTTTCGGTGCATTGGTACGTAGCTCTGAAATTAGCCTTGTATGCTGAAGCTGATGGCACTTTGAGTGAGCCCCTTCAGCTTCCTACTGCAAAAACATTTCTCTGTCATAAAGAACTAAACAAAACCAACAGTCAACAACCAAGGAAATACCCCAAACCAGCACAGGAAGGCTCTCAAGATACCCGTTAATCCAACAGGTTCTTCCCAGGCGTGGTTGGCATTACAGAGCCCATCCGTAGCATGCGTTCATCAGACGTGTCCTTGAGCCTGTGGTGATGGAGACCTCTCCGTTAGGCCGTCCCTTGGTGTTTTTCTGTCCTTATCCTTCCTGGTACGCCTAAACTTAACATCCTGGTGCGATGCACTGCATGGGCAGGGCACAGAGCTCAGCACCCGTACGGCCCCATGAACGTGCCTTTGGCTGCATCGCAGAGCAGATGAGTCCTCGGTGCTGGTGGCATTACCTGGAGCCACCGCCACGAGCAAGGTGTCTGTCTTACAGAGGGGCATTGGAAGAGAAGATCCGTGCCTTGGCTTGAGCTGGTGGAAGGCTGATCCCTGCTTTGATGCCCTTGAAGTTCAGCCCCTGCTATCCCAGCTTGTCCTGAGTACGGCCGAGGATTGTTTCTGTCTGCGGATCTGCTCTGCAGATCTTCCCAGATCTCATTTAAGAGACTTACAAGCTCTCTTGCTTCAAAGCCCAGAGATGTTTTGTCCAGGACTCAGGGCTCGGGGCTTTGTCCCTTTATTCCGATGGGTCTTTGTGTGTTCCGGGGTAATCGGGACCATCTAAGATAGGTGCTTTGAACACTACCGGCTTCTCAGAACCTTGAAAAAACCCAAACCAGGCCGATAAATGGAAACAAAAGCAGAATCTTGAAAGGAAACTTATCTCCACAACGCCTAGCAAGGCCCAGAGAGAGGGTGTGTGAAACAGCAGTGCGACAACTCCCACAGAGAACAGAAGAAAGGAGTTTAATCAGAGACCAAGATATGGGGGCTAGCACTCCTCCAGCTGTACAACTTCTCGAGGGTCAGCGTGGTCAAGATAAGTGCAGAGCAGAGATCCAGGACCTGATGAGCCCTTGTTCTCCTTCCCTTCCCATTGCTAACCCATAAGATGACGATGTCGGGCAGTGTTTCTCAGTATACCGGCAGCTTCAAATGGCCAGGAAAAACGAGAGTAGAAACACTGAGATGCTTCAGTGCTTACGCAGCCCTTTTGGTTTGTCCCAGTGTCACCCTCCAGAACCTGGAGGGTGAGAGCCATCTGCTTTCACTTCTGGCCAGGGGATTTTGTATGAAGGCGATCGGAACCATTGGAAAAGGGATTTTCAATTGCTGGGACGAGTTGAGCGGGGCCCTGGATCCGCAGCAAGCTGTCGGGGCTGGGCACCCGTTAACCAAAGCCGAGCTGCGGAGCTGTCAGGGCCACGGGCTTCGATGTGCTTGAAATACCTTGTACAACAGCGGTCCTCCTCCTGCTTTTAGGCTGCTTATCCAATTTTCAGCTTCTCCCCTCGGTGTAAACGTGATAAACACACTTTTTAATCGCATAACCGAGCTACTTTTGATGCCTGCGTGCCGCTATCTTGTTCTGGAGGCTAGATCACACAGAAGCCTAAATCAACACTTTGCTCCATAAAGGACTTCCAAAAAAATGGCTTTCTGTCTTTTATTGTGCAGCTGACCTGGAGGACTCACCTGCTTGAGTCCTTTTATCAAGGCTAATGTGATAAACTTCTTCTTACAGCTCCTGGGAGAGGAGAGCGCTCAAGTCTCCACCGCTCCTTTCCCCGAGTGCCGTACTGCAGGAGCTTCCCCAAAGCACTCTAGAGGCTCAACAGTCTTCGTATAAAATGCTGAATTAACCAAGCTACTCTCTACAATGAACTCCAAGGATATAAATGATGCTGACCTTGCCTCACGGATAAGGAAAAGGAGCCAGAGTGTGGGGACGAGGATAAACCCCTGGGTCAAAGCAAAAGCAAAGGGAGAATTGCTCGCCCACGCTTGCACGCTCGATGCTGAAAATTTGTATTTGTGCAAACCTTGCACAAATATTGTCAGGAGGTGGTTAGCACGGGGAGGGCTGAGGGCTGAGAATTATTTTTAGGGAAGGAGGAGAGGTGGAAGGTTGAAGCAAAGGCTGTGCAGGGCGGTGGGGGAGTGCAAGCTCCTTGAATGCTGCATTTTCAGAGTTATTTTTCTAATGGCCAAGCAGTGAGTTAAAAAAAAAAAAAAATCATGTTTTTGGGCCTCATTTCCTGTGCTGATGGTGAACTTTGTCAGACAAACCTCTGACAAATTGTTTTCTCTGATAACCAGTTAACACCAAGAAAGCAGATAGGCAAAAACTCTTATCATCTTGACAAGCGACTGGGTTTTAGTTAAAACTGAAAACAGAAGCTGTGTCAGCGTGTTGAGTTTACACCTTGCAATAATAATACATGCTTTTATCTGATCTGAGGGGGATTTTATAACTTTCAAATGGATCTTTGGCCGGGAGCCAGCCGTACTGTCATTTTTTATTAACTTTCTTTTTTTCTTCCCCCGTAGCCAGTCTGCTTTTTGTAATATTGTTGAAGGAATATGTAGCCCATTCCTGGGGATATTGTGAAACGATATTTTAAAGTTCCGTGTCTCAGCCCATTAGAGGGGTCTATAAAACAATCACAGCAGCGAATGTGCAGTAACTAATCAAAACCACCAAAGCTAACCACAGCGGTGCTTCAATCCCTTTTAAATAATAAAACCTCTTCTGCCGTGCCTTATCTACTGTCTCATCAGGAAGGGGCTAATTAGATTCTTCTCAAAAGTAAATATTGTCAGTTCATCGCTGGGTGGAGGTGACGGGAGGTAAGACGCGCTCGCTGTCAACATTGGCAAACCGAGGCAGAAAACAAGACAAAGTTGTAAAAACCCTATAAAAAGCTGCTTGAGTTTTAAAGGAGCTCGCTCCCGTGTAGGTGGTATCAAACCCTTCCCTTGCGGGGAAGGCAGAGCCTGGGGGGGACACGGGGTGGGATTTGGGGCTGTGGGTAAGGCAGCTCCTGGAGTTTGGGGCCACCACGTCTCACATCTCCTGTAGCACGGCCGGGCCGTGGGCTTGGTCCCTTGTGGTGGCTTTCTTGTACTGCGATGCCTTCTGGGTGTGAATTCCCTCTCCGAAGCTCACAGCAGCATTTTTGGGATGCACTGGCAAATATTGAGGGCTGGTATTTAGGGCTTTTGTATGGCAGGCTTGAAGGTAAGCCCCCCACAGCCACGTAACGAAAGGTTGGGCACGTGGTGGAGTGGGCGTGCAGGCGGTGTAAAAGTTAATGGCTTGGGGGAACATAGCTAATAATAATAAAAAAGAAGTGCTTTCCCCCCTGCTCTTTTGATCCTCTGTTAAAAAAGGGACGGCAGTAGGAAGATCAACGTTTCCAGTTGAGTTTGGCCAACAAAACCTACCAGCTTCTCCTCTGAGGGATCCCACGCCAAGGGGCAGCCCCAGGTCCTCGTCCTGGCCCTTGAAGGCTGCAGGGGGAAGGCTGTAGCCAGAGCCAGGACCGTGCTGCTCTTTGGGGACTGGGATTTCGGCACGTGGGCATGCAATTCTCGCTGGGCTTGGGGCAGGTTTCAGCTCCGTGTTATTGCCGAACCCAACGTTGGCTACGAACAGGCGTTGGGTTTCTTCACTTTCCTTTTTATTGTCACGTTAAGCGGAGAGCCGAGAGATTGATAGTCTCGTATAATGGAGGTAATTTTACAGAATAATACAAAAATGCACTTGCTTTCATGTAAACCACACCAAAAGGTAAGGGGATTTTTTTTTTTTTTGTTTTATTTTTGTCCCTCGAGGGCTTTTCTCCTCCCCCATAGCCCCGGGTTCCTCCATTTTCAGAGGGCACGCTGGAGTGTCGCCTCTGCTTTGATGTGGTTTCTAAAGTGTGCCTCTTCATTGGGCTCCCTACAGATGCCTTTATGTGAAACAGAACATTAAAATCCAAATGTGCCTGCTCCGCAGGTCGTTTTTCATCCTTTATGGGCGACGTCAAATATATTGCAGGGTTGTTCTGCTGCACCCCCGGCCCAGGAGGGAGAGGGCTCGGGAGGTGCGGGGAACGAGACGGGGGTGGGAGCGGGGGGTTCCTTGGCGGCTAAGCCCAAATTTCTCCCGAGTTGCTTCCTCTGGGCCTCTCCCCAGCTCTCTCTTTCTCTCCAGGTGAAACCGAAACCTCGGTGACTTCACCCAAGCCCGCCGAAGTTAAAGCAAATTTGATATTTCTCACTTCTAGGTCACTTCAGTCCATATTGTTTCCTGCCAGGAGTGGGGGAAGGGGGGAAATGCCCTGCTGTTAATGGAAAAGCAATTACTGCTTTTTTTTTTTTTTCTGGCACGTCCATCGTGTCCCTCCAGCATCACACCTAGGTTATGGCTCTGCCTCGAGCACCGCCGCTCGCCGGTAGCCTGCAGGCTGCTCGCTGAACAGAACGGGCTGCTGGGGGCTCTTTGGGTGAAGCCAGCTCAGCCTTCAGGATGAAAATTGCTGGGAAACCTTTTCTTATTTATATATATTTTTTCCAAATTCCTAGAAGTAAGTTGCCTTTGATAGGCTGGAAGGCTTTGAAGGCATCGGGAGTGTCTCTCCGGCTGCTTTTTGTGCACCTCTAGGAGGTGTGGGTCACGCACTTTTACTTTCCCATTAGGTCCCAGGACTTTAAATCAGGTCAAAATGCTTCTCTTGATCAATTTTTGTTCACGAACCAAATTAAAACTCTGCAAAATGCAACGTGTGGTGTTTGAATGTGGATGCTGAACTCTAGGTCTAGAGCAAAAGCTCTTCCTAGGACAGGTTTTCTTGACTTTGGGGTTTTGATTTGGATTTTTTACTGGTCAATAGATGCTACCCTGAACTTGTGTGCATCGCTGGAGGAATGCAGTCATACCTCTTGCTTAAAAAGGGTTCAGAAAGAGACTGGGGAGCAAGCTGATGTGCCTTTTGGGGACATCTGCCGGGCCTTCAATTAGGCAAATTCTGCATCCAGCCTAAAACGCTGCAAGTTGCATGCTCAGGGCTGAGACAGCGAGTTCAGAGCTAACGGCAGCATCCTTCTGAGTGTTAGCCCGGATTTGTCTTCTCCCACGGCCACTTCTCCTTCTGTGATCTTGCTACGCCCTGTTTAATGATCCGTGTGAAGTTCAATGTTTTATGTAAAACTTTGCGTTTTCCCATTCTTTCATTTCTTCTCTTGCTAAAGGAAAAAAGATTACATAAATTTAGGAGATTTTAATGAGTACAGCGGGCTGGCTTTTGGTGCAGTTTGCAGTGGATTCAGTGTTATAACTCCATTACGCTTCAGTTGAGTAACTTATGTCATAACTGGGTGTATCTGAGAGGAGAATCGGGCCTCGGATCTCTTTGTTGTGTGGGCTTCAGAAGGACCAAGCGCTTACTCCCCTTTTTGAAGTCCTAATTCTCTTTATATGGTGTCGCAACGTCTTTCTATAGAGTTGTGCTTCTGAAGTTAGAGATTTCTAATGCAAAAAACACCCCTTTTCCCCAACTGCTTCAAGTAATGACGTTGCTAGCAAAATTAGGATTGAGCAGTGTTAACGCAGGCCTTTTCCTGTGGCTTTCTTGCAGAAATCCCTATTGTTGAGGCTCATCCCTTAAGAGATCTCTTTAATATGCCTGCTTGGTAGTCCCGTTGCTTCTCTTCGAAGTGTTTGTAGTAAATTCAGCGCTACTACAGCTTTGCAACCACTAGAGGTCAAGATTGCGCTATTGCACGCCAAGGGCTGTAACGCATCGCTCCCTCGCTCCTTATCCTGCCGTAGCCGTGGCCAGTGTCAGATTAAAAGCTGTAATTTTATTATCAATCGCCATGTTTGGCAATTAAGCCGAAGCCCATCGGACGTGCAGGCGCGCGGAATGGGAAGGAGACTTTGCCTTACGGAGCGGTGGAGCCCAGTGGGTTTTGCAAGGCTGGAGATATCCGCGCCGGGCTTGTTTTTAATATTCTTCAGATCTAGGAGCTGCACAAGTTATCTGGCTCTGGGGTGTTTCTTCCAAGGGAGGGATTCAAAAGAGAGCTGAGCTGAGAGCGGCTGTCAAAATAAAACTCACTCATAAATTCTTTTTGTGGGCTATTAATACTTTTAAGTGTTTACACGGAAATCATTTTGAAGGTTTGTGCTCTAGATAGAGACTTCTACTTCATGCTCTTCAGGTAGTAAAAGTAATTAGTGCTTTTTTTTGGGTTCCTTGCTTCTGATCTCTGCTCCTTCATGGTTGTTTGCATTGCCCAAATTGCATCTGAGCTGGTAGAACTTGGTGCGCGTACGTGCCCTCGCTATTGCCATCCCTTTGTATCCTTGAAAACGTAGCCCACTTGAATTAGATTTTCTACCCCCTTTCTTCTTTCATCACACTGTTGCAAAACCAGCACATCATCTAAGGGCCTAGTGTTTTGTCCAAGGTGGTTTCGCTGACACCAGTATCTGCAGTACAGCTTCTGGAATTTCGTCTCCCTTCTGAAGTCGGGCAGGGCACGAGCCCTCTTTGTTTCTTGTTGTATGGGAGCAATGAAATGCTTGGATGCAGGTTTGGTTAGAATTGTAAGGGTATCGGTAAAAATACAGTTCATAGTAATAACTGAAAATAATGTATTTGCTCATTCTTTTTCAAAAAAGAAACTCGTGCTATCCAAAGGAACTTTTTCAGGGGGAAATCTGGATGATTTCCATACATCTTTCTTCGCATATATATAAAATTATAGCAAAACATGGGAGAGTTTCTATAAATCGCGTGTATGTATCTGTATAGATTTCAGGTTTTTTAGTTCCTAGCTAGAGCAGAGCACAAGCTCCCATGTGCAGAACCACTGCGTTTGCTGGCCTGGCCTTTTCCCCGTGTCTGGGACACGATTTGGCACTTGGAGCGCGAGCCGCGGCTCTGCGCCATTCCCCCTTCCTGCACTCGGGTTTGAAGCTCGCGTTCAACCCTCGGACAACTGGGGCTAAGCAATTTGTCCCGTCAAATCTTGTGCTCGGTAACAATGAGTGGGTTTTTGCAGCGGGTCTCATGCACCAACCTCTGCTGCAAACAAAGCTCGCAGCGGGCCGAGGGAGCCGCACCGCGTCCTCGCGTTGTGCGCGGTGAATCGCGGGCGCTGCTCCCAGCGAGGGCATTTTTTGCTCGAATACCTTTTACAGATCGTTCTGTAAATCAGCAGCGTACAATTAAGATCTCCTGGGGTACCACAAAAATGCTTTCAGGAACCTCTGGGGTCCAGATGTGGAATGTTTTGTGCTGACACGGGTTGAAAAGAGGAACAAATCCAACGGTTAAGTACGTCCTTTAATTTAGCCTGTGACAGTCACCACATGGCCTATGGGCTAATATTTCTGCATCTGTGCTGTAAATAGATCAATATGGCAGTATGATGGGTTTGGCGTTTTGATTTGTGAAGAGTCAGAATATTGTTTGTATTGTTGCATAATCCCTGGAATGGTTTTGAAATTAATCTTCTGTTTCTCTGGAATATCTGGGTTAGGAAAAACACAACACTTCGAAGTTCCATTAAGTGTGTGTTTTATTTTGTCTCATTTGTCGTATTTCATGACTGATTGCATCTTTTGGCTGAAAAATAAATAGGGGGATGCTATCATAAAACTTGAAATCTGCTTTTTTTCTAGGCACAGCAGCAAAGAAACCTGGACAATATTGTATCACAGCATCCCAGGATAAGCGGGGGAAAAAAGTCCAAGAAAGAAGTCTGCGCAAGCTCAGATTTGGAGGTAAAGACCACTAGCCCCATGTCTGAGCAGGATTCGGGTATCCTGGATGTTGAAGATGAGGATGAGGATGAAGAGGTAACTGTATACCATCAAACCCAGGAGAGGGACAGCTCGGGGGTGATCAGTAGGGTCTCAGTGCTTGCACCTAGCTCAGCATTTTGTGTCCCCAGGCAGCGCAGAGATGCGGAGGAGGCTGCAGAGCACGGGTGCCTTTCAGTATTGGGTCATTTGTCTGAATTCTGTGATTCTATTTGTTTTGCACTGCTGTCCTTACCCTTGTTAGCAGACTCAGCAGAGATGCCACACGTGACAGGAGAGCAGAATGGCCCCTGAGTTCTGTCCTGCAGCTCCCCCGCTGCCTTTCTGTGGCCTTTTCTTACTTGGGGATGAATTTTGATTTCTATCCTGAAGTCTTCATTTACAAGAAGATAAATTCCTGCGTAGGGCACGAGATGTTTGGTCTCATCTGTGAGCGTGTGTCTTGCAGCAGAGGCGCACTTGAGAAGATTTGTGTTGGGATGGGTTTTTTTTAGATGCAATTACAATTCCTTGCTGTGTTTCTGTTGTTGTTTCCTTGGGCTGGCATTTCATTTATGCAGCAATTTCTGATGCCTCTGCAGTCGCTGCAGGATGCCCGTACCTTTCATGGTTACATGTGAAGCATCTCTGTGACCACTTTGGTTCTTCTTTCCTCCTGAGCTGGAGGGTAATGGATGTTGTGGAACATCTTGGATTCGTGCTGCTTGAAATGCAGGAGTCTGTCCCTCTGTTTCAGGAGAGGCAGTGCAAAGATACTGGCAGGGAATGTGGGCCACGAGGTGCTGAGCTTTTTGCTGCCTTCTCCCAACGTCAGGAGAACGACGTTCTCAGCCACAACCCATAACTGTGTCAGTCCGTGTGCGTTGCCCTGAGCCAAGAGGATGAAGAACAAGCTTCAAATGTTTGCAGTGGCGTGGATTTCCCAAGTGGTTCTGTGCCTTGTTCCCAGAGGTTTGATTCTGTTCCTTCCTCTTCATCTCTGTGGCACTTCCACGGCAGACACGGAGGTGGCCACTTGCTCACAGGGACCCGGTGGTGGAGCACTGCTCAGCCCCTGCTCTGAAACCCCTGGGCTGTGGGATTTCCCCTGCCTCAGAAGGGAAATAGAGCCAAAGAAAAACGAGGGGAAAAGGCACGGTTTTGGCAAAGAAGCACTGATTTGGTTGTCCTGGACCTCGGTGGTGACAGTTCCGTCCCGCGCTAAAAATCTCCCACTCGCTGTGGGTGCTCGGAAGCAGGATCTGTGTGAAAGGTGGTACTTGGCACGTGCCAGGCTTCAGCCCCACTAGCCCAGAGAGGCAAGATATTAAGGAGGGAAGGTCTTCGAGTCATAATTTGTATGGCACGGCTGGGAGAAGCCTCCTGACTAACGGAGTGGAGCTACCTCGTGTCCGTGCCGAGGACATCTCATCTCGTGGTGTGGGGCAAACCAGGCTGCCAGCAAGCAAACAGGCTGGGTGTGGGTGGGATGGGGCAACCAGTGGGCTACCAGCAGGGGCTACTGGGGGGCTACCAGCCCGGAGAGCCCCGGTGGCAGCAGGGCTGGAGCTGCTGTCCGTGGTGATGAAACGGGACGGGCGGCAGCAGCGCCGTGAGCCCGCTCGGCTCCGGCAGGGCTGCGGTGCCTGCAGAGCCACCAGCACGGACACCCGGCTCCTCCCCAGGTTCTTAACCCCCTGGGGTCGTCTCCTCCTGGCAAAGAAAGTAGTTTGTTTGTTTGTTTGTTTGATTATTTTTTTATTTGAGTACAAACGGGTCTCTGGAAGCGGAGCCCTAAATCTCGCGTGGTGTGCCTGGGGGTGGCACCCGGCTGCTCGCCCCCTTCCCTGACCCCACAGGCAGGGTGAGGGGCAAAAAAAAAGCTGATCTGAAGGGCAAAAAGCAGAGAGCTCGTGGCTCAACTATAAAGACAGTTTAATAAGCAAAAGGAAGAAAAAAACCCTACAAATGAGGCAAAGGTGATCGCTGACCACGTCCCACCAACAGATGGGTGCGCAGGCAGTCTCCAAGCAATGGCCACTTTTTTGGGGGTAAAAAAAAAAACCCCACACACCTCCTCCCTTCCCTCGTTTCGTTTGAGCATGATGTTCTGGGGTAGGGAACATCTCTCTGGGCAGTTAAGTAAAATGAAGTAGAAGAAGTAAAATTAACTCCATCCCAGCCCAAACGAATATAGGGGTAAAATCCTAACGCCAGGTGTAAAATCCTAACGCCAGGTTCTTTGGTAGGGTTTCTCCGTGGCGGCAGCCCAGTGTCAGTATTGCTGATATTTACACCCAGCTTTCCATCTTCTAGCATGACCCCTTCTCCTGCTTATCTCTGTGTAGTGACAGAAGCAGAGTTAGAATAAAGTTAAGGCAAAGTTGGAGGCTCTGAAGTTAATCCCAGTTGCCTGAAATTGTTCGTGGTAGGTGTCCTGAACCGCGTCCTGTTCCCTGCCCAGCCATGCTCTGAGCCTGGAGGGACACAGCTGCTGCAAGTGGGCACGTGTTGCTTGCCGTGCTTTGCCCCTCACCCTTTTTCTTCTCAAGAAAACGTGGAATAATAGTGATAGGAAAACCCAGAGAAAGCAAAGACAGCGCCTTGGAGAATGAGGTCAGCAGCCAAGTAAAGACACGAGCCCGAAGCATCCGAAGAGCACACTGGTGGCTTTTGCTCCTGACCTGACACAGCCAAATATCCCAGCTGCAGGTTTGGGTTTGGAAGACGGTCAGTGATGGCTGGGGAGGGAAGGACGAAGGGTGCATGCACCTACAGCTATCCAGGGCTGAAAATGGGATAAACCTCGAAGCGTTTCTGATTAAGGTTTTGGCAGGAGAGCTCCCAATCCTGGTCCCTAGGCCAGCCAACTCTGGAAAAAGTGGGTTTAATACAATATTTTTTTTCCCTTTAGGAAATATCAGAGGCCCTTCAGCAGGCTGTGGTAAGGAGTTCTCCACCTGGGGTGGATGAGCTCTTGTAGGGATCTCACAGCTCCTCACGCATCCGGCGCCATCCCTCCCTTCGTGCAGCAGAATTCAGAGGAAAAGGCTTGAAAGGGACAAAAAGCAAAAGAGTTCTGCTTATACGGTTAAAAGCATCGTTATGCAGATCCTTCTCTCTCTCGGGGTAGCTCAGGGAAGCTCTGCCAGCTACGTTCAGGAGGAGCAATCGGAGGCGTGGTGCTCGGCTCTGTGCCAGGTCTGCATTTTGGAGGCGTCGCAGCCCAGACGTGGCCCACGCGAGCGCAGGCACCCCGCGGGGTGGGAGCTGCCACCGTGATCAGAGCAAGAGCGTGGGCAGAGCTGGAGAGTGAGCGGGGAGAAGACTCAAACTGAGTTTTTATGAAAGTCAGGAGGCAGAAGGAGGATCAGCGTCTCACACTGAGCAGCTCCACGGGCTGTTCTGTCTGTGCCAGCCGCTCCCTTTGTAGTAAAAAGCGTCCAGAAAACTACAAAGCTCGTCCAGATTCTTCTCATTTCCAGTGCCTTTCCCTTTGTGATCCTGGTGAGTGCATCAGGACAAACTCGCCTGCATTCTCATGTCTTCTGGTCCCCCAAAAGGCTGGCCAGGTGTCCGTGAAGTGGTCGGGTAGAAGTGGACTCCCTGGTGCTCCTCTGGGGGAGAGGGGAGACTTTAAGGACGGACATCGAGCTGCAGAATAACAGCCCCTGGCCTCCTATTGAAGAGCAAATCAACAAACTCCAGACGGTTTTCTGTTCAGAGAGGGAGTCTGGCACTGAGGACTTCAGCAGGTGCGAGGTGTAGCCAAAACTCGTCATGCTCCTGGCTTTCTTCCAGGTGGCCCTGGCTGCAGGAATCGGTTGTAATTCTCGCGGTGAACGTCCTCGATCTCTTCCCAAGTTTTGGGAGCTAGAACAGGGACCCCGGAGAGTTCCCTTGCCGTTCCCTGATAAATGGCTGTGTTAGGTGCCATCAGCCGCCAGCTTCTGTTTGCTTCCACGAGTCATTGCACAAAAAAACACGTCTTGGACACGGAGACAAACCTTTCTATTTCCAGACAGAGCTGTCTGCCTGCTGTCTATAACGTCAGCCCGGGTGAGATCAGTCTGCAGGGCGCTGTGGCTGCTTCCAATGTTACACAGTCTGAGCATCCTTTGGACCACGCAAAGACGTTCAGTTTTTCCCTACGGTTAGGACGTGGCAAGCACTGGGTCAGAGGACACCGAGGCCACGCAGCGTGTAGCAGAGCTAAACCACAGCTGGTTCTGGGCAGCAAGGGATCAAAAAGCTTCCAAGCTGCCAGTAGCCAGAGATGAGGAGAGGTTTGTTGAAGGTGCACAGAAGCAACGTTTCCTTCTGCAGTTAAGGTTTGCTGTTTAAGGTGAGCAGACACTTTCTGCACTGAAAAAAACTGTGGGTATCGTGTGCAGGGACCCAACCTGCTAAATATCCTTGGCTGGGCTTGCAGCTTTGTGGCTGCACCCCTGAACCCTTGTGCTTGAGTCAGTGGTTCATCACTGAATGATCCATCAGACAGTTCATAAACACTTCTCTTGGGTTCCTTCTACACGTATTCAGGTCTGGATTCTCCTTTCCTTACTGAAAGAAGAGCAAATCTGTGTGTTGGTGTCGTGTCTTTACAGCAAAAAGTAACAAGGATCAGAGATTCCCACCCTTGTACCACACCTTCGTGTAAAGCCAGACCAGAGCATCCCTCACCTCAGACTCGCGTTGATGTCGGCTGCAGATGAGCACTGAAAACGTGGCTTGAATGGGTTAAACTTGCTACAGTCAGCGTTTAACCCAAATGAAAGAGTTCTTGCAGAAAGAGAGGGTTTGGCTGTTTACAGAGACTGACAGGTCTGCCTGAGCTCCCAGCACCGGGAACGTGCTGGATGCAGAGTTTGGGAGTGAGGTTTGTGGAGCTGATGTTTGCGGAACGGGAAAATTCTGGACAAGATGAATAAATCCTTTGTTCTGCAAATTAAAAGGGAAAAGAAAAAAAAAAAAAAAAGATGAGGCAGAAGCGGAGATGTCAGGGGAGCAATCAGTTCTGTTGTTGAGGGGGCTTCTAGTTCCCATCGCCGAGTTTCCAAAATCAAAGGTTTGTTTATTTATTTATTTATTTTTTTTTGAATGCTGGTAACACAGCGTTGGCTAGGAAAACAAAATCACTGCTGAAGGAGACGTGCTCAGTCTGGACGATGAGATATGTCCATGTCCCATGTTCTGTACATTTTAGGGCTGCTTTTCCTTAAGAATTGCACTGTAGGTTTGTGCTCTGCAAAATCTTAGCACAGGCTTTGCTCTCGGGTGCGTGTCCAGGCTTTGCGCATCCGCCTCTGATGGCTCTCTGACTGGATGAGCAATTATTGATGTCTCAGATATTAACTCTGCAGAAGAGTCCAGCGTATTTTATTTTTTCGTGAGCGTGTGTGTGGGCTTAAAAGTTTTTGCAGAAGATCAGAGGCTGTGCAAATGTTGCAGTCTGCTTTGAAAGAATTTCTCTGGGGGAGTAGGCTCCGTTTTTGGCAATACCCTGATTTCACAAATCTTTATCAAAAATATTTCTCCTGTGGACCTTGTTCAACTAGTGCCCCGAATCCAAGAGGAGCGAAAACGTTTGATCCTGAATTCAAATTCGCAGGAAAATATCTGCTTTGATGGTGTTGTGAAGGGATGACAGACTGCTCCTCCCTCACAAGAGCCCAGGGTGGACTTGGGGCCAGCTTCCCCACGCTGCTGGTGGTCACCAGAGGATGGCTGGGTGAGCGTGTACCGGTGCTTCTCTGCCTGCTTTGGCCATCTCTAGTGTTGCCATCAAGGATTTGTGAGCCAGAGGTGTTTTACAGACTGGGGACCAGTTCATTTAATGCTGTAGGAGTGCCCCAAGGCGCAGCCTGCATCCCGAGGAGTCCCCACGCTAGCAAAGCCCTGGTCTGGGAGCTCTTTAGGGAGCGTTGGAAGGCCTGGGAGGCTCTAAATGGAAAAGAAACAAGCAGGAAGATGTGATAAAATCGGAATTAACACAATAAAAGTGCTGCCTAGCGTTTGCAGTTGTCAAATAGAGTTTTCTTTAAAAAAGGCAAAAGCAGGAGCTGGTGGTGAGACGGGCGCTCGGTGCTCTGCTGGGCCCAGGTTCAGCTGCAGCCCTGCTGGGGCTGTTCAAGAGGCAGGTTCTGCTTGGGAAGGGTTATTTGGGCAATGCCAGCCTTGTCCCCTGCTCGGGAACCTTCCCAGTTCCCAGGAAGCCAACTTCCCAGCTGTAAGAGCCGCTCAGGAGGCGCGATGGAGGGCTTCGTGCCCGGGAGGCAAGGGAAGCCCAGCAAGACGTGAGCCAAACCCCAATAAAGCTGGTGGCTGCCTTGTCCCCAGTGAGCCAGCACACTGCTTCCCCTCCCTGCCCTCCTGTGTCACCACCGCTCGGGAACTGTGCAGTTTTGGGGTCTGGGAGTGATGCTGGTGGTGTCCCCGTGCCCCTTCACCATCAGTTAGCCTCATTTCAGCTCTTAGCAGGATCCTACACAGCGTTTCTTTGCACAGAGGGGATTCCTTAACAGTGCCACTCTGACATTGTACAGGAGGCTTTTTAAGAAAATCCCTGGCTTTCCCTTTCCAGCCCATAACTCCTGCACTCCCCTGCTTGGAGCCATTGCTTTAGATGAGGACCGCTCGCCCCGGGCGCTTCGGGCAGCGTTGCTTGCGGCTTGCACGTCCTCATCCAGCTCGAAACTTCTCTGCTTCATCCTACCTCCTTCGTAGCAGAAATGCCTCTTAAGCGTAATTAAAAATAAACATGTTTCCCAGGCCTGTCCATTGGTCCCTTTCATCTTTCTCCCCTTTTTTCCACCGCATGTCAACAGAACACTCCTCTCCTCTCTGGATTTTGGGGGAGAAGGAGGTTTGCTTTAGCTTTATGCCGTGGCCAACAAGCTTAATGTTCTGTTGGCTTGAACAGCTCCAAAGGACACGAGCTTCTTGTATGCAAATTTTTCCTCTGATCTTCCTCTCCCCCTCCCTCCCTCCATCCCACCCTTCAAAAATTCACTTCCTTGTCCCTCTGCAAGACTCACTGTTGCTGTTGAAAGGCGGTGGAGTCTGTGTGGCTTCTTCTTTTTTTTTTTTTTTTTTTTTAAGAAAAGAAAATAAAAAGAAAAAAGAATTTGTGTTTTTAAAGAAATCAAACTAGAAATGTAGAAAATATATAAATATATATTTGTCATGTTGCATAGGTACCAGAATAGCTTGTGCCAGGATGTTTGACTTGTATTTAAGCCTGTGGTCCAAGTGAAATCTCTGCTGAGCTGACTAACGGTGCAATGCGATTTCCTAGGGAAGTGGAATCAGAGCAAGAGTGAAGTGAATATTTTCTACTATCAGAAACTTTAAAAAATACACAGATTTGTAGACAGACAGCAATAATGACTAGTTGTTACATCCCTGAAATCTCAGTGCCTCTGTCAGCCATGCACACCTTTGGGGTGCGCGTAGCTCCCCGTGATGCATCGCACTTGCTCTTTGCTTTAAGGTTTCATGCTGACCTCCTGCTGTCTTTCAGGTGCCTGGGGCCCAGGATCTGGTGGACTTCTCGCCTGTGTACCGATGCCTGCACATCTACTCCGTCCTGGTAAGTGAATCCGTGCTGCGTGTGAGCCTGGGGCTGACATTTGGGATTAAATAAGAGGTTGGAGAGCTGCTCCTCGTGTTGCTGCTGCCTGGAAGGAAGTGGTTGTGAACCGTGTGTGAATGTGCACCGAGCTAGGAAGTGTCTTACCTGGTGTGGAAAGGAGGCCAGTGCCTGCAGAGCTGGATTGATTCGGGTAAAAACCACACAGTTACTTCATACAGGCCACAGAAATATGAAGGGATGTTTGCTGCAGCTATTGCAGGCCTCGGGTTTCTGACAGGCCAAATGCATATTTCTTGGTCACACAGTTTTCCTGGAAGAGTTCTCCTTTGACCACAGAAACTTCGTTGTTTGGTGCAAATGGAGGAGTTGGGGAGAGAAAATGATTTTAAATATGTTGCTTTGTCACCCTTGAAACACTGTTGGAGAGGGCCAGATGTGCTCCTCTCCTACCCAATCTGCAGTTTCACTGTGTCACTTCCAGTTTCCCTGATATTTAGGCTCTTTCTCTGTTGCGTGCACAGGAAAATATGGTTAAACTGAAGGTTTTGTGTTTGGTTGCTGGCCGTGCAGTGCCGTGCTAGAAAGTGCTCGCTCTGAGCATTGCCACAGTCTCGGGAACTTGTCAGGAGAGCTTCCAGCACTGCGGACACTAATTCTCCCAAGAATTACAAATACATTTTCACATTTCTGTTTATTTGCTCGAAACAAGGGCAGACCAGATGGCCTTTTGTAGCTTACACTTCAACTTTTAATTTCTAAGATGCCCTCAGCTTACGAGTCTTGCAGCCTGCAAGTCTACCAACTGAGGGAACCTGTGCTCTCCGTGTCTTCTCCCCAACGTGGGCAATGACGTCTGCTGCAGAGAGCAAGCTTTCAGAGAGCTCCGCTCCTGCGGTTGAGCAATCTGAAGCCCAGGCAGTACATGAAAGGAGTACTCTGTTAGCAGCTTTCCTCCCTTTCCACAGCGGAGCCAGGCTTGAGAGAGAATTGTTTTTTAAGGCACTTCTAAAGCCGGGCTCTCCAGCAATACATACGAATGAATTTGCAAAAGGAAAAGAATTGTCATAAAAAACATTTCTGTAAAATCTTTTTGTGCCCTCATCTGTTAATAATTATGTCATTTGGCTACGTTGCCGTGATCTTTTGGTGGAATGAAAAAGTTAACCTCCCCAAAATGTGTTACTCTGTTTATCTTGGACAAAACCTCCTGCTCAGAAACGGCGCTGGAAGCCCGGTTCAGGGAGTGTGCTAATTGAAGATTACAACTGGGCTGAAATGCTTTGTGGATTTCAAAGTGTCACTTTATTTGGAGAAACTTCAGTGAAGAATATGTCTAACGAAAACAGGCTCAGAAATCCTATTTGTGTAGCTTACGTGCAGTTTTTTTACTGCAGGGTTATATGGCTGCCTATTTATGCGTAGAGCTCTTATGGGAAGGATGAGGAGTTCTCGCTGATGGGTACAGCAGTTGTTTTGTGCGGTGGAAATTGTCTTTTTTCTGCAGTTTTTTGGGCTCGGGGCTTGGAGGAGCACTGGGTTTTGTTGTTCTGTTGCTTTGCTTTTCTGCCTTGGATAGCAGTTGGCTGTGTAGTCCTCCCAGGTATTTTAGGGACGAGCTGCTTCCAGAAACCAGGCTTCATGGCCAGTGCTTTGCAGGAGAGGGTTTCATGCCGGGGGGTCCCCATCCCCTGTCCTGTGCCGAGATCACTCGATCTTTCTGCTCCTACTCTCTCTCCTTTTTCAGTCAAAAGCCCCACTAATGAGGAAAAAAATAAAAAAAAGCAGAGCTCTGAAGGTGTGTTGGGAAGACAGGAGCAAGAGACGAAGGCAACTAACCCTAGAAAAGGCTCCTGAAAAGAGCTCTGCCCTCTTTCTGACCCGTGATTGAATCCCGCGCTGGCTTTCTAGGCCCAACCGGAGTTGAACAATGTCAAAGATCCAGCAAACGTCGAGGGAAACGGCCACATCAGTGTCAGGCGGAAGGATCATAATGTAATAGTTACCAAAAAATCCTAATATTTGTCATTTACAATAGCGTTATCTAAATGCTTGGCCTGCAGTTAAAAAGGCCCACGTTGAATAAACATTGAGATATTTATTATTTTTAGTGAAATCGACCTTCCAGTCACCTCGGTTTTATGGCTGTGCTGCTTATAAATTCCCAAAGGATTATTTGAAAAATCCTACTCATATCTGCCAGCCTTATCAGCAGGGCAGAAGTTCACATATTGTAACACGAGGTCAGCCTTCGGTCATGGTCTTACAGACGGGGCCAGGCACCTGTAAATCCTTCCTTCAGCAACCAAGGCGAAGTACAATATCAAACAGGCAAGGAGACTTTTCCAGGAAGCGCTGAACTTTCTCAGGAAGGGCAGAGGAGGGGGAAAGAAAGTGAACAAGGGTCAGGCGGTGGTTAATTGAGAGCCGGGCCTTGGCGCGGCCGCGGCAGCGGGAGGACAGGCCCCGATGGGATGCTTTATGGGACTATTCATCGGCGATTCCTTTTCGTGTGGGAAATGGCCCGGCTGGCGGTGTCTTGAGGAACAAATGGGCGTAGGTGAGGCTTGGAATCTTTGCGGGGATGGAACAAAACGTCGCAAACATCCCAAGTGTGGCTGCGTGCGCGCCGGCCTTGCAGTTGTAGGTCGGGATAAGCAAACAAGGCCGCCGTGGGGAATAGCTGTGAGCTCCCCTTATGACTTCGGTGTAAGCCAGTTGGGTTTATGTCCCCTAATGACAGGTCCTTACCCTGATGGTGGTTTCTACATGGGACAAACATGCTCTGAATTGCATGAAAAAAGGCTTTTTGGGTGACCAATGTGGTTTCAAGTTGGCATAAATCTGTAGACATTGGCGTTTCAGTGGGCATCCTGGTGAAAATACAGTAGAAAAACATATCCTACCCCTTTCCCAGGGGGGTAAAAAGCTGGATCCAAGGCTACAGGGATTGTTCAGAAGCCAGGAGCATCGTGTGAAGGAGTAAGAGGGGGAGGCAGCTCCCCGGTGCCTGTCCTGGGCTCCTTGGTCACTTGGCCAAAGTTGGGGTCTGGTTTTAGGGTGTCCTAAATGCCGAAACCCGCCTGGTTTCTGTTCAACAGCAATGTGCTATTTAAGGGCATGCATCTCGAGTGTGGTTAGGCTGCTGGGCTGTTGGTATCAGGTACACCTTTTCTTTGAGTTAATGGAGAAGTTTGTTGAGAATGGTAATATTATTATATAAAGAAGAAACAAGAATATTTCAGTGGAGCGATTTTCCCATTGACATTTTTATCTTTTATGTTGTCTTTGACCAAAGTCTATGTAATGCTCAAGTTGCTTTGATCGATCTCCAAAATAAATTAGCAAAGGTGAGGTTTGGGCCAGCTGGTTTATCTGCCGGAGCATCTGAACAGCTGTTGGGAGCCTTGTATTTCAAGGCCAAGACATGGAATTGCTTTGCTTTACACAACATAAAATGAAAAGCAGTTTTTGTTTCATGTTTCCCGTAAGCTGCAGCAAGTCAGAAAGCGAACAGTGAACGAAGAGCAGAAGGGAATTAAAAACAAACAAACAAACAAATAAAAAAAGTTAAAAAAAAAAAAAAAAAAAAGGTGGAATGGTTTGCACACAGGGCGCTCCCAAGCAGTGGTTTCTGAAGCAGATGACAGTGATTTAAGTCCCTTAAGCTCCTGCTTCAGCCAGCGCTGTTGGTGCTCAGGGTTTGTCTTAGCTAGGTGGTGTGTGTTGTTTTTTGTTTTTTGTTTTTTTTTTTTAAAGCTTTATGCTAATTGGTTACCAATTACTTTGAGGTTCTTAACATGTTCGTGAAGACACTGGTATTGACACTCCCAGCTCTTTGATCCGAGCTACAAAGGGGTCATTTTAGGGTAAAGAACAAGTGTCCAAGAAAAACCCCACCACCAACAGCAAAAAAAGAGCAGATTCTGCTGTAAATACCGACTTAAAAATGTAGCTGCCTCCTAGCCGATGAAGTATTTCTGGAGAATCCCAGAGCTGGATAATTTAGATAAATAGCAGTTGACAGGTATTTACTATAAATTTGTCATATCTTGCCACTGACGTTTTTATCAGCTATATTGCTTCTACCCAAAGCCTCCCTGACCCTAAAGCTGCTTTGATGCAGAGAAATACATTAAGAGAGGTAAGAAAAATGCGAAACAAGTGAAAAACAAACCAAACCTCTATTAAAAATAATCAATGTATAAAGTCTGTGAGCTGCCCGCATTAAAACACAGACGTTGTGCTTAGGCTGTGTGCACTCGCTAAGTTTTGGCTTGCCTGTTTTGGTGATGAACGTGAGTTTTTTTTTAATATCTTGGTATTTCTCTTAGCTCTGCGGAGCCAGCACGGCCTTGGGAGGAGAAGCCAGGGCTTTCTTTTGCTGATCACTAAAATTGATCGCTGCATTTTGACTGAAGAATCCGTGCCGGGGTTGGTAAGCCCAGAAGAGCCCTCATTTCTAGGGGACTCGTTGGGCTGACCGGGGGAAACGCCGCGCCGTCCGGCGGCGCACCTGAAGGGGGAGATGCCATAAATGCAGCGTATCGTCGCTCTCCTTCCAGCCCCGTGCTCTTGGATGGCGTTTTTTATTCCTCTGAGAAGCGTGCTAGCCCTCCCCTTGCTGACTTTGTGGTCTCATAAATCCCGGGCTGGTTGCTCCTCTGCTTGCCCCCGATCTGAGCGCTTGCGGTCGGGGCCCCGAAGCCCACCCTGGCCGGGGGGGGCTGTGGCGTGCGCACCGAGATGTTTGCTCTTTGTTAGCCCTGCCGAACAATTGAGGTTGTTCTTTCAAGGGGAGAGAAAGTCTCTTAGAGGAACCACAACTTCAATAATAAGAACGACCCAGCCCTCTCTCACACATGAATGCAGCTCTTTTTTCTCTTTGTAAGGCGAGTTGTTGCTTTTATTTGATACTGAAACACGAACCCTACCGTGGAAAGGCTGTGGCTTATTTCTATTTTGGAGATCGGGGTTGTAAAGTTTTTCCTTCTGTGTCCTTGGGAACTTAAACAGTTTAAACTTTTCTTTTGTAAGGATGGGGGGGGGGGGGTGGGAGTGGAAAAAATTTCCTTCTCGAAATCTCTGGTAACTCCTTGTTCATCTCAGACACTTTGCAGATTGTCCCATCGCTCTGTCCTGGCATATCTCACTGTCTGCTGACTTGGCTGACCCACTGGTGCCTGGTGGAGTTAGATAGCTATAAACACAGCACTGAGATCATAGGGAAAGGCTGAGGGTGAGACACTTTGTGCACCGCATTGATAAGGACACAGGAAAAGCCATTAGAGTGAACTGGTGTCAGTGACCTGTGATAACCATTCTGTACTACGTGCTAATGGACCCCGGGTAGTGTGTCTGTCTGTAGTGGCAATAGATTTAACTTTTGTAATTGTCATATTGCTCTTTTAACCCCGTGACCTTATTACCCATGAGAAAACCACTTGGCTTCGATCAAAGAAGCAGCAAAGAAATCAGTGTTCATTCTAAGCTGCCTAGATATGATCACAGGCAGCCTTGATTCTTAAAATATTCAGCTAGGAAAACAGACATGTTAGGGGGAGGAAAAAAAATAAAATGCTCCGTTTACTACAATAGCCCGGATGCAGACTTCTTGTCACCTGAGGTTACAGCAGCCGTGCTTTCCCAGGGCTTTGCAGGGCTTTGCTGACAACGTTCTGGTATTTTAGGTTTCAAACTGATTTAATTCGGGTTCGCCCCATCCCAGTCCAGCCTCAGCAGCCTCGGAGGGGTTGGCTCTGTTAGTCCTGAGCGTGGTGAATATGTGATGTGCTCGGTATTTTGTTGAATTGAGGAGGGATGGGTGGGAGCTCGGGGTCTCTGCTCCAACCTCCTGCTCGGTGTGGGCACCTCGGAGGTCAGGCCAGGCTGCTCGGGGATTTATCTTGAAAACCTGCAAGGACCAAGACTGCCAGATCTTTGTGGGGATCTTATTCAAGTCCACGACCTCCTTGTAGGTAATAGGGCAGCTGTTGGGTCCCCCCGAGGCAGTCACTCCTCCAATTCCTCCCCAAGTGGGGCAAGTGCTCCGGCCCCAACCATCTTGGTGGCCTCCACTGAACTCGCCCCAGTTCATCCGTGGCTTTCCTGAATTTGGGAGGCCCAAACCTGGATGCAGTGTGTAGATAGGCTCTGAACAAGTGCTGCGTAGAGGGGGATAATCATTTTCCTCAATCTCCTGGCCGGGCTCCTGTTAATACAGCCCGGGAGGCTGTTGGCTGCCTCTGCTGCCAGGGCAGGCGGCTGGCCCGCGTTCAGCTCCTCCTGCCAAGGCTCTTGGTCCTCATCCACAGCGCTGCTCCCCAGGCAGCCCGTCCCTCCTCTGAGCTGCTGAGAGAGCTTCTGCCTTCCCAGGTGTGGGACGTGGCATTGGTCTTCAGGTATTTCCACCAGGCTCCTGCAGATGGTGGCCCTGCTCTTGGTTGCGTTGACGTCTGCCCCCCAGGTTGGTGTTATTGGCGCAAGTGGTCGTGGATGTGCTCCGTTTTCTCCTCCATGTCGCTGGTAAAGATGCTGCCCTGCCCTGGTTCTCTGCTTGTTACCAGCTCCCACATGAGGTACGTCTCTAATCACGACCCTCTGAACCCGAACACGCAGCCAATTGCTCATCGAGACCGACACATCCAAACCTGGACACGAGAATCTTGTGGAAGACCACATCAAAAGTCCCGCTGAAGTCAAAGGATGTGATAGCTACAGCTTTCCCCTTGTCCATAAATGCCGTCATGCTCTTGCAGGATTCAGTCATTGCCATCATAGCTCCTTTGGTGAAACCCATGTTGTAATCCCCAGCCACCTTCTCCTTCGTGTCCCTGGCAGTGGGGTCCAGGAGGACTTGTCCCATTCTTCTCCCAAGGACCAAAGTCGAGCTGAGTGCGCTGTGTTTCCTCAGATCATCGTTTCAGCCTTCCTTTCGACATTTACCTTTCCCAGTTGTTATGGCAAGGCTTTTTTTTTCCATGTTGTTTTAAGATGTGCCTTTGATTGTAGGAAGTTCTGAGCTCAGGACTGATTTTGTTGTGCAGCGCTCGTCTTAGCAGTGCAGAATTCAGGCCAGCTGGAGGATCCTGAACTCCAACACCGCTGTCTGTATTACGTGAGGGAAGGCTCTCGCTGAAGATTTGCTCCATTTCCTGGTGTTGGGACTCAGCAGGGTCCCAGGAGCGTTTGGAACAAGCCCCAGCTACCTCGGAGAGCTTCGTGGTGGAGTCAAGAAGCGGCAGTATCTCAAAAATAACAAGTGATAGATGATGGAAGTGTGCTAATTTGCAAAGAACGTCCCTCAATTTAACACAAAGAGAAATCTCTAACAAGCATTTCCATTAAATCTCAGCCTCCAGCCTCGTAATAGCCTCATAATTTAGACTGGGAGAGCTTCCTGGAGACCTTTGGTCCCACACGCTGCTCGGGGCTAAGCCTGAAGCTGCGTGGGGTATCTCAGAGCCACGTCCCGCTGAGCTTTGGGGACCTCCAGGGACGGAGACTCCCCAGCCCCTCCGGGTCCCTGTTCTGGTGTCCGACCACCCTGACTGTGATTTTTCCCCCGTTATTAAAATGAATGTTAATTTTTCTGCATTTTCCCTGTTGCCTTTCCTTTTGCCGTGCCTTTCCAAGAGGAATCTGGCTGCATGCACCCCGACACCCTGCATGCGGTGCTCCCTCACCCTTCTCCTTTCTAAACTGCACAAACCCAATTTCTTTGACCTTTTTCTCCCGTGTGGTTGTGCTCCAGCTCCTGTAAATATCTCGGTGGCCACTGCTGGCCTTGCCTCGATGTGTTGTGTGCCTGTAGCCCTCCAGCTGCTCTTTTACAACACCCTTTTACCCTTTCCTTGCAGCTGGACACCTCTCCAACGGGCTGATACTGACAGTAAATATTTGGGACTTATTTTTGCTTCCGAAGGGAAGAAAACGCGCACACGCCCTCCAAACAAAGGAAAAATAATGGTGTTTTGTGTCCTAGCAGTGCCAGCTCGTAGTGACACGTGAAAGATGTTGCGACATAGCACCAGACCCAAATGTGACCCTGGGGAATCCGATGCTGTTTCCCTCCAGCGTTGGAGCAATGTTGGGAAAATGTTCCTGTCCCCAATATTTGAGGCACTGGGAAGGTCCTGCATGAGGACTGCTGAGCTGCTCACGTTAGGGGAGCTGTGTGTTTCCTCCATAAATGAACGCCGGGGGAATTATCATGTGTTGACCAGAAACTTCACATATATACTTTTTTAAGCAGGCTGAGCGTTTGTGGGGGAAGGGGGCTGTAAAATAGTAAGCCACCACCACGCTTTATGCATCTCGCAGCCCGGCTCGGCGCACAGCTGTGGGTTGCTGTTTTCCTGCTCTGTATGTTGTTTCTCATCTTAAAGGCCTATATGCAGCGTCTCTGGGAAATGATTGCCATCCTGTTTTCAATAAACCCCCCCTTTTATTTTTTTTTTTCTTCTTACGAAGGGTCTCGAGCTGGCTGGACGTGAATTCTCAACCTGTTTACAAATATTTGCGCAGGAAAGGGCGAGCAGTGTTCAGGCCGGGCTGGTGACGCATGTGCCCACTGTTTCAGTCCTTTGTTCAGGAAAATGTGGAAACGAGGCCGGGCCCCTGCCATGAACAAACGCTGCCGTTGCCTTCCAGGAGCCGCTCGCTGCAGGGCGGCCGTGGCCGAGCCCCGGGGAGATGAGAAGCACGGGGAGATGAGAAGCACGGGGAGATGAGAAGCACGGCGAGATGAGAAGCATGCAGTCCACAATCCGAAGGCAGAAGGTGCTTCAGCCCCAAAATCAACCTGCAGCTTTGGCCGAGCAGTGATGGGAAAGCCCCGATTTGGTGCACAAAGGCAGGGATGTGAGCAGGGTGTAGGGAGGTGAGCGCTGCCCTCAGAGCTCCCTGAGTCCCTCGGAAGGAGAGGTTTGGCTGCTGAGGAAGGTGGCTCAGCTCTTTTAGTGCCTGAAGCCGCTACCTGGAGCTCTGGGAGACTTTAGGATCTTCTAGACTTTCTCCTTTGAGACTGAATTTGCCACTGAGCAACCTCCAATAGCTGTTAGGAGAGCAGGGGTTTGTCTGTAGCCTTTAAATCTTCTCTGACTTCCAACCTCCTGCTTGTCTCAAGCCTTTGTGACCCAGCAAAAGTGGTTGTCGCATGGCTTTGGGATCCTACAGGGTGAACACTGTTAGGAGTAATGCAGCCTGAAAAGCTGGGCCTGTTCCCTGTAGGAATTGCTTCAAATCTTAACCAAAGGGTACGCGCAGAGCTAAATACCGAGCTTTTTATTGCAGCAATAACTTAGGCATGCCACAGAGAGGCTTTCCTACAGCTGCTGCTGGGCAGGA
This sequence comes from Aythya ferina, assembly GCF_964211825.1. NCBI lineage: Eukaryota > Metazoa > Chordata > Aves > Anseriformes > Anatidae > Aythya > Aythya ferina. The sequence continues at coordinate 1,664,886 of NC_140300.1, read as the reverse complement.
AGCCTCATCCCCTTGCTGCCTGTAGACCCCACAACTAAAGGGGTGCACGGGAAAATGGGGGCTGGCCGACTGAGCCATTTTCTGCACACCTTTTATGAATTAATCCGCGTGGGTTTAGGTGGGCAGAGCCGGGAGCTGGTCAAAACAGAGGTCGTGCTGGTTCGCTGCTGGCTGGGAGCACGGCATCCCCCGTGCCTGTCCGAATTCGGTCTGTGCAGGTCGGTACCTTAAAAAATTGCAGCTAGGCATCAGATGGGGAGAGCTGGAGGCAGCTGCTGGCACACGATGTCCTTCCCATCCCAGATCTACGAAATAGGGAACCTGCTCCCCCCTTGCTGGCACTTGGACCGTGATGCCCTGCGTTAGGCTTTCCCCTGTTCATGTTTTTCTGTCCTCCTCGACCATTCCCCAGCTGGAAGAACAAAAAGGCAGATTTAATTTCCCAACCCCAACGCTTTGTGGAAGGCTCCTAGCAACGAGCAGCGTCCTTCCAGCTGGGTACAACATGCACGACGGGGGAGGTTTTGCTCCTTCCCGAGTTTGTGCCTGAGTTGGGTGCCTCCCTATTTATTTAGTGACTTTTCTTCCTTGCTGGTCTCTGCAATCAGTGCAAAACCCGGGCTGTCAGTGGTGCTCTCCTCTGGCAGGAGGCACGTAGCTTAAAACAAACTGGTGAGCAGGCAAGGAAAGGATGGCTGAGGCTTGTTGCAGATTGCAAGCTTCTCGTTAGCTTTTGCCTCCTCCTCCTCTACCTTGCCCTTCCCTTGGCTCCTTCGCCTCCCCCTGGACCTGCACTTCAGTTTTTTTCTTAAGGGCTCCTTCTGTGCCGCTCGTGATTGATTTATTTATTTTCTAATTGATGGGAGCACTGACAAGAGTTGATTAGTTGTGGGGATGCATCCTTCCTTGCAAAGCTTGTGACCAATTTCCTTCCTTCCTCGAGACCAGGGTGAGCTTTCTTCTATTTGCCTCCCAGAGGTTTCGTGTGCCGTGGCCTTGCATGGAAGACTCCGTGGGCTTGTCCTGAATGTGGTGGTTTTTTTTGTGGCAGCTCATTCATTATAAAGTTTTAATGAATTTTAAGGACGTTATGAAAGAGGAGCGTGTGGTTAAGGAATGCTCTCGGCTCCTTTTTGCCCTGGAAGCTCGGGGCCGTGCTGTTCTGTGCAGAGGGGCTGGATGGAAAGCGAGCATCTGAAAAAAAAAAAAAAAGGCACGTCCCCCTGCGCTTAACCTTGCAGGTCACCTGGAACAGGAGGAGATGGCCAAAAATGCAACCTGAAAATGTTTAGCCGCCGCTGTGTATAATGAGGAAATATCTGCCTACATCATCGCTTTGTAACTTTTGAAAAGTATGACTTAAAAAAGGAGAGGGGGGGGGAGAGGGAGAGAGGGAGCCGCGACGCCGCATTTTCCAGAATGAAAAACACAGGCTACTTGTTCAGTCAATTCAGTTTAGGTCAAATGTAGTTATGAAAAACAGATGATTGCTGGTGATCAGGCTGTACTTTGACAAATATCCCATTGTTTGAGCGCTCGGCGATTTCTTCAGAGCGTTACCCGGTGCGGGGCTGGGCCCTTGCCTTCCTCCAGCTCGGAGCCTGGCGGCACGCGGAGGGCTGGGTGCTGCAGGCCAAAGGTGTTGGCTTCTCGGGAGGAGGGATGGCATGAAAAAAAAACACTCAGTGCAAAATGGACGTGGTTTCCACTGCAGGTATTAAAATACGAGCTCACTGGGGGCCTTCAGAAATATTTGGGATGATTCTTTCCGTGTCTGCCTTGCCTCCTGTGCTGCAGAATAAAGATTGATTTGGTGGGTGCTAATATTTGTCTGGGAGAAGCTCCTTGGTGTTAGCTGGGGTACCTTAGCCCCGTGTAGCTTTGTTATTTATTCTTTTATGGTTTTCCCCTACAAAATACTCGCCTGTCATTGAGGTTTCACAGGCAGGGCTGGTTAAAGCAGAGGACGCATGTGTCCTGGGGCAAGTCTGTCCTGGTGAAAGACCTGCTGGGTCTTGGGCTCCTCTGCTTCCTCGCTGAGTGATGGTGCTGTGTGGCTGCCAAGTGGCTCTGGAAAGGGGGCTCTACTTAATCAAAAAATTGCCAAAATTGCTTATTTTGGGCATTTCAAAATTCCTAAGGTTGAGAGGCAGTAGGGACAGATGTGTACTACAAGACTGATTTTGTCAGAGAGGTTACGTGAGTTCCCATGGGAATGTTTAGCAGTTTGTAGGATCTTTGTAGGATCCTGTAGGAAGTTGTAGGATCTTTCCTGAAGTCAATATCCATCCGCTGGGGAATCTGACAGCTTTTGGGATGCGAGGGGCTAATCCTGGGTAACGAAGTTGGACAACTCAGGAGGCAAACTTCTCTTTCTGTGCCTCGTGGTGTCTTTGTGTGCCTCGTACCAAGCAAGCAGAAGCTCATCGTCCGTGCCTCGAGGTGGTTTGTGACCCAGCACAGACCAGTTTGTGTCCGTGGGCATACTGGGGAGAAGATCCGTGGTGGATCGGAGCAGGTGGATCAGGTGGGTGTGCTCGGGAGGGGCATGCAGATGACTGGAAAGTCGAAAAGCAGGAATCAGACTGATACAGAAAAGCCATTTTGTGCTAAGAGAAGGTCTCCTGCGTGCCGGTCCTTGGAAAGCTTACAGGAAATATTCCATTAGCCGCTGGGAAGGCCAAAGGTCTCTATTTGTGTATGGTCCTGGGCACTGGCATAGCTTTTAGAAACGTACACTGTTACGTGATGTATTTTGTCATCCGAAAACACAATCAAAGCTATTAAAAATATGGAGAAATGGTTTTTGTTTGACTGCTTATCAGCGTCACCGGTCTTCTGGGTACGAACGTGCGTTGGATCCTTTGTTGTGCTGCTACCACTCAGAGATAAACTTTAGACTATTAATCACCGGCGAAGATTAGGCTCTCCAACAAATCTTAATTTGTGCATGTTGCTTTCTGCTCCTTTTGAGCAGTATTAACTCCAAGGAACTGTGAAGGCTCGAGCTGTCATCCCAGAAAAGTTTAATGTCCTTCTCGCCTTTTACAGCTCAGTGCGCTCGGCGCTTCACTTCATTTGTCAGGCACAGCAACTCCAAATTTGGAGCCCTCCTTCTTCCTAGCTATTAAAAACTACAATTTTTAAGATCAGGCAAGGCCCCCAGGGGAAATATTTTAAAGTATTGGAGTCTTTCTGCGCGTTCTTTCTGGATGAACGTATTTATTCTTAATAATTGAGGATCGATTTGATGCACACAGAAATACGGCTCGAAAAGTTTGGCCACGTGTCCAGTGCTTGGGCATGCAAAGCAACTCTTCAGCTAGGGTGATGCGATGTTCAATAGCACGTTGGGCTGGGGCAACAGCCTTCTGTTTGGTGTGGTTTCAGGGAAAGCTGCGGTCCCCAGTCCTGGCGAAATGGGAGGACAAAACAAATGACACTTGTGTAGCAGAAGCTGAAAGCCTCGCGCTGCCAAGCTCTCGTTAAATGAAGCCGGCAGCTCTGAACTGATGACTGAGCAGTAGCAAATCCGCTCTATTTTTCTACTGCTACTAAATGGAAAAGAAAATACGTCTCTGGTTGACATTTCAACCTATTAAAATGTGATGGAAGTGGGATTTGCATCTTGCGTGGCTTGGAAGATTTACTATGGCCGCTTGTCTGTCACATTAGGAGAACTCACTTCACCCTGAAAATCCCCAAATTTCACAAAAATCCTTGCCCTGAGCTGGGTGCAGCTTCCTACCTGCCCTCAGCTCCCCTCGAGGCTCAGCTGCAGTCGCCTGCACAGGGCAGGAGCAGAGCTTCTTGGAGGAGAGCAACCTTTGTGTGTAGGGAGCTTTGTTCTCCCTTTCTTCATTGGTGCACTCAATCTGAGCATGTAGCCTCAGTCCTTCCAGTTCTTCCCCCCGGATTTTGATGAGCAGCAAAGTTTCTGGGGTACGATGTTAAACCTTTCATCGGCGGCTGGACCCGGGCTTGCATTTGGGGAGAGACGGGGGGTTTTTGGTGGTGGAATTCCTTCCAGAATTGCACTTTGCAGCCCGGCAGACCCCTGCAAAGGCTCTGCTGCCTGCAGAAATAAACTTTATTGGGGGGAGAGAAAGATCCACCGCGCAGATAGAGCCGTGCTGCTGCCTTTGTCCTGCGGTTTCAGGGGGAGGTTTGCTGCGTGCTCGGCCCCGTCTGCCTTTGAAGATAAGAGCACCCCAGGCTCAGCGACCCCAGCTCTGGGCAAGTCGCTTCTTCCAGCTCTGTCAGGCAAGTGGGTTTTTTTTGGAACAGAAAATGTGGAAGTGTAATCGCCCTTTTCCTTTAGTTTTTAAAGACTTGGTCTGTTCCGATCTGTAACCTCTGTTTGCCATGAAGCTCTGACACAAGGAGCCACGGGCACTGCGAGTTTACGTGGGCACCGACAGCTCTTGGGCAAACTGATGGAAAAAAAAATCCATCCAGGGCTATTAAATAAAAATGATGCCGCTTCTGGCTCGGGCCATCCCCGCGCTGGAAGCTGAGAGCTGCTGCTGGAAAAGCCGGACTGTGCTCACCCAGGAGTTTGGAGCAGGTTTTTCCCCCGGCGCTAGGGGCAGGATGCTTGGCCGGGGCTGTGCTGGGCTCTGCCACCACGCAGCACTTGCACGTGCAGGTTTTGGAAACTGGGAAGTTCCTGCTGGCTAAATTCAGTTGTTTTTTTTTTTGTAGTTCCCCCTGAAAAACTGCCTCTGCGTGAGCCCCATGCAGGCAGGACACGGCTCCGGGCAGCTCTCAGGCACGAGAGCTCCGGGCTCTGGTGATGCCAAAGCTTTGTGAGACATCAAGATTTCTGTGCTTTTATTTAATTTAATTTTATTTATTTTATTTTATTTATTTTATTTTATTTTATTTTATTTTATTTTATTTTATTTTATTTTATTTTATTTTATTTTATTTTATTTTATTTTATTTTATTTTATTTTATTTTATTTTATTATTTTATATTTTATTAATGAGCTTGAAATACTTCTAGCTGCTGTTCAGAACTGAGGCTACCGCTCTTTTAAACCTGGGAATTTCTGAATATTCCCAGTTACGCCGGTGTAGGTAAACACGAGGGAGGTGAAAGAACTTGGGGCATTTGACAAAATATTTCTTTCCTGGACTGAGCACTTAAAGTGCACTTTATCCTCATTTTGATGCCTTTTTCCCCTGCAGTTAGAAGGGTTCGAAATACCTACTTATTTTCAGTGAAAGCTTAGGGAGCTGTGCAGCACTCTTGATTCCAGCTTCTGAGCTTTGAGGCAAAATATTTGAGACCTGGGTTAAAATCTTGAGAGTGGGGCTAGCAGCAGGAACAGCTCGCCCGGGATTTTGAGCGAAGCAGGGATGGGGATTACCTGCCCCCTTCCGCCACGCTGAAGCTGAACAGTTTGGGTGTCTCTGTGCTTTTCTTGGTTTCTCTTTTCAGAATTTAAAGCAAGTTTTTAATTCTTTTTAATTCCCATCATTCTTTTTAATTCCCATCATTCTTTTTAATTCCCATCACGTTGCCTGGTTGTTTTCTGTAGCCTCGGTGATGGTTTCCCCGTCCTAGGAAAATGGGAACCCATGATCGTGACCAAAGCTGAGATTTAGATGAAACTTTGGATTTCTCCTTCTGGCCCCTACCTCATCTAGGTTACCTGGGGAGAGGGGGAAGCGTTGGGTTTTGCTCTACCATGTGGCACCAGCATTTGGGAGCGTTGGCTGGGGAGCTGATGTGCTCTGGGCTCTGGTTCTCTGGGTCCACCTCCGTTTCTCAATTCTCTGATCTTTACCTGGGAAGCCAGCGTTTTGCTCCCCTCTGTACCCCACAGGCCCTAAAAATTCAACCTTATCACCACGTCAAAACGTTCCTCCTGTTGGGAAGCAGCTCTCAGAGGCCGAAGGGGGGCTGAATTGGCCCCAGGAGCACTCGGCTGCGGTTTCCCTCCCCTTGGACTCTCCCAAACACATCCCCACGAGCGGCCTCGGCCCGGGAGCTCCTCCGGGGCTGCCCCTTTGGCCAGCGCAGCCGGCTGCCTGTGCTCCCGGGTCAGAGGTTGGGAAAAGCAGTAGTCAATTAAAGCTTTATTAGACGGAGCTAGCAGCGCTCTGAAAGGAGCCCGCCAAGCTCCGGCCGCTAATAAAGGCTCTTTGTTAAGGTATTTAATAAATTAACACTCGGCAGCGGGCGGCCGGGGAAGGGCGATTACAAAAGCCAGGCTCGTTAATCAGCCTGTTTACCCTCATCAAACGAGCGGCTCCGTAATCTTCAGCCACCAGATTTTTTGGGAGCTGTGCGAGGCCGGGACGGAAGCGCCTCAGCGGGTCACGCCTGGGCCACGGTGTGGGGCACGCGCCAAGACAAACAGGGACGAGCGGGGCCTCTGATGAGGGCCACGGGGCAATAACGGGGTTGTGCCATCGTGGGGATCCCCCGGGCACCGCTACGCCTCGTCCCTGCCCCCTCGTCCCCATAATCTGCTTTAGTGATGCGTTTTTATCCAGCCCTCCTGCCCAGCCGTTCCCAGGCTTGAACATTAGAGGGCATCTCCTGCTCACGCTTCTTTATTTTTTATTTTATTTTTATTTTATTATTTTGTTTTGTTTTAGCGCAGCCTAATCTACAGGGCTGTCTTTAAAAAGCAAACAGAGCGTTTGACCTGCTGTGCAAATTAGCCATATGGCGAAGTGTAATATCCCGCTGACCCTCATTACCGTGCGGTATGAAAAGCTCTCCCCTTTTCACAGGCGAGCATATTAAAGCGGCCTTTTCAGCATTTTCCTCCATATAAACCTGTCTTCACTCCCCTGGCCGAGCAGTTAAAAGGCAGCTCCAGCTGCAGCCAGAAGGGTGAAATTAAAGGCTTTGCCCTCCTCGAAATGGAAAAATAGATCTCGCTTCCTAGCGGCAGGGCTGGGGAACAATACGCTGGGGTAATGGCCTGCTTTCCTGCGAGGAAGGAGCCCAGCTCCTTTGAGACAGAGATGTCCACCTCGCAGCGAGGGGAAAAAGGGGGATCCCACCCTGATGCCTGCATGGTTAACTGCCTCGTGGCCGGGCTGGGGGAGCACCGAGAGCCGTGCCAGGCCCCGCTTCCAGCACTTGTACTGGGGAAATCTCCTCCGCTTTGCTGCAAAACTTGAAAGGATCCCAGCGCATCTTCGCCCCGGAGAGAGGAAAGGGAGTGCTGGAGCTCCTTCTGGGTTGGCTTTCTGCTTGTGCAGCTCTCGATGTTTCTCAGAGTTTCTTTCAGCTGCCTGGCTGAGGACGGAGGCACGAGGAGCGCTTTGCTCCTCCGGTGTGGCCTGCAGCCGCGCTGCTTGGCCCTCCTTCGCAGTGCTCCGTCTCAGTTTTTAAGGACTTGAATTAAAGTCCACGAAGTCAGTCTGTTCCTATCGGCATGGCAAGCCCCAAAACATCAAATTTGCTTTGTGCTAATTCACCTGACACACTGAAGCCTGGGCTTTACCCATTTACAGAAGAAATGGGTTATGTTCCTCCATCTTGGGTAGCAGATGGAGGCAGGGCCTGGTAGGGCCAAGGCCAAATCCTGCCGGCGCTGGGCCGGTCAGAAGGAAACATCTCCATGTGCATGCCCACAGCCCTTTTGCTCATCAGAAGAAGCTCACAGCACAACAAGATGTTGGCCAGCAAATGGATCCAGCCAGGAGACATCAGGATGAGGGAACGGTGGCCAGGCCGTGGCCGATGGTCGCTGGGCCTCGCAGGGAGAGGCTCGCCTCCAACGTGGCGCTCGCCCTCTCTTCCCCCCACGCGATTTTCTGGTTAGCTTTATCGCTTTGTTTTCGGCACCGAGGTGGTGTTTACAGTAAACAGGCAGTTCCATCGGGCTGAGCAAGGGCCTCCTTTTTGATCCTGATTCAGCAAGGCGCTTACATGCTCGCTTTGGAGCACCTGCGTGCGTACCCGGCTGTCTCTGTAGAGTTCGTCGGGAGTGTTTATGTTTTTAAAGTTAAGCATCTGCTTAGCAGTTGGACTTCTTTGTGTTTCATTAGTGGCTACTCCTGTTCTCTTGTTCTGAGAGATCCTTCTGGCTTGTTAAATGGATTTTTCCAAGCTCATTTTTTTTTGTGTGTCTTATTTCTAACTAGCCTACAAACTTCTGCTGGGTTCAAGTGCCAACCGATTGTTTCTCCTTAAAACAAACTGCCTGTTTTAGGTAATTTGGAGGCAAAAGGTGGTTGCTTTGTAAGATTTTAGAAGTTATGTGCTGCTTTTGACAAAGTATGTCACCTCCAAAGGGCTGTCGTGAGTTGTTGACCCATCGGGACGGGGGTTGTACGTGTGGGTCTGATCCTGTGTGTGCCCACGAAACTCTGGGGTACAAGAGGGGAGTAGCAGTGAGATCCGGGTTTGATCGAGTGTCCCTTCAGCATTGATCTGATGCCAGGCATTGTTTGGCACTTTACACAAATTAAAATGAAACACTAGCTACAGGGGCCGTTTCAGCCAGGTGAGGGGTGACAAATCACAGCGCCCTTGCTCAGTGACGCAGAGGGGAAAAAATATACTGTTATGTGCTGAAATGAGACTGGGGTTGGCTGAATCGTGAATATAATCCTCAAAATGGGAGTTCTACAACAATTCTAGCCCTTGCTCCTCAGAGGACGTGACACATCAGAAATGGCTGGTGACCAGGATGTTTGGCGACTAGGCTGGGAAATAAGCCATGTATAAAAATACCTGGAGACTTCAAAATCTCCACGAAGTCCAAAATCTTCAAAATCTCTCTAGCCCAATCTCCTGCTCGGAGCAAGTCACCTGTGAGTTCTGACCAGGGTTCTCAGGACCTTATCCAGTCTGGTCTTGAAGATCTCCAGGGATGGGGACTGCAAAACCTCTCTGGGAGGTAAAAAAGGTTTGCTGTAAAAAAAGGTTTTTGTTAAAACCAGTCAAATATGTCTCTGTTTCATTTGTGCCCACTGTGTCTCTTACTGTGCACCACCATGAACAGCCAGCCTGGCTCCATCTTCTCGGTGACCTCCTTGTAGATATCGGAAGGCTGCTATGAGATCTCCACATGTTTCTGGCTGCTTTTGCAGCAGGGACACACTGCTGGTTCAGGTTCAGTTTGCTGTGTCCCAAAACTTAGGGACCTTACCCACAGCAGTGCTCTTAAAGCAGCTGTGCTCGGGCTGTGTTGCTGTAAGAGGCTCCAGGGATCTTCCTTTCCCAGGTGTGTGACTTGGCATTGCCTTGTTGAATTTCATCATGTTCTTGTTGGCTTGTTCCTCCAGCCTGTTGAGACCCCTGCCCTCGAGCATATTGACTTTATCCCCAGTCTGGTTTCATCTAGAAAGCAGTTGAGGCCATGTCCATGGCCTCCTGCAGGTAATTCAAGATGCCAAGGAAGGCAGGTCCCAGAACCCCCATTGTGGTTCTCCACTTGTTAGAGGCCTCCATGTAGAGCGTGACCCATTAACCACAACCTTCAGGCCCCCGCCATCCAACCAGGTATTTACCCATTGAGCTGATCCGTCATTCAAGATGATGTCTTGGATACACTGATTTGGATTTTGGGAGCTCCACATTTAATTCTCCTTGTGAACAAGGAGAAAAGTAAAACACTGAGCTGCTTCTCAGGAAACCTTAGTGCAACCCCTTGAGGTGCCTGGAGAGGAGTAGAGCTGCTGATCTCTGGCTCACTGTGCTTTTGTGAGATGCTGTGGAAGTCTCTTTTAAAAGCAGGAGAATTCCCAAACCATGTGACTGAGAATTTTTGTGGACCCAAGTCAAAGGAGGATGAACAGCCCGTGAAGGCCAGAGATAAATCTAAGAGAAGTCCAGATCATGCAGTAGCAAGTACTAATACATTACTAAATCTAGGTGGATCATGGGTTGAAGATTCTCGCCAAAAAGACAACCAGAGTCATCGCTGGCTGTGTGCTTAAACCAGAGCTACAGTGCTGAGAGTGGCGTGGTTCACGCTCCTCGGTGGATTTGAAGGTTGGCCTGAGTGAATGGGGAGCTGTTTCTGCTCGTCTTGTGTATGTGGTTACCTGGTGTCCATACGCTGAACTAATACAACTTGGGTTTGTCAAGGCAGGAATCTGCTTGGCGTATAGATTTGGTGTGTTCTCACACATCACCTTGCTTACTTGGTAATGGCATTTTTGGGGAATTTTTGGGGAATGTTGCCAGGGCACAGCCAGTGATGTCCCTGTGGGAGGGATGGGTTATCGGCGGCACGTATTGCCCAGTTGTACACAGCTGGTAAATTTGCATTGCATTAAGTACTTGGAGTGGATTTCTGCTTCCAAGCTAGCAGAAGTTTATTAACCCAGAATACGTCTACATGTTCTGAATCAAAAAAGTCCCATTTTACTGGGCATTTTAATTATTTTTTTGAGGACAATAGCAGAATAAAGCTTAGAGCATGCTTTTCCCATGTAATTCACAACTAGATTTGCTTTCAGCTCTCTGCCGCTCCTGTGTTATGAAACTTTTTGTCTTTTTTTCAGCTGTTGTTTTTGCATTCTTGTGATTATATTCTGTTTTCCCTTATGTTGGAGCTCATCTACGATCTTAATTATCTGCCTCTCATTGCCAACTCTGTGAACTCTGCAGCTAATTTGAGAAGGAAAATTTTGCCTGGTAATTTTAAAAATATGAGGCATTATTGAGGGTTTTTCCTGGACCGGTGATTAGAACAAAAGTCTAGTTTGGAAGTGTAGCTTTGGACTCTTCCCGCTTGCTTAAATAGAGAGAATGAAAAGTGGGGGAAACCTGTTGTAATTAAAACTAAATGAGTAAATGAGAAAAGGACCTCCTTCTCTGCTCCCCAGCATGATTTCCTTACAGTTTGGATTGAGTTTACACGAAGCAGAGCCTCTCTAATGATCTGTGTTAGCCGTGTCTCGTTTCTGTAGAAGTTCCCTGGTGAATTTGGGAGTCAGAGAGGCTGGGGCTGGGACCTGCTCCCTGCAGCAAACAGCCCTCCGTGTGCCACGTGCTGCGTGAGATCTGCGTGTGCCTCACGGGTTTCCTTCCGGAAGAAAAACATGTTGCAGGTGCAGCAAGAAAAAATAGCTACTTTTAAGAGAAAAGGGAAAAGAAATAAAAGAAGTTGGGTTGTTTCCCATTGAGGGGACATGGCAGGCAGGAATTTGACATGTACACGCACAGATCTGTGCTTATGGACTCACATGGTTCAGCTTGGTTCAGGTGCTTTTAGCGAAGCATTGGCTGATGAAGGCAGTGTTGGGCTCAAGTACGGTGCCATGCTGAAACACTCGGGAGATTTGGGGAATAAATCTTTTATTCTGGCAGTTCCCTGCCTGGGCAGATGGTGGTGGACCTGCCCACGCTTCTGGTGGCTGCTACCAGGGGCTGAGCCCGGCTGAGCAGCCTGGTGATGCTCTCAGCCACCTCTCCCGATACCTTGCGTACAGCATGCAGGTCCCAAGCCTTGTCTTTGAAAACTGGAGGTAATGACAGGATTGGTTAAATGTGGGAAAAACCGCCAGGCCTGAGGCTGTGAGAGGAGAATTGGATCAAAGTGTAACTACTCCGTGGTGTTTCCAGATGAGTAGTCTATAAAACATGGGGTCTTGTAGTCTGTTCTGGGTATTTTTTTGGTGTGGTTTCTTTCTGTTTGTTTGGTTTTTTGTTTGTTTGGTTCTTTTTTTTTTCTTCTGCTTTTTTTTTTTTTTTTTTTTTTTTTTTTTTTTACCCAGAGGAAAATGATATTAAAATAGAGTGCATAGAAGAGGAATAATATTATCTGAAGACCTGATAAGTTGTATTGTCCTAAGTAGGTCAAATGTGGGAAACTGGGTGGTCTAGCTCAAACTGCCACCAAGGGGAAGAAAGACTTCCCGTTCTTGAGAAAATGTAATACATGAGCGATGAAAAGGTCTAGGGGGATGATGGAGGAATGCGCTTAAGAGAAAAGGATGAAATAGTGGACAAGAAAAATGTGAATAGTGTCAAGAGAGATTTTTGGGAGGAGAAGTTCTTCTTTGGAACAGGCTCTCAAGAGAGAGTCCCTCATTCTTGGGCCATTCAGAAAAGGCTGAAGAAGGAAAAGGCAGGGAACAGTGCATTGGACGGGAGAGGGCTTTGGTCAAATTGGCAGGTCTCGGGGCCATAAATTTTAGGGAAATTGTTAAAGTGTGAATATGGCCTACATTTTTTGGGAATGCTTTCAAAGGGCTTTGCTGTTCCTTCTCCTCTATAGCCATTTGTGGGGTTGGAACAAGGCAGACCTGGCATCCAAAGCCTCCCAGGCACCCTGTGGGGCTGAAGGGCCTTCTCAACGAGGGGGAGGCAGGTTTGTAGGGAATCCTTCATACGATATCTCCAGCCCAGCTCAGATCACTCTTGCTTCTAGTGTCTGTGGAAAACTTCTCCTGATAAACTGCAATCCAAATTAATTTAATGTTTGGAGAATGTGACTATAAAATCGGTTCAAATGCCTCGCTTTCCTCAAGCCACCAGTAAAACAGGGACATAAATCATTTTCAAAAAATATCGCCTTGTGGTGTGTCCTTGGTGACTGAGGAGCCGAAAAGTGGGGTCGGTGGGTTCAGCTCTGAGCCTGGGGGGACACATACATGACCCCACCTGGGGACTTCTGCCTCTCCCACCACCTGGTGACGGCCTGAGGAGAATTTGGTCACGCCATGAGGAGAATTTCGTCACGCCACGGGGAGAAGTTTTGTCACGAGGTGAACAGGCCCCGGGGGAGGCCTTGTGGTGTTGGGGGAGGACGTCAGGGCCGTGCTGGAAGCAGAGCCCCATGAGGGTTGACTTGTTGGCCTTCCAAAAGAAATGTGTGACAAGGGTGGGGTGAGCAGGGAGGAACTCTGCTCGCTGCCATTAGAAAGCTCACTCAGAGGGAAGAGGGAAAGTGATTTCAGCTGAACTGAATTGCTGTGGCGTAGTCCTAGCAGAAAGCTTCAAAATCTGGTGCTAAAATAGCTGATTGGTTTCAGACCGGCCTTCTGCTCCTGATGAACTGCTTTCCGAGCTTCCAGTAAGTCCAGGAGGTCTTGCGTAGCTTGGGGAGATGGCAGCTTATGCATGTTCAGTAATGAGGAGTTAATTACTTGCTGACTGCCATGAGATGTTGCGTAAAGTCACTCATGGTGGCTGGCGTGAGCGGCCCTCAGCGGTGCTCAGGGCGACCTTCTGTGGGCTCCTGGTGCTGGACATTAAGGGATTAGGGGTTAAGGGGAAAAAAGGACTCTGGTTTTGAGTTCACATCACAAGTTTACCAGCAGTGGGCTGCCCTAAATTAGCAAGTAGCCTCAATCCAGAGTTGCAGCGATGCTACCAGAGAGGAGTTGCTGCCATGCTCAGGATGGAGATGACCAGGGTTCTTCTCCCACTTGTGTAGGGTTTGAGAGGTGAGGCAGAACAAGATTTAATTAATATCTAAAGTCAGCACACCTTGTGTGCAGGTCCTCAAAGGAGGCTGCTGCTTAGCTTGCTAGAAATTGTAGCGATCCTCCTCATTCTGGGTTTAATCTGTAAATCGCTGACTTCTGGCTCGCGGCCCTTCCCTTTCTAGGGGGAAGTAGAAGAAAGGCCAACTTTTGAGAAAATCAGGAAGACATGCAGCATGGTATGGGAAAAGCTGGTTCCCAGATTTTCTGAAAAGCTTTCAGTTTAAAATGTCAGATTGCTTGTAAATTCAAGCTGGTGCTTAACCTGATTGCTGGAGAAAGGCTCTGCTCTGTACCCAGTATGGAGTTGTCCCTTACTGGGGTTTTGACCCCAGTGATATTGGGATGGATGTGCCCTGTGTGGGCTGGGGATTGCTCTCCCCGTGCACCAGCTGTGCTCTGTGTCGATATTCCCCCCAATATCCAGCTACATTAAAAACTACAGCTCAGAGGTAGTAGAAATGCATATAATGTGTGTTTTTGGTTAAATTTTAGCACCACTGAGGACAGCAGTCCCAGGTGGTGTAGCTGCTGGGCAGACCAGCGAGGCAAAATTTGTGCTTAAGCCTCAAGCTCTGAACTGTGGAAGAAAAGGAGCAAGTTGGGCTAAAACCCTGCAAAGGCTAATAGCAGAAATTTTCAAAGTCCCCTTTAGCTGAGGGCTTTTTAAGGCAGCCTGGTTGTATAATGACAGAGGAGCTGGAGAATCGTTCAGTTGGCATGGGATTTTCTTATTTATTTATTTATTTTCTTGGTAGAAGAGGTTGATGTCTGGGGCCTTTCTCGGGCAGGTGATATTTGTTGTTGTGTTTTGTTTGTTTTGTGAATTCCAAATGAGATTTTGGCTCCTACCAGTTCAAAGCAAGGCTTTGTCCCTTCTCTGAAGTGTTTATAATCCAATTTCAGACATAAAACAGGGCGGGCGTGGGGGAGGGAGGAACAGGCAGGGATAAAACAGCGAGGTTTTACATAGCCTAGGGGACCTGGGCGGTAGGCGGACGTCTGAACGGTTCAGCAGGTAGATGGCATTTGAGGATCCTCTCGGTTGCTTTGCCGTGCCTGGGCGGGGATGCTCAGATGCAGCTCGGGTTGGTAAAACCAAACCACCTACAAAGGAACAGCTTCAACCACCAGCCACGAGGCCGGGCCCCCTCTGCCCTGCTGGGTGTAGGTGGGCAGTGCTCGTGGAGGGGAGCTTGGGTGTTCGGGTTTTGGGAGTAACCGGCTCTCATCTGGAGCCTCAGACCCCATGCGGGGTGAGGCACGGTAAAAATGGGAGAGGAAGAGCTCAAAAAAACATTTACTTTTTTCTTCATATGCTGACTACTCTAATAAAATTGATACTACCCACACAAGTATGTTTCTGTTAAATTCTCTGACGTGTGGGGCTTTGCATCATTCTGCACCTGGAAGCCAGGGCTAGAATTTCTGCCACTCCTTCTGGCATTGTTTGTCCCCTCTTTATATTTTCTGCAGTAGAAATCTGGTTGTTTCACTGTCCCCATGGTTAAGTAAATCTGATGTTTGTCTGTGTTATGGTTTGGTAAAGAAGTGGGTTGATATTGGCACCAATTAATACTGGCACCATATGCGAAATATGCCCAGTGATACTGGAAAATGGATCCAGAAATGCTCACTAGATACTCAGGTACCTGGACACTTGTTTTTTTTCACTCAGTGTTTACTGTAAAATTCTTCTTCGTCAGGTATGTGGATCATTTAGCAGGAAAATGTTACACAGGTATGCAGGAGGAAAGTGTGATTCGCATCTTTGATGCGGTGTGTTTTATGTGTAATTCAACGATTAATGCGAAGGCTGCCTAATTGAATTCGTCTGCTCTGTTTTCCAGGGTGCCCGAGAAACCTTTGAGAACTACTACAGGAAGCAGAGAAGAAAACAAGCCAGATTGGTCCTGCAGCCTCCTTCCAACATGGTACGATCGTCCCCTGCCTTCAGTGGTCAGGGCTGCTCTGCCTAATAAAGGAGCTGAGGGTTGTCTCTGTGCACATTGTTCCTTGTGGGTGGTCTCTTATTTGTTTCCCTTTTTGCTGTCCTTCTTTGTTTTAATTTTTGCTCACTTTTTTCTTTTCTTTTTCAGCATGAAACTTTAGATGGCTACAGGAAGTATTTTAATCAAATTGTAGGGTAGGTATCCTTTTTTATACACACGCTTGCTAAATATGTGTGCACTGTGTTGTTGAGTAGCCCAGAAAGAAAGAGAGAGGAGGAAATATTGATTTTTTTTTGACAGCCCTTCAAGGGAGCCCAACCAGGAAAAGAGCTTGGTGAACTTTGCTGTGTCGCTGGTGTGAGCGCTGAGGAACCTGTCAGCTCTTGCACCAGCAAGCACATTTCTGGGAATTTGAGGGAAAATAGGCTCTGTGGACTATGTGCAGCTACTTGCCCCACTAATGAGGTGAATAGGCCCTCTGCCTTAATTATTCTTTAATATTTGATAATTATTTTCTTATTTTCGTGCTAAAGGAGGTGATTCTCAAGTGACTGTTTTGCCTCTGTTCCTATGAACTTATTGCAGTCAAATTTGACACAAGTCATCCAAAACCAACTGAGGTCTCAGTGGAGACAACCTAAGACCATTGATCTAGAAAAAAGAGGGTACAAGGTTGAAATTTCTTCAGGAAAGACTGATGATAATCATTTCAGCTTGTAATTGTGACCCTTGTGAGCTCAGTGTGTGCTGCCGACCTCCTAACACAGCTTCAGGTTCCTGGGCTGGGTTTTCCCTACGAAACACAGCTGAGGTTTTGTGCAGTAGTGTTTAATATGTTTTTTTGTGACGCTCGCTCCCTGAAACATGCTGCTGCTTTTTGAGCAGCCTGTTTGATAAATGGGCACTGGAGTGAACTGATTGCCTCTAAATGGTTGGGAGCGCGCGGTGTCTCGGGGCGCGAGGGAGTGTTTTCCCTGCAGTGAAGGTGTTTTCCCTGCAGTTAACCAATTGTAACACGATTGCTGCTGGCTGGGGCAGAGTTTAATCAGCGGTTCTTGTTCAAATAACAGGGTGGAGAAGTTCTGCCTTTGTGTATACACAGAGATGCAGCACCAGGAATAACTAGACTTTGGCTCACTTCTATAACGCAGCGAAACATCTTAGAAAATAGCGTGTTGTTAAAAATAGGCGAAGAAAATATTGAGTGTTGTCTATATTTGGAACAAATACTGCACATCTGAGCTTGCTCTGGAGATTTGTGCATGTGCAAATTCTGCACGTCCCTCACATACAGTGTTTGCAGATCTCCCCTTATGTCTCGAAACCTGTAACTTTTGATAACAGTGCCATTTTCTCCTCTCCGCTAGGTTTTTTGTAGTTGAAGATCACATCTTGCATACAACGCAGGGCTTGGTAAATAGAGCCTATATTGATGAGCTGTGGGAGATGGCGTTATCAAAAACCATTGCAGCGCTAAGGACGCATTCAGTAAGTAAAAGCCCCAGATTGTTCAGCTGTTGCTTGAGTTTGGCTTGACATGCTGGAAATACTGGCTTTTACAGTAGTTTTCTTTGTTTTGCCTCTTTGCCAATGACTCTTTTTTAAACAATAGAGGGAAGATACACTGCTATTTCCCCAAAAGGTTTCTTCGGCTTTTTTGGACTCCTGATGCACTGCACTTTCCTTCTGCCAAGCTTGCAATATTTTGGGGGACTGCAAATAAGAAAGCAGTGGTTCAGTATTTTCCGTTACTCGGCTCCTCACTTTTGCAAAGCACCAGCAGAGGGAGTTGGTTTGTCCTGGAATACTGGGGAAAAAAGTGTCGGTATTTGGCACGCTCAACCATGACCCTGTTAGATATTCCTTTAAAATTAATGGCAGTGAATGGATTGCTATCAAACTATAAATCATTGTGCTCGAAAAGACACTAACTAGCTTTTTTATTCTTTAATCCTGAAAGACATTTGGAAAAATTACTTATCACTTTGGTATTTTTCTGCTTAAGCAAAGAAAAAAAAATATAAAAAAATAATAATAATAACAAAAAACAAAGCCAACTGCAAAAAATGTACAGTTCTCCTCCAGTTTTGCATGACCTGATATCATGTTGCACTGTTTCAGCTGGGAACACTTGAGTGTTTTGCTGTTTCATAGCTTACTGAAAAGTCACCCTATTGGTTAACGGGATGAAAAAATTGCGTTTGGCCATAAAAGAAAAACTGTTAATGACTTTCCCTAAGTCTCTTTTCAAATTGTTGGGACATTTTCTCCGGAAAAACAAAATACTAAATCATCGAAATCCCATTGTTGCTCCTGGGACGGCAGCGCCATCTGAAAGCAAGAGGATGCTGCGGGGTCGTGGTGTTGCAGGCGTGCAGCTAACGTGCATGGGATGCCCGTGGTACCCGAGCAGTACAGTGTCGCTGTTGCCCGCCCAGATAAACTTACAATTTCTACGTGGAGGCACAATGTACTGCTTCCTCAAACCACGCTGAGTTTTACATTTACGTGCCCTTGACCTTGGCTTTACCGGGGCAGGTGGGAGTGCTGTGGGCTACAGACCAAGGGTTTGTGGGGTGAGCAATCACTGGGGCTTCCCAGGAAGCTGTGTTTTTGTATGGCACAGCACTTCGGGCAACTGGAATGCCACCTCCTTCCTCTAAGGCTTCCATCTTACAGAAGGGGATGAGCACAGAGGTATAGTTTATTTTTTAGAAGAATTTTCTGCTGGCACAATAGCCACGAGAGGAAAACGAGCACAAACATTATGTTTGTCAGTTTTACCAGCTTCGTTGCCATGAGCAGTTGTTTGAAGTGATGCCAGACTTACAGCACAAAGTGGCCGCCAGATTTTTTTTTTCCAGTAATCATACAATTTGCCACAATTTCTCAATGCTGTCCTTGTGGTCACCACTGACATCTCTACAGACCAGTGCCGTCCATCCCATGTGGCTGTTGAGACTGGATGGAAGGCCGTCAGCTGGTGAGGCTGTTCCACTTCTTCCCACTCCGCCAAACTTGTGCCTGGATTTTCTTCCTTGCTGTAGACCGGGACATCTTTTATCACTTCTGATAGCTTTAGGGCATTATCTTTCTTTCTGACTTTCTTTTTTGGACAGTGGAATGGAAAATGTGTCTCTTCCAGTCTTTCACATTGATTAATGGAGTCATTCCTCCTTGAGTTTCCAGTGAACTTTAAATCTCAGTTTCTTTTTCCAGCATATGATCACTGATTCTATATTTGGTCAGAGTCTGTCTGAAACTTTGCATATTTCAGCATATTTCAGTGAGGTTTTCTGCTGGTGTGCAGATAGGGTACGACTTGTGGGTGATGTAAGGTGTCTCCGGGGTGATGCTCAGGGCTGTCGCGGGGGGTGCAGTGGTGTCTTTTGAGCTTCAAGCAGTGTCCTGACCCGCAATAAATACTCGTGCTGTAGCTCGGACTGTTAATGTTGCTGAAACATAGGCATGCAACGTGTTTTTCCTCAGCCTGAACTTTCCACTTAGCAATGCAGCCTTCACGTGGGGCTTGGGGATGCCTCCCTGCAATGCTTCATTACCGTTAGACACAACACACTAAATATTACATGAGGTGCTGCTGTCTTCTTGGCATGACAGTGCGCTGATTTGCTTCATCTCCTCTCGCTTCCCCAGCAGCTCCTGGGTAATCTTAGAAACACTTCAGGTATCTCTAGAGCAACCGAGATCCTTATTCATCATGGAGAGCCTCAAGAGCAGTGCGTTACAAGGAGAGATACCCTTATCAGCGTGCCTTCCCCTGCCCTGTAAGACGTTAAGGCATGGGCTGCATGATAAAAGCAGCTGATCCTAAGAGTGAATGGTGTGTCTACGTATTATCGCTTGAGCGATAACTCAGGAGGACTGAGGGCAGTATTTTCCTGCGTGCTGTGGTTAAAAACGTGTTTTTATTTCCCCCTTATTTGCAGTCCTATTGCTCGGACCCGAGCCTGGTGTTAGACTTGAAGAACCTCATCGTCCTCTTTGCAGACACACTCCAGGTAGGTGGCTGTGGTCTGGCAATCTCAGCGCCCACTGGCAGCCCACGGGCTGGTCTGCTCCGCAGGCAAGGACCAAGAATCAGCTGCCGTGCTGAGCACCCACGCTGAGCACAGCCCAGCTTGTCGGGGAACTAAGCCTTTAATCTCCCTTGGTGCTACTGCCTCAGTAAATCATCCCCTAAATCCTTCTGCCTTCGCTGTGCACGTTTGCAGTTGTACTGGGGGAGAATTTGCTCACGTGCTCCCTGTTAAGTGCAGAAAATGCTGTTCAGCGCCCTGCTGGTGACTTCTTCTTATCTGATGTAGTCACTCTCTTCCTCTGCTCCACTGCAGGGATATGGCTTCCCAGTGAACCAGCTCTTTGACATGCTGCTGGAGATCCAAGACCAGTATAGTGAAACCCTGCTGAAGAAATGGACAGGAGTTTTCAGGTATGAAGTAGTTTAAGCAAACTCGTGAGACGTACCTTACAAAGTAGTTTTAAGCAATAAATAAAAATCTTACATTAAAAAAGAGACTAGCAAGTTCATGCCTAAATTTTGGGCAGTGGTAGACTTCAGTCTGGGCTCTCCTTGGACCCGGGAAAGCCCGTTACAGTTGTGGGGATCATGCGTGCAGTAAGATTTGTGCAGTAAATCCATGCACTCCAGAGGTTTAACATCTTAGAGAGGTAAGGTTTTAGTTTCATTACTGAGCCCACTCGACAGTCAGTAGGTGAATGGATGCAAAAAGCATGTGCTGCAACTTTTTGGGGTCACATTTTAGACTGGCATGTATTTATGAAGAGCCTTTTAACTAGCAGATCTGAAAAATTGTGCTTGGTCTGTCTTCACAGAGCATTGGCTTTTGTGGTGAAGAGATCAGTGATGTTTCTGTTTGCAGGAAGGGTTTCTGTAGCTGCATTTCTAACTTTTTTTCTTTTCCAGAAATATACTTGATTCAGATAACTACAGTCCCATCCCGGTGACAAATGAAGAGATGTATAAGAAAATAGTTGGACAGTTCCCATTCCAGGATGCAGAACTTGAAAAGGTAAACTTAAAGGAGGAAACCAGCATGGCACGTCTCCTGATGCACTAAAACCCCACACCTTGTTTGCTGGCATGGAGAACTAAAAATTAAAAGGTCAAAAACCCACAAAACCAAACAAACAAAAAGAGAAAAGAACAAATATACTTTCCATGTGTTGCATTTCTTCTGGCATGGGGGAGGAATACCTCATCAATTTTGTTTTCAGATCACAATGTACTATTGCAGTTCGGCATCGCTTGCAGTAGATGGGGGAGAGACAAAAAATCTGCTTCCATTGGTATTTTAGTCCCATTTTATGAACCATGCTATTGACCTTTTTTTTTTGTTGTTGTTTTAATCTAATAGTTAAAAAAGAAAAGACATCAGCCCAACAGAAAACAGAAGGTGGTATATCTTGGCTTTTGTAAAAGTGCGTGCTTGCAAAACCCAACAGTGTAGCCAAATTTGACCTAGCCAGTGTCCCTTAAAAGCATGCTTGGCCTTGTGCTCCACATCTGGCAGCCAGCGAGCTGCGAGCCTGGCGAACTTAATTATGACTGGGAGGGCTTTCGATCCAAGTCAAGTGTTTAGATTTCAGAAAGTCTGTGTCCTTCCCTAAAACTGTGTCATGGGATCCAGGTTCTTACTGTTAGGCTCTGCAGCTCCCAGCCGTGTCTGTGCTGTGGGTAAAAGCTGGCTCGTAAAAATTTGGTTCAAGGGAGAGGACATCTGTTTCATCTGGGCTTTTGGTGTGGTAAGCAAGTGCTCACCTTGGGCAGTGCCTGGGGAGGTGACCAAGCAAAACGCCTTGCACGTGGTGGGAAATAAAGGAGTTCTCTGACAGGGTTTTGTCATATGAGTAAGGGAGTTGGGAAAGGGAACGAGAGGAGCTTTGTGCTGCCTGCTCCCTTCTAGCTACAAGTCTCCTTCCAGCCCATTTCAGACTCCAAATCCCTTATGCACCCATGTGCCATTTGTAAGTGATTATCTGGTCTTTCACTTGGCTGAAATGTTTATATAATATACAATAAATGCTGGCTTGTTGTTTCATTGCTGGACTTAGCTAAATATTAGAATTAATTTGGCTGCTTGGAACATGTTGCTGGAAAGCAGTCGTCACTCCGGGCTGGCTGTGAGAGCGATTCTCCCTCTTAAAGATCTGCTCTTTGACTTCAATTCTCTCCTGTATTTTACAGCAACCATTTCCAAAGAAGTTCCCCTTTTCTGAGTTTGTGCCTAAAGTTTACAATCAGATTAAGGAATTCATCTACGCCTGTCTGAAGTTTTCAGAAGACCTTCACCTGAGGTATGGGACGATTGTGCTACCGGCTGTGATATGGAAGTTTTGTTGGCACTGAACGATCTCAGCATGGTTAAAATATGAATTCTCTTCCTAAACCACCCATGCCACTCAGTTGCTTGGATATACGTTGTCCAGGCTGGAGGTGGCTGCTGCTCTCCTTGGAGCGGTGGCATCTTTTTTGTACAAAGGGCTGGCTAAGTCTTAAAATAAATACATAGATAAATAAATAGATAGATAAATAAATAAATAAATAAATAAATAAATAAAAAGCCTCATGCTAGGTCAATAAAGTAAGAGAGGGCCTTTCCCTCTGAGACATTTCTGAGTCACTCATATTGAACGGATGAATCTGGTTGTCCCAAGGAAGATCAGGTCGGCGCCTGGCACCTTGTCTGCAGCTGCCTCGTGGCTTCCCCAGCCTGTCCCTCCAGGAGCATGTTGGTGACAAAACTCAAGGTTTTAATTTGCCCTCTCTGTTAGTGAATGTTGGCTTCTGGTTTGGGGGTTGTGATTGTTCTTATTTCCCACGGGAGATTATCGATAAATCAGATTATTTGTAGATATTTGTGGATTTTTTTTAAGCCTCAAAAATATTTTGTTTATCATCCTTTCTGCATCCCAAGGCTCCCACATGCTGGTTTTGCTTCTGTGTGTGCGGAAGACAGCTATATTAGCCAGGAACTGCAAGTTGCTGCTCTCTTTTTACACCCAGTAATGTTTTTACCTTGGTAGAAGTATATAAATAAATATCGAGAGCCTTCTCCCCTCTGACTGTTGGTAGAGCTGCACCAGGCTGTACGTGGGGTTTTGCCTCCCTGGGCAGCCTCCAGACCTGACAACAAATACTGCCCCCGTGCTATTGTGAAGCTAGGGCTGTAATTTAGGGACTCACCAGATATTTTGGTGCCTACACAAGGCTCTTTGAGGTTTCAATCTCTTCTTTGGGAGAGGGGTGGTAATTTTGAGAGCTTCTTTCTCTCCATCCTCTCCGGGACGTGGCAGCTGTTAGCTGGCATGGAAGCACGGGACTTTTTTCCCCCCTCTTCAGCCTCAGCCTTTCACTGGTGGCAGGTTGTTCTCTTCGGTGCCTCCCAAGGCTCTTAACCCACGGGTCACCATGAAATGTCTCGGTTTCTGAAGCCGCCGGAATGGTCCGATTTCACACGGCTGCTGGTTTCACCGAGCCCCTCCGTTGGCACTTCCCTTGTGACTTTTGTGCCCTTCACCATTACGGAGGTGATTGGGTTTGTCAGGGAATGGCAGAAAAGTGTTCCCTTGGGGCCCTGCTCTGGGGTCCCCCCGGACAAGTTATTAAAATTCCTTTCGACATTGGATTTTCCAGCCCTTTTCGAGGAGTGGTTTGGGGCTGGGGGAGGGGAGCCGAGCTCTTGGCTTTTCTAGCCAAACATTTGGAATATTTCTCTGAAAACCCCTGTTGACACTTTCTTCATTTCACCCTGACAGCTTGAATTAGGTTTTATTAGGAAGCTTGGCTACAAAGCCGGCAGCAAGTTTTCTTTCTCTTCTCTTTCTTGTTCTTCTTTGGTTGTCATTTACCTTGCACCCTGGAGTGATTGGGGTCAGCCCGTCAGTCACGGGAGGCCTGAAGGTCATGACTACTGCCATGGGATATGGGACATCAGCTGTCACCAGCCCAGACAGTTTGCTTAACTACTCCGCGGTCTTTTCCTGAAGAACAGAGCCCATGGCAGAAAAACGGAGCTCGTGTTTTTTTCTAATTATTATTTTAAACCAGCTCCCTGTGTTTGTTGGACAGGAGCGTTCTCCTTTATGCTGATACGCTTCTGAGACTTGTTTTGCTTTTTGAAGTATTTGAAGACAATTTGGAGCTCACCGCACATTTACGGGGGTTGCGAATTCTTTTGGTTTGGCTCTATTAATTTGATTAGGGGAAAGAAAACCTCCTTTATCCTGTCAACAGTTCTCCCGTCGGTAAAAAGCGCGTCTTGGAGCCCAGTGAGGAGACGGCTTTAAAAGCATCCACTTGCTGGAAGGCTTCCACCGCTTCCAGTGGAATTTCCCATTTTAAAGATTGGGGATATCTTCGGCAACCAGCGGCTGGAAGTGGGAGATGTCAGCTCTAATCTACCAGGACTCTGATTGTTTCTCTCCCGAACAAAGCAGCAGTCCCGAAAGCACTTAGGGTACAATTCTGAAAGTGCTGAGAATAACTTAGCTAATAAAGTTGTTAATAATACAATTAGAGGCTTGAATACCGCTTTAGGAGAGGGGGGATGAATGTGAGCTCTTCAGCAGCTCGTGTGGCTGCATCTGTGCTGGCTGTGCTGGGATGGTGCTGGATGAAATGGGGCAAATATTCAGAGTGAGCAGTCTCTGTGAGAAGTATTGCTCGTTTGGGGGGTTTGCTTTCTTTTTGCTTATTGAGAACAGAAATCTGGCTTTTCTGTTGAACCCAGAATTGTCCTCTTGGAGATACCAGCATCGCCTCGGCTCGGGGGCTGCTCTTGTTGCCACCTCATTGCACCTTTTCTCTCGAAACAAGGGGCACGCTCCAGTGCGTGGTCAAATCCCTCTCTGGATATGATCAGGTGTTTTCCAAGGAGCGTTCCTGATTTTTTTTTTCTTGGTGTGTGGGGACCTCCTGGGAGATGTCAGATCTTTCTGCTCCGCTGGCACCCAACTGCAGGGATTGCCTGGCTGCTCCCCCCAGCATAAAACTGCAATTCAGACTTTATTTTCTAGCTGATGTGGCCAACTAACAAAATGATAGCAGGAAGCCTGGGGAAGCAGTACTTGTGCCCAGAGAAAACTCAGTTAGAAGTGCTTTGAAGAGGTAAATGCAGCTTGGAAGTGCTAAGTAGTGTTATTAAGCCCTGCTTGTCTGTGCCCTGGAGGCTTGCAGGCTGAGATGTCGCTGCCGATTCCTGCGAGTGAAGTCAGGGATGGAAACAAAGCCTCCAGAGAGAGGTGAGAGCTGACAATGCCCAAAACCACTCGTTTTTCATCTCCTGGTAAGGCAGCGTCCAGAACAACCAACTGGCCACCGCGCTCTGCACCCCTGGGAGTGGTAGCACATCCTGCCACCAGCTTCTCCTTCAACCTCGGCCCATCGCAGCCTCCTGCGCTTCCCAAATCGTCAGGGACAGGCTTTGTGAGTCCCCAGTTCCCTGATTTCCCAGTACAGATTTTTTTTTTGGCCCCTTGTGAGCTGGGGGGCTTTAAAGTTCCCCCTCAACACCTCCTTGCTGTTCTCCAGCTCGTTCCCACCCTGTGCTGGCAGCACCAAGTGCCACGAGGTCCCCTTGTGCCATGTCCTTTAAGTCTCTCGTGCCTTTTTACCATCTGTGGATCATCACGGTGTTAGGTTTTATTATCCTTGCTAGATTTAACCGTGCTATTGTCTGGTGGAGGGGACCGGGGACAATCTGGGTTTCTCTTCCCCCCACATTCTGCTCCACCCTTTCAAAAACCCCAAAGCATCACCTCGGACCTCGCATCACAGAGGAGCCCTGGGATTGGGGATGTGATGTGGGCTATCCCTGACCACCACAGGCTCTTCCCTGCTAACCAGGAGCAAAATAAACTCCTGGGGATTGTTGATGATGATCTAGAAGAGATCCCCACTAAGACTTGGGCTGGTGACATTGAGTTTAGGATCCAGAAGCTGGATCCCACCGAGCTGCTGTTCCTGCTTTGACAGTGGGCAGTGGGCAGCAGGAGCAGGGCTTGAAAAGCAGCCTTCTAAACATCAGAGAAAGGGAAATAGTAAGGAAACTAGAAAATAGAAAAGGAAATAAGTAAGGTTTGGGTGCTGCTGGCCCTGGGCTGGGCTCAGTGTGCCTGGTCTGACATTAAACACACGCAGGATTTTGGAGCCGTGTGCCCTGCTCCGGGGGCACCCCCAGCGGCAACGCCCCCAGCTCGGCGCTGGCGGTGGGGTAACTGAAGGTTTGCTTTTGTTTCTCCTCTTGATCCCTGCTTTGTAATCTGGCCCATTTGTCAGGTAGAACAGGATAAGGAGCAAAAGGTCACGGGGTTGATTTACCGGGAGCCTGAAAGTTATTAATGTTTCTCAGCCTTTGCAGTTGGAAATTTTCTTTGCCGTCAGCTGCCTGTCACTGCGCTGCCAGAGATAAAGCCCCGTTGTGTCAGGGCTAATGCAGGGCCAACGACAGATCAAAGGAGCCTGCGTCGGGGCCGGCTTCCAAACCCTCCTTCAAAAAGCAGAGGTTGCACCTTGCCGTTTGGAGGGGCAAGGCGGCGTCCCTGCAGCAAAAAGCAGCGAGGCAAACCCCTGCATTGAGCAATCCTGCCGTTGCAATTGCCTGGCAAAGGCCACGAGTACGTTACAATCTGATTTAGTTGAGAAATTAATAAATAAATAAAAAAGGCAAGCAAAGTTGTTTCATTTCTCTCCCCAGCCTGGTGCGGGTTTTGATCGGAATTTGGAAAATTTCAGCTTTGTGCAAGGAGGAGCAGCTCGGCTGAAGGTGTTCATGCTAACACCGTGGGTGACTCTTCCCCTGGTGTCACCCCTGGACCTTTCAGGGATGTAGGTTTGCCCCATTAGTCTGCCTTTACATCCTAAAATACCAGAAATTTAGGTCTTTTTATGCATGTTTTGGCATCAGTATGTCGGTGCCCGTGGGTGATGTACAGATGATCAGGCAAAAGCCACCCAAGGGTCGGAGAGCAGACCAGGTGGTGAGGTCTCCGTGATTCTTTTTTTGCCTTGAGATAAAGCATTTTGCAAATCCCTCTTTAATTTCTCCTTTCCAGCTCCACGGAAGTTGATGATATGATTAGAAAATCGACGAATCTGCTGCTGACCCGAACGCTGAGCAACTGTTTACAGAATGTCATCAAGAGGAAAAACGTAGGGCTGACAGAGGTAAGACTCGGAGCCGAGCACACCAATTTCCAGGGCAGGGGACAAGAGTGGGGTTTGCTCCCTTGGAGCTCACTCCAGCACCTTTTAGAGGTGCTGGTTTGGAGCATTTCTGTGAAATATTTGGTTGGAGAATGAAAAAGAAGCTAGGCAGCAGTGCTGTGCAAAGCAAGAAAAGCTTTATACATATGGAAGGAGAAATCTTTTTTCTGCTGTTACTAGAATCACCCCCTTTTTGGATTTTTGTAACATATATCTGGGTTGAAGTGGCAGGAAAGAGGACTTCAGGGGGTGTTGGGGTGGTTTTAACGCCAGAGCTGTGAGAGGATAGGGACTGGTCTCCACCTAAAGATGTTCGAGGCAGTTCCAGCACATTTATATATGCAGCATGAACTCTGTATTGGCATTTTCTTTTCAAGATTGGTACTTTTCTGTGCGCAAAGCCAGATTTCTGTAAAGTCATGGAAGTCACAACTGTTTGGGAAGGTGTGGGGTACCCAGGCCAGGTTGGATCCCTTAGTGGGACCTCTGTGTGCTGTTGGGAACCGAGCAGGTATTAGTACAGCTGCAGATCTTTAATTAACAGTGCTGTAGGAACAGGTAACGTTCTCTGGACACCATAAATACCCCATATGGGGGAGTTTCAGAGAGTTCAGTGCATTATGGCTGTCTGTAGTTGCACAGGGTGCATCCTCAGACCTTTATCTCTGGAATCTCTCTGCTCCCTGGGGGCAAATTCCTCCTCGGTCCTGCTCGTCCAGGGGCTCCCTCCACAAAGAGGAATGCGACGCTGTGCCTTGCACTGTCCATCCCCCAAATGCTCCTTTTGCTGCTGCTGCTGCAAACAGTGGCCACCGTGGGATTGAGGGCGAACTGGGTGACTCCTTTTAGCTGCTTTTGCCCAATTTGGATGGCGTGGACATGTACGGTACGTGGAGGTGATGCCTTGCTTTGGGCTGAGAGTGGCTTCTTCATCTGTGTCGGAGGCAAGGAGGGTTTTTGTGAGAAAATAGGATTTGGACTCGATGATCCGTATGGGTCCCTTCCAACCCGGGATATTCTGTGATTCTGTGACTCTGGTGTTCATCTCTGAATCTCTCCTCATACTTATAGAGTTTCACCCTCTTCTTCCCTACCACTTGCCAAGGTACAATTAACCTTCTCCCTGCGTTGTCCCTTCCATATTTGTTTCTAATTTAATCAAAGAAAATATACTTTGAGCCTTTTTATTCCCTCCTGCCTCTTTTCTTTGCGTAACCATTGACTTGTTTGTCCAACTGGAAGCACGCTGTGATTTTCCTCCAAGCTTCTCAAATCCTTCCCTATTTAGACAAGATGAGACACAGACGTGGCTGCGTGGAGCACTGGAATTGGAGGGCAATTTGGAGAGTCACAGATCGTATGAAGGCATAGGCATGGTGTCAAAAGTGACTTCAAAAGATATTTAAGTCCCTAGCACAACTATTGCTCCCCAGATTTAATTTTATTACACAAAGCAACACTATCTGTTCCTGGGTGCTCCAGTTTCTTCTTCCAAGCCATGGGTAAGGTACTGCAAGACCGTGTACCAACCATCATGGTCTGTTAACCTCTTTAATTAATTTTTCATAAACGTGCACTTGGAATGGGAAGGAATTGATCTAGCAGGGCGTAGTGGCACACGCTGCTAAAGATGCCAAGACCAACCTGTGAATTCCTAATTACATGAAATGAGATGCAGCATCTCCACCTGGTAGCCTGAATTAACCACCAGGGACTGCTCTCAAGAGCTGAAAAAACTGAATTGCAGAAACCAGAGCTCCGGCTGCAGGAGATGTCAGTCTCAGTGTGCAGCAAGCTTTCAGCTGAGCAGCAGATTTTCCTTTTCTCTGCGTTTTCAACGACCTTGACACCCCTTAACAAAAGGGCAGGGAAAGACGATACTGTTTTTTCTGGTTTTCATTTGAATACTCAAGCAAGAAGGTGTTACCCCTCCGAGTTCACGAGAAAATGGGAACTTGAAGGAAGCGGGGTGGGAGCAGGAAAGCTCATAACCAGCGGTGGAAGAGGATCAAAGCAGGGCCTCCGAGTCTGATGGCTGATCTGAACCAATAAATGGTGGTGACCAGAGAAGAGGGTTAGGAGGAATTTCACACAGTTGGAAATATTTAATATTTAATTAAGTTGAAACTATAGGAAAATACATCACGATTGTGACGTAAGGGCTGACATAAGGAAAAGCAAATAAATGAGGACTTTTCAGAAGGCAAAACATCAAGAACAGAATTAACCCAAGGAATTCAGAAATGAGAAGCCCTCCTAGTTATGTGTGTAATGCTTTCCAGGGACCAAGTACAAAACAGGAGGATTTCAGAAAGATTGTAATTTGATTTTGTAAAGGAAAAAGCTGGCTGAAATCACAGAAGCACTGGCTGGAAGTGACTTACAGAGGTCTCTAGTCTGACCTTCTGCTGCGTTATTGCCAAACCTGGGTCACGTCAGCTCTGTCTTTCTCTACCTGACTTGATTTTTCCAAGACGTAGGTCCCACAGCTTCTTTGGGCACTCCGCTGCAATTCTTAACAACTCTTTTTGTTCCTAATATCCCAGCTGAGCCTCCCAGTCTGTGGCCATTGCCCCGTCTTATGCCACCTGGCACCAGCGCGAGCTGGGTGCTGTAATCTCTGCAGCATTACTGCAGTCTTGGTGTGTACGCAACACTCAGGTCGGTGCTTCAACATGAAAGGATCAAAGAGGCAAAAAGAAAAGGAACAATGCTCCGCCTGGCACGGCACTGCCTATTTCCATCTCATTCAGAAACAACTGATTTGTGTTTCAAAATAATTTCTTTAGAAGAGGTAACTGCAGACTACCACACCATACCCCGGCAATTAAATTATGTCAATCCGGAGCATTGTAATGCCTCCTCTGTCTGCAAGAGCAGGGTTTTGGCACGATATCTGAGCTAGATGTTTTTTGGAAGGGTTTCGCTACGGCTTATGTTACACCTTGAAAATATTCACGGCGGTCTGCACAGAAGAAAAGGTACCTGCTTAAGGAATTAGCGATGTGTTTGGCTTCCAAGTCAGCGATCCTTGAGTGGGAGCTGGGATTGTTTTCCTCTGGATTACAAACCTTTACGCTGATTGACTTCGGCAGAGTCTTTTGCTCTGCAGTTGCCTTTAAAGCCCCAAAGCAGCGCCACGGGAAGGCAGCTGAGAAGACAGCATTAAGAAAATTGCAGATAATGGTGGGTGCGATAACCAAGGAGGTACCAGGGCAGGATCTGCTGTTCACCACACCACCCTTGGAGAAGCAAAACCTTGTGGTGGCTTTGTTGAAAGCCTTGGGGTGATGTTGGTAGGTGTCACTCAAGGCACGGGTTGGTTAGGGTTCACGAGCAGACGGGATACCTGTGATTTGGCATGGCACCTCTTTGTAAGCCTGTTGCGTTTGAGCTGTGCTGAAACCAGAGCTGACTGACAGCTGAATGTAGG
The DNA here is from genome assembly GCF_964211825.1 of Aythya ferina. Classification (NCBI taxonomy): domain Eukaryota; kingdom Metazoa; phylum Chordata; class Aves; order Anseriformes; family Anatidae; genus Aythya; species Aythya ferina. Next base: position 1,634,843 of record NC_140300.1, on the reverse strand, counting down.
AAAGTCATGAAAAAAAAAAGCTTTTGTGATACGAGTGGCTGTCATGGGAAATGCTTTTTTTCAAAAAAAAAAATTATCTTTTATTTAAGTCTCTGCTGTTGTTAAAGGAGGAGAGCCTTTGAGTGTGGAGCAAAGCTTAGTGTGTTTGCACAGCGTCAGCTTTTCATGCCAGAAGTTCTTAGAAATTGGCACCCAGCAGCCTGGCACCTCCCTGGCTTCGGGAGCACCTTTCCTGAAGACTTCTTTTTCTCTTTTTTTTAACCTTTGCAGCTTGTACAGATCATTATAAACACGACCCATTTGGAAAAATCGTGCAAGTTCCTAGAGGAATTCATAACCAATATCACCAACGTACTTCCAGAGACTGTCCACACTACGAAACTTTATGGGACCACGACTTTTAAGGTGAGAACGTCTGTAAATGGCTCCTCTGGGGAGCTGCTGTTGGTTTTTGGGTTCAGAGGATCTGTTTTCAAACCAGGTGCGTGGATGCGTGGACGGAAGGAGCTGAGCTGAGCTGAAAGGTAATTTTGGCATACCCTGGGAACTGTATGCCATCAAACGAGCTTTTTGGGCTTGTCCTTCAGAGCAGCTCTACGCTTTGCTTCTGTCGAGATCGGGAGCCTTTGTAGCCCTAATTTACAGGCTGTGACTGCAACACTTATTATCTGCAGGATTAAGCAGCTTTTAAACAAAAGCCTGATTTTTTTTTTTTTTAAATGAACTTCGTTTTGCTGTTTGATCTCCATACAGCATTGCATACATCTGGCCATGAACACAAGCTCTCTCCTTTCACCCGAGAGAATAGATCTTCAGAAATTAAATTTTTGCCTCTTTCCATCTTTTAGTGTTGTTAAATACTAAAAGGAGTGGAAATGCTAAAATTCAGGTCCGAAAGAAAGTGCTGGAATTTCTCAGTCTTTAAATCTTCAAATCCTAACCCTAGAGGATCCTCCTCAGATACTTTACATGAAGTCCTAAGACTATAACTGGTCATTGTGGGGCATCTGCATTGTGCCCAGTGCCCAGAGAGCAGGAGACAGGATCAGTGCCAAGGACTCCAGCAATGGCAGGGAATTGATTAGGTGAGGTTTGCCCTTGGGATAACTCAGCAGGAGATGAAAGCCCCACGACCCCAGGGAATTCCCTTCCTCATCCCATCCAGCAACATCTTTTCCTGCTTGACCTGAGGATAACTTTTCCTATCCTTGTTCTGGCAGGGAAGCTCTGGGCTTCCAGAAGATCTGGCAGCACAAGTCCCACCAACACGAGCTATCCCGAGGCTGTTGCAACCATGTAGTTCCCTCCAGACCCTGTCCTGTGCTACTTTAGGGCTAAGTTTCGGGCCAGTGCATCCTGTAGCTCAGGGAGCACCTGTGCAGAGGCGTGGTATGGAGTCTCCATCCCATACAATATCACCTTCTTTCACAGGATGCCCGCCACGCTGCTGAGGAAGAGATTTACACCAACCTGAACCAGAAGATCGACCAGTTCTTGCAGCTGGCAGATTACGACTGGATGGCCATGGAGCCGGGCAGCAAGGCCAGTGACTACCTGGTCGACCTCATTGGCTTTCTGCGCAGCACGTTTGCCGTGTTCACGCACCTCCCGGTAAGCGACCACCCAAATTTGCTTTCTTTTTCTATCCAAGGAGCACACGGACACCTGACGGTGCTGCTGAAAGTGATGGTTGCTCAAGCCTCATGGAGTGAGATAGAAATGGGGCCTTACACAAAGCGTCAAGTGTTATGAAATAGCAAATCTATTTTTAAAGTGAGCTATTTCATGTGTTAGCACAAGTCAGGCTTCGGCGAGAGTCTCCCCAAATATGTCTGATTATTTGTGAATCTACTTACGTGAGAATGAGGGAAAGAAACCTCCCAGTCCACCAGCAGAGGTAGGATCACAACTCACTCCCACCTATATTTTAGAGACGTTAACTTTCAGCTTAACAGACATTCCACGATTATTTTGAGAGGTCCCAGCAGAAGGGTGTGCATGACTTGAGCTGCAGATACGTTTCCAACTGTTTGTCCAATGCCGTACATCAAAATATTGCTCTGCGTCGTAAGGCAGCATATGTTTCTTTCTTTTCTCTGCTGTCTAAAATATGCCTGTGTTTATGCTGTTACTGCGATCAAAAATGTCTTTTATGTTGTGTTTTTTTTTGCACTTGGCTGAGTAGTGTCCCCTCGAGTAGGAAAAATGTAACCATCAGGGAGTTCATTTTTGCTCAGACAGCTTTTTTTGCTTTTAAACAAGATTTGTTCTGAGCTGTCTGGATATATACTTAGGAGTCTCTTCAATCAGCAGGTATGTTGAAATAGCAAATCTTCTGAACACTGTATTTGTCCTAAAAGCAATTTCACATCTTTCTTCTTCACTGGCCTGCTATTTATTTGTTGTTACTGGATGCCCAGGATTATAGAGTAATGGCACACAGCGTGGGCACCTTTTTATTGGCTTGGCTATGAACGGGAAGAGAAGGCTGATAATACACAAGGACACTTCTTAGCTTCATTCTGCTGGTTTGTGTCTTGGTGATTGCACCATTGGAAGGGATGTTTAAGCCCTCCAGAGCTGTTCCAGGAGGTGTCACAGCCCCAAAACTTCAGCAGTACCTCGCAGATTCTTCCACATAGTTCATGTCCTTGGCCTTCTCCATCATGGCAGCAGGATTCGGTAGCTGATGGAAACGAGCTCTGCTTAAAAGTGGTTGGAGAAGCCACCAAAAGAGAAATGAAAGCGGCTTTTCCCAGTGTTTTTATAGGGATATTTATATGGCAAATTAACACTGAAGGTCTCAGGAATGATTGCAGAATACCTGCTTGTTCACCCCACACACGCACGTGTGCCACCGTCCATCCTTGGTCCATCCTTCCCCTGCAGAGAGGTGAAGAAAAAAGCCCGCTGATGCTTTTTTTTTGTCCCCCAACGCAGAACAATTTGGGGAGGGTGAGCTCCCAGCACCGCAGCGTGGCTGACGGGAGGGATGAGGATAGGGAGAGGAGCCCGCGATGATTTATGAGACGGGCCTGGAGTGATTTATCTTCCTTAAACATTAACGTTTCCATTCTGAACTCATCAAAATTGTTTCGGAGACCGGGAGGGCAGCAAATCAGCCGGGATGGCTCCAAGCAGCCTTTCTGTTCCGCAGCTGCACCGAAAGCACCCAGTGGGTGAGGAGGCTGCTGGCCACGGTGGAGGAGCCAGGTAACGTGCTGGGGCTGCTCAGAAGCTCTCCTCGGAGCATCACACGGCACTGAGCCTGCCTCCAGCCCTCAGACAGGGCAGGCAGCTTAATCAGAGGCTGAGGTCTAATTTGTGAAGCTGTAGATCAGGGTTAAACGGCTGCTAGGAGAGAGAAGTCTGGGATTTGGGGTATTTTGGGGTTCCTGCCTTGAGAGGAGTGTTACGGAGACGAATCCTTTGCACTTTGCTGGCTGGTCCTTGATGAGTCAGGAAGAACCAAAGGCAAGGTACCCAGCTCCCTCGGTGATCCCTTCTCGTGAGGCTCAAGGGTCTTTTCCCGGCAACTTCTTTAGAAGCACTTTAAAACCTGAGTGCATTTCGGAGTGATTTGTAGGGGACGAGGCGTGGGAAAGCCCCCGTCTGTCTACAAGAACAGAAAAATGAAGGCGATGTTTGTGAAAGCGCCGAGTGTACGGGATGTGCTTCCTCTGGGGGAGGAAGGAGTGAGAGGGCTTGGAGAGGGAAAGGAAGCATCTCCAGAAAGCACGGATTGTCAGTCCTTGTGGGACGGCCAGTGGCAAGGTAGGGCCTTTAATATACTGCTGACCTACATCCAGCCCCAAATGCACCACAACATTACAACCTAAAGGAGCTGCTGTCCTGTTTGAGGAGTTTGCAGCCTGTTCCTGCTATAAAATACAAGATTTCCACACTTGGGTAGCTTACAGGGAGAGGGAAGGGACTGCTGTGTCTGTCCCTGGGGAGTGGAGCATCTTCTCATTCCTGGAAGTGGTCTGTGCTCAACGCCTGCCCCTCTGATCCCTTGGCTTCTGCTGCTTTGGGTGCCTTCGTGCTCCGAATTTCTGCCATTAAACCAAATCGAAGAGCTCCCTGCTGGCGGGTGACCTTGCAGCAGGTTTTTAGGAGAAGGAGAGCGGCAGGCTGAGGAGATGACTAAGTGGCAGGAGGCGAGCTGCTCGGCGGCCCTTTGTCACGACAGTAATTACCCCGAAAACAAAACCCTTCACCTGCTGATCAAAGAAACTCGGCCCGGGCATGTCGGCGGTTCCCCGTGCTAAAATTACAGCAACAAAAAGCTCTGTCCTGTAATATAACAGAGCCGAAAGCCCTGATCCTGCAAAAATGCAGGCGGTTGCTTAACTTGACGTGTGAGTAATCCCATTGTGTTGGCCGGGGCTGCTCGTGGGCAGGAAACTTCCCCGGGGTCAAGGCTCGGAGAGCGCAGCGGGGCCCAGCAAACGGCCTTGGAGGGTCCGGCTGTGCCCGGGCAGCATTTTGGAGAGGCTCGGGGACAGGAGAGGAGGGGAGGCGAGGTGCTGAGCGAGCAAAAAGCTCCGGCTGTGTCCCTTTGGGGGATACAGGACCAAATCCTTCCTGGATTTATTTTGGGGAGGGGTGAACACCCCTGGCTAAAGCTGCTCCTGGCTCGTGGGGTGGCACCGAGCATCCCCTCCTCCTTCAGTGTCCAGGCAGGAGGTGCAAATCCTAATTTTTCCCCTTAGAGCATCGGAGGAGCTGATTTTTTTCCCTTCCAGCTGCAGGGAAGAAGCATTTGCAGCATCTCCTTCTGCTTGCCCGTGCCAGGGGGGCGGCGGTCGTTCCCAAAACCAGCAGAAAATGCCTCAGCCCGGGAGTCCCCAGAACCTTTTGGCTTTTTTTGCAGCTTCGCTTGGGGACGGCCAGCCCAGGGGAAAGGGGGTGAAAAGTTCATGGTGAAGTTAACGGGGCTTTGGTGCATGCCGCCGCCGCTGCTGCTCGGGCTTTTCATGGTGGTTTATAGCCACAATTCGAAAATGCTCCGCTAAGTGCCCCAAATGTCTCAAAGCAAATAACATGCTGGTGGAAATAAAAGCAGAATTAACATTTGGCTTCGAGGCTGCCCTCTTCCTGCGTTAACCAGGGAGGGTTGGTTACGGCCGCTGCTGCTCTGCTTATTAATATGGGATGCTCAGGCCTCCTTTAAAAGAAAATATCTTTTTTTTCCCCCCCCCCTTAATGTTAAAGAAAACAACGTTTTGCTGGGTTTTCAGAGGGCCGCGGCCTCCAAAAAATGAACATTTTCGGCATCGCACTTTTAAAAAAGAATGACTGAAAAAGCCTTTTGTCTCTGATGGCTGATTGTTGTTTTTATTTCTTGTTAGACAAGTTAATGTAAATCGCATTGACAGGGCTACTCCAAACACACTGATTTGTTGACATTAAGCTTTTCAAAGATGGAGGGTTGTGTCAACACCTACAGTGAACTGTCAGGTTAACAAAGCAAGGATGTTTTCCTGGGGGAGGGGAGCGGGGCAGGGGGGAAGGGGTGTGTTTTGTTTTTATTTTAAGTTTCCTTTAATCCTCTGTTAGTCTTGTATCTTGATAACCTCCTTTGGAAGGTAATCAGGGCAGGTCAAGAGGTGATGGTGACCCGGGAAGGGGAAGCAATCTTTCAGCGATCGAACAAACTCCAACCTCCGCCAGCCCGAGCAGTTCAGCGGGAACTCTCTGCGGAGGGTTTTTTTTTTTTTTTTTCCTCTTTTTCCCCCCCCTTTTGTGCTTATTTTTGCCAGATGGCAGGCACAGATTTCAGCTGGAACTGCGCAAACGCTGCGGACGCTCTGCCTGGAACATTTTGCCTTATTCACCATATTGGCATCTCTTCCCGGTTGCAAATAAATACGCTGGCCCCAGCGGGTTTTGCATTGGTGGAAAGAGCTTTAAAAGTGTTTATTTTCTTTTTAAAGAGAACAGTTACCTATGTTTTTCTTTTAAAAGCCAAATCCTGCGTAATATGTGAAAGGGCAAAGACGTGCATGGAGGTAAAAACGCACCGCAAGCCCGAGCTCCGTACCAGCCTTGACCACACGGGGAGAGAGGGTCATTTATTTCACTGAGTGGAAAATAACTGTCAGGAAAACGTGGTACGAGCACCAAAAACACGTACTTTAGGTCTGCACGAATCCAGCCTGTGCTTAGGCAACACCCCCTTGCCCTTGGAGGAGCCGAGCGAGTTGTGCAGACATCTGCGGACACTGGGGTTGGAGGTGTGCCCGTGGGCATCTTTTGTGCCCATTTCACAGGCGGCAAAGCCGAGGCAGGGGGCTGGTGGCTTGCCCCAGGTGGCACGGCGCTTTTTAATATCAGGGCCAGCAGCAAAAGTGGCACTCGGGGCGCTTGGTGACTCGTTCCTGCCGCAGCTCCTGCCTCGGTCGGAGCGGTGAGGGGTTGGAGGCGCCCGGTGGGTGTGCAGCTCGCTGCCTGGCTCGCTGTTGCTTTGCTCTCTTCTGCACTTGACCTAAATTCCCTGTGTTGTCCTCTGTAGGGGGATGTAGATGTCCACTCTACAATGTCGGTGAGTACACGGCGCTGTGTCGGGCGCGTGCCGGCTGCTCTGCTCGCACCTCCAGCGTTAGAGGGTGAGTTGAACCAGAAGAGGTCGTGGCTCTCGAAAGGGAGGAAAGGCAAATAATGAACGTTGGGTGGAAGTTTGTCCCTTCCTCTGCTGCCCACGCAGGTTTTCTTTCGGTTTCTGAGATAAAGCAGTAGAACAAATAGGCTGGGATAGCGGGTTTCCTTGCACACAAGCGTGCCGTTGCAGTAGCATTGATCAATCGCTGCTTTTAGGACCACGTCCCATTTAACTACCTCCTTTTATCCCCCATGCATCCCTAAATGTGCGAGGAATTAGGGGCAGTGCCTGCTATTAGGGAAAGCACGATGGGATTTGCAACCTCTACTTGAAAGAGAAAAGACCTTTGTAAATCCCCCCGTGCGCCCTGGGTTCTGTTCAGCATATATCTCCCTTTCGAGCTGACAGCCTCTGTTGCCCCGTGGGGATTTCCCTCCTGGTCTAAGTGCTCCGACCCGATGCTGGGACTGCTAAACCTTCCCTCTGGCACTATTGTTCGAATATTATTTTTCCGGAGAGCAGCGTGGGCTCTTGGACGCTGCTATCGCCCCGTTTGGATTAGGGCAATTAGCACAAAAGACAGCCGAGCAGACCTTTAGGACCTGCCTTCTGGTTCAACGAATGCCTCTGATTGTTGTCGTTTCTGCTTGGTTCGTGTGCGGGAGGAAAGCTCAGGCATTTTTTTTTTCCCCGGGGCAGATGGCAAAGCGCTCTCGAGCTGCCGTGTTGTGCCTGTTCCCGTGTCCGCGAGCCGTGGCACGTGCCCACGAGCGCCTCGTGCTCGTCGACACGAGGCGGCTCGCTGCAGTTGTGTGCTGTGAGACCCAACCTGTGCTGTGGTGGAGCTCCCAGCTTCTGCTTCTGCGCCTCCAAGCCCTGCTCTTTGCTCGAGCTGCCTGCCGGTGTGTCGCGGCGTGGTTGGGTGCGTGCGCCTGGAAACCGAGCATGGCCGAGCCTCGAGTCTTTATGGGCTGCAGGCACCTGGGGGGCTCTGAGTCAGCATCGAGGTCTCAAATCAACGCCAATTTCTGGAAAGAAGGAGCCTGCTGAAAGCAAGCCGAGGCCAGATGCCACCAAAGCTGCGACTTGGATCCCGCCTCGCGGGGCAGGGATGCGTCGTGCTCGCTGGCGGTGTCCTGGTGTCCTGCTTTGGCAGGGGGCTGGGACCCAACAACCTCTTGAGGTCCCTTCCAACCCCTCCAATTCTGTGATTCTGTGGTTCTGTGACCCCATCCCTCCGTGTCCACCAGTTTCCAGGGGCGATGCTGAGCGTCACCGTGTGCTGGTGGCCTTGGGGCGTACCGCAAGAGGGACGGATGCACAAAGTAGCGTTGCCTCTGGCTTCCCAAGACTTCCAACAATTTAGAAGCCAGATGTATTTATTTCTTTAATTGAATCCAGTGCCTAGACAGCTATGGAGTCAGCTTCCTATGGAGAGGGGTGCATTAGTTTCATTAAGGTAAATCAATGAAAAGTAATACCTGGAGGTCCCCTGGAAAGGGTCAGGAATGGAGTAATCCCTTTATATGGTGGGACTTTGCTGGACTGCTCTGAGTTGGTTTTGTTTCTAACGGCAACAGATTCTAATTTTCCTTTTAACCCCTCTAATTTTTTGTTCTCCTGGTAGTTTGTATTAATTGGTGGAAATAAATCACCGATCCGTCTGTCTAGGAGGGATTTAAAAATAAAGATCTGCTCGCAGCAAGTAGCAGCACAAAGAAGCAATTGTAGCAGCGTTTAAAAAGTCTGGTGGGAAGCGGTTGTGGCTGATCCTAGAAGGGTCTTGGTGTAGTAGATACAGACAAAAAACAGATAATAATAAAAAAAAAAAGTGATTTGCCTGGGATGCAGACATGGATGGGACTGAGAGCAGTGTCCAAAATCCTTTGTGCGCTTCCTCTGCTCTCCAGAGATAATCCTACCCTCTCGAAGGGTTGCTCGGACCAGTTTACCCTAAAGGTTGGGCAAAATGCCCTTAAAATGAGCGTGCCCTGCTCAGGAGAAGACGAGGTTACGGCTGGAGCAGCACTGCACGGCTGTGTGGTCCTGTGCTGCCTGCCTGGCTGTGGGCTGGTGGCTGCGAGTTACCTTCCTCCTCTTCTCAAGCGTCTCTGAAATCCTAAATATTTCCAAAAATGAAGGGCTCGAAGCACGAACCAAAGGTTGCTTTAGAGCAAGGAGCAAAAGCGCTCAAATACGGTGGATTTAGCTTTGTTGGCTGGGGAGAAGGCTGACCTCTGATTAACCCAGGAGCGCTAGTTAACTAGAATCCGGGTAAGCCAAGTTATCTTGTAATTACATGGTTTCTTGTACGCTTTCAGCACTTTGAAAATTAATTGAAGCTAAAATGCCCAGTCCCATAAATCCTTTAAACCAGGGTGTGCACGCTTACCTAGGAATTGCTTCCCTTTGTGTAGTCACCTTGGCGTGTTTGGCTTTGATTTTTATTTTACAAACTTAAGAGTTATAAAGCTATTTTATGCTTACTTTTGCGTGCACATACATACACAAAGACTCAGATGTGTGGTACGGGGAATTTGGCAGTCGAAAATCCATCCTCGGCGGGAGGAATTCGAACACGCCTGCTGCTTCCTGCACCGGAGCCCAGCGCAGAGCTTCCAGCAGCCCCAGCAGAAGTTAAAGTATGTTTTTTTCCCTTTAGGCTCAAATTTAAGTGAAACAATAGACTTTGCAATTACACGCTTTCCTCTGGTTTCATGCACTGGCAACCTGAAGTCTTGAAGGCTCCTCTTAAGCAGCGAGGGTGCAGAGGAATGCTGATTTACGCCCATCTGCTGCAGAAGCCCCCAGGTGTCTTGCGTGGCCTCACCTCGGCAGCAGAACAACTGAAGGAGCCCGATCTCCTCTTCACCTCTCCTCTGGGATCCCCGGGACTGAATTTGCCCGGAGAAATATCAGGAATTTGTGCGGAATATTTGGAGCTGAGCACGGCTGAGCGCTCGAGCAGGCTAGGATGGTGGCAATGGCACACAGAGAGGCACCCACCATGCGTCCTGCAGCCCAGGTTAGGTATGGCACAAGAAAGGAAGCAAAGCGTTTATAAATACAGAACCTTCTGGGTTTCTCATGATTGCTCTGGTCTTCCTTCATCACATTTCATGAATGGCAATAAATAAGGAGAAGCTGGTGTGCTGATAAGAAACCCCAAACCAACCGCGAGTTACCAGTCTTTTTTTGCAGTTTTCATTTTCTTCTCTCCATTTCTCAACTAGAACACGTAAATATTGGAAATGGAAATTTCGTGTAGGGTTTAGCTGCTGGAAAAACACAAAAACAGCCGAAGTTTCACGCGCTTCTTGGGTCGGTCACTGCTCCTCAATCATCCGCTCTGATCGCCCAGCTTGGAAACAAAAACCTTCCCAATTGGGTTGGAAGTGGCGTGGTGTTTTTTTTTTTTTGTTGTTTTGAGCTCATCTTTTTTTTTTTCCAGTCTGCTCAACATCTGGGGCTTAAGTCATGTAGGCGTTCTGCTTCCAGCAGGCAGCCGTACGTCACGGCAAGCACGCCGACCCCTCCGCTGGGCATCGTGGCGAGCGGGGATCTACCCGGGCGTGGGGTCTGCATGGATCATGAGAAACCCTTCGTGCCAAAGGGCTCTGCGGCGAGGAGGAGCACAGCCTCCTGTTCTCCAGGCCTCGAGATCTTTCACCTTTTATTTATAACACGGCCACTAGGAGTATATTGCGAAGACGAAGCAAGAGCACTCTCTCTTTTTAAGTCTTCCCGCTGCCGTAATTGGCAGATGCTTTGCCCTGATAAATCAGCAGAAACGAGCGTGGTTCTAGCTCTTCGTACGTTAGGGAGAAAATGCAAAATCTGTGTTTAATCAACTTTTTGTTTCCAAAATGGCAGCTGCTTTGTATTTAATGGAAAATCAGACTCTTCCCAATGGAAAGAATGTTATTCCCAAAGCGAATACAAAAGAAAATAAAAGCCACAAAAGAGGAGGATGAAATATGTCATTTATTTTTTCTCGTTCGTTCCAGTTTTGCTCTCTGATAATTGTCGGGCCACGGCTCTGGTTTGTGTCAAGTAACTCAGAGTCTCACCCCGTGGACATGGGGACCAGGAGAGCCTCGCCGAGCGCTCGGAGGGCTGCGTGGCGCAAAGAGGACCGAGAAAAATTACGGCTACTTCTCGCGTGCATATAAAGAGACTCATTAAACACAGGTTATTTATGGGTTTAAATTTGTTTATTTATGGGTTTAATTCCGCTGCGGAGGTGCCTCCGTCGTTAGGGCTTCATATTTTTCCTTGGCACCTCTTGGTGCGGGATCTCAGTGTCCTTTTGTGGAGGTGAAGGAGCCCTCCTTTGGGGAGCCTGTCCCCGTGGCTGCAGGGAGTTCATCTCATCTACAGCCCCGTTCCTTCTCGGTCTGCTGCTCGAGCCTGCTTGCAGCAGTGTTAAGGCTGAAACACATTAAAACATTAAAAAAAAATTAGTTTTTGGGGAGGTTGCCAAGCTGACACTGTGGCAAGCCGAAAGTCCCGGTTTTGTACGATGCAGTTTAGGGCTCCCTCCCGTCATGACATGGAGATAACTTCTGGGGGAAGGAGCAGTGATTTGAGCTGTCGTGACGTGCTCTGTCTGTAAGTTTTGGGTTTTGCTGGAGTTTTTCTAGCTGCTTCCATGCCGAGCTCTCCATCTCCCCGCCTCGTGGTGCCGTTTCTCATCGCAGCAAGGCCAGGTGGGCGTTTGCAGCGCAGCACGTAGCATGACGGAGCGTTCAGAGAGCAGATAGAGGAGGTAAATGTGACTTCCTAATCTGTAATTGTTTAAAAAAGAGGGTCACGGAAAGCAGGAGGCAGGTTTGGAGCGGGAGCTTGTTGCCACAGGGCGCTGCCAAGCCACCAGCCCACTGGGAGAACTGGGAGCAGATCCGTACGCAAATACTGAGAGCATCTACAGGTAAACCAAGTAGGCTGATGAGTTCAAAGCACGTAATTACTGGCTTTTCTCGAAGCTCGATGCCATCATGTGTCAGTTTTCCCACCCGTGTGCAGCTGAAGGTCCCTGCACAGCTCTCTGAACCATCTCCAGACAGAGCTGGGTGCTCCGACAGCGCCGCTCATTTCTGGTGCGCCAGGCTCTGTGCACAACAATTCCCATCCTAGACTTTTAAAAAGATGTTAATTAAAAATATCTTGCCGTGCATTTTTAAGAAAAAGCCCCGGGTCTCAGAATCCCTTATTTCCGTGTGTTTTCTGCATACGCACACCTAGCAGCTCCCTGGCTGAGGCTGTGCTGCCGAGCTGCCCGGGGAAGGGCCTCTGCCTGCTCCCTGCCTCCGCAGCGCTTCAAAGCCTCTGCCCTGCGGTCACCGCCACAGCTGCGGCCCGAGGTACTTCCCTTCCCCGCCCGCTGCCCTTCCTCCTATTTATTTATTTTCCTATTTAAAAAAAAAAAAAATAAAGTGGACGGCGCTCGTTGGCTCTGACAGCACAGCTAAAGCGCGCGGGGGGGGGGAAAGAGCTGATGTCTCCGTGCGTGCCCGTGCCTTTATCCCGGATTGGTTAAAGAAGAGGAAAAAAGAGAAAAAACAATATATATGAGCCCGATGTGCTGCTCTGTGTGGGAGCCTCGGGTCTCCCCCAACCCCATTCCAAACAGCCCCAAGCTGTTGGCTTGGGCATCTTCCCCAAACCAAGCTCCTGGGACTTTTTTTCATTGGCACCTGAAGGGTTTTGCGTCGAACCGCGGTGCTCAGTGTAACCGGCTGCCCGGTTTGCTTTGCTCCTGGTGAAGATAATCGCTGGATTTGCTTTTTTTCCCCCACAGCCCAGCACGGTGGCCGGCCAGGTCGGTGGTAGCCACGGCTTTTGGCTCCTCGGGTGCTTGCAGGGGGAGCAGATCTTTGCCTGAGGCCAATTTTACTTGAAGCTCTGCTCCTTGGCACCGCTTTAAGGGTCTTGTGGGTTCACTCAGCTGAATCTGAGACTTTCTGGCGAAAAGGTGTCTCGTGTTTCTGGTGAAAAGGTGTCTCTGTTAGGTGATAGGGACGAGTGAAGTGATGGGGAGACAAAAAATCCCGGTTTCCATCAGAAGAGGCTTTGGCAGTGTCTTGGTGGTGACGTTCAGCTTCAACCTCCTGACCTGCTGATGGCAACGAAGCTTCTCCCACAAGCCACTAAATCTTTCCGGGTTTAAACTCCTGAATGGACCTGGGGGCTCTGTATGGGACCTTGTTGGCACTAGGGGCCCGGTTGTGCTTTGAGACCCAAAATACCCCCTTCACAGAAGCACGTGGGCAGCCTTCTTTCTTCTTTTCTTCTCCTTTTGCAAGTTTGGCCACCAGAAAACCTCTGCTTTTATCTCCCCAAGTAGCATGAAGGACCTGATGGAGGACCAAGGCGCATCCCCTTCCCCGGCAGGCGTTGCTCCGTGCTCAGAGCCCCAAGCTCTGCTCACCTCCTCCTGCTCCTGGTGCTTGGGGTTCCTTGGTTGTTTTTTTTCTGTTTTCCTTGTTTTTTTTTGGTTTTCCTTGGCCAGTTCCAAACCCGGAGAGGCTGCATCTTGGTGCCAGTCGCCTTCAGCCAAGCCCACGGTCGACACAGAAGCCTCAACGCGTTGCTCCTGGGGTGACTTTATGGGACAGGAGATTAAATACAGGGCTCGGCGGTGCCTGCAGTCAGCCAGCAGCCCCTGACCCCCTCACATCCATCCCCTCGTGCCCCACACGGCCACACTAACTTTGATTCTTCGGGGTTACACTAAGTGTGAGCTCTGCTCTGGGCCATATTCCTTCAGCCCTTGGCTCTCCCCTCGGCACCATCAGATGCATCCCTCGCTCCTGGCCCTCTTCATCCTGGGCACAGTCATTTTTATTTGCAAGGCGTTGGGTGCAGACCCGCGACAACAACAACAAAAAAAAGACGATAAATATTGGGTCAGAATTGAGGATGGATTTCTGTGGGGTTAACAGCAGCTTTTCCATTTGCTTGTTAAGTAAACTTCTTGGAACTGCAAAAGTACTCAACGTACGTTTGTTTTGACATTTTGTGAAGTGTTAAATGTATCTGGATGTGGGTCTGGGATTTCTTTTTGCCATCTCCAGTGAGTGCCGAACGATTTTGCCTTTAAAAAACAACGAGAAGAACAACTCCGGGTGCTGTTAAGAAGAACCTGGTAGATCGGGATGCCAATGAAGCTCTCCTCTCCGTGTCAGCAGGGCTGATTTACGGATTTTGCCACAGTTTGGTGAGGTTTGGAGCTCCGGTGCTGCCGATAGAAGGGGCAGTCCAGAGGTGTCAGGGGGGCGCTGGGGCACGAGGAAATCGCTTCTGCCTCTGGGGATCTTGCAGCATCTGAGATCTTCATCCATGCCTGTGCAGAAGGTGTCTGCTGGCCTTATTCTCAAGGGGTGACAGGCTCCAGGTTTGTTCTGGTCTGAGCTTTGTCCTGTACCAGCTCCTCCCTCCGTCAGGTACCCAACAGATCTCCAAGCACGGTCACTCATCGGGATAACTCGATTTATCCAACCGCGATTTCTGTGCCCCCAGCTCCTGGTGGTGAGGAGCTGCCTGGTGGCAACTGTTCAGGTCGAACCAATAAAAAGTTAAAAGCAGGGAGAACACAAGAACAAGGACAAGATAGTCAGTAAATAATCCAGAAAAGGGACTTCGCCTTTCTGCCGTCGTTTCTTAGAGGTTTGACGTTGCTGAATGCTTCCTCATCTATAACAGCATCGCTTGCCGCCTCTGTGAAATATTCTGCCAGTGTTGCATTAAGACTTGGAAAAGACAAGAAATTCAGTGTTAAAATTACTGGGATGAGCTGTGTTTATAACCAAGCAGACGCTTAGTATCAAGGGTTTCATTTTTCCCCCCGTTTTCTGTTGTCTGAAGCGTGCGGACTTGCAAGTCTCGGTGTAGTTACCCAAAGCAGTCTTGACGCTTGGTGCAGATTAAAAAGAAATTCTGCTGTTAATAATAATAATAATAAAAAAAGGAAACTCTGAGACCCTTTGAAACCTGTCAGGCTTTGTTTTTCATGGAAACCTTGCATTAATTCGTTGGCGGGTTGGTGGGAGCGCTCTCGGTGCTACGAGCGGACCTTTGTGCGCATTTTGACGGCCGCGTTGCACAAAACTTTGGACGAGGGAAAAACGAGAGGCACCGGCAGGTCCTCGCTTGGCAGAAGCAGAGGTGCTGAGGGCACTGCTCTGGGGCCCCCCGGGTCTCCTGGGGGCCGGGGGCTGATGCCAGCTTGCTCGGCAGCGGTAGGTGCGTGCCGGGGAGCCCCTGCGCCCCGCAGCGAGGTAGGTAGCGGCAGCCCGGTCCTGATTGCACGCTAAGATTAATGGGTATTTATTTTAACAACCATTCCGTTTCAGTAGCTTTTAATGAGTCCTTTGATAGCGAGTTCCTTAATTAACAAGGCAGCCTTTCAGCTCTGCCCTTCCCTAATTGTTAACATATTTGCTGTTTTCAAACAAGCGCGCTACCGTCAGCGGTGCCGGCTCCGCGCTGACCTTCCCCACCGTGGCTGCTCTGCCCCCTGGGAACCCCAAGGGTTTCGGCTGCTGCCCGAGGATGAAATGCAGCTGAAATGAGATGATTTCATGGCTGATTTCCTGCAGCGTGATTGACTCCGCAGGGCTCGGTGGGGTCCGAGGAGAGTTGCCTATGCCAATGCGCTCCAGTAGGCGCCGCCTGGCTTACCTCTGCGGGAGGGCATCAAAGAGGTTTGGCTCCGTTCTTTGGCACGGCCACAAGTGGCCTCTTTGGATCTGACACCCCTGTGCCTGGAGAAACCCCCTGGGGGAGGACAGCGTCACCTTCAGAGGTGTTGTGAAAACCCCAGCTGCAAATTGCACCAAAGGCAATGGGCAGAGGGATTCCTAGGAGGAATAACAGAGAGATTCTCGTCGAGAAACAAACCCAAAGTTATTCCTTGCGTGCTCAGGAGGAGAATTGCTTCGTTTTGCTGGCCACTGGACCGTGTTTAAGACGGTGTCTTGGCCGCTGAGCTCTGCAGACTTTCACCCCAAACCCAGGCCTTCCCCGTGCAAACCCAGCTCAACTTTGGTGAGGTTTGCAAAGGTCTCGAGTGAACTGCTGATGCTGTGGAAGTTTTCCTGAATTCACTTCGTGTGATTCGGAGCTCTTTGGTTTTCTGCTGAGTTTGTAAATGACCTTCAAGGTGTGATTTTTTTCCCCTTCCCTGCTCTGGGCAGCCTGTGCCAGGGCTCTGGCACCCACCCGGCCCAGCAGTGCTGCCTGAAGACGTGCTTCAGGTTCTGGTTGCATCCTTCCTCTGGCTTTCTCTCCAAATCTCATCTTGCATTTCAGATAAAGCCTTCCTGAGCGTGGGGCACCAGTGCACCGAGGAAGCTGAAGCATTTCTGAACTGCCTGCGGGCTGAGCTCATTTTGCAGCGTGCTGTGGAGCAGGATCAGGACGCAGCCCTGCGACTTCTTAGGATGCCAGCATGGGAAGAGCCTTTGGGAGTGCCAGCGGTTGCACCACAGGCTTGCAAAAGCCGTGGTGGAAATTAGCAGGGCTCTGAGCCCTCCCTGCTGCGTGCGGTGGCTCCTCCAACCCGCAGCAGGAGCGCGGGGTTTTCGAGGAGCGACCTCTGGAGCTGACAGCCCCCTGCTGCGTCCTGCTCGCCGAAATCTCCACGCCGAGGCACATGTCCCGGCACCGCCGATGCGGGTGGGGCCGTTAATGATTTCGGAGGCTTGGTGGAAAACACGTCAATCAGGGGCTCGGCTCGCCGCCGTCGGGGAGCGCAGCGCGGCGGCGTCCCGCGGTGAAGCCGGGCTTGGCCTCGCGGCGCCGGCGGCGCTGCCGTCCTGCTCGCAGCCCTGGCGCCGTGGGAAAGCTGCAAAGTGAACCAGAAAAAAAAAAAAAAAAGAAAAGAAAAAGGAGACTACGAAGTAAATCTGTATGGTAAATACGTGCCAAAGAATCTGGGGAGGAAGAACCGCAGGCACCAGGGCTGCCCAGGTGGGAAGTGGCTCTGCAGAAAGGGACATGGTGGACACCGAGGTGAACGTGAAGCAGCAACGTGCTCTTGGGCCAAGAAGGCTGGTGGTGTGCTGGGCTGTGTCACACAAAGCATCGCCAGCAAGAGGAGGGAGGTGATGCTGCTTCTGTGCTCAAAACTGGTGGAGCTACACCTGCAGTGCTGGGCCCCCAGTGCCAGAGAGCCCTGGGCACACTGGGGCGAGTCCAGCATCACCCCCTGAGCTGCTGCAGGGCCTGGGGCACCTCTGCTGCGAGGAGAGGCGGAGAGAGCTGGGGCTGCTCGGCTTGGGGACGAGGAGGGTTTGGGATCCTGTCCGAGGAGGGTTTGGGATCCCCTCCGTGCCCGCCAAGCCCCGCAGGGAGGTGCGGAGAGGCCGGAGCCAGGCTCTGCTCAGCGGTGCCCAGGGCCAGGCCCAGAGTGTTTCTGGGGAAATGTTCCAAAACTGATGGTTGTCTGCAGCTGCTGGTCTTACAAGGAGCTGCTGTAGCTGGCATCTGTGTCATCGGGCATCTCTGTATTTATAAATGAAAAAAATAAGAATGCTGGGAAGGTTTTAAACCTCTGTGCACAGGGAGGGAGACGCTGATCAGGGGAGGCGGTCGTCCCCCGTGGAGCTTCTTGCACCTTCCTGTCTCTAGCCAGACGTTCAGCACGATGACTTCAACCCCTGTGGCACCTTCAGACCTTCTAGGAGTAAATAAAAGGAAAGCTGGATTAGTGCTTACAAGGCAAAAAAACTGTCTTTCATATACTTTTATCTTTCATCCCCTAATTTTGAGCGTAAGCTGTCAACCATCTGTATGTTCCTAAAGCTGAGATTAAAGGCCAACTCTTTTTTAAAAACAGAGCGGGTTTTAGGTGCTTAAACCCGAAGAATAATGGAAATAAAAGGGGGGATTCTCGGCTGTCAGGAGAAGATTCGGCTTCAGCGTTTTCAAAGGCGCAGTGCACGTTTGCACCTGAAGAAGGTTTTGGGCCCGGCCAAATCCCACGTGAAAAGGAAGGAGCAGGGGGCGGCCGTGCCAGCAGCTGCTCCCGTTGGATTCCCTTCGCCCTCCCTGCAACGAGGCGCCGTGGAAAAAAACTGGCAAAGAATTTCATAAAACACCGCTGCAGGAACCTGCAAGCCGCTTTCGCCGGGAAGGCTCGGCCGAGTTTGTTGTGCTGTCAAGCCGTGATGATTAAATTACTTTTCCCTCCCGTCCTCCTTGCGTTTGGCTTATTAACTTGACGTTTCATCTCAATTATTTGCTCTTCTTCACGCCCTCCCAGTGTCGCTTGTCACTCACTCTTTATTCGGGCAAGCCCGGCTAGCCGGAGGAATGCGTGCACCGGAGCAGGCGTGTTTGCAGGCGTAGGTAACCCTTTAGGCACCTCCGTGGTGCTGATCCCACCCTTGCTGGGTGTACGAGAAGGGTTTTCCCCTAAGATTTTTCTCAGCGAGGCAGCAAACCTTCCCAGGGGTCTTCCTTTTGACTTCACCCGTGGGGGTTTGTGCTCCGAGGGTTGCAGCCTGTGCCCAAAGCCACGCTGATGGGCGAGCACGCGGCGCTTGGCTTTTTGGATGCTTTTCCAAGCAGGAACTGAGAAGGAGAAATCCCCTTCAGACCTGAGTTGTGCAGCTCAAGAAGTCTCAAGCTGGCTGGGGAACAGCTATGGAAGAGCACGTCGAGAGGAAGGCGTTTACAGGAGCCAACCCCACGTCCTCACCGGGGGGTTTCACGCTGGCAGAGCTCTCCTGAAGTGCTGCTGGGCTCCGCTTCCAGACTTTTGAGGATGTTGTGCCTGGGTACCCCCAAAGCATCAAAGCATGGCCGTGATGCTGCCTCCAAAGCTCAGCCCTGGGCCCTGCAACTTTTTAGAGTGGCTCCTCACCCTGTAGGTGACTCCTGAAGCTGGGACAGAATTGGGAAGCGAGTCCTGGTGCACAAGGAGGGACGAGAGGGCTTAGCGTGCCCTGCGCCCCATGCCCAGCATGTGTTCAGGTCGCAGAGTTCATCAGCTTTGCTTTCTCATCCTCTCCTTCCCATCTGGACCAGGGCTGAGCTGCTCAATAAAGCATCACAACTCCCTGAGCACAACAAAACCTGCAGTGTCTGTTGGGAGTAATGAAGACAAATCGCAGCCGGCTACCAGCGTGCTCCCCACCGCGCCTGGGGATGAGGAATGGGCACGAGCAGCGTTTTAAATAACCAAATATGTCAGAACAACACAAGTAAATGACGGAGAGCAACGACCTGTGGCTCTGCTAAACTTTACGGTTGCCATGTTTCATCTTAATTTTAGTGCAGGTGTTTGGTTTGGGGTGAGTAATGAACGCTCCTGGAGCCTGGGAGCGGCAGTAAACAATGGAGATGAAGTACCCTGCCCTCCAACGCAGGGCTACGCTTTTTTTTTTCATAATAAAAAATGATTTTTTCCTACTGCTGAAGATGGATGTTGCCTGTAGATCCGAAACAACTTTGTGAAGCTGGTAAGAGCGCTTCCGAGTTCGTGGATCAAAACTGTGCTCACCTGTCCGAGCTGCCGCAATGAAACCTGCGCTGGTCCTCAGCTGGAGCACCGCGTGAAACCCCCTCGTTAATCCCAGCTGAAATTTATAAGATGCTCGTAAAAACCTGTGGGATCTCCTCGGCCACTCCTGGTTTCCACGAAGGCGTGTGAGATTCTTTTGTGTGTATTTGGAGGCGTGATGTCCGGCTGAAGTGTGGCTCTTTTCCTGGCAGCTCCGCTTCCCAAAATTGTTGTCGGACGCTTACAGACCTGAGGGCAGGATGGTCTGGGCAGCGTTGGCCGAAGGGCTCGTGTGAGTCTGCTCCCAGCCAAAATATTTGTGCTTTTTGTGTATTTAACGTACGTTGCACACCCACACTGCATACAGAAGCAGGTTACAATATTTTATCTGCCACAACTTTTGTACTCGAGCAACGAGGGATGTCGTCGGAGTAATTGTAAATGAGGGGAGAGATGCAGGTAGTTTGGACAAAACTCTGCCACGTGTTTTGGAAGCTTATCACTTCGATTTGGTGGTGATTTGGGAAACCTGCGGTGCTCACAGAAAGGACCTTTCCACCTCTGTCTCCATGGGGCATCTCAAGACATTCAGGGGTCCGCTGGGCCTTACGGAGGACCTCTGTGACCATGCCCATCGCTCTCCTCTCTTCTGCTGCTGATGCTTCAGCCAGGTCGGTGCACGGGGACGTGAGCTCAGCAACCTGCCTGTGGCCTTTCTAAAGAGCTGGTGGTTTCTGAGCACCCTCCTGTCTTTCGAGTCTTCCCACCATCATCTTTCCTTCACATCCTTCTTCGGACATCGTAACTCCCCTGGGACATCCCAGGCTTCACGTGTGCAGGTTCAGTTCTGTCCTCTACTCTCGAAGCCCGTGCCACTTTATTCATGCATCGTGGCCAGCTTTGCTTTCCAGTAAAACCCTTTTTGTAAAAAAAATAAGGTTTTCTGCATGCCAAATGATGCCTTCAGGGCCAACGGCATCAGGTTTGGCCAAGCTGATGGATTGAAGCGGGTCTGTGCAGAGCTGTTCATGGGAGCCGGCGTGCACCAAAATCTGCACAGCGAGCAGCTCTGCTGGGCGACGAGGATGAGGAAGATGAGGAAGATGATGAGGAAGAGGCATTTTTGCTTGCCCAGAACCTGCTGTTCAAATAAAGGTTGCTTGGCCTTTCAGGTCCCATTAGCTGTACACTGAATCACCTGCAGAAGGTGATTTCTCTCCCCGGACACGGTGCCTTCCCTCGGCGTGCTGATTTTGCAGCTTGTCGTGTTCCTGTCTGAAGCCTTACTGCTCGAAATTAAATCCTAATTAAATAGCATCCTAATTAAATAGCTGCTGGGGATTGCTCTTCTCCTGCTCTGTGATTGTTTTGTGATGGGGAAGTGGGAGGCTCAGCCAGGGTAACTCCTCTTGCCACGGACTGCTCTTGTGATTCACAGCTTGAGATCGCCTCTGTTCCTCAAAAGTGAAACGTCACGGCTGTAGGCCACAGGAAACGTTTTTAAAAATAAATATTTACTGACAATACTCTCAGTTTTCGTAGTAGCTGAAGCTAATGACTGCTTGTGCTTTCCTAGTAAATGTAAGGTTTCAAGGAACTTAAATAGTTGATACAAAAAAGGCGTCAAACATTTGCAAAAGATTAAGTTATTTGGTAAAAATAAGAGGAACAAAATCCTGAGAGCAACAAAACCAGTGTTAAATTATTACAATCGGTATTAATTCTGACATGTTTCTTCACCTGTAGCCTTCCAGCAGGAAATAGGCGCCTTCCTTTTGTCTGTACAGATGCTGGAAATGCAGGTAAAGCAGTTCGCACTAACGAGGAAGACGATAAAACACGAACCAGAGGAATTAGCTCTCCGGCAAGAGAGAAACCTCAAAAGCAGACGAGGGGGGCAGGTCCCCGGTGGTGCAGGACCCGCTCAGCACCAGCCTGCTTCGTGCTCTGAAGCTCTCTTAGGAGCAGTCCTTACAGGCAGCAGATAACGCCGGCGGTCAGAGCTCGTGTCCCTCACCGTGCAAAGCCTGGTGAAGGAGCAGAGGCCACCCTGCTCCCACGTGCTCGAGGCTATAAAACAACCCTTTTTTTTTTTTTTGAGGCCCCTAAAGTGCCCCTGCTGTTGTGGAACACGCGTAGGTGCTGGGTTAGCTGCAGGCTGGAGCTTTGAGTTGTCATTGCCCCCACAATTTTATCAACGAGGTAACTTCAGGCAGACGATGCAAGAAGTCAGATAAAATCGGGCACGTTGCCTTGTCCATGGTAGGATGCTGTAATGAGAGCTGCCTAGAGCTCTAAACACCCCGAGGCTTTCCTGGATTTGAGCTGCTCCTGGGCACTCCCCATCTTCCAAGGTCTGCCCCTGCTACTAGAGGTTGGACTTGATGATCTTGAGGTCTCTTCCAACCTAGAAATTCTGTGATTTTGTGATTCTGCTAGCAGCGTGGTCCCAAAAGGGGATTGATTCCCTTCAAAGACGATGGCTGCAAGAGCAAGACCTGAAAGCTGATGGGATGTGTTAAAAAAGGGCGGACTGGAGAGTCCCGGTCCAGGTCCAAGGAGCTTCTTTTCCCTGTCGTGCTCAGTGGCCTTAACACTCCTGCCTTTTGTCTTGCAGGGGAAGGTGGCGCAGACCGCCTGCATGTCGGCGTGCAAGCACTTGTCCACCTCGCTGATGCAGCTGCTGCTGGAAGCCGAAGTGCGGCAGCTGACGCTGGGCGCCTTGCAGCAGTTCAACCTGGACGTGGAGGAATGCGAACGTAAGATTCAGGCCCATTTCCCATTTCCCATTTCCCATTTTTTTTGCTTTACCCACTCGTACGTCAGGACCCGAGCCAGGGCAGTGCTGTCAGAGCCCGCTGGTGCTGTCCAGGAGGACATCTGGCAGTACCTTCAGGACACAAGCAGCCTGGCAAATTCTCAGAGATCAAAGCTTTGCTGCTCCTTTTTCTCCTAAATGCTGCATTGACGCTTTCCAGATCATCCCTGCTTTTGGGGTATTTTTGAGTATTTTAAAAATACGAGCAGTTAGAGTGGGTAAACCATGGGGAGGGCTAACAGAAATCAGTCCACTTACAATGGCTGTTTCAGAAAACAATAACTGGCTTGTGTTCTTAAGGAGCTCTGGTCCTCTCCCGACCTCAGCTGTTTGTCTTCCCTATCTGCTGCAGGGAGTTTTTCCCCAAAAAAAGCCTGCCCTTTTTGCAAAGTCACTGTTACGGGAAAGAGACGCCGTGTAAGCAAACTGGCTGAATCTATTTGGAGGTGTGCATGCGAGCATCGCAGGTGCCAACAACGTGGCTTGAGCTCAACCCTGCTCATTTCGGGTCACCTAGCTAACACCTGAGCGAGCTCTGAAATCCTGAGATTTCTCTCAGGTTGCTCATTCCCCTGCTGGCTGTAGGTGTTAACAAAATGCAGAACACAACTGACAGAATGCCTCACTTCTTCCTATTTTTACAATTTAATCCAAAGCAGGGCTAGCGCAGCTCTGGACAGGAACCTCCCTCCCTGATGGGTCTGTTTTTAAATACATATTGAAGCTCAGAAAGGGGGCCAGTCCGTACCAGAAGTGATTTTTTTTTCTAAGAGCAGCAGCACTGTGCAGTCCTTCGGTCCTGGTGTGCAGCTCTGCGATGTCCCCCTGCACCTCCGGGTGTGGGAGGCTCTTGCAGGATGTTTGTGGAAGGCAGACGTACAAATAGGGTTAAAAAAGATGATGTTTGGACAAATGAGTAACCACAGAGAGATGAGGGAATGGCAGTGGTGTCCCCATGATGACTGGGAGCTGGGCAGGTGCTGGATGCACTTGATCCTGTGCTGTGTGTAGGGCCGGGTCCTTTATTTTTGAGACAGCAGCCATCACTTTGAGCTGTTTTTTGCCTCTTTGCCAGGTTTTAGCCACATGGCATTTAAAATCTGGTGTATTGTGTTCCACGGCTGCTTGCAAAAATATCACGGGGCCAGAGGCCATGGAGAATGCTGAGCTGGGTCGGATGCAAGCGATATTTTAATTTTAGAGCAGAGGACGATTTTTTAGGGAAGTTTTTTCCAAATACCCACCTTTTTGGCTTTGTTTTGGTATGGAGATTGGGGTTTTCCCTGCTCAGATCGGGCCATCTCCTTTTGCTAATTCATCGCAACCTTTGCTGGGGATCCTTGGAGAAGGATCGGTGTTTAATGAATCAGATCCAAAGTTTGCAGCTACATCACTCGTCTCGATGCGAGCAGGACCTTATTTTTCTTGCACGAGTGCCTTCAACCCGAAGTTCTGGCTGCCTAATTTGTGTCCCATCAGCGTGTCGGGGCTGCACCGGCAGCAGCTGCGTTCTCAATCTGTGTCCGCACAGGGACGGTCTGCGGTGCCGAGAATAATAGGAAGCATTTGTCATCAGTAATAGCTTCCTTCTTTTTCTTTTGGCTGCAAACAGACTTGTGACCCTGCAGTTTTCCGCCCCACCGGTAACTTGGGTCACTAAGCAGCACCTCTTCCCTGAGAGCCCCCGGCGCTGGGTAAAACGGATGCCATTTAATATCGGCTTTAAGAGCCTGATTCCTTAAATTCCACGCGAGCTGGAGCAATTGTTCGGCGAGGAGCACTCAGACACTGAAGAGCAGGTGCCGCCAACCTGAGCAGCCGGGACGCGACCCGCTCCACCCGAGGTGCGTCGCAGGCGGGGACTGGAGACAGATGCCACGGCTGTAACCTTCCTATCCATCACTGTCACCCCGCTGCTGGCCGCAGAACGGGAAGCCCAGACAAAGTCTTTTCTTCCTTTTCGGGGGCAGGAATGCACCCGGGTGGCTTTGCTGACACCAGGAATGATTTTTGACTTCTGGTTTTGAGAAGCAGCGCATCGAGATTTGGCTTTCCAGAAAAAAAATAAAACGATCCACGGAGCAGACTGTTCTATTCAGAAAATGTGTTTCCATTTTCAAGGGTCTTTATTCATTTGTTTTCCAATTTGCGGGTGCCAATCCCGTTGCCCTTATGACATTAGTTGTGTATGTGGCTTTTTATGCCTCTGCCTCCAGCCCCCTTCGTCTCCCCAGACGCCCCGGCCTTACCTAGTTTAGCAGCTTTATCACGTACTTATCTTATTTAACTAGGGTTTTATAGCTGTTCTTATCATATTTAAATAGCATTTTATAGCCGTTCCGAGCACGTCCAGCGAGTTCTCTGGTATGGAAACTGGGCTTCGGTATTTCAGTCCCGGAGTTTATTAGGCTTTTCTCTAAGTTGATTGTGAACACCAAGAGTGTAAGCAAGTTAAGAGAGTGCTGAGAGAAGTTAATGAAAATTTAGTTGTGGATTAGGCATGGTTTGAAGGCGATGCAGATAATTTATTCTATATTGGAGCAGATATAATACACATTAGAAGAAAACGTGTTTCTGTACACGACAGATAGTAATTGCAGAGGTGAAAATGGTGATGGTTTAAGCTTAAGCCAAGACACTGGTAAATTAATTCTCGAGACTCATGGGTTCATAAAATAGTTTCTGATTTTTGGATTTGCTGTCCCATCAGCGTAACGAAGGAGAATGGCTGCAAAAGCGAGCCTCAGGCTATGGTTTGGCTCCAGACACAGGCAAGCCCGGGTGGTGCTGAGGAGGAGCACAAGCTCGTGCGGGGACCCCTTGCCCACACAATAAATCCGTCCTCTGGAGCAATGTACTCAGCAGTTTTTGGATAGCATTTTGCACATTCAAAGCACTGCACGCACAGTTTATTCATTTTATAACCTTCAGAAAGACAGTTTTTGGAGAAGTGGGGAGAAGTAGTAAATTAAATAAACGCGAGGAGCCAAATCCCACATTTCTCGGTCGTGTGAGTAGTCCCATATACGTCAGCAGCATTTCAGTGTGAAAGAGGCAAGGAAAAACGAAGCTGCAAGGTTGTAAAAATCCGATTAGGCTGGCTATGATGAGAGAAACGTGTGAAAAATGAGAACCGTTTTCCTGTGGCATTATTCCCCCGGGGAAGCTGTGGAAACCCCGTTGCAGGAGGTTCCTGTTGGACAAAGCACTCGAGGAGCTGCAGAGCAGCGCTCCTGCAGGTTGGGGTGCCGGTGTGCTTTTTTTTCCAGGAAAAAGCTTTTGCCCAAGATGTGCGTTCGAGGTTTGAAAGCCTTTTGGTGCAGCTTTACGAGTGATGTATGCGTATGGACGGCACGGCTCGAGTCCAGGAAAGTGCAAAAGTCATTTTAAATTGTTTTCTGCTGGCCAGGTATTACTTGGAGCTCTTGTTATTATTGCTTGGCTTTATATAGCTCCTTTTATGCAGTTAAGAAAGATTCTCTCACCTCTGATTTAAACATAGAGTGGAATAAGGCACAGAGGTTAAATGAGTTGTCCAGAAAGACACAGTAGGACACGTCTAATTATGTCTCAATTTAGGAGCGAGTTCTGGCTCCAGCCCAACGAGCCAACTTGAAAGGAGGGAGAAAAAAAAAGCAACTCTGGAGGAAAAAAAAAAACAAAACACAAAACTAACACCGATATTTCTGTAAACTTGTACATAGAAGAGGGGATGCTTTTTTTTTCAGAATAGAAATTTCCTTTTTAAAAGGGCTTTGCTGTCTTCCAGTATAACATCCATAACCCAAGATTTAACCGTGCTTTTTGTAATGGCTCCGTGCCTCTTCACCTCGGTTCCATACTCGGCTCTTTTGGGGACCTCCTGGTGCTGGTGTTTCTTTTTCCACATCTCCCAAAACTCAGAGGTAGTGGGAATCAAACGTAACGACCCAGATTTGGAGATTGCAACAGAAAGGGGGAAAAATAGCAAGGCGGCTGCTCTCGCTTGTACAAAAGTGTTTCACATCTATATAACTAATTCCAGCGGTGGTTGAGGCAGATTGTTTTTACAATACTTAGATCATAAAATAAGCAGTTCCATAATCTCCAAAGCCTTTTAACTGCTGCTTTATAAGAAATTAAAAGCGCCGTAAA
The DNA here is from genome assembly GCF_964211825.1 of Aythya ferina. Taxonomy (NCBI): domain Eukaryota; kingdom Metazoa; phylum Chordata; class Aves; order Anseriformes; family Anatidae; genus Aythya; species Aythya ferina. The sequence goes on along the minus strand of NC_140300.1, from coordinate 1,608,779 downwards.
ATTATATTTAAAATTTCATTAAACTCCAAATTTTTGTTCAGCCCACTCATGGGTGTAGTCAAGAAGAAGCCCAGATGTCTCAGCCAGTTTGAGGAATACTGAACCAAACTCGAGAGCACGCCAGAATGTGCCTATAAGGGTCCCAGCGCAGCTGTTTACCACCTCATTTTTGGCTGCGTTGTCTGGCTCCAAAAAGTTTCTCACGCGGAAATCCCGGTATTTGTTCAGGGCTCCGGCGTTTGCCCACGATGCTGTGGGCAGTCCTCTCGTGGCGAGCACTGCCAGGGTTACAAGAGCTGCCTGCTCCTCTTTAGGCCGAAAATATCGAAATATCGTGCATTGGCATGCCTGGGGCTAGAGGTGAGCTCGGCTTTTCTGAGGACAAATTCCCCAGTTTGGGGATTCTCGCTGGGATCTGCCCTGCCACAACGCACCAGCCAAAGCTTGAGCAAGTTTGTGTTTTGGGGGAGAAAAGGGGACGTTGCAGTGAACAGATGGAGAGGTTCGAGGCAATCCCACCAGCAGACAAATCTCCACGGCACTATTCTCTTCAGGTTAGTTTGCCACCTGTCCTGCAGAGCCTGAAGGCAATATCCTCTAAGCCAGGAGTTTCCAACCTTTGTTTCCAAAGGAACATCCTTGTTTTCTCCACCGATCCCTGGGAACTCACAGACCGGGCCTTTTCCAGGCCTTCCAGGTACTGGCGGTACCTGCGAGCTGCCCGGTTCCCTGGCAGGACGGGAGGAGCAAATCTCCTCCTTCCCCACCTCATCACCATTAATTAATTCCGGTAGTGCTCTCTTCATTGCCCTCAGATGACCTTTCTTAGAGGCTGCAAAGTACTCGTGGTGGCCTAGAAGGTGACCCCTGGTGAATTAATGTGCATGGGGGAGAAGCACAAAACTCCTCAGCTGAGATCTCTCCACTTAGCTGCTGATGGGAGGTGTTTGGACAAGGCTCCCTGCTTGAGCACGGTACTCAAGTGATGTTTGCTCGTCTGGTTTGAGCAAACCTTGGGAGTCTGCTTGCTGTCAGAGGGAAGTGGACTTCTCTGGGACTTCTGCTTTCCTACACCATCTCTCACCATCACCCGATTTCTGCCTTACGTTCTCCGTTCATCTGTCCTATAATCCATCACTTCGTCTCCTTCAGCATTTTTAAGGATGCTTACTGATACTTTCCCATAATTAAAGTCCTTTGCAACTCACTTTAGGAAGAGAGGATGCCTCTGTCCACACCTATTTAAAGGAGATGTTGAAGGTATGACCTGGATCCCTGCAAATCCCCACCCTTCACTTCTCTTTTGAGCAAATGTAATGGGCCTCTCAGCGGGGCTGCCTGTGCATTGGACTTTAAAAAAACTAGAATTGTTTAAAATTTATGGAAAGAAACTAACAATGAGTTCAAAACCCCATTTACTTAATGCAGCTGGATTTTATCTCCTTGCAGGCTGAACTAGATCAGATGTTTTCAGGTTTGTTCTGCTATAGCAAAGACAGATGACGTTTTTACCAGCTGTCCCCTCTACCACTTTCCCCTTAACATTCAGTAAAAATACTTCTTTGGTTTCAAGACCAAACTATATCAATTGCTTTAGTTGAGGCAGTTTTCACAGCTCACTGTTTAACCACACTGTCCCCAAGCTTTGCACCCCCTTTCCCTTCCCCACCCAGCACAGACACCCACCCTATTGGCACTTGTCAACCTTTGCAGCTCAAATAAGCTAAAGGTGAGCGGTACTCAGCCCACTTTTCCTAGTATTGGTACTTTAGTGAAGCTCAGAACTTCGCATCTGGTAAGAAACATCCACTGCACGCCTTGGGTCTTGGGTTTGGGAAGCTGTGTAGATCTGTAGCTTGATTCTGTAGACCTGTCCTATAGATTAGCAGATGCCAACGTTCATTGCGCACATTTCACACAATTTCATCTGAAAATATCCATCTTTGTTCTTGAAAACATCTGGTGACCCAGTAACGAGGAGTTTCTCTCTGGTGCTGAGGATGTTCCTCCCATCAGAGCTCCTGGACCAGCCCTCTCTAGGCACTGATGGAACTCCAGGCCCGTCGTTGTTCCACCAGAGGAGCAAATGCCAGTGATAGAGTCTTTTTATGTAAGTTGACGCTATTCAGTATATTTTGGATGACTTTTGGATGAGCTTTGCTAATGTGGCTATTAATGGGGAACAATACCAAAGCAGGGCTGTATGGGAATGGTGTGGGTGGAGGTATAGCTCATACAAGCTCAGCAGAAGTTGTGCAGAGAACAGTATGACTTCTGCCAGGATGACCTTCCTTCTGCTCCTCTTACCAATTTCCTACCTATCACTGCCTTCATTTTTGCCTTGTGAGCTTCTCCAGAGTCCATGGAAACATTTTTTTCAGCTTGAGTATCCTCAAGGTGCCATTTTGTGCCTCTGGGTGAGGAGCAAGATGTCCTGTTGTTTGCCTTGTTGATGGTCTTCCAAGAGTTTGTCTAAGGACAATGGCTTTAAGACCTAGGTTATTCATCAGGGAAGATGGATGTGGTTGTTTCACCTAATACAAAAACTTGTTCTTGAGAGATGCAACCACAAGTGGATATTTCGGATTCCCCTCATGAGGAGCTGCTATAACCTAGATCCTGAAGGTCTGCCATCATAAACTCTGGTGGTGTCATGTAATTTAAAGAAAATGTTGCCTCAAAATGATCTTCTGAGGAATAAATTAGCCAGGTGTGTGTATTTTAACCACACAATATGTGTAAGATCCTGTCCCTATGCGTATAGCCGTGAACAGTTTACAGAAAGAGATTCCTCCGATTCTGTGTAATTAATTTACAGTGGATGTCTCTTTTTCTTGTGTGCGTTTGAACTCTTTATTCTTTGTTCATTGTAAAGGGCTTAACGGTTCCTGTGCCTTGATTCTTTCATTGGTGAAATGTTTTGGAAGAGAGGTTAGAGTCCCTCTGTGACCTGCCCTGGGTGGCCCAAGCCTGTAGACCTTGCAAAGACATTACTTTTTTGGCCTGAACACAAGTCTCTCAAACCTTTAGCCTGGCTAAATGCTTTGTACAAACAGGCGCATACTGATCTGCTCTATTCTCTTGTAATTTTCTGCTCAAGGGGCTGTACTGTAGGTGGCTTGCAATGTTTGCCACTTGCCTCGGTAGTGGAGAAAGTACAATAAATGAATCCGACAGTACCGAGGCCAGCACTGTGCTTGGTTGTTCTGAGAAAATTATCCTGAAATCTGGTTGAAGAGATTAAAACCAAGAAGAACTGGCTGTGTCTTTCCTCTAAAGCTCTGTTCTCCTCTTTGTTTCTTTTTTTCTTTAAGACATTGTTCATTTCTCCTTCCAAAATAAGTTTGTGGCATTGGTATGTAAAATGTGACCTATGATTACAGAAGGTACGGCTGTTTTTGTAACAACCATGGGGTGAAGCATTGCATTCATTCCTCTTCTGGCTCCTTACAGTCAATTGCTGTAGCAGCTTTCTTGTAGCACATAAGCCGTATTCTTGATCTAATTTCTCCTGTAATACAAGGAATATGATCTCATATGTCATTTCACTTCTTGGGTATCAAGTGCGTTGTTAATACCGCAGAGACTCCAATCCATTCTTTTTATGGGAATTACTGTTCAAGCAAATGTTGGTCCATAAAGAGCGTGTTCAATGTGCTACCATTGTCGTAATGTGCAGTGTTAAAGGGCAATATTACTCCATAACTCCCCTGGTGTTGCTCCCCAAAGGTTGCTTAGCAGGAGACAGCAGAGGCTGAGCTGCCGACTAGCAGCCACGGCTCGGGATCAAATCCGTCTTGGATTGCCCGTGAGCAGATGACAATAGTGACAAATTCATGAGTCTTGTGAAAACATTCAAGACTCTTTCACAGGCCTTTTCTCATGAGCATTTGAAATTCATGCTTTCGGGAAGATCTTAAATTTCACAACTCCATGTGTGCTTCTAAATAGATTCCTAGCAGCTGTGAAACCCTTCCATCTAAAATAGAAAGTTCTTTTCAATGCAGGCCTTTCAGGGTTGCTCTTTTCCAGTGTTGCTTAAAATATAATTAGTAACATGATGTGACCCCGTCTTCAGAGTGTAGGACCTAACAGCTCAGGCAGCGCGTTGGTACATCAACATAGGGACATCAGTGGCTCGGAGCAGCCCGGGGCAGGTTCACCTCACAAGGAGCAGCTCAAAGGCCATTTCACACATCTACAAGTTTTTAGCTTCTCAGGTACGTGCTTTTTCAACGTGGGGGTGTTTTAGGCTTGATGTGGCTGTGGGGATAATTTTTCCAGATGAGACAGCGAATGTGTAAAGATGATTTATCTCTTGCAGATCAGATTCAGGAAGCTTGTGTTAGCCCTGCCTTGCGTGTGTGTGTGCTGGTTCAGGCAAGCTACACTCCAGTTCTGTAGCAAATGTATAGTAAGACAACTATGCAGTTACAATTAATTAAAACAGCTTTTGAGGGTTAATTGTGAATTCACTTTGGACTATTTGCAGCCTAAATATCGCAGTAGTGGTCAGTGAAACCGGCTGGGAGCTGAGCAGCTCCTGTCTATGTCTGGTCCCATCCCCTGCAAAAGTGACAAGAAGTCCATAGACACAACAGTGGATGGGTTCTCCTGGCTTTGATTCCTGCTTTTTCTTTTCAAAATCTAAATGTTAACATACTTTTTCCATTTTTTTTTGTTATTATCTGTTTCTAATGGAAGCACTGCATACAAATAATGACTAAAGCCATGTTTGTTAGCCAGCGTTTAGATTTTGCAACAAAACAACTTTGCTTTGACTTCGCAAAGAGAAGCAGTCTTCTGTTTTATTGTCCTGCAGCAGTTGTCACTTGAGTGATCGCTGCGAAGATGAGTGATCGTTTCAGTCGTGGAGCTCTTCTGGCATCTGCACACATTAAAAAGCAAAGCTGTGAATGTCTGAAAAGTGGCTGCTGTGCCCCTGCAGCTGTCTGTATTGAAGGATGTTCTCCATCCCAAGATTTTAATGGAAGGTGGAGCCAGCAGGCCAACAAATAACCCCTCTCCGATTTCCAAAAGTAAGGCAGTTAAGGAGCAGGTCTGAATCCCAACTTTCTAATTCATTGCTCTGTTCTTGTTAAAGCTGTGGGGGCTGCTTATATGACTGGGCTGTTATAAGAGGTCTTTAAAAAGAGGTCTGTAGTGATTTTTTGCCTTCTTTTGTGTCGTTTGCTTGAAAATGAGGTAACTTTTGAAAGAAGCATTCAAGAAATGGCTTGAAATGGCTTAGGGTATAAGGACAGGGCAAACTATGTCCACTAGTACCTTTGTGCAGTCATGGAGACAGAAGGGAAAATCCTCCTTTCTTACTGCCGTGCCTTCCTTATTCCTTAGTTTTACGGAAATTCTGGAGGCTTTGGAGGATTCCTGTATGGTGAAAACCAGAATAGTTGAGCAATAGTAGACTTTGACGTTACGCAATGAAGAAATACGTAGGTTGTTATATATTTCCCTTCTCTTGTTCTTTTCTGCCATCACGCTCTGCTGCATCTCGTGAAAACTCTCCATTCCAGCATGCAACATCTTCAGAGTCTGCAGGAGCAGCAAAACTCTGCCAAGGGTGGAAACTCCCTCTTGAGTCTTTCATGATGTTGAGTTGTGGCTTCACAAATTAGGTCCCCTTGGTGATGAAAAGTTGCATGGAGCGCACAGATAAAGCCATTATTTCTGTAGCTAAAGAGGGTGAAAACGAAGTGAAGTTGGGCAAAATCAACCTTGGACGCATCTTCAAAAGGCGCACTTGAATATGTGCAGTCATTGGCTTCATGAGTGCTACCAAGTAAAAGCTGTTAAATGGCATGGAAGAACTAAGGTCCTCTAACATGTATTTGTTAAAGTCCCCCTTGGTGGCTTTAGACTTGGTTTAAATAATGAATTAGAAGACAAATAAATGACTTAAGTATGAAATTTTGGCCAGATTACATTGGAAGGAGGTAAATGTGGCCTTGGAAATATTCTCTTTGCTTTAGAAGACAATGTTATTCAGTTGTCAGATGTCTTCATCCAAAATAAATAAATATGCCGCATAATGGCCGCGATTCTTCCCATTTCGGGTGACTGTATGCTGGCAATAGCACCCCATACCAGATAATGCAAATAATCTGCTGCCGAATAATTAATGATGCGGCTGGGCATATTTTTTTGATGAATGCTTATGGAGCCTGGTGACAGGCGTGAAATTAGAAAATTCCTTCAGCGCCCTAAAATATAAATAGCTTTCGGAACTGAAAAGAGTTTCACAGCTGAAGATTTTATTGTGTTGAGAGGAAAAACTTTTCCACCCCCATCCCCCCCTTTCTTCTCTGCGAGTTGTTTGTCCATTCACAAAACAAATACTCTGAAGCCCAGTACGGCTCATGGGAATAAATTTCAGGTCGAATTAGTACAGTTTCCTTGCTGTCAGGACGGTGGAATTAATGGTGTTTTGATGACACGAATTTTGAAGGGCGAACAAAGAAGCTGAAGGGAGGGAGACATGACTCCTTAGAAGTGCGGTCCTCCTCTCCCCCAGCCTCTCTTGTCTTCCCTGTCATCCGTCTGCCAATCTCCCTGTCCATGGTTAGTTAAAGGCGCTTTTTATCCTCTTTTCTTTCCCACAGAGTTTGCCAGATCCGGCCCAGTGCCTGGGTTCCAAGGGGACACGCTGCAGTTGGCCTTCATCGACTTGAGACAAGTAAGTCTTTGTGTTTTTGTTTTTTGTTTTTCTTTTAAGATGTGTGACTGAAGACCATCAGGTCTTAAGGAAAGGGAGAGGAGGGGAAACGGCGTTGGTGATTTACGCCAGAGACCTATATTTCCCCCCTCCCAGGCGCTCCCCCGCCTCCCCGCGCTCGAAGCCACCTCCTTGTTCAGCGCTCCGGGGTCCTGGAGATGGTGGAGGTGAAAAGGGCTGGTGGTATGGGGCCAGAAAGAAAGCCTGACCCGGGCCGATGGGGCCATTGTGCTCCCCGTTGGCTTCTGCGGCCATGGCAAAAAGATAACTCGGCGACTCCGCCGGCCGACGCGAAGCAGGTGTTGCAAACAGAGAGAGCACTGATGCAGAGACCGCCTGCCTCGAGCACTTTTGTTCACAGATAATGCCCGGAGGGGCGTTTTGCGAGGGCGAAGGAATTTGCATTCCCGTTTGTGTGTGGGGAGGGTGTGCGCCGGGGCGCGTTTCTGTCTGTCTTTGGCCCTGCTCCCCCGCCCCGGTCCCCTCTTCGCAGATGGTCCCCAATGACAAAGTGGCTGTTGGAGAAGATGACCGCGCTCCACCCATCGGTGCCCACCTCTCCAGGGGCCCCATTAGAGCCAACTTGACCGTAGCAGGTACTGAGGCATTCGTAGGGCTTGGCAAGCCAGTTGAGGGAAAGGGGCCATGCTAGCGAGTCATTTGTTAGGGGTGGAAATGGGCATTATTGATACACTAGGCTGGGGGGAAAAAGTGAGGTGGTCCTGTCATCTCTTGGCACCGAAGATGGATGGGTTGGATAGAAAGTCTGAATGAAGTAAGACTCAATGACTGATGCTTCTCTCCTATTAAAACAATCTTTTTTTGTCTGTTAAACCCCCCTGGCTTTGTCCCTCCTGCCATCATGATGCAGTGCCTCTTGTTTTCAGGGTTGACGTAGTTTGCATTCTGAAAACTTTCGGGTGCCGAGGGTATTTCTTAAATCTGCATAATCCCTTGTATCGATGATCTCCTTACCACTGTGACTCTGATTCATGCTGGAGCCGCTTTTAACCCGTAAGGGTTTTGAGAACTTCTCTGCATCCAATTGATGTGCAGGGCAATCTGTCATGCAATGACACTTCTGCAGAGCAGCAATAAGTTTAATAACGCCGAGACGCCGAGTGGTCGCCTTGTGTACTCGGACCCGTGAGCAGCTGCCAAATCTCTTTGCAGAATGGTCAAAACAGCTCCATGGAAAAGGTGTGTGGTATCAGCGCTACGTGTTGACACTTTTATCTTCATTAGCTTCTTGGCACTTTATTGACTGCACTACGCAATGCACTTGCAACCTCCTGGGTATAAGGAAATGTGGAGGCTTTTTGGGTCTTTTCCAAGCACGAAGACATGAATGCAGGGATTTTGAAGAGGAAAGCTGTGGCTTTTTGAAGAATGAAATGCCTTAAAAATGCTCTGTGAGGTTCAGCTGCTCTGAGCCAGTGCATTAGCAGGAGACAGGGATATGTGAAATGTTTGTATGGTTCATAGCTGCAAAACGCAGCCAAATGAATTCAGCGTGAGTGAGGAGAAGGCTGAACAGTAGCCCTCGACAATTCGTCCTCCTCTGTCAAATGTTCTTTGTACAGAACATTTTCTTCTTTGTTTTGGAAGGCAGTCCCACCTTTTCCTTGCATTCGAAAATAATGGCTTTTCTTAATGTTGCACGGACAAAAGGGAAATGCTTTGGCCTGTTGAGTGTCAGGTGAGAACAGGCAGTCCTAGATCTTCCTCTGGATGGCAAATATTGCACAGAAAATGGACAACATCTTGTTGCACCGAGCAGAGCAGAGTAGTCCACTGATCACTGGTTTATTGAGGTTAGCAACCACATTAAAAGACGAAAGAGATGATGCCCTGATCCCGTGACTCATGATGTGCCCTCAGACTTTGTGTGAAGTTCCCTTGGCTGCTCTGGGGCTGTCACAAGCCAAACGTTTCCACCACCATAGCACTTCTTGTCGGATCAAGGCTCCAGCTGCCCGGCCTGGGAGCTGGAGAGAGCTGGAAGGGTGGATGGATGAAAGTAGAGCAAAGAAGGGTCTTCTTTTTTTTTTTTTTCTTTGATTTACTTTTAATTTGTTCTTTTTAGGCGTGGCGTTCTTTCTCGTTCAAGCCACTGAATGTTAACGCCGTGTTGACATGAAGTGATGGACGGGGAAAAGTTACCACCTGAAAGCGTTTGTGTTTCTGGCTGTTTTCCTTTGCCTGGGAAGGAACTCCTGCACGCCTGGTGAGAGGGTGTTCCCAACCTGAAATCCAGACAGACTTTTCAAAAGGTTAAAAGTAATTTTGGGTTTATGTTACAGGTAGCTTTATGCCTACCTTGGAGCTGTCCTGTCAATTAGTGTGGTTTTGCATGAGCAGGCAGAAGCAGTCAAGCTTCGCTCTGGAGGGAGGAAAAAATGACTGGGCAAAAAATGCACAAAGTAGGGAGATTAAAGAGATTTCCCCCTCCCTTCCCAGCGTATTTCAGTACTGGCAACCTTGAGCTGCTAAAAAGCAATTCTAGATAAGAGAAAAAATTCAAAGCCTTGTGGGATTAAGTTACTTTAAAACCTAAATTAATTCTTAGAACAATAAAATGTAAAATGGTAGAAGAATGCAGCGACTGGCTTTGGCTCTCAAATACGGATCTGTGTAATGGGAAGTAGACTTATTAAAATGTCGTTGTCTAGGAGCACCAGACTTCTTCCTTGCTCGGTGCAGCAGATTCAAGTGTAAGATCCCTCTGCACAAAGAAAACCTTGATTCTCCCGGTGTGCTCGAGGAAGTTGGGAGAAATCTCATCACGGCGTGGTAAAGAGGAGAAGAGTCAAGCCCAGAGAATCAAAATTACAATTCTGAGCAGACGGTAATTTAAAAAGTGACTCTTCTTCCCATCCTGGGACAATTCTCAATCCATAAATGCCTTTAATGAAGTGATAAAGCAAACCAAGTTGCATCTCAAATCCCTTTGTAAGAGCCCTTTTATAACAAGTGTCTGACGGTGCTACTCAAACATTTAGGGCTTTGCAAGGAAGCAATAGTTACTTTTTCCCTTCAAGTTCAAACTTTGCTCACATGTGCTCCTTGCTGTATGTTGGAAATCTGAAATAAATTTGGTTCCATAAATAAGCTTGCTAAAATACGAAAGGCGCCTCGATAATCTGCTCGGCCGCATCTTGCTTTCAAAAGTGACTCGAGCGCTGGGCTCCAAATCCCGCTGCAGGTCCCAGTGCCACTGAGGAGCTCCAGGGGACTTCGGATCAGCCCGAGCCTGCACATGCAATAAGTTCACTGTGCTCTCCGCAGCTTCTGGCCAGCTGGAAGTGTTTTAGCTTTTCATTTTCATGGGTTTATTATAAGCAAGATGGTTGAAGAGGAAGGTTTTATATTTGTCTGTGAAGTCGCTGCAATCCTCAGCCATGCTGATCTCTCCTAGAAGCCAGATCGACACTCGTGGCTGCCCGCCAAGGAAAATCTGTCTCCAGCACTCGAAGAATTTCACTTCTGGGCTCTAGCGAGGGAATGTCTTAGCTGGATTAGAGCTCCTTACTGGAGGCCTCTCCGTCTGTCCAGCGGATTATAAATCCTGTGTGTCGAATTTCCACTGGAAGTGCAAACTTTCCGCATCAAGGGCGATTTGGAGAAGGGCAGCCAGGAGCCCTTCTTTCTGGAGGCTCCCGGGTGTGCGAGGGATGAGGGCCGTGAGGTTCCCCTCTTCTACTCCATCGTTTTCGCTGTTTTGCTTGCTGGTTGTAACTGGACGGTGCTTACGAATTTGCGCATCAGCTTTTCAAGCGCCGTCGGTGAGGTAAGATAGGCAAACACTATCTTCGGGTGTGGAACAGCTGTTCTGCTTACCGCCTGTCAAATAGCAAACATTTTATGTGTTCTTTTTACTGTGTTTGAAAGCCAGTTGTGGTTACTGTGGGTTTGTGTTGGACGCCGGCCAGCTGCGTAATGAGAGGTCTCCGTCTGATGCATTAATTTTTCCTCTGATAGAGATGCTTAATAAAAGAGCGTTCCCCTCAAGAACAGAATTCCCTTCTGTCCCTGTGCTGTGCCCCATTTGTCTTCCCCTCACACAAATCTTTTCCGCATTGTTCTCATAGTTACTGGAGGGTTTTTTTCTCGTTGAGAAGACGTGAAATAAAAAGTTAGGCAGGAACGTTGAGCCTTACGAAATGTGCACTTGTTCTGTCTTAATTTCCCCCAGCGATTTCTCAGTCTTCTGGCCCACTTTGGCCACATTTGGTTGGTGGACTTCAAAGGTACAACTCCCCTGGAAATTTCTGTGAAAATATGAGCCAGGATATTGGAGGAAAGCTGCAGGGTGACCTCATCCCTTAGACATCAGAGAATTCACCGCATAGCTCAGGCTTGAGAGAGACCACGGCGAGATCTGGGTTTCTTGGTTCTGCACTCGGTTTTAAGGAACTGCAAGAGTGAACGTTGCATTGAGAGATAAAGTAATGCTGGTATTTGTGGATATCTAGCTTAGCCTCAACCATCAGATGATAAATGAGGTTCTTAAGACTCAGTTTAACTTGGTTGTTGGCTGATTTAAAGGTGCTGGAAGCTCAGACTTGTTCAAGGTGAGTGTGTATTGAGGGAGGTGTAGTTTTGTCTTCTGCTCCTGCATGGTCCACGGCTTCAGCATCCAGTCCCGAGCACGGTGGCTGAGGGAAAGCCCTTGTAAATTTGGGCTGAAGGGCCAAGACTAGATGAGTATGTGCCTTGGGATGACACTACAAGGCTCTGGCCACCTCTCTACTCTTTTAATGGTAGGAGGATGGAGACAGTCTCTCCAAGAGTTTCAAGGCAGCACCCAGGCCAGCATGCGGGTTTGTTCCCATTAGGCAGGAAACCCTGGGTTGTTTTGTTGTTTTGTTGTTGTTGTTGTTGTTGTTTTTTTTTTAAAAAAACTTATTTTTATATTTTGCAATTAGATGTGGTTTTCCTGCCCTGTGAAGTCTAAGGAGATAGCTGAAGAGCAAGACATTGGGTGAACCTCGGAGCCAGCCCCGAGCCTGCCGAGATAGGGACTGCCGGTCCCACGAGAGTGCAGTGGTGTGGAGAGGAGTTCGTTAGGTGTCAAACTGGTTTGGCTGAGCTTTCCCCATTTGTTTTGCTGGTAGATGCAATGGAAGTTGGAAATCGTATTAGAGGGAGGATCAATTAAGCGAAACATCTCTCTCTCCTTCACATGTACTCGCTTGCGGCTTTGAAGCGCGGGTTTCTGTCGTAAGAGGAGTTGCAGACGGAGTAGCTGCGGCTTTAATCGCTGGATGCAGCAAGGCAGAGATGAAGGGGTGACTCACTGGTTTCATCTAATCTGCTTCCTTGACAATTGCTTTTTTTCCATCTCCAAAGCGTTCTGGAGGCTGCCGACCGCCTGGCCCACTACCTCGCCCGTCTTTGTCCTTGCCGCTTGCCTGGTTCACACAAACGCCCGTCGCACTGCTCTGGTTGGGGACTGCATCGTGGGGGATTTACACCCTAATTTTCTGAGCAGCACTCTTCTACATTTTGGTTTCTGGTCACCTTTAGTGCCTAAAGCCCTTTTACCAACCCTCAGGTAGAAGAAAACATCTGCATTTTACAGCTCACTTAACGTACACTTTCTCCTCTCCTTTTAACTGTACTCTCTCTCGTATTTTGTCCTTCCTTAATAGCACTTGCTTTAATTATTTAACCCTTGCTCCGTGGCCTCAGCACCCTGTTCTCTCCAGCTCAGCTCTCTTCTGGCTCTCGGGAGCCATCCTGCGTGTGCCCTGCCTGGAGCTGCCTTCCCAGCGGTGTCAAGCGAGATGTTGGGTTCCATTAATCTTTCATTGCAAATGTCATCTCGTTCCTGTGCAGTAAGGAAACGAGGTGTGAAGACACATGTTCCAGTTGCAGCCTTAATTCTTAATTACCCGTCGGTGATGGGTTCGAGCTAGTTTTATCATTACCCTTAAATACAGGTTTTTTGCTGTTAAGATCATATCTCTAGGCTGTTAATTACTTTTGCTGCTCCTCTCCGAATTCCCTCCACAGATTGGTATCTGCAGATAATGCATCAACCATTATTAATCACGTTCATTACGGCAGTGCCTACAGGCCAACTCAGAACTGCCCATTTTGCTGGTTCTTGTGCAAACACGACGAACTGCTCAGCCTAAACAGATGAGGGAGAGACCAGAAGGGGCAGGCTAAATGCGTCTGACTTGGAGCCGAACACACTGTTGCTGATTAAATAGTATTTTGTTTAGTAATACCCATGGCTGTGATAAATGCTTTTCGAGGCATCCAGCAGCCATAGCCACATCAGCTTCTCAGAAGTGGAGATCTCATCGCCTTCGTCCTCTGTCACACCTCTCTCCTTACACAGACTCAAATTAGGCTGGTTTTTCCGAATGCCAAATTGCCTGTGGAAACCAATTTCAAAACTGTAGCCTGCTGTTAATTTATGGTGGACCTCAGTGCTGCCCAGGCTGCTTCAGCATCATGCTGAGTTTCCTCTCAAAAGTTATCTGCATGGGGTAATAAAATGATATTGTTAACAAAATAAGGCTTGCGCACCAGCTTCATCTCTCAAGAAATGCCAGGGTTTGTTTCCCAAATCCGTATTTGAAATGAAATTGTTTGGTTGTGAAAATGTTTGCTGTAATCACTCGGTGGAAAGAAGCAGTTTGCGTGCAGTCACTGATTTATTAAGGCCCATTTAAAACCTTGTGAATTCAACATACTCGTCTTGTATGAGTCGCATGCTCTCTGCAAGGTGGAGCTGGCCAGGTCCTTCAGTTCAGGTTGTCTGGAAGCCTGAGAGATGAAAGAAACCTGCTATGGTGAGAATGTAGAACGTGTCTCACCTGTGGGCAAGGTGTAACCAGGAGCCCATAGCTTCAGCCCCTAAATTTTGGAATTCACATGAGCACATGGCATCTCTTGCTGTATCACTGCTTGCACTCCAAATCCCTTTCCATTTCCATTCGTCAAGGTGTTGGGGTGTTTGTGCCCATCCCTCCTTGTCCTCATATCTCCCTTACCCTAGGAAACTTGGAAGAGGTGAAGAAACAGAAAGATAAGATGAATGGGATGACTCAAAAACCCAAAAGCTAACAAACAAACCCCCGCAGATGTTTCGCGATGGGCCTTTTTTCTTTAATCTCGCTCTGTGCTGTGATCCTTCTTCCTGGCTCTCAGCACCATCCACTTTAACCTCTGCTGCTAGCACCCTGGGGAGCAAAGTGCTGTCTCTTTTCTGGTAACCTTGATTAAAATCTCTCTCGGTGCAGTTAGGACACATCTAAGAAGAAAGGAGACGGTTCGTAAGCTGTGGTGCTACCTCCTAGAGCTCCAGCAGGCATCAGGAAGGCTGATCCACACGGGGACCCATCACAGGTGACACAGAGGCATTTCTTTGTCCACTCTGGTCCATCCCGGTGTGCGTGGCCATGGAGATGTGCTCAGACCTGGATATTTGGGCAGGGGAACTGTGCGGGAATCCCCTGGGCTGCAGCTAACCCGCTGCAAGAGGACCGGGGAGGACATTCCAGTGGCTTGGCCAAACCGCTGTTTTTCTTGCTTGTTAGGCTCAGGGTATGGTTTTTTTTTTTCTTTTTTTTAGTGCCTAAAACCCAGCAGTATTTGAAAAGGGCACATTAAGTAATTCATTTATTTTTGAATCCGTGTTAAATGCCTGACTCACAAAGGAAGGCTGGTTCAACGTTTGTGCTGAAAATCCAGGCTGCTGCTCGCTGGGCTCTGCAGAGGGGGAATGTGGAGAGGGAAAGACGCACAAAGGCATGAGCTCAGAGCGGATTTAGAGCCTTAACTCTGATTTTTCTTGCTTTGGTGAGTTTCAGCTAGTCTTAGTGTTACTTTAAACATACCCTTTTGTAGTTCAATTATATTAAAATCACACAGATCCCTCGGCCGTTCGGCTGCTCCAGCTCCGTCAGAATCCATCACTCTTGATCCAGGAAGGATGTATTGGCATGCTGAGGAATTAAAGAGCCTGGATGCTCCCCAGAGCCTTCAAACATAAAATCAAGAGTGCAAACATATTCTGTTAGCACTTCTCTTACGCGGAAAGCACTGCCTGGCTTTCTTTCGTTGCTGCGTGGCAATGGAAATTGTGGGGTCTGTCGACACTTCGCGGAGTGGAACAATAAAAACAAAAACAAACAAAAAGCAATCAAATCCTCTTTCACGCCGAGATTCTTGGGCTAGGCAGAAGAAAGAAGAGGAGGAAATGCGAATTTTTAAGGAGGGGGATGCGTTTTGATAGGTCCTGGTTGCGTATGAAATTCCTCGGGCTGCCGTGTGAACAGAACACCTGGCTGGTTTGGACGTCCAGCTCCTGCTGAAATCAGTGGGTGCTGGGGTAGGACTTGCTCGTCCTTACCTTAGTTGGTGTGCTGGGTTGACTTTTGGGGTTTACTCGGGGTTGAGTGGGCTTTTCCTGCCACCCCCACGGCTGAGGTTTGGTCTCTGTGCTCTCCCGTCCTCCCAGTGCTGCTGCGTGGCTCTGCTGATGTTAGCAGTGAAATTACATTTTCTTTCCAAGCCTGTATCCTGAGAACAACTCAGTGAAACATTACGGGATCACTCACCATTCCTTTCTCTTCTTTTCACGTCTATTTTGTTTTAGCAAACAGTGCAGCCACTCAGATGGGACTCCACGAAAAACCTCAGCCAAAGGGGACTTTGCACCAGAGCAGGAGCTCGTGGTTGGGTTTTATTCCTCTAACACAACTATAGATCTGCCTCCCTCGGCTCTGCCACCCTCAGCCCTGTCTGCTGATGGCCCCAAACCCTGCAGCAGGTTGCTGTTGCTTTGGGCATCTGCTGTGGGCCATAAGGAGCTGCAAGAGGAGGGGTCTCCTCCTGCCGTGCCCTCTAATTGCAGGAGGCTGGGAGGCAGCCATCCGAGCAGGGAAGCGGACACCGCTCGGCTTATAGGGCCCGCTGTCACCTTTAACCTGCTGATTGAGGTAGGGATTGATGGGGAACGGAGAGGGTTAGAGGTGGGTGCCCTTAACCTCGAGATCCTTGCCTGTGAAACCGAATCCGCTCCGGCGATCGGTGCGTGCTCGCGAGCTCTCACCCCTGAGCCGGAGAGGAAGGGCTGTGCCGCCTGGATGGAAATGCCATCCATAAAGAAGCCTTTATTGGGCTGCCTTTCATGACATCCTAGCCTCACCTTGTGCAGGTTTTTTCTTTCATTTTCCCTTTTTTTTTCTTCTTTTTTCTTTTTTTTTTTTTTTCTGAGTGCTCCTGTTGCTGCTGGGAGCCTGGCTCGGCGGCTGGGTGTCCCCGCAGCGCATCGGCTGCGTCTCGGTGGGTGGCACAGGGAAACAGGATCCCCTTGCACCCGTGTAATTCTTCTCCTTGGGATCTCTCGAGCTGGGTCGCTGGGCTGTGGTTTCAGAGCAAGGCAACGTTAGCTCCTGGAATAATTCACTGCCAGTGAGCTGGCCTCTTTTGGAAATAACACAAATCAAAAGCCATCGGTGCTGTGGTGAGCACAGGGGGAAAGTTTGCACCACAAGCCCACTGGTGCCCTTATCCATTAAGATGACAATTGCAAAAGCCATTGTTTGAAGAGATGTTGGTTCCCTAATCCTGCAGGAATGAGCTGTTAATTGCCTCCTAATCAGCCGGTCCCAAGCACTCTGCTGGCAGACTCCCCCATTGATTTTCCCATTTGATTTAAGGAGTGCAGGTATTGAGTGGTGCTGCACGCCTGGATTAAGAGGTTAATAAATGAGATAAGGTTTGTGGGGACAGGCAGGAGACCGATGTGTGAGGGCCTGGTGATGGAAAGAAGGCAGAGGATGGAGAATTCATCCTCTGCAAGCTTCCAGCAGAGAGCTGGTGCAGGGCTGACACCAGCCCTGGAGCATCCAGCGAGGAGGAGCCGTGTCCTCCAGCTGCTCTCACAGCTGGGATCTGAGGATTCGGCTTCAAGCTGGCTTTAACGCCGTGTTTCAGCCAACAGTTCACTCGTGGAGCTCGGTTACTCGAAGTTACCACAGCTCATCTTGTGCGAAACCATCAGCCCTCCGCATTTGTCATCTTTATTGATGAATTGACAGCAAGGTGGCACTATACAGCAAGGAACATCCTGGGATGATTTATTGCAACTCTTCTATTAGCTCCCCCCCTGTCCCACGAGAGAAATAATCCTTTCCATGCCCGTCCTTTCTGTTGGTCCCAGGGCATGTCTGCTTGTAAATACAGTGCAGGAGATGTTGCTGTTGGATGTCTGCTTGGGTTATTTCCCAGGTTGGTGCTGGTAAGTTGATCCAATGGTAGTGGGGATCTTGTGCTCTTACTCTGAATTGGCACATCACCGAAAATGGCATCAGCTGCCTCTGCTTGGGACCTGAGCTCCTCGGTTGTGTGGCTGCTGGATGGTTTGTTAGACGTATGTCGACGGCTGCTGGAGTGACAAAATCGAGTTTTGAGGCAATGGCTCAAATTTAACAGAATTTAGGAATTCACAAACCTAACAGAAGGAGAGGAAGACGAGGCGGGTTTTGTTCTAGCCCATAGCTGGTTGTGTTCCAGGTGTGTGTGCTGATGCAGCTTCAGTCCCTGTGCAATGTACCCACACGATGTCAGGGAGCCAGGAGGAGGGAACAAGGTCTCCAAAAGCTGCGTTTCACACCCAATGTTAAAAAAAAAACACCACCAGTGAACAAACCAGACATACCCTCGGCTGACTTTCTAGCTTTGCATTCCTACCCCTAAGTAAAATGAACACTTAATCCTGGAAACAAAACAAACTTCACCGAAGCACCGGAGGCTTAACAAGCATTAGAAATCCGGCGTGTGATTTTCATGAAATATCAGAATAAGTGCGCTTATTATTTCCTGGTTTTAATACAGAGCCAAAACAACAACGTGTGACCTCCCAGGCGGTCTGTGGGACCAGCAGCGTGCTGAGGGAGCTCGGCGTGCTGGTTGTGCAGGGAGGAAGGGAGCAATTAGGCTAATGGCCTTTAATTGATAAAGATTGAATTGGCCTGGCCACCAGAGGAGTGGCAGCTCTCTGCTGCGGGGCTTGGAGGAGCAGCCCGAGTGTGAAACCGCTCTAACACATGCACAGATTTTACACCTAAACTTTTTAAAGAACAGCTATGAAGCCTGAACGAAGTGAGGACAGGTTCGTTTGGGACCAGGGAGAACATTTGAACTTTCAGGACTGCCCAGGAGGTGCAGAAGAGGGCAAACGAGGGTGAGAGGCTTAGCACGTCTTGGTACGTGGCATTGTAGATGTCCCACCGAGGAGTTTCTGCTTTGCAGGGCAGTCTGAGTTGGCTGTGTGCTGTAACAGTTCCTAGAGCATCACTTTTTACACACGAGATGAGAGGTTTGGCCCTCTAACAACCCCCTTTTGTTGGGAGGGACCTCGCAGGGCTTCCCCTTTCTCCGCTGAGAGGGGACAGCACGTCTCCAAGGGCTGCTGAGGCTCCAGCTGAAGTGAACTTTCCCTCTGGAAACGGCTGTGCCTCGCAGAAAAGCAAGGAAACAAGGATCTCACTTGGCTCTGCCGAGGTTAAGCGATGGAAGAGCCCTGAAGCCTCCTCCCCTGCCTCCCACTCCCATGCAGTGGGAAGATGTGGTGCCTTTTGGGTCTTGTATCTACGACACCTCCTACAAGAGGCCCTTCCGATGCACACAGGGTGGCTCTTGTCGAAAAAAAACATGTTTATTAGAGCGGTTTCGAACCTCTGTCTCCTGTGCACCGAAAAGCAGACACGTCTGGTTGTTTCCCACAGGGGGTTACGAGCGAGGTGGTTTCCACCCCATCCGTCTGCGCCTGCAGACAGGTAAATCCCGAAAGTGGAGGAAGGGGAGGGGGAAGGATGTAACCTCAGACAGCATTTATTTTATTTAGCCGTGATCGGTTCGCTTGGCGCCTGTTATTTCTGGATGCCTGAACACCTTCTCAGGCACCGTGTCTGCCTCCGAGGTGCTGCTGGGCTGTGCCAGGCAGGATTTTGCTGCGGAGACCCATCGCCAGCTGCCGGTGTTTTCGCACAGCTCTCCGGGCTAATCCCTTGCTCCTTCGAACAATCCGAGCTGCGTGACTGCATGCTTCGAACCTCACCAAGTGCAGCGCTTCTCCAGGTCGTGCGCTCATGCATATTCATCTCTCCAGCCGGCTTCTCCTTCAGTCAGTTAAATCCTGCCTCTCCGGCGTGCCCTGCCGAAGGGAGTTCCCTCGGGGATGTGCTTTAGTGTAACAGCGAGCTGGCGTCAAGGCTCGTGGATCGATACTGTGCATGCTTTCAGTGTTTAAATTACCACCATGGTCTGTTGGTCTTGGCTTAGGCGAAAGAATCCCGGTGATGAAATGACATTCGATCCGGAGTTTGCCAGATAGTGTAAACAAGCACATGAGTTGGACCGGATAGGCATGGTAATTGCAGAGCGAGGCTGAATGGATCCATTAAAAATCAGCTTCAGGGAGCTGCATCATCCTTTTATGATGGTTACGAAGAAAGGACCAAAAATAAACGCAGTAGTTGGAGCTGGAGAACAGGGGAGCCACCAAATCTGGTCTGAACTCTGTGTTGCTGCACTTGTGGTGCGTGGGTCCGGGTGCTCCTTCCGCGCTTCGTAGTGCAGGAGGGCTGTGGTTACGTGGGGTTACACAGCTGCTGCTGTCAGGAACCTCACGCTGCAGAAAACGGGTAGGGTTTTGTGTCCTCTCGTTCCAGGATTCAAGCCTCTTGCTGATTCCATCAGTCAGGAAAAGCATCCGCCTCCTTCCTTCTCCAGAGCAGGTTGGACACTTTGCAGAGGGCAGGGGTAAACTTTCCGCTTGCTGTCACCATTCTGCTGCTTCGGAGCCACGTGAGCACCAGAAATGCTGCAATTTGGAGAGGCAGCCCCTGGGAAAAAGCCACAAATGGCTTTAAATTTGGCAGGGTCTGCCAGAGGAGCGACGGGGAGATGCTGGTACTCGTTCCCCCGTAGCCACTCGTGGTGGTCGAGAACAGCATTGCCCCGGGGAGAAAGGTTTTCAGGAGACGTTTGAGTTGTTCTGACTGAAGCTTGGAAATCCAGCTGTAAGAGTATCTTCACAATTTCGGGGGCTGTGGACCAGCCCTGACATACAACAAGAAAATTATTCTGTAATACTAGCTGCTGGCTGGCCCGGCTTTGTGGCCCGTCTTGCGCTTCGTGGGTAATCTGTTGGGATAGCTGGAGCTGGATGCGGTACATCACCGAGAGCCTTCCTCTTGCTGGAGCAAACCCCGAGTCCCTGAAATGGGATAATTCAGCTCGGTGAACCGATTCTTAGTTTTTTGGCTGCTGGCTCTGCTGGCTGGCTGGTCAGAGCCCGGGCCGTGGCTCGGTCTGATCAGGCACCGAGGTTGCGGAGCTTTCACTTTGGGCACATACTTGGGGGTTTTGTGTCTTTTGGGGTGAGACCTCTTGTGAGCAGCAGATTCATTTCTGTGTTTTTTGTAGTTTCACACAAATACCTGGTTCTGGCTCTAGGTGGGCTCTGGGGTTGTCTGGCAGCTCCTGGCATTGGAAATTCAGCTTCTCCTGGCTGGAGCCTGGGTCTCTGAACTCTGTTAAAATATGGGTGTGCTTAGAGCATGGGCTGGAGCACCCTGATGTGCTGAAATCTTTAAGAAAAAAAAAAAAAAAAAACACAAAACACACAACAAAAGCCTGGCTTTTGTACTATGTGGTGTCAGCCAGGAAGGAGCAGTAGGTGTGTACCCTGCAGAGGCTCACCTGGCATCTCCCCATCCCCCTGCTCGCAGCAGGCCAAGTGGAAGAGTAAATACTCCTCCAACCTAATCACATTAAATGTTCCAGAGTGTAATACCTTAATTTGGTTGCTGACATGAGGGCTGATGGGGAAATGATGTGCTAATCAGGAATGACAGCGCTGCTAGATAGGAATCTTTTGTTTCCAAGATTAAGCGAACCCGGCGAGGAGCCTGGTGGGGTGTGCGCGCTCCACGCTGACTCAGAGCACAAAGCCTCGCGTGCAGGCTGAGCCTTCCTGCCCTGGGACTGCCTGGTGCTCTCAAAAACCTCTGCCCAGCCTCTGGGAGATGCAGCCCCAAAAGGTCAGAGGCATCGCGGTGTGGAGGCGCCGCGATTGCGCCGTGAAGATTTCCAAAAAAACAAACAAAAAACAAACAAACAAACAAAAAAAAAACACAAATCGTGGTTTATTTTCTGTGACAGCTTGGAAGCGACGTGCACCGAGCCCGTTAGTGCTCGGTTTCTCTTTAATGTCTAAAATCTGGAGGGGGGTGGGAATCCTTCCTGGAATGCACACCCTGCGCACGACCGCTTTGCAAAACTGTTTGAAAACAATTGCTTCTGCAGGAGTAGGAGCTAATTTGAACAGCCAGTTCTGTCCTTGAGATTTACATTCCGGGATGCCAGAGGAAAATAGCACGCAGGAATTTGCTTCGTGTTTGAGGTTAGTTTGAAAGGAGTCCGGCACTTTTATTGAGGGTGGTTTTATATAGCAGCTCTCAGTGGAAACAGTTTGTCTTTTATATTTTTAGGTTAAGGGATTTCTTGAAGGTCAAACTGAGTTCACACCGTTTTCTCTTCTGCCCTGATGGAGGTAGGCATTATTATTTTAAACGACTCGGGTACAAACTTGGTGTGTGACCTCCCGGGTAAGTTATTCTGTTTAGCTGTAAAAGCAGGTTGATAAAATAAATATGCACACGTCCTTGCCCGGTTTGTGGCAATTGCTGCTTCCATTTCACCCCCTCGAACGGGTGGAAATTTTCCATGAGCGTCACTTGGCATCTCAGCTGAGGTGGTTCGTTGCCTTACAAGGAGCATTGCTCACAGCCTTAATTGCAGATTTCATTAATTAGGGCACTTAATGATCCTGTCCAGGCACTCGCAGCTTTCTCCGATGGGCTGCAGGAAGGATGCGTCACTCGTGACTGCTCTGTCACTCCCTTGGGCTCCTCCTCACATGCTTTGCACATGCTCTGCTTTCGGTATCCACGCACCAGTGATGTTCCCTGCATCCTCGAGGAGGATTTTGGTCCATGCCTCGCAGGGCAGCGTGGTTTTGGGAACATCTGTGCCCCACTGCCAGCCTGCCAGGGGGAAAATGCCCCAGGCTGAGAGGCAAAATCTGGTCTGAGCCCAGCTTTGCACACACAGACTGGAGAGAGATGCTCCTGATGGAAAGCAGAGGAACCTCCCAGCACAAATTACTTCCCAGGAGTGTATTTTTCTTACAGGTTATCCTCTAACATTGCCTGTGATGAGAATATTCTGCTTTAGTAAAGAGGTAGTACAGCAAGTATGTGTCTGTAAGGATAAATAGATGTGAAGTTAATACCTTTTCCAAGCAGAAAAGGTGACGTAATGGGCTGCAGAAGTAAAACTTTATTTAGTTGTTCTCTCATTCAATCACGTTTATGCTCTAAATAGTGGGAAAAGACACAGAACCCACTGCAATGCAATCCACCCCAGCAGAGCTCCCCGCTCGCTGCGTGCTGTGCTCAGGCAGCGAGCAGCATCCCTCGCTTGGTTCCAGCACATTAACAGCAACGTGTGGAGCCGTCGGTGGTGGCTTGGAGGTGTCCAACCCCTTCAGCAGCTCAGCTCATTAGGCAAGGCCAGGAGAAAAATCAGCGTAGGGGTGGGAGAAGGGGAAATGGAAGAGCCGGAGGCAGCACGGCCTGTGCGGTGCTGTAACGGGCTGAGTTCTGGCATTGCTGTGTTACACACGTTGTGGGGTCAGGGAGCTCATTTACTGCCTCTCTGGTGGGATTTGGAGATGTCCCCAGCAGGCTGCAGCAGCAGCACCAGGTGGGTGGCACCTGTCCCCTCTGAAACCTCCCCAGCCATGTCCCAGCGCCGTGCTGGGGAGGTACCGCCCTGGTGGTCGCATCTCAGCTGAGGTTAAATTCAAGTGGTAATTCCAGATACCTCTATTTTCCGTTTTCAGAGCGGAGTTGGAGTTTTTAATGCTTTGTCCTAATGGATTGACTTGCCAGCAGGATGACTTAAAGGATCAAACACCTCCAGGGAGCTGGAGGATTGCAGCCGTGCAGTGTCCACGGGGCAGGGCTGCTCCAGGAGTCCTCCTCCCAGGCCCTCTGGAGATGTCTGCAGGAAGCATTTCTGAGCCTGCCCTGGCCACTTACGGTGAGGCTTCGCTGCTTTGCTTTTCACAGCATCCTCCCTCTGGCCAGAGTGCAGGATCCGGCCCTTCTCCTCTACCTTTCTGTTCCCCATCGGACGCTGTGGCACAGCCGTGGTGCTCTGTGGGTGCAGCTGGCCACGCAGCTACCAGCAGGATTTGCAGGACACTGCTTTTTGTGGTAGTGGAAGCTCTGTCTCCATCTTCTTGCTTTCTTTTCAGCCCTTTTTACTCAAATCCAGCTCTAGGTGCCACCAGGTTTTTGTTGGTATTTCTCAGCATTTGGTGCTTGCGCTGTCTGAACGCATTTCTTCTCTTCTGCTCTGCTCAGAGACCAACTTCTGGGTCCCTGCGGGCTGCGTAGCCCCACTGACTGCAGCAGCAGGACCCCAAACAAAGGCTGTTTGTTTTCATTTTCTCATTTCTCCCCTCTCAGCCCACCGGTTTGCAGATCCGTGTCTCTGATCCGATGCTTTGCTCACTGCTTGGCTGCCCTCGAGGACCCAGCAGTTCTCGGGAAGGGCAGCCTCGTGCTCAGCAGTTCTGCTGGGATTTCTGACGTTCTGGTTCGACCTGAATTATTGGCTGACGTTGTATTGATTGACTTGATTTTAAACGAGCATCACACGTGCAGTGCCTGCAATTTACTCTGCAAGCTGGGTTTCATTTCGAACATGAGCCTCAAGCTCGGCGGCAGCGTTCGGGCTCGGGGTCGGGATGAGGTGGTGCAGTGAGCTATGCAGAAAGTGAGTCTGGGATTAAATTTGGGGTTGCTGATGTCTTGTTAAAGGCTACTTTGAAGGACACAGGCAAAATGTTTCCACAGACCAATCTACAAGGCTACACTCGGTAGGTCCCAAGGCTGGAAAGTTCATTTTTATCTTCATATTGTATCTCTTTGCAGAGTTTATATAATTTGATTTGCTTTTCCCTTACATAAGCACATCGTTACTGTTTGAACCAGAACCTAACCCTCGTCCTGCAGTGGAACATACACGAGGGACCCCTAGCAAGAGCATCACAGCCCCGAGCACGAGCAGCCTGGCCCCTGGTAGCTGTTGGCTGTGGGAGAGGCAGGACTGCAGGTTTCGGGTGGGCATTTTCTCCTTTGTAAAGTCCCGAGGAATTTGGTGCTAGGGAATAAGATTGATGGTGGACATTGAGTCTTTCCTTGAAGACAGGGAGCTTGGACAGACCAAGTTGGATATTTTTCAAATGAAGCCAGTGACGAGGTTGACAGAGTTGGATGAAGTTGCTCAGGGCCTGGCCCAGGGGCTTCCCAACCTCCCTGGACCCCTTTTACTGCATTTCTACAACACAGTCACGGGGAAATGCTTATTTTTTATTTTTTTCCCCTTGTGTTTCATTGTGATCTCTCTTGTTGCAGCCTGTGCCATTGCCTCTCCTCCATTTGCTGGTGTCCTCCGAGAGCTCTCTGGTTCTTTTTTGGCTCCAGCTGCCCTTGAGGATTGTAGGTACCAATAACCATTAACCCCATAACCCTCAGCTTGCAGCGTGGGATAGTGTAAGAACCAGTCCTGAAGATAGAAATGTGTTGGTTTTGTTTGTTTGTTTTTTAAGGAAAATGAAATTAGTGTAAAGCTGAAAGAATTAGAAAATTCGTTTTTGGGCAGAACCCTTCCCCAGATGTTACAGTAGAGCGGGATTCAACTGCCCTTGGCTTTTTTAGGTTATTTTGAGGGTTTGTGTTTGCTGTGATTTAAAAAGATTTGCTAAAACATTGCAGCCCTGCTGGCTGGCCAGCTTTTCCCTGCTTGGGGCGCTGAGCGTCTCTGTGTTTCAGGATGAACCTCCGCAGGCTAAAAACCTGACAATTGAATTGCCAGCGCCTCAGACGATTCCCTTCCTAAAGCAGAGGCTGCCCAGCCCCTGGCATCTTCCCTTGGAGGCTCTGAAACTCTTCCCAAATGTGACCCGGGTCCCTGTCAGCCCTGCTGGGGCGGATGGGGGCGGTTTTCCTGTTTGGGGGGGCTGGAGGCTGACTCACGGCGCAGGAAAGTCCCCGCTGTTGGAGTCCCAGGAGCTGTGAGGCCGAGCACAGCACCAGCCCCGAGGCTTTGCCAAAAGCCACTAATGGGATCCAGCTTCTGGGGTCGGGGACCGAGCTGGTGCGGACCGGCCCAGGGGCTGCAGGCTGCACCCTCGCTTGCTGGCGCGTGGTCCTGGCCCCCGTCCCCCTGCCTCAGTTTCCTCATCTCCCCCGTGGAAAAAGCTTTGAGAGACGTGGACGTTGAGAAGGAGCCAAATAGTAAAGGGAAAACAGTTTTTATTCCCTTTCTGGCAAGGGAGCTGGCCTCCGTGCAGACTCACCCGATCTGAAGCTCCTCTTTAAAAAAAAAATATAATAATTTAAATTTAGGATAGAAAAGGGTCATTTTTAGCTATTTATGGCCAACACCTAGCAGTCCTTCGTGCACCGCTGGTGTGATAGGTGGTTTGCAAGGAGCTGGGAGGACACGATCACTGCTCCTGTCAGCTTAGCCTAAATGGAAAACAGGCAGCTGGTGGCTGGAGGCTGGCTGCGACAGCAACCTAAGTGATGGAGCCCTGAAATTCAGCACAGATCTTGGTAATTCCATTGCTTTTATTTGGATTTTTCTTCATCTATTTTCCTCTGTCTGCCTCGGCAGTGTTTTGTGCGAGTTATTGAAGATGTTTGTGGCTAGCCCTGTAACTAATGAGCCGCCTGCATCCAGCCTTACATAAACTTGTCAAAACATTCAAGTCCAACGGGCTCCTGCTCCCTCTTCTCAAAATTCACCAAGGCCCCACGTTACAGGCTGTAGCAGCTAATAACCTACAAATGGGATTTGGGTTTTGAAGCAGATTATGCTGAGCTGATTTTTTTTTTTTTTAATTTATTTTGTAAGTGGCAGGGCTGCAGCTGGGTCTTCGGAGGAAATCAAGTAGCTGATTGCAGGAGGGGTGGCTCAAATCTGTCTCGGCCGCTCGTGTCCCTCTGCGGCACGTGGTTCCCATGTGGTCAGGCTGTTTCTGCTTCGTGCCTTCCTTCTTTGCTGTTTGGCAGAGGGTTTCAGCTCCCCGTGCAGGTGAGCTGGCACCGCTGCTAAGCCTCAATCCTGCTCCGAGCAGCCTGGCCATCGGCATGGGCACCAAGCACAAGCTCTGCCCTCCAGCACTCGTGGGTCCCCAGAGGGCTCCAGCAGCTGGGACTGATCCCGTGCTGATCCCCTGCACAGCCTGGAGCCCAGAGAAAGGCTCCTGTTGAGTGCAGAGCCTCAGCAGAGCTTGACAGTGAAACATCGAGTTTTGTGCTCGCTGCCTGCCGCCCTTCTGGCTTTCAAACGAAAGGAGGAAAGTCACAGCAGTGTTTTGCTCTGAGACCTAAAGGGCAGCCGGACCAGGCTGCGTTCCAGAGAAATGAACAACCTTGGAAATTATACGTTGAAAATACTTGAAAAATAGGGATGGGTTTGTGTGTTTGTTGGGAAGATGAAGTGTCCCACCCCGCCTCCTCTTGCTTTATACTCCATTTTCGCTCTCCCGTGGCTCCGGCACTGAAGAACTTTACTGTGTTTGCAGGGTTTATATAACGCACACACTCATTCCCATGTGGGCTAGAGCCTTTAACGACATGTTTTGGTCAGTTTTACAGTCGTTACGGTGACATAATAAAATTTGTCGAGACCCTATTAAAGTGTGTTTTCCAATTGCCCTTCGCCCCGTGGAGGTGCGAACAGCGTCCTTGCGAAGCGCAGCTCGATGCTGAAACGAGAGCAGTTTCCTTCTGGTAGAAATGTTCCTGAAGCTTAAAATATTTTTTGATGGTGTCCTAAAGAAGCAGGGTAGCATGTTAAAACCCAGCTCATTCGGTTCGCTCTTTAAAGCTGCAGCTTCTGCCTTAAAAAATAAATGAATAAAAGCAGGCTCGTGTCATCCTTATGCTTTCGGTGGCCTCGATGCCCTTTTTTTCCCCCGGCTTCATCGCCAAGGGAGCTCCAGCCCGAATCAGGAACGTGTTTCCAAAGGCGTGGATGCTAATGCGAGCTGCAAGCGCTGCTTCATGCCCTTCTTTCCCAGGGATTTACTGAAAAAGGCTGCAAAAAGAAGCACAGCGAAAGCAGAGCCTACGTTGCTGTGCTTGTTGCTGGCAGTGCTGTCTGCTCTTGGTCTTCCCTGCTGGTTCAGAGCCTCGGTGTGCTCTGCCAACACCTCTTAGCTTGCCTGTTTCTCTCGGAGGGTTAAATACCTACACCTTTGCTTAAGCCGTCCGGTTATCCGATAGGACAACGTTCCCGGGGGACCGGAGCTCTGTCTCATCAATTCTGCTTCAGCAAAGACGGTTTTACTTGACACCTAATCAAACCATACTCACTCGCTGCCGCTACGACTCCGAACTGTCATCTCAGAGTTGTGTGATTTTTCACGAGCGCGGTGCCAGTGGAGTTGAGGAGACTGTGGTTTGGTTATAGCTCGGGGCTAAACTAAGCCAGATGTTATGGCCTTTATTTGAAGTCATTAGCTCTTCGCCAGTTGGTCCGCGCGCATTCCTTTCATTGCTGGAGCGCTTTCCTTTTCTGAGAATATCGCCTTCTGCAGGGAATCCTGGTCGTTGTTAATAAACTACTTCTGGGCATTTCAGGAAAAATTAAGTAAAGATGTAATTTACAGAAAACAAACAACGTTCTGGCTGAATTCCCACCGTGGATAAAGAGACAGGAGACCTGCAGCAACCCCAGAACACGCAGTATGGCCAAGAAGCAAAAGAAATATCAAAGAAACCTTCCTCAACCTTGTTTTCAAGAGGGTTTCATCTGGGATAATTGGAAGGAGGACGGAGGGGAATTTCCATAGATAATTTTTGGAGCTGGGAGGCTCGAAGTTGTGCTTTGCCAGTTGATCTGGACAATATTGGGCAACTTCTGTGCTTGGTTTTTCCACAGCTGTTGAATGGGCATGTTGCACCTAACGAGGAACTTGAGGCTTTATTCAAGCTCGTTAGCTGGTTTCTAGTTCTTAGAAAAAAGGCAACGGAGAACTCCACCGCAGTGTGCAATGACAGTGGAATACCATAATGAGACCAGGCTTTGCCAACCAGCAGATTTTAATTTCATGATAAATATCAAAACGCTTTAATTTATATTTTTTTTCTCTTGCAAGCAAAGAGCTGTGAGCTTCAGCATTGCTCCAAATGTGCAATAATTGCTGAAGAAGCTCCTTGTAGGAGCTCAGCTGCTAACCATGAGAATTCAAAGCGTGAAGTGTGGTCATCAGTTCCTACCCTTTTTTTTTTTACTATTTTATTTTGTTGCAGTTTAGACCATTTCTGAAAACAAAAGCCGTTGCCCAAGATGCTGCTATCTTGCCCTTTGAATTTTGTTTGGAAACGTAATGAGTTAAAACTTGCTGCATTTTCACGTGCCTCCTTAGTTTGTCTTAGTGCTGCACTTCTCCAAAGTTCGTTTTAATTGTTTAATAATCTCTATGACACTCATGATGAGTGACAATAGAATTAAGTCGGAGGAACTGCACCTCTCAGGAATTTGGCTGCAGAAGCTACCTGCGTTTCCCACAGCTGAAACCTTACCTCATTTTACTAGTATTTGGTTGCCTGGCTAAGGATAAGCCAGAAATAAAAAGTTGAGCAACAGCTCTGGTTTTAGCAAAACGGGTCGATGAAATAAAAGATGGAATTTGAGGCAGATCAGTCATTTCCTCCATGCTGTCCAGGCGAGCACCAGGATGTCCCTGTTTTGAATTAGCTTTTCGGAACAAACAGCACCCTACAACACTGGTCGCGTGATCTGTGCTCATAGCCTCCATCACGTCTGTCCGTGCTGGGCCAGTTGTGTCGGTTCCTTCTTTAAAAAGGGTCAAAACGTTTTTTTTATACGTACATAAATGAGTAAAACATGGTTCTTGGTTGAATTTGTCACCCTTGGTCAAAACCGAAGAAGTTGGTAGGAGGCTGGGTTGGTAGTGGAGGTGCCCCGCTGAACTCGGCAGGTTCAGGGAGCCAGGATTTACTCCCGTGCAGTTAAATCCTAAGGACCACTAAGCTGGGTTTGAGCTTTCAGAAGATAAATGAGCCTTGTCCTCTGGTGAGATGAGTTACTTCCAGTAATAAACTTTGCCTGATTGGGTACTGAATTTGCAAAATAATTATAACTATTTCCATCCCAGCTTTCATTCCAAAGTGTCTCAGACCATTAAAAGAACAAATTAAACTTCAGAGAGCCTCGTCCACGAGGGAGGTGAAGCTCTGTGCTGGTTTTACAGCCTAGGAGCTCCCGTGGAAGCACTGCTGCAGGTAGGGCAGCTCTCCATCCAGCTCCTCCATCCCAGTCCCCACCGCCCAGCTCCTGGTCCAGGCGGGCACGCTGCTGGTTGCAGCCACGGCTCTCTTGGCAGGTACAAATGGCTTTTGTGTGCTAGATGCTAATGCATGCAAATTAAGGTTTCTCTTCACCTGGAAGGACAGCTTAACCCCACGCAGCAGGGCTGAGTTGCAGGGTTGGTTTCGAGCCCCGCTGTAATTCCGTAGCCTTTGCCTGACTCGGATGTTGGGCATGGATTTAGGTCCCGGAGTTGAGGTGTGAGGCCATGCTTTGTTGGCAGGCCGGAGCTGTAACCTGATTAATCTGAACAGGTAAAAAGTAAAACGATCCATCAGCAGCACAACTGGCAGCGCGGCCCGTCGAGTAGTGAATTTTTCATCAGGGGGCCATTAGAGAGGAGGTGTACGTTACTGAGGGTGGTAGAAAGAGGAGAAACGGAGCCAGGCTTTCATCCGGAGGGATATTGCCTAACCAGCGAGGAATCCTTTCATCAATAAATTATGAGAAGAATGGGAGAGTTTCGAAAGATCGGCCTGTTAACGTGCTCTCATCCGGCAGATTTTGGGAACATTAGATTTTGGCCTGGGATGCCTCGCGGGAGCCGAGCGGCGACGGCGCGCGGCGCCTGCGCACCTCCTCCGGTGGGATCGGCAGGGCACCCCGCATCCATCAGCGGGGAGGAGAGGAGGCAAACGCGGTGTGGCTGCTAAGCCTCTGTATTGAATAACGAGGGGGGAAAAAAGAAAAAAAAAAAAAAAAAAAAAGCAGCAGGCATCCTTTGTTCCTTCACCTGGCTGCCGGCCACGCCACTCGGCGGAGCCTCCCCTGGAAGGGTGGCCGTGGCGGGGCCCACATCTGCTCCGCTTTCCGACAGCTTCTGCTTGGTGCCGGTGGGGAACCCCAGCCCCTCGCATGTGTGACGGCTGCCGAGCCCACCTCTCCGAGGAGCAGACGGGTTTTGATCCGTCTTGGAGTGACCGAAACACGTTTGGAGAGGCAGGGGTTGGAGCGCTTGTTTCAGCAGGATTTCAAACGTTCGTGTCTTCAATTTATTGCAACCTCTGTTTGACTCGGAGCATAACAAAAGGCACTTTTAGCGCCCTTAGGGGAAGGTTTCAGGGTGCTCTGCGGATAGTTGATGATCCATTGAGCAAGAGCTTCTGCTTGCTGCAGGGACCAGCTCCTCGGCCGGGCTGGCACGCCGGGGAGGGGAGGTGGTGATTGCCTGCGGTGGAGCAAAGCGGCTCCTCGAGGAATTGTACCTACGCATCCCCGTCCCTCCTTCCTTGCTCTAACGAAGGAGCCATGCTCCCTTCTTTGTGCGAGCTGGCACGAGAACAAGAAATAAGTTATAACAGAAAGCAAAAGAATTCGGAGCCGTGATCGAACTCCCGCAGTGTTTACGGGGTGGAAACTTACCCAGAAATGCAGTTTTCCAAATGCCTCTGACTGTCAAAGTTTTTTTGTTGCTGGCTTCTTACTAATTCGGAGTGAGAAGCTCTGCACCAGCTTCCCAGAGCGAGGCAGTCGGGTGCTCCTCTCTGTGCAGCATCTGCCAAGTGCTGAAGGTTTTCCTCTGCCTGGGGTGCAATTTTTGTCTTCTCGGTGCTACTGCTAATTAGTGCCCAACGAGCATATGGAGGGCTTGGCTCCCAGAGTTTTGAGTGCCTTGTATTGTACCCATGCTGGGTGCTGAATGGGTGTTTGCACCCTCACACCCTACAGAGCAGCTCTTTGTGAACTTCCAGACCCTGTTCTATGGCTGTATATTGTGTACGCATGTAAAATCCCTACGGGGAGAGTTATCACACAGTAGTTGTGGGAGAATATGCCCCACAAAGCCAATTTGCCTTCACCCACCTGTCTGAAGGCCATAAATAGCAAGTTTTCTGAAGATGAGGTGGCTTTTCCCAGGAGAGAAGATACCTCAGATCCCTCCACGGAGAATCTGCTCTCAGTTTGGATGTTGGCGAAGAACTGACGTCTTGGAGACTTGCTAATAATTTATATTTTTCCAAAGCAATCAGCCCTTGGGGGACAGCAAGGTGAAGATTTCCAACCTAGAGGAGTTGGCGTCAGCCTGGAGCAGGCTGCAAATTCAGGGTTGTATCCCGGGAGAAGAGGCAGGAGGTGCTGGCATTCTTCAGTGTTTCGACTGGCAGTTTTTGCCTTATTTTGATCCTTGCCACTGAAGCCTGCCTATTCCAGTAATTGATGCTACAGGAATTGGTGATTAATATCCCTGTGTCCTTTCCTTCATGAGGAGGTAGATTTCTCTACCATATGCCAGCTGATTTTACCGATCTTTAAATTCCAGGGGAATCCCACGTCTGCTAACACCTCCAAATCAGAAAACTTAGATGGGAAATAACTTGGAACTGAATGAATCTTTGTCACTTCACCTTTGTCTTGTGTTTCACGTGGGAATATCCAAGACCCCGTTGTAGAGTGGTGTTGATGAACGTGGCTGTATGGACTGTCCCTGGCACAAGGCATTTTGGTAGGAGGTCTCTAAATGACATGATGTGTGGTCTCTGGGTGCTTTGGCCATCCAATTTCTTACAAACACAGGGAAACGGGGACGTTTTCATGGCTCGTGACTGAACCACAGACCTGCTCTGTCGCCTTGGCCATGGGAAGAATGGCATTGAAACCTTAGTTTACCCACCTCAAAGGATGAGTGTGTAACCACGTCCTCCTAAAAGCAGACCAAATGCACAGAGAAGAGTTTTATCCCAATCACATTAGGGGTGTAAAGCTGTAACTGTTTCCCTTCATACTGTAATGAATCCTCTTCCAGAGAAGCTGCTGGTTTTCTGTTGCAGGCTGTGTAGGGCTGAATCGATTCGGGAGAAGTTTGTGAGGGTCCCTGGGTGCTCAGCACGATGTATTTGTGAAACTTTGACCCGTGAGGTGTAACAGCAGCACGAGGATGTAAAGTTGAAGGCAATACCAGAGGCACGTCCTCAGCGCTGTCCTTTTGGAGCAAGAGTTTAACAGGCTCAGAAAACCAATGGGCACGTTAGGGCGAAGGAAAGGAGGAAGCCAGAGATCTCGTATCAAAACAAATCCTGCCTGGAAGGTGCTTCCAACTGTTAGGATGGCTGCCAAGCTCGTCTTCGGAGCTCCCCACTGCCAAAATTCCCGCGAGGGCCCATCGGGGATTTATCAGATCAGCCAGGAAGCCGAGCAGCCTCGGTCCTCCTAGCACTGAGCTCGGTGTGGTGCCTCCGAGGGAAGGCGGGCACACAGCTGCCTGCAGGAGGGGAGAGCCTGGCACTATTGAGGAGCCAAAAAGCGGTGCCAAAATATTTTGGCTGAGGTGAGGGACAAATTCCCACCTTTACAGAGTGGCTGTGCTGCCAGCTGATGGGCAGCACCTTTGGTACCACTCGCAAGCTGCTGCAGTGCCCACAGGAAAGTGCCCCTGCGTTGCACCAAGGTAGTAACCCATCCTCTGAAATCTTTAAGCTTGGCTTTTGGCTTTGTATTTGGGGACATCAAATACGCAGTGCTTTCGTAGCAACACATGAGCCGGAACAAACAGCGGTGGTGGCGATTCGTGGAGCATCCAAGGGTCCCCGTGGGGTTATTTCTGCGTGGTGGGCTCCTCCCTGCAGCGCTGAGAAGCTGCTTTCAGCGTTTGGCAGTGGAAGTGGTGCTAGAAAGGCTTAAATCAGACAAGGAGAGAAGTTGATATCCAGAGCTCGCACATGGCAGTGTGCAAATTGAGTAGTGGGCTCTGCACGGTGCATTTCTTTCCAGTCTCACTGCTACTGCAGTTCTCTATCTGTTGGTGTGGCTTGAAAAGGTATAAAATGAAGGGAGAAGCAGTGAGGCATCATTTGGGGCAGTACAATTATTTCCCTTTCTTGCTGGTGGTCATAAGAGCAAGGACGGTGTTAGAATGCATAAAAACTGGGCTGGAAAATGCCTCTTCAAGCAGTTATGCAAAATAAGCAAACACAAAGCTTGGGGGGCGCCTTTTATTTCGCTTTCTTTCCTGAGATGACCCGAGTAAAAATTCATCGGGGTTACAGCTCACGTGCGCAGGCAGCATCACCGGCACATGGTGAACTGTGGGTTGGAAGTGACAGCGAGCATCTTGAGGCAGGAATTTCTTACCTCAGCGCTGGCAGCAGTGCAGGTGCTCGCTGATGCTGCGATGATAAGAGCTGGAGAGCTGAACCGGGAGAGAGAAAAGGTGGGGGTGGCAGGCGCTGACCTGAGAGAGAGGGGGCAGAGGGTTGGGCGAAGGCTGGTAAGAAAACTGCTGCAAAAAAAAAAAAAAAAAGGAAATGGAAATAGCCTGGCACATGATGGGTATCTAGTGTTTAGAGGAGAAAACTTGTTTGTGGGAGCAGGGACCTGTGAGCAACGTTTCCTGCTCATGGTGCCAGCAGTCATGCCCTCGCAGCAGGGGTGAAGCTCAGGGGTCTCACATTTGCCACCGCCCGTGGTTCCGGGAGGTGCCTGGTGCATTTTTTTACACCTCTAAACAAGCTGCGTGTTCCAGTGTAAAAAAAAAAAAATAAAAATTACATACGCCCTTGTGCTCAGATTGCAACTGATTAAAAATACAGTTATTACTCACCCGATTTTATCGAGACTTTCCATATCCTAAAGGGCCTTACACGGGCTCCAGATACCATCACCTGAACTGCAGTTGAAGAGGCATGATCTTAGCACTATTTAATTTTGATGAACCCTATTTTCTTGTTTTGAGATGTCAGCTCACAGGCGCATGCCTCAGCCGTCAACTCGCTTGTCAGTACTGTGCTGTTTGGAGTCTGCCCGAGAAGAAAAACAAGATCATGAAAGATGGAGAGCAATAAGCAGTTGAGAGATGCATAACAAAGTGGGTCGTGCTTGCCCGTGTCCGCTCTGAATTGCTCTGGGATCCGGTCAGATCATGTTCAAGCCAACCCAGAGGTTTTGACAGCTCAGAAACACTCAGCGAGCTTTATCAGCCAAAGATTTTTAGATGAAGTCTGGGCTCCACAGTGGTCTGATGCCAGCAACCAGAATAATTAGTGTTTCTACTGCTGCCAGCTCTGAGGTTTTTTTTTTTTTTTCTTATTTAATATGATAAATGGTGACAGGACCCTTCTGTCTTTGCCATACTGAAGTGGGAAAAATAATCCTGGCTGTAGAGCTGCATTAAGTGGTGGGCTTAGCTCAGATGTGGAGGCTGTAGCAGCAGGTAGACCCTCAAACCAGCCCCCAGCGAGCTCCTGGGGAGGAGGAGACTTGCCTTGGTTCTTCTGGCCTTGCTCATACAGCTTTGGTTGATCTCTTGTGAATTACTGTGCTGGGTACATAAGTAATTACATGGAGCCCTGGTCGGCTGGAGCTCAGATTAATTAAATCGGGATTACTCTGCTTTTACCTACCCCTTTAAACAAGCACGCGTGCTGGCCCAGTGTCCCACACTGCCTTCCTGGCCATGTGTTGCAGCAGAAAAACTGCAACTGCTGTCCAGGGAACTGGGCAAAATGCGAGAAATGCTCTTCTAGAAAAGCTGAAGATGTGTTACTGTCTGCTGAGAGGTGGGCAAAGCTTTGTCCTATCTGGAGCCTGGACTAGAGTGTGCATCAAACTGCTGAACAGTAGCTGGTAACTAAGAAAAAAATCCAATTTTTTAATAATGCAATGTTTTTGACTATGCATTTGCCACCCAGGCCCTTTCTGTGCATTGTTGCCTTCTTTGACATGTTTCTATCCACTAACATCTCTGCAGTAGCAACTTACTGTTGGACACAACATGAGGTGCAGCGGTGCCGTGCCTCGGAGATGGTCACTTGCACCCTCTCTGCTGGTTAACATTGTCTGAAACAGACAAGGCAAAGATGGTGAAGCACTTGGCTATGGCAAAATGCTGCTTTAAAAACATGCCCCAGCACTTGAAAATCATAAACGAGGCACTTCTGTGTTGGTAACTCACCACCCAACGGGCAATGATTAGGAAATAGCTGTCAGAGAAGAGCCCCTTGTTGGCTTTCTGCTGGTGAGCAGAGGTGGTTCCCATGCGAAGCTGAAGCCCTTCAGAGGTGGTACAGGTTGTTGGCACAGAGTGCTCACAGCTTTTCGGGGCTGAGCTGTAGGTTTGGGTTTTGCTTGCTGCTTTTCTCTTTGTCCAGCAGTGCTTCGTGGGCCTGCAAGCGGGCGGGCAAAGAGCAAAATTAACGGAACGTGTTCTGTGTGTTTTCTTTAATAAATTTACAAAACCATACAAATTCCCCTTCGTGTGCTCAGGGAATGGAAGTTTTTTCTTTTTTTTTCTTTTTTTTTTTTTTTCTTTCCTCTGACTGTCAGTCCCGACTGGATGCCTTTGCAAAAGTTTTTCTTGAAAAAAATCAGAAAATCAATTCCGACCATTGCCTCTTCATGCCGAGAGCACTTCCATTAATATCAGATGGGAAAGTCAGGCCAAACACTGGAAGTGGATAGAGTTTGAATTTGAAGGAAGGTTTTGTGTATGAAACTGAGAAATGCTTCCCGGTCTGACACCAGTGATTGATTGCAGTTCTGCTGAAGATTAGCCAGACGTTTTAAGCACCGCAATTATTCATGTTTTCATAGTTAGATGCTATATTTAAACTGTGTCTAACAATGTATGTACACTGGGTTATGCTGCTGCACAGACCCCGCTCCTGAGTGGGGAAGGAAAATGTGATTTTTTCTTTTAATTATTTTATTTTTCCAGATACGTTTTGTGCCATGTGTGCTCTCTAACGTAGCTAACCCAACGAACACATGATGTCAATTATGGCTGCGCTGCCCTTGGCACCGGCACCTTTGCAAGGATGGGAGGCGAGAGATGTCCAGTGAGCAAAGGTGGGGTCGGGGGCCCTCGATCTTCTGGGTGCAATTCTCTGGGTGCAGAAATGCTCCCGGGAATGGTGGCAACTCCCAGGACCTCACAGGGACATTCAGGCCAGATGACTCGGTGTTTGTGCAGCGTTTTGATACTAACAGGTTGGGAGTGGTTATGGAGTAAAGTGGGCAGAAACCTGAGAAAGCAGCCAGTTATGTCATTTCTGGTGATTTCTAGATCGGTGAGTAGATAATAAGGAAAGTTCCTTAGCCTCCTCTTCAGAAAAGCAGCTAAGCCAACCTTTTTTTTTCCTGTGCAATTGTGCTCTTGAATGGCACATTCTGAACAGCAGCTCGCATAGTGATCTTCAGCCAAACCCCTTTCTCAATTTCCACGTGAAAGAAAGAAAGACTGCCTTGCGAGCTGAAAAAATGCCATGTTTCAAAATGCTTTTGAGTCTTTGGATGAACAGCACTGTCTTAATAGTGAGCGATGCTCCTGACAAGCTCTCACTCTCTACAGGGCTGATTTTCCCACCAGTGGGATTGAGCAAGCTCTGGGTCACCAACTCAAAAGGCAGCGAGTGCTTGTCCTGAAGATTTTGTAGCCTAAAGTGGTGGGTTTTGGTCTCTGGACAACCTCTAAGGGGACCATAAAAGGTAACCAAGCAAGGCAAGGCTATTGCCAGTAAGCTTCAATTAATTATTCGAGAGTCTGCTTCTCTCTGCTGAATTTTTGGAGCTCAGCAGATCAGAGAGGTTGAAGCTGCCTGACGTAAAGGGAGAGGATGAGAAAGGCTGGGAAACCTGGTGGAAAACCCAGTTTTGTGATGAGTGAAAGTTTAGTGCTGAGAGATACTGGTCTTCAGATTTTTGGGAGCATTTGTCATGTGCTGCTAGTTTAGATTTGCAGTTTCTTAGCTGTAGCAGAGCTCTCAGTCAACATGTAAATTCCTACCGTTTCCACTAAAGAGTACTATTTACCACTTTTCCATTACTTTCCAGAACCTTGATAATTCTGAGGACAAACCTGAAAAATAGTAGATGATGCTGCTGACATTGTATATGGCTAATGCATGGAATAGTGACCTGACTTGCCATTAAAGGGTTATTTTGTTGTGCTCGTGGTCTTCACTGTCAGTGAAATTTCTTGATGGAGTTGATAGTGTAATTGAGAACAGGTGATTTTTTTAATATATAAATATATATGGGTATGTATTGAATGTTTTTATTCCATTTTTGGGTGATTTATAACTTTAGAGTGTTACAGCTGTTTAGACTATATAAAAGTTTGGCTTCGCATGTGCTCGCCTCCCATATGTTACAGTATTAATAATCCTCTGCCTTACTAAGCGTAATCCATTTTTCCCCCAAAAAACAATGCTATCCAGACAGCAAGCCACGCAAAACAGTTGTCAG
Source organism: Aythya ferina (assembly GCF_964211825.1). NCBI lineage: Eukaryota > Metazoa > Chordata > Aves > Anseriformes > Anatidae > Aythya > Aythya ferina. Next base: position 1,571,359 of record NC_140300.1, on the reverse strand, counting down.
GTGTCCGAGAGCCGTGTCCTATCACTGCAGTTGAAGTTATGCTCAAAAAGACAGTTCACCAGCAGAGATGAAGTGGCAGAGCTGCCCGTCCCACAGCAAATGTCTCAGCTCTATTAGGACAAAGGTCATTAAGCCACAGCAACTTGCTTGGTGTCACACACCCATCCTTCTCAGGAATTCCTCTGTGTCTGCGTTAATACCCTCTGTCACAGGAATTGCCTCGTGCTTTACATCTCCCTTCCCTGGGAAAAAGAAATAATGCAGCATAATGTGGCAGTGCCCTACAATAGCCACAGGCTCGAGCCTGCCGTGAGCGTTCAAACGTCCGTTTTGCTCACTATTCACTATGGCTTGTCAAAAGAAATCTCTTGAAAAGAAGCAAACAGATATTGTAGAGCCTGTCATGTCAGCCTGTCAAAGGCGACAGGGCAGGAGCAGAGCAGAGCTGGCAGTGTGTGGCCACAAGGAAGCAAGTGCGTTTCTGTTGGCCATTTATTACTGGTCTTGAAAGGAGCTTTGAGCCTACCTTAATGCAAGCCATTGTGCAACCGCAGATTAATAATTTCCTATTTAAATAGGGTTTTGTGACCTACGGTTACAGGTAACAGGATCAGGACTGCCTAGCTGTTTGCAGAGGATAACATTTTGCTTTACCATGCTTTCTAAAATCAATTTAACCTCCCCTTAATGGCATCACTAAAGACCAAAATCTTCCATGTAAGGCATGAATACGGACAGCAGGACGGCAAACAACTTGCCGCGACTCCAGCCGGACGGGCTTTCCATGGAGAAGGACTAATCCCATTGCAGGTTGTGGAAGATTAGCAGTTGAGGCTGCAATTCAAGCAGCGTGACCTTACACTCATTTTACACTGCCCATTAACCAGGAGAAGATGCTCTTCATCTTCTTTGCCAGTGCCAAACCCAATTCCTATATTTTTTTCTCCTAAATCTTACCAGTGTGCTGGCTCAAAGCTTAATGCGGCCCTGCAGTGCTGGCAGCAGTGGGAGGTGGTACGTCGTTTTCTTAGGGAAACCTCAGGTTCACGTGCTGTTGGGCTCTGTGAAGTGAATAGCTGTAATTTATGATGCTGAGAGCCACCATGCTCATGATTTCAAAATGCAGCATATGTTAGGCTTGGAAAGTTGCTTTTGTTCGTGCAATTAAGCACCACATAAATATCTGACAGATGAGGTGCTCCAGGCTCACTGAGTTATGGCTGCGGCTTGTAGAAATCAGTCCAGCAGGCAGAGATATACTATTATTTTCTATGCTAGGAAGGCGGAGGATTTATATTTCTCTGTTTCTTGAAGCTACTGTGTAATCCCAGGAACGCTTCGTGTTTAAGGTTAAGGTTTAGTTCTGGGCAACCTGCTAAGAAATGTGAATTGTTACAGTGAACTCTACTTGGCCTTTCAGCTTTGTTGACAGAAATTTACTCCACATAGACAAAAGGGGAAAGGAAAAAAAAAAAAAAAAAAAAAAAAAGAAGCAGGTGAGGTCATTTGGAGTTGAAACAAGCCTGAAGCGTGGGCGTTCAGGAGCGAAGCTGTGCCGAGCCCGCCAACGGCCTTATCTAACACGGGGCAGCTTCTGGACTCCCCTGCAGGCTCCCACTACCAAAACCTTTGCCACTGAAACCCTATACAGTGTCTGCATCCATGTCACTTGAATAAAAGATTACTGTCACGCTTAGAAAAGGGATAATAAAAATAAAGCCAAGTGCATGCAGGTGGAGTCCTGCAGCCAGGCCTTGTCAGCCAGCTGTTGGTGCCTTAACTACCAGAGCATGGCTGCCTTGGCCACAACAGAGACATGGGGTCGCCTGGCTGTCCCTGCCAAGCCTTGTCACCTCCTCATGAGACAGGGGCACCCTTGGGAGCTGGGGGTGGCTGTGGGGACAGACGGCATGGTGCAGGGAGCCCTGCGGCCTGCCCCACACCATAGCCGCCTCTGCCTTCCCTCCATGACAAGAGGGCCAAAGCGTGATGGCCGAAACCCTCTCGTTGTGCACAGAGGATGAGGGGAAGCAAAAAAGTCCCAGATGAGACCTTGGCACCTGCCCAAAGCCATGGGGCCCCTGCTGAGTGGGTGTCAGGACGGGTGGGCGATGCTTGGCCTAGGTCGGGTGGGAGGTGAACAGCAGCATTGCCCGTGTGTGAATGTGCTGCACGCGCAGTGAGAATGGGGAGGTTTATGTAAAAATAAAGTTGTAAAAGCTTCCTGCTGAAATGTCACTGCTTTTTATGTATTGTAAAATATTCTGTAAAAATAAAGCAGGGTTTAAGCGATTTGATCCAAGCCCCGTAAACTTCACTTGAGGGCTCTAATGATAAACTGCCGAGGAGGCTGGGATTTTGTGGTTTGTCATTAAAGTTCGTAGATGAAAATGTGGTTTAGTGCTGCATGGCTGTATTTCAAACCCTTATCTGTGCAAGAGGTTCATCCGAATTTATAACAAATATGGCAAACAAGCTATTCGGCATCGTGTTCAGCAGCCGTGCTTCCTCCTGGGAGCGTGCTGAGCTTCTGCGTGACCCTTTCCTGGGAACGGATTTTTTATTTCCTTTGCCAGCAAAAGCTTGTGAAACCGCCCCATAACGGTGGCTGAATAAATGATGGTGGGAAAGCTCGGTGCAAGCTATGGGTGCATCTTCTTTTTGCTTTGGTGCTCCTGCATCCACCTGAGGTCTGCTTTGTAGGGTGTCCTCATCCAGAGATGGGACCCAAAGTCTCGGTGTCTTTATGTGCCTGGGACACACGGTGCGGATGCTCACTGCTTTTCTGTTGTCTTTACGTGGTTACTCAAGAAGGAGTGTGAAAGGAGAGAAGTTTCCATACTTTTGGCACTACCAGGCATCTCCACCTGCCTCAATCTGCTCTGAATTGCTTGTAGGGCAAAATAATTGCCCAGATAATCTTTAGTTTTTCTTTCACGTTTCACACTGTGTTGAGTGCCTGATGGAGAGACCTTGTTTCATACTGAAGGAGGAGGTTTCAGTTATGTTTTCAGGTTTCTTTAAAACAGAAAAAAAAATAGGCTCGGTGTCTTTTGGAGACACCTGTAAGATTTTATTATTTCAGCACTGAGAGCCTGTTGTGTTCTGTATGAAGGTCTCTCCCGAGGTGCTCACAAGAAGCAGATAACTGTCCTTCAAGCTGTTCACATCCTGTCTTTGTTATTGCAGCCATCGTCCCACTGGGCTCTGGGATGTGCAGGTTCTCGTGCAAACCTCAGCCATCCTGTAAACCTCAGCTACTAAATTCAAAAGCTTTGGGTGGCTGCCACTTGCTGCTACCATGTCCCTTTTTGGTTTTACCCTTGCATTTAAGGTACTGAGTGAACAGCTGGCTTAACCACAGAAAGCAGGTCTAGGAGGGATGTGGAGGACAAAAGATACTCATCACTATACTGAAGGTATTTGCAACAGTCTTTTATCGCCCTTTTCTTGAAAATAACACCGCAGTGACGGCATGGCTTGGGCTCTCCCACACAGCCTGTCCTAGTGCTTCACTTCTCTGTACTGCTAGCATTTTTTTTTTCTACTGTTGAGCATCGGTGTCCTTGGTTTTAATTTAAGCGTGTTGTTCCCTGGTCCTTCATGGAGTGGATATATTTATCCTCTGTCTCTGTATAGCTGGTTTTTGCATTTGCAACAGCTGTTGCCTCCCTTCCTCTCCTTCACGAGGCTGATCAGTGCCAATTCCTCATGTGCTGTGTTTTCTACATCTGATCGCTCCCGGTGCTGTCCCCTGAATGCTCTCCAATTGATCCCCATCCCTTGTGCATCTCAGTGTCCAAAACTGGATGCATTACATCAGCCGAGGAAGATGCAAGAACAACTCCATGTGTCTCGCAGGCCTTTTGCTCACCGTGGCATAACGCGGACAACTTGCTTTTAATCTGGGGGTCATTAAGCTCATTACAGAGATTCTTCCTACAAACCCTTTGTGAATGGTGTAAGTTTTTGCATGGATGTGGACTGCTTGCATATGGGGTTGCAAACACACTCCTTACACTTCCCTGTGTACCACGATGCCCATGGAAAGTCCTTTGGGTGCTGATGAATGTTTATTTATGCTCTGCCAAAGGTGTGTTGTACGTGAGCCTTGGTGCAGGTGCAGAGTCCTTTACCTGTTCCCTTCTGGCAGCTCAGGAATATGTTCTTCTCCTTTTTGTGTTGGGTTAAAGAGGAACTAAGTACAATCTCCCTCAGGCAAGGATTTCCCTGTATTTGCACCCTTTGCTCTTCACAGGGACCAGTGTTCCTCAGCCTTGTCTGAGCAGGAATCACAGCAGTTGCAGAGCTGACACCTTGTTAAAGCACAAATGCTGCCTTTAGCTGTCTCCTCTTTGGACAAATTTTAAAAATCCTACTTTTCTGTCTCGGTTAGGGACCTTTAAGCACTGGGATGCGTGTACAAGTTGCAGTGCTCGTTGGAGCTCAGCCCTGAGCTCCTGTTGGAGCATCCAGCTGCAGCATGATCCGGGAGATTTTTCCAAGGCCGCTGGGCCAGCAGCAGGAGAAGAGTTGAGCTGGTCCTACTATTAAAGTGATAAATAAGATTTTAGCATGTCCCCTTTTTCCACAGAGCAGTGGGACCCATCCCTGCCTTTGTTATTTAGTGTCTGAAACAATCAAGCAGGGAAAAAAAAAAAGAAAAAAAAAAAAGACAACTCATACTTCTGTTTTTTTCCAAGTTAAAAATGCTGTGGCTTTAGTTCTCCTGCTGGTTTTGGCCGGTGTTGGGTACAATTTGTTGGACACTTCTCTCTTCCCCATCCTCCCCCCGCGATAACGCTCTGCTCAGCCCTCTCTGAGTGGCCACAGCTCTTCTGAACCCCAGAAAGAGAAATAAATTGTGCATAAACAAATGCAGTGCATATGAATTCCCCTTGGAAACCAGCCTGCCTGTTTTATAATTAATGCTGCTATTGTTCTCCTCTTTTTGTATATTTAGATGGTCTTTTTGTTTAAAGTTGATTACTTGCTGCTCTTTGAGCATCTCTCCGGGGAGGGGAATGATGATATTTCAACAGCAGATCAGTCGCAATATGTACTAAATAAACAGACTTGCTAAAAACATCATAAAGGCCCCTTTGTCCTGACAGATAGCAAAAGGGGAAGAAAAAAAAAAAAAAACAACCTCCAAAAGTATGCTGGTGAGTGTAACTTATCTATTAGATCTCCTATTGCCGCAATTGTACCGGAAAGTGTCCTAAATTAAACACTTCCACCCTTCGCTGGTCACCTGAAATGTCACCCTGGCTTTAAAGGCTTAGCAGATTGTATCGTATCAGTATTCCCAGTAGCAGCCAAACCTGTGCTTGTGTAAGGTCTCCTTGTTAACACACCGTTTGCGAGCTTATGGCAAACAGCAGAATAATAGGTTGCACATGCTATCGATTAAATGACAGTTTTCCTTCCTAGCAAAATTGATCTTGGCTCTGGATTTAGCAGTCCCCATCCCCAGCTGTGAGTTTGTTCAGTTATCTCATTTTAATGATCAAGTTTCCATTTCTTCTGCGAAAGTAATTTATATTTCCGAGGCTTAGGAGGGGGAGAGGAAAGGGGAATGAGCACCCAGCGATGCATCGGAAACCTGTCAGCCATGGGGGAAGGCTGAGCAGTCCTCACTCGCCCTGGATCTGTCCCCGATGGGAGGAGATCAGAAAATTCAGGTCCCGATTTTGGGGTGCCCATGGGGTGTTGGCAAGGCGTTTTAATACCTGGGTCCCCAAAGGAAGAGATGAGTGGGGTCAGCTGGGAATTATTTGATTGTGTCAGGCGATGGCACTTCCACCAGGGAAGCATATCCAATATTTGGGCTGCTGAGGAGCAATCTGCATTTATTGTTAACCATGGGGTGAACCAATATTGTGACTGACTGCAGAAATCTTGCATCCAGTCGGACGCACAGCTTTATGCTGATTCTTTTCGGAACTGAAGTTCAACGCTAGGTTAATTGCTTTTGGTCTGTAGTTATCTCCAGAACATCCTATCAATGTTATATTATCAAGAAATAAACTCAGAAGAAAATTTAAGACATCTGTATGGCCAAAAATATTGGGTATGAAATCATAGCAAAATCTCCTTGGCAAAAGAGGCCATTAAAACGAGATTAGTTTTTGTAAACAACGTCCCGATGTGTTTTGAAATGCTTTGTTAGACTGTGCAGGAGGAAAGTGGCTGAGTTAGACGGGGAGGGAATCGTTGGCTAAGGCTGCGGCAGAGGATCCCAGGCCACATCACCATGCATTAGCCCGAAACAAGTTGAAATTCGTGTGAAAGCAGCCATAAAAGTCCGGAGCTGAGCTCGTGCCACCAGGCCTGGCGTAGCTGGTGAGGTTCAGACCTCTTTTTCCCCGAAAAGCTCGTGGATTTAAATGCAGGATTGGTGTCCTCGGGCTGTGGCATCGTGCAAACCATCACGCTGCGGTGTTCGGTGGGCTCAGAGTGATTATGCTGATCTTGTTCTCAATCCCTGTGTTTCTCTCCAGGCTTCCTGGACGTGAAGGATTTTTCTTTGACAGCAAAAGCCCTGCCTTAACCTCCTCTCTAACCGAGTTATCTACTCAGTTTACTTAGCAGCATGTGGAATTGCCGCAAACAAGTTGTTGATGCGGAGACTGAGCTTTGAATTGTAATGCAGAACAGAAGGGGAAAGTGCTGTAGAAAGATATTAGGAGCTGAGGCCCTGCGAAACCAGAAATGATCGTGGTCCTTTTCTTGGTGGTGAAAGGATGAACGAGCTGAAAACCCGTAGAAAAACATAAGGGAAGAAAAAGCCATTCGGTTCTGCTTCTCCTTCTGTCCCGTCAAGTGGGAACAAGGTAATGAAATTAAAGACTCTTAAACTGAAAAGGGATGGGAACTTGAATCACAGAAAGTTCCCTTTTTTTTTAATACACAGCAATTCCCTGCCACAGTAAATCAAAGCTGATGTGGCTGAATTTAAAACATAGGCTGACTAACGCTTCCAAAGACAAGTTCAGAAGAGTATACCAGGAAAAACGAGGCTGCGATGCTAATGCAAAATGTGCTTTCTTCCCAGGTGTTGTGGTTTTCTGTTTATTTGTTTTTTAAGGAATCCAGAGTTTGCAGGATTCCGCTCAGAACCCCAGTTATTTTGGGAATGTGGATTTAGAGGCAGAGACTGCAACGTGTCTGAGACACCAGGGACACTCGGGCTCCTGCTCTTTGCAAATTCAGAGCAGCTTGGTGTGCACAGACGTGAACTGAGGGGCCTTACTTTGAGAGCACTAACTCTGAAATTTGTAATTATCTCTCATTGCTCTGTGTGTGCTGGATGCTGGGGTAAAGTCCCCTTAATTGTCCCTGGTGTCTGTGTGGGCTGTGAGTATGAAGTTTCCTACCCGTCGGGGTGCTGTGCCTTGTGCCCTCTGCGTAACTCCCCTTTCAGGCGATATTCAGAGATAACTGGGAGAACAATTAATAAATGGCATTGCATAGAATTACACGAGCCATGCAACAGAAAAATGCATTACTTACTGCCCTGCCAGCCGCCGTCGCCCGCCCCGATCTGTCTCGTGGCCGTAACCTCCGAGGAACACTCAGCTTACAGCTCGTGCCTCGCCGGGGTCAGATCCAGTGTTGAAATAGTATTAGGTACCAAAGGCAATCTGAAATCATGCTCGTCTGGGTGAACCCTGATAAAATCAAGGGAGCTCAGGGCGCAGACCTCTCTCCTCCTGCAGCCCTTCCCGTCAGCCTGCTGCGAGGGGACCTCATCTCCCAACGTATTCACCTCGAGAGCCTCAAGAGTGATAAAGTGATGTAAATATATTTAATTTTAGGAAGTTTAAGGATGGCTTCAGGCTCGATGTGTTGGGAAATGTGTCAAATTGTTAGCCAGAACATCGTTTTGTCTCTGTGCCTCAGTTGTGTATCGTCATGTGGGTGCTAATTCTGCACCTTAACTCTGTTCTACCTAAACCTTCAACATTTTGGATGGCTGTAGGGTGGCTGTAGCAGAGAGGTGAGCCTCACGGTGTGTTCACACAGCCTCTGCTGGATGTGGCTGATGTTTTGGTCGTGGTGCAGACTCAGCAGCTACACACTTACCCCTTCCAACTCAGCTCTTGTTTCTATCCTCGCCTATGGGGAGTTTGTGTTGGTGTTGCTCGGTGGTGGAGAGCCCGTCTGCACCAGTTTGCTTTATCCCAGTGTTGGAAAAGTGTTGAATCACCTGGGGAAAAGATGGAATTTAGTTACAGAATTTAGTTACAGTCCCAAAGGAGACGGGGAAGAGATGGTTGGTGCAAATCAGGGTGCCTAGATGTTATTACCAGGTGAAGTAATCCCCCTGGGGAAATGGAAACCACGTTATTTGATGTGCTTGGGTGCTCTTTTTCTGGCGAAAATGGGGTGAAATGTACTGAAAGCCCTCTGTTCATCAAGAGAGGAGACCAGAAGAGCTGGATTTATCCATCCCCCGACTCTTCTGAAGAAAGCCAGGTGTGATAAACGATTCCCGGATCGGCTCCGCCGTAACGAGCACTGTAAATACCAGGTGAGCTTCCAGCACCGATGAGTGTGCTTGGAGGAACAGCTCGTAACCCGCTCGGCTGGGAAAACAGCTTAGGTCATGGTCGGTGCTTTCCAGGCGTTGGTGGAGGGACGGTGCTGCTGCTGCTCTGCGCTCCCAGCAGCGAGAAGTCGGCCGCCAGCATCCGTGGTGCTGCCCCACCGCTCCTTCCCTGGCCCTTGCAAGAAGCCGTGCCTAATGAAGCACACAGGATTTGTTGACTTTTTTGTTCCAGAAGGCTGCTTTTAACAATAGTTGTTCAAGATTTGGATGGAAATACCATTTTTTTCCCCTAATTCTCACCGTTTCAGGCTCTGTGGAGGTCCTGACCGTGGCTTAACCAGCACTCTGGAGGAATTTGGTAGCTACCAAAAATGCAGATGCTTTTCTGGGGGCATTCCTGCCACTGCTCTGAGTGCAGCAAAGTGTTTCTGCAGGCCGAGGAGAGTGCTTGGAAGGTATTTCCACAGAAAATTGCAAAACTAAATCAACTCTGCATGCTGGTAGCTCTATTATGATGAAATGCATTGAACCAAAAAGTTCAATGTTCTTGGAAGCTTTTCTTGTGGTCAGTGCCAGAGATTTCTGATTAATAAGGAAAACGGGATAGCTTCCTCCCCCTGGAAGGTGCCGTGCTAAGGAGTGAAGCAATAGGGGTGAGGAAAAGCCCCGAGGATTTCCCTTCATTGAGGGCCCTGTGGAAATGAAGTGTTGCCTGCATGGGGTGTGCTGGGGAGGAAAGGAAAGGGAAGGAAAGGAAAGGGAAGGGAAGGGAAGGGAAGGGAAGGGAAGGGAAGGGAAGGGAAGGGAAGGGAAGGGAAGGGAAGGGAAGGGAAGGGAAGGGAAGGGAAGGGAAGGGAAGGGAAGGGAAGGGAAGGGAAGGGAAGGAAAGGAAAGGAAAGGAAAGGAAAGGAAAGGAAAGGAAAGGAAAGGAAAGGAAAGGAAAGGAAAGGAAAGGAAAGGAAAGGAAAGGAAAGGAAAGGAAAGGAAAGGAAAGGAAAGGAAAGGAAAGGAAAGGAAAGGAAAGGAAAGGAAAGGAAAGGAAAGGAAAGGAAAGGAAAGGAAAGGAAAATTGCACGTTTGTAGTTAAAAATTGCAAAATTAAAAAATTACAAAAATTACAAATGCAGAAAGGAAGAAGGAAAGGAAAAATTAAAAGAAAAAGGTAAAAGGGTGTCTGCAAGTGGATCTGGGCCAGAGGACATAATGGTAGCAAAAGAAATCTGTAAGAAAGAATTAAATGTGCATATGCAAAAAAAAAAAAAAAAAGAAAAAAAAAGAAGAAGTAGGGGGTAGTGGGTTCATAAAGGCAGTGGGAGCTTTCTTGGAGAAGAGGTTGTTTTGACGCCCTCTGGACGATGCAGGGTTGGTTTGCCGAGCATCTTTTCCACACCTGATAACTGGCTGGAGCCGGGGAAACACCACCCTGCTGCGCACAGCATCGCTCCCAAGTCAGGTGTCTTTGGCTCGTCCTTGCTGGGGTTCTTTGGTGTCTCACCTGAGCTGTTCTCCTGCACGGTCCTTGTCTCCTTTCCCTGGCCATCTGCTCCGAGTAAACACACGGAGGAGTGAGGGCAAGAGGCTGCCAGCAGCCCGGTGCCCCCGACATCGAGCCCTGCCTAACGGAGGGGTTCTGTGGGCTTTGTGGAGAGCAGAAGCGTGCCCGAAGGCCTTTTGATGCTACACAGACACTGACACGGGCACATCTCTGCCTTCTGACCGTCCTGTCCCCCTGCCAGCTAAATCCGATCACCCTCGTCTCGAGTATTATGTTTTTTTTTTTCCTTTTTATAAATGCAGTTTGATAATGAAACAGAAACACATGTCGTTTTTTTTCTTCCCCCCCAGTTCCCCCCCAAATACCACGTTAATTTAAAAAAGGCCGTTTTCATTAGACGCTATATACACAAGGGCTACAGATTACAAATGCAGAAAATTAAATTGTAAACTCTGCAGCGGGGCCTTGGGGGGGAGTAATGGGAGCCGCCGAGCCTCCCCTCTGCCCTGCCTCCAGCGGGCTGCTCCAGCGAGCGCGGGCGGAGGAAGACTACCTCCTTTCAGCCTCCATAAACCACAAAGGATGGGTCAGATCCTTATCGGCCTGAAATTATGCTCATAACTCCGGGCTCGCTCACTTTCCCAGAGTTTAAATGACTTTTGTGCACGGATCCGAAATGAATGAGGGATTTTTTTCTGTCTTTTTTTTTTTTTTTTTTTTCCCCCCCTGCTGCTTGTTCCAAGTTTAAAAAAAAAAATTAAAAAATGTCAGATTAATCTCATTTCTGATCCTAGATCTTAATTAATATTAATTATTGCAATAAATCTGTCTCCGTTGGATCCCTTCAGTGGCTGCAGTGCATGGCTGTGGCTGTGGCAACAGGTCCTGGTGCAGCAGCATCCTCCCCGCTGCTCTTAATGAAATCCTTGCTGCTTCCTTAGCCCCCGGGGAACGGCCTGTGGTTCGTCTCCCGTTACAGGTGGTGTTCACCCACTCTGCGGCTGCTGTCTCCTGGCACAAGCTCTGTAACCCTCCCTTGTCACCTTTTTTTGCTAAAATCCTGAGCTGAAAACCTTCCGTGCCCTTCACTTCTTGCTCGCTCCCTGCGCTTACAGCTTCACGCCTTGTCTCTCCATCTCCCGATCCTTTTATTTGCGTCTTTTGGGATGCCCCTTTGCAAGAGGGATGCTGAGTTACACATAAACTTTGCCTGGGATATTTGTTATACGTAATACAGGATATAATCCAACATATAATAGGATCCTATACATAACGTGATCCTTTCCAAAGGAAAACAAGACCCAGGCAATCGTGTCGCCTGCCAGTTCTGTCTGGGCCTTTCGCCCTCCCCTCTGCTCCTCCCAACACTTGCTGAAGACGCTGAAGGAGTGCGCTGAGACTTCACCGAGGGTGAATTGTTATTAAATTACGAGATTTGTTGAAATCGCCAGCAGGATGGACGAGAAGGGAAGCCCAGCAAGCGTCTGGGCTGTGCCCAGAGCTTGGTTACACCAGGAGAACCCCCCGAGAGGAGGGCTGTACGGGTGGGACGAGGTTCAAACCAGGCTGGTTCATCCTTGTATCCAAATCAATTGTTCACAAGACACAAACTTAGCAAATGCCACGCTTGGTTAATTCGGTGCACACTGAAACACTTGGCCAGGGCTATGGGTGAGCCACTGGCTGACTCTGGAAATGACCCGACCTTTAAGTCCCTCTCGGCCCAATTATTTTTTTTTATAAAAAGGAATTGCTGATGTTCAACATCTCGGAAACTGCGGGCTGGTTATTCCTGGGCTTTGTGTGCTCGTCTGTGCTTCCCGGAGTGTTTTAGGGCTTAGCTCTCCCCCCGTAGCATCGCACTAGGTGTGATAATGACCACACCACAACATTTCCCACAGCTCCTTCGTACCCTTGGCAGCTCCATCGCAGCCCTGTGTTCGCCACGGCAGCGCTGACGGCCTGGAGGCAGAGAGGAGCCGAGTGCCATCACCTCGAGCTGCGGTTTATCGATTGCTGGTTACGAACTCGGGCTGAATAATTCAAAGAGCAGACAGCCCCGTGGCTCAGCTCTGCTTGGGCAGCCCTAGCTTGTACCATAATTAATTTAAATTCTGGTTTTTTTTTGTCTTAATAATTCACTTGGCCTCTTGAATCAGGTTGTTCTTAGCTGTTCGTGCTGGTGGAGGGCAGGACGGCACGCGGGGCTCGAGAGTTTGGGCACCATGTCCCCAGCGCTGGCAGCCACCGTGCCACCAGAGGTTTCCAAGCACAAATCCCTGTGGGTTTCCATCGCAGCAGGATTGCAGATGCCTCATCACAGCCTGCAGAAGAGGGATTTTTCCCCCCGTTGGTGCTCTGTGCAGACTGCCAGCACCTCCAGGCTCTGCGCGCGGGGATGCTGCAGCTCCAGCCGTGCTGCGCCGTCACCACCAGGTCACTTTGGGTGAGCAAGAAACCTGCCATAGAGCTACAGAAGCGCCTTTGGCACTGATAAAACTCCCTGCGTGATGAATTTACGTGCTTTAGGGCTGAACCCCACAGGCAGACACAGCCTGGAGAGTTTTGTCTGAGCCGTTCTGCACATTCGCTCCCAGGGGATGTTAAAAAGGCGGCGATAAGCGGTGCCGTATTTAACACTGCACACGTATGCAGGACAAGAGGAGTAGAATATCAAATGCCCGAGGTTCTCCGTGCAGCTAAAAGGCAGCATTGTTTTCCCTCTTGCACATCCCAGCATCTTTTTACTTCTGCTTTAGGCAGTAGATGAAGCCTGTGAGCACGCAGATGATGAATAACCCATATGATTCCCATCTCAGCTGCAGCATCTTTCTGAATCATTCTTCCTTCCCAATCTACAATGATTTTTATTCTTTTTTTTTCAGAGCAATTGCATTTTTTCGGAGTGTTTTCGTAAAGTGCTTGCTTGGCTGCTTTCCTGGAGGCCTTGCTGGGTCGGTATCGGTGGCAGAGGCACGGCTCAGCCATCGCTGGGGCGCGCAGGTCACGGACCCCCCGACTTGGCCGTCTGAATAAGTGATGAGAAGTCATGAAAAATTTGTAGTAGAGCACAAGGCAAGTTCAACGCGTGTCACGAGCTTGCTTGGCTTTTATTTATTTTTAATTTTTCTTTAGTTTTGAGTCTGCGGTCTTAACTTATTCATGCTTCTGGGCCCTCCAGCAAATGAGCCCTCCTGAAAAAGGAAGGAGCGTCAAGCCGTAGCCCGTGCTCCCGGGGGGGAAATCTCAAAGCAAGAGGAAGAAACGTGGAAGAAAACATTAAGGCAGGAATGACAAATGAGGCTCGGAGAGACGCTTGTTAGCAGCAAAGAGACGAGCAGCAGAATATAAACAGGAATTTCTTGGTGGAGGGCTGAAGTTTCAAAGGTGAGAGAAGCGCCGAACACCTCGACTTCTCCTGGGGCCGGGCAGACTGCAGCTCCTGTAGGTGAGGAGGAATTGAGAGCTGGATCCTGCTCTTCATGTATGATTTACAGCAAGCCTCCCGGGAGCCGGCAACTGCAGACTCTGGGCCGGTTCTCCAAAAATACGAAGTTCACCAAAGGGTGAGAGCAATCCTGCTGAGTGGAAATTGTAGTATCGCTGGCAATTTGAAATGAAACCCTGCATGCAGTTGCCTCTGGGGATGTGCGAGTAATTCTATCCCGTGTGGAGCAAGAGATGGGAATAGGTTGGGTGTAGAGACAGCCAGGCCGACTCTTCCTCCTAACTGTAAATTTTCGGGTTGAATAAGAGGCCTCTCTGTGTTTTCGGTTGCAACGTGCTTAGGTCCCATTCCTTCCCTTTGTCTGAATTTATCGATATTCATCTATCGCCTCTGATAGGGTCGCTCAGTCATCCTCTGCTTGTGCTGAATGCCCCGCTGGTGATTTATTTCCTTCCATAAGGATGGTGTCTGCATTCCTTCCTCTTCCTTTCCCCAATTCCTTTTCTTATTACCACTCAGGGCTTTCTCTGCGGGCAGCCTTCTGCTGCAGGTGCAGCTGTCCCAGCTGTAGGTGGGAGTTTTGGGGGCACCAGCCACCTCCTGCAATAGTTTGCTGGCTGAGGCCACTGTCCTAATCTGCAGAGGGAGGCACCCAAACCTGGTGAAATCATCTTCGAGCTGACCAGACCTCTTCAGATGTACCCAGGAGCAGAATTTCTTTCTTTCAGGACTCGAAGCGATCTCACAAAGCAATGGACCTGGAAGCAGGACGCGTTGTGCAGGTGTTTTCTGCATCGCCACCGTCCCTGCGCCCAGCAGTTTGGATGTGTCCTGGGGACAACGTGTGGCTCTTGCACAGCTCGCAGCATCAGAGGACTGGAAGGACAGCTGTGGTGACACCAAACGTTCCTCCAGGATGCGTGTGGCGAAGCAAAGTTAACGTTTGTTCTCTCCTTTTTCTCGGCGAGGAAAAGCTTTGATTACCCTGCTAGGTGTGGAGCCGAGTTTCTTGTTTCGATTTGCTTTCCAGGCCTGTCGAGAATTGCCTGGTCAGCTCCACGGCAGTGATTCACTGACAAAATGTTCTCCATCTTCTTTGTCAAGCCCTCGGCAGCCGTGGGGTTGGATGGAAGGGAGGATGACTGCGGGGCTGAGCTGGCAAACCGAGCCCTGGGACTGCTCATGGCCAGGGCTGGTCCAGGAGAGCTCCCAGCTCCGTCACACCTCTGCCTGCTCCGTGGGGTCCCCTCGCTGTAAATGGCTCCTCTCACACCATCGTGGGCCCTGATGTTTGCAGAAATACTCTTGGTTGGAGTTGTGCTAAGTAGGTTTTTGTGTGTATCCAAATCGAAGCTTCAGTGGGGCTTGGTTTGGGGATTTGTGCAGGGGAGCAGCGCTCAGAAGGGCAGCTGAGATGGGGATGATCTCAAAATACGCCCAGGTTTCACCAACTTAAAGCCATGTAGAAGGGGTTAGGCCAGCAGGGAGCAGGTGCTAATTACTGCTAGTGCTGCTGTGCTTGATGGAGGCGATGCATTGTCATCATCGTGGAGCAGAAGGGGGAAACGATACATCAGAAGGAAAGGCAGCGATTTGCTTCAGGATTAAAACTTCCCTGGAGTTTGGGGAAGTCACATCCCTTCATTGCATCAGTGCAGAACGGCAAGACCACATTTCTGGTCAAAAAAAAAAAGAGGAATTTGCCCAGTGGAAAGTTCATTCGTGTGCGTGTGCCCGCTGTTTGCACAACCCAGGATTCATTCTCTTTTACAGCTTTGGCCCTGGCTTTTGCTGCTCACCACCTTGGCTCCCTTTTCTTCCTCACAGCCTCCACCGTGGCTGCAGCGTTAGGCTTGCTTTCTTATTTATTTAAATATATTTCTTTTTTGTAGCTAACAATGACCTCAGCTGTTTGTTCAAGGAGTTCATAACCCCACACAAGTTTTACGACGACGAGAAGGAAATTTGCAAGAAGCCCTTTGGTTCCGAGTATCTGGCATTGATCTGCTGGGGTTCTGCTTTATGTTCCTATCAAACAACAATGAAATAGGAAGAAAGGAGAAAGTAAACAGCTCGGAGTAAATAAAGACAAACCCGTGTCATTCCACCCTTCCCCAAATACTGCCATCCAACCACAGGAAACGGCGAGCAGACGGCTTGGCCCAGCTCCGTGCTCCCCGGCCGTCTGGCCGCGCACATGTGCAGGATAACGGTGCGGAAATAAGTGAATGAGGCAGCAAAACAGCGAAGGAAACGCGCCTACCTACGTGGAAACCCTGACGTCTAAGAGAGCTTGAGAAAAAGAAAAGCTTTGAATAGAAGGAAATGGAGCGGCGCGGTGTCGTACAATGCCCACACGCGGCCGAGCCCCCTCTGTGTGTAGCAGAAAGGGGATGCCCGGCTTGGGAGTGGGGCTGCGCTTCTGGATTTGAAGCCGTGCTTGCTTTGGGTTTGACCCTACCGAAGCTGTGTGAGCTGGCCAGATTCGTGAGGGTCTTGCAGCTTTTGGAAGGTTTTCACTGCCTGTGGCCGCGCTGGAGTAGGTGAGAGTTAATGGAGCCTTCAGACGGCAGAGCGAAGGCTTGGTGCCGAAACCTGAGCAGCAATTCCCCGAGCAGAAGCAGGTTCAGGGCAGGATCATCCCTCTGCTCTGGCCAAGGAAATCGCTCTGCCTTCACCCTCTTTTCATGCTTCGTTTCTGCTGAACTCGGTGATCTGAGCACGGGGCAGCTTCGAGCTGTTCCCTACAGAGCTGCTCCCTCTTGGCTGGCCCAGTTCAGGCAGGGCGCCGTGCCCAGCTCTCGCCTCCTCTCCCCGCAAATTGCTTTCTAATGCGTCGATAACACTGTGTGCACACCATAAAACATCACTTCCCTGCGTTTGGACCTTGCATGTCAAGGTGATTTCGCGGCAGCGGCGAGCAGATTGCCTCCTTTCTCCCCTGGTCAGCTTATCCCAGCTCTTGGCATCTGAAATCTGGCTTTGTTTACACCTTTCCAGGGCCCTGACAATAAGCGCAAGGCCATCCAGAGGTTAGTGTGACACCGTGCAAGGAAAGGCCTTTGCTTTGTTTTCAGATTCCTCCCGAGGTTTTGTTTTAGCTGCAACAAATAGCCATAAATCCTGCCGCTGCTGCCCGTGCCCGGCGGAGCCCCGCGCTGCCCCGCTGCAGAGCAAAGCGAGCGGATGCAGGATCGGGGCAAAAACTCACCATTTTCTCCAAAGAAGATGTTTTCTGCAAAAAAAGGAGAGACGTAGCTGACCACATTATAGGACAGACCTTACCTAGGTTTGAATTTCAAGTCCTTCTCTTTACACTCTTTCTGGAAACAGGTTTTTGGGGGAAGCCTGGGGGTCCGGTGGATGGGGTTGTGGGGCACGCAGCTGCCCAAAAAGCATCGAGTCGCCCACCTCTGCCAGGTGCAGCCCAGCGATTTCGTGGCCTTGGGGTTTAAAATCTGCTTTGTCCTGGAGGTGCTGAGGGGAGTGGAAGCAGCATCCAAAGGGTGGCGTCCATTCGATCGAAAAAGACACTCTGGTACAGCCGAGATGGAAATAAAAGGTGTAATAATGGATTTTAATCAGGGTTTCGTTTTTCGCGGTAATTTATTAGTCTCTAGAAGCCGAAGAAGTACAATTTTTCACTTAAGCAGGGCGTTACCAAGCTCACTGATTTCTAACCTTCTGCAAAGTTATTTTATTTCTGTGTTTGCTTTTAGCCAAATGTTTCCTACCAGTCTTGTCCTCACAGCTGTTTTAAATATCCATTTGCTTGTGCGTCTGTCTCTCTGTAGAATACTCTAAATGGCTCTAAATGGCTCTCGCTGTTTTCCAAACAGTATTTCAGACTCTGGAAATCCATATCCCGCAGCCTTATAAAAATAGTTCTAATAAAGCCACCCAAATTGCCAGCTCCTTCCGTGGGCCAAATTAGTTTTGCAGGTGACGCCACTGAACAGGGGAACGCCTCGCGCCCGTGCGGGGACGTCCCTGGCAGCCGGGGCGTCTTGCAAAGCGCTGCTTAAACCTGAGCAAACCCTCCAGGTGGGTCGGAGGGAGCTGGCAGCACCCAAGCCAGGGCACCCCCAGCCCTGGGCAGAGATCCCAGTGTCACCAGTTCCTTGTGTTTTGGTGCTGAGTTGCTCCATCGGACGCCTTTGCTCTGGGCAGGCTCCCCCAGGATGCGTTGGGGTCGGTCTTCTCCTGGCAGGTTGGTGCAGGAACCAGGGCAGGGAGGAGCAACGAGGACAGCAGACTGGGACAAAGGGGCATTATTTTGGGTGAAAATGTTTTCTTAGCACTGCAGAATGAGCAGCTCGTGTCCCCACCTCTGCTGCCAGCTGTTACCGGGCTGTTTCACTGAGAGGACCACGGTGAGGAAATGATGAGAAGCACAGAACTGCCCGCCGTGCCCCCACTGTGGGTCCCTCCCAAATCCCCTTCTCTTCCTGCATTCCTCGGACCATCCAAAATGTTTCCCCTCCTGCAGAGGTCTTACTTGGGGCTGGTTGTTCCATTAGGATGGGGTTCTGGAGGGGATGGCAAAGCCGTGGCTCTCCTGTTCCGGACCTCGTTAGCAGGGTGTGTAGGCTGGAAGGATTCACTGCAAGGTGGGATAAGTTTGGAGAGGAGCTCTGAATGTCCATTTCCAACCTCACAAGCAGAATAAAACCATCAGGCTGGCACAGCAGCATCTCCACCACCAGCCTGGGCCATGTGTGGGTACTGCAACACCCACAGCCACATCCTTACCCTCGCTCTTCCCGCAGGTGGTGGGTCTGGGAAGCAAGAAAGCCCAATCCTTTTTGTTTCCAAACAGAAAAAAATAATAAATAATTAAAAAAAAAGGCCCAGGTCTGAGCCTGCCTCCTGCAAAGCCAGGCAAGGGCACCGCAGTGTGTTTTCTGTTTACAGTAGAGCTTAAAGAAATAAGCATCAGTTACATAGGGGAAAAATGAGAACGCACTCAAATTGGACCCCAGGGCAAGGCTCGCCGGGAACAATAGATCCTGTCCTTTCTGCTGAACAGAAACGCCGAGGATAAGGAGGAAGTTTTCATGAAAAGCAGAGGCTACGTTAGTTTAGTTCTGAGCGAATGTTAAAAAAAAAAAAGGGGGAAAAAAGAAGGTATTTCAAGCACTTGAACTTGAGCGGCGGCTCCGTTTGGCTGCCCAGACGCTCTCCTCCCGACCCCGGCCGCATGAATCTCCGCTGACAGCGCGGGTGCTGAGCCGTGGTGCTGTGCCTCGAGCTCCCTTAGCCACGGGATGGATCGGGGCTGCCCCTGCCTCCCGTCACAGCGTGTGCTTAAAATAAATGGCCAAGGGGGCAGCCAGAGTTTAGGAGGCCGTGGCCCCGAGGGAGCCTTCCTCCCGCGCTGCCCGCTGGCGTGCCCGCCACCAGGCTCGGCCCTTTCTGCTTTTTTACCCTTTCCTGGGTGTTGTGAGCATCCCGGGGCCGCCTGGTGTGGCTTTTGGTGTTTGTATTTACGTGAGGAACCGTGCGGATGAGGCCGTGGATTCTCGCTGAGCCTCTCCAAAAAGTCACCTCCGGGCAGGAGCCGCTCGCTCCAGCTCACCGCGCGCACAGGGGGCGGCGAGGAGGGGGCTGCTCTTTTCTCCCCCTTTTTCCCTTCCCCGTGTCCTGCCACACGTGAGGCCGGCTCCCAGCCCCACGGCCTTTTTCCGTGTCTCATTCCCTCTCCCCCCAAATTTATAGCCACGTTGCGCCGTAACGTTTAATCAAAGGGTACGTGACCGCGCGCTGCGGCGCGGGGTACAAGTTCAGCGCAAGGTGAATCTTGTCTGAGATAATCTGAAAGTTCACTCGGAGGTGAAGGCAGCGGCGGCTTCGCACAGACCGCCTGGGGTTAGTGAGAGGTCGCTTGTTGTTTTTTTTTTTTTTTTTTTTTTTTTTCTTCCTTTTTTTTTTTTTTTTTTTTTTTCCTGTCCCCTTTTTCACGCGTAAACAAAAGAAAAATGCAACTTGCAAGGGACTTGGCATCAGCTGAGCGGCAGGAAGGATGATTGTGGTGAGCTTCAGTGCCCGCCGAGTGCCAGCCCCTGGCTGTGGGGCCGAGGGAAAGAGATCTCAGTGCCTTTAGGGACCGGGACAGCGGGGTTGTTCGCGTGTCATACCGGGGAAAGGAAGGACCCTGAGTGCTGTGCTCAGCAGGACATCGCCGTCCTGCGTGGCTCTGCTCCTGGCTGCTGTCCCTGTGCCCCGTGTGGGACATTCCCCATGGGGAACAACACACCATGCCCCTTAGCAGGGTGTTTGGGCATCCCGTCCCGGCTTCGGGGTCTGGACTGAGCTAAAAAAATGTCCTGGTTGTTTTCTGGGCAGACACCGTGATGCTGCACGTCTGCACCTGCCTTTGGTGCTGAGCCCTCGGCGGATGGGGAGAGGGACCCGCTGCTGGTCCAGCACCTTGGGGCTGCCTGCAGCAGCTCTGTACGGTGATGAGGGATGCTCGCCCCAAGAAAAATGCCTCTTTGCGGGATTTTTTCCCCCTCGGAGGTTGTAGGGTCGCTGATGGAGGTGGTTCATACACGGGCTGATTGGGAGGACCGCTGCTTTGTGCCCTCTCCACCAGCTTCTGTGCCTTCAGGGGTTTCTGTGGGTCCTGATATCAGAGAGCATTTGCCCCGTTGTTTCTTAACACTTTTATCCAGAGCAGCCCCTTTTGCACCACAGATCAGGCAGGGCAAATCCGAGAAATCCACGAGGCTGAGCTTCCCCGAGCTGGGTTTCCTCGTAAATCCTCGTTTTCCAACCCTCACCTCCTTTTTGCTGATGCAGCCCCGCTCTGTGCCGGAGCGGGCTGGAAAGGCAGCCAGGGGCCGGGGCTGTCAGCTGGGAGCTGCAGGTGCTGCAGCAGCTCCGCCAGCACCTTGGCTCCTCCAGGCTGCAGGAAAAATGCGAGGCATGAGGCAGGGAGGGGGGAAGACCCCTCCGAAAGATGCTTTTTTAATTTTTTTTCTCCTCTTTTCCGACCTTGGGTAATGTGCGTGTTCACTTTCTATTATTTCCTTGCACTTTGGCTCAATCCGCTTCCTTTCCCACCCAGGCTGCAGAGGCAGGGAAGGTGATGCTGTACACGAGGGCTCCGTGCTCTCATCTCTCGACACGGAGCATGGGTTTTTTCTTACCAATACCAAAACCAGTTCCTCTTCCCCGTTCAGTAACAGCTTCAGAAGTGCCTTTTTGCCCTCCTCGCTTCTAAGAACTGCTATCTGTGCCGTGACAACCTCGAGAAGTCGAGCCGAGCACTTTCCAAGCCCCGTGCCCTAAATTCAGCCCCCGTAGCCGCAGACGCCGACCCCAAGCACCCATGTGGGACTTTTCAGCCGAGCTCCATCCACGGAAGGGCTCTGAAACCAGCAAGGAGGTACCAGAGGGATGCTTCTGGAGGAGACATCCCTGCTTCGGCAGTGAATCCCTCTTTGTGGCTGGTAAATGGGAACTCAAAGTGCTATTCAATAGCGTCCCTCGAGAGCGGGCTCCCCAGACTCTTTCATTTCTTTTGGCCGCTGCCCAGTATTGTCTCTTTGTCTTACGCGGGTTGTAGGATCTGGAGGGTAGAACCCCTCTGATCTCCTCTGCGCGGAAAGCACCATGCGAAGCTGTGAACCTGCAGGAAGAAATTTGATGAGCATAAATAATTATTTTCCTGAGTGCAAATGGGCTAATGAATCCCGCGTGGCCGAGTTCCCTTGTGTTCTTCTTCGCCATTCATCAAAATCCCCCATCTAGGCACTTATCGCTGAAACCAACTGATTTTGTCCTGAAAACGCCAGCGTTTTCGTACCGACCATTTCTGGCGCTTTGTTTTTTTTTTTTTTTATAAAACTGGCGTCGCACGGTGCTTTGCCACGGCTGGAGAAACTCGGGATTTCCCTAGAATTCAGCTTTCCCTGCGGGCAAAGCTCCAGCTGGTGACTAAGGCCACAAGCGTGCATCGTCGGAGCTGGTGGAAGCAGAAACGAAGCCGGCGGGGACTTTCCAGGAGCCCTCGAGATTGTCACCGTGCCGTGACGCCCTAATCCGCCGCCTCCCCACCCTCCGCTCCTCTGCTGCTTTGCATCAGTTCTCTTGAAGTCCAACGGTGTTTTGTGGCTCCTTCGTGTGGTTTGGGGTTGGGCTGAGAAAACCATTTTAAGCCCTAAAGGGATTTTTTTAATATAATTTTTTTTTTTAATTTTATTTTTTTTGCCGTGTGCGCAGAGCTGAGCTCGTATCAGAAACTCAGCACCTTTGGGGTAACGTTGCCATGTGTTTGTAAGCTTTTAATGAGGCTTTTGGAAGAAATATCTTCTAAAAAAGCAGAAAAGTCAAACGATGCAATTGCACCATTCCTTCAAAGCCGGTGGAAAGCCAGAGGTTTTCCTCCTAATAGCCAGGGAACATTTGCAGATGGAAAACCAGAAGACCTTTGTGCACGCACGGGGCGAGCTTTCTGGAGACCTTCCCCTGGAAATCCGATGTAAGAAATGCAAACCTATAAACAGGCAATAATACGGATCCGAAAATAATCCAGACTGGCCAAATTAAGGCTTTGTCAGTCTCAAACCTCCCTGTTACATACTGTCCCTGCTGCCATAAATCTTCCTGGATTCTTCTCGTGCTTGTTTTTTTTTTTTTTTTTTTTTCCAAGAACTGCTTCACTTCTACAGATATAAGAAAGCAGAAGAGGGAAAAATAGAATTGCTGCCTTGACTTGCAAAATAAACCCAGTTAAGATGGGAGACGAGGAGCATGGCACTGGTTTTCCTGCCTTTAGCCTGAGAGCTGAGGAGGAAGGATCTGGAGGGGACCTGAAGGACCCCTCGCTCAAGGTGCCCTCAATTCTTAGAGAAAATCTTAGTTTCCAGTGAAATCACCGAGAGATCTCCTCCTGCTTTCATTTAGGCCACGGTTTTGCCCTCCCTGTCTCTCCCAAGCTGACGAGCAAACATCATGTTCCAATTCCTGGTGCCTTTTCTTCTTCGCGAAGCTATTGTCCAAACCCCCGTCTCCCCACGGGTTAGCGTATTTCTTTCTCTTTCAGTATTCCTTTCCCACGAGGCGTAATTGAAACCTCCCCAAAATAAATTATTTTGAATGCAGTTGTCTGTGTGGCTGCCGATGTTGGAAACTCCTTGGGCTTTTTGTGCCCGGTAACAATTCCCCTCTTGGTGCCGGTAGGGGCTGCTCGGCCGGTGGTGGGGATGGACAAGCTTAGGGGTGGGCAAACTGGGGCTGGCACCGGGCTGGATCTAGGATTTTCTCCTGCTTTTGCACCCAGGAGTCTCCCCTGGGTGTTTGCTGGTCCCTAGGGAATGGCCTCGACCCTTTGTTCGGGTGGGATTTGGGGTGGTGATGGGGTGGGACCCGGGGGCTGCCTTGCGCCGAGCCTCTCGTGGTCGCCTCTATCAATGGGGTTGTGGTGACGAGCCACCGAAAGGAGGTTTCTAAAGACAAGTTCTGGGAAGGTTTTTATGTGAATGGTGTGATTTCTTGCAAACTGAAACTCGGCTGCTTTGTAGGTGGCAGGTCAAGGCGGTTTGTTCCGCTCGCTGCCCACAGCCACGTACCGGGGAAGAGCACCAGGCTTGGAGGTTGTAAGGGCCGGGAGGGGACGTGCTGACAGAGCTTTGCAGGGCTGAGTTCAGCTGGGTTCTGGAAATATTCGCTCCTTCTCACCCCAGAAAGCAAGAGCTGCTGGTTGTGGGCATGGGCTGGTGGCAGGTTTCGGGGCAGGACTTCTGCCTCCAGCTGGGAACCCCAAAATGTTCTCTTAATCTCTCTCTGCCAGCTCTTCTCTGTCCCCAGCACCCAGGAGACATAAATTTGTGTTTTGTGTGTGGCAGAGCCACTTCTTCCGTGCTGCTTTCCTGGGCATTGATCTGAATCCCTGCAAAAACCCACGCCAAGGAAAATCTCACGCACCCGTTGCTGGCACCACCTCGACCCCGACTCCTGCCCGAAGATGCATCAGGTTAACCCCGGTTCCTTTAGCTCGGTTCGCTGGGAGAAATCCGGGCTAATTGCCTTTCAGGTTGTTCAAACAGGTTGCCAGATGGGCCAGCTAATGGTCACGAGTCGTCCTTCCCTTTTCATCCCCCGGTGCGTGTGTGCACGCGTGCTGATGGCGTTTGCTTTGGGTTTTTCCTGGCAGGAGGAGCTCTGCAGAGCACCTTGTGAGCCCCGAGCATCACAGAAAGCTGCAGTTCCTGGTGGAGAGAAGTGGATGTGTGCTTGGGGAGAAATGGATTAAAAGGGTATGAGCAGCAGGCATGTGAGAGTTCCCCCAAACCGGGCTTCTTACAGGGAGATTTGGTGCTTTATCAGTTGTTTCCTATCAGCCTTCGCGCCTTCTCAGGTGGAGGAGATGCTCTGATGGCAGAGGAGAATCCTTTTCAGACCATCTTGCTGCTCTCTCTTGTCACTGAGAGTAAATATTGCAGGGGATAAGAGGAGAAGGGATGTTTGTTTCTGGGATGCTGCATTTTTACTCTATTAAGGGCATCAAGCTGGCGTTTGTAGACCTTGAAATAAAACAAGAGTTCATTTTTGGGATGGGGTTGGTTTTCCTTTCACCACCTGGTTACTGCCTCTCCATGAAACTCCTGTGCCAGCTCACCTCTGGAAGTGTTTTTTTTTTATAGATAAGGACATTTTGTGCATGAATTTGGCCCTGCAGAGCCAGGATGCTGACAAGCAACGGGGCTGGGGTACATTTTGCACAACCCAGCCGTGAGAGCAGAGGCTGCGATAGCACAGCTGACCCACACAGAGCCCAAAGGCATTTCTCTTTCACAACCGCGTCCCTTCAGCGGGGATTGAAGAAAACAAAACGTTTGCCTGCCAATTTGGTTTCCATTCCTGGCTGACCTGCAGGCTGCCCTCGTGGCTTGGAGCAGCTCTGCTCTTGGACGGGTGCTCTTTACTTCTAATTCTGACGCTTTGCTTCGTGCTGCAGTGGCTGTAGCATCGTGTCCTGTGGCGAGGCGATGCTGTCCTGGGAAGCTCTTCCCTCCGTGTTTGCTGTTTAGGGGGCAGTTGCTCTCCTCTTCCAGCAGCTTTCCCCATGAGCCCGGAGCATTTGGTGCATCTCAAGTGGCAAGTTCCCTGCAGGTCAGAAGCGTTTGGCTGCAAATCCCTGTTTGTGGATGCTCAGGGGGGTGCTGCACCATCAGTTCGTAAGAAGAAAAAGAAATAAAAAGAGCCTGGTGTTGCATGAGGCCAGGGAATTCAGGAATTTTCACCTGTCCTGGAATAACACCCGGCCTTTGTGTCTTGGGCTTGTGGAAGGGGAAGAGGTGGGGACAGGTCCTCAGGGCCAGAAGGGTCCCATGTCTCGAGTCAACCCTGCAGCATCCTCTCGACCTCTCTGGAGATAGGACAAGTCTTTATCACCTTGCTTTTAACCTTGGAAGGCGTGGATCTCCCCTTCCTGCCATCTCCATGCACTCTGGCCACCAGGCATCACCTCCCAGCTCTGTGCAGAGCCCACGGTGACTCTGGCACAAGCGTGACGTGCCGGTGTTTGCTCTATCCTCATCCCAGGGGCGCTGGCAAAGCTTCCAAACTGTGCTTTGAACCAGCTTGGATTCACATTACATTATTTCTGGCTTGGCTGAAAGAAGTTTATCCAGATTCAGTGCTGCTGTCTCCTGTCAGACAGAGCACGCTGCCCCTCTCCGCTCTGCACCCGGGGGAGAAGCGTGCAGAGCCCCCGCTGTGCCCCAAATCCCTTGGCCACCAGCGCGTCCTTTCCCTGTAGGTGACGTGAAAAACATGCCTTTGTTTTGAAAAAAATACCTCTTTCTTTCGAGAGTTTGAGCCGGTGATATAGAAGGGAAGTGAAAAGGAAGCATTTTTTGAGGGGGAACTGCGGGAGGTGAGCAGAAGGTGCTTTTCTGCCCCCGCCACGGGCAGTTTGTGGCAGGAGCTCCTTCCCAGCTCAGGTCCTTCATTCCCTTGGGTCCCCAGGGACAGCAGGGCTGGGTTTTGGTGCACCTTTGTGTCCTTGCCACCCTGCTCGGTGGCGATGGGGACGTGAGCGAGCACCTGGGCTTGGTTTCCTCTTGGTTTCGGAGGCACAAAGTGTGTGTGCCGGGGCGCTGGGAGGGCGTTCCCGGCGCAGCTGTGTTGCTTGTGGTTTTCTGTATGTGTCTGCGCGTGTATAAAAACAGATTTTTTTCCACTACCTTTCTTTTGGAGCCCTACTCGAGCCGTTCTCCTCTTTTAGAAATACGTTCTTGAACACGGACACCTCTTGTGGAAAATGTGCTCCCCGGGCAGCCGCGTGGGTGCAGCCGGCCCCGAGCACGTCCGCAGCTCTCAGGGCACTTCCCCGTAGCACAGCACAAGCTCCTTTTTCTTTCTTCCCCTCTTCTTTTCCTTTCCCCCAGCGTACGTGCTGTCGACTTTGATTTATAGCCTCGAAAAGCAGACTCTGGTTTGAAGAATTAATGATATTTGCATATTTTATTTGGAATCTCCCCTGGAAGGCCACTGCTGCCCAGCGCCACCGTGCAGCCACTTTTTCCTTTCCTTTTTCTTTTTCTTTTTTTTTTTTTTTTTTCTCGGTGTCGTTCAGATTTAGCAGCAGAGGTGAAAAGTTGAAACGGTAAAACCCATAAAACCGCATTTATGTGACAGATAAATCGTTTTGAGACAGCTCTCCCCGAGCCGTGCAGGCTTCCTCCTGCAGGACCTCTCTCCCCCCCAGCCCCAGCCCGCTTCTGCCGCGCGCCTTGCGGCTGAGCCCTGCAAGCACCAGGGGTGCTGAGCTCGGCCCCGAGCATCCTCAGTCCTGTCTTGCCAGCAAAATTGATGCAGGCCAACAGCTGTAACACCCTCGGGCTATCCGTCAGTGTCAGCAGCCGGCTCGCGGGAGCATGGCTCTCTGGACACACGGGGAAGATGCAGCCTGGGTGGGTTTGGGTTTAGGATGGTGATTATTTACTGGGTTTCTGGGTTTCTGTGCTTTCTTTTCATTCTTTTAGCTCTTTGTGCACTTGGAGATACTGAACTGGGTGAAAAATGAGATGAGGATAAAACATCTTCCCCCATCACCCCATCAGGGCAATGCCAGGGTGAGCAAAGGCGCCGTGCCCCCAGCGCAGGCAGGTCCCAGCGGTGTGGGTGACGTGGCTCAGCTTGACCCTGCTGGTGATATGCTCCAGCACCCAAACGTGGCACGGGGAGAAGAGGGCACCTGCTGGAATTTGCAGCCTCATCCGTGGTGGCTGCGTTGCTTCAACCCAGCCCCAGGAGCTGGCCTGGAAGCGGAGATGAAGCCCAGCCCTGCTCCACCACGGCTCGTCCCTGGGCCGTGCGCCATCCCGGCCACTTGTCACCAGGCTCAGTGGGATCAGCAAACCTCAGCTCGGGCTCCTGAGCTGGGGAGCAAGCTGTGCTAGATGTCTGTTTGTTCCACTTCTGCCTTACACTACCCCAGTGCTAAATTTCTGTCTTTCAGAGATGTGCACGAGAGGTTTGTGCAAGCCCTTCCCTCAACCATCCTCTGCTCCTGTAGAGCTCCCCAAGCCTCTGCTGTGCCCCCGCTGCCTCCCCATACTGTTTATAACAGCTCCTCAGGCTGCTTTATTCAAATCTTCCCATAGCCCACTTCTAATCTTTCTCTTTTTCTTTCTTTTTTTTGTTTTTTTTTTTGGTCCCTTTCTTCTGGGACTTTATTTCTAACCCCCATGAGCTGCTACCTGGTCCCTGGACGGTCCAGCCATGCACTTTCTGCAGAAATAACTTGTGATTCCTTGCCCGTGGCTTGCTAAGGGCACGTTCAGCCCCCAGACTGCCAACGAGAGGACTCGGATGGGCTGGGGGAAGGCATTGAGCCCGTACAGCCCTTCCCAGAGCAGCAAACAAACCCGACAGAAGAGCTTTGGCCCCGCTGCGCCGTGTGAAAGGCGCACGTGAAATCCTATCCCGGGCTGGGGCTTTAAGGTGCCCTTTGGAAGAAAAACTCCCCGCCGATGATGTTCAGCCCCGGTTTGTAGTTGGCACAAAGGGCCCCAGATCTGACCTGCCGCACAAAGCCACGCGGGACCGGGGGCTGGAAAAGCCCTCTTGAGGTCCCGGCTAATCCGTCCCCCCCGCCAGCGCGGGGGATTGTTCCCGACAGCTTGTTTTCTTTGCTCTGACCTACATAGTCAAAAAGAATCTTGTTGCCCATTTTTGTTTGGGACCTCGAGGTCTTCGAGGAGCCAAATCCCCGTCTTTGCAGGGCGGGCTGTGTTGTTAAACAGTGCGGGAGCCTCCAGGAACACCATGGAGACGGGGGCACAATGAGCCCTCTATGGCCCTCGCCTCGCCTGGGGACGGAATAGCGGGGCCCTTCTCCTCGGGGTGGGCACCAGGACGCCCAGCCACGGGAGATGAAGATGTCCCCGTTTTTGGCAGCCTGTCCTGCAATAGAGCAGTCACAGCAGCTCTCCGGGGCGGAAGGTTTGAGGATGGGGAGGAAACCCAGCAGCTCCTAATGAACATGTTTTGTACGGCTGGGACGCGCGCGGTGCCCGCCCGTGCGGCTAAGGCGTCCTCCGCTGTGCCCCCGTGGGGGAAAAGCGGTGGCAGGGTGGGGAGGCAAGTCCTGAGTCCTCTCGGATAGATTTGGGAGCTCGCCCTGGGCTTTTGCTGCCCTTGGAAGTGCCGATAAGGGAGGCAGCGAGGAGGAGAGCGTGGTGCGGAGCATCCTGGTGAGGGATTAGGGCAGGGGCAGGGGGACACCCAGGGGACTTTTGGCTCATTCCCCACCCAAACCAGCTCGGGGAGGGCTGTGGGTGTCTGTGCCTGCTGCGTTCAGGTTTGCTTTGTGGAGACGGACAGCTTCAGGTGTGGATTTTGAGGGCTGGAGCAGGGTTACCACAGGACTTGCCTCTACCTCCTGCCTGCCCCGCGGCAGTCCGGGACGGCAGCGGTTCCTCTAATGAATGTCTGGAAACCACCTGGGTCTCCTTCGGTGGCTGAGTTCACCTCAGATAAACCACCGAGCTCCTCGATGTGTCCTTGGGGAGCTGCAGTCACTGGGGACGTGTACAGAGCACTTGGAAGATGCTAGGAAAGGGAGCGGGTGGGGTGAGAAATCCTCGTGGCACCGTCTGAATGCAGCTGCTGGTTATATGGGGACAAAAAAAAAAAATGTGGTGACTTCAAGCACAGAGGTGCTCTCCTTCTGAAGCACTTCAGGGTGCTCGGGCTCTTTTTCTGGCTCTGCCACCGACCTCCTGGGGGTGTCTCAGCCCTCATGCACATCCTTTGTGCCTCCGTTTCTTCCCCAAAACAGCGATAGTGCAGCAGGCTTTATGGCTAGGAGATAATTGCTGCTGAACACGGCTTTTTTGGTTAACGCCACCTGCCCAGGCTCTTTGCCAGGCTCCCGATAAACCACCTGCTCGCTCGCCAGCTCTTTAAAATCCGTTTGTTTTTCTTTCCCTGCCTCTGCTGCAGCTCCTGGATCTGTTCATCCAGTGGGACTGGTCGACGTACCTGGCTGACTACGGGCAACCCACGTGCAAGTACCTCCGGGTGAACCCCACCACAGCCCTCGTCCTGCTGGAAAAGTGAGTGCGGGCCCGGGCACCCCGGGATATTTCCAGCCCCATTTTGCTCTATTTTGTGGTTCTGTGGAAAAAAACACATGCTAAAAGCCCAGCTGTGGGACAGGGACAGTGTCTCCAGGTGGCCGTGCGCTCCAAGGCTTGCTCTTAGGGAGGACAGGACCCCTGCCAAGGGTAAATCTGATCCCCAGGAGTGTGTGTGCAAGCAAAGCTTTTGCAGGGCATCAGCCCAAGCCCTGGGGCTGTGCTGAGGACCAGCAGATCTGTGGGATCAGCTCCACGGGATTTCTGCAGAGGTGTGGGATCCATCCCAGAGCACAGCGGGGAGGGTGGTGGCGGTGCTACGAGCCTGTGAGCGATAACAGGCACTCACCGAATGCACGCCCTGGAGCACCTGGGGTCAAAAACTCCAGGTTTGGAAGTTCTCAGCCCAAACAGTGCACTCAGGCAGGGAATCAGAGGCTGGCTTCAGTCCCAAAGAGTGGGATTCACTTCCCTTGTAACCCTCCAGCACGTAAAAGCAGAGACAGGAGCCACCAGGCCACTTGTCCTGCCCGTGGAAGGAGGTGGCCAAGTGTCACTTTCTCTGGTAGAAAGCCAGAGAGCTTCTCAGATAGAAAAGGCCTGATAGAAAATCTTACTGCTTATCTGGTAGAAAAGCAACCTGCCACAGATAATAATTAATAATCCAAGCAGCTTTTGCCATGGCCACTCCATCGGTAGGTCTCACATGCTTGCAGTTAGATTTGTCCAGGTTTAACATGAAATCAGATCCTTGGGCTGAATTCGAGCTGGTTTTTTGGACTACCTCTCTTTCTCTGTTGCATGTATTGGAGAAGATCACCAGTTCAGAGTTGGATTTAAACCTTTAGAAGGCTGAACTTGGTGGCTTCGAAGCTTTGTAGCTGCATCTGTCTGCAGGCCACGTAACTGCCCCATCTCCTCTCCCACAGATGAGAGCAGCCACTTTCACAGCAACTCACGGCATCCAAGTGATACCAGTCTCGTCCACAGGGACAAAAATGAAATAATTGGTGTGTGTAAAGCACTTTTAGACATTACAGCGTTATTTTTTATATGCGTTTATATGTGCTGTGCAAGGTGTTGTATTATTTGCAACATGTTTGCAACCCCACGTCCGTGATGGAAAAGCGTGCAGTATATTCAGAGCTAGCAATAAAATAAAATAAATTTTATAAAAAAAGAAAGTTTGGGCATGAAGCAGGCAGAATAACCTAACCAGAGGGCTGGATACAGGCAGCCAGCTGGGGCTGCAGCAGCGAGGTGTGAGCGCAGAGCAGGAAGGCAGGGCCGTACCCCTGGCTCCGCTCTCATCCCCCATTCCCTTGCCATCACCCCAGGTAGCACTGGATCGTGCTCTCAGCAGTGTCATTAAAAGGCCACAAGCCCCAGCTCGGCTTGCCAGCCTTTTCCTAGAAAAAAAAACTCATTTTAAGGGTGACCAGGTGCAGCCCCTTTGCTTCCCACCCCCAGCCCCGCTGCAGTCACCACCTCGGCACCTGCATGCCCACGGCGCAGCATCCCCGGCACTGCCCGCCTGCTGCTCCAGGCTCTTCCCTCTCCCTGGTCGGACTCCAAACCTTTTGGGGAGCCTCCGACCATCGCCCCCAGGTCTCTGCACAGAGCCAGCCGCCAGCTTTAGGCACATCCCCTCCTGTCCCCACGTCGGGAGCAGCTCCCCGGCCCCCTCCGCACGTAGCTGAGCTTTGCCGCCAGGGCGCCGTGAAATTCTGATCCGCTCATGCATTTTTTTTTTTTTTTTTTTTAACTTGTTCTCATGATTATCTCTTTTCCTAATCACACATCTCTCGTAGGATATCACGAGTGTAAGTATGCTGCTTGCTTGGGCTTTTACCCTCACCTCGCAGTGACTTTATTGTTTGGTTTAAATGGAGCACTAAATGATCTAAATGCAAGCTGCCTTTGAAACGGTTCCCTCCGGTAACTCTATCGGCTCAAATGCACTAATTAGAACTAAAAGAGGAGCTTTTACTGCGTTGCTTTTTTTTTTTTTTTCTTTCTTATAGATTAATTTAAACAAAGCTTGGCTCTATTTAAGGCGGTGTTTGTTGACAGGGGTGGGGACAGCATTGAGCTCTCTCTTTCCCTTCCTCTTACTTCTAATTCTGGGGCCAACACACAGGGACCACGTTATAAAACCGGGCTCGCTTCTCCTAGGGCTCTGCAGGCACACGCTTAAAGGAATAAAAGTGTCAATCCTCCACGGAGCTGCTGGAAAACACTGCCTCTCTGTTTCCAACCTGATACTCTTGGCGTCGGGATGCACAGCTCTATCTGGGGCCGTGCCTTCCAGCTCCTGAAAGCCCAGGCGCTTCCTATGGCCCAGGGCTGGAAAAGAAAGGAGAAATAAATTCGTCACCCCAATCCCAACGCCGATTCAGGGTGGCATGGGATAAGCCTGGCTGGTGGAAGGGTGTTTCTCCATCCAGACCCGCTTCTGTGACCCCAAACCTCTGCAGTAACACGAGTGGGAGCCTCGCGTGCTGACACCCTCACCCAGAGAAACACCCTTTGGACCTACAGCTCCAGGGTTCACCTGCACCATTCCTGACAGGCACGGGCTTGCTCTGTGAACACCCCGAGCCTGCAGGGAGGTAGTGAGCACCCTGAGCCCTGAGCAAATACCCTTCACTTCAGTCCTGCTCCCTTCATTTCAGTCCTGCTCCCTGCCAGCAGGGCTAGCGCAGCTCCTGCGCAGGGTGGGTTGGCACTTGGCAGTTCTGTCACCCTTCCCGTTATAGAGAGGAGCCATCCCTCCTGGTGTGCATACATGGGATATTTGGGAGCAGGAGGGGAATGCCCGCTGCACCCACTGGGAAGCACACCCCCTTAGTTTTTCCAGGATTTGATGTTCTGCAGGCAAGTTAATTCGCTAAGGAAATCCAGCTTCGTGCTCCACATCCACATGATGCCCGGAGATACCTCCTGTCCCTGCCAGGCACTCAGACACAGCGGGTTCAGGAGGGGCTCAGTGCACTGATAACAGCCCTACGTGCTCCAGCTTCGGTGCTGTGCACCCCGATGCAGTTGCTTTATCCCTGCAGCTCCATCCCAGTCATCCAAACCCCCCTCGGCAGGAAGCACGCCCAAAAGGTTCCTCGCGCACAGCCCCGGCGCTTTGTTCCAAGCATTTCGTGGAAATAAATCTACATCTGAGCGGCTCCCCCGAGCTTTTATCCCAGGATAAAAGCTTTCTTCCGAGGATAAAAGCTGCCCGGGATGAGGGCTGTAAGGCGGAGGATGCTCTGCTGTGAATTCCCCTCGCATTACCTGTGGGTATTACCGAGGCAGAACCTCGGTGCTTTTTGCTGCGAGCTCCCTGCGGCAGGCAGTGATGGATGGCCCTGGGTGGAGGTTTCCCAAGGTACAAGGTTTGCTTGCAGCACGTCTGATGTCCCTGCGTAACCTGTGAAATAGGAACAGAGCTCCCAGCCCTCTCAGGAAGGTGCTTTGAGGAGCTGCAGGGGGAATCGATGTCCTGCGTGAGGCTGGGTGTTTCCTAAATTCCTGGCACTGCAGCACCTCTGACCTGGTTGATCCGAAACCCTGCTTCCTGGCAGCACGGCTGCTGCCTGGTTCCTGCAGCGGAGCAGCTGGCGACCTGCTTTGGTTAAAAAAAAAAAAAAGAGAGAGAGAAAGAAAGAAAAAAAAAGTACTTATTTTGCTGAAGAAAATTGCTCCAAGCTATCTTGTTACTGTTGGGCAAGCAGCTCGGCTGTAATCCTGTGTCTTTGGGCACTTACAACGTTAGCAAATTAGCCTCTGGGATAAGGTTGTTATCCTTATTTTCAGTTCCAAGCTGGATGTTTTTTGGAACATTTCAGAGTTCCCTTTGGCTCTTTTTAGGGAGACTGAAGCATGAAAAATCTTAGATTTTTTTTTTAATCGGTTACATGAGTTTGAAGGGTTTTTTTTGTGCTCAGCTGACTCGAGCCCCTTTTTGATAAACCGCCAGCTCTCCAGGGACTGCCATCTCCGTGTCCCGATCACCTTAAGGCTTCACTTAGGTACCCCTAGCCGAAAACACAGCCTTATGCGACTCGTCCAAAGCCATCTGCCTTTGCCAGATCTGATTCACCGAGAAAATCGTTTACAAATTGTGGTGTTACAAAGAGCAGTGCCAGCGCTCAGCCAGCGGCTTGGATGTCGGGAGCCTGCTGCTGCCTTCGGGCTCTGCTGCTGCTCGGGTGAACGGCTGACCCTCGCAGGGTGGTTTCACTTCCCAGCACATGCCCTGCCTGCACAAAGCTCCTGCTTGAACTGCGTAATGAGATGTTTTTCCCCCAAAAAACATGCATCTGTGAATGCCAGCGTGCATGAGTCCCGAGCTTTGCATGCCGGAGAGAAATGGAGCTGCACCGGCTTCGCCTCCTGGGCGCATCCCACCGCCGGCTGCTCTGTTCTCTGCCTCTTCAATCTTGGGGGCCTTGTGGAGACCAGTGTGCTACTTTGGGTATTGGATGTAATTAAAAAAACCCACACAAATCTCAAGAAGATTTGTAAATTAGTGCTGGGTGCCTTCCTCTAAGGCTGTGTCGTGCGTAAAGTTCGCAGCTCTTTGTTTCAAAACTTGACGGCTGCCCCCAGAGCTGCATCTCTTGGCCGCATGCAATGCACCTTTTCAGATCAGAATTGCAAACGATGTGGATTTTATGCTATTTTAGTTCATTTCCTGACCCTCCTAATATTCCAGCACTGTCATTTGCCACGTAATGAGATGGAAAGGGAGGACGAGAGGCATTAGGGACTCGGGGTTGTCACAGCGCTTGGCTTTAGGGGCAGGTACCCTGCAGTGACGTGGGCTGGGACCGACAGGGTTGAAACCAAAAATACAAACCATGCAAAGCTTTCCCCGGCTCGGTGTGCCCATCTTTACACAAAACCTGGGGCTAGACCCCGTGGGTGCAGTCACCTCCAAGCAGGGGAACTTCTCCGGCGTTTCGCTCGCGGGGCTTGGCGCGGCGCCGCGCGTGCCGTAACCCGACTGTTTCTGCTCTGCGCAGGATGCGAGACACGAGCAGGAAGAACAACGTTTTCGCCCAGTTTCGGAAGAACGAGCGGGACAAGCAGAAGCTGATCGACACCGTGGCCAAGCAGCTCCGCAGCCTCATCAACAGCCATCACTCCTGAGGGCCGCGGCCGCCCGCCACCGCACTCCGGGACCCGCGCCGCGCCGGTCCCTGCACCGCAGCCTTCCACACGCCTGGACTTGGGATCCTTGTTCAAAGAGAATATAAATGTATTTTTTTATTCGCCTGTATAGAATCCATGAGACCTACCCTCCTGACAAAACGTTCCTCGCTAAGCAACCCCGGGGAAGAGAGGCAGCGCTGCCTGTGCTGGGGCAGCGAGGGTGCCGGCAGGAGTCTCCGTTACAAGCTCCTATTTTCAGGGGGTTGTAAAGGGACGGTAAAGCCCGAAAGAGAAGTTCACACCCAGACTATGTTTTTTTTTTTCGTTTTTTTTTTTTTTTTTTTGTAAGCCAAATTCAAAGAATTGGTTTGACTTCCTTTTGTTAAGTTATTCAGTTGCAGAACAAGCGAAAACAAAACAAAAAAATATATATATAGGGAGGAGTCGCGGTTTCAGGTTCTTCTCGTGGGCTCCGGTGAAAGGAGCACGCATTAGAAAGAGGGTCACTCGCTTGCCAACGTGAGGATTGGGTTTATGGAGGGAGAGAGGCAAAGTGATCCCCCAGCCTCTCGCCTCCTCCTCCTGTAGGGGCTGATGCCCACCCCGGTTTCAGGTGGCTTGCAGGGAGCCGTATCCCGTTCCCGTGGGGCTGTAAGGGAGCAGATGCACCCTGAGCTCTGCCTCTAGGACCTGCCGCTGCCTTTTGGACCCGCACTGAATGTAAAAGGGCTTCAGGTTGGATAGATGGGAAGAGGGGGAGCCTGTGGGGTGCCCTGCGGGGTTGGGATGGCACCAGGGTGCTGCTGCTGTGTCCAGCACGGTGCCAGGAGGGAAACCCGCTGGGGTTGCAGGCAGATTGGGCTCCCCGGTGTGTGGGGTGATCTTGGAGCTTAGCTCTTCCTCTCCCTGCACCTTTTATCCATGCTGGTTCCCCATCTCCCCTCTCCTGCTGCCCTGGTGCCATGTCCCTCCACTTCCCATGCGCTCTCTGGCTCGGATCAGCCTCACAAGCTCCCCAGGGTGACAAACGGGAGCCTCCTGGGTGTCCCCAAAGCTCTGGCAGTGGGAGGTGACCCCAGAGCAGCACCACAGCGCCCAGCACCCCGGCTCTGAAGTGCCTGGGGGCAAAACTCTCCTCTTTGCTCCGGAGGTGCCCGTACATCAGGGCAGCCTCAGAGGGCCCCGGTGCTGCCATCAGCAGGGCGCTAAGCCCGGGGTTCAGGTTACAGAGAGGGGAATTCTGCCCTTATCTTTTCATTACCTTTTGGACTCCAATTAGTGCAGGTGAAAGCTCAGCCAGGCAGTTTCCCCCCCTACAGATCCACAATGCTGCAGAGAATTAAAAGGCTCTGGGCACGAGATGGCCCCGGCGGGGCTGCTCCAGCAGGGGCATGGACAACGCAGGCTTTGTAACGTTTGCATGCGTTGGGTCTGCAGCTCTCCAACCTCTCCTGGAAGCTGGGGAAAGGTTTTGTAGCCCTCAGTGAGTGGTGCAGAGCTCCCAGGTCGGGGTTTGCAGGGTGGCAGCTGCACTTTCTCAAGGAGTTTGGTCTTTTTGCTTCCTGCCCACGAGCACGGTTCGCTTGGTGGCTGCCGCTCCAGCTCTGGATGCACGAAGGGCGTGGGGCTTTATCTTCCCTCCTGGTTCCTCAGCAACACTTCTTCTGTTTTCTTTTCGATAAGGGTACGCGTTACTTAACCCTGAGAGCAAACAGGCACGTTGCAAGCGATGAACTCCTGGGGCTGTTGTCCCGTCACAGCCATCTCCACCCGCCAGGACCGGTGGATTATTTTCGTGAACGGGAGGGAAGAGCAAATGCTGGACCTTAATTTCACGACTCCTTTCTTTCTGGAGGGGGGATCAGAGGGGATTTTTGTCTTAACGCCTCTTTGAAGCACGTGCGGGAAGGCTGGAGGAAAAGGGAGCAGCTCAG
Source organism: Aythya ferina (assembly GCF_964211825.1). Lineage (NCBI taxonomy): Eukaryota > Metazoa > Chordata > Aves > Anseriformes > Anatidae > Aythya > Aythya ferina. Next base: position 1,535,184 of record NC_140300.1, on the reverse strand, counting down.
TGTGGCCAGAAAGGGATCAGGCTTCACCTTGGGGGCTTCACACTGCGTGGGAGCTCCGGGTGGCCCCAAGCTCTGCCCTGGCATCCCAAATCCTTCACAGCTGAGAAAGGGAAGAGGGAGAGCTCCCAGCCCTCCAGCTGAGCCACATCCCACAGCTTGCAGGACCTCGGGGCGCTCTGTCCTTCCTCCCCATCACCCGGTGGTGCCGATGTGGTGAGAGGCGCAGGGACAGGAGTGCGAGGTGGTTCCAGCACCAGCCCTGCCTCAGCCTTTTCCACAGAGCTCTCCAGAGGCCAGAGCTAGCAAGAAAAACCCAAACACGAGGCGGTGGCAGGAGCAATGGGGGAGCTTCCATCCACGGGGCACTTGCGCCAAGGGCCCTTCAGCGGTAACAAGCACTTTAAAAAACTCTTCGCAATCACAAGCTGCTACAGATGCTGGCAACAGCGTGAGCGAGCATCAGCGAGCATGACAAATAAGGCACTCCGGCATTTCCAGTTTTTATTAGGGGGAGGATAGGCTGTCAAACACAATTTTTAATCGCATTTGTCAGCCGCCGACTTCGCCGCCGGGCGAGGCGGTGCCGCTGCAGCGCTGATGGTTTTCCTTCCCCGCGTGGCCGCTGCGGGACGCGGCCAGGAGCAGCACCGGGAAAAGCTCCCGCTGCTGGCTCCAAAATCCAGGGTTTTTTTTTCCCCAAGGAGTGGCTCCAGCATCGCGTTGTGCAAGGCAGCTCTGGGGCCTGCACGCAAAGGCCGGAGCCGCCGGGGCTCGGAGCGAGACCTCGATTTGGGGCTGGGACTCGCTTCTGGGAAAGCCCAGCCCGGCCACGGAGAGATGCAGGGAGTTTCTGATTTCGGGAGGTCAAGCACCTAACCGCAAGTCACATAACGGAGATGAAAAATGGAAATTCGGGGCTCTGGTCCTAATTAACTTTTTGTTCCGAGAGATGCAGTTCCATCCCTTCGAAATAAAAATTAATCTTTTAAACAGATTGCTTAAAGAGCCCTGGAAGACGTTTCAAATCCCCTCTAAATCTCCTGCTAATGACTGGTATCCTCCGATACGGATGGTATTGCTTACGAGGGAAGGGTTGTTGCTAGAAATTTATAACGTGGGGGGAGGCAGGGGCAGACCCCGCTGCTGCAACCGTGGCTTTGCAACCCCTGGAGCCAACAATGCTGCTATTAACACCCCGTGTACATACCTTGCTCATCCCTTAGGGTTTTTCTTTTTTTTTTTTTTTTTAAGCAGTGGCTGTAGAAAAGACCGGGTTAGCCTCCCTCTCCAGCCCAGCCTGGCAAACGGATTTCGGCACCAGTGGGAAAAAAAAAAAAAAAAAAAAAAAAAAGAAAATCGTTAAAAAAAAAAGAAAAATCATTGAAAAAATATATCAAAAGCTTGCCTTGTGCGTGCAGCCTGTGCGTCGCAGGAAGGGTTTTTTTTTTGCCTTCTCCAAGGCACGAAGCTGGAGCACTGAATGAAGGGGATGGCCTTGGGGCGGGCGAGGGAGAACGGGACATTTTCCGTTTTCTTTTCCTAGGGCTGGGGTCGGGGTCCGAAGCTCTTGGCAGTTTTTGCACTTTGTTCTAAATCCGGCCACGAGCCCGGGCTCAATGGGGAGCAGCTGCCCCGGGGGGGGGGCTGCGGCGTTTTGGGGTGGCTGCTTCGTGCCCCTGGGATGGAGACAGGAGCAGCCTGGCCGTGTGGGAGCTTTGGGCCCTTTTTCCCACCTGTGTCCCCTTTTTTGGTGCCCCCATTGGCATCAGCTCTTTCATCTCATCCCCACCCCGAGCAGAGGAATCCTTGTCCCTGGTTTCCTACCTCTCTCTCGCACCTCGGTGTGGTTTTCCCTTTAGGTCTGGTTTGGTGCTTTTTGGAGCATCGCCTGGTTTGCAGCACCCAGCGCCCACCCTGCTGCATGTTCAGGGTGTCTGTGCCCCATTTCCTACAGCCTCGGGGGGGGGCAGAAGCCCTGTACACCCCCCAAATGCACCCAAATGCAACTTCTCCATGGGGAGGCTGAAGGGCATGCGACCTGAAAATAAATCTCGGCGCAAACAAGTTCAGGATGGACCCGTCTGTGTCTGTGCGGCGAGCTGGGTGAGTTGTGCGTTCGAGGGAAGAGATTTGGGGCAGGATTCGCCCCAAAAACACCAGCTGAGGGGTGCTGGGGATGAGTCCTGGGGGCAGGTCGGTTCCCGTCACCTCCCAGGTTGCTGCTGCTGCTCTTTTTGCCTTGCCATCCCCCTCCTGCCCCCGCGGCCGCTCCTCCGGGTCGGGGGGCAGCACCCCAATTTCTGTAGGGTCCTGCGTGTGCCTCCCTTGGGAATCCCACCATCATTTCGGGAGGAGCCCCCTCCTGAATCTCCATCCTCCCACCCCAACCCCTCGGTGCCCACTGGCTGCTTGCGTTGCCTTTAAACATCTCGGAGGTGGGGGGGGGGGGGAAGAGCGTGAGTTTGTAAACTAACGATGTGGTGAAAACAGCTTTTTTTGCACAAGTCGTTGCACAATAAGGGGAAAAATTAGTACATTAGGTTTAACTTTAAAGGGAACTTTTTTTTTTTTTTTTTTTTTTCTCTTTTCGTTTTTCCTTACAACTCACTAGCGGAGCTACTGATTAAAAAAAAAAAAACAACAACAACGAGAAAAAGACGGACTGGTTAAAAAATAAAAAATAAAAATGGACTGCATGGTTTACAGGTTCAATCGCGTTAGAAATTAGCATGTTGATTCCGACTGTACATTTATCCTATTGTAACTGCCATTAAACAATACAGCATTTAACTGTTTGCCTAAGTGCCTGTGCTCGCTCTGGCTCTGTGCACACCACTTTGCCTTGCTCTCTCTGGCTGCATCCAGAAAAAAAAAAAATCCCAAATCCTGTAAAAGATGGAATTCAACACCCCCTTTTGTGCAGCCAGCAAAGGTTTGAGACCGGCCTGGTTTTAGGGTCTGTCCTGGGAAATCCACCCCCGAAGGAGCGCCGGCTCCCATACCCTGCGTCGCGTTGGCATGCCGGGGGCTCAGGCCAATTTTTGCCTAATTCAGTGGCTGTTTTAATTGGCCTCCACCATAAACAACCATGATTAAACCCAAGCCTCGCGCTGAATAAGTAGCCGCCTTCCAGGAATGCGTCTTCTGCTCTCATTGATTGCATCTCCGGCTGCAGATGGGGAAAGTAATCCTGAGCAGGAATTAAGATTTGGAGGGCAGAGCAGAGATAATAGGCACTTCATCAAGGCGGAGGGGGATTGCATTAGGCTTCTATGGGAAACCTTTTCTTCCCGCTCCCATTGCATATTTTCTTTCATGGTATTTATCATCCTTTGCAATTCCGTGATTATATTAGCTTTTTTTTTTTTTTTTTTTCTTTTTTCTGGCCCTAACCGCGTTGGGGTATTGGATTCCCCAAATGCCTCCCAGCCCTGGCACCAAACGTGCAGGGGGGCTTGGGTTTCTGCGAGACATTTGCCTTGGTGCCGCGCGGCACGCTGAGGAGGAAATTAAAGGGATACAAAATCAACGTGACGCGCACTAATTAAAAACTGTCGAACTGGGAAATCTCAGCGGGGAGCTACCCGGAGGAGCAGCCTCAGCCGGGGCACCTCGAGCACCCCGAGCACCCCGAGCCGGGGCAATCCGGGGGTGCTGCCCCCATAGGGGCGATGGGGAGGGTGATGGAAGGGCTCGGGAGGACGGTGGAGGAGGAGAAGATTTGGGGGACTCCCTGCTGGAAAGCAGCAGCTGTGTAAAAGGAGCCGGGGCTGCCTGGGGGCTGCTGCGATTGTGTTCCGCAAATTCCTCGAAAACCCTTTTTTAATCCGTTTATCCCGTCTGGCCTCCGTCGTGTCCTGTGGCAGGGAGTCCTGCGTGTGAATTCGGTGCAGCGTGGAGGAGAAGCCCTCCCCGGTGCTCCTTTTTACCTAAACCTCTGCCGAGAGCATTCACACGTGCACACAGGGATAAAAAGCACCCCAAAACAGCCCCATGTCTGCTGCCACGGGGATGCTCCATGAAAAGTGCCTGGGTCAAACACTTTGATTTTATTTTCTGTCCTCTTGGCCTGGCCGGACTGGATTTGTGCTGCTCCAGGCTCAGGTCTGTGTAGAGGGGACTCAGCCCCAGCAGGGGAACTGGAGATGCCCCAGAGCACCCAGAGGTGGCCCAGCACCGCAGGGCTCAGCAGAAGGCGGTGGGCAGAGGGCTCCTTGGACCATCCTGGCTGTCGGAGCGCTGTGCTACAGCCCCAGGTACATTTTGGGGGGCAGGAGGGATGCTGCAGCACATGGAGATGTCGCACCAAGCACCCAGTGCTCCTCCGTGGCCAGACCTCATCTGTCCCTGTGCCACCAGGACCTTTGCTCTGGGTCACTGGGTAGGTGCAGGGAGCGTGCTGCGTGCCCTTGGATTGCTCCTTTTGGCTGTCTCTGTCCTGCTTTTCTCATCTTTACAGCGGGAGAGGGGTGGCTCTCCTTTTGGCATCCGCAGGCTGCAGACACCAGGAGAAGCAGCTCCGGCACAGCCCTGACATGCTGGGACCCCACAGCCTGCTCCGGGGGAGTGGGTCCCCTGCTCAAAACCCATGGATGCTCAGTCTGTGCCGGATTCCTTGGGGAACACCAGAAAAAAAAAAAAAAAAACCACAAAACCATGCCAGGGAGGTTGAAGATTCACACTGGTGAGTGTCCTGTACGTGGGATGTGAGGAAATAGCAGCCCCCCAGCTTGCTGGGGTCTCATTTCTGTCCTTTCCCTGCCCCGTGGCAGCTCCACTGCTGGGTGCTGCAGCTAAAGCTGCCTGAAGGAGGAAAAACCCACGGGCTCCAGACAGGCTGATCTGACAGCTCCGCTTTCCTGCAACCTCAGCCAACCTCCTCAAGGAAGGAGGTGAAGAGGTAAACCAAGGTGAAGGCAAGAAGGGACAGAGACAGAAGGAAATAAATGCTCAGACGTATCTGCTGAGAAGGATCTGTCTTTCCTGCCTTGATGAAAACGGGGAGGAAAAAAAATTCCCTGCTTGTGGTTGCTTGTGGGTTTGGGATTCAGCTCCTGGGAGAACTGCAGCAAAGGGCAACAAGGAAGAAAACCTTGGTGATAACTAAACTCCAAGTCTGGGTGGAGGCTGGAGGCAGCTGGGGGAGGCAAAACCTTCCCAAGCAACCTTCCCAAGACCAGTGGAGGGCCAGATAAAGGTGGCCCTGACGTCCCTTCATCTTCACTGGCTCCTGACCCAGGTTGGAGGTAGGTGTCCACCCTCGAGCTGCCCCAAATGGGAATGAGTGAAGCGTTTTTGCCTGGGGACACCCACAAAGGCCACCCAGCATCTCACCTCTTGGGTGCTTGGGATCCTCCAGCCTGTGCCCTGCTGGTGTTTACGTGTGGCCAATTTGCCCTCGCTTCTGTATCAGCTCCTGTTCTTCACCAGAGAAATCTCACTCCCTTCCCACCTGGGCTTTTCCCTGCCTAGCACAGCCCAGCAGCTCCCTGTATTTGTTCCTCTCCACTTTCTGTCTGCATTTCCCATCCCTTTTCCAACCCAACCCTCTCCTCCTTCTACAGGGTGAACCAAAAATGTGTGCGCGCCAAAGGGGTGCCCAGGACGGGAAGGCGCAGGGGCATCAAAAAGTATCCCCAGACACCACGGTCCCCAAAATTGCTTTGTTGTAAGCAGTGAGCAGCACATCCAGGTCCTTCCCTTGGCTGGTCCCTCAGATCTGAAGGGCTTTGCACCAGCAGATGCCATCCTTCTGCCTTCGTGCTGCTCCCTGTGCAGCTCTCCCCAACCGGCATCGCCACCGTCCCTGCTGGTGCTGTGGTGCTGAGGGCTTGCCAGATTTCTCCTGGCATGGGTCAAAGGCAGCTCTGGCAGGATGGAGATCTCCTGAGGTGGATGAGAGAATGTGTACAGCTTTGGCAGCCTTCCTCCAACCTCCAAGAGTGAGCAGGGGGTGGGCAGGGGGACCCCCAGGACTCGGAGCTTGCAGGGTGGCGAGCTTAAAGGCAAAAAGGAGGAGAAAATTTGGTAGGAGCTGCTGGCATCCTGTGCCTGGAGAGGTGGAGGAGGCTGCAGAGCAAAGAAATGGTCTGAGGAGGGAGAGGAGCAGACAGCCCGGGTGGTAGTGGGGGAGCAGCCTGGGGAGGGGCTGAGCCTCTCCTGGCAGGGGAATGGGCGAGGGCCAGGAGCACGAGCACCGAGCGTTACGGGCAGGGCAAGAAACGTGGGCAGGGAGAGGTGGGAGGTGGAGCAACCGGATTTGGGGTGTGAAACTGGGGCATGGGGTGAGTAACACGGCTTAGGAGACAATGCTGAGAGAGGGGAAGGATGCTGACGGCGGCTGGCAAGGAGGGCGAGGGTGTGGGAGCACCGCGTGGGACCACTGGATGGAAGCAGGACTTTTCTGCTTTCCTCCTCGGTGCACCCCAGGGTTTTGTCCGAGTGCCTGGTGGCGCATCCGATCCCCAGGAGGGCCCAGGCAGCCTTCCTCCCGGTGACAGCCTCTTCATCTTCGCCGCGAGCCGGGATTATGAGGCCCACGTGGCTTCGCGGCCCTGCTAATTGCATTCTGCGGGGCAGTAATTGAATGAGGGCTCACGAGAGCCATGGATCAAAGGCAGGCACCCATCAATATCTGCCTGCCCCACAATCCGATTAGCGGGGAGAAGGCATCAATCACGGCTGCCCCTCCCTGACCCAGCAATACTTAATGCAGGTACGGCGCCTGGGCCAGCGTCGGGGAAATCGGATTTGCTCACGAAAGGTTGAGCAACGCCGTGGATGAAAAATTATTGCGAGGCCGAGGCTCCTCGGCGGTCATTCATCTCCGCGCCGCGCGCCGTGGGACGGAGGGGCTGCCCGAGCCGGGTTTTGGGAGATGATCGCTCAACGTCACCGAGACGTGTGAAGTGTTAAAGACCCCCCGGCGGGGCACGGGGCGGTCGTTTGTATTCATTAGCCGCCCCGCTGCAGATGTGGGCTTGCTCTTGGAGGGGGCGCGGGGACGTGCGCTCGCCGTCCGCGTCCTCGCCTGCAGCCCTGGGTGGCGTGGTGGGACCCGGCTGCTTCTCCTTTGGTGGCCTGGGCGTTTGTTGCATGGGGTTTCGTCTGCTGAAGGTGATCCTGGTCCCTCTCCAGTCCCTCTCCTGCAACAAACCCACGCTGCTGGGACCACGCAGACTGTAGGGGATGCTCTGCGCCCCCCTCCAACCGTTTGAAGCTCTGCTGATGTTTCTCCATCACGAGGTGCAAAAGCCCTGGATAAATGTGGCACTTGACTCTTTCCCCTGAAAATCTTTATCTCCAAGCTTTCACCCAGTCCTATCAGCCTCTTAACAAGCCAAAGCCATGTTTTGTTTTGTTTTGTTTTGTTTGTTTTTTTCCAGGGTAGAGCCTGGTGGCTGGCTAGTTTCTGGGTATGTTTCTGTGTCCATCTATCCAAGAAAGGAAGGCAAACAGCCCCCAGGCTGTCATATTTGGGTGTATCACCCCTACCTCCCTGTCTTACACTCTTCCACTTCCCCACAACATCAGGATTCAAATTAGAAGAAACCCACAGAGGAGGAGACCAAGAAATCCTTCCTGTCCTTAACATTGCCCGGGGATGGAGCCCCCCACGTGTGCTGGCTGTGGCTCCTGCAGCTCCCCCACCCGAAGCTGCAGCTTCCCCTGCTCACTGCAGCAAAACCTTTGGGGCTTTTTGAGGTCATGAAGTTTGCTTTGTAAGGGGGAAGATCACTGGGAACCTAATATTTATTCCCCAAATGCGCTTTTTGTAATAAAACTCTGCTGTACAATGGGCTATCCTGGCATTCCCCAGGGGTTGAGAGCTGAGCATAACTTTCTCTCTTCTGCTGTGTCCTTACCTGGCTTCTGGGAACCCTTTGGATATTTCATGGGGAGAATATTTTGTTCATCTCAGAGCAAGTGGCAGAGGGAGGGATGTCAACAGCGTTTACAGGCAGGAGATTGCAGCAGCACAGCGGGGTTTTGGGGTGCTCGTGCTGTCAGCAGCCCGTGGCACCCAGAAGTGGTGCCAGCAGCATCACGTCCCGGTGCCCTTCGCTGCCCCTGGGAAGCAGGAGCTTCGTTGGCATCACCCAGGAGAAGACAACTCTGCTCTCAGCTCAGTGGATGGGGTTGTAAAGCCAGCTCATTCCCCAGTGCAGGCTGGTCCACACCTAGCTCCTGGCATCCTTCCCTGCACATCCCAGCATCGAGAGCTCTGTGGTGCCCTGCGCAGGGAGAAAACCCACTCCAAGAAGTGGTTGTGAGGACGGTTCTGCATGCCCAGACCCCAGGAGAGGCAAAGTCGCAGCTTTCCTGCCTGGCTCTGGTGTTCCCTGACATCAGGAGATGTTTGTGAGCTTCGTCTGCAGCCCAGGACTCGTGTGCACGTGTGGTGGCACGCAGGGGTAGATGTGTATCTCGCCGGGGTTTGGCCCCGGGGCATTGGAAGGAGCGCATGAGGAGCACGGGCTTCACCGAAAAGCCAGCCTGGCTTTGGACACCGAGCACAGAATATGTCGGGGCTGGCCTTTTGGGGTTACTGGTGCAAGATCTCCCCACCACCGGCTTTGACTCCAGACCAAACCCTTCGTCCTAACCCAGGAAAACATCTCACACCTGCTCGAGCGCTTTCAAGCCTCTGGGATGCTTTCCCAGCTAGGGCTGCAGCGAGGGCCCCCGGGGCTACGTCTATCCCAGCAAATTAAACAGTTCCAGGCTTCAGACACCAATTATCCTCTCTGTTAAATTATTAGTGCTCGCCCAGGTAATTCTCAGGCACGGCTCGGGAGTTTGCGTGGCCCCGAACCCTTCCCAGCAGGCAGGTTGGATGCGGCTGCCCTGCTCTGGCAGGGAGGGGAGGGTAATTCAGTGGGCAAAGGCTTGTCCCTGGCCCATGGCCTCGGGGCTGGAGGACAGAGCCGGGCACGTCGGGCACGCCGCTGCAGCTGGAGCCTCCGTGCATGGTCAGCCAGGCTCTCCTTTACAGCTCCCGTCTCGAGTCTGGCTGCTCACCAAGCACGCCGCCGTGAATACCTAAGTGATGGTACTTAATTATGATTGCAAGCATTCGTATGAATTAACAGTAGCATTTTTTGTTGTTGTTGTTGTTGACCAAGATGCTGATTTTTGATGGGTTTGGCCGGGTCTGCAGCAGCTGGGGTTGTCGCAGGGAACGGACCAGCTCCTGGCAGCCAGGACACAAGGAGCCCTTCCTCTTCGACCTGCTGCCGAGATGCAGCCGGATCCTCTTGACCCCCTGGGAAGCTGCTTCCCCTCTGAAAATGCATCCTCTGCGTCTATGAACTGGCACCAGGGGAGTCTCCGTGGCCACCAAAAGCCACCTGAGCTTCTGGTTCCCCATCTCCTAGACCTGGTGCTTGCCTGGCCCCTCTGCTCTCCTGTCTGCCGGGGAGGTGGGCGAGATGTGCCCATGAGATTTCCACGAGGAACTGTCCTGGCATCTGGGGGACTGCCTCCTTCTCTGCTTTTTGGCTTACTCTGATTGTCTGCTTTTCTTTCACTCAATCTAGTGAACGATTTATTTTTATTTTTTTTTTTTTTTTTCCCCAAGAACTACTAGAAAGCAGTCGGTCCTTAACCCTGGAGTCACCCCGACGCCGTGTCGACACGGCGGCGGCTGAAGCACATCTCGCACCTTCTCAGACACACCTCAGTTGCTTGGCTCCCTTCTAAATATTTCTTCACCGCCGCTCTCCCCACCCTGCTGGGTGCACCCACGGAAAGCTGAGCCCATGTGCCATGCCCCAGCAGGACCGAGGGGACCTGGTGCTGAAGGAAACCGTTTTTCCTTGCCCAAAAACTTTTCCTTTGTAGAAAGAAGTTGCAAGGGAAGGTGTGAGCTTGATGCAGTCCCCATCTCCAGCTCCGTACCATTGAGATCTCTGGCCCCAAATCTGCTGGAAGGACGCAGGGTGGTTGGAGACAGCCCGGAGCTGGGCTGCGAGAGAGACCAGAGGGCTGGGAGCCACAGCCAAGGGAGGCAGATCAAAAGGCTCGCAGTTGTTTAGTTTAGGAAAACTTTGTAAGAGCCGACAAATACGTAACAGGCTTCTGCAGAGGGGAAGGGAATGAGCTGTTCTCCGTGCTCACCAGGAACAGGACAGGAGGTAATTGGCTTAAATTACATCCAGAGAGGTTGAAGGAACATTTTTCTACGGTGAGGACAGGCTTTTGTGCGAGGGGCTGCGGCGAGGCCACGTCTCCATCCCTGGAGGTTTGGGATGAGGGAGGACCAGGGTTTGTCATTGGTGTTGGGGCTGCATGGGGACCCCTATGTGGATCCAGGGTCAGCAAGGGCTGGGAGCCATGCTTGTGAACGCTGCTTCCAGGGGTTTATTTCTTGCTTAAACCCAGAGCTTTGCTGTGATCCTGTGGGTAAGCCAGCTGGGAACAGGGCTTCCTAAAGCAGTTCTGCTGCTGCAGGCAAAGTAATGTCATCACTCCCTCTTCCCTCGGGTCTCCCCCATCACACATTTTTCTTTCCCAGTGCTAGGAACTAAGTATTTTACTGCAACCCTTGTGAAATCTGCAGCAGCTTGGGTGAGATTGCCTGTGAGGGCCTTCCAGCCTTATCCCCGTGATATAAATGAGGGTTTCTCCTGTCCCTGGCAAATAGGTTGCAGCTGGACACCAGGTGAGATTCATCTCCCTACGCCTTAATTTAGAGGTGAAATTCAGCTGCAGACATCTTCTGAGTGCTGGTTTTAGAGACCTGGGGAGGCCTTGGTCTCTGGCTGCTGTTCCAGGAGGATGCGATCCTCAGGGGGTGCTGAGCTCCTTCCACTGGCTCTGTGTGGACCTCTTGGACACTTGAAAGCTGGGTCTGGGTCACTGAAACTTGTCTTAAAGATCTCGTCTGTGCCCTCAAAGCAATGGAGAGCTTCCAGCTGAACTCATAGGTGTCCTCGTTGGCATGGGCTGAAGATCTTCATAGACTGAAATATCCCCAGAGGTACAACAAGGAGGAATTTGCTCTTACCTGCTGCACTGCCTAGGGATGTGCTTGCTCCTAAGGCAGCAGAAATTGAGCACGGGGCCTGGAGATCCCTCCTGGGTGTTATGTGGTACATGGAGAGCCACCACGAGGCTCGTAGGCTTCCAGAGCAAGGTGGAGCAACGCTGGCACGGAGAGGTGCACCGGGCTTGGGGAGGCTGCTGGGGCTGCCAGAGTGCTCGTGAACACGGGGCTGAAGGTCAGCCTTGGTCAGAGAGCTACTCCCAGCTCTTTATGCATTGTCTACAAAGCAAATGCCTTGTTCAAACACGCTCCTCCATCGGCAAACAGGAAAAGAAAGGCAACAACATAATGCTGCGTGGGTCTGGGAGCGGAGAGCTGCGATGGCTGCGCGGAGCTGGGCTGGGAGGGCAGGCAGCAAACAAGGGCAGACCTGCAGTGGTGGCAATAGCTACGTGCTCTTTTATCTCCGTGTGCCATCCCTCCTTCCTTGTGCAGCTGCAAAACCCCTTGTTTCTACACAAAGAGCCTGCGGAGCATCCTCTCTGCAGGACTCTGTGAAGCAGGGACACGCTGGAGCCAGCTCCGATTGCCAGGTGGATGAGCTGAGAGAGGGGAGGGTGGTGGCAATTCCCCATTTCTGAAGCCCTGGTGGGGCTGTGAGCAGAGCCAGACACTTCTTCTTCCGTGTGAGCCTTTCTGTGGGTCTGGGATACAGCGAGCTGCGAGCAAAGCCCTTGCTGAGGATGGCTGAGCATGGCTTAACGATGTCAGCCAGATAATTAGGCAGAAAAGGCAGAACGGTGAGCCAGGAAGGGCAGAGGTGATAAGGTTCCCCTGGAGCAGGGGCTGGTCCTGGGGGCACCCAGCTGTACCCAGGCAGTATGAAAGGGGTCACCCTTCCCAGGCTTGTGCCTCGTGAGGGGCTTTGGACCACCCTGAGTGACCAGGGACAAAAAAAATTGAGACGAGCACTCCCCAAACTGATGAAAACCGAACAATTCTCTCACTGCTCTCGGGAAGTTGATGCCTGTGCTATGAGGATCCTGAATCCTGCTTTCTCATCTAAATGTAGGGTTCTTTTCACCCATCTGTAGATCCCTGGTGTCTTTCTGGAGCTGAAGGACAAGAGCAGACTGGATCTCTTCCAGGTGACTTCTTGCTGGGGCACAGGTACTGCAGTCCCCTCTCACCCCTCCTGCCCCAGAGCGTATTGCCACGTTCCTCCCCTGCTCTTATCTTCATTTATTGCCTTCTTCTTTAAGAAGCCACCTGCCTCTGCAAATAAAAAACACGAGGGGATTGAGGACAGACACCACAGAGTGCTGGGGGACAGAGAGAAGGGAGCTGTGTCCCGATGTCTGCTTTCTCAGGCCAGTCCCTTGATCATCCAGCTCTTCACAAGGTCACAGTGCTAAAAATGGATTTCCAGTGAACACATAGACACTGGGAAAAAAATATAGAGGTGGGAGATACCTGATGGAAGAGGCGATATCTTTGTAGGCACCGCAGTCTGGCTCTGGACCTCCATCCCCAAGGATGTCTTGAGACCTTAAACCCAGAGACACTGAAGATCAGGAAGGATCAAGTCATGGAAAATGTCTTAAAGTTCAACTTTGTGAACAAAAGGTGGTGCAAAAGGGTAGGATAAGTTTGGTGTCTGATGACTCTTAAAGGCTTGCTCTCTGCTTGCAAGGTATCACAAACTTTAGAGAAGTCAATGCAGTGACACTGGCTTGTGCCTGCTGACTCTCCAGGCAGGAGTTTGGATTAATGGCCATATTATCCCATGCCCTTGCCTAAAAGCATCAAGCCAGCATCCATCCAGAGATGGATGAGATGGTAGATGGTGGGTGAGACGTAAAAAATGGTGATGTTGCCTCAGCAAGTCAATGATGTGTTTGCTTGGGAAGCTGTGAGCACCGTCAGTCATCTTTCTCTTAGAAATAAGCTACGGGAATCAGAAAAGGGAGAAAAAAGGGCTGTGTGGTCTCCTTTGGGGGAGAAATCAGGGTTGAGAAGAGACAAACAGGAGTGCGGCATGAAAAAAAAAATGTGCAAAGGATAAAGGGTTTAGTGAAGGGGTATTTGGGACTTGTAAGAATGGAAGGAGGCTCCAAGAAAGGAAGAGGTGAAGAAATTTCCAGGCTGACAAAGAAACCCTTGGTTATTGTTCAAAGTGTAAGTGGACAGTGGGGAGTGGTGCTGCTGGAAGCCACCACGGCTCACAATTGTCTCAGGGCTCAGAGAAGAACTGGGTGTCTCTTGGGGGGAGCAGGGACAGAGCTGGCAGAGCTGCTGGTGGTTTTCAAAAGGGTTTTGGAGAGCTGCTGGTGGGTTTCAGAAAGAGCACAAAGCCCAAACCTGAGGTCTCTGTTTGCTCTGTAGGTGACCATCAGGACTTGGGTCCCAGGAGCATCCTTCATGGGAGATGGCAGCAGACTGCCTGGTGACAGTCGTGTGACATCCCCGAGCCCAGCAGCAGTTAGCTTCTCTCCTCAGCACCCCAGCAAGGTTTTCAGAGGATCCTGAAGGACCTGAGCGTGTCAGCATGTCCGTGGGAGGAACGTTTGGGCAGAGCAGGGTGCGTGTGAAGTGCCTCTCCCAAAACGATGCCCCTCTTCCAAAGAGGGCCTCTGAAAGGCTGCCCGTGGGTGGTTACCTGGAGGCTGGTGATGGGGCTGAGCTCTCAAACCCAAAGTCCACGAGCACATCACCTTCTGCCTGTCTCATGGGGTTCACCTCCTCTTTCACCTGGCCCCGATGGCGTTTCCTTCACCCTTCCCTCCCTGCCCGCTGCTCGCCGGGAGCTCAACCTCTGCGAGGGGGCAGAGGTGGGGAAAGTCCCCCCGTGGCCAAAGTCCCCTCGGTTTTCCCCTCTCTCAGGGCACAGACCATGGTGTGAAAGCCTCCCCCACCGCCCCGAGGGGCTCTCCAGCCCGCCCGCGGCTGGGCAAGCACACGGGGAAGCCGGGGAGAGGAACAGTAGCTTTTTCTCTTCCCGGCGACGCCGACGTGGTGATCAGAGGAGCTGGCCAGAGTCCTAATGAAGATAAATGAATATCCCCTCTCCTCCGCTCCTCCGGCTTTTATTGATGGGCTGCGGGGTGAAAGGCGAGAGCCTGAATGTTCATTTAAGCAGACGTCACGAGTTTCTTTGGAGGGGAAGGTGTAAGAAAAACCGCCTTGTGCTTGAAAGTTACTCCAAGATGAGCACGCTCAGCTTTACAAGCCTTTCTCCATTCCTTCCCCATCCATCACTTCCCGGGAGCCCTTTGTAAATGCAAATTGCACTTTGATAGAAATAATGCACTGAGCCTCTATTAGTGTCTGTGTAATGGAGAGGGCTATTTTAATGCAATCATTCTTCGAAGAAGCTCCTCTGTGCCTTATTTTAGGCTGTGTATCAAAAACCAATCTGAAAAACCCGCTCCTCCCCTGCTCCCTCCCGGCTCTGCCCTTCGCAGGCGCTGGGAGACTTTTCATTTGGGGCTGGGGATTCATGGGGCAGCCGGGGCGTTTGGCCATGTGGATGAGAGCTCGGGTGGACAGCCCAGCCCCAGGACACGGCTGGGACACCGGGACCCCAGGCTGGTGGCAGGGATGGTGACGATGGGACAACCTGCATCCCGCACACCATGTGGGATGGGGAGAACCAGCTCAAATTTTAGGGGTAGGATCCATCTCATCCCCTGGAGCTGCCTTATCCCCAGCACTCGCAGTGGGATGAGGAGGGTGGGCGATTTGCAGAGCAGCCCCTGCCACCCTGATGCATTTCTGTGCTCCACAAACTGATTTTCTCACGTCCCAGGCTGATCTCTCCCTCCCAGGATGTGGAGCAGCAGCTCCGGCACTGAAATCAGTTTAAGCTGCTTAAAAAAAAAATAAAAAAATAAAATAAAAGAACGTTTTTAAAGCATTGAGATCCCCCTCCACACACACACACTTTGGGAGGTCAGAACAAAACTGCTTTGAACTGTTTAAAAACAAATCTGAGTCTTCATTCATCTTCATTAATGAGATATTTAACCAGTTCCTTTTAATAACTTCTTGGTGCATATGCCAAATGAAAAAAAAAAAAAAAAAAAAAAAAAAAAAAAAAAGAAAAAAGAAAAGAAAAAACACAGCAAAACAACAACACACAACAAACATTCTTTGGAGTCATTTTCTGCTTTAAAGGCCATTATTTCGGGTGCATTTTCTCCTTAAAATGCCATTATGCTCCTAAATGTTGCTTTTTCCCCCCCCTTGCAGTGGTGTAGGGTCCTTCTCACACCCTCCACATTCACCACGATGGCTTGTGCCAGGGGCTGACCGCAGGGCAGGGAAGGGAGCTGGCTTTTGCCATTGCCCTGGGACATCCACAGAGCTGCCAGCAGGGTAGGAAAACCCCGTTGAGGTTTGGCTCTTGGGATCAGGTCCTCAGCCTCCTCCTACCTGCTCCGTGTGCTGGATTTTCTCCCCTTACTGGAAATCAGAGATCATCCACAGTGTGGATTTGAAGGCCTTTCCCAAAGGACAGCTCCAAGATGTGCTCCTCGAGCACCTTCCCAGAGGAGACGAAATACTGCGCGCCGGTCTCAGCCCCGAGCGCGCCACAGAGCGGCTCTTCTGAACTCCGGGGTGGGGAGAGCCACTTTTTGGGGGTCCTCGACTCACAGCAAGGAAGATAGAGGGAGGGGAAACTCCTTTCATAAATCACACAACAAAGGGAGGAAACATAGAAAGCAGAGGGGATGCTTTCCAGTTTCTCGAGGAGCAGAAGAGGGATGGGGAAGGCAGCGTCGTTAAAGCGAAATCCCCGACTGGAATGACAAAAGGAAAAGAAATTAAAGCCAGATTTGTTCCCCTGGGCTGGAGGAAGGAGGATCCCTTTTGGTTTGTTCCTTCTTTCTTATTTCCTTTAAAGACAGGAGATCAATTGCGGGCCTTAATGAGAACCGTCTAGCGCGAGAGGTGGACAATGCGAAGCGGAGGACATCCCGGAGCCCTGGATTTTTTGCCACAGCTGCGAGCATCGGATCCATCCCTCTGTCCCCGTCCCTCCTAGCCCAGCTCAGGGCCGTGGCTTTGTGCAGTGTGAGCATCTCATGGTGCTGGGGGCTTCCGGTGGCTCTCCTGGTCCCTCATCCCGGGGGTCACCGTGTCCATGGGTTTCCTCTGCACACCCAATTTGGGAGCCAGGGGTACAGACACAAGGTGCTTGGAGAATCGGGGTCCATCGGGGCTGCCGTGGTGGTGACAGCCCCGCTGAGCTGCCTGCAGCATCACTGCCCACCATCCGTCCTCCTTCTGGGCATCCCCACGTTTTAGTTGCTGTGATGCTGCACCGGGTTTTCCCCATGCCCAGGAGCTAAGGAGGACTCACGGGGATGCTACCAGGACGTCCCCATGGGGTGCTCCTCCTGGGGAGGCCATCCCAGAGAGCATCCCCTGGAGCCCCACGATGGAGATGGGGGATGCCCACAGGGTGCACATGCAACAAACTGCCCTTTGCATGATAATCTCATGCCAAAACACCCCATCTCCCCTAGGTTTTAAACCCCATCACCCACTGGAACAGTGCAAGGGGGGAATTAAATCCCCGATCATTTCCCCCCAGGAATGGCCACCCGGGAGCTGGGAGCGGGGACACGGCCGTGCAGAGCAGAGCCTCCCCCATCGGCATCCCAGGGGATGCATCCTCTTTCAGGGCAAATCATTGTCCCTGTCACTCGATCGGTGTCGGGCCCAGCAGCATCCCTGGAGCTTCAGCAGCAGAGAGGGAGTTTTCGGGGCAGGTGAGGACGGCGAGGCGCGGAGCAGGGCTGCGGGAACAGCGCTGAGCTCGGCTGGGGACCTCTAATGAATGCAAATGAGCTTTTAGCTGCTGGGTCACTCGGCGGGGTTTTGTGCAAAGGTTTTGTGCTCCTAACCGTGACTGTTCACGTGCCCGGCGTGAATGGAGAGGGGCACGGCGGGGGCGGGAGGGCTGCGCAGGTGCCCGCTCGCACCGAAATGCTAACAGCTTCCTCCCTGTGCTGCCTGCCAGCTCCTGAGACCCGATACGGTTTCACCCAGGCCTCCAAAAGCCCTGTGCAAAGGTTTTTTTTTTTTTTCCGGGGCCTCGTCACCCTGGATGCTTCGTACCTGCTCACAGCTTTGCTCGCTGGCATGCGAGCAGGAGGAGGGGAGAAAAAAGGAGGCAATGCCCCCCCTGCTCCTGAACCCCAGAGCCACCCGTCGGGGCACCCCCGCAGGTCCTGGGCACTGCTGAAGCTGCTGCTCTCTGTTCCATGGGTAAGTCCTCAGTATTTTATGCAGAAAAATCAGCTTTGCCTTCTCCAAAAAGCTGCATGTGGCTCAAAGTGGTTACGAATTGCTTTCCCTGATTTTTTAACTCAGAGTGTGGGTGGAATTTGGATTTAAGGCACATTTAAATTCTGCACGGCTAATAGGAACATCTCCCTGCAACTCAGCAATCCTAAATCGAGACACAGGAAACCCTTGGTTCAGAGGGAGGTGTCGATACCCTCAGAGCCAGCAATGCCCCACCTGGGCCAAAAGTGATGCCCGATGTGTGCTGTGGGTGGAAGTGGGGTCATCGCAGTCCCCTTCCATCCAGATCAGGTTGGTGCTGCCTAAAAGGTGATGGATTTTTGCAAGAAAACGAGCAGAGCTGCTCTCAACTTCATCCAGTGTGTCCCTGAGGGAAGTGGGAAACTTCCCCAGACCAGAAATAGGAGTTCTGGAAAGCTGCTCTCTTCCTCTTCCCCTGGCCTCAAGCCTCTCATTGCTCCCTCTCCCACTTCTGGTCCTAGAGGATCAGAGGACAAAGTTGCCCCCTCCTCCTTTGCTGAAAAGCAGTGGGATGAAAATTAATGAATTCTGAGGGGGTGAAAAATCTGGTTTATAATTATTTTTTTCCTTTTGAAAAAAATTGTCGATCGTCTCTTGTGCCTGACAGGGATGCAGGCCTGGTGTTATTTGGCTACACCAGATGCCTGGAGCTCCCCATCCTGCTTTTTGGTGCCACCTTTTGTCCCCAGGGCTGGGGGAGCTCCAGCTTTTGGGCTGCAGCACCATCCTGCAACCCTGCACATGCTTTGTGAGGGTTTTCTCAAGGGCACCCTGGGTTTTTCCCCCAGGCACCCTCCTTGGTAGCACCATCAGGTGCTCAGGCTGCGGTGACAGTGACCCTGCCGCGAAGGGGCGGCCCCATCCAGGGGCACTTTCCTTCATTTCAGGCTCCTTGGCCTGGAGAGATGCAAGTGCTGCAGGCAGGGAGTGTGTGGGGTCAGGGAGAGGATGTCCTTCACCCCAGGTGGATGCCCAAAATGTTGGGTGCCCCAACCACCAGCACTTGTGCCCCAAACAGCCCGGCCACCTGGCTGTGGGTGAGCTCTGCGATTGGAGCTGGCTGCTGTCGCTGGCTTTTTGAGCAAAAGGGAATAAAATAAAGAAAATAAAAGGCACAGAGGGGTATTTTTTCATTATTTTTATTTTATTTTATTTTATTTTTTTCTGGGGGCCCTTAGGATCACCTCGCCAGCAGCTCCAACATGGAGCTCTGGAGGGCACCGAGCCCTGCGCATTGATGTTTGGGGAGACGACGAGTCCCACGCCAAACTTCCTCTCATTTGCGGGTTGATGTTTTTCATTTGGGTCTTGTTTTGTTTTCTTTCTCTTCTTTTTCACCACCTTCTTCCCCATTTTGCCCAGCAGGGCTCGGTAAGTGTCCAGGTGTGGCTGGATGGAGCGGGCAGTAGGACAGCACCGTGGGGACGTGGCCGCGCGGCTCCAGCCCTGCGCTGCCCGACAGCGAGGTTCCCACCACTCTCCTCCTCCGTATTTTGTTTGACTCTTTTTCAAAGGGCTTTGAATGAGTTTGGGAGAGGGGGCAGCAGCAGCAGCAGCAGCAGGGAAGGGAAAGAGGAATCTGGTGAAAGCCCAGGCGAGCCGTGCAAGCGGCTTGTGAAATGCCCTTCACGTGCGCCCGGCGTTTCCATCCAGGAAGACGTGGGCTCGGGAAGAGGTTTCTGAGCAAACTTTAAATTCTTCCCACTCCGCTGCAGCAGCGCGTCCTTGAAGTTGCCTCTCCAGCAGTGTTTTGTATTAAAAGGTCTGGGATATAAATAGTTTTTTTTTTCAGCAGCATCTTCAAAGTCTCATCGCTTTAAAATATATACATGCACACATGTACCCCTCCCTCCTCCCGGCCGGTCCCTGTCTCGGATTACGCTGGCATTTTCTCTGGAGATGAATGGAGAGACTTCAACGTAGTTTATTTTCCTTCAGAGCAGGGTAAGATGTTTCTCGTTATGCCTTTTTAATTCTCTAAAAGGCTGCATGGCATGTAGAATAATAGTGGCTGTATTCTTGCAATGATGCAAAAATCCTTCGCAGCCCACCCTTTCTAGTAATTATCTGCTGCTCGCATAGAGCGAGGCCGGGGGAAAGCCAGATGGTTTTCAAACAGGGCTGAGATTTAGGAGGACGGTTGTGCTGGTAGCAGAATGAAGAGGAAGTTTTTAGGAAAAAAAAAAAAAAAAAAAAAAAAAGAGAATAAGTACCATCAAGGACTGGTGGGGTTGTTTTTCGGAAAGGCATCTGAACCAGATTTTTAGGGCAGAGATACTAGAAAGGAAGATAAAATGGGAAACAATCCTGAAAGCAAGGAAGAAAAAAAAATAAAAGGGGAGGACACCCAGGAAAGGATCTCTCAGTAAAAATTTCAAACCGAGAAACATCGAGGAAAGGCCCTGGCTACCTGAGATGATTAACAATGTGCAGATAATGCTGCCAGCTTGCAGGGGAAGACAGTCACATCCCCGCGTATTTGACCCAGCTCAAATCTTTCTATTTTCACAAGCAGGCAGAGAAAACATGCAAAATGCTCCTAAAAGAGCAACAGAAACCCAAACCTGCCTGTGTACAGCTCTGGAGCTGAGGGGCAGCGGGGTTCCCATAGGGATGCCTGTGGGGGCTCAGGATTTGGGATGCTCCTCGAGCTGAGGGGCTCAAGGCGATCGGTTTAGAAGAGGGGAGGCAGGAATGGGACAGCTTCAGCCGGGGGAAAGGGGCAGGGAGGGGTGGAAAATGCTGCCGAGATGCAGGGCTGCACCTGCGAGCAGAAACTCGGGCATGGATGGACAGACAGGACACAAACGGAGCTGGACACCACGCTTCTCCCTTCATAGTATGTAAAAGAGGAGTTTGATTTTTTAATATGTAAATATATTTTTGTGTGTGTGTGTATTTCTGTAGCCACCACCTATAATAAAGCCTGGAGCCGGACCAAGCTGCGTGCCTTTTCCTTGGGAGACCACGTATGCACAAAAAGGGGAATATCAAAATGATCTCGCTTCTGTCTCTCTCCGGTCTCATACGGAACAAAGGGCGGATGGGAACAAGAAAGGAAGGAAAAAAGCATCACCTGTTCCCATACAGTCTTAGCGAGATCGCAGTCATTATCTCGGCAGCCTCACATTTCTAAAGGGGCTTCATTTTTCTTTTAAACACTGGCATCTTGTTAAAAACGAGAGGAGAAATCACCGATTTGCCCAGTTCCCCCCAAAGCGACCGGCGCTGCCTTGCCTTTCCCCGCAGCCCTGACTTTAACACCTGGGAAAAGAAAGTGGAAAGGAAACCAAAGCCGCTAGCCACCAAAACACAAATAAAGCTGCCGCGGCCGAAAGGCCCCCAACCCTGGCTTTTCTCGATGGCGTTTCTCCATCTGACAAAAGCCTTTGGTTTTCTGTCATTCTTTTCATTTCCTTGATGGCTCCCCAATTGTCAGGCCTTCAAGAAAATGCACTTTAGCTCTTTGTCACCAAATGTAATTTGATAAACTCTTTGCAGAAACATTCTGGTTTCGGAGGCTTTTCAAAAAAAAAAAAAAAAAAAAAAAAAAGGAAAAGAAAAAAAAAAACACAACAAGAAAAAAGAGAGAAAAAAAAAAAAGAAACAAACCACGAGCTGCTCCTGCAAGGGGCAGACGATATTTGAGAGCCTATTTGAGCATTTTTTTTTTTCAATGAGTGTTTTGCGGCAAAGCGAGAGGAAAAAGCGGGGCGGAGGGGTCCCAGGCGGGCTTTTTTTTTTTTTTTTTTTGGGGGGGGGGGGAGCACGGAGGAAGCTTTACATTGTCATCCTTCCTAAATGCTTATGAATACCGATTTTCAGGCAGCACCCTGTGGGCGGGGACCACCCCAGCTTTCAGGCTATAAAGCACTCCGGGTCGCCCCGGCGTGGGGAGCGCTCGGTGGGACAGCCAGGCTGGGGAGGGAGGGGGCCGGCGGCACCCCAAGTCCAGCGGGGCGTCGAGGTTTGGTAAGTGGCGGCGATGTCCCACTTCTTGGTCCTTTTCCCTTCTTTTTGTGGTTTTTGCCCCACTGGGGACCCCTGGGTGCCGGGTTGTGGGTGTGGGTGGTGGGCGTTGGGGAGCAGCCCCTGTCCCTCCCCACCAGCGCACCCCCGCCACCTCTCCCCTCCTTTTCCCTACCCGCCTCCGCCAAGGGATTTCGTTGTTGTTTTGTTTCATCCGAGGGGTGAAAAAGCCGGTGATGACAACTTATAAATTTCATCGCGGGGCTTTAAAGGCGCCTGGTTAAAAAGCGAAGCAAAACAAAGCGCCGAGCCCCAAGCGGGGGCCTGCTCCCAGGTGGGGGGGTTGCTGCACGCGCTCTACCAGCCGCTGGGACCCCACGGGGCTCCCCGGCGAGTTTGGCTGAAAACGTTGCGAAAATGGGCAAGAAGCTGGTTGGAAAAATTAAACTGTAGATTTGGTCAATTTTTTTCTTTTTTTTTTTTTTTTTTTTTTTTGATTCATAGCCTGGCAGGGCCGCTGGTTAAATCAGCAATGAGTTGGAGGTGTGACTGCTCTGAAATGTAAAGCTTCCATACGTGGTGCTGCGCTCCTAGGGGCACCGGAGGGATCGCACGGCGGCCCCCGTGTTTTATTCACCATACAGGTGGTTTAGTGTTTAGAAAGTACATGGCGGTCCGTAGCATAAAAGTTATAAAATCAGCCATAAAAGGGTTGTCAGAGCAGAGAATGTTAATGCCTGCAAGAAAGACAAACCATGGTCGGACTGAAAAGACGTAGCGACATGAAATCCATTCGCAGTGTGGTGTTAGCAGGGAGTCCTGGATCAAAAATCAACGTTATTTGGGTCAATCTAAAGCAAATACAAGTAGTGTCACACTCCTGTGCATGTTGTAGTGAAACCAGTCTTTGGATGGGACATGAAAATCAGAAATCGCACTTGTGCCTTTGCAATTCCTCCCAATTCCCCTCTTGGTGGGTTTTGCCTGCGTGCCAGCTGAAACACAGACAGAAGCGATCGGTGTGCTAGAGAAAGAGACAGGAGATGAGACAGAATTAAACAGAGAGGAAGATAAAAGGTGATTTCAGAATGAGCTGCTCGCTTAGAAAAGAAAAACAAAGCAAGGAGTTACCTAGGAGTGCCTGCGGGATTATTTCAGGGCATCTGCTGCCGGTGCGGCTGGGGCGGGTGCGCTCGCTCTGCCCGCAACCCAGGGCAAGGGTCATGGGTGTGGGGTGAGGGTCAGAAACCTCGCTCCGTCCTGCCGTGCCCGAGGAGCTGGAGTGACCCCGAAAGGCCGAGCAACCCCACTTTCACTGCTGGTGAGCCTTTGCAAGTCGCTCAGCCCAGCATTTAACCTAGGGGACTCTCTGCTGCTCTCTCCAGCCGAAACGTAACAGTGCTGGGGTTTGTCTGGGGCTGCAGGGAGAGGAGAGCATCGCTCCTTCTGGTGAAGCCAAAAGCCTGGAGGCTTGGAAGGGAGAGAAATTCGCTGCTCAGAGCTGCAGCTGTCAGGAGTGGAGCCGGGGAGGGTTGGGCCCAGCTTCGCCGAAGTTTTCTGCTTTTCCCCAGCAGGGAAAGAAGCAGGAAAAGTTCAGGATCTCGTTCGTGTTGCAAAACCGGGCTTTGGGATGGGGGAATTTTTGGAAGGAGGGGGTTTTGGGCACCCCTAAGCCTTAGCTTGGTAGCCCTGAGCCTGCTGGTGCTGCTGGCCTCAAGGCTCAAGGCTCAGCCCGGCAGAGCAGCAGCCAACACCGCGGTGCTCCCTCGGGCTGCGTTTCCCAGCCCCCTGCCTGGCGGTGTCTGCACCCTCTCCTCCCCATCAAAAATTGCTCCCCATTTGCCCTTTCCATCCCGTTCGCAATTCCATGGGTTTTTGCCTTTATTTGTTGATGACACTAAATTTATCCGGGTGGTGGTTGAAGTGTCCGAGGCAGGAGAGCTGCAGGCTGCACCCCGGGGACCTGGTGCTGGCTCCGCTGCTGGCGTTGGGAGCATTGTTTTCCCTCTGGACTCTTAGGGTTTTATCTCCAGAGGGGTGGGAATTCTGGAAACAAACAAACAAACAAACAAGAAAAAAACCCCAAGCAGCCAATTTTTTGGTAGGCTTTTCCCTTGAATTTCCACAAGAGGGAAAAGGGACAGATTCTCATGAGAATACATCGTGCCGGTGGCCGCTTTCTGTCCCTCTGCCAGCCCCGCAAAAAAAGTCATTTTCACATTTCTGGACACGAGCTGTGCTCACACACACTGAGCAGCTCCGGGGGTGACTTTTCCCTGGGGAAAGGGAGGAGGAGAGCAGGGCAGAATAGGGCTCCCTCTGAGGAGGCTGATCCTGTGCTCAGCCCCACTGTCTGGGGGTTCCTGGGGTGTTTTCAGCAGCAGGTGCTGATGGTAGGGTTGAAAAAATGTTGGGGGATTTGAGGGATTTGCTGTGCTAAAATAATTCTTGGCAGTTTTCAGCCCTGGCCCAGGTCTGGTGCTGAGCCTGGTGTCACAGAGCCAGGGGGACAAATTGCGTCCCCTCCGCTCTGAGCTGGGGGCACCAGGGGGGGAGCTGAGCTCTTTTTCCCCCAGTTTCTCTTCGGGGTGGGGGGATCTGAGCCCTATGGGGTGCACAGCTGCCTTGGGGGGGGCCAGGGCTCAGTGAGCTCCCCAGTTAGCAGCTGGGCAGGGAGCACAGCGGGGTGCAGGGGGAAGAATCTGGGGACGGTGCATTTGGGGAAGGCGCGCGGGAAAGTGTTTGGGAAGGTTTTTTTGGGGAAGGCGCATGGAAAAATGTTTGGGGAGGTGTTTGGGAAGGTGCTGGGAAGGTGTTTGGGGAAGATATTTAGGGAAGCTGTTTTGGGACATCACTCCTGGGCAGCATTTCGAGGCAGCATTTTGGGGAGATGCTTCGGGGAGGAATTTTGGGGAAGGCGCTTCGGGCAGGGGCTGCGGCACCTTGCGGGCAGCAGCCCTGACCTGGCCGGGAGGTGATGGTTTTGGGGGGGTGTGGGGGGGTTCAGCTTCGACCCCCGTAGCCCCCCCCCTCCGGTTTCGGTGGCCACCTGCGCGGCGCCGCCTGCAGTGCCGGCAGCGGCCACCGGGTGGGGCGGCAGGGCAAAGAGTGAGCGCGGCGCCGGGGGGGCGCCGGCACCGGGATGCACCGGGGGGGGGGGTTGGAGGAAGAAGAGGAGGAGGAGGAAGAGGAGGATGGGGGGGGGAGCAGCCCTGCAAGGGGTGTATGGGGAGAAGGGGGCCGGCGCGCCCTGGTGTGTGCTGGAGGTGTTTTGGAGAGGGTTGTAGGGGGGGTCCCCGGTGGTTGGGATGCGCGGGGGGGGTCCCTGCATCGGGGTGCAGCGGTGTGAGGCGGGGGGGGAGGGATGATCGTGGAGAGGGACACGCGGGGGGGGGGCCACACGGGGATGCGTGGGGTGTTTGGCACCGGTTCCGTGCGCCGGGATGCGGGGGGGAAAGGTGGGGGGGGTGGGCTCAGCACCGAGACCACCGAGACCCCCCCCCCCATCGCACTGTGCCCACGGGAGCGCCCGGGGGTGCTCAAGGATGTGGGGAGCATGGGGAGGGGGGGGCGGCGCTGCGCCCACCCTCCGGGACCCTTTGGGGAGGGGGCTCCGGTGCCGGCTCCCCCCGGGTTCACCTCAAAACAAGGCTCGGGGGGGGGGGTCCTGTCCGCCCCCCAGGCTCCCCAGGACCAGGAGCGGCGTGGGGGGGGGGCTCAGCCCCTCTCGGAGCTCCGCAGTCCCACCGGGCACCAGACTCAAACCAGCTGGGGAGGCTACGGGGGGACGCGGTGGGGGGGGGAGGTTGGGTGAGTGGGGGGGGGGTGGCGAAGGAGCGCGGGGGGGGGGGGAACTCAATGAACTTTTGTTTTTCCTGTAATCTGAAGCAAATGCTTTGCAAAAGTGCCTGTAACCAGGCAGCCCGGATACCTGCCTCTGCCTCCATCGCTGCTGGGGCTGCTGGGGGGGGTCCGGGAGGGGGGGTCCGGGGAGGGGGCGCAGGGCGGCAGCCTCCTGGGCAAGGTTTGGAAGCACCGCGGGGAGACAGCGGGACCCCCAGCCCTGAGCCCTGTGTCCTGGGAAGGTGGTTGGGGGGGGGGGGGGGGGCAGAAGAGTGGTTGTGCCCCCCCCCCCCGAGACATAGGGGTGAGGGGTGGAATAGGGCAAAGGCGAAAAAAAATGTCTCGTGGGGGCAGAGGGTGAATAAATGGCAAGTTACTGGGAGCAAATAAGCGGAGGAGGAATTATTGCAAGGGGGTGAATAATTGGGGGGGGGGGCATTTCAAAGAGGTGAATAACTGGGGGGGGCACTGCAAGGGGCAAGTTGTTGCAAGAGGCCGGGGGCAAATCGGCCAAGGGGGAAATCACTGCAAGCGGAGAGGGGATGGGGGCAACACGGAGGGCAGGGAAACGGGGGGGGGGGGTCATTGTGGGGGGGCAAACCGCTGCAAGGAGCCAGCCATGGGAGAGGAGAGAGTCCCTAAAAGGAGGGAGGGGTACTGGGGGGGCAAATTAGTGTGGGGGTAAATGATGGAAAAGGGAAAATTATCGGGGGTGAATCCTGGGGGGCATCACTGCCAGGGGGAAGTCCCGGGGGGGGAGTTCTCGAGGGGGGGAAATTGCTGGAGGGATTGTTATGGGGTGAGCTCTGGGGGGATGGTTGGAAGGGGGAAATCCTTGGGGGGGTAAGACTTGGGAGGGGGGATCCTTGCAAGGGGAAATCATTAGGGTTTTACACCGGGGGGGCATTGCGTGGGAGAAATATTGGCGTTAACTGTGGGGTGGAGGAGGGGGGGACCACCAGGAGTCGGGCATTGGGGTGATATTGCAAGGGGGGGTGTGACCCCTAAGGGGTAAATCTTGGGGCGGGGGGATTGCAAGCAGAGACTCATTAATTGGGGGAGCAAATCTTGGGGGGGTAAATCCCAGGGTGGGGGGGCAAATCTTGGGGTAGGGTAAATCTTGGGTTAAGGGGGTCGCAAGGAGAGCCTCATTAAGTGTGGGGGGCAAATCTTGGGGGATAAATCTTGGGGTCGGGGGGTAAATCTTGGGGTGAGGGGATTGCAGAGAGGGACTCATTAAGTGGGGGGGGGCAAATCTTGGGGGATAAATCTTGGGGTTGAGGGGTAAATCTTGGGGTGAGGGGGTTGGAAGGAGAGACTCATTAAGGGAGGGGGACTTCATTAGGGGGGGACTCATTAAGGGGGGGAACTTGGGGTGGGGTAAACCTTGGGGTGGGGTAAATTTTAGGGTGAGGGGGGTTGCAAGGAAGGACTCATTAAGTGGGGAGGGTGCAAATCTTGGGGTGGGGTAAATTTTGGGGTGAGGGGCTTGCAAGGAGGGACTCTTGAAGTCGGGGGGGCAAATCTTGGGGTGGGGTAAATCTTGGGGTGGGGTAAATTTGGGCCTGAGGGGCTTGCGAGGAGGCCCTCACTAGGGGTTAAGCATCTTGGGGGGGGGGGGGGGCTGGCTAAAATCCTTGGGGTTGGGGGGGGGCTCCGGGCTGAGCCGCGCTGCGCTCGTCTCTCCGCAGGCCGAAGGTGCGGACGGCGGCGGCGGCGGCGGCTGCTGGAGGAGAAGGAGGAGGAGGAGGCGAAGGAGGAGAAGAGGAGGAGGAGGAGGAGGAGGAGGAGGAGGAGGGAGGCCGAGGAGCTCGGCGTGACCGTGCTGCGGGCGGCGGGCCAGGGCTCGCACGCTCCAGCGCCGCGTCCGCCCGGCTCGGCCCGCCTCCCCCGGAGCCCTCTGAAGTGAGGGTGGGTGTGCGGGGGAGCAGCCGGGGCTGGCGGCGAGCCCAGCCCGGCTTCCCCGCCTCTATATAAACACACATTGACTTTCTGTTACCCGAACTCACATCGCGAGGGGCTATACCGAGGCAGCCCTGCCTCCTCCTCTTAAACCAGGAGTCTTGTGAAAAGTCTGGGGCTAACAAATAACCGGCGCGCATATATATATATATATATATTTATATATATATATATATACACATATATATTTATATATATATTTATGGAGATATATTTATGTGGAGGGAGATAGAGATATAAACCGATCTGTCTCGCTCCCTGTGTATAGATACATATATAGAGCTATTTAATTCTTCCATCTCTCCAGGTCTTTGCTGACTTATTTTAAGATTTTTTTTTCAGTATTTTTTAAAATCTCGCTCCTTTTTTTTTTCTTTCATTTTTTTTTTTTTTTTTTTGCTCCTTCTGGTGTGTGTGGCTTGCCTTGAAAGCGAGCGAGAGCCAGAGCATCTGCATTTGGACTTTTTGGGGGTCTTTTTTTTTTCACTCCGGGGTTTTCCTTTTTATTTTTTTTTCTCGCGTTTTTAGCTACTCAGTGCCCCCACGCCCCTCTTTTGGGGGCTGTTCTGTAGCCTTTTTCTTTTTTCCTCTCTTTCAGCGTAGTTGGTGTGTTTTTCTTTTTTTTTTTTTTCCCTTTTTTTTTTTCGCCTGTGTCACTCTGTCAAGTTTATTCCAAACAAGAACAAAGTTTTCAGAGAGGGACAGAGGAGAAACTGCTTTTTTTTGCCCCTTTTCAATTTTTCCTTGCCCTTTTTTTTTTTTTTTTCCCTCCTTTTTTTTTTTTTTTTTTTTTTTCCTGCTGTTTTTCTAACCTGCCGGCGGAGAGGGGGGCGAGCGCAGCCCCCCCGCCCCAGGACCCCCCAGGCAGGGTCAGTGTGCGCTCCGCAATCGCCCTCTTTTCGTGCGTGCGTGTGTGTGGGTGCGAGTGTGGTGCCTGTCAAGGGGCTGTTTCTCTCCCCACCCTCCTCCTCCTCCTTCTTCCAAATATGCTTTTTGAAAGTTTTGATCTCGTCTCGGCACTGGCTACCCTCGCGGCGTGCTTGGTGTCACTGACTTTGCTGCTGGCCGTGTCCCAACAATTGTGGCAGCTCCGCTGGGCTGCCACCCGCGACAAAACCTGCAAGCTACCAATCCCTAAAGGCTCTATGGGATTCCCTTTAATCGGAGAAACCTTCCACTGGCTCCTGCAGGTAAGGAGGATTCCCTTCCCTCCCTGGAAGGTGGGCTGGGACCGGCTGCTTTTTTTTTTTTTTTTCTTCTTCTTTTTTTTTTTTTTCCCTCCCTTTTTCTTTCCTTTTGCACGGGCTGCGATTGCATCAGGCGGGTTCCCGGCGAGCTGGGGAGGCAGATGGGGCTGGGGGGGACCGAGGGAGCCCGGCTCGGCTCGGCTCGGCTCGGCTCAGCTCGCCCGGGGCTCCGCGCTGCGCTGCCCGGCCCGGGGCGCGCCGGGGTTCCCCCGGCGGGGGCTGCGCGGTGCCGGGGAGGCGGCGGGGGGAGGCTCGGGGGTCTCCCCCGCGCTGCCAAAAAGCCTTTTTCTTCCCCCAGCCCGAATCCAAGCAAAATGAAAAGAGAAAATCAGCCAAACCCCGGGGGCGGCACGCGGGGATTTGGCTTCCCCGGGGGTTTGCGGGCACGGTGCGGGGGTCCCCCGGTCGCGCCCCCTCCCCTCTGCTCATCCCGCGGCTCCGGGAGCTGCTCCCGGCCGGGTTCCCGACCCGCCCGGCTCGGGTCCGGTGCCGGGGGAAGCCCACGGAGGTAATCGGGAGCTTAACCCGGGATTAACCTCGCTAAGTGCTGAGCAGCAGCGGCGCGCGGAGCGGGATCCCCTCGGACCGCGTTGAGGAAGGGTGACTGCCAAAAAAAAGGGGAGAAAAAAAAAAAAAAAAGAGAGAAAGAGAGAAGGAGGAGGAGGAGGAGAGGAGGCTGGCGGCCGCCGGGGGTGCCCCGCTCGGGGGGGAGCCGCGGGTTGGGCTGGGGGCACCCCGCCGCTCGCAGCCTCCCGGGAGGGAAGCCCCGAGGACAATTAGCCCGAGCCTTTCCCACTCCGAGCCAAACAAACCTCCGCCGGGATGCTCTCGCCGCCCAAGGTCGCGTTTCATTGACGGCACGGCCCCGGCACGGCTCCTCCGGGCAGCGCTGCCCGGCACCGGCTGCGCGGCTGCGGCTGGCCCGGCCCGGCCCGGCCCGGCTCGGCTCGGCTCGGCTGGGAGCTGGGGGAAACCCCGAGGTGAGAGCCCCCGCACCCCGAGCGGTTCCCCCCTTCCCCGGGCGCGGCGCCGAAGGGGTTAACCGCACGCTCTCAATAGGGCTTTATTTTTTAAAGAAATTTATCAGATTTTTACAGGGGGACCAGAAAAGGGTTCTCGCTTTTCCACAGGCTCCATCCAAACAGAGTCCAGGGCTAAAAATACAAAATTTTGTATAAATTGGACTCCATTCGAAACTTCTCCCACATAAAGGTCCTCTTTGTGCTGCCCTGGAAATGGTGTACAAATAACTCTTTATTAATGCCACAAAAAGGACTTTAATTATATTTACGCAGATCAAGAAACAGGGTCACCTGAACATCTGAAATTCACAACCGCGCTTTTGTTTCAAAATAAACACACGCACTCGCAACCCGCGATCGCTCGCAGCGCTTCTCCCCGCGGGTCGGGGTTTTTTTGGGGGGCGGACACGAGCCGGGTTTCCCCCCCCCCCCCCCCCCCGCCTCTCCGGCCGGCTCCTCGCCGACAAAAGCCCCCCCCGGAGCATGTGGGAAAGTTATTAAAGCCGCCCGAAATCTGCAGATTTACTTAGGCGAATCGCAGCCTCTCGAGTAAATTCGGTCTGAGCGAGGGGGAAAAAAAAAAGAGAAAAAAAAAAAAAAAGGAGGGAAGAAAAAAAAAAAAGAGAGGGGAAAAAAAAAAAAGTGAGGGAAAAAAAAAAAGAGAGTTTTAAAAGTGCCGGGGGAGGTAGAAAAAGGGAGGCGGACGGGGAGCGGAGGGCCCCGGCGGGAGGAGCGGGCAGCGCCGGGCGCCCCGTCGGAGGCAGCGGGGCTGTGCACGGGTGGGACCCCCGCATTTTGCCCCCCCCCAGACCTTCAGGCACGGCTCCCCCCTCCTCGGCGCTTCCCCAGGCTGCTCGCCGGGTCTCCGCTTCCAAAAAACAGGGGGAAAAAAAAAAAATCCGAAATCCCCGCGGAGCTGCTCCGGGAGCGATGCTGCTCGCGGGGGGATGCGGGGACGCGGAATTTGGGGGGGATCCCCACGCGTGGGGGGGAGAAGGGGGCCGTGCGGTGACACCGGCCTCTCGGGGCCCCCTCCCCGTGCTCCCCCCCGGCAGGGCTCCTGCTTCCAGTCTTCGCGACGGGAGAAGTACGGGAACGTGTTCAAGACGCACTTGCTGGGGCGGCCGCTGGTGCGGGTGACGGGCGCGGAGAACGTGCGGAAGATCCTGATGGGGGAGCACCACCTGGTGAGCACCGAGTGGCCGCGCAGCACCCGCATGCTGCTGGGGCCCAACACCGTGGCCAACTCCATCGGCGACATCCACCGGCACAAGAGGAAGGTGAGGAGCCCACGCGAGACCGGGCGCGCCGCGCGTGGGGGGCGCGGGGAGCGGGGGGACCCCCCTTTTTCCCCTCCCTTTCCCTCTTTTCTCCTCCCCCTCTCCCTCCCCTGCTTCCCCTCCCCTCCCTTTACGCCCCCCCCCGGTCCCCCCTGCGTGGGCGGTCCCGCGTGGGTGCCCCCCTCCTCCTCATCCCGTCCTCCCCCCCACCCGTGTCCGTGCTCGGAGCCTTTGAGGAATTTAAAAGGGCGACGGGATGGTGGGAGGGACCCGGGGGGGGGGCACACGGGGCGTTCCCGAGGGCTGTCTCTGCCCCCCCCCGCTGCCCACCCGTGGCTGTGGACACGCGTGGCGGGGGCTGCCGTGGGCTGGAGGTCGGGAGCGGCCCCGCAGAGGTCTTAAAAGGGAGATGCAGGAAGGGGGGGGGGGGGCATCGGAGAGAGGGGGCAACGCAGAGCGCCCCCCCCACGTCCTGGCTGCACCAGAGGGGGCTGTGGGGAGCCCCCGTTGGGGTCCTGCTTGCTGTAGCCTGGTTTCAGGGGGCAGTGAAGTGTCCTCAGGTGTCGGAGATTGACCTTAGGGACCCCCCCAGGCAAAAATCCCCCAGGCAAAGGCGGTGGCAGAGGTGACAGGCAGGGCGTGCTGGCGTGGTGGCATGGGTGATGGTGGCATGGGCTTCACATCCCTGCTTCTTGCCCTGCTGGGTCAGGGCGGGGGGTTAATTTGGGGGGCGGTGAAGGGAAAGCATCTCCCTGCTCCCCAAAAGCATCGCCCCCAGGTGGGATTAAGGGTGGTACCCAGCTCCAAGGGGCTGCCCCAGGGCTTGTCCCCAGGCAAACTCTGCTCTCCTTTTTGTGCTCCAGCAGGATTCCCTATCCTGGTGCATGCATTTCTCTGAAATCCCTACCGAACCCCATCGCTTCTCTTCCCTCCTGGGGTTAGGATGAGAAAACCACCTTGGTCTGACTCCCACGAGTCACATTTCTTAATGAAAAGCCCCAACACTGCCACCAGGACCGTGCTGCTGGTCCCTGCTTGGGATTGGGGTGAGCTCAGTGCCTGCAATTGCACCGCCGGCTGCTTGGGCTGCTCCTTTTTGTCTTAAGGAGGGAGGAA
This sequence comes from Aythya ferina, assembly GCF_964211825.1. Lineage (NCBI taxonomy): Eukaryota > Metazoa > Chordata > Aves > Anseriformes > Anatidae > Aythya > Aythya ferina. The sequence continues at coordinate 1,503,422 of NC_140300.1, read as the reverse complement.
TCTTTCCCATCCCTGCCGTGAAAGGTTGTGCGTGGGGCTGTCCCATCACGGAGCGTGTCCAGGGGAAGGAGAGGTGCAAGGACAGGGATGGTTTTCCTCCAGCAGCAGGGGAAAGCAGGGGTGAAGCTGCAGCTCTGGCTCCTGTTTGCTATTACGAGAGGGTTCAGTGGCAGCAGACAGTGATGTGAAGGTGTCTCCACTCTCCTCCGCTGCTTCCTTTATCTCGTTTGGCAAAAAAACAGTTTTTCTCTGCTGAGGAGTGGGTAGCTCAGGCCTCTGGTTGAGATGTCCTCAATAAAACCCGCAGAATTCAAACCTCAGGAAAAGATGCTGGGAGAGGAGAGGAGAGCGTGGGTTATGGGAACGAGGTCATGGAAAAGGGAGGCCTGACCTCTGTGGTATCCTGATGGGCTCGTAATTTGCACCACAGCACAGCTGGGGAGCGCTGGCACCAGAAAGGAGCAATACCAGTGGCATAGCCAGGGGACAGCCTCTCTCCCTCAGTACCTGTCTCACTTATATGCTAGGCTGTGAATCCCAGACCCAAATACTCCCTGTATTTTTGAGCCCAAGGCTGGTCTGGATCTCCATTCTCCTCAAAACTCTTTTGCCTTCCCAATTTTTAGCATTGTGTATGATCCCTAGCTGGCCAAGATCCTAATTCCTGCCTCAGGGATGGCTAAAGATTCCCGAGAGCAGGTACAGCCCGCTGTCCTGGGATGCCCTGTTGTTGGATCAAGGCTCTGATGCAACCGAGCCATGGCCTCGGATGCTTATGGACCACAAGAGCTCCTGCCTGCACCCCTCACCTTGCTCTGGGCTCTGGTGTAGTGGAGAGCAAGATGAGCAGCGCTGGGGATGCTGTGGGGCTAAGCAGACTCTTAGCTTTCTATTTCATCAAGGTTTGGGTACGATGGGCTCAGCTGGCTGGTCCACTTTCCTTTGAATACAGCTGATTATTCTGATTCCTTCACTCGGTCTTTTAATTACTGTTTAATTACTGTTCTCGAGGGGCTGAGCATCCTGTGGGTCACGCACCCAAGGGTGCTCACGGAGCCTGTTGGCTGGAATCGCCCTTTCCTCTGTGCAAACCATCCCTCGCCCTGGGCTGGGCGAGTTGCACATGCAGAGATAAGGTGAACCTGCTTCTGATGTGAAGCAATAGATCATTCTGTTCCTGGCGAGATTGCGATGACCAGATTAAAGGTTTTTCCAGGCCAGGTGCCTTCTACGGGCAGAAATTAGCGGTGCCTTTTGAGTTTGTCAGCCCTGAGCTTTTGTTGCTGTTAAATGGCATCGACTTTTAACTCTCCCCATCCTGACCGTGAGATGCATGAGGAAGAAGCACTAGACTGAGATTTAAGTTTTCTCCTTCTGCATAGAAGTTTTTCTCTTAGGTACCTGCTCTGTACCTCCCTGCTGGGAAGCCAAGCAAAAAGACATTGGCAGAAGATGGCATTTTTCACAGATATCACCAACTTTTCTAGCAAGGGTGCTAGTATTAATAGAAAAGGTTAAAAGATTCAGAGCAGCCTGAAAGCTCCATGGAGAAGAGCAGCAGTAGCTCCTGGGAAACCTGTGGGGTTGTTGATAACTCAGTTTAAACCTTGTGGGGCTTTTATTTCTCTTTTCCCCCCACCTCTCAGCTCGACTCTTTGCTCACTCTTAACCACTTTCTCATCCTCTGGTCCTGCCAGAAGTTGCCATGAGCTATCATTTCCCACGAGGCTGCCTGTGGCATTGGGTGCCAGCTGGCAGGAGGAAAAGGAGCATGAAGCCCCATGTGCTCACCCTCTTCTGAGACCCAAAGCATTTGGGTCATCTCCAGCTCTTGTCCCACCAAGCGCTGCATGGTCACCACCTGAAATGAGTCCTCATCATCTTCCTATAAGCCAGTGGAGCTGCACTTATTTACACCAGCACTGGCAAATGCTCCTTCGTTGTTCCCTGGCAATCAAGCTGTGGTCTCTTGGTGGGGCAGATTGCCTCTCAGACAGCAGACAAGCTCCAGTAAGAGCTTTAAACCCAGCACGTTCTTGTAGCTTGCTGCAGAAATCAGCTGCTTTGCTGGCCGTGCATAGGTTTCTGCAAAGTTTTAGCTTTTCTCTGTGTTTTTAGCACCAGCAAGTTGCAGCCTTTGCTGGTGGATCTGCAGTAGTTGCCCATGATGGTGATGGGATCAGGGCTGGGGTGGACGTCTCGGTCTCTGGAGCTCTTCTCTCTTTCTCCCTGCATAAAGTGGGTGAATATCCTTCTCCATCCCTGTCTGTCAGAGGCTTTAATCCCAAAGGTGTTGATACAGGGCTCAGAGTTTCTCTCCTGGAAGATGCTTAGGAGGAATGAGGTCACATTAAGAAGACAATCCCCATGGCAGCTCTGCTTTCCCATCCCCTCTTTATTAAAGCTCCCCTGCAGGAAACCATCAAAATTTGTACAAATAGAATAATTTTTCCTTTTGGAACTCCCCGAGCTTTGTTGGAGAAGAGGTCTCAGGTACAAAGCCAGCTTTGCCCAGGGCTGTGACAGCTTGTGGAGGCAAACTCCTCAACCTCCTGAGATAGACGCCTACTGCGAGGTTGTTACTGCCAGGGGGCCACAGAGCTCATGTCGAGGTTGGAGAAGGATATGGGCTGCCCATGCCACACTGGAGGGAGCTCATTCCTTTGTCTTGGCCTTTTTGTCCCCAGATCACCTGGAGGTGACTGGCAGGAGCAGACACATTGCTCTCTTGCCTGGCTGAGCAGAGCCATGGCTTTGCCTTGGCTTTGTGGTGGCAGAACCCTTTCCATCTCCTTGGGGTGAAGGACACACATCATCCCTGAGGGTTGGAGGTGTCAGACACATTTTGTATCCCGAGGAAGGGAGGCTCTTGCTCTCCTACAAGAACTCATTGAGGAGGGGTCCTGGGACAGCGCCTGCCTCGGGGCTCTCCCCATCCTGCTCTCATTTTGGAGGCACAGCCATGGATGGGGATGGGACCCTGTCCCTGTCTGGCTGTTCACACTGAGTCCATTCCACATCCCTCCCTAAATTTGTCTTTTTTACCCCCTCAGTTCCCATTTATACCCGTGAAACCCCAGTGAAATCAGTGCAGTTGCTCCGGATTTACCCCGTGTGTATTTTGGAAGTGTTGACCCCTGGGTCAATACGACCTGTAACGAAGGCAAAGCAAACCTGTGCAGGGATAGCGTGGGCTCTGGTTTTATGGGATTTAAGGGCAGTGGGAAGCTGAAGTTCAGCAAACAGAGAGCGAAGGCTGCCGTGCTGCTGCCCACGAGGGAGCCCGGTGTCTGTGTACAGAAGGGAATGGGAGCTGGAAATGGCCAGGATGCATCACCCTGAGCTTTAGGGTCTGAACCGAGCAGTGCCCGGGGCCAGGAGGGAGTTTTTTGGTGTAGGATAAGTGGTGCCAGTGTGCTCTGGTGCAGGGAAAGGTGGGACAGTGACTTTTCCTTGGAAGCATCCAGCCCTGGCAAGAGAGCACTGGACTTGCAGGGCCCGTGCTCTGTTCCAGCATAGTAATCCCAAAATAGGCACAGCTGGCTTAAAAAAAGGAAAAGAAAGAATAAAATAAAAGCAGTCCGTGGGCTGGGTAGACATCCTAGACCCGGAGACTCGAGGAGGAAGCAGACAGTGGTGCAGAGAAACGGCCTGTTTTGTCTCACTGTCCAAAACTACATCATTCATTAACACACCACAATTAATGTTCTGCCTCGGAGGCATACAAGTGTTGAGCTTATTAGCACCAAGTAGAAAGGTCTGAGGCTTTAATATAGTTTGCAAGAGGATTAAGAACACAAAAGGGGCCATAAATTTACAACCAAATATAAACCAGCTGCTGTGGGCAGGACTGGGGGGAGGGAGGGAGGGAGGGAGGGAAGGAGGCAGACGGGGGAGAGGGGCGGGAGGAGGAAGGAGGGATGGGAGGCGGCAGGACCGAACCTTCCCCACCGCCAAACACCCCGACCCAGGCTGCTCAGTGAATTTAATATTTTTTTTTGGCATTTCCATCCTCCTCAGCAGGAATTGTAGGGAAGGAGCCATCGCCTTCCAGCTGAGCCCCCCCCCGGATCGTGTCGGGTCAGCTCAGGCGGGCTGGGCTCCAGCTGCCATGCACCAGGCCCCTTTAGCCCTTCCCAGGCTGCTTTAACCCATGGGCAAAAGCCACTGGAGCCGGAGAAAAAAAAGGCTCCCATTGATGTAGGAGGGCTCCCGCTCGCGGTCTTGGGGAAGAATTTGCTGGCGAGGCTGGCTCATTGACTTTAGACCAAATAGTGCTGTCATCTACGGCAGTGTAAATCCAGAGTAATTCCAATGGATTAAAAAAAAAAGCAAAGCGCAGGTGCTCCTGGCTGAAGTATGAGGTTTTTGGGTTTTCAGAGCGCCGCCCACCCCAAAACACCCCACGTGCTCAGGCCCTGCTTTGGGTTGAGTTGAGCCTGAGCACGGTGGCAGCCCTGGATCTGCCCTTACCCCACGGGCTGAGCCCCTCGTGGGGCTCTGACCATCCACATCCCCTGGGGTGGGAGCTGTGGGATGTCCTCTGAGGCATGGAGGGGAAAAAATCCCTCCTTGGGCTGCTCTGGGCAGCACTGGGGGATGCCAGGAGCGCATCCTGGAGTTGGGGGAGAGCTTTTCAGGCTCAGGATCCGTCCTGTGCTGTCTGTGAGTAGTTTTGGTTTTCTGCCTCAACATGGTATGTCCAGCCAGGCAGCTCGGGCAATTGGGGTCTGTAATATCCAGCTCATCCCTCTGGGGTCAGAGGGCTTTGTGTTGGATTAATGATGCTCTTTACTTCCCAGGTGGCACTTCTGTCACCAAATATATCAGCTTGCTCTTCATCTTTCCTCTCCTTAATTACGCCTGGTGGCCTTGGGTCACCTCAGGCTTTGTCATCTCTTCTTTGGGCTTAGTTTAAAGCCAGAGGTGTGCTTACTGGTAGTCTGCAGGAGCTCACATCTTCACAAGCAGGAACTCCTCAGCACCATTTGAGGCATGCCCATCCCCATCTGATGCAAGACCTTCCTCAGGATTTTGGTGGCAGAGCTGCTGAGATTTTTCTGCTGTGTGGAAGCACTTTTCCAAGGTCTTCTTCCATTTCTGCCAAGACAGTGCATGCACAAGAAAGGTGTATTTATTCCCCTTTGGGATGGAGCAGGCTGTGTCATGGGGCAGGTGTTTCCCTCCCATCCCCTTGTTCTGCCATGTAACACGTGGCAGGACCAAGGTCTCAGCACTTCTGGGAAGGGCTCTCAAAGCTGGTTTCTTTGCCAAGTCCAACATTGCTGCTAGGGGAACCTGTGGGTTTCTGAAACATAATAGGATCCCTTCCCTTCTCTCTACCCTCCATGCTTCAGGAAAAGTCACCAAAAAGGGGACTTGTCTCCTAATATCTCTCCTCTGTTGGCTCTGCCGTGGTGGCAGGGCACCATGCCTGATGCCAAGCGAGCTGCTCTCCTTTTCTTTAGCTCTGGGTGAGCTCTCACCTCCATGCCACAGATTTGGGGTGCAGCATGTTGTCCGCAGCCCATCTCAGCTCTTTCTGGTCATCTGCTGCTGGGGGGTGGCTGCCCTGACCATGCCATCACCTGCCCGGTGGGCTCAGGGGATGCTACATCCCCTTGGCTCCAGCCACCAGCAGCGTTGGACCTCTTCTGGGCCAGGTGATGCCTCTTCCAGGTCCAAGGGCACTCCCTGTGTTTGATTTCCCACTTGACAATATGTAAGGTGAATTTTGCAGTCCCCCACTGTACTGGTTGCCCATGAGAAAATGGGAGGGATGGGGAGCAGCGTTTCAGCAGGTTTCAGGCACAGAGATGCTGAAGAACCACAAAGTGTTTGGGTAACCCCATGGAGAGGGCCAAGCAACCTAAATTGCTGAATGTAACAGGTTGCATTTTGCTGGTGCTGGATTTTTTTTTTTTTTGGAGACAGTTTTGCAGATGGGATGCTGAGATAGATGTAGGGTGTCCCGCTTCTTTCCTCCTCTCCCCCTTTGCATTGCCATCCCTTTACCCCATTATCCTGTTAAAGGGTTGGAAAGCAAATCCTCCCATGCCAAGCAAAGTGTTTCTAGAACTGCTTGGACATGGAGGTTTCATGCTACAGGGAGCTGGTGTGCTTGGGCTGTTTGGTTTTAGTTTGAATTGGAACAGGAAGACAAAATTCTAGAGTTTCTCACAACCCCAAGTGCTTAAAAAAGAAAAAAAAAAAAAAAAAAAAGTAAAAATTGGGTCTATGAGTAATCCTGAAAGGTGCACAATCATCGTAACTCACCCCAAAGATGCTGAGATGATCTCTGGTTTTCTTTTTAGTACTTTTTTTTTTTTTTTTTTTTTCGTGAGTCATTTGAATATCAGTGAAACTGCTCATTGCAAAGCAGTTTCTTCTACTCCACTTTTTTTCTGGTTGGGCCAAGCCTGGTGAAACGGCCCCTGCTCTGCTCCGTGCCTTGCTCTTGCAGTCCGGCCACCAGTGGCATGGCCCAGCAGAATGCATGGGGCTCTTGTGTTTCTCCTGGGGAGGGATTGCTGCCCTCAGCTCACCCACATCCATGCTCCTTGTTTTGCAATGTGCTGTGTTTTGCTCTGCGCATCCAGCGCTGCTCCTTTTTTGGGGAGCAGAATCTCCTGGCTTTTCCCTCTAAAGGGACCTGGATTCCTCCCATGGTGGAGGATGGTGGCAGAGCATGCCATGGGGAGATACCACAAGACCTCATTTCAGTCCCGACACAAGCAGAAGTGCTCCACCTTCCAGGGGACCAGCTTTCACCAGCAGCAGTGCGTCGGGGCAGTGGAGGTCCTCTCCTCTTGGCAGTAGCTTGGCTCAGTGGCACATTCCCACAGCTCTTTTGCTGCATTTTCCCTTCTCTCATGCTCCCGGCACCAGGACAGCCTCTTGCCCAGAAGCCTTCTCATCCCTCTCCAAAAACATCCTGCTTTATGAGCCCACTGGAGCACAGCAGTGGGCTCCACGCCTGGCAGAGAGAGGCAGACATCCTTTACAAAGTGGTGACAGGACAGGGCTGGGACAAACACTGCCTGGCCTTTGGGACGTAGGAAGCAACAGCACATCTCCAGGTTGGGATGATGCTTTGGATGCTTCCCTGACACGTACTGCTGATGCCAAATTGTTTTGTGAAAATGTCTCCGTGCTGATCGTGCCTTTGTGTTGTCAGGCCAGCAGCTCTGAGCTGGATGAAGCATGGGTGTCTGATCCCAGCTTCTCCTCCTGGAGGGTGAAAAGGAAAAATTCTGCTCCCTCTTTCTGTGCTAGAGAGCTGGGGACCCACAGATCACAGTGGTGAAAAGCAGGGGATGAAGCTTGTGCTTGCAGGGGGAAGTTTGGCTGGCACCAAGGAGGGGTAAAATGATGAAAAACATCATCCCTGATAATTACACTTCATCCCAGCTACCAAATTAAGCTTTTTCTAAGCATAAAAATGCTGTGGGTTGAAGCTGAAGGTGCTTTACTTGAATGTCCTCTCCTCTTTGTTGAGTTTTAAGGATGGGGCTGGGGTACACCCCATCTGCGACTGGGGGCTGCTCACTGTCACGCAGAGCTGGACCTCTGCGGGGGAGCTGAGACACCGGGAAGGAATTTTCTGCCTTAGGAAACCCATAAATCTTTAAATATCCTGTTTCCACTGTGAGGCGGATTCGGAAGTTTCCAACTGGGTGGTGGGGGTCTCCCCGGGCAGGGGGTAGGCGAGCACGTGCGGGTGTGAGATCCACAGAGCAAATCCCCAGAGCTGGCTTTTTTTAGGACACACCAAAAACTTGGAGAGATGAGGGCTCTTCCCAGCAGCCACCCCAAAGCCCTGGCCGGCTGCCCCATGGCTGCTACCGGACCCCCCCCGTAAGGGGCATCCCCTTAAAGCTGTTTTTGCCTCCGGGCTGCTCGGGATCAACTTTTTTTGTGCAGCGATGCTCCTCGGCTGCGCTTCACTAGAGGGCGCAGGGATTTTAGGCTAGAAACGCGCCGAGGTCTGTCAGGGAAAGTTGGCTGCCTTTTCCTCCTTTTTAATCAACTGGAAAGATGCAGGGTTGAACTGGAGGTGACTGGAAGGGGATCCAGACTTGTGTCTGGCTGGGGAAGGATCCGCTGACATCTGGGATTAGGCGGCGTGGAGCGCAGCGGCGGCGAGCGGCCGGGACCCGTGACGCCGGCTTTGCAGCCGGAGGGGGCTGGAGGAGCCCGACAGCAAAAGGACAGCTCAAAAAAGGGCAAAAAAAGACCAAATGCCCCCCCCCCCCCAGTGCAAAATATTCCCTATTTCCAGGTGGTTGACCTCCAGGGTGGGTCGTTCTCTCCCTTGTGCCTTTGCTGAGCATCGCTCCTCGGGACGGGTGCGCTCGTCCTGAGTCCAGCTTGGCCACAAGGTGTGGATCCAGCCCCGGGCTGGTTCTCTGCACTGTGGGGTTGTTTTTTTGCATAGCAGGACCAGAGGTGTTTCTGTAGATGCTTGGCTTTGTGTGGGGAGCAGGAGGGGTCCTCATCCCTCATGGGAGAGATGTCGGGCAGCAATGTCCAGCTGAGGCCGGGGTTTGCCCCAGGTTGGGAGCCCCAGGTGCCACCTCCATCAGGATGCTGGCCCCAAGCAGGGCTCCAACCTCTTCTTCTCCAAGCAGCTTCTTTCTCACCCCCTTGCACAAACCCGAGCTGGTCTGCCTGAGCATTGCTGTCCTTTCAGGGCTTAAAAATAGCCAGTGAATTGCAGAGAGGCACGGAGAGCAGCAGCCGCATCATCTCGCACCCTCACCCTAGCCCTGCCGTTCATTCATTCTCCTGCTCCGTTCATTCATTCCTCAGCTCTCTGTAGACACCTGGGGCTGTCTGTCTGTCTGTGAGCATGTCTGTCAGTCTTTGTGCATCTTCTCCCTCTCTCACAGCCCTCCTCCTAGCACCCTGCTTGCACACTGATTTCCACACCAAGCTCTGCCCTGCCGTGTGTGGTGTGATGAGTTTTACTCGGGGCTCAGCCCGCATGCGGCGTGTTATGAAGCAGCTTTTGTCGAGCCTCCCACCCGGGCTGCAAGGGGACAGAGGTGTTATTTCACCAAACAAACTCCCGGCGAACGATGTGCATTAGCAATGAGGGGTCGCCGCCAGGAAAATGTTACCTTTCCCTTCGAGTGCTGACTGCAGAGGAAATTCCCACATTTACAGCTCCGGTGCATTCAACTCTCGTCAAAAGAGGGGGTGGCTTTGATTTCTCTCCTTTTCTTGTCATTCTGATAACTTTGCAGCCCCCCTCAAGCAACCAGCCTCCGGTGGAGGCTTGCAGCTCCCTCCGTGGGAGCCTGCTTTAATTTGATTTTCCCGGAGGCCTGGCATGTGGCGGTGCATGTGTGCATGCCGCCGTGTGTGGAGGTTAATAAAAAATAAACAAACAGCACTTTTTTCCTCCGGTGCACTCTGGGAGGGATGCGGCGGGGATGCCGAATGAAAGCGCGTGCTGTGGGCTGTGCCGGGGGGAGGCCAAGGGACATTCCTGGCATTTCTGAGCTCCTCATGCAACACGCGGGCTCAGTCCCAAATTGGAGTAAGGAGCCGTTAGCATCGGGGACCTGGGGAGGCCCACTCCTGCGCAGTGTTTACTTGCAGAACTTAAATTAATAGTGTCTGCTGACATCAGGTTTTTAGCCCGGTTTCCCAAGGAAATGAGATGTGTGCGATCTCAGCGCCTGCATGCGTGTGTGCCTCTTTTCCCCAATAGCACTTGAACCTCTGAGTTCAGCCAGATTTTGCAGAGAGCCTAAAGGCCTTGAACTAATTATTTTACCATTTTTTTTTTTTTGTATATATTTAAAACGGTTGGTTGTTAGGAGAGAGAAACTCCCAGTGCTTCCCACTGAGAGAAAAGCTTGCGTGTGTGTTCGTGCACAACCAGGCTATTAGACATCAGAGAAGCCCCACGGAAGAGCTGTGTTATTAGCACCCAGCTGGTGGGATGAATGCAGGTGGGAAGCAGGACACATGGAGCTGCAGGAAAGCTGGCTCCATCCACTCTGCCATGCATGAGGTGAATTGTTTCCTCCCATCTCCAGTTAGCTGCTGGAGAGGGGCTTGGGGACACCACAATATCACCAGTCCTCTGGGGTGGCTGTGGTGGGGTCGGCCTGGGGAGGCTCTCTCAGCTGGTGGCTCTCCATCAGCCCTTTTTGGCAGTGATTTTGGAAACTGGTCACTCTGGATGATGAATTCTGGATGGTGATAAGTCTTCTGCTCAGTGTAGGAGATTTGTGATGTTCATTTTGGTGAGCAGAAGCGGGTTATTGGAGAATGCAAAGATTGTTGGGGCTGCGTAGAAATCTCTCTCACTCTCTTTCAATAGGTTTTCTCCAAAATCTTCAGCCACGAGGCCCTGGAGAGCTATCTGCCCAAGATCCAGCTGGTGATCAAAGACACCCTCCGGGCCTGGAGCAGCAACCCCGAATCCATCAACGTCTACCACGAGACCCAGAAGCTCACCTTCCGCATGGCCATCCGCGTCCTGCTGGGCTTCCGCATCCCCGACGAGGAGCTCAGCCGCCTCTTTGAGGTCTACCAGCAGTTTGTGGAGAACGTCTTCTCCTTGCCCATGGACCTGCCCTTCAGTGGCTACAGGAGGGTAAGAGATCTGGGCTGGGGCTTCCACCAGCCGATAACCCCAATCTGGGGTTGGGAAGGCAGTGGCTAATCCCTACCTCTCTGCATGTTCTTGGTGGGATGTCTTCTTACCCTCTGATGTCTAAGAAGCAGGTCTATTTTGGGCTAAAAAGTCTTATTTTGGTTGAGTAGAGAGGGAGACACATTAATAGGCTTTCAGAGTGCTAGGTTTAGCTCCTTGGTTTAGTGCAATGGAGAATACAGTCAGCATCTGCTCAGATTTAATGGGTGATTTTTCCTTGCAATGGCACTTTGCTTATTTTTATTTTTATTTTTTTATTTTTATTTTTATTTTTATTTTTATTTTTATTTTTATTTTTATTTTTATTTTTATTTTTATTTTTTTATTTTCATTTTCATTTTATTTTGTGGGACCCTTCTCCTACCAATGCGCTGCCTGTCTGCAGGGCCAGACAGGCCAGCAGCCCTCCTGATTCTAAGAACTGTTCCAGTTCTTGTATGGAAGATGCAAAGTGAAAACGCAACAAGATATAGTTGTATTTCATCAGAAATTTTGGTAATAGATTTTTTTTTTTTTTTTTTAATTATTTTGGTGGCTATCACTGCAAATTCTGTTATTGTTACTTAACCATGTGAATCGTTGGCAGCCCCAAGCTAGCTCCGTGGGGCTGCACTCCCATGCCAACTGCTTTAGTGAGGCCCAGCAATAAAATTGCTTGGGAACCCCATTTCACTCTTGGGAATAGGATTCTTTTGGATGAACTGACTTTCCCCCGAGAAACAGTTTTCCCAGTGACTGCTGTATATCCTGGGGAGAGGGGGAGGCCTGTGAACTGGTGCAGCACTGGAGCTCCCACATCCCACCTACCATTCGCACCTAGGTGCCGATTACCCTCGCCTGTAATCGTGCACACCTGGGGTTTGCTCCTCCTGGCCAGGGAGTGACTCCAGCATTTTTATACTTCTCTTTGAGCACCTGCAAGTGCAGTTGGATTCCATAGTTGTGTCCTCCTGAGCAAGTTTCAAGCTGCTGGGGATGCTGGGCAGCCCCAGGGCAGGAGGGATGGTGGTTGTAGTGCTGTGCCCTGTGTAATCTGGTGGATTCCTGCTCCCCAGGGCATCCGGGCACGTGAAACGCTGCAGAAAGGGCTGGAGAAAGCCATCCAGGAGAAACTGCAGAACACACAGGGCAAGGACTATGCTGATGCTCTGGACATCCTGATAGAAAGCGGCAAAGAGCACGGCAAGGAGCTCACCATGCAGGAGCTGAAGGTAAAGGTCCTCCCCGCGACCCCTTGTCCTCAGGGCTTGGACTCCCTGCGCAGCAGAGCATGGGCTGGAGCAGGGTGGATTTCTTGGGGGCAGACCTGAGGTGGTCAGTCAGAGCTGGGGGTCCACAGAGTGTTGCTGGAGCTGCAGGTGAACCCTGGCCTGGTGGAGCACGGTGCCAACAAGCCAGTTGCTTTCCTTCGGGGTGTATTCATCACACTCAGTCCTTGCTTAAAAGCATTTCCACGGGATATCAAAAGACCGTGCAAGCTTGCTGAAGCTTTTAGCCCTGACCAGACTCTCACCCCTGCCTGTGCAATTTTTAGGTGTCTCCTCTGCAGGGTGTATGAACCCTTTGCAGGTTACTAATTGCATGTGGCATGACTTGATCCATCAACACCCATCCCTGGGAGCTTTTCTCCTGTCTGTCACTCTGCATCCTCCAAGACTCTTTGGAAAGCTCCCTGTGGTGTGTCCAGCCTTTCACACTAGCCACCCATGTCTCCCTTTTAAAAGGGAGGTTTCTCATTTCCCCTGAGTGTAGGAGAAAGTGGGCAGCAGGACTGTGCCTGCACCAGGAGGGACATCACAGTGAGGTCGGGCTGGAGAGCTGTGGGGTGTTGGGGGGGACCCCTGCAGCATCACCTGAATGGGGCAGGGAGAACATCCTAGGTGTGGGAGCGATCCTGCCCTCCTGCTGTCAGCAGCAGCAGAACATCCCCATGCAGAGTTAAAAAAGGGGGAAATGCCTCTTTATCCCCTGGAGCTGCACGCCTTGAGACAGAGGGGAAAGAAGTGCCGCAAGCCAGGCTGCTACAGCCCTGTGCCTAGCCCCTGCTGTCGGTCCATCTGTCTGTCTGTCCCTTCTGTGTCTCACCCCAGCTTTCCTTCTGCCTTTCAGGACGGCACCCTGGAGCTCATCTTCGCCGCCTACGCCACCACCGCCAGCGCCAGCACCTCTCTGATCATGCAGCTCCTCAAACACCCGCGGGTGCTGGAGAAGCTGCGGGAGGAGCTGCGCAGCAAGGGCATCCTCCACAACGGCTGCATCTGCGAGGGCTCCCTGCGGCTCGACAACATCAACAGCCTGCACTACCTGGACTGCGTCATCAAGGAGGTGCTTCGCCTCTTCACCCCCATCTCAGGGGGGTACCGGACGGTGCTGCAAACCTTCGAGCTGGATGTGAGTACTGGTGTGGTGGTGGGGTGCTGCTGCACTGTCACCTTCCCCAAAAAGCCCTCTGTGCCTTGTATAGAGCTTGTCCAAGCTTTGTTTAGATGAGAGCCAGGAAGGATAAATTCAATCCTGGTGGTGGTGGTGGGTAGAAGTGTTGCAGAGTCATGGGAGGACGCAGGGATCCAGCCCCTGGTGGGGAAGAGATGCACTCAGGATGTCAAAGAGGAGACAGCCATGACGCCTCAAAGAGCAAATCGTGACAATGTTTGAGGCCAAAATCTGAGCTGGGGTGTGACAAGGGAAAGGTTTACTGCAGAGGGCACCTCCGGGCTGCCAGATGACAGGCGCGTTGCTCACCACGATGGCTGGAGTTTCCCACCAGCGCAACAAAAGCCTGAGACCTGACTGTCACCACAAATCCTGCTAATGCAAGGATTGGAGTCAGAAGCCTTTTAAAGTGCTCAGGGGATGAGAAAGCTTCCCCGTTTCACACCACCCAGGCCCTGACGTGAGCGTTGGGTGGCAGGGTGGGAGCAAAGTGGTGAAGGGCGTGTGGCTCCTCTGGGCTGCCTGGCTCACGGGGCAGTCGGGCACTGCCGGGTTCCTGGTAGGTGGCTGCTGTGAGCGACCACAAAGCAAATAAATTGGAATGGCTCACCTGAAGGGCTGGGATAGAGGCAGGGATTAATCAATCCAGCATTCCCATCTCCTAGCACTTTGTGTTACTCTCTCTGCTTTTTTATAAATTTAGTTAATAACCCCAAATAAAACAGAGAAAAGCATTTGCTCTGGGGACCAAAGCAGCTTTGCGCTGTCCCCTCTCCCTTCTTGCAGCATGGTTAACCCGCTCTGCTTTTTTCTCTCCCCTTCCCCTCTTCCCTGCAGGGTTTCCAAATCCCCAAGGGCTGGAGCGTCATGTACAGCATCCGGGACACCCACGACACCGCCCCCGTCTTCAAGGACGTGGACACCTTCGATCCCGACCGCTTCGGGCAGGGCCGCAGCGAAGACAAGGAGGGCAGGTTCCACTACCTCCCCTTCGGAGGGGGCGTACGGACCTGTCTGGGGAAGCACCTGGCCAAGCTCTTCCTCAAGGCGCTGGCCATCGAGCTGGCCAGCACCAGCCGCTTCGAGCTCGCCACCAGGACTTTCCCCAAAATCACCCTGGTGCCCGTGGTCCACCCGGTCGACGGACTCAAGGTCAAATTCTTCGGACTGGATTCCAACCAGAACGAGATCCTGACGGGGACAGACGCAATGCTGGGGGCCACGGTGTAGAGCCCGCGAGGGACGGGCGGCTGGGGACGGAGGGGTGGGGTGGGGACACGGGGACGAACAGGAAGGGAGGGGAGAGGACCGAGAAGCTTCTCCACGATGCTCGTTTCACGGAGCCTCCGGGTCGGGACTGCTTTCTCCACCGGTGAAGCTGCCAAAACCCTTCTGCTCCGGGCGTGGAGAAGGTCGGGGTGGCGTCGTGCCTCTCGCTTCCTTCGAAAAAGAGGGAGAGTCGCAAATCCCGAGTAGAACTGGGACTGTCTGACCATACACAGTATCTAAATATTATAAATATATATATATAAATATCTATAAAACACTTCTGCTGCGAGGAGGAGCGCTGCAAAGCCCCGACTGTGGGAAAGGCTTTGGAAATCAGCCGGCAACCAGAGGTCTGGTGGCCCAGGGTGGCTCTTGGGTGGCCGCCGGGCTTTTTTTTTTAACAGTGTTAAATTAGCTGGTGATAACAGTGTTTTTTTGTTTTTGTTTTTGTTTGTTTGTTCAGTTGTGTTTTTTGTTTTGGGGCTTTGGGGACTTCCCTGGGTGAGGGGCAGACAAGTGATGCCCATTCCCACCCCATCCCCTGGGCAGGTTTGGGGAGGGGGGGGTGCTGCCGTTTCGCCTCTGCTGCGGGACCGAAAAACCCTGTGGTGCCTTGTCTAGGACCGAGAAGACGGCGAGCTGTCTCTCCAAGGCCTCGGACAAGTGCGTTTTTGCAAAATGGGCTCTGGGGCAGGGGGGGGCTCCTGTTTTTTCTCATTGAGTTTCCTGCTGCTGCTACACAGCCTGTGTGCATCCGTCCCGTCCCCCCCCAACCCCCCGCCCTCTCCACGCAGAGGCACCCATTTGGGGGCATTTCGGTGCCTTTGCTCTCCCTCAGGGTGCAGGCACCAACCTCCAAAGCGTGCAGCCCCTCAACCTGCCACGGCGCTGCAAGCACCAAGCACTGGGGTGCCCAGCGAAACCGCCCCGCTCAGAGCTGCTCCTTTTGGGAGGCATTCACATTAAAGGTGATCTCTATAAATAAGCCAACGTCCGCATGGTTTGTCTCGTGTCTGGGTTTTGTTTGGCGATGGGAGAGCTCGGCAGGAAGGAGAGTGAACGGCAGGTTCCTTGCAAACTGCTTGCCTCGTCCCACCGCCCACCTGGGAGAGGGGTCCTGCCCAAAGCAGCTCCAGCGCAAGCAAGCAGCCACCAAGGTATCTTGAGTTTCATTTGCTGAGTGGTATTTTTTTTTAATTTCATTCTTTTTTTTTTTCTTTCTTTCTTTCTTTCTTTTTTTTTTTTTGCATGCAAAAGGCTTCCAGGTTGAGTGTGAGATGGGCGCGTTGTGTTGAAAGCAGATGTTGCCTCATGCGTAGGTGCAGAGCAAAGACACCCCGAGTGCTCTGGCTGGCATTTGGTTCAGATCAGTGCTGGGAAATCCCTCTTGGATCCCTCTTCGAGGCATTCCATCCCTGCTCTGCACAGCCCTGCTCCTCTCCCAGCTCCTGCCCTCCGTGGTGGAAAGGATGAGACAAGGACCGTGGCTGGGACCTCTCCTAACCGTGATGGGGAAAGATCTCATGCTTGGGTGGGCAGCTTGGCTTTCTGCTTTAAAGGTGTCCAGATAAGTCGGAGGGGCTGAAGTAGGAAGGACGAAGGGGCAGATGTTGCTTACCAGGTTGCTTTGCAGGTTGTGCTTTTGAGGAGTGGGCGCCTCTCTGGAAGGTCGAAGGAAGTGTGGAGCGAGCGACGGCGGTGGCTGCCTTTGCCAGGCTGCCGTCTGGTGGGGGCGGTGGGGAGGGAGGCAGGCTGTGAGCCAGGGGAAGCTCTCGAGGTCGGATTGCCGTCAGCCAAGCTGCCAGAAGCCCCCCAGGAGCATCCCGGCGGATGGGCTCCACTCAAGCCAAGGTGCACGACTTGATTTCCAGGTGGATTTGACCTGAAGTAAAACTCCCTGCCTTCCAAGGGATGCCGCTGAGATCCGGAGCTCGCTTTCTGGTTGGTAAGCAGCGTGCCAAACCTAAGAGCGAGGTTTCGGAGCTGTGTGCTACCTTGGCACTGTGCTACCTTGGCACCGCGTCCCTGGAACAGAGGCTCAGCTAGTTTGCCAGCCTGGAAATGTTGAGAGGAACACCACTAGCTCCAGCACCAGTGAGATTTTAGGCATTTTCCTTGTCCCTGGTGGAGAGAAAACATTCCCAGAAATAAAAGGGGCTTAATCACAGTCTGAGTCCCAAAAGGAAGCAAAGGAGGACATAACCTGAATGCAGTGGGAAGAGGAGAGTCTCCTGGAGGCAAGTGTCTGGGGAGAGGTTTGTGGCGCCTGAGGCCATCCGCAATTTTGGCTGACAACAAACATCTGTAGGGCATGGGGATGGGGCAGGAGGTGGAGGACGCAGGGTGAAAACCCACCAGGGACCCACTGTTCGGTGCTGTCCAGGAGCCCCTCATTTCCAGCTGAGACCTTTTGGGGACAAAAGCTGTGACTGGGGGAGAGAGGAGGTGAAAAAAGGGGAACGCTGGTGAGGGGAATGGCCAACAAGGTCGGGAGGTCTGCTCAAAACTCACTGGTGGCTTTGTGCTGTGCTCCCGTGAGCAAAATCTTTTGAGGAGACTTTTGGAAAGGGTTTGGTCCCGCTCGTGCTTACAGGCAGTCAGTGAAGGGCTTCGCTGAAATTGTTATTTTAACTTCCAATGTCGTTACAAAGTGAAAAACCAAACATGCTTTTGAATGAATGGTTGATTGGAGAGCTGTAATGTCAGAAGCATACATCCATTATATATATATGCTTACATCATGTGTATATATAATGTTTGTGTGTGTGAGTATTTAATCTAGGCATAAGTAAGTCATGCTTTTGTTTTACCATTCCTAACTAATATAACTTGACTAAAAAAAGTTGCTGCAGAGGGTTTGCAGAATAAAGCACTTTGAATCTCAGAATTGTTTGTGTTATTTTTTTTTCTTAGCACAGTCCAATTCGCTATAATATTATTTTATACACAAATTTTTTTTTGGTCTGTCTTTATAAACTATTATAAGTACTATTTTTGTTATAATTCAAAATAGATATTTAGTATAAAGTTTTTGCTGTTAAATATTTGTTATTTAGTAAAATATGATTTTTTTTTTCTCTTTATTGTAAACATTGTCTGGAAAAATATTAATATGTTTTATCACAGTTGTTTTTAATATTAAAAAAAAAAAAAGAAAAAGCACTTGTGGGGTTTTTCGTTATGAAATTGGTGCCGTGTGAACATGTGTTGCAGTCATGTGGTTCTTAATATGTATATAATATCATGTGTCGCATATTAAAATGAATGTTGTGTATTTTGTGATCTTAAAAAAAAAAAAAAAATAATCCATGTGGCTATTTTATAGACTTCCATAATAAAAAGAGTTGAATCTCCAAAGCTTTTGTTTCATGCCCATCTGCATCGCCTCTCGAAGGGCTTGTGGCCTCCTGGTTTGGGGTCTCAGGGTGACATCCCTGTCCTGGGGCTTGGTGCACCCATAGTGGGGGTTTTGCACCAACGTGGGGACCTATCCATCTCCGTGGATGGGGTGCAGCCTTGCTGGCTGGTCTGAGGTATGGGAAATTCCCTTTCAACATATAATAAAGCATTTTATGGGGAGGATGGACAGGCATTAAACCAAGCTGCCCAGTGATGCTGTGAAGTCTCCATCCCTGGTGATACTTGGAGCCTACTGAGACATGCTCCTGAGCAACCTGCCCAAGGTGCCCCAGCTCAGGTCCATCCCTCCCAGAGGGTCTGGTGGGCTCCAGGACACCCAGTGCCTGCCCAAAGCTTCTGCCTGTCCCCAGCCAGAGACACAGGCTGTGCAAAACCAAGCAGGAGAGGAGGGAGAGGTGTTTGTCTCCAGGTGGACATGGGGCCTGGCTGTTGCTTTGGGCTCTTTCAGGAGCTCACAGATGGCCCAGGAGACTGCCGTGGGTGAAAGAACATGCACCCAACAACAGATTACATTAACAGAATGGTTGTTAAAGGCTTGTATAGCCACCGTGGTGGGTAGGTTGGTGTTGGTGGACCAGACAAAGCAGGACACACTCAGCAAGGGTGGGCAGAGGCAGTGAGCTGCAGGCCACGTTGTCCCCAGCCCTCCTGCCACCTCCTGTTTGGGGCTACAGAGTGACTGATGCTCCTCAGGAAACCTGACCCCAGAGTCTTGTGTGAGTGGAGCTTGCCTCGAGCCTCCTACACCCAAAAAGTTGTAGGAACTTTTGGCCCTGGGCAGTGCTTCGCATGAGACGTGACGGCCTAAAGCTACTGGTGGGAGCTGCAGCTGCACTGGTCCCAGGGCGGAGCTAGGGCGGGTTGGGAGTGCTTAATGAGTCGTTAGGTAATTATTTAGGTAATTAGCTTCTGTTTCACTCCTCTTCTTCCCATAAAAATCCCTCAGATAGGGCTTTGGCAGAAAACAGGATGCTGCTGCTCTGTGGGCTCTTGCTATGACCACGCTGAAAGGCAAGTGGAAGCTGGAGGAATTAACAGAGTCCTTTGCAGTTGGCTGGAAAATATGACTGCGTGACTCCAGCCTGTGTCCCTTGGTGCAGCTGGAGGCTCCCTCTCCTCCCTTTGGAGCTTTGTGGCTGCTTTCTTTCCCTGCTTCTGGATGTGTCCTGCCAGCAGCGGCCTTGCTGTGTCCGTCCCGGTTGTTGCCAAAAATGACTGTGGTTGTGCTCGGCCGTGGTCCTGTCCTGCTCCTGGCTGCTCCTGGAGCTGAGGGGGCTGATGTGTCACCTCTGTTCCCTTCCAGCCCATGATGCATTTATAACACTTGTCTGTCACCTATTTAATAGCAGGGAAGGTCATTTCCTTCCAGCCTTTTCTCTTTGGGAAGTTTTCCTCAAATTCCCATTGCTTTTATTTATTCTTTCATGTTCTGAACTGCATGGCCTGAGTGAGGAGCTGCACCCTGAAAGGGGGCTTGCTGGGCTCCAGGCAGAGCAAGGAGTGTGCCCTGTGCTCCGTCCCTGCTCCCACTTCTTTCCATTCTGCTCCAGGACCCGGGCTCATGTTTCTTGTTGTGTTTTAACTTCAGCTGAACTCTTGAAAAATTTCCTTTTAAAGGTGGTGTGTTGTGAGAGTGTAGAAAAGGTATGCGGGTATGCATACATAGTGTTTTTTTTCCTCCTTTTTTTTCTTCTTTTCCACCACTTCTCAACACAGCCCCCAGAGAAACACCCCTTGCAAAATGCAGTGTGGCTTCGGTGCATGAGCCAAGGACGGACTGGGTGCTGAGGTCCTCACGAGGGGGTGGCGAGGCAGTGCCAAATTAAAGGGGGCATTATAAAACATTGAACTGTAACTAGAATAATATTTACAGGAATTATTTAAAAAAAGGAGAGGTGGGAGAAAGTGATGGGTGTCCAGGTGGCGTGGATGGCTTCTTGGCATTGCTTTTTCTCAGATAATTTTAAGAGTCCTCATCTCCAGTCTCTGCTGGAGTAGAAACCTGGGTGGCTTGGGGTTGCTTATGGCTTTTTCTCTCCACGTACCTCTTGCTCTGGAGGCTTCAGACACTACTTTTAGGGCCTTTTGGTGAAATGGGTTAGTATGCTGTGTGCATCCAGTCCCCTGCCAGCCTCTGAAGAGAAACAGGCTGAGAACCCTGAATATAAATTATACGACCTCTTCCCAAATGTTGCAATATTAAATTATAGCGCTTGGATAGCCTTGCTATCTTATAAATGTCCAACCTGTACATTTAAAAATGATTGACTATGACAGCAAAAAGGATGTAAAGTGGTGGAACAGCAAATGGCTTGCTGGCAAATATTTCTCTTTGAAGGTCTCCCTTCTCACTTGCATGGGAGAAATTTCCAATTTATCCCAGCTGGAAATGAAAACTTTCCTCTAGCACAGGTGATTATGCTCAAATTCTGATTTATGGCATCTTCCTGATTGTTGATTAAACTGCTGATGTGCAATTTTGATATGATAAAATACAAATGATAAAGGTCTGTGTGTGTGGGGGGGGAAAAAGTGAGAAAGAGAAGGGCAGGGAAGCCTTGAAGCTGTCTCAAGTCTCAGTGTCCACGAGTGCATTTTCTGGTAAATGGCCTGCAGGTCAGAGGTGCAAAGCTGTGGGCTGAACAGTGGCTTTGGTTAACACATCCCTCTGCTTGCTGCTGCTGGGTGGCTTCAAGAGAGGGTTGCTGAGTTCACTGAAGTCAAGTGATGGTCCTTCCACTGTGACTTGACCTTCCCAGGAATGTGGAAGATCAAAAAAGATGAGTGGCAGCACACTTAGGAAAGTGTTTTATCCACTTCAGCCTCATTTTCCCTGGTGGAAATTAGCCCAGATTGCACAGTTCTGTCTCAGCAGCACAACTTTCAGTGCTTCCTTTATTAACCAGTTTCTCACTTAAATTATTAGAGGAATACTTTTGCATTTCAAGCTAGATGGGCCTAAAGAAGGGGAAAAAGGGGGGATTTGAGGCATTGCTCCAGACCTGCTGAAGGTGTTGTCTCTCCATCTACCCTAGCAGGTGGAACTTTACTCAAATAACTTTCCAAATTCACCATTGGGTGATATGAAATTAATTTAAAGTGTACCTGAATGTCTTACTAATGCTAGGGAGTATGGGCTGCAAAACCAAATGTTTCCTTAATGTTTCAGGCAGCAGCTTGAACAGTGAATTTGCTCACCCTAAGAACATTTCTTTTTAATGGCCTAAGACCAGTATCCAAATGACCTTACCTGCATCCTCCAGGTCATGTTACCATTTCAAGTCCTCCTCCAACACTCAGTAAAGTCAATGGTTGTCTTTCTCGTGCCTGTGTTGGAAGCTAGATGAGGCTTTTACAGGCTTTTTTCAATATTATAAATATAGATGGAGTGTATATATGTATATTTGTTCTGAAGTATCATGTTTAACCATTTGTTATGGCATGAACAGTTTCTCTTTCAGTGTAAAGAACACAGTTTTATCTGGCATAAGAGCAATGTTTAGTCTACACTCACGTATAGTTTTTCCTTTAACAATATTTGTCTAATTATGGCCGCACAGATTCATTTTTCTCGGTAGGGAAAGGTTGTTTTTTGGATGTGCTTGTGTGTAATGGTGGTGGATTGCAACAAGCAAACCCAAACAGCCACAGATGTGCTCCTTGGGTGCTCATGAAATGTAAGAGCAGCCATTACTCTCCACCTTACCATATACCTGTCTCTGTGCATGGCCAGTAACATATTTCAAGAGAGAGGCTGAAATAAACAGGACTGAACATTTTTTTTTCTGGCTAACCCTGAGATTTAGGGCTATGGACTGGTCAGGAAGGTCCTGGCCTGTTGGAGCACCAGGGTCATTTTGTAGTCACTACTGAAGATGCTCTCCGTCAGCTGTTTTTGTCCTCTTTTAGAGCCTTTTCAAAGTAGATTTCTCTCTTGGTGTTGTAGTCTGTAAAGCATTTTAGGGAAGGATGGATATGGGAGAGGAAGGGGGGGGAGCGATGATGCCCAAGGTAATGACCAGTGCTGCTGGTGGAGCTTGGCTGACTCCAAGGACTGGGCTGCAGACCACCAAAATGCTGAGCCTCGTACCAAGCCCAGAGGTGGGTGTCGTGGTGTCCTGGGCTCCCATCACATTATGGGGCTACGCTGGAGGCGTGCGAAACCAGGAAAGGTCAATTGCAGGATGTGGTTTTCAAAAACACAAGTGGAAATACAGAGTAGCGGAGTCTGGCACATCTCTTGCAGATTGTATACATCAGCTTCCCCTGAAATTAAACCAAAATAGTGGAAAAATGGGATGCTATGGCAGCATTAACACAGCAGAAGCAACTGGCCTGAAGCCCTGTCTCTAGCTGGACTGAGGCTGCCAGCTTCTTCTACAGAAGCTTATTTAAAAGCAGAAGCATTTGAGTACTAGAATTGCTTTTGCAGGAGCCTCGTTAAGACAGATGTTATTGCATCTATTAATAAAGCACAACATTTCCTTTCCTGAATATTAATCACTGGGTGGATACACTCGATGGGGCAGTGGAAGGGCCTCGTGAGCAAATCTGGACCAAGTAAATTAGCATCAGCTTACTCAGAAAATAAACCAGTGTTTGTTCACAGAAAGGTAGAGAAACTGGAGCCAGAAGGACCAGAGGGCCACCCTCCTGTTAAAAATGGTCTCCTGGCTAAGGTTAATTTATAGGAAGTGCCCTTGAGATCAGTTCCTTGAGGTTTACAGGATTCGAAGTGTTGGACATGTCTGAATCACCCAGCAGAGTTTCAGCAAGTGTGCCACTGTCTGCCAGTGCTGATATGCCAGCCAAGAGACCCCAGGGAGTAATTCATCAGGGAATCCTACCAGGATTTTTCCTCCCAAATTCATCATCACTGCAAACATGCACATGCTTTTTCCCTGCACGCAGAGCATGCATGGGACTCATGTCCTACCTGCCAGGATTTGGAGCTGCTTAATGCCCCAGTTTCCTTCTCTATCTTGTTCCCTGCTGTTATAAATGCTCATCTGCAGAGCATGGAGCAGGTCTTGGAAGAAGCAAAGTTGCTGTAATCAGTGACTACATGGCAGCAGTTTGGGATCAAACCCTGTCTTACTGTGTATTAAGTGCCTTAACATCCCTCTCTGGTAACACCTGACTCTCCAAGTCCATGGAGTGAAATTCAGATGTTGTGACCCTGAACCCACAAATGAACTCAAGATCCATGAGGCTTACTAGGGCCTGTTTCTTCTTTTAAGCTTAAAAAAAAAAAAAAAAAAAAAAAAGGAGGCGATATTAACCTATTGACAATTTGCATCTTAGCTTCTATCACGTTTTCCACTAAAAGTATGCAAAATGTACTTTATTTATGGGGTGCCATGATGTCACCTTCCAGACATGTTCATTTGGTGTCATTTCTTGGGGGGAGTCATCCCTATGCTACAGGCAAGCAAGAGGCCCTGCATTGTTAAGACCTAACATAACGATTTCTAAGAATTTTATACAGAGCATAAGTTTGGGATTTTCACCCTAAGTGAGTGAAGTCCCTAAAAACTTTTATATTGTGTAATGTGTAGGCAAGAGAAAATAATCTGGTGGTCTGACGGGTGGGGAAGATAGGGAGCTGTGCTGAAGTGAGTTCCTGCATCTGGCAGAGATGATGCATTGGATTTGGTTTATAGACAGCACAGCTCCATGGTGGTATGGTGCTCACTTAAATCTCAGTCATCATCAGTAGATCTGACATGTTCTTGCCCAGTTTTGGTCTGAAGGTTACAAGTGACCACCAACTTTGGCTTTGTATCCCTCCTTCAGCCTTAAATTGCTCCCACAACATGCAAATCCGCTGATGGTCATGATGCCAAAGCAGACAGAGACAATAACAAAATTAATTTATTATAATATATATACATATTTAAAATCTGTTTTGGGGAAATTCTCTCTCTGTGTGAAGGGAAGTGGCTGTTCCCTCCTGGTCAGTTCCATGGGAGTGAGAAACTCATCTTCAATGTTGCTAGCTTCTGAAGCACCTGCTGTTTTACCTCGTGTAGAAGAAATCTGTGTTTTAGCTAAACTATCTGGTATGGTACTTTGCAAACACCCAGCAGTGAGATTTCTCCCTTTTTATTTTGTTTTGCCAAGTTTTCTGTTAAGTTTTCCATAGCAGAAAAAGAAATGATTTTGAATCTCATGTGGGTTTCCTGGGCCAGTCTCACCTCAGATATCTCACTGTATTCAGGGGATGATTGGGATGCAACGAAGGGTTTTGTTACCACTTGTGCAATATCTGCTCTTGAAAGAAATGCTGTCACAGAAAATTAGTGAGATGGTTTAATGCAAGGTTTTATTAAATCAAGCATATGCAGGACCAGACTGGGAAAACGTGTCTCTGCCAACTTTCACAGATTTCTAGATTCATCAAATTTATGACCGAGAAGGGACATTAAATCATCCCGTCTCATCTCCTCAGTACAGCCCTTCATTTTCATCCTTTTACCTGTGTGCTGCATCCTGCCATGTGAATTCGGTGGGAGCACGTCTTCCAGGAAAGCATCCCATCTTGAAGAAATCAGGCGGCGGAGAATCCACTGCTTCCCTCAGCAGTTCGTCCGGGTAATCGCCCTCACTGTTTATTTCCACTTGTAATTTGTCTGACTCTCAGCTATTAATTCTTGTTCTGCCTTTCACCACCAGGTTAAAGAGCCCTTCAGGACCCAGATTTTCCTCCTTGTGAAGAGGCTTAGGCAATGTAATCAGAACGGCTTGCGGTCTTCTTTTTTTGATAAGCTAAGCGAAAATTAGTGAGCTGATGAAGCCTCTTGCTGCAAGGTATTTGGCTTCAGCCTCTGAATCACTTCTCTGTGTGCTTTCCTCACAATCTTTTATTTATGCATCCTCCTCTTAGAAAGATGGGACACAAAAACTGCCCAGATTTCCCTTATCTGCCCCATCCCTGCAGACCTCACCACAGAGAACTCATTTCCTTTAGAAATGTCTGCATGCACGAGTCACTCTGGGTTTCCTTTTTTGCCCACATTTCCCTCACAATTTCATGGTCGGACTCACCATTGGGTAACTCTGCCCCTTTGTCCTCAGATCCCTGCTGGATCACCCGTTTTGGGGACAAAAAAATGGATTTTTTTGGTGCTGCAGAGCTTCCCCACTGGCTGGTGTAAACCATCTCAGCTGCTGGGAGCTGCCTGGAGGCGAGGTGAGTGCTGATGCCCCAGCTGCTCTTTGCTGGCCTGATGGTTGGGCTGTCTGCCCCTGCACCAAACAGTTCAGTTCCCAAACTTGCACAAGCCCAAATGACTTTCCAGCAGGCTGTGAATTCCTGTGTTTACCCTTAGGAAGGCTCTGCAGACTTCTCCATGCTGAGATCTTGCTCCTGTGCTTGCAAGGGCTTACGATAGCATAGATGAAACATGCTTGGACCAAACAATGGGGTAATGGTTAAATCTTTATCTCATCCTTGCATCTGAGGGTGACTTGGCTGGCTCCTCACATCTGACTCAGAGATGGGGAAAGGAGCAGGCAGCTGGAGACAGCGGTGGCCCGACAGAGGAGCTCTGCGGTGGGTCTGGTGGCCCTGGCAGGTTCACGGGGCCAGGTGCTTGCTCTATTAAAAGAGAGTGGAAACTGGACATCAGACGTGGCCAACCCTGTGGTGCAGACACCCAAACAAAGCAAACCTGCAGCGGTGTTTCCATGACCCCAAAATACCAGCTGAGCTCTCCAGGCTGCCCAGGACCCTGCAGCGTGACTGCGAGGCATGCTCTCCCTCTGCAGTTTGTGGTTTATTTACTCTCTGGGTGCTACCGGTGAGCTGTGAAAATATCCCAGGGCAGGCTGAGCAGTGTAGCTGGAAAGAGAAGGATGTGCCAGCTCTGTCTGTATTTTTGTGCATCACCAGATATGGGAAAGGCTCAGGAGTTGCTGTGAGTGGTGAAGCCAAATGTCTGTGTTTATGTAGGGCACCTGTGCATCAGCAGTGCCTATCGGGACACTGAAAATGGAAGGGGAGAACCTGAATCTGGCCTCTTTATATGACAGAGGGGTGATGATGCACTGGGGACATGTCCTGTGCCTCTGCATGGACATGCAGAGGGTCTCCTTTGGCTGCTTTGATGGAACAGAGCACGTTATGCCTCTGTAAGTAAAACTGCAACCCAGCTAATCAGCCTGTTCCTAAGCTTAAGTGCTGAATTAAATGTTCTTCTTAGGAGCTTGGCTCTAGATTGAAATATCACAGGCTAATTGCAAGTATGAAGATGCAAGAACAGTATGTGCAGATGCAACTTCTGGAACAGAAGTGCATAAATCTCTGATTTCCTGGGTTGTGCTATTTCCAGCGAGGTTTTCCCTGGGTCAGCTCCGCTGCTATTATCTTTGCCCAAATGCCTTTGGTTTCTCTTGGCATTGCCCGAGGAGATTGCAGGCAGCCCTTCACCCCTGAAGCCCTCTGCTTTGTCTGCCCTCGTAGCTGCCAGAGCATCGCTGACCACGACCCCATCTGGCAACGTGTCCTGGTCCCCTCTAGTGTGTGTCACACAACTGTCCCCTGCTGCTCAGTGCAAGTCTGTGAGCCAAGCAACAGCTCCTGAGTCCTGCCCGTGAATCTGGAGGACATTATGGTGCCCCAATATTCTCATGGTCATTTGACTGATTTTTTGGGGGAAAAAAAAAAAAAGAAACTCTCAAAGGCATGTGAAAATGAAGTATTAGTGTGGCTGCAAAAGCTGGGAAACCCCAAGCTAAACTGTGGTCGTGTGGCTTTCATTTTGCTCCTTTTGGTGAATAAATGATGCTCCTGTGTTAAATGACACAGTCACAGTGGCATTGCTACACGCTGTGGATCAAAGGGAAGGTGTTTGCTTAATGAACAGCTCCTTAATAACTGTTTTTCTCCTTGTTGACCACGAGCAGCTCTGGATTGCTGGGTTTTAGGCCACTGCTTGGTCCCAGCTTTGTCTGGGGCTGCCCAAGTGACCCTGTCCCATAGCGGCTGCCCAAATGTGCACACACATCCCCTCAGCACAGTGTTGGGAGCTGACAGCACTTTGCAGAGGGGAAATTGAGGCATGGTTGGCACATTGACACTTCCCTGAAGTGGGTGGTCATGGGCTGAGCCTAAGCACAGGGTGTTTCAGGACCTGCTCAGGCTCTTTCCTCCTCACCTGCTCCCCTACCCAGGGCTGTATTCAGGCTGTGCTTACCCAAGCAGATGCCCAGTACAGCTCTCAGCTCCTGCCTGGGATCTTCCTTCTCAAACTCTTGCTCTGCATGTTGTTGCTTCAGATGCAGATGCTGGTGATTCCTGGTTAATCCCACAAATGGATTGAAGGGAGACAATGCAGGCAGCAGGCTGCCATCCCTGGGGACACCCCTGCACCTCCTGAGGACCAGGGATGCTTTGCCTTCAATTCTTTTGCCCAGCTCATGCCCTTCTCTCTCTCCTCAGTCCCCAGGGAGAAGGGATGTGGCTGTCTGCAGCCTCTCCACCTGCTTTGCCTTGCACAGACACCCCACTCCAAAACCTTTTTGCAGTGAGGATTGCCTGAGGTTTACAACCAGCTGACCTCTGCACAGGAAGGGCTGAGGATGGCAGGGTGTGAGGTTCTCCCTGTACATCTCTGAACTTTCTCTGCCAGAGTTGAAGTTCTTTTTTTTTTTTTCCCCACTTTTTATTTTATTTTCTTAATTTTCTGCTGCATTCAGTAGCAGACAGCATGTGCTGGTATGCACTAAGGTAGAGAATAAAACAGAATTTCAAGAATAAAACAGAATTTCATCCTGTTTAATGCCTGCTTTAGGTACTGATGCCAGTGTACTGGTGTGCTGTGGTGGCTGGTGCTTGGGGGTGATGGGGCAGGTGGGGGTCTACAGCAAAGGGGGACTGATCCTGGCTCATGATGGAGCCCTAGGAAGCACTCTGTCCCCTTTCTGTACTCCATGAATGGGGGAGATCAGACTGTAGTGCTCCTGCTGAGACCTGTGAGCTCATTACACATCTGCAAATTTGTTCTGTGCTTCACCAGTGCAGCCTGTGGCTGTACAGGCTCTCCTTCGCTGTTGGTTGTGCGTTTGCACCCACTCAGCAGCTTGGTGTGGGCTGTCCTGGGGGCTGCGTGGGGCAGCCTGGGTTTGCTGGGACATACGGGCACGCTGATCCCAGCCGTGCTCAGAGTTTTGGGGTGAGGCTGTACCCAGGCACCCACCCGCTGGGGGGTGTTTGTGCCAAGCTTCTCTTGGTGCTGGTGCAAACCTGAGTGCAGCGACCGTGGGCTGCATGGCACATGTGTGGGGTTGTGTGTGCAACTGAGGGTGCTGCTGAGAACTTGTGTGTGTCAGGGAGCACACCCAGCATGTGCACGCATTTGGTGAGTGTGTGTGGCCTTTCGGGGGGCTGCTGGGTGAGATAGGGTGCCCTAATTTTGCTTGCATCCCTCCAAGAACCTTCGGAGGCAGGGTCCAGTGCTGGACACTGGACACCAGCGCAGCGCTTGGCCGTGCTCCCTTGCTGCCCTCTGCAGGCAACCACCCCTTGTCCGCAGCATCGCCGAGGAAATGCAGCCACGGAGAAACACCCTCGGCCTCCTCGCCACCTTTTTCACCCCAAAGTACCCCTAAAATAACCGTTTTCCATTGCAAACGCTGCCAGACACCGGTGGAGGATTCGCCGCCAGCTGTGCCAAAGGGCAGCTGTACTCCTGGCCTGGGCTGGTGGCCGAGCTGGGCAGCTCGGTGATGGCTTTGGCTGGTGGAGGAGAGCGTAGGACGTGGTGATGTGAGTCACTGCCGAGCCTCACAGGCAAGCAGCCGTGCAGAGCTGCTTGGCAGCTGCTCCTGCAGGAGCCTACGTGCAGAGGCAATGCGGAGGGCTGATTTGGGAAGCTTTTTTTTACGTGGTGCACAGGCTGCACTATGGCCAGTGCCGAGGTTTTCTCTTTCCTCTCCTCTGCTCCTTTCTCTGTTGGGTAAGTCAAGGTTGCAGCCTGCTTGGAGGTGTTCTTCTGCTCCGTACCACGGCCCCACACAGGTCACTCACTCTCCTCATGTGATCTCTTCTAGCCCTGGAGGCAGTGCTGGAAGTTGGGCCAACCTGAAATAGCTGGCCCTCAATTGTATTCCGACCCAGGCTGGGATGAGGATGTCCATAAGTCTGTCCCTGACCTGAAGCAACAGCTTGTTGGGACCCTGGACTTGGATATTTATTAGCACTGGCTCCAGAAGCTGTGATCTGATGGGATCCAGAGGAGCCCCAGACAAGACTCCTCTGGCAGATTGGGTTCTGCATGCACTGAGGAAATCAAAACAAAAAAATAAAAAAGAAAAAAAAAAAGAAAAGAAGGAAGAACTTGAAACCACCCCAGTTCTGCAACACTTCATTTTTCAGTTTCTGGGCAGGATTTAAATTTGGCATCTAATTTATCTCAAAACACACAAAAATCATGTAGTTTGGTAATTCCACAGTGCCTTTTACCTGGGAATTTTGAAGCACCTTGTTAGGAAAGCGGGGCTTTGTAATTGTCCCAAGTGCCCAGATGGAAAAATGAAGGTAGGATGCATGATTTTGCCAGGGCTACCCAGGCAGTCGGTGGCAGAGGTGAGAATGAGGTGGTAAAGGCACTTTGCTGTTCACAGAGTGTATGAGTTCAAGGGGAGAGAAGATGGGATCACTGCTGAGCTTTCCAGGAGCAAGCCCTGTTTGCTGGAGCCCGTACTCGGCCTGACACTCCATAACTGTTGCAAAACAGCAGCTGAGTAACATTATAGCAGGTTAATTTGTGGTTGCACATGGAGCTCAGGAGCCCTGATTGATGGTACCGTGCTCGGACTGCCAGGCTCCACAGCCCTACATAACGAGAACATAATCTTGCGCAGCACCTGGATGCCGAGCACAGTTTTGGTCTCCAGCAAGATGAGGAGGATTTTGCATCCTGCTGTGTAGGTTTAGGAGCTCCACCCTCCAGGATCTGGAGTTCAGCGTTTGTTACAGGGGTTGTATGCACTAGATTTTTATAAGTGTGTTGTTTTTTTGTGTGTCTGAGCACTGAAACTCTGCTCAGCAGGACGTGGACCTTGCTCTGTAGTAGTTTGTGCTGCCAACATGAGAGGTGGCAGGACCAGAGCCTGCCTCAAGTTCATGATGGAGCAGCTGGGCCAGAAGGAGGAGGACAGGGATAACGAAGTGGCTTGTCAGTCATTCACTGGCTGGGAACAGTAGGGAACAGCTGGGTTTTAGACCACAGCTTAAAAAGCTGAATTAACGGGATGAGGGGAACAGCTGGACTCTTGCATATTTGGACAAGGCAACAAGCAGGGGAAGGACAGTCTGATGGTTAGGGAGAGGAGAGATGTGTTTTGATTCCTTGCCTTTCCTTTCTGTGTGCGTTCCCCTTGTTTTGATGCAAGGGGTAAACTGCACACTTGGGCATGAATGGTTGTGCTTGTGCTTTGAGCACTAAGCTGCTTGAGAAGACCTGCTCCTCCACGCTGCTCAGGTCTGCAAGTGCCAACATTCAGCTGACAGCTACATTTTGGGTCACCCATTCCCCAAATCAGCTTGTGGTTACATCTGAGGCTTTGCAGTGTTCAGGCTGATGCCCAAGGCTGGCGCTGTGAATGTCAGCCTCTGTGTGAGGGGCATTAGAGCTCTGCTTTCATTCATAAAGATCCGGTGAAGCTGAGCACCTCGTGAGATGCCAAAGATGGGAAGCAGATAAGAACCCTCAAAATTTAAAAACCTCCATATGTAAAAGAGGATGAAGGCTGCAGAAAGAAGAGCCAAGACAAGGAGGATCTCACGGTGGCTGAGATGCTGGATCTGAGGTGGTGGATCCGAGATGGAGTAAAGGCTTGGCATGAGAGGGAGAGGAGGGAGCAGACATGAGAACCCTGTGCAATGCCTGCCCTGTGGCTCACTGGTACCTTAGCACAGGTAAGAGGTCATTTGAGCTCTGGCAGCAGCTATAAGGGAGCGCCAATTGGAACCAGATGTCAGGAAGTGCGAGGCACCACAAACGTGTGGAAGGGCCTCCCAGCCATGGCGGCGGAGCCCCTAACACTGGGGTCATTCACGAAGCAATTAGTTGGCATCCTGCGGTTTTGGCCTGTTAAAAACGGGAATCAACCTTCAGGAGCTAAGTGGGCCTGCGAGGAGCTTTCCCAGAGCGATGGGAAGTGCTGGCACGGAGAATTAGAGAGAGCTCTGGGCGGTAGGTGACGGGAGGTGGGATGAATGGGCCCACCGTTGACTGTGGAAAGGCTCCTGTTGAGTTCAGAGGACTTTGCCTCAGGCTGAGCGCCATGGCTTTGAAAACAAAAAATGGAAAAAAAAAAAAAAAAAAAAAAAAAAAGAGGCCAGGACTTCTACTTCTCATTCAGCTTTCCTGCCTGTACATCCATTAGGGCTTTTGTAAGTCACGTCTTCTGTGCTTTCTCTTGGGGAGCTGTTGTCTGTTGAATTGTTGAAGTGGTTATTCTAAGGTCGTGCTGGGTCTGTAGCTGCTTCAGGTCTTTAAAGCCATTTCTGAAACTTTGTTAGAGTTATATCATAAATCACCTGAAAGTTATGGCCAAAGCAGGAATTTCTGGGTGAGATTCTCTTGCCTGGCTTCTGTAGGAGGTCAAGCTGCTTGAATATATGCAGTTCTTTGTGATCCTATGATCATGGTACTCAACCCAATGTTTTCCCCTTTGCTGGCTCATGTTCCTCCAATTTACATTAGCTTCTTTGCATGGCACAGAGCCTGCGAGGATGTATTGCCTAAAGGCTTTCCAATTTACATTCATGCATAAACCTTACAGAAAATTGGGGGTGTGGAATACTTCTCAGTCTGGAAATGTTGGCTTGTGCTTTTTTTTTTTTTTTTTTTTTTTTTTCTCCTCATTATTTCTTATCTTCTCCATTATTTCTGCTCTATAGAAAGCCCCCAGAAAACTCATCAGGCATCTTACACTAGTTCAGTTTTACAAGCTCAGAAGGGTCAAACGGCCACCTGTTTTTCTGTCTGCATACTGTTCCTCCTGACATAACCTGAGTTTTTCATACCTTGATTTACTGCTGGAGGTGAAAGGCTGGGGTACAAAGTCATTCCTTGATGGTCATGGAGAAGCATTTATGCAGGTGAATATTTGGAGAACCACCAGCTCCAGTGGCTGCGTGCTCACCATTAACATGAAGCAGTTGCTGTTGTGGATGAGGAGAAAGTTGTCCTGGATCCTGCTTTGCTGAGAGATGCTGCATTAAGTCTCCAGGAGGCTGTTTCACGGTCTGCAGGTCAATGGATGCTGCCCCAGTGAGCTCAGTAAGCTACAGGAGACACCTGGGGGTTGGGAGGTGGGGGGACAGTCTTCAATTAAGTTGTGATTTATTAGTGCTGGTATGGAAGCCTATTTTCTCAGGAACCATAATGCTGAGTAATATTGCTTGAAGAGACGTTGGTATGTGTATGTGATGGAGCAGCCAGAACCTGGATCCAAATGTATCCCTGCAGGAGGAGGCTCTTTCTCAGGGTGGCAGATCTCCCCAAGGCTTGATACAAGGATGGTGTGTAAGATCTGACAACGTGGCTGGTGTCTGCAAGGTGAGTGGTTAAAGCTCTCAGCCCTGCTCCCCCCCTTTTGCACACCTCTGGAGCATGTCACACCTCAGGGGGTGTCGCTCCCCCTCGTGGGTCGGGCTAACACCTCACTCCCCGATTTCTGGAGGGAGGTGAGAGGATCCCTAGCTGCAGGACACGTTATGCTTGCTTACTGCTTTTGCCCTCCTGGGAGGCAGAGCTTTGATTGCTCATTCAGGCAAAAAATAAAAACAATTAAAAAATAAAAAGTGGATCCACTCAGATTTTACAAAACGTTGTAGGCTGCATGAGGGTACATGGGCAGTAGTAGGAGAGGTTGGCTTGAGGGGATATCTGGAGTGGGGGGGATCCTTGGCTGCCCTCTGCTTCTTCCAGGCTTCACCAACAGAAAGAGTCCAAGGGGCTATGGCTGTATAATCGCTCACTTAACAGGATCGGAATGACTTACTAACTGTTCCTATCTGAACAAAAATAACACCAAAACATTCTCATTTCTTCCCCCCCCACCCCACCCCCTTCCAGGCCTCATGACTTTAAAAGGATTTGTGACAAGCCATGAGCCTTGAGAAAATAAAGCATGATGAATTCCCATCCATACAGACAGTTCTGAAGGTATGTGTCCCCTCCTCCCTGCTCCCTGGAAAACCACAGTCTTGGCCAGAACTGGAAGAGGAGCCATTCATTCAAGCCCGGTTTCCCAAATCGTATTGCAGAACATGGACTCAATCACTCTTAAATGAGCTCCGTGGGGATTTTGTGTCCCCTCGTGTGCCAGGTTAGCTCTGCAGAGCGTGCGGGACACACGTGATGGAGGGACAGCATAGCGGGGCTAGCACGTAGCTGGGGAGTGGCTGGGAAGAGGGTGGCCTAATCCATGGGCTAATCTCCCTCTGGAAATACCCAACTCCTCCTTGCCCTATTCCTCTGCGATTAGCTTGGAAGAGGGATGTTAAAGCAGAAGATATTGCCTTACCTTTTGCTAAAGGGTTTTGAGTACCAGGCAGATTTGAGTTCTCAGAGAGCAAAACTGACACTCATTCATGGCCCTAAATCAGTCTTGACCCTGATCTAGGTCCAGGAGAGAAGTCATCACTGCTTGATGAGTGGGGACACTTAGAGGTACTGCTTTTCTGTCTGCCACTCCCCTGCAGGACATGATTTTGCTCCTCTGAAGGCACACATGAGAAGATTTACACCAGAATATGCTGCTGAGAGGGATGAGGTTAGCACAGGGCAGTCTATACGCTACATAAAGCTCTGTGGGATGCCTGCAGAATGCTCTGCTTTGAGCTGGTGAGAAGGAGGACAGGGTTTTGCACACAGAAGTTAGAAAGATTGTTTTCTTCCTGTGCACCAGAAGCTATCTGTTTGGTTTTCTTGAAAACTTTGGTAGAGATGAGCAAAAATTTGTTGCTGACAGCACGGTGCTTAGTATTTTTCTCACATTGGTTTGTAATTGATAAAATAATGCTGAATTCCTTTTGTTCCCCTTTGCTCTTAGGAGTTTTGTTCAGACATTGGCGAAAACCTGAAAACAGAAATGAATTTCTAGAAGCAGTCACGTTCTTGGGGAAAGGTGAAAGGAAAAGTTTTTTTCACCTCCTTCCTCAGACCAGTTACAAACTGCCCTTAATTCCAAGTTACACTAATAAAAGTCTGGTGCTGCCTCTTCCAGCTGAGCAAAATGATTACTGGTTCCCAACCTGTTTGTTTTTTATGAGAGGGACGAGACACAGGCCTTTTCCTGCAGTTTTGTGTGTGCACATCACAAACTTTGCCCTGGAAGGTCCCGTGCCCCTCTTGCAGGGCGGGTGGGGAGGCAGAAGACCTCGCAGGCATGAAACACATTGGAAAATTCTCTTGTGATGGGTGGGGAGCGATGGCACATCACAAGAGATGGGGAAAAGTGAACCCCGTGATATCAAACACATGGCAAGATGAACCACCTACTGTTTAATGAGAGAATTAGGACACATGAATGCTTTTTCTCAGGCTACTTCAATCTGTTTCTAATCCTGGCCTAGGGAAGAGTGGATGAGAAGCAGGAGGCCAATATATATATATATTTTAATGTTTCTCATCTTTAGTAAGTGTGTGTGTGTATTTATATTTACCGTAATTGCTCACAAAGACATGTTTGACACTGTTATTTCTGGTGTTCCTTGGCAGCAAGAGGCTTTTTACCACCAACCTATTGATACCACATGGTGGATGAGAGCACCTCCTACTCTCCCTCCCCTCTTTGCTCCAGACCGAAAAGCACTGGGTTGTCTCAACTTGGCAGAAGAAGAAATACAAAAAAGGGGAAGCCAAGTTATCAGTTCGGCTCCAGAGCCCTCCCTGCTCCTTCTGAAGTGTGGGTCCCTTGTTCCAACAAGGGCATGTGTGCATACGTGTTTCCTACGAAGCGTTCCCATGGCAGAGCTCTCAGCACTCTATTTATTTTGCTGGGTTCTTGCTCAGGTCAACCATGATGCTCTGAAGCATGGTGGTTTGGACTTGGAGATGGCTCATGTGGTCTCCATTACTGGAGATCACCACTTAAAAGCCAGCCTTGCCAAGACAGACCAGAGTCTCTCATTATCTGACAGCTTTGCCCAAATTTGGGTGAACTTGTAGCTTTCTGGGAGAAGGGTCTTCCTGGTCAGCATAGATAATGTGGAAGTACCTGTAGGATAGAGGATGGAAAAGGAGAGAGTTCCTTATTCCTCCTGTTGTGAAAAAGGTCTATATTTTTCTGGAGAGTTTTGCTTATGTAGATTATCCACCCACAAATCCTTGTTATGCTTGGGAAGTCACCATAAATAAAGGGAATTTGTGTTTGTGGTGGCTGGTGGTGTCTCAGAGGGGCTTATGGGGGAGAGACCGCTTCATGATGTATTAAGTAGATTTACAAAATCTGTTTTTCTTCACTAAGGACTCTGTTGTGAGAAGCACTGATGATCCAGAGCTCTGCTTTTGGGAGAAGTCTTGTCTGTGATATACAGATGAGAGCTCTGCTGGAAGACAGTTGCAGAGAACTTTCTGGGATAAATGTGTTGAATTTGCCAATGAAACCCAAATGCTGAGCTGGTTTGATCTGAACTCCTTTCAGATAAAATCTGGTAGCCTTCTATCTGGGGACTGGAAACCAGCTGGCAAAGTGGCACTCAGGCTACCGAAGTCTGATGACCTTATTTTAAGTCAGGCTAGGGTTGAATTGTATATATGTGACAGTAGTCCTTTTCTCTAAGCAGACACATCCTTTTATATAATACGTATGGCAAAGTGCTGGTGACTGAGCCTTTTAGGGGCACTCTTGGGATGCCTGGCACTGCCTTGGCTGGAGAAGGAAGGCAGGGTAGGACTGGGGTAATTGTTCATTGCAAGACATACAGATACGCTAAGGCAGCCCTAAAGCTGCTGGGTTTTGTCATGGTTTGTTAAAAGTTAAAGTCAGAAATGGTTTGTAGATCCCTTCAGAAAATGGCTCTTCCACAAAGCAGTCTGTCTCATCCTATGATGAGTTAAATTTTGGAAATGGTGTCTGCTTTTCATGGATTCTTAAGGAAGTCTGCATCCAGTGTCTGGGCTGCCTCATGGCTTTTAGACTCCTAAATGTTGGTGAGATGAATCCCACTCTTAACACCTTACTACTTTTAAAGTAAATTGAGCATTCAAGGTCTTCCATCATAGCACTTTCTCTTTGTGGCTTTTTCCTTTTCAACATCTTTTCTACAATGTGAAATACTGTGTTCAGTTTGCAATACATGTCTGTGGTTTCTACAGACTTCAAAAGTCTTCCTTGTTCCTATTCACCACCACCTTTTGGGCAACTAAAGTCAACTTTCTTGCTCGGCCTGGCATGCCAATCCTTCTTAAAAAAAAAAAAAAGAAAATCAACAGCAACACTGTTCTTCAGGTCCCATCTCTCTGCTCCATGGGTATGGTGACTGCACCTTGTCCTGTGCATGTAACATTGCATTTTGCTTCCTAAAATATGTATTTGAGCTAAAGCATGTGATCAGACAGTCTTGATGGACCTGAGTGCCCTGCCCTCCTCATTACTTACTGCTGTGACAGCTTCTCTGACCTAAACAGCTTACATCAGCTGCAAGTAATATATTTACTTTCAGAAAGCTGATGACACTGTTGACTACCTCTGGGCAAGGCAGTAGATCCTGACAACCAACCATTGGTGATGTTTTCTCACTGAAAAATCCCTTCCAGCTTCTGCAAGTGAGCCAGTTCCCAATCTATTGAATGTATGCTTTATTTCTATAGAGCAGCAGCAGCTTTTCAAAAAGAAGGTTGTGCAATGTTCAGTCATGCACCACATGAAAGTTTGTATTATGCCTGTAACAGACTCTTTGATGAACTGAACTCATAATTTTGTCGGAAAATGAGATCAGGCCTATTTCCCATGAAGAACATTGACTGACATTTGTTGCAAATGTAATTATTTTGTAAGGTGGTGTCACCTCACCTAATTTTAACCAAATAATAGTTTGCTGTCTGATCCAAACCAGCTGCCAAGGTTCGTTCTGTAGTCAACAGAGCGAGATCAGCCCTCCAGCAGCTGAATCATCTAATCTACGTTAGACATCTGTCTTACAGTAGGATGATTGCTGTTTGGAAGAGCCTACCTGTCTCCATTGACTGAAGAAGGAGCAAGGATTAATGTTGAGCTAGCCTGTGTATAGCTACCTGGGTGAAATCACTTCTTCTGTTAAAATATTGGCACAGTTTTACCATTCCTTTCTCCAACTGTTGGGAAATGCATTGTTCCCCCTTCAGGACTCTCATGACTCATAGTCTGCGGAGTTTCAGGTAAGTCACAGGATGAATCCTCAACTCATAAGTCCGAGAACCCCTCTGTTCCCCTTGTCTTTATCCAGGAAGATGGGTTAGGTTTTGGTTGAGCTGTTAATGGGGCATCGTTTGCTAGACTACGCCCTGTTTGCCAGCTAGCCACAGGCTTTGATCCTTGAGCTCTGTGCGTCACCCTGGCTGGAAGTCTTGAATTTGCCCCCAGCAAATGCCT
This sequence comes from Aythya ferina, assembly GCF_964211825.1. Classification (NCBI taxonomy): domain Eukaryota; kingdom Metazoa; phylum Chordata; class Aves; order Anseriformes; family Anatidae; genus Aythya; species Aythya ferina. Next base: position 1,466,038 of record NC_140300.1, on the reverse strand, counting down.
CAGGAGTAAGCAGTGAATTTGAGAGAAAGGTGCAGGGGGTGAGGATGGAAGCACCTACGTGATGATTGACCCTGCCTCAGGGGAAGGGGCACGGCCAAGCTGGCTGGCTGGGAGCTGGGGTGGGTGCTCCTGTGGGTTGTACCAGCACAGGACAGCCAGCCTCCACAGATCACAGGAGAGGATGGTCTTCTCCTCAGTAGCATGGTTCTGGATGCATTGACCTGCTGCAGGCTCCTAAAGATGGGCTCTGGTAGCCTGTGGGCAGCAAGGTCTCATTCCAGGCAATCAGAGCTTTATCTACGCTTGGGCAAATGAGATGGCTCATTAACAGCTGATGCCAGAGTTTGTAATGGGTAACTTTCAAAGGTGCACAGTGAATGACAAGTAGAGTGATGTTTTTTCTCACTTTCTCAGTGAAAATATATGTCATGATACATGCAACTAAACCAGCTTTTTCCAGTGAGGAAAAGAAACCCCTCTGGTTATCTCTGCCTTATTCCCTTTTCAGCGTGCATCACTCCAAAGATATCAGAATAGTGCTGGAAGGGCACAGATGTACAGCTGCAACAATGAAGTGCTGAAACCAGCCAAGGATTTAGAAGCTATTAATTACAAATAAAACAAATGAGTGCATTTCATGACCTGCTAATTTGTAAGTGGAGAGAGAAACGCAAAACAAATCCAACTGTTGTTTGCAGCAAATGGTTTACTTTGTTCTAATAATAAATACAACTAAAAAGAAGTGCCAGTGCTCTGCCAAGGCAAGAAATGTGTGTCTGAATGTGAGAGTAATTCTTCTCCTGTTAAGCACTTTAAATGAGTGAAGCTGAAAGAAGTACAGAAATCTCATGTTTCATCCTGTAAGCTCTTTGTTCATTTTTGCATTTCATTGATTCAGCGGAGGACAGACTAGATTGCTGTAACATGGTTAATCTTCAATTAATGTCAATTAAAGCAATTTTGTTGTATTTAATAGATAGGTTGCTTTTTGGGAATCAGTTTCTCTTCTAAGAAGAACAATTTTGTTATTGATTGAGGGAAGTGGAAACATCCTTTTAGTTATATTGATTTTATTTTAACTTCTCTTCCCATCTAGCATGGGGACTGCTTTCTGCAGCTGCAGTGCTGGGCAGTAAAATGGACATATGTTAAGATGTCTGTGAACAAGAGAGATATTTGGGTACAACAAAATTCTCTTCTCCTCAACGTGTGGTGTGGGTCTGCAAAGCCATGGGGTGTGTTGTGCTTTGAGGCCCTGCAGTAAGGAGAAGTTTTCACTTTGTCTTTCTACAGTGCCCAGGACTGGCTTTCAAGTATTTTAGCATTTCAGATATTTGTGTTCTGGACATGTTCCCTTGTGGGAATAGCAGAGCCATCCTAAGCACGGAGGAAATGTAGATTCAGTACCATATCCAGACTTAGTAACTTAAGCCTTCCTCTCTAATGGGCTGAATTGAGATCTCTGATCTGAGGAGTCCCAGAAGGCTTCAGCTGGAGCCCGCGTGTCCGGTACGAGGCATTCTGAGATAGAAGAAGGCCAACTGGAGAAGGTCCAGAGGAGAGCAACAAGAATGATCAGAGGTCCAGAAAACATGACCTCCAAGGAAGGACTGGAAGAGTTGGGATTGTTTAGTCTAGAGGAGAGATGACTGCAGGGAGATTTGCTGGGAGATTGCTAGTATGTAAAAGGGTACGGTGGAAAGGAGGAGAAGAACCTGCTCTCTGAGTCCACTGGAGGAAAGCAGACATGTTTATGTCTAAATCAGGAGAAAGACTTTTGCTTCGGACAAGAGTAGTGGGTTTACAAGGGTGAGGCTGGTAATGTCAAACAAACGTCTTTTTGTAGAGCTGATCTTATGAATGAGGAGAAGAACAGAGTAGGTGACCTGGTAAAATCTCTTCTGGACTTTTTTTTGTGTGTGTGTGTTTGAAGCTGTTTGGATTCTGATCCTAGTTTTGCTGCTTTTAATATGTGCCTTTGTAGTTGTGAATATTGGATGTATCTTGTAGTTTAAAAACTCAAAGAAGAGAAGCAGAAATGGGCAGACGAAGGGGTCCTACACAGGGCAGATGCTGTCCTGTGCAGAGCAAGGAGAAGAACCTGGGAGTCTGTGTGGCTGGAAGCTAACCCACAGGTTGGGAGGTGTGTGTGTGCATGCACATGTGCACAAGAGGAAATAAAGTATAAGATGAGCAAATATGTTCCTTGCCAAGTGTAAAGTCCTTCCCTCAATGCTCATTGCCATCCTCTGTCTCAGTTTTGGGTGGGTACATTACAGGAAGCAGGTGTTTATGGGATGCTTCTGAACCCAATGCCTAAAATAATTCCTTTATTCAGCATTTGTTAAACCACATCTAGATACTAACTCCAGCGTTAGGGCTACCTTGGTACATGAAGGTACATGAAAACTGGAGCAAGTTCAGCAGAGTCAACCAAGATTTTTTGGTGTCTGGAGCACTTGCTGCATAGGCACAGGCTGAGGTAATGGAGTTTATTTGTCCTTGGAGGTTTTCAGTATCAGGTTGGATAAAGCCCTGAGCAACCTGTTCTGATCTCCCAGGGGACCTTGCTTTGAGCAAGGGGGGGGTTACAGACTTTTGGAAGTCTGTCCCTTCCAACCTGGATTATTCCATGATTCGCTGACTCCAAAATTCAAAAATTCACTGGCTGCGTGACCCAGCTGAGGCTGGAAATGGATTCAGACTTGCATTAGCGTGATATGAATGAGGAAAAAAACAAAACAAAAAAACAACTATGGACTTGGACACAACATTGCTGTGATGTGGCTACCCACTTCTTGGAACCTACTCGTTACCTTCTCAGGTACTCCATACTTCATGCTGAGTGCACCTCTCCAATGTCCTGGGTTGTTTAACCCACTGCCTCCTCTTTTTTTAAGCCTTTGGAGCAGCTCAGGTTATTCCAGGTTAATTAGGACATATTAGTTATTATTCCTGGCCATGGCAGGGGCGTTGGAACTAGATGATCATTAAGGTCCCTTCCAAGCTGAGCCATTCTATGATTAAGATTTTTTTTTCCTGTTGTTTCTTGCCATGTTAGTGTGTTTAAATATCACAGCAGCTCTTTCTCATTATTTATTTATTTATATATCAATATCAGAGATGTAGCAGACCCTTGTCATAGATTTTAAGACATAAATAACTTTTATGGCCAGTTTGAAGCTCAGGCCAGTCTGACATCCGTGACAATCAGCCGTGTAACACAGCTGATAGAGCTTCTGTGACGTGGTGCTACTTCCACAATTCATCAGGGATTTGGAATAGATGTGTGTGAAAGGTGTATGTCCAAACCTGGGCACAGCACATCGATGGCACGTTACTCTGAACTCCTAATAGTGCTCCCCAACCAAGGTGCCCACCTTTATATCCTAACTTACCCTCATTTTCAAGTGCCTGAGAGAGAAAAAATGATGTGCAGCACCTTTCTTTGCAGACACTCCCAGTGTGGATGGTCCCAGCCACGAAGAGCAAGCCCCCAGACCTAATCCATGCCTGGATTTGCTCCAGTTTGGGCAAGGGCCCTGCCTGTGCTCTGTGAACACCGTCCCATGGTGCACGCGTGCTCAGCATCACACGATGTGCTTCTTGCAGGGAACACCCTGCCCGGATCTAGTCCATCTCTGGTCAGGGAAGAATTATTCCCAACAGACTGTGCTTCAGTCCATTTTTAAATATCTTAAAGAGCAGGGTTTCCACCACAGCCTCTGGGGAGGATGTTCTACAATCCAGTAGGTTAGATCTCACTGCTAAGAATGTTTCCCCTGATATTCAGAGTTCATTTTCCATTCCTTAATCCCATTTTGTGACTCCTGGTTATTCCCCTGTTGGGCTAACCTAAACAATTCCTCCCCCTCCCCGACATTTATGCTTGTCAGCTAGTCAGCAGACAGTTGTCCTCCTTTGCTGTCCTCCAGCCAAGCTATACATATTTAGCTCCTTCTGTTTTTTCCTCATAAGTCAATCCTTCCAGGCACTAAATCATCCATTTTGTCCTACTTTGAATTCTCTCCAGCTTGAAGCATTCCAGTGCTGCTGAGGTGCCTAGAAACAAATCAAGTCCCCGGTGACCTCAGCCCAAGGAGGAGGTTGACAGAGAAAACCTTGTTTATGAGAAAATCCCTACAGCCATTGTCTTCACCATGAGGTGGAAACGGGGACTTGGTGCTACCCCTGAGACCTGTCCAGCAAAAAGCTGCCAATCTCTTTCGAATATTCCCTTGAATGCAGGCACTGGGAGCAGATGAGAAATGGAGTCCTGCTTCATTATTTTAATTCATTTCATTGTGATCTACTGTGGTGTTGTTGGCAGGACAGAAAGAGGAAGGGTTGGGCCAAGAAAACACAGTGATAAACTCATTCTCTGCCCAAAAACGTTTGCTATCAATAGTCAAGTGCAAGGACCTGCATCTGGGCTGGAGCAATCCAAAGCACAAATACAGGCTGGGCAGACAATGGATTGGGAACAGCCCTGAGAAGGACCTGGGGGTGCTGGTTGATGAGAAGCTCAACACGAGCTGGCAATGTGCACTTGCAGCCCAGAAAGCCAACTCTACCATGGGCTGCAGCAAAAGCAGCGTGGCCAGCAGGGCGAGGGAGGGGATTGTCCCCTTTTGCTCTGCTCTTGTGAGACCCCACTAGAAGCCTGCATTCAGCCCTGGGGCCCCCAGCACCAGAAGGACATGGAAGTATTAGAACAATTTCAGAGGAGAGCCACAGAGATGATTAGGGGATTGGAGCACGTCTCCTACAGAGACAGGCTGAGGGAATTGGGATTGTTCAGCCTGGAGAAGAGAAGGCCCCAGGGAGACCTTGTAGTGGCCTTCCAGCACCTAAAGAGGGCTGCAGGAAAGCTGGGGAAGAACTCTTTGCCTGGGAGTTTAGTGATAATGCAAGTGGTAATGGCTTTAAACTAAAAAAGGACAGGTTTAGATTAGATATAAAGAAGGAATTCTTTGCTCTGAGGATGGTGAGGCTCTGGAACAGGCTGCCTGGAGCCTGAGCAACCTGGTCTAGTAGGAGGTGTCCCTACCCATGGCAGGGGGTTGGAACTGGATGGTCTTTAAGGTCCCTTCCAACCCAAACCATTTTATGATTTTATGAATTAATTTTCTTTAAGACCCCTAGGAAGTCGCTTTCTGTTTGCCAGCTCCCCTGAGCCAAGGTTGCTGCTCACATTCTTTTGTTTGGGTACCAATCTGTGTTTGTTAATGTAAGCTAGAAAACATATTTTTGAATCTTTCTATAAACAAGTAGGAAGAATAAGCCTCTGAAGGGCTTATTCTTATAAAGGCTGGAAGCATACGCAAATTACCCTGGCCCACAGCAAATCTTTAAGTTCTGCATAGGGTAAATTAAATGTCGAGCTTTTATGGGTGATCATCACTGTCCAGAGTCTGGTTTGCTCCTTTCCAAAGCCTCTCAAACTCTTTATCTTCTTCCTACTGAAAAGAAAAGCATCTGGAAGTGGTGATTTAACAAGTGATTGCTGGAGCAGAGGTCAGGGCTTGTTTGAAGCTCTGGATTCCTCCCAGGGTAGCGGTAATGTCTCATTCTTGGTTGGAGCCCAGGGTGCCATCAGGTTACAAGGAGATGCTGTGGTGCTGCAGCTCTTGCCTTTGCTGTGGCATAAAATGAAGTCCCAGACTGCTTATTCACATCTGAGGTCCTCTGCCATCACTGATATTCATTACAGCACTGGCGTCTGTTATTTGTGGTAGAGTATTGTCTGCCGCCGTAGACAAGATAGTGCCCCAGATGACGGAAGATTTAATGACATTGTGAGAAAAAATGACTGTGCCATCAAAATAGACAAGGCAGGAGGAGGAAAGATATTTTTCGTTTCCATTTTAATGATAAGAAACAGAAATCTGAGGCTAGAGAGGAAAATGTATTCAGCTTCCTCTGCTAGGCCAGGTTTTCTCAGGAGCTCATTCCCAGCTGAAGCATTTTCCTAACCCCACAGGTCATAGGATGCTTCAGCTCTTGTCCACAGAATCTGGTTTCAAGGCTAAGCTTTAAGCAAAATGGCTTGAAATAGCAGGTGATGATTTTAATGCAAGATCACCCCTCCCACCACAGTGAATGGAAAGAAGCTTGAAGCACTGGCTGTGTCTGATGTAGCTTCATGGATAAATTGAATTTTGCTGGAGCAATCCTTCTTATTTCACACAAATACCACGTCGTGAATGGCTGTAAATCATAGTGAGGTTACTGTAGCTGAAAGTGCTTTGTACCAAAACTGCAGATTACTGTAGGTCAACCCATCAGAAAATTCCTTTTCAGATTTAGAACACAACCACTAATTTTGCCTCTCCAGCCTATTTTAAAAATAGGAAAACAACAGCCTCTTTTAAAAATAGGAAAACAAACACTTTACTAAAAACATCATTTTTTTTTTTATTTTTTTTTTTCTTCTTTCTTTTCCTATTTTATTTTGCAGGCTGGCTAAGCCCTGACTCAGCAAGGCATTTCTCCTTTCTGCATATCTTATGCCTCATGTACCACATCCCACCTTTATTTTGATTCTCTAATTCCTTCAAGTTTTTGGCTCCTGGGTGAGGTCCAGATAATGGAAACTTAGTCCCCATGGAAAGCTGAGTGGGCAGAATTAAAAAAAAAAAAAAAAAAGTAGAAAATAAGGAAAGCTTGGATGAAAATTAGCCAAATGACAATGGGAAACACCTGAAATTCTCCTTCTGCAGAGGACATACATGTAGCTGTGAAGTAGAGGGCAGTGTGATAACATCAGGCTCCCTGGCAGATGTTGCTGCTGGAAGAATAAAGAGGACAAGTTTTGGTGTGCATCCAGGTGGGGACTGAATTTCATGTGCTGTGTCCAAGCCTGCATTGTCCATCCCCTATCTATCAGAGCAGATCAGGAGCATTTGAGCTCCTGTGGGAGTCCTTGCTGATCTTGAAAGAGCAAGACTCCTTGCTAAACATGTAAAAATGTCTTATTTATTCATTTATTTATTGAGCTCATGCTAGGAAACTTTGCTTCTGTCTTGCAGAGGCATCATCAGACCATACTGACCTCCTGTTTGTTACTTGCAGGTGAGTGCATTGCATCCTCCTGGGTCTGAAGGTGAATGTGAACATAAGGTGCTTGTCTGGGTCTGGCAGCACTCCTGGAGGAGGAGGGCAATCTCTTTGCCATAGGGACTGGGCTGGAGAAAGGATGAAGTGCTGATCTTGGCATCCAGCTGCTTCAGCCTGTGTCTGAGGGCCAGAAAATGAAAATGATCTATTTTCTTTCCTGGGAGCAAAAGGATAACTGTGTCCCTAATGACACACATTTTCATTCCTTTTTTTTTGCCATTTATCAGGTCTTTACAGTGCCTTTTTGCAGTGCTTGAAGTCAGTTCAGAGGCTTCGGTCAGGGATAAAGTGGCCACAGAGACATTTTGGATGTAAATGAGGTGGTGATCTCTAACCTCAGAGCTGTGAGGTCCAGAAAATAGATTCTTGTAAGCAAGGTGAGGGTACCAGCCCAAAGGAACCATAAAAATGGATCTTAACCTGTTTTAAGGAGGTGATGTGTTGTAGTTATGGGAGCAGGGGGTTGGAGGCTGGGCAGTTTTGCTGGGAAAACCTAGCTAAGTGACTGCTGCTCTTATGTCTGCCCTGTGCATCTGCTGCTGACCACTCCTGCAGGCAAGGTATGGGGTTATTTGGGCCTTTGGTTCATGGACTTCAGGAGGGACTCTGGTCCCAGTTGTGAAGTAAGGACCAGCCCATCACTTTTTCCTAGAGTAACATTCAAGCAACTTGTCTGTCTGAGGGCTCTGCGTGACAATGTGATATACCCATGAATGTATGGGGAGTATCTTCTAGGGCCAAAATCCAGCATACTTCATACTCTTGTTATTAATTCCCCTATCACTTGTAGTATTTATGACAAGTCTAATTATGTGTTGTCTTTCTAAACACTTCAGAAGCTTTTACAAGACTCCAGATGCCCCTTAACACCCAGCTCAGACAAGCAGTGTCCAGGATGCTGCTGCAATGAATAACGGAGGGTTCTCAAGCTTTTCTTCATTCCTCTGCTATTCTTTACACCTCGTCAAGGCAAAATATGCAGGAAACCACAGGCAATGTCACAAAATGCCTTCTAAGGATCATGGGTTGCTCTTGTGTTTGTAGCATGGCATGCAGGCTACTGTGGGTACATTGAGGAATAAATAGGAGTCAAATAGTAAATAATAATAACAGCCACGCTCCTGCAACATGTGAGCAGCTAGCATTTAAAGCTTATTTACTGCTTTTTCACTGCTTTAATCTCTCCCCACCCCTTTCTCTAATGTTAAATGGAACTGTAAAAATAGTGTTTTGAGCTAAAAGCATGGGAAAGTCCAAAACCCTCTCTGCATTCCCACTAAAGCACCACCAGTTCCCACAAATTGGAGATTTCCCTCCCTTCCCCCCAACTTTTTTTTTTTTTTTTTTTTTTTTTTTTAAATCTGGATAGGAATTGTTAGATTCAGGGAGACCATAAAGGATTTGGGGTTGGAAAGGAAGGGAGTGGGGAAGGGGGGGAAGCAGGGGAAAGCAAATGGAAAAAAATACACCACAGTAGTAGCCACAGAATTCTTCTCTGCTCCAACTTCTCCTTTGAACTGGATACGCCACCCCCCCTCTTTAATAAGGAACAAATTTTCAGTGCTCTATGGGAAAGTTTGAATGCAACATATTTCTGACAGGTCACTGTCAGTTCACACTAAGGATTTTTATTTTTTTCCCTGCCACCACCCCCTTTTCTTTTTCTTTCTTTCTTTCCTTCTTTCTTTCTTACTTACTTATTTTTTTTTATTATTATTTTTTATTTTTTTTTCCCTCCAGGATGGACGTGGTGCCCACAAAATACTCCAGCTCATGCTGACTGGCACGTTGTTGTGGGTAGTGGCACACAGGAGACTCAGGGTTAGCAGCGTCCTGCCAATGCCACCCATTGCTTGCGGGTGACAAGGAGCTGTCCCTTGTGTGGCCCTAGCAGGGCTTTGCCACCGCTCCAGTGTGTGATTGAGAGCTGGGGAGTTTGGGCTTGGCCCCTGCCTGGCCTCTGAGCTCAGATGCCAGCCGTGGTGCAGCTGGAAGCTGCTCAAGCGACGTGCTGGGAAGCAGGGTGAACTGACCAGTGGCAAACCCCAGAGAGACCCTGGTCATTCCTGGACAGCTCTGAGATACATTTATTCTCCTGGAAAACTTGCAAATAATTGCAAAGATCCCCAGAAGGTGGGAATTTAATGTACAGACCTCAGCACATTTGAAACCAATGGAGCTGGAGGATCCTTCATGCTAACGGGCCTCCATCCCTGTTAATGGACCTGCATCTTCATCTGTCTGAGATGCATCTGTCTGGCCCTCTCTGGCACGAGACAAGCTGCAGGTAAAGCTTCAGACACCTTGCTCAGCTGGAAGCCCCAGTGCCGTGTGCTGAAGTACAGCACTGCCTTGGCCTCGTTGGACAAAGCCCTTGGTATTCAGCCAGCATCCTCTACAGCCTGGCCCATGGCACTCAGGCAAGGAACCAAAATGTGATTGTAATGATGGTTTTCAGCCCTGGCTTGAGGCAGCTGGTGCAGACTGGTACAAGCCAGGGCTGTTCTGGGAGCCAGCAAAGGAAGCACTTAGTAGGGAAAGCCAACAAAATAGGGCAGTCTTGCTTTGCCAGTCTGCTGCGAAGCTGTGGTGGCTGCTGCTGCTGGGGGACGGTGTGGGGCTGCCAGGGTGAAGTAAGAGGAGGTGCCCTCCTCCATTTCCCTTCCTCTTCCTCTTCTCACCAGGAACATTCTGTCTCTTCCTTTCCCCCTTTTTTTTTAATGTTCTCCCTCTTCTTGTAGGAGTAATCCACGGGATGTTTCACCCTGGTGTGGAACAGTCCAGTGCCATCTCCACCCACCACATCCTATACCAACAGAGATGATGCTCAGTGAAAAACCCCTTCCAAGTGGTACCCCCCCCAGTGCAGCACCTGTGCCCCAGCCTTGGTGCCTTCCCCAGAGCCGCCAAGGGGTTAATAATTAAAAACAGCAATCAAATAGCTGCCCTGTTGCTGTTGGTGATGCCTAACGGGGGTTATCTCATAAGGCTTTGGGTTGCGGCCTGGTCCCTGGATGCCACTCGGGAGCTGGGCAGAGGGTGGGGGGTGTGCGGTGGAATGAGGCCCTCGAAGGGCAGCCTTAGGCGAAGGTAATTGGCTTCATATGTCTAGCAGGCCACTTCTGAGATCTCAAAGCAAGGTCAAGGGTGCTTGAGGCAGAGACGAGAGGCTGTTCTTGCTAACATTCATTTCCCAGCGGTATGTCAACAGCTTGTTACACGGCCAGGCTGACGACTGTTAAAGATTGGGATGGGTGACTCATCGCATTTACTTTAATATCCATTTTTATTTAGTATCGCGGTGCAGTGGTTTGACTAAATGGCATAAATCTCCCCTGCTTCCCAGGAGTGGAACACATCAGCGCTGGGCCCAGGAGGAAAAATAGAAAAGCCTTTTAAAATGAGGTTTGGCCAACGGTGTCCCACGAGAGGGACAACCTTCACTTTTGGCTGTTCTTTGGGTTTTCTGCTCATCTTACTGGGTGGATTTTGGCTTGTCAGATTGTCCCTCCTTTCTCTGGCTGGGCCTCAGCCTTTTCCTAACAGGCTCTGCTTTGCAGTCCTCTGACACTCAGAGGTATGCCCTGCTGATGCTGCTAACAACGGAGCCAGCCTGGGCCAAAAAATGCCAGGGCTGACATCCAAGTGCTCAGCAAAAACTTGTTCACAACAGATGAAGGTACTTGAGCTCCTACTGGTTCTTGTCACTGCAGAGCTGAGCAGCTCAAGGGAATGCTGGGCACTTGTGCTAGTGGCCAAGGAAGTGCTCGGATCTTTAGGAAATCTTGTGATTATCTGTGATGGTGGATTTTGGGAGAAGGGAGGGAAATTGGATTAAGATGGTTGGATAATATCATAATCATTAAAATCACTTTCCAGCCAGCTTTCTATTCCAGGGGGCTCAAAGTAAACCCAGGAGCCCATGGGGAAAGGTCCTCTTCTTTGATGGTAAGGTCTTTGTCTGGCTCTGGATCTCTTCTGCTGGGGGTGACTGATCTGACCTAAAGTCATATTTTCTTCTGGGATGATTTTTACTCCTTGGCTAAGTGTTGCTGATTTCCCCCCACCCTCCTGCGGAAGCGCATCTATGCTTTGAGTAGGTATTGAGCATCTATGAAATGTTTCCCTTTGCATCCCTAAAATGTCCTGATGGAAGGAGGCAAAAACGAACCTGATTTACTTAGGGAAGATCTCACAGGACATGATCTGTCAACTATGGGACATTATGTTGGGAACTCTCATCCTCCCACTACGGGGTAAGACTTGTGGGAACTCCCGATGTTTAAATATTAGCCTCTTGGTCTTTCTCAGGTTATTGAGGCTGTCAGAGATAGGTGTCATAATTTCTGGTTCAGCCAAAGGGATATTCTCAGAACCCACATGCTAAGTGGAAACTCCCAGCAGGAAGCCCTGACCCCAGGATTGATCTTTCTGGAAGTTGGAGCCTCTGCAAAAAGAGGGCTCAGGATGATGTTCTTGCCTTAAGGTGGTGGTCCTTAAGATCACCAAGATAGGGAACAACCAGAGCCTTCTCTTGGACTGTTTGGACTTCAGCTATTCTCCAGCATGCCATGGAAGAGGCGAAGGAGACTGTGACCCTTGAGAGGGACAAAGAGGAGAAAGGGCAAGAGAGAGCCAGGGTTGTTGGTGGCTCAGCTTGCGGTGGTGCATGGCCTGTTCAGATCCCTTCTGCTAAGGCTGGTGCAGTTCTTAGGGATTCAGTGAGTAAAGTGCAGTCAGTGGGACAGGGATGATTTGTGGATGTGGGTGTTTGGTCTCTGCCCAAGCCCAATTATTGGTGTGAATGCTGCCACCTGGAATCTTGTACTTGGTTTGAATTTGTCTCCAGAGAGAAGGGGAAGCTGGCTTGTGCCCACCTAAGCCCTCCCACTCCCTCTGGATGTATCTACTGCTCTCCACTACCACTGAATCAACCCAGATGCTTTGTTTTGAGGAGGCCTTTAACTTTTGGAATTAGGTGTTATGAATTTGGAAGACTAACACCTACATACACAGCATTGCTTTTTCCTGCATCTGAACTCTTTGATTGTTCCTTAAGTGACAAAATCTATCCTGACAGGTCTAGTCTAGTCTTTTGCTATTACTGTGTGCAGTGGATAATGGCAATGCTATGGTCAACCTGACTTTTATTTTGCTTCAGATTTGTTCTCACCTCCCTCAATTCAGCTATCTTTTCCACGAAAGAACTTTGCTTTCTTACCCAAATTGTATTCACTTCCCTGGCTGCCTCTTGGCAACATTTCAGTGGAATTGAAATGGAAAGTCATACAAAAGTTACTCAAGTTCCTGATCTCTGCTAACAATCCGTGTAAAATGACTAATATAATCCACAGTGGTGCAAATTGCCCACTTATAGTATCTCATAACTAATATGTTAATTAATTCCCAGGCTTGAAACTGCTTTTGTTCAGGTTCTAGGAGAAGACAATGTTATCAAAACAGGCAGTTCTCCCATTCTGGCAGTGAGCAGGTTGATCCTGGTCTCCCGATGAAGTGGAATATACCCAGTGCCCAAAGAGCTGCCAGTTCTTGATGTGTCTGATTGGATCATCTTATACTTTCCCATCAAAAAGAAGGGCTGGGAAGGGGTATGACGAGGACATCCGTCACCTCCTTTAAGCTGTGTGAGACAACACCTTTGGGCTGAGGTGAGGTAACTTCTTCAGTTTATACTGCTCTTCAAATGAGTTAGAAAGTGAAAAAAAAAACAACTCAGTACAATGATTCAACTTGTAACATGGCGCAAAAGAGTGGGAAGGGGGAATGAAATGTTTGTAAGACGGTAGCATTGCCCAGATGAAAAAACGGGTTACGGTGTTAATGTTGGAAGCCAAATTCCCTGATTCCTTGCCCGGTGTCCTATGCACTAGATCACACTGGTCTCCTTGTTGGTCTCCTTGTTGCAGTGAAGTCAATGGATTTGTGCTCTCCCACTTCCTCCTTTCCCTCTAGGCATGAATCAGCCTGCAACCCCTTGGCTCTGGGGCGCATCCATGACGATGAGGTAAGTTTCCAGTCTTAGGCACTGACAGAGACAAGCTGGGAAGAATTTGTCTCTATGCGGCTGGAGAATGACTGTGTCCTCCCATAAGGGAGCAAAAGTGGAAGCCAGAAAAAGGATCGCCTCTTGGCAGTGCTGCAGGAGTTCAGCGTTACAGTAGCAAAAGGTCAGGATGCAGTGCAAATGTGGCTAATCCTGCAGCAGCAGGGGCAGGGGAAAGGCTTTATATGGTATGGCCCTCTCCTCCTTTTCTCAGGAGAAAGGACTTCCAGAACAGCCCAGTGCAAGGAGCCAGAAGTGGGGGATTCTTCACATTTTTCCTGAAACCCCTTAAGGGAATCCTATCAAAGTAGAAAGCCGGTTACAGCCTCCTGCTGTTACAAATACCATCCAAGCAACCTCGGGCTGACCTTAGTTGGTCAGTGACACTGGTCTTTCTCAGAAACCCACAGTCCTAAAAAAGAAGGAGCCGCTTTTCCTCTTTCCTCCCCTCCATCACCCTCTCCCCGTTGAAGGCCAGGCCAGAAATGACAAACAATCCCTCGACCTTCCAAGAAAACAAGGCAGAGCCACCTAGTGCGGAACAATAGAGAATGATGAAGACACAGCCACAATAGCTGGCTGTGGTTAACCTCAGAGGCTGCAGTCAAACCCAAGGAAATTACAGAAAACCCTTAAACAAATACAATGGCCACGACTGTTTTCTCCCCAGGGGACCCATAAATAGAAGCTAGCGCTCCCGGGGAGGGAGGAGGGGAGAGGCGGGTGGCCACTGTTTGTTCTTCTGTGGTTCGGTGTAGGCTAAACTGGAGATTAGGCTATGAAATCGAAGGCAGAGAGAAAAGCAGACTGTAATGGATTTTGGCGCTGATTCTCACATGAGCTGCACAAATCCAGAGCAGAAAAATGTTGTGTTCCTGCACGGTTCTGCAAGGCTTGCATAGGCTTGCTCAACAGTCGGCGAGCGTGGATTAAACTCACCTTGAGCCAAGGGTCAGTAGCTCTTCAGATTTTTCTGTCCCTCTTCTTTTTCGTGTTGTAGGGCCATGGCTTGAAGCGGGTCCCCTGTGTGGGAACATCAGGCTGTTGTGGTTGCATGTGCTTTAGGCCAGTGGTGATCTCCCTCTGTCTTTTTGTTCTTTTTATTGTTATGAGACCTGCATGGACATCTGGAAGATACCTGTAATGTTCATAACAGAGCAGTGTGACAAAAGCAAAGGTCTGGATAAAAGCTGGCCACCAAGAGTGACAGATGGATCTGTCCCTTTTAGTTTCCAAGTCATCTGGCCACTGCTTGTGTGAGGTGTTAACACGGGGCCGGACTTGAGCTGGTGGGGAGCTCTGGGCATTTTTTTTTATAGAGAAGGTTGCAGTCACACTCCATGGTATTTTTTTTTTTATGGCAGCCTATTCTGCTCCACTATTTTGTATCATTGATTATTGTTGTCATGTTGCATTTAAAAGAACATTTAAAGGAAAAAGAGGATGCAGTGGAAGCTACCAATACCTATATGACTTTCAGCACAGAGATAGGGTGTACCAGCTCACTGGGGTCATAAAAGGAACATGATTCGAGAAACTTGGAGCTCAAGGCATTTCTGAGTCCTCAGATTAGCTTGAGTGTAGCCAGCTGAGGTATTCTGCACAGGGAAACCATCCTTTTAGAGAGCCTGGATGCACAGGAAAAAAAAATAAAAAAAAGAATGGCCCAGAGAATAGTTCCTTGAAGTGAAAAAGGATGGTTGTTACAGGGGAGAAAGACAACTGATGCACCCTAGGCACTACCATCATGCTGTCTTAGGCTGCAGCTACTGATGACAGCCCTCCAGACCTTATTACCCTTGCCCACTCTCCTCCAACATAAGCAATAACTGAGGCAGCAGCAACCCTCACTTCTGCTACTCTCAATCCTAAATTTTACAAGGAAAATTCCTCCATGTTAGGTGGTGTGGAACTGGATGGGCAGGTCCTAGCTGGATTTTGCTGAGCTTTCTGCTTACAAGCCTCCCTTCTTAGAAGGTATAGGTTAAAACTGAAGTAGGTGAAAATTTCACATTAGCATTCGCTTGGATTTGGGAAGACCTCAGGTGCTTGAATTAATGTGGCAAATCATCAGCATTTTGTTTTAAGAAGTTTAAGAAGATAGTAGCAGCTGTGTAGGGATTTTAGTCTGGGAGATCTGAGTCAGAGCTGGCATGAGGGCAGCAGCAAAAGGCAGGGTCTGAGGTTTTGTGCTGGTTATTTTTCACATTGTGGAGGATTAGCCAGATGAGTAACTGCTTCTCACATTTTCTGTTGAGAAAGTTAGAATACCTGTCATTATTATTCTGGCTTGCCTTCTAGGTCCTATGGCACAGTGTAAATTAAAGGGGTGAGCACTATGAAACTCAGATTTTTGGTGGCTTTGGGATATGGACCTGGTCTTCTTTCTTTCTTGTAAAGCTAAAAGAAGTTTGAAACAGCCTAGGAAATCTTTTTTAGTGTTTTTCTGGAAAACACCAATTTATTGAAACAAGGACTAGCAGCAGGTACTTGGTCTAGGATGAAGCTGCTTCTTACAATCAGCCTAGCCAGCAGTTGGCATACTGATCATGAGAGTTCAATTTTATTTGTGATTCATGCAGTCCAGAGGGCTACAGTCACCCTCATATCTCATATGAGCTCTCTAATAGCTGACCTCTTTGTCCTTCCTGCACCTCAGCTCCACCATATTTATGAAAAACTTCCAAAGGATGCATAATAATGGAATAACGTGATCTTCAAGTTATGGATAAGGGAAACATTTCCTGCATAACTAAGCTTTGCAAGTAATTCTGCTTGGCTTGGTGCTTTCTCTCTCCTTAATCTTAGTTCTGAATCATCTAGGGGAGGAACTAACTAATATTTGGCCTGGGATCTCAGAGGAGGTGTCCAAGGTCACATTAATCTGGGTGAGTGATGTAAAGTTCAGCTTTCTGATTCACCCATTGTTCACAAGGTCATGATTAAGCCTTGCAAATGTCACTTACCTTGAGGTCCCTCTGGAGGTGAATCATGACTTCTTGCCTATAACCCCACTTCAAAGATTGCTTTGACAGTGTCCTGTGAAGACTTGAAGGGGGATGACGCAGCGGGTTGGTGTACCTGAGAATTCGCTTGTCCTTCTTCAGTGACCTTAGAAATGTTCTCCACTTTCCAGAGGACTTTTAGTTTTTTTGTGGCACTCAAGAAAACATCCATTGCAACGGTGAGGGATGGCTTTCATAACACCAGTCTTCGCTAGTGGAAAACTTTTTTTTTTCCTTGTTTTTGGGAAAAGGACTATTTGCTCAGAGAAGGTCCCTTCTGAGACACTTCAAAGTCCATGTGCACCTGACTGTAATGGGTCCTGAGCTCAGCTAGAACTTTTAAACAGCACTCAGTTGAAGCAGGAGCCTTAATCCATAGAAAGGACAGTACAGGAAAGGTACTCAAGCTGGCATTGTAAAATCAGGCGGAGCCTGTGCATGGCATCATTTCTGCCTGCGTCTGGCTTCTTGGATGCTAAATGCTCAAATAAGCATAAACACAGCACTGAACGCCTCTAGCACTTATAAATGCCCAGGCTGCAGCAGGTAGAAGTGTTTATGGCTGTGGGAGATATTTATGGCTCTATTACATCCTCTGTTATTTTGGCCTCATTGACTTCTTACAAAATCCTTAATGAAGGTTTATGTTTTATGCCTTCCCTCCTGGCTTGTGCTTGCTTGTAACTAAGCATGGTGGCAGCAGGAGAAGGTACAAAATGTCCTGCAAAGTCAGCTTGGAAATTACACGTGGCAGGTGTGCAGCAGGATGCTCTGTCAGCAGGATTCATGGTAAGAAGAGTGGGCTCCTCAGCCTTATTAAACATGCTGGAAGTCCAAACTTCCTGAGGAAGCTGGATGACGTCTCTCTTTGTATGAAAACATGGACACTGTCTTTCCAGAGCACTTTCTGCTTTCTAATGAACATGTCAGAATTTCATGGGGATGCTCTGGAGGTATAATACTTTGGGTTGAAGCAAGAGTCTCCTACAAAGACAGGCTGAGGGAGTTGGGGTTGTTCAGTCTGGAGAAGAGAAAGACCCAGGGAGATCTTACAGCAGCCTGCCAGTGCCTAAAGGGGGCTTTAGGAAAGTGGAAAAAAACCTCTTTGCCGGGGAGTGTAGTGATAAGGCAAGGGGTAATGGCTTTAAAATAATAATAATAATAATAATAATAATAATAATAATAATAATAATAATAATAAAAGATAAATTTAGATTAGATATAAGAAAGAAATTGTTTACTCAGAGGGCAGTGAGGCCCTGGCCAGGCTGCCCCGAGGAGCTGTGGCTGCCCCATCCCTGGCAGTTTCCAAGGCCAGGCTGGATGGGGCTGGGGGTAGCCTGGGCTTCTTGGAGTGGTCCCAGCCCCTGTGGGGTTGGAACTAGGTGATTTTTAAAGTTTGCACATCCACAGGCAGCTTTTCCCGGGAACAATCTACTCCCCTCTCCTGCTCCATGGTGGGAACACTTGTAGGAGGTGACAAAGCGTAGAGCCACCTGCAGCGTGGGCCGAAGGGCTCTGTAAGATGCTTATTGACTCATTCATGATGACATGAACTCTTTGCAATTTGTAAACTTCAAGAGGGTCAAAAGTTGAAGGGCTTTTCTCTTTTGTTTGCCACCTACATTGCCCTGGTTGGAGGAACGCTTGCGGGAATCCTCCCTGGAGGTGCGCACCAGGAAAGACAGGCTGCATTGTTCTGGCTCCCGACTCAAAACCAACACAGCTGACATGCATTGCTGCATGGTTCACCAGCTCCAAAAGGAAGGGAAGACGCTGGTGACTTAATCCTCTGAGTGCTGCCTTTCATCCTTTAGAGGAGCCGGATGTTTTTGCCTCTTGTCATGGTTGTAGGCAGCTGAATGCAGAGGTTCCTCTAAAGGGTGCAGCCCCACACCTACAAAACTGATAGCCACAGGGCATGTCTATCTTGCTGGTGTAGGCAGAGCTCAACTGCCAATTCTTGTGTGTGAGCTCCGAGTTAAAAGCACGAGCTGTGGTATGCCAGGTCTGGATGTGGCCGGGCTGTGCCAACCTGATGCTGTGCTTGACAGTCCCTGCTGAATCCCCAAAGTGCTCTACCCAAGACCAGAAAAACGTGGCCAAAACCTTAACCCATCCTGGGGGAGTCCACCCAACATTGTATGGATTTTCAGGTGCAGGGCCTCTTTTGATTGTAATTTCTTTGTTTAGAGAATAATAGTGCATGACTGAAATGTTTGGAGGTCTGATGTTGAAGGCAAGCAGCTCTGCAGAGGGGAAGCTGGCTCTCAGATTTCAGCATAAAGGCACAAATCATTGGATTGTTCCTCAGCTCTCTGCTAGCCACCAGGATGCTGTGTCTCCAAGTGGGAACTGTGGCAGGATTTACTGTGTCTTTCTTTGTCTTTACATCAGCAGAGGTGAAACATCAGCTGCGCCTTTCCATGGATGGGGAAATGCACAAGCATGGGCTGGCCTCAACCTGTGTGCCTGTAACCACACAAAGCTGCCGACATGGGGCCGGGGCCTCCACCCTCCTGTCCGGCTGCTGTCACCGAGCAAGACACGCACAGGATGGCAGACTCTTCCTCTGGGGCAGGGATTAGCCAGATTAACAAGTGTTCCTCCTCATTTTAAATCTGCTTTATCATGTCCCAGTCCTGGCTGCAGCGTCAAGCTGCTCACTCTCTGCTAGAAGGAGGTGTGATTTAGTAGCCGAAGTGTTTCCTCTGGAGACACTCGTATGTTTTAGTGAAGATGCTGTGAGTCCCCTGAAAAGACACCTCACATCTTGTTCAGAGGTTTTCTTTACCTTCTCCAGATTTTCACAGTTATTCTAAAAATGCAGAGAGTCAGCACTGCCCACGTTTCCGCTGCTTCCCAGTGCTGTATGTGCAGCGCAAGCCACTGGGACTCTGTTCCCATGTGAAGGTCTCTCCATTTCTCCAGAAAAAATGCAAGTCAGGTCTGCTTGAGTTCAGTTCTTGACCTGAAACAGTTTAATTGATTAAAGCAAACCTTCATAGCAACACTGGAGGGGGGAGAGGGGAGAAGTGTCATTTTAACCGTGTCCTTCAAACCCAGATGTGGACAGACCCTAAGTACAGCCATGTATAAAGTGTACTTCAACAGAAGTTACCAGCTCTGTGCCTTTTGTGCTTCTTCCTACCTTACCGTGCCTGTATCCTGGGGAAAATGTTGCCTTTTTTTTTTTTTTTTTTTTTTTTTCTTTTCGCCCCTTGGCATCCTCTTTCATCTTCTATTACCTTACAGTGTCTACCAAGTGCTCAGCGGTTTGCTAAGTGTGCTAACGGCCGTGGTGGCTTTGTAGCATTTATCTCTTCAAGCACAGCTGAGGAGCTGTATTTTGCAAGCGTCTCCTTAGTTGTTTTATCTCCAGCCAGCTTCCTAATTTCACTTTTAAATTAGAAACTCTAGCTTGGTAGAAGGGGATACTTTTTAAAAGGAGCTTATGTAAACTCTTTGGAGGCTGTGTTAATTGTATTTACTTCTCTAATTAATGGACTCACTTCATTTTGAATGATTCCTGCCCTGCTAGTAAATGCTTTGCATTCCTTTTACCGCTTCTCTGCTGATGAACAAGAAAGTTAAATGACTTCATGTTTGTGAAAACGCCTTCCATTCTCATTCTATTTTTTTTTTTTTTTTAAAGCTGGAGAGATCTTTGAGAGGGTTTCTGTGAAACCATACCCATCACTTCACATTCCTGGCATATTTCCTTTTCAAGATCAGGGTATTATGCCTGCATAAAGTCACCTTCTTCATGGGTGGATTTTAAATGCCATATAAAGGGATAATTTTTTTGTTCTGCAAATGCTTTTGTAATAACCTCACTTGTTATCCTCTGCCAATCAAGTCTTTACTGTGAAGACAGCATAGCACTCTTAGGATGTTGCAGAGCACGCTTCTTAATTCTGATCTGCTGCTTACCTTCATTCCAACCTTGGGCAAAACATTTTTTTTCCACTTCCCCTTTTTGTTCTTTGTTTCCTGTCTGTTTAGATGCTGTTGGTACAGTCTTCCTAAGGAATGAATGACACTGACATGGGTTGAGCATTTTATCAGCATCCAATATCCTGAATTCAGATACTTTGAAAATGGGTGGGTAAAATTGTTTCCCCTATTTTCACGCTGGGAATCTCCTTGTTTCCACTTATTAGCAATTTGTGTTTGGAATTCATACACAGAAAACAGCTTTGATTTGTACCCTCAAAAAGCCATCATTTATGTGACTAGAACAAAAATGTATGGGGAGATACATGCTCAGCAACAGGTAGACAGGACCCTGAACCTCTTCAGTTTTGTGACCAGGTCAGAAGAAAGGAAAGCTTGTTTAAATCAACCCAAAGTGGGATCTATATTGTTCAAAATATTTTGGTTCAATCTGAAAGAAAACTTATGGGTTCCATTTTGGACTTCCTTAGCAAAAACAAAGCAGACTCTCTGTTCAGGTCACGTATTTGGCTAAGCACCAAAGAGGCACTGCTTCCACTTTCGTGTCATGGTAGAGTGAGTAAGGAACTCTTCTGTGTCTGGAGAAAAATAATTATTTCCCCCCAATCTCAAGAAAATAGGCCATAGGTAAAATGTCAATGTTGTGATTATTTTATTTTATTTTATTTTATTTTATTTTATTTTATTTTATTTTATTTTATTTTATTTTATTTTATTTTATTTTATTTTATTTTATTTTATTTTATTTTATATTTTATTTGTGCCGGAAGATTTAACAGGTGTAATGGTTTTGAATGGACTTTATAAATGGACTGCTTGTGGAGAAGTTCACTACGCTGTAAGGCAGATGCAAATTTTCTGTTACTACCACTTGAGGAGGGGGTCCAGGAGTGATCAAACCACATAGATCCACTTCTAGGGATACAAGGAACTAGAACAGGAAATATCTTAGCAGTTGATTTATGGGCACCTATTGCTTATTCTTCCTTACTGGTCTTGCTGTATCAGTAGACCTTGCAGTGGAAAGTCCATTTGAACTCTGTGCTTACCTGCTCATCACTGGGCATATCTCAGTGGTTCAGAAGGGCAGATTTACCCGGGGAGCTCTGCTGGGAGGAACACGGCAGCGTAGGCAGCTAAGAATGTCCCCCACACACGTGCTGCTGGAGCCAAGTCAGAGGATGAATTTGGCGTGGCAAAATTTGAATGGCGCGCATTTTTGTCAGGACTTGTTGAGAGGCAGTTCGAGCTTAACTGGAATCTCATCCTGGGCTCCCTGTAGCTGGCTGCCAAAATTTGCCATTGTAAACAAGTTACACAACCCTAAGACACTTTCGGTAGATAAAGTAGGACTCCTGCTCTCCTTTACGTTTGTAGTACCTTGAGGTGTTGTGAATGAACAGGATCTGTGCAGTGGAGATGTACTCAGGATATTTCCCTTGATTGATATTGATTATTCAAGAAGAAAAGCTCTCTAAAGGATAATAAGGTCAAAGTTCAAGTATTGCCTCATCCGAGCAACTTTCTTCCAAATCAAGGGCTGTGCAAGAGTAACCAGATTTAGGTATTTAGATATGGTTACTCATTAAAGGCAGGGAGTGGGGGAGGAGGACAAGGAAGAAACGATCACAGAATGAAATCTGCTTTTGCAAATGTCACTGGGATGAGTTGCCAGGTGTGTGACTCATTCTCTTTGCTGGATTTAGCTATAGGGATGGAGGCCTCTGCAGATGTGCTGGGGATAATGCAGGAATGGGGTGCCTGCAGAGGGTTTGTACAACACCAAGGGCAAAGTGTCTCTTTTGCCAATAACTTAAACCCTCCCCACCACCAGCGTTGCTACAGGATCTTCCCTTCCCTGGCCCAGGCATTTTGCTGGCAGGCATTTGCTTTAGCCTTTTCTCAGCCACTGCTTTTCACAGCAAAGAATAGATAAAGTAAATTCCAAACTAAAGGAGAAGTAAGCAAACATACCTGTTGTAAGGACCAGATACTGGTTTCCAGTCGGTTTTGCTGCCCTTGTGCTGGGGGAGGTCGGAGCTGGCACACGGCATGAGTTGGTAGTGGTGACTCCTTGGATGTGTGAATTAGCAACACGAGTAATTCAAAGCTGCTTTTCCTGCATGGCATACACATATGTGGGGACCTGGCTGGATGTGATATCTCCTCTGGAGCCCCTCAGCAAGATGTCCCAGCCCAGAGGATTGTGCCAGCACGTCCAGGTGGCCCCAGCGTGCCCAGCCGTAGCAGCCTGTGCCGACACGCCTCGTGCTCTGTGCACAAGAGCAACCCCAAATCTGTGTTTCCCCAGGGCTTAACCGGACTCTGCAAACCCAATCTGTCTAATTCACGGCAAAGCAATAGGCCTGAAGCTGTGGCATCTCTCTCAGCTTGGGTAAAGCGACCGCTCCCACCGTGGGTGCTTGCAAGGCACGCAAGAATCGCTGCGGTTTCTGAGCTGGCTGCCAGCAGAGCTCACCGCTGTTCTGGAGGTGACGAGACTTGCAGTGGCCCATTACTGCAGTGTTTTGGTGGCAACGCAAACAGACTGAGCCAAACTTTCACCTTATTACGGTCCTTTCCTCCCTCACCGGTGTTTTTGTAGAAGGAGAAGCCCCAGGAAGGGGTGTGTTCAGGGCACTGATGAGCAGCCGCTGGGCCCTTTGCTAGCACGAAGGCAAGAAATTGATGTTGCCTCTGTAGCAGAATCAAGAGAGAAGGAGTTTGTTTCCAGGACACTGCTGGAGATAGGCTTGAATGGAGTTGCAGAGCCATCCTCTGCCTTCCCAAAGGCTCTGTGAATGACAGCTGTCTGCCTTGTGATGCCTCCAAGGCTAGATGAGAGATGGCCCTGCATAAATAAGCTAATGCAAAGTGATCTTGCCCTCTTTCCCACCTCGTGCTGAGAGCGAAATATTTGTGATGAATTCCAGCAGCATAAATCTCAGCTCAATAACTTCAAAATTTCTCGCTGCAGTTACTTGCCAGTTGCCTGGACTCCAGCGCTGGAACAGGGCTCGGCTGTGAATTTCCTGCCTTCAGCTGCAGGATTCTTGGAGAATTCTTCACGGCAGAGGGAACGGACAAACACACTGTGACCTGATTTATGGGTTGAGGGCCTGTTCCTGCCCTCTGCAATGGGGCAGAAAAAGAGCAAGAGTTAGCGTGCACAGGTGTGTGTTTGCACGTCCAGAATAACTGTGTGGTGATGGCCAAAATCCCTGAACACACAAAAAGAGATCAAATTGCCTTCAGCAAGGCTCCGTCAGTGCAAAGATAAGATGTGTGCAGGAGCACTGTTCTCTGAGGACACGATTCTTGGCTTGTGGCCAGTTCATTTTTTTCTCCCACTTCCCTCCAGCACGGAGCCATATGGTGACAAGCAGTGAAACTCCACCAAGTGCTGCTCAGTGTAAGGATGTCACCTCTGCCTTGGGAAGTCCCTGCGGTGCAGATGACTGGAGTCTGTTTTGGGATGTGGTCTTGGTATCCTTATGTGTCTATCCTACTGTTTTATACTTTCTTTGTTGCTAGAAACTAACAGAGAGAAACGACTGTGGGGTTTTGCCTCTGTCTCCACTGACGCCTTTAATTTAGTTACAGAAGTTGGTGAGGTAAGCTCCCTGTAGCTGATGGAGAAGGCAAGGTTGAAGGATAAATTTACTGTATAGTAACAACTTTGGGAAGACTCTGCAGCTATCTGGGAGCTAAAGGTTGCATGGAAGTACCTGCTCCCTGTCCCTTCACCCACCACCAGCAAGCCTACACGTGCCAGAGGAGCAATCCCTCTTCTCTGTGTGTCAGCAGGTGGACCATCTCCTTGGGAGTTCATCATCCTCTTGCTAGCTATTGCCCTTAAGTATAAGCTGAAGGTCTTTGTGGAGGCTGTAGGGCTGTCATGAGCTGATTCCTGCTGTGTCAGTTCCTTGAGAATCAGCTTGGCTAGTCTCCCTGCTGTCAGTGGGTTTTATTTCTCAGGTTATCTGCTTCCCAAAGCCCTGTGGAGGTGCCAACTTGGGCTCCTTCATGCTCCTTTCCAGCTCTGCAGACTCCAGGCTTTTCTGCTTGGCCCCAGGCTTCCCAGTGTGGTTTCTGGGTAGCCCATATCAGGCATTTCCTTCATCCAGATGTTCTTTCCCTTGCTTGCTCCAGGTCACACTGTGTCTTTTCCTGAACTGGGTCTACTGGCACGGGATCCAGTCTTTCCCTGTGAGTACCGAGCCAGCAGGCTCGTTCCAGCTGTTCCCACTAGAGTTGTGCAAATCACTGAGTTCTTTGGGCTGGCCCACCGAGCAGAGCACTGATCATGTGCAGTGTGAAATGAAAGCATCTCCGTTCAAGTTTAATCTGCTTAAAGTCAAGTAATCTGGCCTCAAACTGGAGTTTCAAGCAGAGGCATTTCTGAAAAGAAGAAAAAAAAGAAAGAAAAAAAAAAAAGAAGAAAAGTCTAAACAAAACACTGCCTTTCTGAAATGTTTTCAGGCTTTTGGTGGAAACTATTCACTGAGTTTGCAAATAGTTTTGGTAGGCCCCAAACCCAAGCTTTTTCAGTGAATAAATTATTCATCCAAAAAGCTCCTGTGCCGCGTCAGTGCTCACAGAGCCCGCAGCCTGGTGTTGTCCATGGGTCAAACCCAACTGAGGGGTGTCTGCCCACCGCCTCCGCCTGCGCAGACACAGTCTATCCCAGGAAAGCTGCAGAAATGCTTGGTTTAATCATTCGCCTGGGTCACATTTGAACCCAATCCCTTGCCAGCCTGAATACTTCAGCAACTAATATTTGCTCAATGAATAGCTGAAATGTCCAGAGCAGACAACCTTCAAATGCAGAGCCCTCTATTGTGGTTTTCTTCTGTGGCAGCATAAATTTCCTTTACTTTTGCCTGAGCTGTCTCTAGAAACCCCATAATAATCATGTTATTATCTCTTACTAACTGCTAAGGAATGTTGATGTAGGAAAGACCTGTGCTTTCTAGGCAGGTTAGACAGATTATAAACCTTTATTTCCTTTTTTTTCCTGATCATTTGGTCTTAATCCATCTCCTCTTTTTTTGACCTCCAGATGACTTCTGGGTTTGTTACATATGTCTGGGCCACAATTTTTTTTTTTTTTTTTGGATGTAGTCACAAGTTTAAGCCATGCTGGACTTCTCTAGCTTGGAATCATTCTTAAAACTCAGAGTGTGCCCATTTTTCTTGATTGTATTTTTTTTTACTAATAACCTGTTTTTAATTTTTGACAACTTCAACTTCCATGTCATGACATTTGTACATTTACCGCGGAAAATTTCTCATGGTCACGTTGGGAAGAAGTGAGAGACTGGATCAGAATGTTCTCTGAACTGTTCTGTGCTTGGCTCTGGACCCTTCTTTGTGAAACTGCCTTCTCCAAACTCATTGAGCCAAGCTGGTTCTGAGGACTGCCAGCTCCATCCCAGAGCAAACAACCTTCACCCTGTGATCATTCTGTCCCCTTAAACAACACCTTCCTTGGGTCACCTCAAAAACACAATGCAGGTCCCACAGCTGTGGGCTGTGGGGCTGACCGAAATGCAGTTGCTCCTGCTGGATTGGGCTTGCAAACCCCAGCTCAGCTGGGCTTGTAGCTGATGTGAGGGGAAGCTGGTTCTTAGGTTATACCCACTGCCTGCCCCTTCTCCCCCATATATCCTGCCTTGCACCAGGTTGCTCAAAGCTCACGCTGCAGTGGAGGCATTTTGCTGGCACCAAATCCAGCCTCAGGAAGGTTCAGAGAACTGACTCACCATGCATGCTCTCCCATCCGCAGGATCCGGAGTCATCCTGGCAGGGGTTCAGGGCTGAAGAAAGAAAACGTTTCAAGTGGGACTGGGGAGGGAGGGGACTGGAGCTGCCTTCCCTCCTCCTCCTCCTCCGCATGCAAGTGCCTTCTGATTCCAGGCCAGGCAAGCCTGGAGCTTTTTTCCTTTTATGTGGATCACGTAGAAAGGGAACTCCAAGGAAGGTGAGAAGTAATTTTGTTTGTTTGTTTCGAGGTCAAACGAGTGGTTTGAAACCTGTTAGAGATGCATTTATAGCACCTTCACCTGTTGCCGTAAGCACCTTGCTGCTGCAGTGATACAGCTTTGCAAAGAACTGTCATGAGGCATTGTGAGCAAGGACATGAGGAACACAGACAGAATCACGATCCGCCGTGAGTTTAGATGCACGAGGTATGAGGCTTCAAGACCAGAGCTGCCGTGTGTCTGGCCAGCTTGGAAGGGGGCCAGAGGGTCTCGATTTACATCCATTTATTTAAACTTGGCTCATCGCTCCCTAACTTGCTTGAGGTGAAACTAATTCTGTGAAGCTTCAGAGTAATTATTCCACAGGCTTTAGAAAGGAATTGGCTCTTCATTAAAAGGAGATTCGCGGAGAGCTTTGAACAATCATCTCTTTAATTTTGAAGAATGTTCATTTTCCCTTGCTGTCTTTTTCATCTTCTTTTTATTTATTTATTTATTTATTTTTATTTCTCTGTCTTCCTCCTTTTGTAATTTCTTTTATTTCCAGTGGTAAAATGGGCTGAGGAAGGGGTGAGCAAACCATCCTGTTTTCTCTTTTTGGTTTCATAGAAGAAATACAATATGGGAAATCAAAAAATTTACTTTTGGGAGAAGACTTGTTCAGTGGGAGTATGTGGATTGAGGGAACAACGTATTTCAACAAGCAATAGCTATTGTTGTTCTGCATCTTGCACTGTTAGGGAATTTCAGAGGCTGTAGGAGATAGCACATTGCTCCAGTCCTCATAGGAATGTTCACAGGCAAAGCCTACCTTGCTATTGTCCCTAAAAGACTGACCCATCCATGGCTGCAGCATCTCTCATCCATAGATTTTAGTCCAGATTTGATGATGTCTGATCCAAGTGGTGGTGAGGAAGCCTCTCCTTTGCCTTTAGTGCACCTGCAAACAGAACTTCATACAATACCAGCTGTTGCAATGCCCAAACACAATGCTGAAGAGTGGGTAAATCTTTGACCAAGTGTGTAACCGGGCCTTAGGCTTTGGAGGAATGTCTCTTTTCTGTCTTCCCCTCCTGTTTGAACAATTGATGTTTATTTCCAGCGGGAATAAATTTAGGAAAGGTAGCAAGCTGAGTCATAATAATCATCTGCAATTTGGGTGTTCTGTGTGTATGAACAGCTGGACTGCAAATCCCCTTAGACTATATTAGGATCTGAAGGTCACTGGCATGTCTTTAGAAAGGTAATTACCCCTAACTTCTAATAAGGGCTTGGATTTTTAGCTGTGACCTCCATGTTACCAAAAGCTACCACGTGTGCACATCTTTCTTTAACACTTCCTGTGATTCTCACATTAACAATCAGCAATCCCATGACAGAAATGATCTGATTTATTTTCTTCAGAAGCAGTCTTTTCTAAAAATGTGATAATCCCTAGAACTAAAATTCCCTGTCTTGATGTGTCTATACCTTCTTATTTATTTTGTAACCTACTTGTCCTTTACTAGATGCCTGCACCTTAACATGAAAATGTTACATATAAAAATTATTCATACCCGGTGCCATGAGGCTTGACTTTCAAATTGGTCTGAAACCTGTCAGTGACACTCTGAACACAGGCAGTTCCAAATCTAAAGTTTTTTAACAAACAGTAAATATTCTTAAAAAGTCCCAAAACACGATGAAAAGAAAATCTGGAGCTTCCTTTTGAAACCTGCATTTAGAGGCTGTTGTTCCTGCCTCTGATATTAAGAGGAAAAAAACCCTCCCAACCATCATCCCAATCCATAAATCAGAGGGGATTTAGCTGGAGAGTAAGCTCTATTTTGGGTGGGAATTTAATTTTCTATGGAAAACTTTAATGTTAGCCAAAGAAAATCCTCTATAAAATATGGCATTGGTTTTCTTCAGGCTCCTATTTTCTCCTTGGGGCGAGGCATTCAGCCAGGTCATCTTCCATAATGCATTGCTTAGTGAGGGGTAGAGGCATCATACGAATTCCTGGTTGTTGAGCACTGACAGATGTAACCTGGTATGAACTTCCCCTTTGCTATATGAGGTAGACAGAAGTCTGGTTTCTTGGCTTTTTTTTTTTTTTTTAAATTAAAAGAACAACAAGAAAAGATATAGCTTTTTTTCTTTCTTTCTTTTTTTTTTTAAAAAAAAAAAAAAAGAAAAAAGCTTTCATATAGTCACAAGGTACGTGATTTCACATACAGAAAGGAAAGGAAACCTGATAATTTCTGTCCAGGGTAAACAAGTTTCTCCTTAATATCTGAAAAAAATCTTTCAACTTCTCTCTCCTGAAGTCCATGAAGCTTCTCTGGGTGCTTACTTAGCAACTAAAACGCCTGTTTGTTATGTGACTGAATCTGAAAGCATTGGGTGAGCTTACTAGATGGGACTGAAGTGAAAGAAAGTAGGTTGTGTCCCTGCTCTCAACCCCTCCTGGCAATCCCCATGCATTTGAAACCCACAGACTGAAAACCACGTTTGTAACTTATCCTTTTCTGAGCTATTTTAGTAGCTAACGTTATTAGTGTTAGTATAATTAGAGGCATTCCAGCTCAGTAATGGATTCCATTCTGGGAGACATGAGTTTGCTTAGCCCTGGGCTTCAGTCAGCTAGAGTTTCCCAAACTGAGTGGAAGCTGAAGATCCAAACTTCCTTGGGGTGAAAATTTTTATTTGTGTTCCAAAGCCTTGTCTATCCCAATTTCCCTTCAGGACTTCCACTGTTTCTGACAGTGACACAGTCTCCGAATTGTTAGCACCGTGGCGGACCTGCTGGCTTGTAGCCCTGATAGGTAAGGCAGTGGTCCTTGCAGGTGACCAGGTGCCACGATGGTGGTCATCAGGGTGATCTCAAGGAGATCCTGCAGCTTCTTGTTGCAGGCATGGAAGGAGCAGTGGGGTCCTGGAGCAGAAAGGAGTCTGATGTGGATTGAAGCGGAGCTGTGCTCTGCTCCCTCAGGCTTTGGTGGTGGAAGGACTCAGGCTGATCTTAGCAAAGCTTCATGTTCTGGGAGGGTTAGAAGCAGGGAGGTTCTGGGGGCTTTATTTAGCATCATTTTGCCCAGGCAAAGCTTCCCTCCAGTTGGTGCTGGTGGGGGCTCCGGGGTGCTGACTTACCCCTCTACTTGTGAGGCCAGCACAGAGCGAGTTGAATTAGGATCAAGCTGCTGGTGCTGGGGGCTTTGTGTGCAGCCCCTGGGAACCGAGCAGGGCTGCTAGCAGTGCAGTCTCCCAGCTGGAGACGACTTCACCAGCTCGGAGGGAGATATTTTTTTCCTTCCCAGCTCACAGTGCTGCCAAGCAGAAGGTAAAGTCATGAGAAGAATTGGAGGGGGTAAGCAGGGTGGGAGGGAGCTCTGCCTCTAACCAATTCCACCTGTTCCTGTGCACACAGACTTGCTCTAATTTCTGGCCATCTGTATTTTTACTTTACGCTCTGCCTCAGAGTCTCCTCCAAAAGGTTTTTTAAATTACTTTCCCAGCCTCCTCCTTGCAGAGAGAGCAGCTGATTAGTGGCTCCCCCATTTAATTTTCCTATCTAGACTAATTATTCCTCTTGATGGTCTATTTATCAGGCTAGTTTCCCTTCTGGGCTGTTTTGCTCTGTGATGCTTTTCCAAAGAGGGGAGGAAGGGTAAATAAAAACCAGACAAGTGAAGTAGATGCAACTCCATCTACATTGTTTCTTATTAAATGAGTACAAATTTTCTGGGCCACCCCTCTTCACAGATGAGCCCATCTTTTCCTTAATTTCAATGGTTTCTTGTCCATTCATCAGCCATTCAGTGTGTTTCTGTGTATCTGGGATTTAGCTCTGCTTTCCTTGCCCTGTGTTCCAGTGCTCTGCAGGATCTCAGTTCTGTGTCTGTCCAGGTTGGGTTCATCCACACAGCTCAGGGAGCTGCCCCAGGTGAGAATGGGTGTCACAAATGGCACGGGCAGGAAGAAAGGGAATCTTCTGGAGCAAAGTGAGGTGCCTTCAAGGACCGTTTTCCTTCACTTTTTGGGAGTGAAAGGGGAGCTCCTGAAGGGGCAGTTCTGGAGCAGCCAGTGGGGCAGTCCTTAATCTCAGGGCTCCAAGGATGACAGCTGAACTCATCTTTAATATCTTAAACTCATCTTAAATATCTTAAATCAGTTCAGAGGCAAATGCCTTGAGACTCCAGAAATTCAACATTCCTGGTTGGACTTTGTTTATAACACACTGTATGGACACTGTATGTAAATAATCTAGTTCTGTCTTTGGTGACCTGGGAAAATTAATTACATAGATTATATGTTGCTGTTTCTCCTATACTTTAATCCTCTTAACATATAATCTTCAAGTGTTTTAACAATTTCTCTCTGACATACAAGTGTGTTTTCTGCTCCTGGTTCACAATAGATGGAAAGCTGCTGATTTTCTAAAGGTGCGTTATACTTCTTGGATACTTCTCGTTTCAATTTCTCTTTGTATGAAGGTTCTGGCAGGTCAGTAGCTCCTCATGCTCTTTCAAGGCAAGGTGACTGCAGTGAAGCCACCATCAACAAACACAATGGTATTATCTCCTTCATCTCTTTCTACCTGATGTAAGATTGGCTTGGTTTTGGATTTTAAATGACTGCAACTAACAGTAACAAGTGAAAGGTGGTAGCTCTTTGTGCTGCAGGTAGTTAGGCCAGGGAATGCCTTTTAATTGGGGTGGTGTGGATTTACCTGTGTTTGTAGAGCAACTGGAGAAATTCATGGTAGAGTCATTCTCAAGGGATATCTCCATTCTTGGAGGTGTCCAAGACTCAGCTGCACAAGTCTCAAGCAACCTGATCTAATTAGACCTGCTCTGAGCAGAGATTGGACTACAGGACCTAAAGACACCTGCAGGTATGCCCTGTTGTAGCAGGATGCTGGGAAAGTATGCCAGGGATTATTGCTTTAAGAACAATCCTGCTTTATTAGTACCCAATTCCTCTGTTTTTGACCCAATTCCACTGTTGTTGGAGACAGGGTACGGGGTGAAAGAGTCCTTGCTGGATTTTGTTTGGCTTTTTTCTCTTTATTATTCTAGAACTGTAAGTTGCAAACGTTTATGGTTGTCAAAAAGTCTATTCCATTATATTCATGAGCAGGATTACTTATTTAAACCAAATATCTTATGTATGTTTATGCATGTATATTTAAAAATAGCCACTGCATCTTGGTTCCTCTGAGATGTATTATGTTTTTATATTTTTATTTGCCCCTTTGGGCCAATATGGGGAGATCCTTGTCATTTTTCAGAGCTGTCTTATAATACCAGAAACAATAACTGAAATAATACAAATGACTAGAAAAATAGAAGTAAATTAATAGAAAATTCAAATTTCTGAAGTTTGCCTTTTTTTTTTTTTTTTTTTCCCAACAGTACCTCACTTTTCCTCTCCTTCTTTGGAAAGGTGTGCAAAGATGGTAGTGTGTGGCTTTAACTCTGTCTGGGATATTAAAAGTCTTCCTTGGAAGACTAGGCTTCACTCTAACTTCATTGATCATCCCTGCTGTAGCATCTACACAAACTGACATCCAGGAACTCTTGAGACAGAGTTAACTCTGCTTTAGAGTCTCTGAAATGTAAAGAGAACTCTGACTTTTTTTCCTCACTATAAATGGCAATATTCCCTTGCCTATTTAGTCTAGTCTACGCAGATTTTGAGGCAAGACTACAAGACCAGGAGTCTTGCTTCGACTTTGGGAATCCACAATGTGAACGTGACCAAAGGCACGGGTCGAAGTGGGATGTCTCTGGCTGTTGCATGCAGCCCATGCAGCTGGAGCTGTTCATTCATGTGACATGTGAAGACGTGGCTGCCGTAAGAGCCTGAACACAGAGAGGAGTCTGGAAGTATGGATTCACAGTCACATAACATGAATCAGCCTGAACCGTCCCGGAAAAATAGTCGACTTTTTGTTTAGCCATAAAAAAAAAAAAAATAAAAAAAAATCCAACAACCTCTTTTGTTCCGGAAACCTCTGGGCATATTAAGCGAAACCAGATACTCGAGGGTGGGGGTGTTGGGGGGGAGAGGCATACAGGAAAGCAATCAAAATCTACTGGAGGAATTTCTCCTTTCTGGAAGAACATAAACCAGTAACAGAATGTAAACAACCCGCCATATGTAACTTGTAAATCAGAAGCAAAAGGACCGGGTTCCCAGCAGGCCATTGTGAACGGTTGGCTGTTGAGTCTTTTTATTTTTGTTCTTCTTGTTTGATTTAATTTTAAATTTGTCATTCTTTTCCCTCCTCTTCCTGCTCCCCCAAGATGAACCACAAGCTGAACTCCTAAAGCGTGGCCTCCTAAGTGGTGCCTGAAATAGTC
Organism: Aythya ferina; assembly: GCF_964211825.1. Classification (NCBI taxonomy): domain Eukaryota; kingdom Metazoa; phylum Chordata; class Aves; order Anseriformes; family Anatidae; genus Aythya; species Aythya ferina. Next base: position 1,433,562 of record NC_140300.1, on the reverse strand, counting down.
ACAGCGTATTAATTTTGCAGCAGTTGAGGCATGGGGTTTAATAGGGTCTGACAATGGTCCCTCCTGAAATCATGCCGAGAGCATTAGTTGGCTGGGACAAGGCTGAATTCTCTTCCCAAGTTAATCAGTCACCTGTGCTAGCCAGCGCACGAGCTGGGCAGTTTATTTCTTGTTTGTTTAGACTGCAAGAAGTAGCACTATCGGATAGGAGAGAGTTATCTCATTTTAAGGACTCTTGGGAGTACATGCTTTGCAGCTTGAAAATGGCTTCAGGCTTTAAATAGAGTGGCATTGCATTTGTTAGACTTTAGAAGTCTAACTTAAGTTAGACTTTAGAAGTCTAACAAATCCATTTTCTAACTGAGGAGGAAAAAAAAAAAAAGGGCAGAGGGTTTTTAAAAGCAATCAGGAGTCTGCTGGAGTCATCCGTGGAGGTATTGCTCTAAAAAGGACAAAGTGAGCGCTGGGAGGCAGGATGGGTTCAGCTGTGAACGATAGATATATCCTAATTACATGTTTCATCCTGCAGTGCATTTCCATGTTTGTTCTAAGGATGGAAAACAGGAAATTTCCAGAAGAACTTGGAAACAAACAAAAAAAAGTTGCAGCATTGCATGATGTCAGAAATGGCTGTTTTTTTTTTTTTTTTTTTTTTTTTTTTTTTTTCTAGCAACTGTATCTTGTAGTCAGAGCAGAGTTGTGTTCACGAGACAGGCTCTGATCTCTGAACATAATGCAAATTAATAGGAATGAAACAAGAATGAAACAAGAGTAATGTTTTGACTTCTTAATGCCTACAAAGAGCATATTGAATTTACAAGCACAGTGTCCTGAAGGCAAAGGCTAAAAGAGATAATTTCTTTTTACTTCTCTCCTGTGTTAAAATGAACAAAGCCCTCTTGTTGTTTGTTGTTGTTGAGAAACTGGGGGAGCGAAGAGGCAAAGCCAGCCTCTGTAATATTTAGGGACTTCACCTCATATCCATTTCAAAGACACCTCCCCGTAGCTGAGCTTGCAAGTAAAGTTTAGCCAGGGAACAAAGCTCATTTGCATGATTTCATCTCTCCCCCTAAAATAGGGGCATTTGTAGCAATTTGTTCAAATAACGATGAGCACTGATCCTTTCCGGTATCAGCCCTGGTGCTGTCAATGCAGCAGTGGCAGCGCTGGAAATCCCCCCACCCACCACCGTGCGTTTAGGATCACTACCTGCTGAAGGCAAATCTGAAACAACAAGCGGATTTGCAAAGACTTTCTGAGGGCCTTGTCTGCCCTCATCACACAACTCAAATATGTTGTGTTCCTGACCAGATCTCGCAGGAAATTAAGGGTGGGGTGAGAAGCAGGATGGTGAGGGGCTTGTCACAACTCTGCTCATTAAAATTCAGAAAAATCACCTGCCTTTTGGGCTGCTGGAGGTAGCAGACAGTGACAGGCTGTAGATGAAATCCCAGAACATACTTATGCTGCTCTCCCCTTCCAAACCGGCTCTTTGGATGGGGGGGATGAGAGAACTTGGGCATTTTCCTTGCTCATCAGGAAGATGGAGCCCCTGGCAACTGCTTCAGAGTGTATGGAAAGCTCTTTCCCACTGCTGTGGGACTGATGAGGCTTGAAAAAAAAAAAATATATATATATATATATTGGAGTAGGGTTTGAGGTGTGCAGGAAAGGGGGCTGAAGGGCTGCAGCCCAGCTGGGACCAGTGCGTGCCCCGTGATGGAGATGTGCAGCTGCCCATCCTCCCCAGCTTGTCCTTAAGGACAGCAGTCCTGTAGGAGGTCCCATGGGTGATGGCAGCAGTGATGAGGGACTCTGGCTGTGTATCACGCTCTGCACCAGGGCTTGCAACAAACCCAGGGAAGGATGAGATGCTGACAGCATTCAGACTGTGCTGAGCGGGGCCTGGAGGCACAGACCGTGAGGTTTGGTCTCCTGCCCTACTCAGATCTTAGACGTTCCTCTGCGCTGAACACCACTTGGAGACAGGAGAAGTAGGTGTTGGGGACAGGCCAGACTTGCTGCCTGTGATGCTCAGTGTGTGCATTTTCAGGATGAGACCTGACACTCCGCAGGCTCCTCTAACTCCACTGGGGAAATCCCTGTTAACATGACAGGAGTCATGACACTGTAGCTGTGCTAAGATTAGGGGAGGTGAACCCTACCCGAGGGGAAAGTACAAAAAGGATTCTGGCCCTTCCTGCTGGGGTGTGTATTACAAATCTTGTGGGAAGCTCTTGTGCTCTCTGACGTTTCTGCTTTGCTGGTGCCTGCTCTGTCCTGGTGCTGGTGGAGGGATGGTGCCCTGCTTGTGCAGCCCTGGGCAGAGGTGTGTGCACAGCTCAGGAGCTTTCACTAAAGCAAACATGCTCTGAAAAAGTTTGCGTTGGAAAAGTCAGAAAACATGAGGGAAGTGGTGGCTCAACCAAACATCTCAAATGTGAACAAGATGGCTGTTTTTTGGAAGTCATTTAATGTCTGTAATTGAAAAAAAAACCTATTATCCAATCTGTTTTTAGCTTAAAAACATCATTTGAACTATTCCCGTTTGAACTAAAGTGTTTCCCTTTAGAAATACAATCTCCTTTTTTTCCTTCTTTCTTTCTTTTCTTTCTAATGAGAGACAACATGATCACTGCAATTTTCTGAAATGATTTGAACTTGAAGAACTATTTCAATAACTTGAATCAGGTGTTCTTAGCCAAAAGTTGAGCTGAAGTATATCACCTGGCTCTAATGAGAAACATTATGAAAGTTCAGACCTAGTTTAAAAAGCTTGTCCAGTACCGTAACATAATCAATAAAGAGAGTTTTCTGCGCAAGACGCTCTGTGGAAATGTATGTTTCCTTCTTGGGTGTTGTTCATGTGGATGCTGCACAACCAATTACTCAGATAATCATTTTCAGCAGTAGTAATGGCCCACTGGGGTCTGTTTGTGATCCAGCACAACGCGCTATCTCTTCCAATTATCTAGAGGAAAATACAAAATTCCTGGTAAAGTTTTTTCAGATGGTGCAATCCTGGCAGAAAGGTCAAGCATGGACAGGACAGTTATACGAGGTGATTGTGATGACTTGGTAGAAAATCGTTTCTTGATTGTGTTCATGCAGCCAAGGGCAAGTTTACACTTATAAAAGGCTTACAGAATGAGACAGCATCTTGGAAGACAGCAGCTCTGGGAAGGCTTGGGATTAACAGCCGATAACAAATTGCATGTATACAAGTTACTGTAAACAGCAGGAAATTCGTCAACTGTCCACTCTGCCTGTGGTGGCTGGACAACTACTGAGGACAAAGCATGCAGCAAAGGACATCTGAGGAGAACTGGGAGATGACGGGCTCTTGACCTGGAAGGACAGTTAAGTCCTAGGATAGGCTGTGGCTGGGTGGAGAGGGGTGAGGAATCTCCCTCCTGAAGGACTGTGGTATCTTGCAGGAACAAATAGTCCTGCGAGCAGTCAGCTGAGCTTTCCTGATCCTCTGGGCTTGGAGCTGGTTGGCTTTGCTTTTCTGAGAAGCACGAACTTTTTTGCTTGGAAGCCTTTTCTCGTCCTTGTAAAAATGAGGGGTATACAAGGCTATCACTGTCTAAAAACCAGTTTAGACAACTGAAGTATTATGGTAAAACTTGTAAGTGGGACTGGGAATGCTACAGGGTTCCCATTCTCACTGGAAAATTGACAGTTTTATACTTTTTTTTTTTTTTTTTTTTTCTCCAGTGCTTAAACCATGTGCCTTTGTTTCTTTTCCTTTGCTGAAAAGAAGAAACCTTTTTGGCTACATCTATATCAGTAAGGTAGATGTGCTTGGGACTGTTCTCTGGCACTGCAGCCAACTGGCACAGGAATCCTGTGTCCATAGTATTGGGCTCTCTTGTCCAGGGTGGCTGCATCCTGATCTGCTCAGGATGGTCCCTAGCTCAGGCTAGTTCCTATTCAGGCGTTTTTTACAAAAACATCATTTGGCCTGTCCCAAAATCATTTGGCCTGTCCCAGTGGCTGTTGCAGGAGTGTAACAATATTGACGGTGGTGTTCCTGTGCCTGGAAATGTTCTCTGGCATTATTTAATTTACTAGTGCAGATGTAGCCTTTGTATATCAGGAGGACTTAGCACTCTCTGGAGGGACAAATGGCTGTTGTGATAAATAGTGATTGAGGTGAAGCAAAGCCAAAGGATGCAGCGAGCTGCTTCGCTGCTGCGGTGAGTGTTAGGACTTGTCTTCCATTTCATGATAGATTCATTCAGGCACTGGATTTACTCAAGGGGGGAAAAAAGCAACCACTGTCTATTCACAGTATTGACACAGATGTATTTCTTCGTCATGAACTGGCAGAGACAATACGAGCATGCATTTCTTCTAGAGGAAAAATTACCACTTTCGTGGTTTTTGTTGTTGTTGTTTGTTTCTTGGACGAGGCCCTTGGCTGGTATGAATCAGAAGAGTGTTGCCAATGCCAGGAAATTATGCTAGTTTCTACCAATTGGGATTCCGGCCAAGGATGTGCAGTCACTCCCAGTTTACTTGCGCTGTGGAGTGGTGGAAAGGAGAGGCTTTGAGGATGTATTTCAACTGCTATAGGTGTTACAAAATAAAGAGCAACAGTTGACTCATTGCTTCATAATGTCTTTTCTCTGGAGCCTCCAGACTCTGATTTTATATAGAGACAGTGGGAAAAAAAATGGGTCTGCCATTTGAATCAAGTGTACAGAGAAAGGTCATGTTCAAAGGACATAGCACGGGTGGCTAACCTGGGAATTGGAAGCTTCTCTCCATCAGCTTTAGCAGAGTTCAAAACCAGCAGCCCTTGCCTCGCAGAAGCTCTGAGCAGAAACTCACCCCATTTCCTGATGGGGACATGCCAGGTACTGTGCCATGGGCTGCTGCCAGCTGTGACATGAAATTGCCCTCTCTGTCCCAGCAGAGTGGACATTGGCTTGGGGCACATCATCTCCTCTCCTCCAAGGCTGCCTTCATGCACCTGGAGTGTGAGGCTTTGAAAGGGAACAGGGTTTTTGCAGCTTCACCTTCTTGGTTCATTAAGGCTTTGTTCCTCCCCAGAGGATGCTCCTGGAGCTCTCTCTGTCACTGGGGAAGGACCTGGATCTGCAGGATGTGTAGGAACTTAACTCCTATTGAAAGCAGTGGGATTTACGCGTGTTTCTTTAGGGTGCTGGTACCCGATTCTGTATTACTGAAATGAGTGAGTGAGAAGTGCATCGCTAATATTTGTAGGCAGAGGCTCAGGCTCTTGGAAATATACAGATGTTACAGCAAACAGACTAAGAAAAATCCCTGAACTAGATGACTAGATAATTTCTGGCAGTTAATGACCTACTAGAAGATCTGAGAGCTTAAGGGCCCTTCATCTAGGAAGTCATTAAAAGCCAGATCCATTAACTGTCATTACTGCTTTTACTATCTTTGGAAATGTAGAAACGTTCAGAAAAACAAAGACCTTTGTGAAGTGCTGTAAAAATTGGAGGCTGAGCTACACGTTGAAGTCTGTGTGCTGAGGGTGGTCACTTGCACCAGGAGCAGCAGCTTTGTCCTGGGAAACTTCATCGGGATCTATTCTATTATTTGGTCCTAGGGCACAAAGGAAAACATAGCAGCACTTTTGTTTTCAACATTGCTTCAGTTTAGAGCTCTAATTCTGAGGTGAACTTTTGGTCCATGAAACCTCTGGTCTATTTTCAACGGGATTTCACGTGTTTTCATGAAAAAGGTATACAGCTCTTAATTTCTTCTGCAGATGAGACATGCAGACAAAATGCATTTATTGGACATTTTCCTTTGTCTCAGATAGTTAAGATTAAGGAAAGAACACTGGTATTTGGAATCGGAACAATTAGGCTCTAACTTTCCTATTCTGTATGTAATTTTCATACCATTACAAATACTCAGATTTCAGATATGCAGTACCATAAGAGAAACAACACTCACAATTACTATTTCCTGAATAGGGGCACAGATATTAAGCTGTTACAGTGCATGAAGGGTCTTGCTTGCCTGTGTTAACACATCAGTTCCAAAAAGTCTTTGCTCTGAATCTCTTCTGCCATCACCGACACATTGGTGTAACTGTGCTTGACTTAATGGTGTTACACTGGTGTGAATCCAAATGTGATCTGGGAATTAGACAGAGTTGCTTTGGTTTCGTACCAACACAGGAGAATGCAAGTCCATTGGCAGGCTTTCATGGTCTAGGGCAATTTACTGCTGGCTAGATGGCTAATGGGGTGAAAGTTGGGACCCTGTTTCATTTACATTTACAGCAGAGGAAAAATGCTGCTTGCCAGTGGCAGGAGATCCTTTCCAGACCCACATTCCCAAAGCAGGAGAATTTCACTGTTCTCTGTGGAGCTATGCCAGGGTGGAAACGGTGAATTCAGGCTCTGGAACCGGTGCTGTTTATCCATGATATGCTTTCCTCAAGAGTGCCGACAACAGGCTTTGGAAAGGTAAAACGCTACCTCAGGACATCCACTGATGGAGAAAGGCTGTAAACCCATTGCTTTCAGGGTAGCTTTCTGTACCACTCACCTAGCTGCTAATCTGCGCTGTTCAGAGGTGAGCAAATGTTGTGCTTTGGGAGATCTCCTTGTGTCCAGGGAGTGAACAGGGAAATGAGGGTGATGTTTGGCCTTGGAGCTCAGTGTGGCTGTGCTGGTCTTTCACATTTTTTGTCTGTGTTGAAGTGAGTGGTCAGGTCATGCTGCACTTGCATCTTTCTGTGCACCTTGGAAGGATAAGGCTCAGTGTAAATACACACCCTCTCATCTAGGACAATGAGATAAATTGTTCGAGGTCACAAAGCAGAGCTGAGAGCAGACTTTAGCTTCTGGACTCCCACCTCAAGGCGTTGGCTATCAGACCTGGCCTGTGACAAAGGCCTTTGAAATATTCCCCACTTCTCCTTCATGTATCCAGGCTGAATCATCTGCACTGAGCAGACAAAACTTCCGCTGCCCTGTTCCCACAGCAACACCTATTGCCTTTGGCTCGGGTTCAGACAGGTTTCTGGATGCTAAAGTCCCACAGCAACCAGCAGGGACTGAATGCCGAAATGCCTTTTTGGAGCTGGGTCTCTGTCTCTGCTCTGGGAAACTGCCATATTTCTACTGAAGCTAACGTGGCTGGTGGGAGGCTCCGAAGGTTCAGAGGTGCTGGCTTATTTATTTATTTATTTATTTATTTATTTATTTATTTTTGCCCCTGGTTAAAAGATAAGACTATCTGTCTATTCTGTCTACCAGCTGGTTAACCATGCAGCCACACAGACTCACTCAGATAGCTGCGGCTTTTCCTACTCCTCTCAACTCTGGCATCATTGAAACATTTTCGTTTTATTTTCCTTTCCCATGTAGCTTCTCAGATGTAAGACCAATTTTACTGGTTATAGGGAGAGATCTGACTATGAAAACTGTCTCTGCTTCGTCAACAGTTCTTCCCTTCTTTTTTTAGTCACTGTGTTGAGAGTGAGCTCTTCGTCTGACACAGCAACAGATGAACCAGACGAGGTTCATGTGGTTTCATCCATTATTTCCAGCACAGTGATATCTGATGCCAAAGTGCAGCATGGCAGACTGGATGTGAAGACTCTGTAATCCACCTTACCTCTGCCAAGGCTTCACTGCATACCAGTGGGAAATGGGCAGTGGGTTTTGGCAGGTACTTTCCCCTCTGGTGACAAAACAGCATCCTGAGGCTGAGACAAGTTTACTGTCTGATGTGCCTTTTCAGAAAAATGCAATCCTTGTACATTTTTATTGCAAGATGAGAGTCTCATATATAAAACTTGCCCCAAATTAAATAATACGAAAGCAATAATTATTTATTCTTCTCCCACTCCAAAAAAAGAGGCTTTGATTGGCCTGAGATGACGTGTGAGTTGTGCTGACCTCAGCCAGCTCACCAAATAACGAGGGCTTGTAGGTGCCAGGGGAATGATGGCTTAGGGAACACAAGCAGTGAAAAGGTGAGGTGACTGTAACACTGCGAAGCAGCAGGAGCTGCTGTGCCCAAACAGAGGGCTGGAAACCTGCCCATCTCTGACTAACATCTACATAGTTATTTATTCCTCCCCAGAACCGGGACCTCCCCCAAGGAGCTGCTGCAGATAAGATTTGCAGGAACATTTTGTGGTAGCTTTGCCCTGCCACCAAGCAACCCTAGTGTGCGCTGCAAGGTCCCCGTGTAGCACTTGGATCAGGTTTCCTCTGGGCCCCTCACAACTCCCTGTTACAATTAATTTCTTCTTTCTTTTGGAATTCAAAGCGCCTGAAATAGGTGAGGGCCATGTTGCAGGCCAATGGGGAGCAGGTTTTATAGCATGTTGTGAGGTGTGTCATGAGGGTGTAAGGAGGTGTTTAGAAGGGTTGGAGGACCGTGGAGGATGGATAGCACCAAACCTGAGCAAGACCCACCTATACAGTGCACAGGGAGCAAAACCTGGAGCCAAATGTCCTGAGAACTGTGCCTGGGCTTCGTCTTGGAGGACACTGGTTCATCCCACAGGGAGGCAGGAACAAGCTAACAGATGCAGTAGGGATAAGCAGAGGTCCATGACCTAGGTTGCAAAGCCGTTGATGGTTTAGATGTTGCTGGTGGGTATCTAAAGTGGGCAGGGACCTCGAGGGACAGTCTTGAGACTGTGGCCTGAGCTGGTGCTCGGCTGGCAGAGTTGGACATCTGCACCAGCCCATCTGCAGCAATGTGCGTGGGCTGCGAATGCGCCTGAGAAGCAGAATAAATCAGCCTCCACAGAGCCCCTCCTTCCTCCTGCTCTGGGTGGCTCCTCTGAAGCTGCCTTCGGTGTCACGGTATGGGGCAGATACCCCCTGAGGGACTTTTGAGAAGAGCAATTTCCAAAAGTACCCAAGGGATGTAGGCGCCTGATAACCCTGGTTTCTGCTATCTGTCAGCATTGCCTGGGCTGGAGCAGGGTGAGGAGTAGGCAGGGCTGTTCCAAGCTCAGGCGTTTTGGCAATTGTCTCTCTTTAGTCTGGGCATGGCCCTTGCCTCTTGGATCTCTTATCTCATGTGTATTTTATTTCCCCACATGGAGTACAGCTGGGGCAGGAGGTTTATAAGCAGGAAGGCATTTCCCCTCCCTGAGCATGGCTTGGGAAAGGGGGAGGGAGAGGGGAGGTGATTTTGTGGCTGACAGACCAAGGGGATCCAACGTGCCAAGCTACATCTGTGGTTCCTGAGAAATCAATTAGCGAGGGAGGGGAGGGGTGGTTGGCAAACCACACGGTTGAAAGGAAAACATCACAAAAATGAATCAGAGGGATGTTTTGAAGAAGCGGCGCTGCTGGAAGATGCGAGCAAGTGGCTTTGTTTGGTAGTGTGTGCGTGTGAGAGAGGCGCTCACCGAAAGGTTAATCAAGACCTGGTAGGGAAGGCTGGCCTAGGATCTGGGAAGCAGGCTGCTAATAAAAGAGACGGAGAGACCGCACTCATCCTGTGCTGAACAATATAACCCACTGTCTGTGGTGTGCAGTGGCAGAGATTGGAGAAAATGCTCCTTTGGCAATATCGCAGCATTTTGCAACTCCGTTAGCATTAGCCAGAATATTTAGGTTGATTTCAGACTTGAGTTCCCTCCCTCCTGTGGGGGACAGACTTGAACTGCTCTGTCCAAATATTTGGAAGATTAATGTGTCCAGAGGCATCTAAACAAGTACATTTCTGATGCTGCTTGGGATAGGAGTGGAGCATATTGGAAAGGTCCTTGAGGACAGTTGTGATGAACTGTAGTCGTAATGAGGGAGCTTCTCTGCTACTGTTCCTTGCTCTTGGACTGCATTTATTTTAAATTAAATAACTCTTTGGGTGTAGATCTCTCTGTTTCCGGTCAGAAACCTCATCCCAGGTTTTCTCTTGTATCTTCCCTCAGCTCTGCTAAATTTCTAACTCACTTTTGTTTCACTGAAGGAAGATGTATATTTTTGGAATGTCACTCACTCATCACTTTAGAAGGCAATAAGTGGGGCAGATGTTGATGAGGACTGTCCTCACTGAATTTTCTCTTCCCTCAACCTTCTCCCAGCATAGTTATGTATATGGCTAACTGCAGGGATGAACCAGGGAACCGATGCTGATCAAAACCTGTCCTTGTCCTGACAGTATGGCTCACCAGCCTTGCACACCACATGGTTTTTGATGTCTTTGGTGGCACCAAGGTATAGAAAATATACGTGATTGAGGGGTCTGTTGGAGGTGTGAAGACCCCTAACATCAATAAACTGTTCCAAGACCAGCTTGGAAAGGGGACGGTGGAGCTGCATCTTCAACTGATGAGTAGATCACACTGCTGGGAGGTGGCATGGATGATCTGTAGTCTTCCTCCCCAAGCAAAAGGGAACGGCATCCCCATTTTCTACACCCTTGGCAATCGCACAAACCGCAATTTGTTTTTCCTCCCCTTCTTCTCTATCAATACCACTGCAACAGTGCCAGGGGGACAGGAGTGCGCACCACCTTCAGGAGAAAGCTCCGGGGCGTAGGGAACCTGTCTGTGGTTGTGGTGGTGCACAAAGCACCTGCAGCTCTGGTGACAAGGGAGATTTGAGAAGAGGCCTCAGGCTCATGGGCTTGGGGATGTGCCCTGGCAGGCAGCTTGTGCTCTGTGGGGAGGCTTGAACCCCCTCCTTAGGCTGAGGATTGGTGTATGGAAACAGCCCTTTGAGGTTGAGTACTTGAACTCTTGGGTGACTTTCCTGAATAAACTTGCCTGTCATCCATAATAAATAAATAAATAAATAAAAATAATAATAATAAAAGGTAGATATGGATTCAGCTATGGGATATGCTTTTCTCTGTACTATTATACTCAAGGCAAGCATCCTTCCAAGCTCCTTCCTGGTGGAACTACCCAACTTGTAGGGCTCCTCTGGTCTGCTTGTTTGCACTATGATTTTGCTTCTCTTATTAAATTCTTCCAGAGCCTTTCCTAGGGTCTTTCAGACCACTGCGTGTATGGATCCTGGGACATGAACCTTCTGAGAGGTGAGAACCAAGCCAACACGTGGTGGGTCAGAGGAAAGGGGAAAGCATGTACATGAGCCTGAGAAGGCAAGGACTTGAGAATGAGAGCTGCCGATGCTGTGATAGTGTCCCTGTGTGAGACAGAGTTCGTCTGTGGGTGTGAGAAAGGAGTATTTGGAAGTGAGCATGCGTGGGCGTGAGGTGTGTGTGAGAGTGTGCATGCATTTCCATCCCCACACTTTGAAAACCTTTCTGGAGCACTGCAGTGTTCAAACAGGCCCCAGCTCCCGAAATAATCAACCCATCTTGAAAAGTTACAAAGCCTGTGGACACCTGGAGGAGACGGGCTTGCTAGCCGTGCTTTGAAATGAATTTTAAGCAGCTCGTGCTGGCTGCCGCAGCTGTGCTGGCTGCGGTGCTGCTGTGGTGGGAGTGGCAGCAAGGTGTGCTGGGTGTCAGGGTCAGTGCAGGGGGACAGCAAGGGGAGCAAAACACCTACTCTTTACCCCCAAAGTTTCCTCTCACTTTCTTTTGCAGCTTCAGAGAGATGGAGAAATGTTATGTCTTCTTCCTTTCCTCTGCCACTACTCTGAAGGCCATGAAAGAGGTATGGTCAGAGGCCCATAGGGTCATGGCTGGGCTTTAAGCAACTTCACAAACCCCAGTTAAAAAAAGAAAAAAAAAAAAAAAAACGGAAAAAAAAAAAAAGGAAAAATAAAGAGAGGTCACATCAGTTTTTATGTTGGTGTGATAGTCTTTATTGTTTTCCCCCTTCCAGAGCCAACGCTGTGCTCCAAAACCAATGTAAGTACCACGTGCTTGGTGTGATGTTGCAGCTCTTCAGAGCTGTGTCCCTGGACTAAAAGGCATGGGCGGCACGTACTGCATGTAAACCCTTTTTATCCAAAACCATATGTGTGCTGGCACCACTGCAAGGGGATAGGGCTTCTCCTTCTGTGTCAGCAGTTCCTTGCCTCGCTAGCCCCAACACGCGTTCGCGATGGGGGAGACGTGGGCTCAGGTCCCTTTTCTGTCAGGAAGGGTTCAAGCCACATCTCCCACCATGCTCAGTTACCAGCCTCCTGGGGCTACATGGGGAGGGGGCAGGTGGCTCTTGGCTCCCCTTTTCCCCATTTGGGGAAAGCTGTTCCACTTTGCAGCAGGGAAACACCAAACTCAGTGGGTCAGCAAGAAAGAACAAGCAAGACTGTGTTAGCGCTTGGGGAAATTCACCTGGGAGCGGGGAGGCCGGAGTTCCCGTTCCTGCTCCAAGGACTGTTTATGTATTTTAAAATTAAACAACCCATGGTGCTGGTAACTGGAATTCAGGTCTCCCCACTCCCAGGGGAGTGCCCCAATCCCAAGGCTGTGGAGTCATGCTCACTCTTGCCCTCTGGAGCTTCAGGTTTTGATTTATTTATTTATTTATTTTTTTTCTGCTGCACAGCTTCTCCAGAACAGGGTTGCAAGCCCCTCTCCAGGCTCTGCTGTTGGGTACGGGCACTGCCCACAGCCAGCGGGACTTGGAGGATTTCTGCCTCCTGTGTCAGAGGGAGCTGCGGTTTTCCACACCTGGGGAATGCTCTCTAACCTTTCAGCTGTTAATTGGGAGGGCTGTACATGAGTTTTGCCTCCTACTCCTGTGTATTTTGGGCAGCTGCTTGTGCCACACGATGTGTGATGTGGTAGGTGTGCAATGGGAACACGTATGGGCCAGGCCTTGGAGGTGACACCAGGGAGGAACAACGTGTTGGCCAGGCATAGCCTGTACTGAGACACTTCCGAGCATGTCCTAATGCTGTGCTTCTGGGCTGGGGACACTCTCTGTAAAACTGGGGGTTTTGCAGGGATGCTGATGCCTCCAGAGTTGCATGGTAGGTGAGCAAGGGGGTGAGAATGAAATCTTGTGCACCAGTGGCTAAAGCATGCTGCATTTGGCCATGTAGGCTCCTGTGTGAGACTGCTGTTATCATTGATTTATTTTGGGCAAAGCTCTTGCAGTCTCCAATGGCAGTAACACTTCAGTGAGCCCTTGGATAGCGGCGTGGTCTAAAGCCATGTTTGCCTCCGAGAGCCAGGAATACAAGCTGCAGTAGAGCCATAAACAGGAAAGCTTTGATATTGCTTGTGTTAGTGATGAGGAGAAAGGAGAACAGCCAATGCACAGCTGCCGATGAGCTTGGTGCTCTCACATTTCCCAGCTTTCCCTTTGACTTTTTTACTGGCCTTTACAGCAGACCCCTAAACCCTGTAAGAGCTGTTGCCTGATCCTGCAAGGTGCTGAGCTCCCCTCTGGAGGCACGGAGGGTCCCCAGCTCCGGTTACGACGTCGGTCTCCCAAGTTCTAGTTCAGTCTCAAGCGTGGAGTCTGTGCCTGTGGGCAAATCACTTCCACCTCTGTAAGATCTGGCTGTAAAACAAGGCTAATAACACCAAATTACCTACCTGTGAGAATTAATGAGATCATACTCGCTCAGCCCTTTGAAGGCATGAAGCATTACAGAAGCACTGGGGCATTATTACAGAGTGTGTTTTTAATATACGTCTAGTTTCACTTACAAATTGGAGTTTTGCTCCCTTTTGACTAAACGGCACTAATTAGACATGTAGGGTAGGAAATAAATGTTTCCAGTGTTACTTAGGCTGGAAACCAGTTAATTTCAGGGTTCTTTGGTTTAATTGCAACTGAAAAGACATTGAGAAAATGTGTAATGAGCTGAGAACACTTTAACTTTGTTTTTATTGTTCCCTAAACTCTTGCTTCTGCTAAGTCATAAGATGCCAGTAAAACAGTGGAGAACTGGACTGGAGCATTTTTTTTTCTTTTTCTTTTTTTTTTTTTTTGATATGTCAAGGTAAAATAATTCCTACTTATTCAGTGTAATGTAGCATTCCTTCTCTATAAATCTCAGAGCACTCCACAAAAGTGGGTACAGTGTTACCCTCATTTCACAAAGCGGGAAACATAAAGCAGAAAGAGGTTATGGGATTTGCCTGGGGTCAAGTAAATTAGGCTTTGTCTACGTGAGAAACATGTGCCAATTTAGTAAAACAGGTGGAAAACACACTGTGGATGCTTACATCATTTTCAGAGTGGCTTTTCTTGTTTTCATTTATCCAATTCATATCAACTCAGGCTTGCTTTAGTTTAGTGGCTTTAAAGCAAAGGATTCCCCTAGCTGCTGGTGCTGGCTTGACTAAGCTGGAATAAAGTCACCCCTAACATGGGCTGGTGGCTGTAGACACCAGTGGCAGACAGTGGGTATGGGATGCCTGAAGGCCAGCACTTCATTTTATCTGCCACTTCTGCTGAAATCCTTTTCCTTTTCAGGTTAGATTAGGTCAGGTTGGCATAGAAGAAGTCAGAGTGGGTTGTCTTCTGAACACATTTGGATCACTGAGCATCATCAGTAAACGGAGTCAATGAAGTTTCTGCTGGGTTTTTATTAATATAGCAGAGAGCAGAAGCACAACCTACTATTCTAATCACATTGTAGATTCCTGTATTCCCGATTTAGGCAGATATTTTTGGATTTAACTCTGCTTAATGATGTTTCCCTCTTCTCTCCCACACACTTGCTGTCCCTCATTGCAGCTCACCCAAGAAAACTCAGGATGGGTATGTTGCTGAGTGCCATCCAGAGATGTTGGTGTTCACACGAGCAATCAAACATCACAGAGCAGACATGCTTCAGCTGTCAATAAAAGCTGAAAAAAAATAAAAAAGGGACCATTGCTGAACAATTACATATATATATATATATTATTATTATTATTTATTTATTTTTTTAAAGCAAGCTGCTCCATTGCTTTTCCTTAGTGAAATGTAGAAATGTCCAGGTATTGCTTACTTGTAACTAACCAATAAATAAATAAAAAATCCTTCACAAATCTTAAAGACAAGAAAATTGAGAAAGCAATGATTTTATTCTCCCTTCTCAGTCCCTTATGAAGAGTTCTCATGAATAGTAGAGTTTGAGTTGGTCAGATGTATTGTATTAAAGGGTTTGTTCTTTCCATATCCTGAAGGGAGTTCTACAGAAAATGTTTTAGCAAATTGTTTCCCCAAAATTTCTGGCTTATGAAGATAACTTGGCAGATTTTGAAGAATATTGTTCCTGCTGTGAATCTTCTCTTAAAAATTTAATTACAGAAAATGTACAAATATTAGCTTCATTTGCATAGAGCTTAAGACAGCAGTATTTTGCTCAGTGACTGAGGATGGTAGATATTTAAAAAGTTTTACCTGGATTCTGCATGTTCATTAGAAAAAAAAAAAAAGAAAATGCAGAGGGGTTGAACTGAGTTCATTATAATTTTGGGTGTCCTGTTTGTGCTGCTAGCCTTTTGGATTGGTACAAACAGGCAATTTCTGAGAACCTGTGATAGGGCTTGTAGGGGACTGATATGTCTGTTTCTGGGAACTGGATGCACCTCTGTGTTCAGTATCAGAAAAAAGGATATTTCCAGATAATGTGAGTCAGGTCTTCACTCTCCAATGAGCACACACAAGGCCAGCAGAGTCCTAGGAAATGCCTTTAAGTTTAAGTGTGGTAAGTTAGGGGAACTGTGTTAGAGAGCTTTTGCTGTTCATGTTTTGTTTTGTTTTGTTTTGTTTTGTTTTGTTTTTTAATGAGACACTACATAAAAGCAAGGGAGCACACTGAAATGTCACAGGAAAGTCAGCCCAAGAAAGGCTGTCCATCCAAATCATTCAAAAGCATTCCTGGGTCTGGATGTGGTGGTGTGGTATTCAGTGGTTTTCTGTTTTCCTGTAACCTTAGGAACTACCATGACTAAAGAGATTGTGGATAGAAAATTTTTTTGCTTTCCCACCACTTCATTCCTGAGGAACATAACTAGGAAACCCCAGTTTCCACAGTCAGGTGGGCTTTTGGGGGAATGTGTCTGAATGTCTGCTTTAGGAGAGCTGTGGATTGGTCCAAGGAGATTTTGGGGACCAAACAGAGCCATAGAGTAGTGCTGGATGCGGTGTTTGCAATTGGTGGTGGGCAGGGAACATCAGAGGGCAATGGTCATTCTCTCTTCAGATTCTAGAAGGATTTAGAAACACGTTAAATCTGATTGTCTGATGAATCTGAAGCTGTCTGAGAGCTGCTCAGACAAGGCGATTGACCTGTCTGTGATAAACACATAAAGAAGGGAAGATTTTGGCTGGATTTACTGAATGTGGAGACCCCTGAGACCTGGGGTCAATGTTCAGGTCTCCATAGACTTGCTCTGTGACTAGGGCATGTTTCTTACCTGTACGGTGAAATTAATAATCCTTCCTGTGTTATCTGATATGGATCACAATCAGCACTTCCATTGCTTCCTCCTGCTACATGCATTTACTCAGTGTGTAGTTTCACGCTGCTGTGGCCATTACTGAGGAAGTTTTCAGTGAACTTTTTGTTTGATGAACATGGAAACCTTGTGAAAAGTTTATGGAGCTGTATTTCCATTTTAACTTTTGGAAAGGAAGGAACTGATTCCTGAAGATTGAAATTTCAGTAAACCTTTCAGTGGTAACCTGCAGGCAGAAACCCATGCCCACCAGAGATTTTGTTTAAATCTTTAGGTTGACTTTTAAGCTGTGCATTGATTAACGTAGATTAGGGGCATTAGGGTGGGGAGGGAATGTTTTTCTTAATCTGTCAGTGTTAGCAAGAGGTCCTCCACGGTCAAGGAAACCAAACAGTGAGCAAGACACCTGCTGGCATCCTGATTTTTGTTTCCTGCATCACACAGGTGTGCAGTTGGTGCTGGGAGTGCAAAGGGAAAAGGAAATGTTCTGAAAATGAAAATTAGTTCAGGTGGCATGTCAGAAAATGTTTTCTGGAACTCACAGTGACGCAGGCTATGTGCAACCCTGTTCTGCATAAGGAGGGGGAAGGCCATGTAGATAAAGGAGTTGAAACAGCCATCTGATATGGGAACATGTCCCGTGCTGTCTCTGGCTGGTGGGGGTAAAGTCTCCTCAGGGTCTTTCACTGCATTGTGAAATATTGTTTGCTGTTCCCTAAGTATGAAATGAGGAGAGCTGAGGTATCTTCAGGTGTTTTCAGATAACTGTTTCTCTCCTCTTGGCTCTTTCATCCTTTGAGTCTCTCCCTTAGGTTCTTTCCTTAACATCAGGGGAATCCCAGCCTTGTTCTGCTGGGATGGGCAGAGCTCCTGAGCCCTGGTCACTGGTGGCATTTCCTCAGGGGACAGGAGATGCTCTCTGCGGGGACTGCAGCCCCCAGCTCTGCCCTGTTGCATAGATATCTCGCCTGCTCATAATCCCCTGTGATTTTATGCTTTGAAGTTCAGGTCCAATTTAAACGTATCCTAGTTCTTAACATTAAAAAATTCTGCAGCCTCCTGAGAGCTGAGCACATAATTTAGGGCAGTTCTGGGACTCTGTGTGCTCCCGGATGGGGATTTGGGTCCTCTCCCTCTTTGTGGCTTTGGAAGGTGAGGGGAGGGCACGCTGCCAGCAGGCAGCCCCGCGGTGCGGTGGTACCATGGACAGCGGTGGGGCCACATGGCCACCCGCAGGGACACGGCCACCCTTGGGCATAACCCAGCTTCCAAATGCCTAGGGCCATCTGTCCCTCCTCGTCCTGAAGCTGGTGCCTTTGAAGCCCCTCTGCTTCATGCACTCAGCCTCATCTGGGAAGCCAGTGAGAATTTTTCTTGCAGCAGCTGCTGCTCTTCACATGGGCTGGCTGATGCAAAGTCTTCAAATTTTAGTGCAGTGTAAGGGACCGACATGCTCGTAGCTTGTACATGAGGTGTTCTCCATCTGCCTGATGCAGAGAGCAGTCTTTTCTCCAAAAGCAGAGAGCCTGGCATTTTGCTATCTTCTCTGACACCCATACGGAGCACTGCCCCTGTATCCCTGCAGATTGCTGGCACATAAAGAAGAAAAACCTATAATAAGAGGTATTTCCGAGAAAGAAAATTTGACAAATGAATGCTAATGTTGCTGGAGGTGGGCATCTACCAGTAACTGTAGTTCTAAACAGTTTATTCTAGCTCTAGAGGGTCCAGGAGAGGCTTGTACTGGTAGTAGAGGGTGGTTAACCATCATGGTATCCCCTCTGCTCGCCAGGAGGAATGAGTGTTGAGACATGATTAGAAAAATCTTTCAGGTTGCATGCTAAACACCTATAATTTAATGTTCAGAAAAAAAGAACCACCTTTGAGCCTGGGGAGGAGCAGTGTACAGCAAAGTGGCTGTAGATGTTAATCAGGCTTAGTGGAGAACACAAAACAGCTTAAACTGCAAAAGAAAGATAATTGCAAAACCTCAGGGGAGAAACCCACCTCCAAGCATTATTCTGCTGCACCTCTGATCAGGACATTGGTGCTGAATGCTGAGAAGTGAGGACATCAAAGCAGCAGCTATGCATAACCAAGGAGCACTAATAATTGCTGAGAAACTTGTTCGGCAATCTCACAAGAACAATACTTAGGAAAGGGATGCCAGGTCTTCAGGTGATGCGTGTAGACAATGAGGTTGTAGAAATCACACAGATTTATCCTGTACTTGGTGAACGTTATGCAGTAGATTCACGGCAAGTTGTACTATTTTATACCAAATGGACACTTGGCCATCAACCGATTGCCTCTATCTGGGTGCTTCTTGGTGTAGCTGTTTCAAGGGTAATGTTCCTCACACTGTCAGAAAACAAAAATAAATGCTTGTGGGGTCTAACGCTTTGCCATGCACAAATTATATTCCTGGCCATACCAACCTTGTCTGCAGTACTAGTCAGCGTGGTTCTGGGACCAGGAAGGATACCCATGGTGAACAGACGATGAATTGGGGAGGTTTTTTCTTGGGTGCTGTTAATACAGCCATATTAAGTCCACCTATAGGACTTTATTAAACAGTAGATCAGTATTTCAGAATTATGTAGATGTTCCATCAAAGATCATGGTCCTGTTGTGCTTGGCACTGTGCAAACACATACTACTCGGCCTGAGATGTTTGCAGTCTGTAGAGGGACCAAACAAACAAAGGTTGGATTATGGGCTCCCTTTCTCAAGTGGGAAGCAACTCTGTTTGCAATGTCTAGTCATTTCAGACTGAAGGATGGAGGGGTCTGCATGTGCTTGTGAAGAGCAGGGTGGATACACACTATAATCAGGAGGCAGGTCGCTAAGGGCATCCAGAGCTTTCCTGAGCCCTGCACTGGTGCTGGGTTTTGGGGAAAGAAGGAGCTGGCAGAAGCTTTCTTTTCATGTTTGACACCTGGATAACACAAACTTGTATGAGGGAAGATGTAGTAATTCTGGGACGGAGGAGTCCTTGGACTCTTCTACAACCCTGAAGCTGAGGGAGCTGTCAAGGTTTTGTCTGGAAAGACCTGCTTTTGTGAACAGTAAGAAAAAGTGTAATAAAAAGTGGTGTGGAAGGCTCTGAATCTTGGCTGCAGTCTATACAATACAAGAAAACCCTGTCATCTCCTTGCATTGCTAATGAGTGTTGTAATTTACACCCATTGCTTGGTCTTCTGTAGTATCACAGCTCTCCTTGGGTACCACCAGTTGGTTCTCTCTAGGTGTTGTTCTGTGTTAGGCAATGTGGTATCTACCACCAAAGCTTTCATGGGACCTTGGGGACAGGCTTCCTACGTGCCCGGACAAGCATTACAAAAACTGTTTCTCAGTGCAAGTTTCCCACAGCCAAAGAAATTCCTTGCAGGGGCCACACCTGCCTCTGAACTTGTTTAACACCAGCCTACTAAATGGGTGAAGCTGATAGGGACTGGAACCCACTGGAAAACAGGCAGCCCAGCCCAATCTGAACATCTTTACCCCAGGCAAAACTTTCCTCCCTAGACAAGGCGACAGATGTCAACTCCAGTGCTCTGCGCCTCCTGCCACGCTCACTTCCACCCTGGGGAAGGGAGCTGAGACCCACCATGGGTATCAAATGGAGAATCCTTATACATACAGTGAGAAATGTAACTGCACAAAGGTGAAGCAAAGTCATTGCTCATGAGAGACTCGAGATGGGCTGCAGGGGAATCCGGGGTCTGAAGCCCCTCTGTGAAATTTTTGGGTGGGTTTTGATGCTTGCATTCTCCTGGCAAGAAATACACCCTTTTTGTTTTTCACTTGGAACAAGTTTTTCCAGGTCTGGAAGTGTCCCAAGTGAGAAGAAAAAAAAAAACAAAAAACTGCAATGTCTCAGCTGCTTAAGGACTCATGAGAAAAACTTCAGAGATTTTAGTACTTTTTACTCTGAACTTGAATTTAAAATCTGCTTTGTTCCTTACTCTGTCCCTCTCTCCCTCTGACCCTGAAATTTAGGCAGCGGGAATGAAGAGATCTGAGTTAAGCATTTTTGGTTTAAAAAAAAAAAAAAAGAAAGAAGAAAAGACTACAAATATTCTTACCCCAAATACCATTCTGGATCAAAACTATTTGGCATTATGTATCCAAAATTTGAAACAGTTTAATCTGGAAAATAAATAAATAAAACATTTATTCTTGCATTTTCTGAATAAACCTTTTTCTTATTTAATTTTGCTATGGCATTTTTAGTTTAAACATCGTTCTGATATTTGGTAAAGGTTAAATTATGCAAAATGGAACAAATAATTTATTCCAACTTGTGTCCTCTGACCTCTACAAAAAAGTACAAAAGAAATACAAAAGTTTTGTTGTTTTTTTCTACCTGTAAAATCAAAGAGAAAATAAAAGACTATTTTTTTTTTGTCGTTTATTTATGTAATTATTTTGGTTGCAGAATTGAAGCCTGAGTTAGGACCCAGACTTGTACCAGTCTCCATGATTGATTGGATTTGTGCAATCCTTTTGGCGTGAATCTGAGATCCCTGTGATGCTTTGTAGCAGTCAGAATGCAGAAGACAGATGATAAACTTAGCAGACTGTCTTTTTTTTTTTCTTTTTTTTTTTTTTTTCTTTGTGTCCTCTTGTTATTCACCTAAACAGAAGATAGAAAACTTTTATTTTTTCTCTGCCATGTCTCTTGAGATTTTTCCCTTCTTTTACCTTTTTTCAGCCCCACTCGTACATCATGATGTTGACATTGTGGCTGCTGCTTCTTTATTGTCTAGAACACAAAAATTTCCATTCTAGACCACACTTGCAGTCCATTTTAATCAACAGTCTGACACCAAGCAGGTATAAAATCCCTTCAGTCAGCAGACGCAGGACAGTTAGATGGAGACATCCACAGGAGCTATTAGGTGCTGGTCACTTTGTGTTCTCAGTGGCATTTGCGCCAACCTTTCTTATTTTTTTTCTTAGTTTTGAATAAAATCATATTTATTGAATTATTTAGGTTGAAACAGTCCCTTGAGATTATCAAGTCCAACTGTATCCTAGTGTTAGCCACTGGAAAGAGCACCTGGATGCTGCCTGGCCACTTGGGGATGTGCAGATATGACAGGGAATGAGGCAGTGCTTCACTCTCACGCTGTATTTGGCCAGACCACAGCCATGCACATGGGCTAGTTCCCCACAGACATTCAACATAGGAGCAGTGATCTCAGTGGTTAAATTGGGTGTGCAGTGAGTGGAAGGTTCCTTGGTTCACTTCATGCTTTCTCATGAGCTTCCCTGCAGGATTCCTGAGCAAGTGCTATGACTTCTAGCTCCTTTTTGCTTCGTGAGGTAGAGGTTGACTTTCATCTGAGGAAAAGGCCCTTTGGGTAGGTTAGATTCTCTTCTGACCTACTTACTGATGTGCAACTGAAACTATCCCCGAGTTTGGCTGATGGCCATGTGAAACCATGTGGTTGCAACTGGTGGAAACCTTCTGAGTGGAGTCCCATGGGAACAAAAGGCAGCACCTTCTGTGGGGTCTGCCACCTCGCTGCCACCTCACCGTGTGGAGCAAGGCTCTGGAGGGACTGCAGGCACACAGATACAGAGTGAGACCATGTAATTTGTGATGTAGGCAACTTGATTTTTGCAGGCTGTTGAGTTTTAGGCTGACGTGTAAATGCAAACTGGGGAGTCTTACGAGTCTCCAAGTTTTAGCCCATGATCCTGCATGTGTGTGCAGGTTTGCCTGTCACGTTTGAGGCTTGGTTAGATCCATCTGCTACGCTGAATCACAGAAGCAGGTGAATTATCTGCGTAAGATGGGAATCTTTTCTTTCCCCTTCTCACAGCTGGATCATGAGTGTGCCATTGACTAAACTCCCCTGCAGGTTAATGACTTAGGAAGCCCTGTGCTTTGCCCAGCTATGATAAATGACTAACTAATACTAAGAACTCCTTTGAGAGAGAAGGTAGAACTGGTGAGGGGTGTTTGCCTGCAGTTGTATCTCAAGCCAGATCTCTGGAAGTCTTGATTTAAGGCAGGGAGGATTTGATACTTGCGGGGCTCATCCTTCCACTCCACATGGAGTAAGTGGCTCTGTGTAAAACTGGAGTTAGATTCACCAGGGTCTTCTCTGCTGTGACTATTTCAGTGTTCTGTCCATGGGAGTGTATATTACCTATCCATCAAAAATACGATTCCATGAAAACACCACAGTGGAGTTCAGGGTTTTTTTGCCTCTATGTTTTTTTACCATATGCGTGGTACATTTTTCTCCCATGATGGGATATAGATAGGTCTTGCGGGATAGGTAGGAAAGGACTTTTTGAATTGCTGTTCATTAACCATCACAGTCTAGCTTGGAAAGGTCTATATACTCTGTATCACAGCACAAATTCTGCTTTGTTTAAAAAAAAAAAAAAAAAAGATCAGCTGATTCAGATTTAATGATTTATGGAAAGGCAATGAAGATTTATACAAAACCCTTTTGAATTTAAATTAGCTGTGGGTCTGACTCATTTGTGTCTCAGACATCTGTGTGTGAAACTGGGCTGGGTTCTAAGAGAGGTCATGTAGTTTGCCTTCTCTCTTCCCGACTCTCAGCAGGGTGAATCTCGATCAGGATCCAAAAATCAACTGCTTGCTCCTGGAATTAGGAATCAGGAACTAATCTGAGCTGAAAAGCCACCAGGAGTCCCTGCTGGTGCTGGTAAAAAGGAGGTGGGAGCAGGAAGGAGTGAAACGCTGTCATGGAGAGAGGGAAATGATGGGTGTTTCTTAGCAGTAGTGCCTACTGATGCCCAAAGTGGGGCTTCAGCACCCCTGTCCCCTGCTCCCGTTTGTCCCTCTGATAACCGTGAGCTGCATGTGGATGACACAGACTTCTGTCTGAGCAGGATTAGAGGGCTGTGCTTGCTGTATGGCCTCAGGAAGAGCAGTGCTGATCAGCTCTGTGCTGGGAGGTGAGCACCTCTCGTTGAGGGGAGGAAAGGAGGCAGGGGCTGTAGGGCATTGTGCTCCCCGACCTCTGGGCACGTTACCCAGCTCAAGGCAAAGCATGGCTCGCTGTGCTGGGTCTTGGCAGCTAATCTGGGCTGCAGGGGCTTTGGGAATGCCTACGAAGGCAGAGAAAGCTTCTTTGTGACTGAGACAGGCTCTGGGAAAAGCCAGGCTGGCTCTGCACCATGGTCCAGGACTTGTTTGTGTCCTGCACTGCGTGTCTGCCAGCTCATCATGCACAGGACTGATGGAGTGAAGCTCTCCTCTCTTCAGGCTGGAGCAATTGCATCCTATCCACCTGCAACTGACCTTGACTTTCAAGGCCCTCTTGCCCACCAGGTACAACTGCTCCTGGAGCACACAGCATTGGTGGCTGTGGGTCTTCTAGGTCATGGTCTCCAGCTGCCTGAGCAGAGCCTGAGCAGTCAAGGTTGCAGTTTGGGATGGTCTTCTTGGGAGGTTAGGCATCCCCTAGTAATTCAAGACCTCAGTGCAGCTGAAAAGGCCTGCAGGAACTGGATGGAGGTGGCGCAGGGAGCTTAATGTGGATCCTGCTGAACCTCCAAGAGCTAGGCCTTGCTGCGTGTGTGATCTTTCAGCATAACCCGGGCATCATGTATGAACGTGCCTCCGACCTTGGGCCTGCAGACCTCATTGCCTCGAGGAAATGCTGAGTCCGGGAACTCGTCAGATTTTAGGCCGGTGGAGTGAGGATGAGACCCACCCTCAGATGCATTAGATAGAAAGAATTAGGAGACGTGAGAGAAAAATCTGATGCAACAGCGGACCTCAGAGGGAAGAAGGCAAGGGGAGAGGTTCGAGACGATGATTTCCCTAGGCCTGGTTAATTCCATTATTGTCTTTATTCGATGGTTTCTTGTAAACCCTTCCTACAGCATGCATTATTACTGGGCACAGTCTAACGATGATATTATTGAACCTCGCAAGTTTTGTCCCTGTGACGCATGAAACAAATCTCCCGTGCTGAGTCACCTGGCAGAGGTATGTGTTTGGCATGTTGTGTCACACAGTATGTGTTTGTGTGGCTTGGAGGAGTGCAGGCAAAATGAGACAGCTAGGAAAGGTGCCTTCCCAACCAGCTCCTCGCAGGACACAAGTTGGCAATGGGACATCCTTGCTCAGCTACGGTGACCTTGTGGGCTGGCTGCAGAGCATCCACATAAGCAAAGCAGTTGCACAGAGGAGCTGGGGATGGGGCACCACTCTCAAATTGGCCGCACTGGCTTTGAGGGGCAGGGAAGAAGTTACCCCACAAAACATACAGGTGCTCCAGGTTGAAGGGTCAACCTGGTCCTTCTGATCTTATTTTGCAGCTTGTCCTCCAACTTCATGCTTCTCTGAGCAAAAGAGAGGCAAAGAGGTTGCTTTGCTTTTGTGCAGGCCTCTACCCCATCACCTTGCAAATACCAAGATTTTCGGAAGGTCTTTGGAAGGAGCCCCAGAAAGGTTGCTAGTGGAGCTGATGCTGTGCTTTAGGGCTAGCGATAATGACACTTTTCTTGTTTACATTCATGCATCTATTCAGCTGACTTCAGAGGTTGGTTTTGCCTTTACTTTGAGACAGTGAATAATAATAACAACAATAACAACAATAATAATAATAGACAATCCAGGCCTGGATCCATTTGTGGCTCTGCAGAGCACAGTTTATTGTGCCAAGAATATTTTCCTCATTGCTATAATCTTTTCTTCTTCCATTTCTGTTGAAAAATACAGGAGACAGGTAGGTTTTATGGGTGTCTTTTGGCAAAGGAAAAGAATTAAGACATCCGGATGGCTACACCCTGCCATAAATCTTTTATGCATTGGTAGAGGAAGACCAAACAACATCAGATTTGCAAGTCACAGTAGATGATATAGGTGTAACCAGCCTCCAGTAAGCAAGTGCAAGCAAATTTTGAGGTTTGCTATGGGTCAGATAGGAGACAGTGGGCTAAAGTTCTTTGTGTGTGCAGAATGCCAATTTGTCAGGGCGCTGCAGTTTTTATGCCTGGGAAGAGTGTGCCCTCCCGTCATAAAGCTCTTCCTTACGTGGAGAAACATCTTTAAAACATTTGTTTTTCTTATTGATGATGCACAGCTGGAGACATCCTGACTACACTTCTCTGCCCTCCCACCACTGGTACCTACGCAGAGGGCAAATGAATAGGACAGAGATGTTCTTGTTGCTTTAGCACTGCAAGGAAACTGGAGGGGACAAGAGGGCCAGATCCTCAGCCGGAGTAAATCAGCAGGGTTCCACAGATTACAGCTGTGCTGATTTATGGCACTGGAGGAAGCAGACCTTAGGGATCCCAGTTTCATTTGTTGCCACAGCACAAAGGTGTGTGGGGGTTACTTCGGGCTCACTGCAGGCTGGTGCTTATGATATGGGGGCACGACCCCCTGGAGCTGGCGGTGCCAGCAAGTCTGCCTGCAGATAGCGATGCCCCAGCATTATTGTGCTCTGTGCTGCACTGGCCAGGAGGTGCTGATCTGAAGCCTGATCCCCACCACGCAGTGGGAACACGAGCGCTGCTCAGGGCTGGAGGCAGGAGGAGAAGGGGTGTAGGGGCAGAGGAGGTGTGCGGGGGCAGAGACCCCATTGCTGAGCCAGGACATACCCAAGGTCTGATGAGGACATCAGGGACCAGTGGAGGGGAGCTACATCCCGCTTAGCTCTTTCCCTGGGAAATTTGCCTCACCTCCTGTACCCATGCAGAGGGAAAAGATGAATCCAGCTCATTGGGGCCCAATTTCATGGCAAAGAAGCAGGAGAGTGGGCAGGCGAGGAACCAGCTGCAGGTGGCATTTGAGATAAACAAAGCAATTAAACTTTTACTTTTTCCTTCCGTAAACGGGAAGAGCAGTTGAGAGCAGGCAGGAATGTGGCTCCCTATTCCTGTTCCTTAATGAGCTCGGGGGTGGAGGTTTGACAGACTCGCTCGCAGCCATGTCATTGCAATGACAGTGCTTTGCACTTAACACCTTTTACCTGGGGGATCTCAAAGCGCTGTGTAAACATCCACTCGGCTCCTGGCACTGCAGAGCTGTATTGTTCTTTTGATCTGACAAAGGAGGGGGCGGGGGAATTGGAAGCAGGAAGATTAAAAAACACAGATAAAAAAAAAAAATCACGCCAAGCCTATGGTTGCTCTACAGACTTAGCAGGCCAGTGGACAGCAAGCCTGAAGTCCTCCATGGCATACCTATGCTTGAATTGTGGCCTTCCAGCAATGACCTCTTCATCCCATCCTTGATCTTGACCATTGAAAGCACCTTGAGACCATCAGATTGCTCTGGTGATGTCTTTTGGGCTGGGCTGCGGTGCTACTCCTGGCCCTTTAGAGCTGTCCCCGAGGCGTGCTGCCTGAAGCAGTGCCACTGAACCTCAGCTCGTGCCTGCCACCTTGCTCCTTGTTGCAGTGGTGGCAGTAAAGAGGGTTCCTTGCTCCTGAGCCCCTACACCTGGGGTTTGGCACTGCTGCCTGAGGAGCCCTGAGAAGAGGATGCTCTCCGGGGACCTCATCAATATTTATAAGAATGTGAAGGGAGGGAGCAGAGAGAACAGAGCTAGGCTGTGTCCCTTCCAGCCTTGGACATTTTGTGGTTCTGTGATTCTCCAGGGCTGTTCCAACTCCTGCAGTGCCCAAAGGACATTGACCGAGTAGCATCATGCTGCTGACCTTTTGGACTCTTGTTTGAGCCATGGGTGTGGAGGCAGCAGAGCAAGCTAGGGTGGAACCAGCATCAGGAGAGCATGCAAATGACAATGGCAGAAGACAGTCCTGCTGGTGCCTGGTACATCATTCTCCATCAAATAAGCATTGGCTTGCCTGCCTGATGTGGTGTGACCTTGATGAGACCTGGTCACTGCCAGAGCTGTTCTGGGCACACAGTAACTTGGCCAGGGTGAAGCCCAGGTTTTGTTATGGACTTCAGCTTCAGTTCTAGCTCCTTGAAGCCCACTAAGATGGATTTCCCACTGGCTATTGAGGCCCTGGTCCAGGCTGTCCTAGAGGAGCTGTGGCTGCCCCATCCCTGGCAGTGCCCAAGGCCAGGCTGGATGGGGCTGGGGGCACCGTGATATGCTGTAAGGGGTCCCTGCCCATGGCAGGGGTTGGAACTAGATGATCTTTAATGTCCCTTCCAACCCAAATCATTCTGTGATTTTACAAATTTAGACACTTACACCGTGACCCCAAAAGATTCTTCAAAGGACAGGCAATGTACAAAGCTGCCTGGGCCCATAGACCTCCCAGCCTAAAGGGATGACTTCAGAGATGCCTGGTGGAAGGATGTTGACCTCTTCCATGCTACCAATGCTGTGTAGAAGTAACAGAATTACAACCAGCAGTAGCTGGAGTCCCAGCATCTTTGCTGGAAGCCAATACTCCTGCATATCTTTGGCTAGGCTGCTGGAGACAGCACAGCAAGGCATGCTGGATGCTACTCTGCAGCCACAGCAAGGTGGAGTTTGGATACCGAGTAGAAATGAATATTTTTGACCTGAGAACTTGCTGGCAACCATTCCCCCCGTACTTTCATGAGCTGTTCAAGAGCTTTCTTGATCATGGTTATCATGGATACTGTACTAGTGGTATGTTCTGTCTCTTGCTTTCAGGTTGCCAAAGGCTAAGCCAGTAGTGGCAGAAATAATACTTCTATTTTTTTATTTTTTTTTCTTCCCAGTAAGATTTTAGAGCTACCACATTCTTGGGTGAAGCCCTTTAAAAACTCACAGTCACCCAGCTTCTTTACAGACCAAACAGGCTCTGCCCTGTTCTGCAGAAGAAGCAGTAAAAACTCCTTTTTGTCAGGTTTCAACACATTTCTTATCATTCTTGGGAAGCTCATTAACCACTTTTTTAATGAAAGATTATATTAGATGGTAGAATCTCTGACTAATTTTTTGGTTGCTGTAGCTGGGTAATAAATAGTCTGTGTGCTTATCTCAGTGACAGATGGCTTCTGTGTTGTAATAGATTGTATCTCTATTTTATGCTAGAGCTCTCCTGTCCCTGGAGGCATTTAAAAAAAAAAAAAAAAAGAAAAAGAAAAAGAAAAAAAAAGGGAAGGTGTTTATCTCAATGAGTTTGTAATCCCTGCCTTAAAAAAACAAAAACGCAAAGCTAACCCAAATCTGAATAATAATTTATGGCTCCAGGTTCATCCCACTTTATGGCAGAGCCAAGATTGTGAGACGAGGAATGATAGTATTGGGAGCTGCTCGCTTTACAAAAATATGCACTGTATTTCTCCTCTTGCTTCTCTGGCTGCTGCGAGTTAGTAAGAGCTGCAGCCTCTGCTGGAGCATCTGCCACTGTGTTTGCTGCTTTAGCACTAGGAGTTTCTTGCTGGTTTGTGTTTCTGAGAGGAGGTGCATTGGTTAAGTTAACTCTAGATGGAGGAGAGTGTCTCCTGGCTCATGATCACTGTGGCCTTCACCTCTGCATCCATGCTGCTGCCTATAGCAAGCCCATGGCCAAGGTTGATGGTGTTCATGTTGTTGCAGAGTAATCTGTCTGCTCTGGGCTCTGTCCTGCCTGCCCCTGGGGTAAGGAAAAGATCTTTTCTACTAAGGATCCTGGCTGATGCTGTACAGCTGTTGGCAGATGACCTGCTTTGTGGTGGTCTTGTTCACCACAGCGATGCAGATAAAGGTGGCCAACATTGAGTTGTTGCAGGCTTGAGGTTGTGCCCCGTCTAATATGTTGTGACATTCACCTTGAGCCTCTCTGGACATGTTTCTGTGCAGGCTACACTTGATTACACTGCGTTGACGTGCACAGCTCATGTGCCTCACACATGTACATGTAGTAGATGGCATGGGACTGGCCACCAGCAAAACTGCTGCTCTCCTCTTGGAGATTTGGTGAGAATGAGAAGTACCTTTCAAAATCACAATGTTGAGACAAAACTTGCCTGCTCTTTATTTATTTATTTATTAATTTATGGGGTAAATTTTGAAATATTTAATATTAATTTAATTTATTTAATTTCATTTACTTGGGTTTTGGTGCCATCAGATCATGTGTAGACTACACTTGAACGACCATCAAGTCTCTGGTCTGCTGAAGCAGGCTAAGTAAAACTGTGCTGTCTTGCACCTGCAGTAGACTAACAGTGGAGTTCATCTCAGGTGCATAGGCGTAGTAGGATATGCATCTGCTATCACCCTATCTGTCCATCTGGCCCAGGCGTTAAAGCCACCATCTCCACACAGTGCCTCTCTAGAACTTGTTGCCACAATGACAGAGGAGGAAACTTCAGCCCAGCATTTTGGCTAGCATCAACTCCAAAGCCTCTTAGGAATGCTCTGAAATATGCTGTTTGCATTTGAACCTAGAGCTTTCCCTAGCGTGGCAAACTGAGGTTTGAATTTGACACTTTTGGGGTAAGAGATGGAATTTACAGTTGGATTTTGTCTCCAACAAGTTCGGAAGGGGGATTTGGCAGCCAGAAAGGACTTGTATCTGAGATTCTGATTATGGGTGATTTAAATGCAATAAAACGGGCTTCTGTGAGAAGATAAGGGTCCTGGAAAAGCTTGTGCTGTCCTTGGAGAAAGTGAGCCACATAAAGCCCAGGAGGCCCAGCAGCGTCAGGGGCATTTCTTCCCACAGACAGGTATTCTGCAAAGAACATTACAGGGACACATCTCTTCTGTTTGCTTTTCTTCCCTTGGATACCTAAGGAAGAGTTTTAATGTAACAGCACCAAAACAAATCAGAGCTTTGAGGACCTCTCCTCCAAACTTTCTTAGGCTTCATTTTGAAGTGACTTTAAGAAGTGGCCATTTCAGGTCTTGTTGTGCCACAGACCAGCTTTGGGCTACCTTGCCTGTGGCCCAAGACGCCCACAGATAAAAGCTGGAGCACCTCAGGTGCTCCCCAGTGCTTCGCTGCCTCACCCACTCCCACCACTGCTGCACGAGTCTGAGCCAGGACCTGCTTTAATTCCCTGCTTCATGCTTTGGGAGGCAGGCTGTTTTGAGAGCAAGCAATATGTGAGCAGTACACGCTGATCCTTGCTGCCTTGGCCCTTCTCCAGTACATACGAATTCTCCCACAGGTATCACTCAGGAATGCGCTCAGGTTCAGCCACACTGTTCTCCACTCCCGGGAATGGCTGGAACTGGAGGAATCTTTCCACTGCCTTCTGCTCCTGTCTTTCTTCAGACCCACTTTCTGAGATTTGCTCTGTTAACGTCTGGGAGGTGAGCTCTGCCTGTGATCTGTGATGCCTGCTCAGCACAAGCTCAGATGGCTTTGAAAAATGGCTCTGTGTTTTTTGAGCCAGCGTGTTTGCCTTAATCAGCTCCCCAATCTATTTAAAACAGGATTTTAAACAACCCCAAATAAACCAACCCACTCCCTTCTCACTCTGGCATAGCAAGTACAGTGGTTATGGGCTTTCCAGAGGCCTGATTTTTGGGAGTGGAGGCTGTGGCTGACATGCCAGCACTGAGAGGTCAGGTGAGGGAAGCCTGAAGCTCCCAGCTTCTCATGGTAGCGTGATCCCACCTGCAGAGACTGTGGCCATGGTGCCTCCAGAGCAGTTGCTCATTCTGGTGACCATACTGACAAACGGGGCCATGATGGAGAGGAGACTGGGAAAGGAGGCACAAGGTGAAGAGATGAGAGTTGGTCCTACCATCTCCACTGGTTAATTTTCTCAGACCCACCTTACATCTGAAGGGAGGCTGTGGTGGCCAAATTGACAGTCTGTTGTCATGAAGGGAATTCACAGAATCATGGAAGGGACCCAAAAGGAGCATGCAGAACCTTTCCCTAATACCCAGGTTGAACCTGCCCCGTCGCAGCCTCATGACATAGCCTGTGTGCTCCCATGTGAACACGGGGTTGGCAATGCAAGTGTCTGCAGCCTGCACTGGTCCTCTGGGATCTTCTTGGCTGGAGCCAACAGTCATCCTGCTGCTACCACAGGAGTAGGACACAATAGCTAAAAAAAACCACCACTTTCTTTCCTCTTGGGAAAATATCCCACAGTCCGTGTTTTGCTATTTTCCTCACTCTCGTGTCTTTCAGGTTGACACTCCTGACAACTTTGAATTTCTAGCTCCAGTGAGACTCCGTGTCAGGTCACAACTTGCCTTGGTGTCAGTGATTTAGGCCATCGTATGCTCCCAAGGGCTTGCAGTGATACAGGAACAGTGGCCTGGGTTGGAGGAGACCTGCCTGTCCTGCACAGAGCACTCCTAGAGGCAGCTCATTCATCCTCCCTGTGGACCACATCACCCACTCACAAGAGATGCCAGTAACTGTCTTGCGCCTGTGATGGATATTTTCATGGAAAATAGGGGCGGGGGGAAACATCTGAGATTACACTGGTTTTATGTACTGCCCAAGGCAGGATCAGTTCTACCTAATCCACCTCTGGCAGACATCTGTCTAATCTTTCTCAGAAAAAGAAAAAAAAAGAAGAAAAAAAAAAGGACAAGAACCTTCCAATGATGGTGATTCCAGAACCTCTGTAGGAAATTCTTCTCCCTGCTGGAAAAAAAATCTCATTGTGCTTAACCTAAACCCATTTTGCCTCATGAAGGTTGAAACCTGTCTTGTTCTGTCCCAAGTAGATGTGAGGAGCAGCCTCCAGCAGCCTCAGCTGCAACCCTCTGCAGGTAGGAGCTATGCACAGGTGGTAGGGACAAGCATCTAAACCTCAGTTTTTGCCCTTCTCCCCAGCATGAGAAGTGCAGTAAATGCTGACTGGAGGGATCCCATCAGCTGCCTCTCATGCTGGTGTTGTTTTCTCTCTCTGGGGATGCTCACCACAATTTGGGTGACAGGCCCTTGAGTCTCAGGTCCCTTGAGACCTGATTTCTGCTTGGAAGTGGCAGTGAAATACACTCAGGGTACAGACCATTGCCTTGTATTGTGGGCTGGGAGGCAGCACAAAGACTGCAAAGCCACTGTATTCACTAAACTCAGCCTCAGAGATACTATAAGACATGTCCCCTCACCCCCCTTGTTTCTCCCCTCCCCACCCAGCCTGTCTTGCCCTCCCTTTACTTTCCCCATTCACACTGGCACCCTGTTGGCAGCACAAAGCAGGAATTTCACTTTGTCCTGGCCCCACCTGTTTCCAAATTTTTGGAAGCCCTCCCACTCACCCAGAGCCCTGGAACCAGCCAGGCTTTGGCATAATCAAGCCAACACAGCTTGCTGGGATAATTAGGACATTCCAAATTCCAGTCGCATCCGCTCTCCCTGCCTGCCCCCCATCACCCTCCTTTAGATTAACTCTGTTCCTCTAATAGTTCACCATGCCCGGGGGATTTATTCATGCAAAGCCTCTTGACTCAGTCCTTACGCAGGCAAACTCTGGTTGACTTCAAGGCGCAGGCTGATTTCAGCGCTGGCTTTGCCAGTGCAAGATCAGAGTGGAAACAGCTCGGGGCATTGGCCTGCTGCTGTGTCCTGGTGACTTTCTCAGCTTTCTGCCTTCCCCATGCCTCTTTTTTCCTGGGCATGTCTGGGATCACTGGCCTCTTGTGCTGCCCTTGAGCTCCCTGAGGTCCCAACAGGGCCAGGGGGTTTTGGGAGCACATCCTGGAAGGGGGAGACAGCCTTGGTGCAGGGACTGGTCCTGCCTGACCTCTCTTGTGGCAGGGGCACTTTCCAGCTCCTCTCCTGCATTGGGCTGAGCAGATCTGGCTGGTGGGGAGGTTCTTTTCAGGGGACACAAATTGTCCTTCCCTCTGTTGTGAAGGCACCTTAACCAGCAAGCCCAGAGGCTCCAAAAGCACCCATCCCCATGGACACGGGCCAGGCTGTTTAGGAGATGTATTGGTTCAACAGAAGATTGTTATTTTTTGTCTGGCAGAGGGCAGAGCCAACTGTCCTGATGCACAAGGACATAACCATCTTTTTCTGTGCTTTCAAGCTCACATCCCACAGACATTTACCCATTACCTTTCCCAGGCCGTGTTCTCAATCACCAAGGAAGGCAGGGGCTGAGCCATCACCTTCACCCCGTGGAAACCCCTGCAGCTCTGCTGCAGGCAGTGTGGAGAGGCTTAACATGGGCTGTGGAGGAACAGGTCCTCTGGCTGTACTGGGCAGGAGGTTGGTTGTCATTGTAGCCTTGCTTAGAGTACTTTTCCAGCATTCTTCATGTTTACCTCAAGCCCAAGTAGTTTTGCAGCTACTCTATAGTTTTTCAGTCAGTGTGGTACTTTTTGCTTCAGGGAGGACCTTAACTTCTAAATAATGAAGCTCAGGAATCCTCTTGCTGGGGGACTAATCCTTTCCTTCTTGAAGCATGTGGTACTGGCTCAGCTGCAGAAGTAGGTGCCTTCTTGGGTCTTATAGAGAAGGCTCCCCTTCTTCCTTCTTACAGCCATTGACATATCCTTGAGAAAATACGGATGCTGATACACGAGGTGCACAACACCGAATGTCATTTTTATTTATTTATTTATTAAAAAAAAAAATTCTCTAAATTCCAGATTGAATCTGGAATGACTCTATTACTTTCCTTCTGGACTACATGCCAAAACCCGAAGCAGTAAGTAAGAGTTTATTACTAAGTTGGTTGGTGTATCTGATGTATATTAAGAGTGCCTAAACTGGGAGTAACACAGATTTACTCCAGTGTAAGTGGAGGAGAAGTTGGCCTAGTTATCTTTTCGTGTCTGCCCAGTCCTCCCTTGGGATGTCTGAGAAGAAACAGAGGTGCTATTTCATCTCTAGCGTCACTACCATCTCTGGCAGAGGAAAAAAGGTAGACAAAAAGTTCCTTCTGGAGAAATCATTGTAAGTCATCTCTGTTTTTCCTCTCACTCCTTCCTCTCCCAGACACAGAGGGTGGGGATCTGAAAATCTGCAAACAAGGAAAGATCCGTATCTTTTAAAAAGAAAAAAAAATGCAGATGTAAGGAGACTTGCCAAAAGCAGCCCCTCTTCTCGTCACTTGTGTAGAGTAACCCCTCGCAACAATATGGTTTGAGGTTGATCACATCACGAAGAGTGAGACCAACAACAGAGGAAAAAAAGTCTCATTCAATTAGGTCCTGTGTTGCAGACACATGGAAAATCTTTCAAACCAAGTTTAGTTTGCATGCATAACTTGGAAGGTGCAAGAAACATACAGCTTATGAAATAAGCAGTCCATAAGTTCCTAATCCACATAATTAAAGACTGCCCCGAAGCATGAGGGTTTATGACTCTAGTTCAGGAAAGTACTGAGCCTGTGCTTATTTTTAAACCTTTGCTTAATTCCTATTCACACATCTCAAAGAGCAAATTTGACACATTGAATAATTAACTGAGGACTCACTGCACAAAGTCAGCAAGAAACCTCTGGGCTAAAAATAAGCCACTGAGAATTTGGAATAAATGGGTGAAAATCATAGTATGTTCTCTTGACAGTTCATAAAGACAGGAGGGGAAAAGAGAGAATCTGACAAATAGTTCACACTGAATAATTCAACCAGCATTGTTTGCTCCATGCATAAGGGCAAGGGTCTGAAATGTTTAAATTGCTACTGAATTGGGTCCAGTTCAGTGGGGATAGCTAAACCTAAACTATATGGTGCGGGAAAATACCTGGATTAGCTTTGATAGATAGGTGGTCTAGAGGATTTAAGATGTTTCTCTAGTACTAAATTACATATTTACATCATACAAAATTACATATTTATATCATTAATCTATAGGCAGGGTGGAAGTTGTATCCTTCGCCAATGTGATTTGGCTCTGACGAAGTCTGGTGAAGGACAAATTGACCCAGCTCTGCTAAAACCTAGGATTTATGCCCTGAACGGTGACCAAATGTTCAGCTCTACTGAAATCTGGAAAACCCAAACCCACTGCCAGTCGGTGTATCAGTGGGCTGTGTGGCCAGCATGCCTGTCTGAATCCAGGGCTGTTTGCTGTGTGGGTTGATTTTATCAATGGAGAATCTGTCCTTTTTTTTTTTTTTTTTTTTTTTTTTTAGGTAGCTCTGGAAATGCACCTTCCTGATAATGAGGAAACAATTTCAAATTTATTTTCAGAGCCATGGCTGTCTGGGGAGCTATTAGCTGCGGGATGGAAGAAAGCAGCTGTTGAACTCTGCACATCAACACTACACAACAGGTTAGGACAGGAAGTGAAGAAGAATCCAATTGAAACCTTAGGGGGAATTTAAGGAGACAGAATATAATTAACTCAAATTAGATTTTGGCCAGGATACCAGGGCTCTGCTGTTGTGAAACACACATCTGGGATCTTGGACAGTCATGAGGCAGCTCATCAGCTGGTGTAAATGAGCCTGGCTCTATTATCCTCAGTGGGTGAAAATTGGCCTCCTTGGAAGGAGTACAATGGAGGGAGTTTGGCTTGCACCATGCCAGAAAACCTGGCCCACAAGGTCAGGAAAGCAGCTTCCCACTGCTTATCTGTCTAGTTCCTCTCCGGCGCCGGTCCTTTTAAAATAGTAATACAAATATACCTATATATCTATATATAAAATGGCAAATAATGAATTAGGGAGAAAAAAATAACCCTGTAAATAACACAGAATACAGAAAAAAGAAAAAAAAAAAAAGAAAAACAGTCCAGGTTTCTGCATTATCTTTCCTGAACAGGGACAATTTCTTCCTCCAACTTTGGGCTTTGGCTGCTGCTGTTTCTAAGTAAAATGGGTCAGAGGTGGGGGACAGATGGAGCATGCGAGACATCTCATTGGCATTGTCTGCTTTTGAAGGTCCCAGCGCTCTGTTGCCCTGTGATCCACCGCACCAGGGAGACCTTCATTCCTTTGGGAATGCCCCAATCCATGGTGTGTTCCCATGTGAACACCACACCCAGAGATAAAACCCTTGCAGGCCTGGTGTGTATCCATGCCCTGTTATCCTTGTGTTCTGGTGGGTTGTCCCTTTCTTGGGTCTATGGTCTGGTATGGGCCAGGGTCTGGCTGGGATGAAGGGTGTAAAGAGAACCGAGAAGTCACCACACCATCGAAGCTAGGAGAGGGAGGGAAGTCCAGAGGTCACCCAGTCCACCTCCTTGCCCCAGGGCAGGATGAGCTTTACCTACGTCATTCCTGACAGATATTGTCTAAATAGTTCCTGAAAACCTCCAGTGATGGCTATTTTACCCCCTTCCTGACAATCTATTCCGGTACTTCTCTTTCCTTATCTGTGTTTTCCCTAGTGTCTCACATCAATCTCTCTTGCAGGAATTTAAATTCAGGACTCCTCATCCTAACCAGAGAGGGCACAGCAATTAGATTATCCTCTTCCTCACATGAGCAGATTCTCATCTCTCTCCCATTGTCTTCCCTAGACAAACCATCCCCGTTTCCTTTGCTCTTCCCTTGCTGCCCACATTTGCCGGGTCTCCGCTCTTCCCTTCCACCCCAATCAGGATTTTCTTCCATCGGTCCGAGTCCTCCTGGAAATCTTCCAGCATACTCTGAAGGTTTCCTGGGGTGGACTTCAGGGGACAGATTGCTTCACCTTCTGCAGGCTGTGCTTCCACACGTGTCTCTCCATGGCATGGTGCACCACGCATGGGCAGCTGTCCATGCTGCCTCCTGCCCCTCTGCTCTTCAGCCTCAGCCTCCTCACTTCTCCTGCCCAAGGGCAGCGTCCTCAGAGCATCCTCCCTCCCTGCTTCCTTCAGACCCGCTGCTCCGGTTTCTCCCGGGGAGGACTATCATTGTGCTTCTCTTCAGGGTGAGCCACAAGGGTAATTTTCTGAGGCTGAAGGAGCCCCACAAGGACGAGATAAATATCAGTGCAACTCATCCAGGGCGTAGGTGGGAGGAGGTCTGGGGCTCCTACCTTAATCGCTGCGTGTTGGCCCCCGTGAGTCAGATACTGCCTCTGCTTACAGGTAAAATTTAATATGAATTTAAATCTTGGCTGGACTCGGGCCTCACAAGGGTATCAGGAACCAGGTGAGCAGTGGGTTTAGGTACTGGGTATCGGCCAGAAATACCTAACGCATGTGTGGATCAGCGCCTCCAATGCTTTCTTGGGTGATGTCTTGCCAAGAGGAGGTAAATAAGCAGCAACCACCAAGGACTTGACTGCAAAACCATACCAGAAGCATCACTGTCCCAGTTCTGCTGCTTCTCATAGACAGGGTTGGAGGAGGCAGTTTTATCTCTTGTGTCAAAGTCCCTCTTGCCCTATGCAGGGTTGTCAGGGGATGCTGAGGTCTGTGTGGCTAAGAAAAAGCCTATAAGGAGGCATCACTCCATCTAAACTGTTCAGTTAAATTGCAGTGACTTCAGGCTATGTCCTGCATGACAGTCACACATCTGTTCTCTGCCTGTTTTGCCCATGGATTGCTCCTCCTGAAGCAGCAACACCCTCCTGTCTCGAGTGATACTGAAGCAAGCAGCATCCCTGCTTGAGGTGGAAAACCAAGCATTTGGCCACTTCTGTAATCCTTCAAGGTCCCCTTGACAATTTTGCAAGAGTAGGTGTGTTAAACCTGGCTCGTTTCCAGTGTTGCTAATCATATTGCAGCCTAGAAAAAAGAAACCCCAAATCAAAGCAACAAAACCCAAAACACTCCTGGTGCAATTTTGGTTGCGTACGATACTCTTTCAGAGCTGTTGCACAGGGATCATTTCTGAGAGTGGACAAGGTGATTATCCCACTAATAACAATATAAGCTGATGTGGGCAAATACTGCAGAATTATACAATGTTTTCTGGGACCTCTGCTACTGTGTGTGATATGAGGATTGATAGCCCAGTGCTATGCTGAGATACTGGTTCTGCACGTGTGTGTATACTTGCGTATATACACAATTGTTTGTAATATGCTTTATGATCAAAGGTACTACATAAATGTGAGTTATTAATAATCATAATTATCGGTTGTTGAAAATTGTTTCTGGGTATTTTGCCATTAAAAAATAAAAGAAGAGGGTTTAAGCACTTTCAACTTTTGCCCGGGAATATTATGTTCATTTATAAAACAATATTAATGAGTTGCCTAAAGGAGCCTGTAATTTGGGTTGTTGCTGTGGATATTATCTTGCCATTAAACAGTTCAGAAACTCAAAGGAGAGCATTTTCAGAAGCAGAAGCGTAATAACAGTTTATAATACCTGACATTCATATTGCACTTTTCATTCCAATAGATCATAAATCATTTTGCAGGCCATAAATAGAGGGGGGCCTGCTCACCTCCCATTGAAACGCGGTCATCTCTGGGGTGGAACGCAGCAGCGCTTCTGTGCCAGCAGTGTTAAGCAACAGCTTGTTTAGGAGGTGAAGTCATACGATCACAGGCGTTAGGGCTGGGAAAAAACTCATTAAGTAATTTACTCCATCCCTCTGCCCCTACGTGCTTGTTCCTCTGTCCTGTACTTTGTCCAGACTAGTTTTAAACATCCCAGGGGAGGTAAGGAACATCTCCAAACGAAACTGCAAAAGCAAGCGGGAGTAGACAGAGGAGCTGAAGCCCAGCCAGGGCAGCAGAGCAATGTTCCTCTTGCAAAAAGTGCCACGGCTTCTCTGAGGCCTGTTGCATTGATTCTCAAAAGTGCAGCACGGTGCTGGGACACTGGTGTGTGCTGGCTTGGAAGGAGCAGCTCCTCCAGCACAAGCATTAGCCTCTGCCCTAATAGCTCCTCTCCAGGCACTGACCAGCCTCTGTTCCTTCCCTGTCATTTACAGGTGTGGATGAAGCTCTGACAAAGAGGCGTGTGGCTCCAAATCCTGCTGGCTGCATAGATGCAACTCAGCAGTTGGGCTCCTACGGAGGCGAAAACGAGTTAGGAATCAGCATCGCTCCGACAGGGGTCACCTCAGGTCAGGGAGGAAGGCTACCATTTGCGATCTGCGGTGCGGAGAAAAGGCTCGCCACACAGGAAACTGTGGACACACGGCTGCTTGAATCATTTAAGCCAGGGCTGGAAACGTGGATTCCAGAATAGCAAGCTGTCCGGTGCTGCCCTGCACAGGAGGCGGGCGCTGGCCCTGCTGGCGTCTGGCACCGCGCGCTCGGTTACACGGGGTGCGCCCTGCGAGGCTGTGGCCAGTGCTGCCCGGTGGGCAGGAAGGAGAAGGGCTTTCCTCCCTTTTTCATCACCTTTTTCGGGCTCTGGGATCACAGTCAGGGCCATATGCACAGAGCTGACAAATGCAAGGGGCTGCTGTTAACTCAGCCCCTCTCCCTAGCCCCAAATTCACCCGAGCAACACCCTGGCCGTGTTTTTTGCTGGACAAATCTTCAAGTTCTCTCCCCAAGCCTTCCCTTGGCTAAACTCTCTCTGGCTTCGGTGGCTGTTTACTCATTTCTTACTCAAGGAAACTCCTATTGATTTTTTGACCCGGGTAAGACTGCACGAAGGATGAGTAAGTTCCTTAGGCTCCATCTTCATGCTCTGAGCCCCAGGGTGACCCTTTGCCAATACGGGAAAGAAACCCAGTGTCCAAGCAGGAGGGAATCATCCGGCGAGTGCCAGTTGTTTGGAAATGCTGCCTTGCCTGGCTGCTAGACACACCTACTTGTTCCAGGATCAACCTTCCTGCCTAAGGATATTTAACACACAATGGCTGGCACAACTGAACTTTAATTTTCCAGACAATTATGGTGAGGCGGCATTCACCACATTCCTTTCATGCTCCTTTGATGTTGGGTGATTTCACAGTGCATAATGATAGGACACAGACCAGACTCACATCCTCACCCTTTGGAACTAGCACCCACTACCACAGCCTCATTTATTTCTAGATATATAACATATATAATATATATATTTATATGTGTCTTCCCTCCCCCTGCAGCAGATGGAGTTGTTTTGAGCATTATTACTTTGGGTCCTTAATTAAAGCATCCTCGTTAATTATATTAGGGGACACTCCTTAGGCGATTATAAGTTGGAGAGCAAGGACTCTCCCTGCTCTGACTCCTGCTCCCATTATACAAAAGTCCTGGGAGATGCTGAGCAGGATTGTTTGGATATATGGGATTTTCTGCAGTCTCTTGTGAAATTATGTGCACCAAAAACATCTTTTCTATATTCTGTGGAAAGTCATTTATAAGCAATATGTCAAAGCTGCTCCTGGCCTCTTTTTTCCTGCAAGCAGCCAGTCAGAAGATGTTTTTTTGTTGGCTTTTACTCTACCCACTGCTCCAAGATCATGAGGACATGATCTTTGGACAGTAAGAGGATGCCTTGTGCTCTCCTCAGGGCCTCTGGAAGCAAAGGGGGTGGGTGATAAGGACAATCACAGCACCCCATCTCTGGGAAAAGTCCCACTGCAGCCAGAGGAACCTGGCTGGGGCCAAGGCAAGCTGCACTATAAGACAGCCCGGGTGCTTCAGCTGAGTGTCAGCTGGATATCTAAACAGCTTAGCGATTGTCATTGCTTGCATCTACCTTTGCCTTACTCCTCTGAGGCAGGGAAGTGTGAGTCCCACCTGATGGGAACCTGAGTCATTGTGAAGCAAAGTGAATTACCCCGGGCCATGCTCTCAGGACAGCTCCCAGGATGATGAAGACAGGATGGAGACATCCTGAGCCCCAAAGGGTGCTGCAGACTCACCTTGTGCACTCCCCTGCCCTCCTCCTGACCCTTGTCTGACCCGTGGGCACGCAGTCACTGCTGCAAAATGCCTCCACGTGGCCAGAGCTCCTGGCCTGCGCAAGCCCAGAGCCATCCTGTGCCTCCAGTTTTGAGCATGACTCCCACCCCAGACCTGTTGGTATCCCAAAAATAAGTAGAAAGGAGTCTACGGTGAGGGGCTCAGGCCACGGCTACACTGCCTGACCCTGCCTGCAGCCAGGGGTAGGCTGCATCTCCTGAAAGAAAGTGGCAAAGGGCTCTCCATCACCCAGCTCTTATACAGGAGCTAGAGCTTTCACTAAGGCAGGAGGAGCCCCAGGCTCAGATCTCACCTGGAGAGGGTTTAAAGCCACAGTCTCATCCTCCTAGGAGATCACTGTTATCAGCTACTGTTATCAGTTAAATGCTCCTTCTGCCTCTGCTACTGATACGTGCCACGGAGCAGCAGGAAAAAAAAAATAAATCTGGAAGATGAAAAAGAACAAACTCTCTGCGGAGCGGTGTGACCTCCCTGCGAGGTGAACTGAGTGTGAACCCAGGTCTTTGCTTTCCGGGTGAGTGAGCCAACCCCCGGCAGTCAGCTGGGAGGTGTGAGGCAGCATCACTTCCACTTCCTTCTCCTCTGCTCTTGCAAAAGGCAAGCGTGTGCTGGCACCCAGGAAAAGGTCCCAGGTTTGGGCTGAAAGGGTCCTTAAGTGATGTCAGGGAAGTCAGATGGATCCTGTGCCCTCAAGCAGGTGCTCTCTGGGCAAACCCTACACAGCATGGGGGTATTTGAATGAGTCCAGCCTCGTGGAGAGGGCCTGGCTGCCTTACTGTGATTTTTGGTGTCCATCCTCGTGCTGAGGGCAGGAGCATCTGGGTTGTGAGAGCTTCGTATCCTATTGGAATGAGCCTTTGCTCTGTGAGATAACTGGGAACTGAGTTGCCCCAAGAAAGTTGTGTGCTTAAATTGGATATTATTCACTGTTTTAAGCTCATGAAATAACACAGCAGGACAGTGACCCCCTCCCTACTTGTAGAGAAAGGG
This sequence comes from Aythya ferina, assembly GCF_964211825.1. NCBI lineage: Eukaryota > Metazoa > Chordata > Aves > Anseriformes > Anatidae > Aythya > Aythya ferina. Next base: position 1,391,701 of record NC_140300.1, on the reverse strand, counting down.
AAGCCTTCAGGGTGGTGCGATAGATGTAAAAGAGTATTACTGTACACAGTATATATAATATTTAATGCCAACACACAGGACACTCTGCTAGGAACCCAGACACCTCCATGTGACTGTTATACCCTTGTAACCTGTTCCCTCCTGATGACTGAGCTACCTGGCAAAACCAGCCCATTGCCTCTGCCAGGAACTTCTCCGCTTGAGTAACCGAAATGCGTTGTTGTGAAAGTACCGGTCACATCTCCGCAGTGGGAATCATGCCTGTGAGAGTGCCTGAGATGGCACGAGCCCCTTATTACCAAGAGTTGATCAAAGGGAGAGTGCTCACAGGGGCTGGCAATGTGTGAGGGTGTATGGAAGCCGGACACAAAGAAGGATGGCTCAAGGGTATCTTCAAAGCGACCAAACCCCAGACTTATCTCAGGGACAAAGATGGTAAAAAGGGGCAGAAAATAATACATTTTATTTTAGGGAGGAGGAGAAAAGGTATGGCTTTTAAGGCTGTAAGAGTTGGCTGCAAGGAGGGAGGATGTAAGTTGCTCTCTGTATGTGTAGTGGGTAGAAGAAGAAATCATGGCAAGGAAGATTTAAATTAGGAAAAGGGAATCACCGCAGCGGTGAGGATAATGAACAGTGAGAATCAGCAGCCTGGGGAGGGGGTGGAAACTCTGGCCTTGGAGGGCTTTGAGCAGAGGTTCAGTGAACATCTGATAGCAATGGTTTTGTTCTTCGTGCTGTGGGGCAGGTAGATGGAGCGGGTGATGGCTCGATGGGCTGGGTGATAGCAGTGACTCGGTGCTCCAAGGAGAACGTGCTAACACGCAGCGTGGGAGGCTGGGTCTCGGTTTCTTTGTGCTGAGGTGACTTCCAGGGCTTGGAGCATTCAGCTAAGACACTCCAAAGGCTTTATGTGCTCCTCTCCTTTCCTGGTACCTGCTAGTGAGTGGATGTGGGCTGGGAATCTGGATCAAAATAGCCTCGTTGGTTTCTCTAGGAGATCCCAGGCCCAGTCTTGAAGAGGAAGGTTCTGAATAAGGGGGGTGCTTACTCCCTCTGGGGAGCATTTTCTCTGCATTTTCTGTATTTTCTGTATTTTCTGTATTATTTCTGTAACTTTTTTTTTTTTTTTTTTTTTTTTTACTGGTGAAAGGGTGCATACTGTAGGGGCATGCATGCAAGGGGATAAAAGCACACAGACACCCAAGAGGTGACGAGGGCCACAGCATGGCAAACAGCTCTGAGCATGGACAACCTGGGAGTCTCCCAGTTCAGCAGTTCTGATGGGGTTTCTGAAACCTGAAGTCAGATAAAACCTTACATTTTCACCCAGAAGTGAGTGGGTAGCAAAGAGACAGGAGCAGTGACCAATCTCCCCTTCTCAGGGGGTCTTGGTGGCTGTGTGGTGGCCACAGGAGCTCACCTTTGTGCCTGACATTGGAGCCCAAGTTATTAGCTCTGGTCTTGACTCGCCAGCACAGTTATAGCCTGAGCACAGAGCCCAGAGCACGGTGACCGAGCAGGGGGAATTTGAGGACCTGCAGCTGCAGAGGTTAGAAGGAATGGGCTTGTCTTGAGAGGTGGCTCCGTCTCCCATCCCGCTCATTTCTCCTGCTGGGGAGACGAGCTCAGCACAGGGCGCATCACCAAGGTTAATGCGAATTGAAAACCGAATGCCAGGTGGTTGGAAAATTCCCTGTTTGGGTTTCCAAAGAAAATCATAGGTTGGGTGGACAAGATATTTTATTAAACCCTGACGTGCACTTCTCTCCCCACCCCCATTACCCCAGGCACCTGCCTTCCTATCAGAGGTGTGTCTCCTCCCAGAGGAATAGCAGGCTGGGGAAGAAAGGTTTTCTGCAGCATAGGCACACCACAGTCTCTCTCTGACTCAAACCTGTGAACTGCTCAAAGCTATTAGTCTCAATTTAGGTGCTCAAACAAATAAAGGGAGTGTGCTCAGGCCAACTTCCTGGGACTGCTTGTGGTCAAAGATCCCCTTGCATTTTTTATTTTCTCCTTGTCTCGCATGTTAAGCGGATGGCCTGGAGAAATTCCAGGCTGGGTAATTACCTTCTGCCTACTTGAAATTCCCTCCTGCAGTTTCTCCAGGAGGAATTACGCCTGACTTCTGCTTCTGGAAAGGGGAAGAAATCCAGCTCAGGAAAAAATGGAGGAAACACAAACTGCTGCAGGGTCTTGCAGAGGGCTTGCAAGTGGTCGCCCAGCCCCGTCTGCTTCTCACCCTGAGTGGTATCTCACAGTTCAGCTATGAAGCAAAAACCCTCAGGCTTTCAGGGCCTTGTGCCTGGCAGAAAGAGACACATCTGGGCTTTCGGCACTTTACAGGTGAGGTGTCCTGGGTTGCCATCAAGCTCTGAGCCTGCTCAGAACCCTCAGTTCCAGTGAGCTCAGCAGATAATGCTCCTGCTTAGGGTGGTCTTATGGCAGCCAAGGCTGGTCTTTAACTTCAGTCTCAGCCCTGAAGTTATTTGGTAGTGTAGCTCCTTTATGCAGACAGCAAGTGGTTTAATGAAGGCTTTACAGATAAAGGGGACATACAGAAGCAGAGGGTCTATTTGCACTCACTCAAGTCTTGAGTCTAGTTGTATTTTTTCTCTTTGGGTTCCTTATCTAGCTTTTCTCTATTTTAATTCTTCTCTCTGGAAAATACATGTGTGTATGCACCTTCTTTTCCTCTTAAACAAGGGGTCAGGCATGGCTAGTCATGCATGTAGCTTACTAATAGAAAAGGTTCATCTCTTTAGATTCTGCTGGAAGTTTCTTTGACATTTTCCCTCTGTCTTCCCATTGCAAGATTGGAGCTACTGGAGGAGCACTGGGCTCCAGCAGGTCTGAGCTCACCCTGAAAAGTGTCTGTGCTCAGAGGTATTCCCAATCACCAAGCCTCACTGTGGATCATCAGCCTGAGAGAAGAAGCAGCCCAAGTCCTGCTTCTTCTCCCCTCAACCCTTCTATCACCATACCTTCTGTCACCTTTAAGAGCAATGCTTATCTTGCCTGGTGTGAGACGTGTGATGGGGTTCAGCTGAATCCTCAGTGTAGGAATTTGTATTTGTGTTTATTTCTGTGCTATGAACTCCTAGGGCAGTCGGTGGTGATCTAGTCATGGTGTCAGTGGAGGGGGTGAATCAGTCAACCACACAGACACAGCCAGACCTGAGTGACCCGGTTGCCTCCAGCTGTCACTGTGGGAGGACAACTGGGCCTTTGTTTCCCAGCCCCTCAGGGATGTCTCAGATACCCTTCAGTGTCTGAAGAGTCACTAAGACCCTATATACGGGCAATTGAATTAGTCCATAGACATTTATGGTTACACTGGGGCTGAATTTAGGCTGACAAAGCTGTAAGCACGGCAGCCAGCACACAACAGAATTGTTTTTCATTCTACTGTTTGCACAGCCCTCTGGTAGCTTCTCTGATCTCTTTCAGAACCTGTTTATTCTTTTGGGACAATGAGTTCCCAGCCATACTCACACACTGTGATAAAAAGCAATTCCTTTTGTTTTGAAGCTGATAACAGAAGAATTTGGGGACATGACTTGGGATTTTGAGAACAGTCATTCTTCATTCACCTTCTCCAGGAAAGCTGTGATTTTGTGCAGACCTCTGTCTCATTTCCCTTCTTCCCAACCAAGATTTGCTTAAATCCTAACTGCTCACTCTGCCCTCACCCTGAAGGTACCCAGACCTTCGGTCACCCCTGTCACCTTAGGTGTAGTGACATTTTGGCTTTCTGTTCTGCATTTTCTGAATTAGGAAACTGGAATTGCACACTGTATAGGATTATAGAATCACAGAATGGTTTGGCTTTGAAGGGATCTTCAGAGATCATCTGGTCCATCCCCACTGACGTGAGCAGTGATGTTTCTCACTAGGTCAGCCTGCCCAAAGCCCCATCCAACCTGACCTTCAATACACCCAGGGAAATAGCTTATCCAAGCCAGAATTTCCCTGTGGAATTATGCATTTTCTTTTTGTGTGTAAGAGAAAGATCTACTATACTCATTTCACTCTTTTCCTCCTATTCCTTCCTAATAGTGTTGCTGCAGTCTTCACGATGAAGCCCCGTGAAGCAAGGTCTGCAGAGAGAGGCGATGCACCTTTTATTAGGCCGGCTAACGTAGATGTGCGTGCACACAGCCACATGCTCACACCCTCCTTATAAACCTTGCCTCGTTAAAACGTCCCAACACTTGATTTGCCTCTTTTGACCACCACTCCCTCGAGGCCTGTCTGCACCCATACCTGGCAGCCCTCCTAGGGCAGGGCGGACAGCACCTGCCCCCACAGGCTCAGCCTGTCTGGATGCCTGTGCAGCCCCTCCCTCTCCCCCAAGATTTTAGGGATCCTTCTATCGTGTCTCTGCCTTCTTATCCAAGATTTGATGCCCTTGACCTTGGAGGAAGGCCTCAGACCATCTCAGACTCATGGGCACACAAGGAGAAGTCCCAGGAGAGAAAGGGGAGAGGGAGGAGAGGCAACTTTGTCTCTGTATCTGTGTGCATTTGTGAAGGACGGAGCAGTCCAGACCTCCAAGGCACTGGCTTCAAACAGAAGATGTATTTTGTCAAGCATCATGGGATTTTTCTTGGCTAATGCTACTTGGTGTAAACTGCAGAAGGCTAATGTCACCTTTGGTGGAAGCTTTTTGCTTAATCCACAGGCTAAGAGCAACCCCTTACAGCAGCCTCCTTGTTCATAAACCCCTCACCTGAAGTCTTGCACCCCTCTGCAGAAGCCAGACAAAACACCAGGCTGCAGACACTCAGTTTCATGGCCCACCCCAGGATGTGCTGAAATGGGGCACTTTTCAAAGTAAAATTGCAAAGCAAACAAGGCAGGTCCCTGATAACAACCCATGTGGAGCATCCAGCATGAAGACTGATGTCCTCCTCCCCAGGGACTCACAGAGCTAACTTGGAAGAAATGATAAAAAACAATCCTTCTACCAAGGGGGAAGCTGCAAACCCTCAGAGGTCCCTCCAAACCCTCAGTCTGGTCACAAAATCATAGAATCATCTAGGTTGGAAAAGATGTTCGAGATTATCAAGTCCAACTGTCAACCTGACTTACCGAGTCCCATCAATAAACCACGTCCCTTAGTGCCCTGTCCACACATCTCTTAAATACCTCCACTGATGGGGACCCCAGCACTTCCATGGGCAACCTGTTCCAGTGCTTGACCACCCTATCCATGGAGAAATTCTTCTTAATGTCCCATCTAAGCCTCCCTTGGTGCAATTTGGGACTCTTTCATCCTATCACTTGTCACTTAAGAAAAGAGACTGACATCCTCCTTGCTGTAGCCTCCTTTCAGGTAGTTGTAGAAAGCAATGAGATCTGCCCTCAGCCTCCTTTACTCCAGAATAAATAACCCCAGTTCCCTGTCAGTCCTCATAAGTCTTGTTTTCTAGTCCCTTCACAAGGTTTGTTACTCTTCTTTGCAGACACTTGAGCAACTCAGTTTGCCCTGGGCCTCCTCACTTGTTTTGTGGTATTATCTCAGAGTACCTGGTTGCCTTTGAAGATGACCAAAATCAAGGCCTTTCTGAGTTGGGTATTTTGGATTAAAGGCCTCTGAACTCCTCCGACTTTAGGAAAGTCTGTAGCCACCAGCCATAACCCAGAGAGAGGTGTGAGCATGATTTATGAAGTTCTCTCTTTCTTTTCTTCCAGCATGTAAATGCACAATGGTAAATCTTTTAAATCTGAGAAGTTTGGGGTTGCAATCACAGAGAATGTTTGTTGGGGGTGTCAGATTTCTTAAGAAACCTGCTTGCAACCTGCAGTTGCATCAAACATGCCTGATGCTGTGTAGGGAGCTCGTTGTTTCTAGGTGCTGAGCCACTGATGGATACAGTCCCACCGAAGACTATTTTAAAGATAATCCCGAGCAGGGTGGTCATTTTAGATAGGCCATAATAACCATCAATTAGGCAAGATGAAAGATGAAACTTCTTCAGCTCCCAAATGAAAACTGAGGCTTAACATTTCATCCAGACACGTCTCCAGCCACCATAGTGGGACCGTGCACATAAATAGGTGAGTTGTTGATTTGAAAGCTAAAGAAACAAAGGATCGCTCTTAACCAAACTCAAGAGAAAAATTAAGTTTCTCAACCATGCAAGCTGCTAGAATTCTCTTTCAGGATGAATGATTGCATCCTTTGACCAAGATGAATTACAGTGGTTTTTATCTGTAAACACATTCCCATAATTAAATTTCATAAGGAGAAAAAAATTCAGATGGGCAAGTTAAACTGTCCCATTTTGTTTTTGTTTTATTTCTCTGACTTTTTTTCTTTTTTATTATTTTAATTGGTTACCAAAAGCTGCTTAAATAATGGACCTGAATTTAATATATGTATATCTTTTAATTTAATTTTCTGGCAAACGAACTATTACCTGAGAGAAACAGAGTGGCCCAGCTTTAGGAAAAGGATCCTTCAGGATTTATTGATAATCCTTGTTTTTTTTTTTGGTTCAGACTCTCAGCCCCACTTTCTCGTTTTCCTTCCCCTGGCAGCACGGTGTGGGCAATGGGTGTGATATTGCAGCTCTCCACTTGGCTTCTCCTTCGCTCTCCCGACTGTACTGCCTCGGAGCGCTCCACAGGGGACAGATGCTGTCCGTGACCCTGCCACAATTTGTCCTGCCCTTTCTTACCCACAGATTGCCAAACTCTTTGAGGCCTCTGGCATCGCTTTGCCTACCGCACCCTGTGCCTCCACACCCCTTTCAACACAATCCCACACCTCCTCCACCTCCATGTCTTCCTTCCCAAGCCGGTGCCTTGAACTCGCCTTGTTTTCCTCCCCTTTCTCCACATTATTTGTTATCTTCTCAGCCTATCATGGCTTTGGGACACCTCTTACTTCACAGCAAGGCTGCCTTCTCTGCCTTGACATGTGTCTTGGTCCCTATCAGCACTGAAATCCCTTCCCACTTCTTCAAACAGCACTGAAAAACAGAAGGCTTGTCTCCTCAGTATCAAGGCCCATTTATTACTTTTCATTTGCAAGACTGCTGGGGACTCCTCTGTGATAGGTGTGCTAGAGGAAAACAGAAAGATGCTATTGTTGCCCCAAAGACATTCTAGAACAGCAAACTTTTACTGGACCACACAGCAGATCGAAATATCCCATTTCCCAGCCCAGAATGAATCCTTCAGCCCCAGAATGGTCACACTGCAGGAGAGAGCTTCAGCAAAGTGGGGGCATCCGAGCTGCCAGCCTGGAGCCAGCGCCTTCCAGGGGAGGACGTGTTGTTTCATATCTCAGCCTCAGCTTCCACATGGACACACCAGACTGACCCGTGAGGTGGGCAGCTTGCGTCAATTAAGCTAGTTAAGATCAGTAAAACGTTTTGAATCATCCGCAGCGATCACAATAGCCAAAGCACCTTTCCATTGCTAATTATCTTACTTTTGGGAGCTGCCCCATTATGCAGCCAGGAAAATTGAGTTGGCAGGAGCTCCTATAATGAGAAATGAACAATTCACACAGCCAGGCTCAAATTCAGGGATTTTCCACTTACTCATCCTGAACCCAGCCTAAAGGTCCTTACTCAGCTATTACCTACCCTTCACCTGCAAAAAATATTATTAATGTCAACAGGGGTTTCCCTAGCAAGGAGAGAACAAAAACAGAGGAAAGGTCAAATGTGCAAGGTTTCTTTCCCAAATGCAAAATGGACTGAGGCAATGGTTCATCCTGCTTGACTGCAGGCATATGGCAGAGATGGTGAAGTTTTGCAGGTATTTCCAGAGCTTGGAGTTTTTAATTTGTGCGGCCTGGTGCTCCCTTTCATCTGAGGCCATAGACGTTGTTGCATTTGAGTTCTGAAGTCTTCTGATGTTCCTCAGACCTCCGACCCAGCTGGATGGGTGAAGCCACTCAGCAGAGCAGGGAATGGGAGAAGTGCTGGGAGAGGGGCTGCAGATATAGGACCTGCTCAGTGCAACATCACAGGCACCACAAAGCTCCCTGCTGCTGAAACCTTTGCATTTTTGGGAGCTTCATGGATCTCTGGTTGGGGGACAAACTTATTAAATATCAGTGAAGTCATAACATGCCAGAAGGGACCCGGGGCTGTCACTGTCCCTAGGAACCTACCTGGTATTCAGGCAAAACCACACTGAAGCTCTCCCTTTGACAAATTTTCATTTCCTTCCTGTGTTGCCTAATTTTATGCCTGAAGGAAAGGCGATGTGCTTTGAGGATGGGCCCGTGCTCACTGTGTGCTGATTAGCTGGCCAGTACATGCTGGCTGGCCGGCGGGTTGATAACTCTGAGTCTAGCAAATGGGCCGACCTTTCCCTTTGAGGGTGCACTCATTTATGCCTGTCTTTTCCACCTAGCCATTGCTTTTTATGACATTTGTAGATAGCTTCAATCTGTCCTCAAGATTCCTCTCCCTTTGCCCAGTAGAAGTAAAACCGGCCAATCTGGAAGAAGTTGGGGTGGGGGGATGTGGGATTGTCATTTCATTAAGAAAAAATAGCAGGAAACTTTCAAAAGTGTGTCAGAGGTAAGAGCTCAGGAGATGATACTCCAGGACTTCAGAGATGCTGAACACTAGCCTGATGAAGACGACCCCATCATCTTGGGGCAAAGAACATGGGAGAAATCACAATTACAAAGAGCTGGTTGGCAGCAAGTGGACACCAGTGTCTCCTGCGCTGGCTGTGAGGATTTACACTCCTCTTCAAGGACAGGACTCGTGAACCTCCAATAATCTGCTTCAGCCCCTGGAAATCTGCATGTCTGTGCAGTAAGTAAGTGACATCTGTGCAGTAAGTGACATCTGAGGCTCACCTGGTAATGCACACAGCTGGTTTAAACAAGACCCAGAATGTCAGGTGTATTTATTCCTTCAGCAGAAAGTATAAATGCATTTTCAATTTACTGAGGATCTCAGGTGCTAAAAGTCACCAGGCCCATGCAGTTTTATCCTGATAATCTTATATTAGAGGGACTTCAACTGGAGAGATATTGGCCCTATTTTTTGCTGTGCTGTCTCAGAAATACACTTGTAGGGAGGACTATGAAAGTAAATGGTAGCCTTTATTAAAATAAAGGTGATTTTGGATCAAAATAAAATGTAACAAGTGCAGTGACATTGCACAGTGGATCAGAAAGGGACAGAAAGCAGGAAGTTTACTTGTGACATGGGAAGTTTGTTCACCATCCGTGGTGTAACCTGGTCAGAGCACAGCTCAATAAAGATCCCGTCAGCAAGAGCTGGATTTTAACAGCACCCCCCACCTTCCCCTCTCTCTGCCAAGCGAGCGCCTTTGTGCGAACACAGACACGTCGGATCTAACTGCAAGCAATTAAAATCAAACCCAGATCCAGACGCAGGGCTCAAGCCGGGCTGGGCTGGGCTTACGAAAAACAACAACAGAACAACAACAACAACAACAAAAAACCCGAGCAGCCAAGTAGAAAATGCAGATTGCATGGAGAAGGGCATTGGAGGGGAGGGGTGGGGTCAGCCCGAGCCTTCCGCGGGGCCTGGAGCATCGCACACATTCTTGCAGAGACAGTAACCAAATCCACATGGTGCACAGGCCTTGGCAGATGAGCGTAATTTAATTGAGCGAGCTCCATACCTGAGGGGAGAGGAAACTTGTTTATTTGGAAACAAAACTTGTTTTTCTCATTTTTTTGGTTTGTTTTGTTTTAGCCTCAAGGCCCTTGGAAGTCTGTGCCAAGTCAGTGTGCATGAGTCCTATCTTTTTTTTTTTTTAACCCTGCTTCTGCTGATTCAGACAAGGAGCAAATGAATGATTTGGCAAATGAATGATTTTCTAGGTATTAGGCCCAGCAGAGTCTGTTAGAGAATTGCCAAATGTTAAATAAATAAATAAATAATTTTTTAAAAAGTGTATCTTATTCCCTGATTCCTCTCCACTTCCCCATTTTGGGTTCTATTTTCTGATGCATCTGAGCTGACATTTTTATCCTGCTTACTGTGAAATTAGCGGAAAAAAAAAAAAAAAAAAGCAGAAATATTCTCAAAAATCCTTTTGTTTCAGGAACTTCATCTTTAAAGGAAAGTGAAAAATGCCATGAAAAAGCCCAGATAAATCTCTCTAGAATTAGTGATGGCACCAAATGCAATCCTACAACCTGATCTCCTGCATCGCACACTTGCAGCAAGTTCATGTGCCAAGAAAGCAAAGTATGGAAATTTCTGTGTGGGGTTGGGAGGTGATGATGTGTGTGTGGGGAAAGGTTGAGGGAAAGAAGGGATAGAAGTGAAAGTTCACAATTTGTGGCTGTCTGCTTCTAAGGGGTTGAAAGCTTTTCACTTCCAAATCCAGCTCCAGCTCTGCACTTTGCAATACACTTCAGTTTCCAGGGGCACCTCAGCTTTGCTGCTCCCATTCACCTGGTCACAAAGCAAAGAGGAACACTGTACAGTGGCTATTATATGAGACTAAAAAAAAAAAAAAAAAGTAAAAAAAAAAAGTTAAATCCTTGCAAAATCAAGAAGTTGTGTGTCTAATGACTACTTCCCAGAGGTGAGTACCACAAAACTGCACCGAGAAAAAGTTTCCACTCTTATACTGAGCAATTGGCTTCTACTGTTGGATCTTCTCACCTTTTCATGCATGTTCTTTATGACTTGGATTCAATCTGCCCCATCAACAGATCGGAAATGGAGGCAGGGAGAGGATAAATTACAGGGCCAAAATCAAAGGAATCATTCTCAAGGAAGCTCTCTCTGTGGGGCTGCTTCCAGCTCCTGGTCTTGCTTTGTGCTAAGGTTTCAGAAAAATGAGAGGCAGCACTAACAAATGTCCTTGTGCCAGAGGTGAGAATATTAATGCAAATTTCCTCTCATTGCTCTTCTTGTAGCGTCCGGTTTGGCATCATGCAAGTGCAGAGGCAGAGACAACAAAAGGTACAACAGATGAGAAAAATGTGAGAGTAAAAGCAATATTCCACCCCACAGAGAATCTGGATGCAGTACAAATCCCTTGTCTAGGCACAGCAAACCCTTGCTTAATGCCTAGGAGAATGTGAGTTTTCATATTCTCCCAGATCTGGGTTTCACCCCATCTCTGGAACCAGAATACTGTCAGACAGAAGTCCAGAGGCACACGGTTGTTACAGTGATTTCCACTTGCTTGGGGATGCAGCAAAGGACACATTGAAGGTAATGCCAAGGGTGGAGAAATTTAATAAACAGTGCCTTTGAGCTACTCTCCGTATCAAAACAGTGAGATAAAAAATTACAAATGATCCTAAACTCTGCCAAGTGGTTGCACAAACAGCGCTGAGGCAATGAACCTGGAAGCGTGTCTTCATTGGATGAAACATGCTCTCAGCAGGGAGGACACCAGGCCCTCAAAGAAAATGCGGTAGAGTGAACTTTTAGTAGGTGACAGTTCAAAAGGAAGATGAGATACCAGGGTATTTTTGGAAGAGAACTTAAATACCTGTGACACAGGTCCCGGCTAGATAGGAGCTACAGGAGCCAACTGGTTGCTTTAATGAGCCTAAATTGCATCTAGAACTGAACGTAAGGAAAGAAAACATTTGAATCAATGAGATGTTTTGGTGTGAGAGATGAATGGGGCTCCTTGTGTGCAGAACTGCTCATGCTACAACCATCTGAAAATGGTGCATGGTCTATAAACACCGAGTACAGCATTTATCACTATTGAATACTACAGGTGTATGACAATCCCCTACTCAAATTCACCTGGGCTGTCCTCCCACCTTGCCATCAAGGGTCAGATTCGCTTGCCCACAGAGATGTTCCAGCATCATATTAGACATCATGGGGTATCCTGCCTTCTCCACCTGCTTTTCCAGAAAAAGTATCTCCTGTAAGTAGACACGGGTCCCATGTGGATTTCTCAGGCACACTGTGATGCATGAAGTGATACCAGATATCTGTCTGGACTACTGAACCCCACTCTAGAAGTGGGATCAGTGTAGAAATTAAAATAGTTAAAGTTAAGAGTCTGTGGATAGGTTTCTTTAGCTAATCTAGGTACGTAAGGGTTTCATTTTGAATAAATGAGCACCTAAAGCTTTGTTGGCAATCTGTACATGGGCGTGCAGTGCTAGTTGAGATGCTGAAATGTATGTGAGACATCCATATGGGTCTGGCACGGGACCTGCAGGAGACCTGTGTCCATTGGAGCAGCAGGCAGAGGCCAGGTGGAATATTCCACAATGCCTGGAATAGCACCACATGGCCGTGTGGGCAGCTGAAGGCATCCCAAGTCAATTTGTTTAATGAGGAGCTACTCAGCACCCTTCTTGCTTTGCCCTAGACACTCGGCTGTGTTGCTCTGTAGACCCTGCTGAGCAGTCCCACCCTGAGTGGTGCACAGGCAGACACCCACGTGCAGGCACCCAAACACAGGTGTGGTGCTCTGCAATCTGAATCCTACCCTGAGCCGTGGATAGCAACTCACTGAGTGTGGTCCTTCAACGGGATGTGCTGTGCTCTGTGGAAATGCCATTTAGATGATAATTTCCTTTAGTGTCTTGTGAAACCACTGCCTGGGAGGGATCCACAAGACTCACTGAAGTCAGGATATTGCTTCTACTGCTTCCGCTTTATCCACAAGATGGGTAACCTTGCCAGATTTGGAAATTACACTGGTTTGACACGACCTGTTCTTAGGAAATTCATTTCTTATCACTTCCTTATCCTCCAGGGTTGAACAAGGCATGTTCAATCAGCTATTTGAGTATCTCTGTTGACATTAAAGTTCAAGTGACAACTATACAATCCCTTGGACTTTTTTTCCTCTGGCCCTTCCCTCCGTCTTTTTAAAGGCAGAGTTTATGCTTACCTTTCCCACAATTTATTGAATTCCCTTGTGCTCATGCACACACATCCCCTGCTGCTCCCTGGTGCATGCCAGCTGGAGTGTCCAGGACCCCAGTGTACAGAAGGCAGGAGTTAAGCACAAAACTACAACACTGTACTGCTTTTCTTCCCTGTCCTCCCAGGCCAGAAATCAAAGACTTGTGAAGCAGGACTTTGCATCCTTAGACATCTGGGAAGTCACCAAACACCCTATGAGCCTGGATGCTCCTGGCAAGGGCAGAAGAAATTGATTGATCGGTGCCTAAATTCCACGGTGATGGGCACATTAGGAACCTGTAGGCTGGAAGATTAAAGAGATATTTAAGAAGCTCTGCCCAGTAAACAGAGCTGCAAGCACACTTTGTATTAAGTGTATGAGTTGTCCCAGATAATCGCTAATGGGTCAGAGATTGCCTGGCTTGGCTCTTGAGTACTCCAGGGTGAACGCAATCAGGGCCTGCCCACCCTGTGCATCTGACTTATCTAAACAGTCTGTAGCCTGCTCTCTCCCCACTTTGGCCTCTGCTCCAACCTTTGTTGTTTTAATTGTTTTAAGCATCTGGACTAAGTTAACCTTATTTATTTATCTATTTATTTATCTATTTATTTATTTATTTATTTATTTAGGTCGATGCAGAAGAAAAAAAAAAAAAAAAAAAGGCCCTTAATATTTCATCCTTCTACGTGCCATTAAATAAACGTGCCTTTTGCCTTGCCAAGGGGTGCACTGTCGTGATGATTTTTGAGCAGGGTCTGCAGGACAAGAGATGACAAGAAGGTTAAAGCAGGAGGAATCTGTCCTGGAGACAGCTGACTTACCGCAAAAGCCCCTGACTACACTGCGTTACGGGCAGCCAGCCCTGGGCCTGGCTGTGAGAGATGGTTAGAAAACATCTGCCAAAATCATTCTGAACCGAGAACAGTATTTTTTGGACACAGCTGAGTCCCCCTCTTACCCCCCACCTTCAGGGCCTATTTTCAGGGAAGCATTGAGATTTCAGCGAAAAATCCCACAGAAAGAACATCAGTGTAAGAAAACGAATTTTAGGGGCAAAGAAAAAAAAAAAAAAAGAAAATATTTCAGAACTCTCTTTTAGATTTCTGGAGATTCTTGTCTACTTTTGTTATCTTTATTCTGGGGTGATCATTTTTACAAATTTTCCATGGTGTGTCAGTGGTAAAGCATTCATTAGGCAATGCGACTATCAGTATGTCATAATACAGTCGTGGAAGTATTCTCTTATTTTCTATTGTTTGCCTTTTCAAATCATTTAGGGCAAATGCTGTTTAGCACTAGCTGAAATATCTTATCTTTCTTTCTAGATCAAAGTGTCTCCTGTTTGTGTTGTAATTAATAAGTAATGAAACACCTTAATTACAATACAAACAGGAGATACTTTGATCTGGAAGGGAAGATAAGGTATTTCTCTCACTGCTAAGTAGCAGCTGCTCATAATGATTTTGAAAAGAAAATAAAAATAGAATATTTAAACAATTTTAGGTCATTATGGCATGCCAGGAGTACCTGCCATAACATAGGAAGAGATAATATAAATATAATAAAATACTATTAAACCCCCATAAAATAACCAAAGAATTTCTTGAACTATGTTTTTGGAGTGAAAATTCCCTCATCTAGGCAGTTTCAAAAGTAGTTGGTTTTGTTCTGGTTCCAAATGAAAACAGTAGAAGTTCCTGGGAAAAGGGGGAATATGTGAGCATCAGTCTCTTCTTGCTTCTTCATCAGTACCTTTTCTTGCACCATAAAATGATGGCTAAAGACAATCTCCATGACTGAAGATGTCCAGTGCTAACAGGAACATCCCTGAAATTATTGCTCTGGTCTGGGGAAAAATGCAGAGAAGAAAATAACTGCTTTCAGTCTCCTGCCTTGCCCTATGGAAAAGTATATGCATCTCCCCAGTGAGCCCTGCTACCTCCTGGCCCATCCTTCTTTCTGGTCCTTGCTGGTGTCTGGACAGGTTTTCTTTTACACTGTATTTATTCAAGCAGCTCTGTTGAGAAAGACTGGAAGAACTGGTATTTTATCACTAATTTGAGATATAAATAAGCAATGGCTTCTTTCCTTCAGGAGCATGTAAAGCCATTTTAACTCATGACAGAAAGTAGATGGGTGCTGTGTCAAGTACTATTTGCCCCTGAAATACCCAAGGCCACCACTTGTAGCACCCATGGCTCTGCTTGGAAAAGTTCTTGTGCCAATTTCTCATTGGCACATTGGTAACTGCACTTTGAAGGCTACGGTGTGACTGTTGAGCTAAATCTAGAGAAGCTGGGACATCTTATTCATCTTTGGATGCCAGGGGCCGTAGCAATAGCAATGAGAAGACCTAAAAGGGTCTTTTAAGTCATTTCAAGCTTTTAAGTCATGTCAGGAAGAGAGGTGGAACCTCTGTGCAACTTCCACCTCCACATGGCATCTGTTACCAGCCCTGGTTACATCCTCTTTCTTCTGAGTGCCTCATGATTTGGGTTTGCTCGTGATTAGCATTCATGGGTCTTACAATATAAAATTACCTTTAGGAAATTGCTCATCCATCACTTTCAGGTTTCTTCCAAAAATTCAGTCAGAAATTTGTACAGAAATAAACATTTTCCAAGAGAAAAGGAAACAAGCCAAGCCAAGCTAAGCCAAGTTAAGCCAAGCTATTTTTCTTCACAAACTTTAATAATGTGATGCTAATGGGAGGCAGAATAATGCAAATGTATACCTAAATGAGAGGAAAAATGTAAAGTGGGATGGGGATCATATTAAAAGGTGATGAACTGAGCTTTGGGTACAACTAACTAATTTAACTAACTACCTTTAAAATTTGACTGCTTTTTCTTTTGCAGCAGAACTGATTTCTAACAGAGCAATGCTAGGATGAGCTCAGCTTATAAATTAGGATGGCATCGAGAAGCTGGTTCCTTTCACAGTACCCCACCACTTGTTAAGCCACCTTTGGGATAGCCTCAGGAAGGAAATGTCCTCATGCCATGCATAGGTAATACCTAGACCTGCATAAGATCAAACAGGCAACAGACACACTTCAGCTTACTTTCTAAAATTCATCTTCAGCTGGTAATATATTTAATGTTATCCATATGAAGGATCCTTAGGATCTTTTTTTTTTTTTTTTTGAATCTATTTTTTTATTTTCTTTTGTTTTTGCCACTGTGATCATACTGTGATCATATTTTGGCAAACAAGTTAAAATATGCTGTTTAATCTTGGTGTTGTGCTCACCTATCTCATGAACTTACAGGTGAAGGCTTTTAATGTAGAGATTCCCTTGAACTTTTTAGTCTGTCCCACCCTAGGCTTCCTTGGCTCTAATATCAGTGATAAATAATAACATCTATTTTTGCATACAATAGAAGCTTGATGCCCTGTACTAAGGAAGTGGTTAAAGCTCCTTTTCCACCTACTCTGGAAAGATTCCTAGTAATGAATACTTTTCCATGTATGAATGTCTTTATTTTCTTTTTGGCCTGTTCCCAGCTTCTTTAAATACAACTTTTCCTATGTTTGATGTCTCTTTCTTGTGTAGCTCTGTCATGCCTGTCTTTATTTTTCACATGAAGTACTAATCCATATGAGCATTATTGTATGTGTAATGGTTGACCACCTTGGCCAACATAGCAATTAATGAATTCAGAAGCTTTTTTGGGTTTTAACTTTTTCTTGAATGGTTGTAAGTGTAAGGGCCATCACATTGCAGGATACTGTGCATTGAACTGGGACCCTCCTAAAAGAAATATATGTTCTACCTACAGCTAAAAGTCCAGACTATAAAGTGAGAGATTTTGAGTGTCTGGGAGTAGTTTCTAATGATTAAATGACCAAGACTCAAAGAACCTCAGATTTTTTTTTTTCTTTCTTTTTTTTTTTTTTTTAAAACATGACCTGATCTTTTTCAGAGCACTCAATACTTTTTCTGGCCAGGGAACTTTTTCCCCTAGTGAACTAATTCCATCTGAACTTCCTCTGAAGGTGTATAGTGTAACTGTATTTATATATGCGGTTATAAAAATATATGCTGTTCATATATATATATATAACTATAATTCAGTGACAAAATCAGCTTTCTAAAGCTGATTGCAAAAATATGTTCTGATGTCCTTATTTCTGGGAAAATTCTGAAATTTCAAACATTATTCAAACTAAATGGAGAAAATAATCAACCAAAGTCTTCTGTCCAGACAGATTAGAAAAGAAAAATCCAAATAATTAAAATGTACAGTTTTGATGATACAGGAACATTTTGCTTCAAGAAGTCAGTACATTTGATTTGATAAAGTCAAAACAGTTTTAATATCCAGCTTGCAAAAGTGTAAAACATATATGTAAGCAGAGCATATTAACATATGCCAAAATGTTATGGATAATAAATTTGAGATGGGGTGACTGAAATATTATCAAAATGAAATCGTTTAATACTTTCCAGTCAAAAAAATAAAGAAAACAAACAAAACCAAACAAACAAAAACCAAAAAACACTCTCTTAAGATTTCCTATTAAAAATTCCAACAAAACACTAGACTCAATGAAATGGCATTCATTGACAGTAAGATGCCTTCATCAGCATTTTCTGATGCAGCTTGATGGCTTTCTGTATCTCCTTTTCAGGAAGAGATCGTTCCTTTCCTGATGTAATTTCATTAGCATTTGACTTCTTACAAATTCTGCTTCAGCCACCTCGGGCAGGACATATTCCAGTCATAGCTACTTGGCTATAAAGACTAAATCCTGAGTCCAACTAAAATCAAAAGTGAAGTCTGCCTTTGTTTTCCAAAGAGGAATTTTTTTTCACTTTGGCCACCTGAGTAGACTTTGCAACAGGAGAAAATATAATTAATTACCATGCTGAGGCTCATTTGCTCTCTCAGAAGGGCATAGTGTGGCAGCCCAAGAGAATCAGACCTGCTGATTTCATGGTGAGCACTGGCCAGGCAGAGACCACATTGGTTGTTTTATTCATTTGCAAAGTTCTCCTGCAGGCCCAGAGTTACTCATGACCTAGGGGCATAAGAAGGGCTCTCCTCAGTGGTTTCTGCCTGGAGTTCCCAAGGTCCTTCCTACATCTCGCTGCAGTTGTGTTTCTTCATGCACCACAGCCAAAGACATCGTTTTTCCCCTTTGTTGTCTGGAGGCGATGGTTGTGAGGCTGGCGTAGCAGGGGAAGAGCAGTCATTGTCTCATGGGCCGATGGTCGTGAATTAACCGTGTTGATGGAAAGTGTTATTAAAGCAGAATGGAGCTGTTCATGAAATCAAGGCCCCTTTCTAGCTTGCGGTCATGCTCTGGTCCCTCTCACTACAAGCAGACCTTCTCCAAATGGTGGAGTATTATGAGTTATCAGACCATGCAGCCCGTTTCCCTGCCAAGGTAGTGATTTTTCCCACAAGCTCTTTATTGTTTCCTCAACTTGTAATCTCTCCCTAAGCAATGGGGCCTCCAGAATTTCCTATGAGAGACAGTTTTGTAGTCATCCAAACCAAAATGAACACTGGAGACTTAGTGTGTGGGTCCAGGAGGAGAATTAGGATATTGCCCTTTGGTTTAACCCACAAGCAAATCTTCTTGGATCTTAGACTCCTTCCTCCACACATAGGAGAGCCAGAACTGCATGAACCAGTGTTTGTGTAGATCTATCCCCTTTGGCAAAGCATGATGTCCTGGCCCAGCTTAAGGACAGCTTTCAGTGTTGTTGTCTTTGTTTCTCTGTTTTGATGTCTGACCTTACAAATTGTTCTTCCATTTTCTTCTTTTCTTCCCCCTCCTCTTGTCCCTTCCCCTTTTTCTTCATGCCACCAGCATTAAATAGCTCAAGGCTGTATTTAAAGAACTGAGAAGCTGCAAAGAATCAAGTAGGATAATGGGAAGAAAGGCTCAATGGGTCCCCAGGGACTTATCATGGTTTCTCTCCAACTGTTTTACATGGAGTCGAAAGTTCAACCTCCCATTTTCTGGAAAGGAAAAAAAAAAAAAAAAAGGAGAGAAAGAAAGAGGACAAGTCGTGATGTGGGAATCTTTGGACTGTGATGAAGATGGAAGGCGCCACTCGAAAAAGCGGAGCTCTTCCAATGAGAAACAGATGTCCTACATGTTCCTAAACACATTCAGTCCGTTTTCAATTACACCAGAATTAGAGCAGTAATGAGAAACAAAACAGGGTTGTTGGGTTGTTTTTTTTTTCCCTCCCTCTCCTCTGTCTTCTTTCCTTTTCCCCCCAGATGGATCGGTAGCATATCTCCAGATGACATCTCAGATTGCTTCCTAAAACAATGCTAATCATCTAATACTTCTAGCCTGACACTAATCTTTTCTTTCCTCAGTCTTATTTTCTTCAGACAACTGAATGTGGAACCAGCTCTACAATCTGAGGTGTTCGTTAGACTTGGTGAGAAAGGCTCATTCTGCTCATTTTCTGCTTGTTAGTAGTTCATTGATAAAGACACTTTTATGTGTTTTCTTTTTATTTTTTTTTTTCTTCTTTAAAACAAGATTTGACCAAATGTCTTTCTTTTCTAAGCTGTAGGATTCCTCGTTAGGGAAAGAATGAGGGAGAGATTTTTCTCAAAAGCTTGCATATTGGAATCAGAAAATATCCTGAACTACTGCTTTTCTTTTATTTTCATTTTTCTGAAGCAATTGTGGATTTTGCTCAATACTTTCTTGGTTACTCTAAGACAAGTTCACAGCAAGAAAAAAACAAACAACCCCCTATTTCAACCGCCCCCCCCCCCAACACACCTAATTTGGATTTGGCAAATCTGGTTTTAAGCCTCTTCCTCCAGTACAGGTTTTTTTGTTGTTGTTCTTATTTTTTTTTTTCATTTATTTTATTTATTTAAATAGTAGGCTAAACATTAAAATAGAATTAGGCCTAGCGTGTGCCGATTTATTCTGAAACATGGGACTTCAGAAATTTGCTCCTCGCCCCTCTATTGACTCCGGCTGGGTGGACATGTTGGGGATTCCTGCCTCAGTTTCTCTTCTCTCTACTGTACAGGCTGGTGCTTTGCAGAGAGGACTCATGGACTATCTCAAATCATAGAATATTCTGAGTTGGAAGGGACCCACAAGGATCATCGAGTCCAGCTCCTAAAGGGAAAGGGTAAGGTGAATGGTGAGGAAGAGGTGAGCACTGGACATGGAAGAAAGTGTTGTTACAACACAAGGGATCACCCACTCCTGGGTCTCAGATGTTACCGTGGAGCCTGGATGTTGGTTTGGGAGTGTGAGCTGCAGCAGGTCTGTGCTGGCCCTGTGAGCACACAGCTTTTGGGACCAGGACTGCTGGTTGCCCTATTTCTCAAGGAGTGTGGGCTCCAGCCAAGCCCATGAAGATTACAGGCCTAAAGCCCATGTCATCTGAGGACACAAGAATTAGCACAAGGTGATGTGAAGGATTCAGTTCCTCCTAGCGGAGAGATCCTCCCTGCCTGCACATCAGGCTGTCCTGCTAGGACTTGCAGCAGAAAGATTGAGCCTCAAAAACCTCATGGTTTTACCCACTGTTTTCTAGGGGATGCTGGGGAAACACCAGGAAAAAAAAAAATCTTCTAATGCTAAGGGGAAGGAGGACTCACTCTGCAAAGCTGTGAGAGTTATTCCTCCTGCAATGACTGTGTTCAAACAGCTAGCAGAGAAATGCCAAATGAAAAGAGACAAATTCTTTAAGAACGTGTGTCCTTATTGTTGGAGCTTATGTAGGGCTGAAGCATTTCCCACAGCACAGCACCATGTGGGCCTGCTTCTCTCCTCATTTTCATGACACCTGTGCAGGCTGCGCAGCTTTAACACCTCTCTCCTTGCTTTGAAAGCTGGTTGTGTGTGATCTGCTGGTTCAGTATTTGGTGGGGGAGATAACAGACTGTGTGGCCATGTAGACTTACTTCATATTCTGTAGGAAACTATGTGATGATAAATTCATTATTAATAAATATATATTTTTTGGGGGGGGGGGAATGTAGAGCTTGTGGGGTGGGGACTGGTGTATCTGAGCTGTGAGGAGAGGCCGAGAGAGCTAGGGCTGCTCGGCCTGGGGACAAGGAGGGCAGGGGGATCCCATCCATGTCCACCAAGCCCCGCAGGGAGGTGTGGAGAGGCCAGAGCCAGGCTCTGCTCAGCAGTGCCCAGGGCCAGGCCCAGAGGTGGTGGGCCTAGCCCCGAGCCGTGGCGGCTCCCCCTGCCCCTCAGGCAGCACTGCTGGGCTCAGGGGTGCCAGAGCCCTGGCACAGGCTGCCCAGAGCTTGGGGGGCTCCTCCTGGGGGAGCTGCAGCAGCTGCATGGATTTAAGGAATACACTCCTGCAACTGTGCAATGGGCATACAGAGCCTCATGCATGGGGTACAGAGGTGAAAACAGTGCACCACTGAAATGTGAAGCACTGAACTGATCTCCCCTCTGTGGGGTGTTGCAAGGGAGTGACAGAGGCCACAGCTGTGTGCCTGAGACTTGAGAAGGGATAGGACTTTGCTGCAAAAAGCCTGGAGTGAGCAATGCCTTCCCTGGGAATGGCTCCTGTGAGGGGAGGACAGCTCAGGACTCTGCTTTCCTGACTGGCCACGACCCCTGTCACTTCTTGAGCATTGGTGTCCTCCTGTCCCCACCCCTGGGTTGGGCACAGCTAGGTTTAACAGCCATGTTTAACACAGATCTGCTCTGAGAGCTGTAACACTACTGCCCTGCTTTTCCCACCCACCTGGGCCGTGCAGGTGTATGCATCTCCCTTTCCTGCAGTCCTCAGCCACGAACTGAGAACAGTCATCCTCCAAACACCTCCTCCCTCTATCTTCTTTCTCCACAAAGGGGATCCTACAGAAAACACCCCAGTGCGCATTTTTGGCATGCATGTTTACAGCAGTTGCTTATCAGGAGCCTAGTCCTTTTGTTCTTTCCCTTCTCCTCCTTACAACTTAATTTGCAAGAACCCACAGCCTCTGCATGGATATTGTTCCTCTCTTTTTGTAATCTCTTTTATTTCTCTGGAGGTTGCTCCATGAGAAAGAACAGTACAATAAAATAATAATAATAATAATAATAAAAAAAAGCCGTGCTTTTTTTTTTTTTTTTTTTTTTTTTTTTTTTTTCTTTTTCAATAATCCATGTTTTAATTGACAAAACAAAATGAAGCAATAGAAACACCCCATCAGCAGCTAAATCTTGCTGGGATGTGCTGGACATGATGTGCCTTGCAGAAAGACGTCCCCTTGAATGAGGAGACAGGAGACCCTCCAGGGAGGCCAATTCCATGAAATGGGGTCGGTGACATCTGAGTTTGCCCCTTGCAGCATGGCCTGACAAGCTCAGGCCTAGACCTACCCTGATCATATGCGCCCGAGGCCGCTGTGCTCTTGCGAAGGCTCGCAGCTGGTTTTATCACCTCTGGGCCGAGGCAGCTGGACATCCTCCAGCCTTCAGCTGGCCCTACTCCAGGAGGCTCCTGTGTCTGTGCACCGCAGTTCCCGGCTCTTCCAGATCTGGGGTTAGCAGGAGCAGAATTAATGCAGGCCCAGCCTGTACCCTGACCTGCTTTATCGCTTCTGAAGCAGCTCAGCACTAATGCTGATCCATGTTCTGGAAACCACAGGAGACACTGCTCTGCATGTGCCTGCAGAAGCATCAAAGCCCAGGGTGGCCCCAGGACCATGGAGCTGCTCTGCCTTGGACCCTGCTCGAGACATGGTGTGGAGGCTTGCTGCCGGGACACAGCCAGGGGTTGGTGGGCCCTCCAAAGCAGCCTGCTTGTTTCATCACATTGCTTGATGGCCCACTGAATGGTTTCAGTCCCTTCCCTAGAACAACACATCCAGACCCCTTTGCTGCCCCCTTCCCCAGCAGCCTGCTCCCATACTTTTCCTAGCACCTTCTCCAAGGGACCTGAATCCTCTCCTATGCTGTCTAGAAGTGACTTGCATTGGGTAGACCCATTCCTAGCTGCAGGACTGTACAAAAGCTTGGCGACTGCTGGTTTTCCTTGTACAGTGCAGGACAGAGAGCCAGGAGATCCTCCCTGTGCTCCTCAGCTCCAACACAACCTTGAGTTAGTCTGTGACACTTTCTGACCTCCCATCTCCACATACATGCATGGTGGGGCAGTGGCCTTGGTTGGTGCCCCCAGGTTTGACTGCAACCAGAAGAAACAAAAGGGGAAATTGTGCAGCTGGCTGAGGAGCTGCCAAAAAGGGCAGCTGTGCCCTCTGCTTGCACTTGGCCGTATGACCCGGCCACCTCCTTCAAGTTAACTCTGGCCATCAGATGGCTGTGGGTGATTCACTGAAAACCAACCCAAAAGCAGCAACAGTGCTTGCTTGTAGATGAACTAGGGAGAGGCTGAGAAGTGGGAGAACTGGGACCTGCAGGGGGGAGTGAGGGGAAGTAATGCACGGGTGAGCTGAAGGAGCTTCTGCAACACTGCCGTTTGAGTAAAGTTGTGCTAGATATATTGCAGAGCCATTTCTCTGTGATATAGCCATTTACATCCATCCAAAGCAGGTATAAACTGTTACCACATTAGAGAAGTAGAATTTGGCATGTGCTTTGCATAGTCTTCAAATCAGGTATCTTTTCAAGAGATGCCATGGTTGCTTCACACCAGAGTTTTTAAATTTTTTTTCAGAAGCAATGATTTCTTACAGCTTTAATCAACCTCTTTTCAATACAGGAAGAACAAGTAGAAAAAAGGCATAAATCTATTGTAAAAATACAGATTTCAAGATTATTTTATGTTTCTCACTAGATACACAGCAAAAAATCTCTTGAGGGTTTAAGTAGTTGGAAAAACATCAGCTTTGTTACTTGGGCATCTGAAAAGATATGATATGAAAGTCTCATAAGGAATAAAGAGGACAATGTGGCTTTGTGGTTAAATTTACATTCTTAATTCAGCGTTTCCTAATTTCTGAGCATTTGATTTCTCAACTTTTCCATTTCATTAACCTTTGTTATTTGCATGTAATATAAACTGCTCTTGCAGATTGCCAGAGGAAATCATAAACATTTTGGCTGTTCCTTGGCCTCTCCTGAAACCTGTCATCCTGAAGACAGCTGACCTAACATAAAGTCAGCTTTCATGAAAGCCTCCGCAGCCTTCCTCCTTACACCTCTCTGTGTCCTTGGATGTACTTCTCAGCGCTTGCAAATTAACTTTAAGCCTTGCATATTAGCGTCCAAACCTTGTATTTTAGCACTTGTGGCCAGATGGAAGAAGTTCCCCATCCACTACCCCTCCCTGTTCTGCAGCAAGCTGTTAACAAATCTTCTTGCTTCTGTTCTCAAAGTACATGAGATTAAATTGATTCTAAGACTTTTCACATGACGTGAAATAATTAAGAGCCCAGATTATTGTTGAAAACACAGGTTCTGCATTGGCAGAGCTGGGCTACCTGCAAACCATGAGAAGTGGAATGACAAGTTGGTATTTGCCTAATCCCATGTCACTTAAAAGCAGAACTGAACATGGGGAAAATACACTTTGAGGATTTGAGTCCAGGGCACTTTGTGCGTGGGCCCTGGAGTTTTAGCTCTTGGTTTTGAGTTTTAGCCAAGCCGGGGGTAGTTTCTGTGATATTAATGTGTGGACATAGCACATCTTAAAACTGAGTATTGCTGTGAAGGAACTTTTCTAAAGCAGGCTATGTACCTTGCATCTGAGCAGGACTCACACCCTAGGGCTGCACACTGTGAGCATAACATAGCTACCCCCATACACAGACAACCAGTCTTACTGGCTGGATGGTTCCCAAATTAATGCTTTTACACTGAAAAATACTACTTAACTACTACTTAACTGAAAAGAAAATTCTATGTCAGCATGGGGACCATATTCCACTGCAAAATAATTTTGTTTCAACTTGTAAGACATTAAAAATGTGGAATACAAAAGATAAACTTTAGCTGTGTAGGGAAACACAACAGTGAATGAGTCCCATTTCTTTGCACTTTTCCACCCAGTTTTAGTTTTTCAGGAAATTTTGGTTTTCTGCATTTCATTTGAGAAGGGAAATGGTCTCAGACTATGCTGTAAGTTAAAAGACCTTGGTTTCTACCTCTGTCAGACCCCGCAAGACATGCACAGTTATATAGGGACACATATCTAAAGCCTTTGAAACTCTTCCCACTTATATTTGTAGCTCTCACAAAATGATAAAACTCAGACCAGAAAAGTTTGTAGCAATTACTACGAGGTAGGTGCAAAGCATCCTGTTTTCAAAGATGTCAAATGTGAAAATGTTCTATAATTTTAAACCTTTGAGCCAATTCTTTCTAAAAAGACAAAGAAACTTAAGAGATAACTTATTAATCCTCAAAACAAGCCAAGTGTGAAGAATTGTTTCAACTCTTTCTAATTTTTATGTTTCTAAGAATTGTGATTGGAAATATCTGCAGAAATGTAGTTTCTTTTTTTTCTCCTTATGATTTCTTCTCCTTATTAGCTTCCCTCCCTCCCTTTTTTTTGTACGTGTTTACATTAACATTTTTATCTCGATAGTCTTCAAATTTTACCACCACTCTCCAAAAGCATATTCATCTTTAGAGAGAGAGAGTTAGATTAAGGGAAATTTTAGCACAAAGAGAATTAGCTATAAAAAGTTATGGGAAAGTGAAGAAGAGCCAGATTTTGGTTCCAATTAATTATTCCGACTGCTTTGTGCAATTCATTTAAGCTATATATAAGGTAATGCATATATAACTTCAAAAACAATTAAGAATTAAGCCTCATCAAAGCATTTCATGCAATCCTTTATGGATTTTAAGCTTGCTGGGAAAGGCAACAACTTGGTGATGAAATTATTGTACAAAGTAGGCAGATTTTAAATCTTAGTCATCACTATCAACCTCCCCTACCTTAGAGGATTACTCAGTTGTCTTAGCGGAGTTTGCCTTTAGTGTACCAAAGTACAGCGTCCAGTAACAAAGACAGGCACTTTATTGCCCCTGGGGGAAAGCAGAAAATGATCCCTTGTGCTGCACAGCTAACTGTCAGGATTAAACTTCAGTCAAGTTGCAACTGAATTTCCATCTGAGGCCAAGAGTGTTTCTTAATGCTCTCCAACATCCATTTGAATCCATGGAGTGTTTTGAAGTTGCCATTGCTAAAATGTATGTCAAGCCCTGCAGCATCTCTTCATGCGATATTCCTCCTTTGCTGTTTCCCAGTAGAGTGTCTCCTCTTGGGTCCCACACAGCTGGGGCCTCTTACTACCTGCAGGCTAACGGGAACTGTACGCAGTGGGCAAGGATTTGCCATGGAGCTAAATGGGTTTCAGCCTCTCCTTTGCCCTTTAGTGGGACTGGTGCTTTGCACTTTAGGGGGCTGCGTTTGCATGGGAAAGGACTGAAGGGCTGTATCTCCACTGGAGGTGGACTGGCCATCACTCAACTCAGCCATGCGCTCAGTCACACACTAAGGTTGCAGGATTTTTTTTGAAGAAGGGTTTGATGTGCTAGACAGGTGGGGATAGAGTTTTTGGGAGAAGAGGAGAGTAACGCCTTCATGAACTACATGCGAATAACCAATTGCAGGGAAGGGCTGGAATAAGAGGAGCATATTTAGCATTAGCTCTCTAGAAAGGGGAGAGCAAACTCCATAGCTTCCATGCACCTGGGAAAGCTCAGCATCTCAGCACCCTGGCAGGATGCCCTGACCAAGATCCTGCCCAGCATCAGAGCCCGATGCCTGCTCGGAGCAGGCCCAAATGCAGGTTTGTGCTCGGCAGGCAGCTCTGTCTCGCACACGCAGACACAAGACATGCGTCTTCCCTCACCTCCCAGGAATTTGCTTTAGATCCCACACGAGATTGAGGGATGGCTCACAGAAAGGAGAAAGGTAGAGAGAGACCTGGGTGTGCTACTTGTGGTTCAGGGTAGTTGGTGGGTGCCTCACGTTGATCTGCCAGGGGTTGGTTGTAGGTGACCAGGGCGGAGCGAGGAGAGGTTCTGGGACCAAATCCACTCTACTTATTGTCATGCCTAACAAAAAAAAATAGGTCCTCATTTATAGAAGAGAAAATAGATTATTGTTTTCCCTGGCAAAGGGGAAAATGCAGAAATACAAGGAAAAATCTGTAATTTCCCAATGCAAGATGAAGAAATGCATTGAAAATTCAGAAATTCAGGGAAAGGCGATTTCTGGGATTGCTAAAGTGGCCCTGATACCTGGAAGATGAAGATAACATCAGTTATTTTTGGATGCAATTTCTCTGAGAAATTGATTGAAGTAATAACTGCCCAATGAGTTGCCCCAGCCCTGGTGTAAACAGTTTTAACCCTTGAAGTTGTCCAGGACTCAAACACCTTGTGTTACAGGAAGCCAACGTGTGGATCTTTCCCCACAAATTGTCTCACTTCATCTTCAAGGAGATGGGAGCTGTGGGTAGCAATTTGAGGACTATCAACACCCCTGCAAGGACAGCTGTGACAGCGGGATGGGGGCCCCAGCCCTCACTGGGCCCATTCACTGGGAACCAAACTCTGTAATCAGGCAGGAGGCCCTGTGTGGATGTAGATATGGAATGGAGTTAATAAGAAGCTGCCACCAGATCCTTCCCAGCTTGAGGTCACCAAAAAGCTCTGAATACAGCAGGGAGTGGTGGCAGAAGCCTTTTACCTCCTTCATCTTGCAGAGTAACAATAATTACTGCTCAGCTGGAGGTAGGGCTATTGCTGCAACCAGGGCAGAAGCTTGCTTGATGTATGCCGCATGCATGCATGTGACTCGGTTGCATAATGTGAATGATTAGTCCCAGCTAACACTTGACATGTTACATAGACATTCTGTTTGGGGCTATGTTTAGCAAGTGGTGGGGAATCTGTCTAAAGCTGCCAGTTGGTGGAGGGAGGATCATGTGCCCCTGCAGAAGAGAGCTCTTTCTCCAAAGAGAGCACTGCTAAAGCTTCTTGCTCTGCTTAATGCCTCTGGGGAAGTTGCTTCATGATTATTTTTAAAACTAGGGCTGTAGGCTCTTTCCTAGGTCAGGGTCCAGCAGAGCTTGTACTGTGCGTACAAACACACAATAAATGACAATGCAGGCTCCTAGCAGCCTTGCAGCTCAGGCACAAGGCACTCAGGGAATCTGGGTCCTCTTCTCAGCTGCCAAGGTACAGTGTGATAGCGAGGTAATAGCTCTACCTCTTGGAAGCCCCATTTTCTTGTTTGCAAAGCAGAAAGACTTGCAGCTGTTTTGTAGTGCGCTGTTGGAACCGTGAGCCTTTGGAGTCTGTTTAGGCTGGAGGCACTTCAAAAGTGCAGAGTAGTTGTAAAAGATTATTATTACTAGTATCTTTCCCTGCTATACAGTTGAATTGTTACTCTTGTTTTAGGAAAGATCTTAAAAAAAAACGTATGATTTTGATGTATGGAGTTTATCAGTCACTGCACACACCTGAAAGTACAGATGATCATGCAGTATGTTTAATGGGGACTGAGATGCATATATCATTGAATTCCTAGCCATAGGAAATACAGAAAATAGCGTATGTCTTGGTTGTAATATAGTCCTGAGAACTGACCCAAACACCCTGCTTTTAAACAAGAAATTGTAGCTGAATAGAAGCAGAGTGCAAACTTCAAGGGGAGATTCACCTCCATGCTGTAGATGCCTAAATCACATGCTTGTAGATGTTTCTGCATTAAATCTTTAACCCCTTGTATAATCATGGAGATCAAGTTGACACCATCAGCCAAATCCAGAGAGAGTCAGGGGCAATGCTTAAAGAGAGCTGAAGGTTTCTGTCCACCTAAACCAAGAGTAATAAGATAAGTTGGCAAGGTCCTTTGAACATCACACAGTCCACTTCAGGCTCAGATGTCCAACTGAGTTTTGAACATCTGTAAAGATGGAGATTTCACCACCTGCATGGGCAGACTGTTCCCAGATCCACCACGGCCACTAAAAATTGCTCAAACAATTCTCAAACAAAAATTTCCCTTCCTACATTTATCTTATTCTGCACAGAAGCAGCCAGGAGCATGGACACATCCACCAGACCAGATTGCAGGCTAGGTTGCTCTCTCCAGGAATTCAAGTTGAGCTGTTAGAAAAGATGTCTTGGTCAAGAAAGGACAGGGAAGGATGTCTGTGAGTGGTCATAAGAGAAAACCAAAAGGACCTTCTATTATGGGTCACAGTGAAGAACATCTTTGTATTCTTGTGTCTGTCTATTAATATCATTCTTCCTACAGTTCAGCTCATTTCCTTGTGCCAAGCCTTACCTATGCTCAAAACAGTTACAAGTTTGAGTTTTTGTTGCTGAACATGCTCCTGGGCACTGCTCCTCTCTATTTTCCTGGATCCCAGAGCTCCCATCAGCTTGGGTGGGTTTGAGCATCAGAGTTTAGTTCAGGCTTTTAGGGTTAGAGTAATGGGACCTAGCCGCATTTGCAGATCTAGAGGTTCCCAGAAGTTACCTCCATGGTTTTTGTGAAGTTATGAACAGCTGCCAAATTTCATGGGAATCCTGTCATTTACACTCCTGCATGGGCTGATGCAATGTTCTTCTGCAACTCCCCAAGGGTGACACTCCTCGGTGAGTCATGTCCCAGACTCCGGAGGGAGAAAATGCCAACCTGGGGGAGCCCAGTGAAAGGAACTGGATTCACAAAGTCTACAGCAGCCCCGAGAGGTAAGATTTAGTGCACCACTGGTTTGGAGGGTAGTTGATGGCTAAAGGGAGAGCAAAAAAAAATAATCTTAGCAGGCTTTTAATTTTGGTCTTTTGTCTCTGGAGAGGAAGCTGAGGCTTTGCATGACAATGCTTTGTGTCAAGCATGCTGAAAATGCCATGGTTTGCAGGCATGGGGCATCCCTTGAGATACCCCATAGACAGCACTGCCAATCAAGCCATCAGCATTAGTATCTCTGGGCCCCCAACAAAGAGTAAAAAAAAAAAAAAAAAAAAAAAAAAAAAAAAAAAAAGTCATTGGAATTTGTGTGAAAGAGAAAAAACAAGTGTCATCGTGACCCGCAAATGATATAATTTTGTAAACAAGCCGTTTAATCCCTGCCCATGCTGATGATTCGCTGCCCTTATTTAATTAGCACATGGATAGGTGAGGTGAGGTTCCCTGCATCGGTGTAGAAGCAGAAAGGTTTATGAACCCACAGCTGAAAGCTGCTGTTTCTGGAACCTGCCCCACACCTGTATGCACACAGGAGAACTCCCGTTGCCAAAACAGGGAGAGCACAACCAAACTGAGCAAAATAGGGTCATTTCCCAGAACACCACGTGCTGGTGAGGGGAAAAATACTCCAAAGTAAGGAATTACAGCAATGTCCCTCTGCCTAAATGAGGACCCCATTATGCCTGGATACTGTGTAAACCCATTGCAAGTAGCCTCTGCTGCAAAGAGTTTACAGAGTGAAGAGCGGAGGGAGAGGAGGTATGGCCAGATTTATAGGAGAGGAACTATGCTGCAGTGTGACTGGGTGACTTACCCAAGTGATCCAAGTGAAATGGAGATCTGGACTTGGCTCTGGTTGGTGCCAGGCCAGGGATGCAGCCTTGGAGTTACACCCATGGAATTGGGGCAGGTTCCCCACATTGTTGGGAATCCCAGAAAGACAATGTGGATTGCCAAGCTGGGGTACCACCAGTGAGCAGGCAGCATTGCTGTTGGTTCTGTGCTCATTGCCACCATCTGGAAACCTCATTTTAACTCATTCAGCTGCTCCCAATTTGGTGTTTGCTTCCATTTTTCTTTATAGAGGTCATAAATTCTGTTGGGGCCTGTTGAGGTAAGGACCTACCTGGACCTCAGTTTCAACTAGGGTAGGCCAACTTATTCCAGGGATCTCAGTGGGAATTCCATTTCCAGCTTTTGCTCCAGGCAAGTCTAGGGACAGCGTGAATGACACCAAGGCACAGCAGGTCCACCCTGTGCACTAAGAGGAGAGCCTTTCAGAAAGAAACCCAAACATGACTGGAAACCATCCAACCAGCATCTGAATTAACGCTCCTACAGTCTTAGCCTGTTTTGCTCTACCTTAAGCCAAAGCTCAGTATCTTCATTTCTGGCATGCAGCGAAAGTTATTGTCCACACTCAGGGAAATTGTAAGTCCCTCAAGGCAGCTTTCTCAGAAAAACACCATGGGGTAGAATGCTAAATGAGAACTCCAGAGACCCGACCATCTATCCTATGACCTTCAGCTATGTCTTCCTGTGTCCTTGCCTAGCTGTCAAGGGGACGACCATGGTGCCCTCCAGGATTCACTCACCAAACTCTATAGTTCAGCTAGCACTAATGAGAAGGACATTTGGGAGTTAGGCTGATATTGGGGTTTCAGACCTTGGATGATACAGCTCTGTAGGACGTGTCCTTTTCTCACAATCTCTAATCATAGAATCATTGAGGTTGGAAAAGACCTCCAAGATCATCTGGTCCAATCATCCCCCTACCTCCAATATCACCTGCTAAACCATGTCCCTAAGCACCACATCCAACCTTTCCTTAAACACCTTCTTAACCCCTTAACACCTTTCCTTCAACCCCTTCTGATGTTTGCCTTTTGGTCACCCAGAGCCCAGCTCTTCCTACAGCCTCATCCCTTTGGTTGAAACCATCCTGCATCTCCTCTGGTAAACGTTTCCAGAACCTCACCTCAGCTCTGGGTGATTAGGTGCTGCTGAGATCACCCAGCTTCGTTAGACCACAAGCCTGAGTCTCACGATGGTGCCTGTGATAACCCTGGTGTTTGCCTCCTGGCTCTCGGTGTTCCCGGTGCGCGTTCCTCTCCTCGGGCAGCTCCCATGAACTCTCCACCAGGTGCTGAGGAAGGGCTGGAGCATCTTCCCAAGTGCTGTGCTTGTCCCTGGGCTGGCATGGGACGGCACTCCCCATGCAGCTGCGACTCCCACGCCAGGCACGCCCTAGCCACAGCTTGGACCTTCTGTGCTCTTGTGCAAAGCCCTGTGTGCCGCCAAGCTCAGCTCTTCCCCCTCAAGGCACCTCCAACCCACGTGGCATCAGGATTTGGTGCCAGACTGGGGTAAAATGCACCTGGCTGCTGTGACACAAACGTACCTTGAAGCTGTGTGCTTAGCAGGCTGCCATGGTGTGCCACTGCTGTCGTCATCATCCGAAATATAAACTTGACTTTTGCTGCTAACAGGGCAAAATAACTATTTATCAGCGCTTATTTGCCATAATCTTCAGTTATTTTTTTTTCAGCTGATGGTGTAAGATCATTAGCAGCCACTACACCTTGGCAAGAAAGTGGGTAGAATGAAACATAAGACTTCTCTTTGCTTCTTTCTTGCAATTTTTCAGTAAGTAACATCAGGCATGTGGCTTGTGTAAGAGTTCCAAGGGTTTTTGCAAGCTGTGCAGGAGGGAAAGCAGCACTCTACCCCTTAGATTAACAGCAGTGGCACAAACTGTCCTGTAGACCTGTACAGGGTCCTTGAGACCTCACTGGGATGTGACTGTGGATCAGCAGAGCCCAGCTGCAGAATCACCAAGCAATTTGCCAACAAGCCTGCCCCGGGATTACAGATAGGAAGCTGGGTCACCCTTGATAAATCTGTCCTCATAAATGAGCCACGCCAAGGTCCCTTTGGCTCCTGGGCTAGCACAGGCACATGACCATATAATAACTGAGTCTGGAAAGGACTTTGGGATTTTCCTATTCCAAGTCTTCTCCTAAAGCAAGGCCAAATTAAAAGTCTAAGCAGGTGCTTGTCAAATCAAGACCTCGATATCATGAAAGACAGAGCTACTACACTGAGGGACTGTTTGGAGTTATTGTATCTCAGGTGCACAACGTTGTATTTGCCTTTGCTCATATGTCTGGGCTGTCTTCTTTCACAAAGAAGAAAAAAAAAAAAAAAAAAAAAAAAAAGGGTGCTGAGGACAACCTCCATCACTTGAAGTGTGCTAAGAGACTGTGGATTGGCTGGGACAAAACTGGAGACTGTGCTGACAATCAACTGCCTGGGTAAGCCCCGTGTCCTGGCCCTGCTTTGTTTATAAGCATAGACTTTGCCTCAGTCACCGAGCTCACAAACTCTGCCAAGGGACAAGCCTCAGGCCCAAGCAATTGCCTTTGCACCAGCAGTTGCCTGCACAACCAGCAGTATGGGTGGTGCGTCGGATACTCAGATGCATGATTGCAAGGTTTGCTCTCTGCTTGTAGGACAAGAGGGATGGCTGGTGTTTTAATTCATTTTTATCATGCCAGCATAACCCCTTGGGTACAGCCTTACCCTGACTTGATCCCAGACCTGTCTGCATCTCTGTGGCTCTGCTCCAGGCCATGCTATTCCAGGACAGGCTGGCATTAGTTAAATAGTTTGCAAGCCACAGCCCTCTGCACAGCAAGGACATGTTGTGTGTCTTCTGAAGAATCCTGACAAGCTGTGGCAACACCAGAAATACAAATCAAACCATAAATGCAACAACCTTTCACCCCTCGCTGGCTGACGTAGAAATGAACCATTGCAATAAATCTCCTGGCACCCTTTCTACCCCATGGTTGGCAGAGTGGGCCTTTGCAAGCTCCACACATCACTGTGTGGATGAAGGTCAATTTATGCATGGAACAACCAGCTCCAAAACCAAGCCACCTTGTTGCTTCTCAGGAAGACCTAAGCCAGGAGAGGTCTTCATGGTGTGCAACAGGATAAAAAATGGGTGATGGAACTTATGGGTCTGGGAGCACGGAGGTGTGGTCAAAGCAAACAACTGTTTGAAATTATCTGGAATTTTTAAACTGGCTCTACGGCCCCCTCCAGAGACATGAAAGAGGAAGAAGACTTTACCAGATTTATTTCTGCAAGAACAGGAGATTTACTCACACTTGGCTCTTTTTCAGGTGTCATAAATTGAGTCCACTATCTTTTCACAGATTGTCTTTCTGGATTTATCAGTAAGGACTTTATGGTTCAGAGCACCCTTTTCTCCCCAGCCCCCCTTCCAACAACCTGAGTAACAAGCCTAGGGTACAGCCTGTGTTTATAAATATACGTATCGGTTACATTAATGGAAACTGATTTATTACACAAATAAGAGACTTCATCAATTTTCATCTGGACCTCTTTCAATGGGACATAAATTACACTGTTGCTACTGGGTTTGGATTTCTAAGCGGATTTATCGGAGCAGGGACTTTGCTCATTTATTTTATAGCTCTCCTTGTCCGTGGAATAATTATAGTTTTGAAGTTTCTCTCCCTCCCTTTCCCTCCCTGTATATATCCCCCTCAGAAAACATTGGCTGATACGCTGGGGGATGAGGTCAGGCACTGCTGAAAGCCCTCATGCCATCTGGGCTACCTCTCTGGAGCTGCCTGCCAAAGCAGCAAAGTTAGCAGGACGTGGTGACACGCGGTCTGTTGCAGAAGACCCCAAAACAGAGGTGCTCAGCTTAATTGCTTGTGTTTGGAGAACGCATGGCCTGTTGATCTCTTTTAGGAAGCTGTCCCCTTGCTGCCTGTTAACACTGGCGGGTGTGTTCTCCTGCCAGAGCATCTCCAAAAGGTGGATGGGAAGCAGAGTCCCCTGACTTGTCTGTCTAGGCGAGCAGGTCTGTCACTTAAACACGACTTGACCACACAAACTCCCGACCTGGTTAAACACCTACAGCTTTGTTTAAATGTGCACAACACTGCGAGACACCCTGAAACACAGTGGGGAGCTTGGCCGGTCCCTCGACAGGAAGAAGGACACAGCGCAGCTCTTCCTCCATCGCTCAGTAGAAGAGCATGACTGCTCCTTCCTCCCTGGGGATGTGACATGGGACAGCTTCAGACTCACCCCTGGCTCTACCTGTGCACCAGGGGACTTGGCTGGGAGGTGTGAGCACAGCCCTGGCCACCCAGGGCGGGAGGTGATGCCGTCTTGTCCATGGGCCAGCCCGCAGGACAGAGACCAGCCGGCTGTGCCGGAAGGAGGAGGGAAGCCTTTAACTCTTCCCGCTGTCCTCAGCCTCCTCACGCACCCTCTCCCCATCTGCATGCCCTGAACTGCTGCCCAGAACACTTTCTTCTGCAACTCGTTTCTGGAGCCTCGAGAAAGTGAGCCAAAGGCTTGCCTGGTTTTTGTTGTTGTTGCTGCTGTTTTTGCCTGAGGCTGGAGCACGATCCCATGAAACAGAAGCCCAGGCTCCCAGGAATGCATTGCATTACGACACTGTGCCACAGAGACTTAGACTATTTACATAATAGATCAGAAAGCCCGGCCAATTAGCTGACAAAGGAAAGGGCGTGCTAGCAGGGCACTCAGAGTTCACCCTAATTAAGAGCAAGCCATTAGAGAGCTTGCCTCAAAATGCGAGCAAGGGAGGAAGACAGCACGGGGAAGGGGGGCAGGCATTGATGACTGCACACAGCAATTTCCAAGCACATCAGGACGTATCCCCCTTGGCCATGGTCCCCAGGGCTGGACGTTACCACAACTTGGTGGTGTAAATGGGGAAATGGAGGCAAGTCCCTTGCTTGAGGCAAGGGCAATGAGTAAACCAATGCCCCGAGCCCCCTGACTGCTTGTCCCTCGTTGATTCTTGCCTTGCAGTGATGTGTGCTAGGGCTCAGCTGTGGTCTCGTGCTTTGGTTTGACACCAGCACATCGCCACCCCCTCTCCCTCTCAGCACAAAGAGCTCTTCTGCTCAGCAGGCAATAGCGAGGCCCACACACATGCAGGCAGCAGCCAGGTGAGCAGGCGGGAGAAACCTCAGCCCCAATCACTCCCTAATTAAGTTAATTTGCTAATTGTCAGTACTTAGTCAAGGGAGGAGCGCCACCTGCTGAACCCACCATACTCCTCCTCCTGCCTCACCGGGGATGCTACAAAAGATTTCCAGGGCCTATCACCCCGCTGCAAGCCCAAATTTTGTGAGGAGGAGGATAAACCTGGTGCCTTCCATCTCTCCTATCCACATTTTGTAATCTGGGAGTCCCCTGGGTGCTTTAGTTGGCCACGGTACCTGGATATATGGCATCATGTAACTCTACAAGCATTGGTGGCCTTCAGTCTCAAAATAACAGGGACTGTTCCTACAGAGCTGGAGACACACGGTTCCTTTCCAGACTGATAGTTCAGTGTGATGAGTTATCACTTGCCAGCTGAGCTGTGCTGACAGTGTGTGCCTTCCTAGCCCACAAAAACAAATCTTAAAGCACTTTCATGTTCCTGCCGTCCACAGCAAAATTTTTGCCCTTCAGAAGGGCTTAATAAAACACATTTTGGTTTTGGGTCGAAGTGCATAAGAGCAGCACATGATTGGTTACAGTCATTCTGCTCAAAGATTGTAGCTTCCCAAACTGCTGTAATTCCATGGCCTACGATCCTCTGTCTAAACACCAAATATCCCCATGCAGGGGGCTTGAACTGCCAACCCCACACGTCAATCTACCAGGACCCTGGCCACCAAAGCTGTAAGGTTGGCTTGCAGGTTCTGAGAATAGCTTAAAAATAACTAAGTTTGTGTTCCTTTCCTTTGTTTGCCAGTTTGTGGCTTGCAGAATGCTTTTGATTTCATGTTTCTAAGTTCCGCGTTACAATCACAAGGGGTAGAACACTTTTTTTTTTTTCCCCTTTCTTTCTTCTTTTGATGTTGAATAAAACCTGAGATTCTTCACACAAACTCCTGAACCAAACAGCTGGGATTTTATGGAAAGAACATTGACAACTGCAATATGTCCAATAAAATCATAAGAGTTGGCAACACCGGGGGGTTACTCCCCTTCTTTATTGCTGGTCCACAGGACAAGTTAATTGGTGTGGTCCAGTTGCTGGCTGGTTTTAGGACAGTTCCTTAAAAGCACATCTAATTGGAGTCCTCTTGGCTAACCACAGACACCTTATAGAGGTACTTAAACTGTGAGCCTGTTTGCTCTGGCTGTTTTTTTAGGGCAGATTACCACATCCTATAACAGGTAGAACAGATCAGCTTTGAAGGTGTTGATCTCTCTTCTCTTGGTAAAGAAAAAGACCGCGGTGGCTGCTCTCCTAACATATGTCCTTCCTTAACCCCATACTGCAATGAAAGTTCAGCACCACAAGCCCTTTTAAAAGCTGGCCCTTAAGACAGCATGTCAGCCCCTTCTGGGGCCTCATGTTTTGCACAGATCACCCTCATTAGCAAGGGAAAGTGGAATAAATGGAACAGGCTGCACTCCTGGCGTGATTTTTTTGATTCCTCTTGGAAGTCCCCCCGATTCAAACAGATCCTTCCAAGTGGCCTGGTTCGTGACCGCTGAAGATTATAAGAGGGCCAGGGATCCAGCATCCCTGCAGCTCATCACTGACAAACAACACTGTCTGGATGGAGTGTTTTCAATAAGGGATTCTTGCTTTGTTGGGAGCTTTCAGAGAAACTGTTTACAACAACAGCCCTACAATTACCTCCAAATGATGTCCTTTGAGGAGGATGTTCTGGGAACCTTGAGACCAAAGCTTCTGAGCTGCTCTATCTATATCAGAAATGTGAAAGTAATCAGGAGTTGTTTGGATCTGGAGACGCTGTTGTTGTAAACAGATGTTGCTTTAAAGCATCAGATCTTCCTGAATGGTCAGCCAGAGCTGGGCCAGATTGAAAGAAGCACCCAGCCCAAGACAAACCATTTGAAAAATGAGAGTTAAGCTTTCAGTTCAATGCAGTTCAGTTCTTGTGCATTGTGTCAAATATAATGTAACTATGCCAAATTTGCCATTTCTGGGCACCAAGATACACTGAGATCTAATTTCTTTGTGTTGAATTATTATTATTTTTTGTGTGTGTGTGTGTATGTAATGACAAGGATTTAGTATTAGCTAAGCCTGATGGATGCTTACAAAGGGTCTGGGCAATGAGACTGTCTAGAAGAAAGCTGGAGGCAAATGCTTCTTTGTTTTATCCTACACAGAGGATTTTTCTTACGGGTAGGGAAGAGGACAGGAAAAAATGATCTGTCCAGAAGACAAAGCACTGAAGTGAGTCCTCTCCTTCTCCCAAACCACAAGACCTTAGGGAAAGATTATAATTTCTTATTTGTTTCTTTTTCTTAGCCTTCGTATTTTTAAACCTTAAAAACACACTTGGGTAATCGTTTCAAATCCTTTTCTATGGCTATAAGTGACAGAAACTATTCCACATGATCCAGAGAAGCTGGTTCTCCTTCAACACTGGGGGTTTTCAGACTGCAGCTTTAAGGGGGTGGGGGGGACAGAGGGTGCTCAGAAATTATTGGAATTGTCTCATTGTCGCTTTGGACAAAGGATAGTGATCTGAGTTTTAAGAAGATTCCTACTAACTGAGTGACCCTGGAGAAGTCATCAAGATCACAGTCATCCTATCTAGAGGATAGTAGCTCCCTGAATTAGGAATCCCATTGCTGAGAGAGGCAGGAAAATTACAACGTGATTCAGACCATCTCTCTTCACTGAAGGACCCTGGGGCAACCCTTTGGCTTATTTGCTTACTTGTGTACAGGCTGTAAATTATGCCATAATCTCAGCACAGATCTCTCTGTGGTTTGGTTCCCACCCTGGAGGGGTAGGATATTCTGTTCCTCTGTCTGGGTAGAGTGAGAGCTCTTTGGGACAGAGCTTATCCTTCACATGTGCTTTCAGGGTACACAATTTGATCCTGTTTAGTGCAGCTGGATCTAATCTCATATAGGTAGAGACAGAGGTTTGATTTACCAGAAAAAAGGGTCTTATGGGGAAGCCCACAAAGAGGAGAAAAAAAAAAGAAAGAAGAAAAGAAAAGCACTGACATCCCCTCGAAGAAAGCTTCCTCTGCCTGCAACATTAACCTCACCAACCAGAAGAGATGCAGAGTTTTTCCTTGAATGGTTTTGCCCTTCCCCACTTTGAGGGAAATGACACAAACATGATTCATGGGTCGGGACACTAAGGTGACTGTAAGGATACGCTGCCGAATTAAAGGGGCTAAAGCACGGGGACCAATGGGAGGGAGGCCACAAGCTGATGTAATGTCTGGGTAGCTCAAACCAGCTCCTCAATCTCTGTTATTAGGTAAAGACAGGCAGTCCCTGGAGAACACATGAGCTCCTTTCCCTCTCTCCACAGCCCTCCACACGGTCACATTAGGGACATGCCCTTTGCACTCTCACCTATGAGCTCCCAGCACACACGAGCATCTTCCAGCACTCCAGGCTTCTTCCTCTGGCAGCAGAATAATGCAGCCACACAAAGCTCCCATTGTGCAAGCAGGTCCCCAAGCACCACAGCTCTAGCCCATAATGAAATCTCTCCACCACCTTTTACTGGAGAGAGTATTTGATTGCAGTCAAGTACCCACACCTGGAGGAGGTAGGAGGGGGTGCGGGA
This sequence comes from Aythya ferina, assembly GCF_964211825.1. Classification (NCBI taxonomy): domain Eukaryota; kingdom Metazoa; phylum Chordata; class Aves; order Anseriformes; family Anatidae; genus Aythya; species Aythya ferina. Next base: position 1,352,558 of record NC_140300.1, on the reverse strand, counting down.
GTGTAGACTGACAGGCAGCCTGCTCAGAGCTGCAGTGAGACAGGGAAGGGGAGGAGGGACGAAGGCAGGGCTGAGAGGCACAGGCATGGTTTTGCAGTGTGATGAGCTTGTGCAGCCTCAGCTGCAGCAAGAATCCCAGGGTGCTCTCTTCCTGTCTCACATGCACACTTCAGCTGTTGAGGGAAAAAAAATCAGACAAATAAAAAAAGCAAACAGCCAAAACAAAGCTAAAACCTAAAAAATACACGCAGATCTAGAAATGTTAAAAATGCATAGCCACTAGTAGGGCCATACAGAGATGCTGACTCAAGGCCTGGGTGCTGAGACTGCTCTGCTGCTCCCCACTGCAGTGCACTAATGGAGAAATTCCTTAGTGCCTAGATATAAAGGGATCAAGTCACCCTTGATGGAGGAGGGAATGGCACTAAATCTACATGCTGACCATGCTCAGACCCCCAGACAGTGTGTCCATCTGCAGAGAACCATGTCCAAGGGGCACCTGCCAGTGGCAGCTTCCTAATTCAGAGGCAAATTTGATCTCACAAGGTCTCCCTGGCTGGAAGCCCCTTGCTGGTGAGCGCAGACGTCTTTCTCAGCCCCCACCAGCCCCACTGGGCTCCCCAGTGCTACATCTGGGTTACGACATGGAGACAGGACCAAGACTGGAGAAGGGAAGGAGGCTGATAGATAAGATGGAGCTATGCTTTCAGTGGCAAAAGACAGAGGTTCTTATCAGTCTGTGTGAGTTGTGTTGTATGGGAGGAGAATGGGGTCATAAGGAGAGTGGAGATAGGTAAAAGTGAAGGTGGATGAAGGCTGTTTTGAGGATGGCTGTTAGGATGATTGTAGGATACTGGGAAAGGTAAGGAGACATAGGGCTGGTGTCTTCATGTATGGGCCGAGATTTGTAGTTAAGCAGCAAACAAGCACAAATAAGCAGGGAATGAGGGGATGGTGAGCAGCCCCGTGGAAATAGATTTGGGGATTTTGTGGTTGATGGCAAGTTAAATACAGCAGTGTGATCTGGCAGCCAGAAGGGCCAGCTGTGTCTTGGGGTGCATCAGGCACAGCACTGCCCTGTGGGGAGGGATCAGCCTGCTCTGCTCTGTGCTGGTGTGGCTTCACCTCAAGTACTGGGTGCAGTTTGCAGTGCCACAGTATAAGAAGGACATAAAACTATTAGAGAGTGTCCAAAGGAGGGCTATGTAGGTGGTGAAGAGTCTAAATGTGTGAGGAAAGGCTGAAGTCCCTTGGTTTGCTCAGCCCAGAGCAGAGCAGGCCAAGGGGAGGCCTCATGGCGGCCTGCAGCTCCCTCACGAGGGGAGCGGAGGGGCAGGCGCTGAGCTCTGCTCTCTGGGGACAGCGACAGGACCCGAGGGGACAGCATGGAGCTGGGACAGGGGAGGGTCAGGATGGGTGTCAGGGAAAGGGTCTGCACCCAGAGGGTGGCCGGGCACTGGGACAGGCTCCCCAGAGCAGTGGTCACAGCACTGAGCCTGCTGGCATTCAAGGAGCATTTGGACAACGCTCATGGACGTAGGGTCAGATTTTGGGGTGGTCCTGTGCAGAGCCAGGAGTTGGGCTCAGTAATCCTAATGGGTCCATTCCAACTCAGGACATCCTATGACTCTGTGGCTCTATGAAACGATGCTTTGGGAGCAGGCATCACAGAAAACATAGAAAAAGTGCCCTGTTGAGTCTTGCTGCTTGTCTGGGTGAGACCTGTTTGGCTAATTTGGAAATGGTGTGACTGAGGACCGATCCAAACCAGGTAGACCTGATGGGAATTACACCTTAGAGAAACTTAGATCAACAAGAAGGGCAGAATGAAGCCTAGCGAAGAAAAGAGAAACAGGTGACTTCTGCATGAGAGTGTTTCTGCATGGAGGACGGATGCTGGCACTTATTACAAAATAGCAGAAACAAGTTGAATTCCCCAAACAGTTTATGGGAATGCACTCTTCTTTTCTGGGGGGTTTGTTTTGTTTTGCTCAAGTCTGTCTGTCACATCTTGCACATTTCATTATTTAGGAATTTTTGATTTCAGAAGATAAAGTAGTCCCAGAGGAATATTTTCAGGGAGATTATTTTAACAAGCACTTTTGTACCAGGAAATCAGTGAGTTTAACCTAACAAGCAACTACCAGGCCAGGGGGACAAATAAATCTAGTTCCCACCTATTAATTTTACAGCCTACATAAAGCAGTGTTGAAGTCAAAAGTATATGTGACCCAAAAAGACATTGCTCATTTTGACACATATATAGCTTGCCCCCTGCCTGAACCCTGTCCCTTAGCCTAAATCCAGGAAGTGGGCTCCCTTTTGTAACGGATCATAGGCCTGTGTGTCAGGAATGTGTTCTACCTTAAACCAAATGTCAGCCTTTCTTAGGGAAGGGATAAGCTGATAGAGATGTTCGCCTTGAACGGGGACAGTTTTCCTGTTTTGCATTGTGTGAGATGTGTTTGTTTTATTGCACCACTCAGTGATTCAATCCAGCCAAGCCCACGCAGGAAATATTGGGATTTTGTCTTGCCAAGTTGACATCTGAAAAGAGCAAGCAGGCGAATGCTTCCACTTTAGCAGTATTTGTAATGGTTACTGAACTATTAGACACATGAAGGGAAAAATGCACCTCAAAGAAACAACCGCATCCCATGGATGGAAGTGACCTGGATAATGCAGAAATGTCGCCGACTTTCATCTTCAGAGGGGAATGCGGTGGTATGCAGCGAGAAAAAGAAAACAGAGCTTTCGGCACACACATAAGTTAAAAATAAAGCACAGAGTCTAAATGAAGAGGGTGACTAACCAATGGAGTAAATGAGCAAGGAAAGTGATGGATTATCCACCACTTGAAGCATCTTGAAATGAGGGCTGGATGTCTTTGTGCAAGACGTGCTGCCGTCCAGCACAAGGCACTGGGCTCCAGGCAGGCTAAAGTCTAACTCAGATTTTTTAGCCTGTGTTGCCAATGTACAAGTGGAGGATTTAGCTCCAGTTATCCTGTCTACAGCCATATCATGGAAGAAGGACATGAAGCAGGTGGCAAGAAGCGTTTGATGCCAATTCCTAATTAACCATATTAGCCAGCAAACTTATGCAGTCAAAGGGGAAACATAAGCAGTGAGATAGTTCAAGCTGTAATCCTAGTGAAAAGAGGCTTTTGGCTACAGCATTCAAGCCCTGAGTATTTCCCTTGATTTCAGCCAGCTTGGGGTCAGGCCCTTGTTGTCTGAAGGCATTCAGTGCTCCTTGCTAGTAGGAAGCAGCTCTGTTGGGTGAGAAGAGGTGCCTCATCAGGGAGATTTTCATTCACTCTGTCAAAAATGAGCTCCATCAGGTCCATATCTAATATCCCAAAGGTTTTTAATTACATTGCAATGGAGACAGGTCCAGCTGTGTTTCCTAATTAAATCCTGATGCATCAGAGATGAGATCTGGATACACAGGTGGGTGATGAGAATGTCTATATTACATGTACATATCTGCAATTTCTTTCAAATACATTCTACCATTTTTTTGAAGCAAAACCCAAATGCGCTGTTGAAAACAACTCATTTTGGCCGACTCTGTAGACTGGGTTGGAAATCTCTGATGCTGAACTGATGCTGTCACTCCATAGCAGAGAGACAGGCTACATGTTTGAGCTCTAACTCACCTCTGAGCCGGTGTGACCCCACTGAGGTCTTCTACATGAGACCTGGAGGTGGGGTGCTGGTCCTGAGAGCAAACCTCCAAGTAGGATTCTTTTGATACAGACCTAATGGCTGGGGGCTCCTGGGAGCCTCAGCTTGGTTTAGGAAGGTGTTTGGGTCACAACAAAACACAAGAAGGAGCCAAGTACCTTCATGCTGAGTACGGACACTTGCCTGCATTTGCAGAAAGCAGTGCTGTGGGCACCTGGTGATCTCTGCACTCCAAAATACAAGCCCTGAAAAAATATTGTTGCCTCCAGAACAGCCCATGAGTAAAGATCCCAAATCGATTCAAAATCCCATTTTAGGTGCAGAGGCAGATGCTCTGGAGCTTGGCAGCTTCTTCAAAGCCACACAAGCAAATAGAATTACAGACTGAAGACCTCGTCCTGGGATGAGTCTTTCTTTCCCTCGTGCTCTCTCTCCTCCTCTACTCAGCTGCCTTCTGTTGGCAATAATAGCAGCAACTGTCTTGGAATCAGGGAAAGCAGATGGGCTCCACCCTGCAGATGGCCCCCAGAAATTTTCAGAAATACTTATTTTCTGTAATTTCATTTAGTTAATTTTTTCCATAGTTTTATTATAGAAGCGGAGCACAACAATGAGGCTATTACTCATTTTTTGTTTAGGTTTTGGCTTCTTAAGCTTTGGGATGTTGAGTTATTGTATGGCTGTATCCAGAGCCTTTTCCCCAGGTCAGACAAGCACACTGCAGTACTGATTAATTGGATGCTAAGCCTCCAATTATCCTGTCTGGCTCAGATTTTTTCATTACCCCACAATTTCAGTGTTATCTTCCCTCCATATTTATTTACTAATTTACTTATTTACATATTTATTTCTGTTTTTTTTTTTTTAATTATTATTATTTATTTTTTTTTATTGCAGCACTTACCAAGTGCAAGATCGAAGCTTCCCCGTGCTTTAGTGTCACCAAAGCTGCCCATTCCTGGAGCTCGTCTGCTGGACCTGCATCTGTCATAGGCTGACCTCAGAATGTACTGTAAAGGAAAACCTAGTTTGATCAAAGCATCTCCTCTTGGACTAAGCTTCTGTTTGTATTGCTGTAGTCCAAGCACTCGCAAAGAACCCGAACTTGGCTCCTTCTGAACAGTTTTCAGCCCAAAAAGTTGGTTCTCAAAACTGTCACCTGCCTTTGCTGCCCTGGTTTCCTAGATGAGATCTGCATTCATACAGCTGTTGCTGCGTACCCATTTTTCCAATTTCTGAGATTGTAAATGAGCTTCTGGAGCAGTAGATTTATTTCGTCTGGGGACTTTTGACTTCTTTCCACTTGAAGACTTCAATCTCTCTTCAGAAAAACAACACAAGACAAACAAACAAAAAACAAACAAACAAAAACAACAATAACAACAACAAAGGTTTGACTTCTTATTTTTTAACAGAAGAGTTTGGTTTAAAAAACAAATCCAGGCCTGGTTTTAGTAGAAAAAAGAATCTAGTTTTTGAAAACAGCAAACCATTTCTTTTAATTTATTAAATTAAAACCAAACCACATCCCAAACACTTCTACTGGAAAAAGATCATTGCCATATTTATTTTTCATACAAATGCATAGATGAAACATCCTCTCTTTCCCAAATGAGTTACAAAAACAGAGCTCCAAGCCGAGCTGTTGTAACTTCCAGAGCTTTATTCTGTTGTCTCCTTTTCCTCCTGCGTTCTGTATTGACCTTATTACCCATCCTCCTTGGCCCACCCATCAGCTGGGATGGTGCCTCACATTCATCTATACTGTCTTCTTTCAGCTGTCTGCATTTCTATAGGAACCCTGAAATAGGTCCTCTACTGTTGAATCATCTCAGTATCTATATTCAGAGGTATCTTCTTCTTCATAGGGACGGGACATTTCTTCTGGCAGCTGCTAAAGGCACTGGCCCTTCCCAAAGCCTTGTCTTCTGTCTCATGAAGGGCCCTCCCTTTCAGTTCAAATTGGTGGAAGAAAAATCTATTAGGAGCTGTCAGGGACAGAATGGCTGCCTCTGGCTGAGGGAATTCCCAATCACAAACGGTTGAAGGCATTCAGGGCTTTTTGCCCTGGCTTTTTTCTTCCCCAATGCTGCATGGAAAATAAATCCTCTGGGAGTTTCCTTGCATATCTCTCCCCTGAACTGGAGCACAGCCAGGACCAGAGCCTTTCAAGAGGACATCTTGGATGGCAGCTTGGGCTCCTTTCCCCATCCACATGCTTCAGATTTCATTTCATTTTTAAGGTGCAAGTGCAGCTGAGGTCAGAAGTCACCCAGGACTAGGAGCACTAAGTGCACTTTGATGTTCCATGTCAGCACTATGCAGATGCACAAGGCTGGGGGACGGGTAGCAACTCCTACTCCTAATTTTCTGCCTTTCTGGATTGTCAGTGATGATGTTGGAGGCCTGCACAGAGATCGGCCTGGCCTGCATACAGCGGTGGGATGCAGTGCTTGGCCCTCAGCCCATAACCACAACACTCAGGGTGCCGATGGAGAGGAGACGAGACCTCTGCATTTCCACTTCTGTGCATTCCCCAAGACAAGCCCTGTCTCCTCTAGGGGAAAACATTGCAAAAACACCACAGCTTCACCATGCACAGTGTCACGTTGGACCATAGCACTGAAGAGGCTGGGGGAGGACCTTCCTCTTCCCTCAGCACTGGAGAAAAGTCTCCTCCGCGCTGCCCTCCAGTTCCCCTGGAAGAATTGTGCCTTGGTTTATTTTTAGTTACACACAGAAATAAACACCTCTGCCCCCTCTCCGCTGTGATTACCAGAGACGTTGTGATGATAATGATTATTTGAGTTTCCTCAAATGAAGCAAGTATTCAATTATATTTTCATTCTTTGGAATGAAACTTAACCCGGTTTGTTTTCCGATAAGGCCATATGGAGAGAGGACACAGCTGGTATTTTATCCAAATTAATGTGTCCTGGCTCAAAAACAGGTCGTGTTTGTAATGAGCTCAATCTTCGTATAATAACACTGTTGAAACAATAAACGTCACTTCGGCTCCAATTTGGTGTCTGGACTGCAAGGCATAAAAACAGTTCTGCTCTAAACTGTCAGGGTGAAGGCTGGATAAACTCGAGAAAGTTCAGGTCAGGTGAAATTTCACACACGGAGACTATTATTGGAGCAAGCAGGCTGGAGGAGCTATTACGGGGAGCATGTGCATCCCTTCGCTCCCCACGGATCCGAGTCAGAGCTGCTGTGCTGCTGATACATCCTTGCACGGCCGTGTCTGAGACACCCTGGCAGCTGGAGAAAAGCACCAGCTGAGCATCAACAGCTCATTTTCTGCTAGCCCTGGGAAATGCAAGGTGCTGCAGCTGTGACAGTAATTTGGGGCTGTGCTGAGCCATTTGCAGGGGTGCCGCTGTCAGAGGTTTTTGGAGGGCTGCTCAGTAGCCTCATGGGTCCAGGGCTTGCACATGCAGGGGGTGGCATCTTTTCCAAGTATCTTTTGTAGCTACAGCACTGCAGGAAGCTCTCTGGGCAATGTCCTCCACTGTGAAATGCAGCTGGTCCTGAGCTACAACATCAAGTCTGTCAGATTGACCTTAAAAGTCTCTTTTTATGCTAGGGAAATTCTATTTCTTGGTTTGATACAAGGTAATGTGGAGAGCTTCATCCAAGACCAAGAAGGGTGGTTGCCACTCAGACGGCATAGGAACCCTGCCAAGACCTGCAGACTACGTGTTCCTCCCACAGCCTTACTGCCAAAGCTAGAGTTGATCAAATTTTTATATACAGCAGGTCAAGCACTTAAAGATATCCAGAAGTGGCAGTATCTAAGCTCATCAGAGTGTACAGCATGTGGGAAGTCTTAATTCTCTTCTCCAAGGATTTCACAGAACCGTAGAATTATTTGAATGTCTCTTGCATCCTGTTGCATTGGTTGCATCATGAAGAAAGCTATGAGATGGAATGAAAATAATCTCAAACTTAACACTGTGTGTTGGGAATACTATGTTCACTGGACCCAGCAATGTGGATTTACAAGACTGCATCAGGTTCCCAAGCTGCAGTACTGGGATCTATGCTGTTTTGAGGGGCTGTTCAGTCCACATTTGTGGGTACATTGCACTTTTCAAGAAACGATGGGAGTTGGCAGCAGTCTGGTCCAAAAGGCTTGCAAGCCACCAACTAGCCTAATCCAAGTCCCTGCTGGAATTTTTATTTAATCAGATGTTGAACATTTATGGCTTGGCCCAGATTTTCCCCATTTATTTCCCATATTCTGGAACCCCAAGTCTCATAAGACCTATATCTCTGAAAGTATCTGTGCTTTTTATCTGTGGTCAATGCATCTACACGTGCTGCATGGAAAGTTAAAAGCAATCTCCTCCACAGCTTGAGCCCATTGTCCCCACTTCTGCTAAGTGACAACCATGTGGTTCAAACTATAAACAAATTATATGGGTCCTGTCCAGCCACTATTCTGGAAAGCTCTTCTACTCTCCATGTCTGTGCTTGTGTGAAAGCCAAAGCCCTCTGAACAGGAGTTCAACAGAAATAAAACATTCCCAGTGATTTCTAGTGCTGTAAGGAAAGGAGGGGTTTTCATCTGAGCTGAGAGAAACTGCAATGCTCTTCTCCTGAGTGCAGGGCTGCAGGAAAGGGTGAGGCAGGGCAGATACTTTCCCTGAGAATAGAAACCATCAGGAAGGAACTGAGGAGTGAATGTTTCCTGGGGATCAATGCATGGAGATTCCTCGTCTGGGAAAGGGAGGGGAAGGAGAAGAGCAGGAGCTGAGATCACCGCATCCTTGGGGACTGGTCTCTGCAGGTCTGCACCGACACCGGCGGCGGTTTCCTTCCCATCACACCAGCCACAGCCACCTCTGCCATAACCTTTCCTGTTCCCTCCTCAGGTTCTGAGATAGGAGCTCAGGCACTGCTGTTTGCATGTGTCCACACTTCTGCTATTAGGCAGTGTTAACAACACAGATCTGTATCTGCATCTCCAGCCTAATGCTTCCCTGGTTGCAGCCCCCGAATCCATTCTTCAAACAGTGTTCAAAAACACAGTGAAGTGTATGCTTATAGCAAAGCAGCAGGACACCCCCAGGGTTAGCACACTTCTCCTGGAAGGTCCCAGTGCCTCAGCACAACAACAGGCGGTCAGCACACTTGCAGGGAAACTGAGGCAGAGGGAAGCTGTTTGAATTGCCCAGCAGAGCTGAGCAGGACAGCCCCAGCAGCCAGAAGAGAAATGTGGGGTATTCTTATGGCTGTGCGTGTTATGTGCCTATTTATAACCCTTGTCTCAATATCCACTCATTTTCTTAAGCCATAAAATTATTGCTGATTGTTGCTAATACAATCATGCTAAGGCTGCACTTGACTGTCAGGATCTCCCTTGCTCCCAGGACCCATAGCTCTAACAACCTATCCTCCACTCCATGGACTGGGGAGCTTTTCAACTATTTCAGGGGTTTGGCAGGCTCAGATTTCTCACCAGACTCTCTAGGATGCTCCTAGGGCAGGGATACATCAGAGTTCTTCCTTTGATCCTCATGCTATGTAGTTTAGTTTGTCTCCAAACACACAGAAAACCTCCTTGGATATGGAAACAAATGTCCCAAACAATGCATTTCCAAGAACTTTTTTTTTTTTTTTTTTTTTTTGGAATAGGGAAATAGGTGTTTATTTATTTATTTTTTTTAATCTACTTCCTGTTTTCAAGTAGTAAAAGCTCACACTCATGAGTTCAATGGCTCCCCGAGACTACGTGGAACATTTTTCCTGGCCTTGAAAAACTTGGAGCAATTCTGGCACAACACCCTGTCTTCTGCCTGCTCATCCCTTTGGGCTACCACGTCTGCTGCAACAAATGGTTTCTTTTGGCCAGGCTGGAACATTTTCCTCAGCTTCCCTTATTTTGGTGATAAGCTGCTCTCTTGAGTGTTGAGAAGGAGGCAGTTTTCCAAGGATACTTTCTGTTGAGCTGAACCCCATTCAGACACCAAGTGGAGGAATGCGTTTTCATGAATCCATCACACTCAATGGCTTCCACTACGTTGTGTATGGATAGACACAGAGAGAAGCTTAATATGTGTCTGGCAGAAATTTTGTGTTGAACCTTTTCCCCTTTTCAAATGATAAATAAATAAAAAATAAACTTTTGGTTGAAACAAAGGTTTTGGCAAGAAACATTTATAGAAAAAAATGTTTTGTTATAATCACCTTATTATAGGGTTTTAGCTATTTACAAATCTCCCTGTTATTGTTTTAATTCAAGCTCAGAAATATGGAGGTTTTCCTTTTCTCTTCATTTTAATAAATGAGTGTCAACTTTTGCAATCATAAATATGTTCCACAAGGGAGGAGCAATTCCCGAAAAGGCTCTATGAGGTGGCCAGAAAGTGCAGAGCTTGATGTGAAAAAGCTGCCCCTGACATTTATCACTGTCCTCATCAAAGAGGCAAAAGGAAGGGATGACTTCTGGTCCCTCATTCAGGGTTTTGCTCAGACCCCTTTCACTCAGCAATAACACCCTTAAACCTCTCAATAATTGAGAGGGCTCTTAAAAGTCTGTTTTTGTACAACATTGAGCACACTAAGGTCGCTGTTGAGATGGCACACATGACAAATGTTTGCTGCAAATGTTCTCAGACTAGGGTTTAGTTTTAGGCATAGGAAACCCTTCCTTGTGCCAAAGTTAAATGTTCCCATCTGCTTAGCTAAATGTCCTTTCCCTTCGCTCTGACTTTTTTTGTCCCAGTGATGGAGTCACGACACTCAGCTGTGAACCAGGGTCCATGCAGGTAACCCCATGAAATGTTGCTGGAAGGACTCCTCTTCCCTTGGGAAGGGGTGTGGTGGGAAAACCGGGAACTAAACAGACACCAGGACCTCTTGGCTGTTCAGCTTGAGAACTTCAGCCAGGTCCAAAGACAAAATATTGGTTCCAGCAGAGCTTCGTGATATGTGTAAATCTAGAAAAAAAGACTGAGAAGTTCTCAGCCACTAAGGAAAAGAAAAAGTAGTACAAAATCCTCCTTGCAAACACGTTGTAAGAGTTTTCTGCATGGAGCGTGAGTTATTTGATTCAGAGATCATCAGTACTGAAGCATTATCAAGTTGAAAGCATTATCATATCAACTAGGAGCTGGTGCTAGCTAGTAAAAGGCTGCAGAGAAGTATGGTGGCTAGTTAGAAGTTAGAAAACTTATTCTGTGCACCTGTATTGTTTGAGAAGGGGATCCATTGAGAGCGTGAAAGACCTGATTTCAAAAAAAAAACCCAGTGTGTCAAAGCCATGGAGGAAATTTCCTTGATTTTTTTGTTTGTTTTGTTTGATTAAATAAAAATGTTGCCTGACTTGCTTAGAAAGTCTATTGTTGGAGAGAGCAGCCAAGTGAGATGAACCTCTGGGGGTCTGACCCAGAGGATGACGTTGAAATTGGTCCCATTCAGAGAGCTTGTAAGAGAAGTAACATTCGTGTCCAAGACCTAACTTCTGGAAAAAGGCTAACCGCAGGATCCTAAATCTTGAAGGTCCTGCTAACGTCAGTGGAACAGGCTTCCAGATGGGCCAGATCACATTTAACTCCTCCAATGTCAGTTCAATTGTCATCTCCAAAAACATTCAAAGAAGGTTTTGTTATTAATCTTGCATAAACACAACGAAGCAATAGAAATCGAGCCCAGTTGTGTTCGTAGAGGATGGCAGCTGTTCTTCCTTTCCACCTGTTTTCCCAGATAGGCTCTGGAAGGAAGGGGAATAAGTAGAAAGGCATTTGTTGTTTGCCAAACCAAACATTTTATGCTTGAATAGGAGCAGAAAGGTTCTGGTAACTCCGCAGCACCCAGTTCATCCTGGCGTTTAATTAAGTGAGAGTGAGCAAAAGCTGAAATTTTCCCCAGCTGCTTACAGAAACACTTTTGCAGTTTCTGTAAAGGGCTGGGGATGGAGTTCAACTTGCAACACACCCAGGCCACAGAGCCTGCCCTTCTACTAAGTATTGCAAACCTATGGATTACTAGCAGGATTTAGGGAACTCAGGAGATGTCTTGTTATGTAGACCCTTGCAGTTAATTGTTCTAGGCCTTAATGATTTGAGCAAGAGTTGGACAAAGCCAGATTTATTAGTGTCTGCTCTTTAAGTATGTGGAGAAGCAAAATATTGGAAATCGGGAATTAGAGAATCATAGATTCATAAAATCATTTAGGCTGTAAAAGACCTTCAGGATCATCAAGTCCAACCACCAACCTAACCTATCGAGCCCATCACTAAACCATATCCCTCAGAACTACATCCACACGTCTCCTAAATACCTCCAGGGGTGGAAGCTCCACCACTTCCATGTGCAGCCCGTTCCCATGACTGACCACCCTCTCCATGAAGAAATGCTTTCTGATATCCAATCTAAACCTCTCCTGGCACAGCTTGAGACCATTAAATAAATATTTCAGAAGAGCCCATGTGATTCAGGAGCCTGCATGCCATTTTCTAATTTGATGGCAGAATGCAGAAACCTAAATCTTATCACTACAAATGACTTGCCCAAGTTCACAGCATCAGGGCAATGCAATTAAGTCCAGGCTTAGAATCACTGAATAATGTAGGTTAGAAGGATCTCTGGAAGTCTCTGGTCCACTCTTCTGCTCATCCTTGTGCAAGTAATTCCCTGGAGGAAACTATGGCCTGGCAGTAATCACGTGGTGAAGAAAGGTCCATAGCAGCTATACACATTTGCTTATCAGGAAGAACCAGAGAGATGGTGTTCACGTTCTTCCTCCTGGAGACTTTGCAAATGCCTTCTGTATATCACACCCCATACATGCCTGGCAAACAGGCCATTCTGCATAAAATCAATGCATTAATTAAGGAGATGCCATTGTGATTTTTCTAAGGCAAAGACAAGATCATTTGTAGCTTTGAAAGTACCCTGTATCTCAACAACTGCTTTTTCTTTGTAATAAATGCTCATCTGCTGCTGATCTGATCTTGGCATCCCATAAGCATGGATACGATACCTGCCCTGAAGTATTCAGGGTGCACTGTCAAATGTCAGGCAGTGGTCCTTCCTCCATATGCCTTGGGGAGACTGAATCATAGGCCAGTGGATCTCGTCTGACATTTCTAAAAGTGCTGGCCTCTTCATCTGCCCTGGTGGTGAAATGCGAAGAGCACGAGGTCATCACAGTCTCTTGCATCTCCATGGTTGCGTGTAATTATTCTGCTCACCACCAGGCCAGGTCCCCCCCAGACATTTTCAGCACTGTTAGCAGGACGTCAAACAAGACCTCACTTCCTGAAGACCATCATGCTGCAATATAACAACAGCACGACTGAGATGGCTGGAGCTCAAGGCCAAGGGCAAACTGGAATTAAAAATGGAGAAGACAGGAGGGGAGAGGCAATTTTTCCTCCATGCCTTAGTCGTCTTGTCCGTTTCAGACACTTCTAGTTAGGAATGGACCAAGAGCTGCTTCATCCTCTCTCTGCACGGATCCCAAAGCCCCTTTGGAATGTCATAAGGAAGGTGGGGTGATGGTGATCAACACTTAATGTTGATACTTGATGTTGATATTTGAAACCCATCGGGCAGATATCTTGATTGCTGGAGTGTTACATTTCTGAGTGGACGGCAGGGAATTTCTGTTTTAAAAAATGCTCATATCACTGCTCTTCACTGCAGCGTTCACTACACAAGAGCCACTTAGAATAAGGCCAAAAACCTTTTTATTATTATTGTTATTATTTTACTGTTTCCTGAACAAAAAGTTCACTCAAAATCCTCTCTTTCAGTGTCCCATTCTCTCTCCCTTTCTCCTTCTCTCTGTTTCTCTCTCAAATTTTGATTGCTTCCTTTACACATCCATTTCATGACAAGCTTGTTTGTTGCTTTTGGCTACTGGGCAAGTGTATATAGGGGATTACAATGGAGTCTCTGTTCCCGCACTGGTTGTTAAGTTGCCTTAAACAAGTGCCAACTACAGTCTAAATCTGTTCATCTCTCTCTCTCTCTCTTTTAATATATAAATATATTATAAGAAAATAATTGTTCCTGAGATTTATTTGACAGTCAAGATTTCCTCATTCCGAAGAAGCCTGTAACTTTTGGTCTTTCATATACATATATGAATATGATTGATTGAAAGAAACCAGTTCCAGACACCCACCATGGAGAAAATTCCCACTGGAAACCACAGTGGAGCCTCTCAAAATCTGCTCTTGGAAGCTGGGAATGTCTCTTGCCATGAAACCGAGGGGGCTTCACAACCTGAGGGGATCTCATTTGCCTTAAAAAATTCCCATTTGATTCCCCAAATGCTTTCATCCTTCCCGTCCAGGAACTGCTGGTGCTGACGTTAGCAGCAGATGTCTCTTGTGGACTTACCAGATCATTTTGCACTCAACGTCTTTATTTTTAAAGTGAGCTGAACCGAAGATGGAAGTATTCAGAAATCTCCAACTCGTGATTTTGAAAAAGAGTTTGGTTTTTATTTTGGACTTGTCTTTTTCCCTACTCACTAGTACCATTAAATTTCAACAACAGGAATCAGCCCGGGGCTCTGTAGAGCTTCACAGCATTCAACAGTGAGTTCTTCCCTGTAAGCGATACAGAAATGGAGAGCTTGAATGAGACGTCTATCCAGAGTTTCTTCTTGGCTTGTTCTCAGTCTCTGAAGGTGATCAATTGATGGAAAAAGGTAGGCAAAGGGGTGGAGGTGGAAGTCAGTCTGTCTGAATACAAATTTTGCAGTGCAGAAGCTCAGCAAGTAGTTAGAAACCTATAGGAAAGATCACTTCTCCCAGTTTAGGAAATTATAATTGAGTGATTGTCCCACACCACACCTAGACATTGTAGCAGAGGAAAAGCAGAACCTGCGTTGTTCTGCAGGCTCAGAGCTGTAGATTTGTTTTAAAAACTTTCCATCCTCAGCTTTGGAAAGTTCCCATGTTCATTTGGGCAACTGAACTGTGCAGAAAAATCTGAAGTACGTACCTTAATATCTGGGACGTACATGTTACCAGAAATCCACCCTTTTGGGCTGGTCCTGGTTTCTCAGCTGCTCACACAGTGACAGCACTGGATGGATGAGAGGTCCATGGCAGGATTTCTGTCCTTTCCATCCCTTCCAGATACGTTACCTCTTGTGTAGGGAAGGGGAGCTTCCATCCCCAGCATCCCTGGTGAGGCTGCTCAGGACCACAGCCAGGCAGTCTCCTTCTGACCCGTGGAAATCTTCCTCTCTCCTCATCAGTGCAGAGACTTGAGAAGAGAGAAGCAGTGAAAATGTGATGCCTGATGACTGCTGGAAAGCAAGCAGTGAGGAAAAATGTGAAAATGTCAAACGCATCATTTTCCTAGTGAAATCTTTTGTTTCGGGAACACTGTACTATTATATTCTAAATCAGTGATACTTGATTTGAAATGATGGTTCATTGAAAATTGGCTTTTCTTTTTTCCCCTGAAAATTTAAAAAAGATATAAATAACCTGAAAATAATTTGTTGCCAGTTACAGGAAACATTTTGGCTTGAATCAAATTGAATGCAGCAAATTTCTTTTGGAAAAAATAGTCCCATTAAAATATTTCTGATTTGGTTGGGGTTAAACCGATTTTTCCCTTTTTTCTTTCCATCCTCCTGATTTTCATGTTCACCCAGTTCATCCAGGACACACAAACTCCAAGAGTAAATTTAGCAATTTATTTATTTTTTCCATTCTCCCTTTACCTGTTTAGGGCTCCTGGATCCAGACCACTGAAAGCAAAAGCAAGGGAAACCTAGTCTCACAAGAAAGTGCTCCCATGTATCTTTAAAAAAATCCTTTTTTTTTTTTTTTTTCTTAATCTTTTCTTTTTTCTTGTTTTTTTTTTTTTTTTTTTCTTGTTTTTTTTTTTTTTTTTGGGGGGTTGGTTTGGTTTTGCTTGTTTGTTTTTGTTTGTTTATTTGCTTTTCAATTTTTTTTCTAATTTTTGTTTGTTTGTGGGTTTTTGTTTTCTTTTTCCTTTTTATTTTTTCAGACAAAGACATAATTGAATCAAAATGAAGGGGTTCTGAGAGCCCACTGCCAGTGTCAATACAAGTTTTTCCTATTCAGGTCCTAAAAGAAATACCCATCTCCCTACTCTCCCTATGGCACCCTACTGCCAACATTTCCTGGATGTGCGTTGTCTCCTGATTCTCAATACCCCTCAGCGTTTTTAAACAAACTGATTGGTTTTTACCCTGAGTCAAAACCCACATGGTTCTTCAGGTATGGTAAGCCCCAGAGATCACCCTATAGGCAGTGAAGATGAGAGCTGGAAAAGTCCGGATTCATCCACAGCTGCTGAAGTGTATTCTGGCACTTCTGCACTCAAACCCTGCTACCTTGCTAGCTCATGCTGCAGCCAAGGACATGCAAAACACACCCTTGGCATCATGCTATAAAAACAACATAAAAAACAAAACAAAAAAAAAAAAAAAAAAAAAAAAAACAAGAAAAACAACACAAAAACACAACAGGCTGCAACACAGCCTGAGCTTCACATTGTGCAAGTTGAACTGAAATCCTCTCCTGCATGCACACATGAAATTGTAATAGCTGCATCTCAGAGCTCTAGACAGCAAGTGGCTTTGAGGTGTCCCAGTCCCGTGAACATCCCCAGCCCACTCTGATGTGGCTGGTCCTGATGACCTGAACCTTTTTGCTGGGGCAGATGCCTTTAGCAAGATTAATGCTGTCTTTCCTGCCCAAAGTGGGCTCATCTCCCACATTACCCAGGAATTTCTGCTAAACATCCCTAGCACTGGTAAGAGCTCTTGGCACCTGGCTAACCCTTGCTGCATGTGTCTCACCCACTCGGTGAGCAGTGCTGGGATTTTTGGGGCTGAGCCCACCCTGATGCACAGCTGATGGGTCTGGAAGGGGTATGATGCTGGGGGAGGAACAAAAGGGGAATATCCCAGGGGATGCAAGCCAGCACTGAGGCCTGGTAGCAGGTCACACGACGGATGGAAGCGGTGAGAACAGGGGATGGTGGGTTGGAAGGGGAAACCAGGAGAGCGTCCCAATGCTCCCAGGTACGGTGCTTGTTTCCCTGATAAATTCAACCCCAAGCAGAAAAGAAATGATGAAATGAAGAAAGCTAGCGCCAGTTGTGTGAAGAGAGCCCTGAGCGGATGGCATTGTTTTACGGTCCAGACTGCATGACTGATTGGATTTCCCAACAATATTTCTCAATGCCTAAGTGTGAGAGGCCCCTGGGAACAATAACTTTCCTGCAACTCAGAAGTTGAGTGATGAAGCCGTGGGTTAATAGCAATTAGTCTCCACACTGGCGGCTCCCTCTGCCACCTCCATTTCTTTTTAATTTGCTGCTGGCCCCACAGCAGTGTAAATAATCCTTTGTTTTAAATCCATTGTAAATCTGCTGGTGAAATAACTGCAGCTTGGGTTATACAATGAGGATCCTTGATGAATGCACTCAGGCAGGCTGGAGGGACGGGCATACCTGTGTTCTTCTGCAGTGATTCATGGCTGGCAGCTGAGCGGGGGATGCAGGTAGTTTTATGGACTTCTGTTTTCAGTCACCGTGCAGGTTTTACT
This sequence comes from Aythya ferina, assembly GCF_964211825.1. Classification (NCBI taxonomy): domain Eukaryota; kingdom Metazoa; phylum Chordata; class Aves; order Anseriformes; family Anatidae; genus Aythya; species Aythya ferina. The sequence goes on along the minus strand of NC_140300.1, from coordinate 1,335,310 downwards.
GTGGGAGAGGTTAAGCAGGGAACAGACACTTAATCTAGGCACCAACTGAGAATGCAATTATCAAATGCATAATAAAAGTAAAGAAATGAGCTCCCTGACCTATGGCTCAGGAACATCTTAAAGTTTGGGGAAACTTTCATGGCATGACAAACTAGAGCAGGGAGAATCAGCAGCAGATTTAAGAGAGAGACAAACATCCATGTTAGCATTTCAATGGCCACCAGAGGATCCACCTGAAGTCACAGACACGAACATAACATCCTTCCTCTGAGGACTTCATAGACTGATTACAACCACCTTTGCTGGGAAGTGAAGACAGGGAGATAACAAAAAGTTGGCAATATGACATTTTCATGTCTAGATAAAACTCTTTTTTTTTTTTTTTAATTTTGTTTTCCTTTGTTTCCTTTTGTGTGTGTGTGTGTGATTATTGGAGGATCTTGCTGGCAACTCCTCACCCCATGAACTGTGGTCTGTGGACCATGCTATCACTACAGGAAATTAATGACATTTTAGAGGTGAGAACTGAGAGGCAGGAAAGCTGGGGCCTAGCTAGCTCACCACAGGCATTGTAAAGGAGGGCATGTTTTGAAACAGGAAAGCTTAAGCATCAACATGGATGTTAAGTTTGGCATTGAAAAAGAGTTTGGGTTGGCTGACACCAGTAACTGTGAGCTACCATGAACTTGTGAATACAGATGGCACTGGATGTCAGAGCATGAGCCCTGCTCTGTCACCTCATGGTATCCTCAGCTCTGATTTGGGTATGCAGACTTTTTATGGGGGAGTTGGATGTCCTTTTGAGTGACAATGGAAATAAGGTTCGTATGTGCAAGTGCCTATCCAGCTTCTCTAGCCAAAAACAAATACTGCTAAGGGGCTACAGAAACATGCCCACCTACTTGAGGATCATGAACTGACACCTCTTCTTGGAATGAGTTACCTGTTACATCATGCAACATTAAAGTGAGGAGATTTTTCTATCTCTTCTTTCATAGAGATCTTGCCCCACAAAGAGTACAGGGGCTGTTTTAAGGAATTGAAGAGGAATTTGCCTGTCCCAAGAGGCCATGGATGAATCTTGAATGAGGAAATGTTGCTGAAACTCCATTTTATTTTAATCAAAGCTGTTCATCAAGTCTCATGAAACCAAGCCATTCTCTGAGGCTCATCAGGCACTACAGACCATCAGCATAAAGCCATATACACTGCAAAGGTGTTGGAATTGCATATTTGCTTATGTAAAATAAGTACCCCCTATTTTGTGTGCTGTGGTATCACCTTGGAGCATGGAAGAGACGAGACTAATTCATCTCTGTCAAGTTTTAAAGGAACTAATATCAAAATCACTGAATGTAGATGGCTGCCAAGGTTATTTCTGTCTTTCCTGTTGCTGGAATGATGATAGGCAGTTTTGGTTGTTTAGTATGATTACATTAATCCTCGAATGGAGGACCTTCAAAAGGTTTCTATCTATATACACAAGAGAAACTTCATTCCTGGAAGGTTGAAAAGTGAGGCTGGAACACAAAGACCTGCCTGCAGAGCTGCACACTGGAGCATGTCTATCTCCTGCCAGAAGTGGCTTTCACAAAAGAAAGAAAAAAAAGTCACATCAAAGACTCTCAGGATAGAAGAGCAGAAAACATCACCAAGTGTGACTCTCTGCAAAACACAGTGTTTGTTTGACATTATCCTTCTTTTGCTCAGAAGTGGGTTTTGGTTTTGTTGTTGTTTGGTTTGTTAAAAATAAAAATAATAATAAAAAATAATGAAACCCACACAATAAATAGGCAAAAGTCTATTCAAGACCCTTTTAGCTTTCCTTGTGTTCTTTTTAGGATTTGGACTTGATGCGCCTTGTGGCTTCTTTCCAACTTGGAATATTCTATGGTTCTGTGACTTTCATTCCACCCAAGCCTTCGCTGTAGGCTACAACTGTAAAATGGGTGCTGTGATTAATGGGGCTTTCTCCCACCTCTCCTGAGGAAGAAGATGATTAATTGGAGCAAGGTAGAGGGCCTCCTTGGATTTGATTAATACACACATTTTCTCAGCTGGTATTCAGACCCACCTCAGGTGTTCAAACCACCTTTGTCACAACAGCTATACAATATAAGCTAGCTAAACCCCTAGGCTGTCACCTTTTTTGCTGTGCGAATTAGTTTGGTCTCCAGGGGCCAACAAGGAATCTTAGAAAACCACATACTCAAAGGCCTCACAGGCTATCGAGTAAAGCAACTCATAGACCTGAGCTGTTTCTTCAGATTTTGCATCCATCTGCTATTGACTTTTGATGGATGACCCTTCAGGAGTCAGGCAGGTGAGCATCTGAGGGGGTAGGAAAACAGAAATGTATCTTTTTACCCTTGGGTTTGAATCTGGCCAAGAAATCTGACCCTAAAATGGTCCAGTATAATCCTAAACTGTTTTCAGTCCTGGTTAGTCCTGAGTGAAATTCCCCATACAAATCCCACCATAGGGCTGAGATGGATGAAGAAAGGGAGTGATTCATCTGGGTGGGCTCTGTGCCTCAGGGCCTGGGCTTCCAGAAACAGGACATCATAGTCAGGAAGAAAAACTGTGCTCTTTGCTGATGTATATGAAGACAGGTTGGACAGATCAATGTCACCAGTCATGGCAGAGTCTGAACTCCCACTGCATAATATTCTGGGCTCTTTGGGAAAATTTATTTATAACTTATCCTGGACTCCATCTGTCTTGCTGACTTACTGCAAACCCAGCTTGGAAATCTGGAAAGGATACCTCTGGAAGCTATTTTTTTCTGATCCCTATGGTAGATTGAAACCCCAGCCTTGGGGAAGGCCAACACTGAAGGCATCATAATATTTTTGTTTTAAAACCAAGGCAGAGAAATTACAATTTTTTAGTTTAAATTCCTGCACAGCACAGGCCAGAGAACGTCATTTGGTAATTTCTGTGGTTGAACCTTGTCCTTGAACAACTGTCCATTTTCAAGCATTGGACCTTCTAAACACTTTTCCTTCTGGTCTGACATTTTACTTGCTTTGTGGAGGGCCAGAAATGGCTAGTTTAGTGTTTGGGCATGCAACACATTGGAGGAAACTTGATTCCATTGACTTCTGCGGTTAGTTTGTTTAGAAGAAATCTACTCACCCTTTTTTGAGTCATCATTTTGACAAATATTTGACCTCTGAAGTACTTCATCTTCTGGATTTGACCTGTGACTAACTGATTTTTGCAGTTAACTGGAAGCTCTAAATAAATAAGGAAATAGTTTTGGATCTACTGAGACACAACGTATTTCAAAATATATGGTAAATCAAAATTGAAAAAATATTTTATTTCAGGTCTCATGGACACCCAAATTTTGAATTTGGGTGCATTTAAAGTTTTAGTTCAGAATGGGAAGAAAATTTAAAACATTTCATTAGAAATATTGAAGTGAAATATCCTGATTGCTTCAAAATATATTTTAATGTACCTCTTTGGGACAAAATAATGGTGAAACTGGAACAATTTCATCAATATTTCACTGATACCAAAACTGTAGGAAGACTTCAGGTTGCTTCTGACAACAATTTCAGCCAAAAGTGCCTGTGCCTGGCAGCTGCCACAGGGAAACGGCATTACAATATGGGACTCTTCTTGAGCAAGCTCAGAAATATCACCTGGCTTTCATTATTTTATTTTTGTGCCAGCCACGAAATCTGTCTATTTCTGTGCACAATTATGCAATCCCAAAGTGCAAGTCTAAAGGCTCTGGGCTTTATGCTACCGGGCCTGTTAGTAAAGAGAGGTTAAGCATTTCCAGAGTTGCAGATCTCCCTGGCTATGTCTTCAGGCAGAGGAAAATTTCACTTCTTTTTCCCATGGCCTGAGATGAGGCACGGAAAGCAAACTTCATCCAGTTTCCCGGAGTTCATTTTCATCACTTTCAGGACAGAAAGTGATAATGTCCAGTTATGCCAGTGAAGGCAGAAATTCATCCGACCACAATGACCCATAAAACTCCACTACTAACAGTGACCATTTCCAAAACAATGTTACAGAACATCAACCGTATCCTTTATGGTGGCTCGTTTGAATATCTCTGTGTTATTTTTGAGTAAAAGGCAAATGACACTTTCTGGCGGAGCACCAGGCTGACCTTTCCTGGAAAGGTGACCCTAGGCAGTGCCGCTGACATTTGCAAAGAACAAACCACTGAAAATCCTGTGGTGAGAGAAGATGAAACAACACTGATTGCTTCTGAAGTTCCCCTCAACTACCTGAGGCCCTTTCCTGTGACAAAAGACTCGTCACCTGTTCACATTGCATTTATTTTGTCGTTTTTCCCTCCAGATCTGCAGAAAATAGAGAAAGCTTGAAAAACAAGAGTCTGGGGAGGGTGGTGGTGGTGAAATTCTGCCTACATGTCACCTCATTTCTCTTTACTCTTTTTTTTTTTTTCCATTTCTTTTCTGTTCTTTTATGTCAAACACAAAACCTGTAGTGCTTACTTTGTTTGTTTTTTAGGCAAAAGTGCCACCAGAAAAGAAAAGATTTCCAGGTGTGGCTCTCTCTAACTCTGTGGAACCCCATTAATAGAAATCCCTGAACAATCCCCCCACAAAAGATGTGTGCTTGTTTGTTTGTGTTCATTGTACCTAAAAGGAAAACTTTGTTCACACCTAGTTTAACCTGACATGACCACAATTAAGCAAAATACTTGGGAAAAGCACTTTGTTTTAGGCAATGTTCATTCCTGCCCACTGCCTGCAGGGCAATACAGTGCTTCAAGACCAAGCCCTTGCCCATAATTGCCCTGACAGATGTTTTTCACTCTTGTCCCTTAGATGCAGATGAGGAAAGGCCAGTTAGCCTCTTCCCACAGCTTTTTCTCGGTGGCATTCTCCTCTGAATACCTCTTCTCAGGCCCTCTCTGTCTTGTGGCATTATCCAACATGACTGGGAATTGCTCGACACAACAGGATTATGCAACAGGTATTTGGCTTTACTCAGAATAAGGATATAAATGGTATCAGAAAGGACATGTAGGCTGTGCCTGGAAAAACAAATGAGATTTTGATTTCAAGAGCACTCAAGAGGATAGGTGGCATGAAAGCCAGTCAGGTGGCTGTGATGGCATCAATACTTTTCCTTATATAAAAGCACTGATAGATGCAAACATTTTCATGAAATTTGGTAAGTGAATATCTGTGAGAACTCTCCTCTGTTTAATCAAATGGGAACTGGCCTGTGGATTCCCAGTTTAGAAGACCAGCACCTAGACATTTATAGGTACAGAAAGACATCCATTCCCTCCACCCTCCTCCTCCCAACCACAGCCTGAAACTCAGTGAAAATAACTTTCTCTCCTTTTTCTTGTGTGTGATCTGACAGAGTTATAAGAAGACAAGGAACGTCTGAAATGCATATTTTTAGGAAAATCTGCTTTCAGTGAAACCATATTTTAACCTAGAAGTCTCCTGAGAGAAGAATGATGGAGATCTTGCCTCATATTACTCTACAGCTTCTTCCCAGAGCTGACCAGGACCTTTCCTCTCCCCTCTCCTGCTCTCCTCACTGGTCCTTTCAGTCTCCACCAATTTCTTGCTGCAACCACCAATTAGGCTCAGATGTTTATTAGCTCTTTAATTAAAATTAAAGTTAAAAAGCCGGTAAAATAGTTCATACCCAGCTCGGAAAACACTGCTCTTTCTCTATTAATATCATATCTCTTTCCTTCCCTTCCTTCCCTGGACAACAGTTTTGCAGGAGATCTCCACCAGCCTGAAGCTTGTTCAGACAGCTTGAACCATGACAGCAGAGCAGCCCTTTTCAGAGAGAAGCAGAAAGTGCTGAAGCAGCAGGGCTTGCTCTTGGAGTTCAGTCCAGCTTGCCAGAAAGCAAAACAAGAGAGGAACATGCACACACACACACACACACACACACAAAAAAAAAAAAAAAAAAAAAAAAAAGGAGAGAGAAAGGGAGAAAAATGCAGCTTCTGTCTCTGGTGCTGACTCTGCCCACAGTGCAAAGAGCACAGACACAACAAATATCGCTACGAGCCCCTCAGAGAAGGATTTTTGCAAACGCTGTGTCTTTGAAGGTGTTGCTTTTAGCTGCCCTTTCTAACCGTGGGCTTGCAGCCATTCTGCAAAGGGTGCTAGCGTAGCCAGGCAAGCTGTGCACTGCAGGAGACGGAGGGGGAGAGAGCAGAAAAAACAAGTTAGGATGGAGAGAGCTGCACTGGGTATGAGAGCAAGAAGCCCTTTTCCGTGTGTGGGACAGTTCTCAGAGCTCAGCAGAAGATTTCAGAGGTGGGTCCTCAGGGGTGGCTGATCCTGCCCATGATGGTCCATGTATGTCCCATGACACACCAAGGTGGGCAATGCAGAGCACAGGCTTTTTAGGGGCAAACAGGGGCAAATATTTATCTTGGTTTGGGCTTTTGGTCTTCCTGAGCCTCTGTCCTATCTAAAATAAGGAGGGCAGCCCCCTGAGGGCAGCACCTTGATGGCACCAAGAGCTCTCTCCCATGCATTGAGCTGTATCTGAGACCTCGACTAGGAAGAGGAGAAGGATGCTGGGATGCTCAGCTGTTGTCTGCGTTGGCAGATCAGCACTGGTACAAAAAACCATACGTCTGTCAACACTTCACTATTCTCAGGGTTGGGCCTTCCTGACTGCCTCAGAAATGAAAGGAGGTGCATGTCAAAACACGGGGCTCAGCCCTGGGGCCACAGCTGCCATAGCTGTGCTAGCCCAGGGCCAGACACCAGCACGAGGACACGACCGCGTTCTGGGCGAGCCCTGCTTGCTTTTACTGCCCCTCCCGACCCTCTTCTCACCAGACCTGAAATGCTGAACCTGTGCACGTGGCTCAGGGGTTTGAAGAGCTGCCAAAAGGAAGCAATACCTGGCACGGGCATGCTGCAAACTGTGATGTGTCTGGAGCCCTGCCGGCTGCCAAGCTACTGAGTGAAATGCTTGCAGCAAGAAGTTGGCACTCTCAAAAGAGTGTGGCTGTGCAATGCTAGGTCTGCTGGACAGGCTGCTCTGGCTCTGCTCTCAGGTCCGGTCACTTGGCCAGATTTTCCTGCCTTCAACATGTGAAAGCCTCAAATATCTGAGTGCTGAGTCCTTTGGGACATGCCTTAGCCTGACACCATCTCACACGCAAAAGTAGGTAACAGAGAAGAATGTTCAAGTCCTGCAGCAGCTCAGTGGACCTGATGATGAACTACAGACCCGTGTATCCTCTGGTGTCCCGTGGACCAGGATGCTAGCTGCGTTTTACAAGCTTTGCAGGTCTCTTCTTCCTGTGTATCCCCACTGCATGTGAGGCCAAACCTCACAGCAGGAGATGGGCAGCCTCCTCTGACACCTGCCACTGCACCCAGACCCACCCTGGTGAACTGGGCAATCCCAAACCTCACCACTGGCATGCAGCATCTCAGCACTGGGAGCCAAGAGCTGCTCGGGTTGCAATTCCCCCGACAAAACCATCACTCAGTTCCAAAGCAATAAAGCAACAATTGCATATTTAGAAATGATTATTGAAAGCAGATTTATTAAGAATTAACGAGAGCAGTGTGGGAGTGATAAAAACACTTGCTAATCTTTGGGTTGGGCTGGTTTTGATAATCATCTAGAATTTGAAATAGCAGCACAGCAAAATCCTTATCTTATAAATCTGATGCAAGGTTTAATATGACAGTTATCATATGTTTATATATCAACGGATTATTAGAAACATATTCATTGAAAATTAACCATGTAATAGATTGTTATCTGTGACACTGCTTGCTTAAATAAATACACATGTTTTCACAACCAATTGAGAGTCTATTTGAAATGAGAGCTTGCTTTATTATTGTAATCTTTTTTGCAATGTTGTAGAGTGCATTTGTTTGCTCCCCATTCCTGACATAACAGAGATGTTTTTCATTCCTAAGCTGTATATGCTTAGCCAGCACTTAATCATAATAACAATAATAATAATAATGCATTTGATTTTTATGGCACCCACCAGCCACAGCTCTCCGGCTGTTTCACAAACAAGAATCCCAATGCCCAGAGAGCACTAAAACATCCATCAGAAAAAAAGCCAAGCAGAGTTCAAAATAAAATGCAGCCCATGTAATTAAAGCAAAATAACAACGCGTGCTTAGGATGATAAGTTTTCCAAGTCTCTTCTGAAAGCAAAACAAGGCTCTGTTTTGTGGTGATCCAGCTGAGAGGCAGAGGGAGACGGGGGGAATTCAGCCTCCACGGGAGGAGTGCCTGCCCATCTCAGTGTGGGATGACTTGGGTGCAAGACAAACTGGCTTGGCACAGCTGTCCCCTTTGGTCTTATCTATATTTTATTGAGGGAGGCCAAATCCCTGAGAGGTTAAATGCACTGGCCAGAATTGCTAAGGAAGCAGTAGTGCTTTAAGTCATATGAAATGTTTTCTACTCCCCGGTCCTTGCAGTGGGAGCGCTGGGACCACCATGGGCTCTCTAAATGCAAGAGGAGGAACCCTAATCTTTGTGGATTAGGAAGAACTGTAATCTTTGTGGATTAGGAAGAATCCTAACCTTTTTTCAAGGTCAGGTTGGATGGGGCTTTGAGCAACTTGATTTAGAGGGAGGTGTCCCGGCCCATGGCAGGGTGTGTGTGTGGTTTTAGATGATCTTTAAGGTGCCTTCCAGCCCAAACCATTCTGTGATTCTATGGCTCCAAGATTGTGCTGTTGCACCATCAGCCATGAGGAACCAGCAGATGAGCAGGCAATCCTTGCCCATTATCTCCCATCCCTGCCCTCATCTTCGCCTCACTCCAATACCTCTCCCTGCTCCACACTTCACCCACACTGAAAGAGAGCATAAAAAACAGCATAAAAACTATCCATACTGAAAGAAAACATAAAAATGCCCTGTCTCTCTTTGTTATATCTGTTAGCCTTAGTTATCGGAGTCTCCTGACAACTGTGCCAGAACTGGCTGCTGAGTTTTCCCTCCTTTCTCACTGACAGAGTGGAATAAACACTAATGAAAGAGACTCTTCCAATCTTTTTCCAAGAAGGAGTCTTGAGCAGCCAGCTCGGACTAACACACCTAATAGAGTGACACCTAAACTCAGAGCTCCCTGCTAACAAGCCACTCACTGCTATTTCCCCATCTTCTAGTTGTTGTACAATCTGTTGCTTGGCAAAATACCCGATATTTCAAAGCTCCTGCTGTTAACTTTTTCCATGGGCAAAATCTGTTTTCCTGATTTGTTCCTAGCATCTCTGCCAGTTCTGGATCCATGCTGCTACTTTTCCTCTCACCTGAGTCTTGGGGTCCTTCCCCTTCCATCTCTATGCCACTAAACAACTGATCCCAGCTAAAATTTCTAGATGTGGCAAACAAGAATTTATTCCAGGCTTGTATTTTTGAGTGTGTGACATGCACAAGGCTGGCCAGACCCAGGTTTAAGGTGAAATTATTGGCAGATCTACAGTAGTTGACATAAAAATCCTACACCACAAATTTCCACTGGAACTGGTGTAAATCAAGTGTTAGCTAGAAGAACCTCCTCTGCTTGGCTCACCCTTACCCACCTATCTGGGAATCGCTAGAAATAGCAGAGAATCTTCCACTCATCTTCTCCACCCACCCATTCTCTTTTATCTCCATTTATTCACCCATTTCTTTTTTCCCCTCCAACACCGAGAGTTCTCTCTTTCTTCACCAGCCCCAGGGATTCAATTCAGTTTCTTCAGCATAGGCATAAACTAGCACCAGATAGGCCCTGAAATACCTGAGATATGCACAGGACCCCAACACCTGAGCCATGCAAGACGTGTGCCCTCCTGGAACGGTCACCAAAGGACAGGTAGGGTGTCCTACAGCACCTCAAACAGCACCAGACACAGGTTCAAGGAACTGAATCAAGTTGCAGCCATCCATTTAGCTTGCCACGAAGTGCCTCGCTCTCAGCAGGCTTGTGAGCTTCGATGACTCAAGGTGGAGTTGAGTCTTCTGGGAGCTATCCTCGGTGAGTGAACCCTGGCTTGCTTTTCAAAAGCTGTTTGTGATGTTTCCCTCCGTGCAGGCCAGCGCAGTGATGATCAACACGTTGCGTGGCAAGCTCAAGGAGGCTTAGCTTGGAGACAGCCTGGGCAGGAGCTTGTTCCAGACTTGTCCACAGGCACAAAAAAACAGATGGAAAAGAAAGAGATAAATTGTTTCCTGGAAACACTTGAATGGTTGTAGTCCTGCCCTTTGAAAAGTGCAAGTAATTAGCAGCTTAGCACGGGATCCTAGGTTAATTGGCCTGGATTGGGTCACTGTTCCCCCATCCTCCTCACACGTGTCACCTCCTTCTCACCCTGCAAGAGGGTGGAGAAAGGAGAGAGCAATGACCATCATGAACATGCACCAGTAGCAGAAGGGTCTTAGAGTGAATGGGAGGACACCCGAGCTGGGGGGCAGCAGGATTTGCCCCCAGTTGAGCCAGAAAGCAGCAGTGAGGTTGCTGGTCTGGGGAGGCCAAGAAGAAATGGAAGGGGAAAAGAGATAAAGGCCAGGAATGGACTTTGACCAGGTTGTGTTACAAGACCTTACAAATATTTGAAGTGTGCGAAATGCAGAGCAGGAAGAAGGGCCCTGATAGCAGGCACTGCTACTTGCAGATGTCCTCACCTCCTGCAGATCCTTCCCATGCACAGTGCGAGGGGGGTACGAGGTCAGCTCCTGGTGGCCAAGCAGCTAAGAATAGCAGGTGCCTGATAGCCCACGTTGGACCTGCATTAGCAAACCACCTTTGCTGCAGGAGCATTAGTCACTTCGACTTTACACCACCCCTACCAACGTAGTTGAGGACTGGAAAATAAGGGATTTACCGAGGTCTTATTGGCTGTTGATAGAAGAGCTAGGAATAAAATTGCGATAAACTATTTAAAACACACACACACACGTGTGCACACATTTGCCAGGGAAAGAGTACATGAAAACAGATGAATTAAGAAAATCTCTTTCTGAAAAGACCTCAAAAAGTATCCATCCCCTAGCAACATGTTGCTCTAATTCTTACTAATTGAAATCCTAAAAATAATCCTATAAACCCTTTATTTAGTAGAAAAGATTCCTTGGACCTAGATGAGATATGTTATTTTGAATTTGAACATATTGTAAGTACTTAAAATATTTTACAGCCATTTTTTTCCAACATTAAAAACATTAAAAACAAACAGGCATTTTGACTGGGAAAAATGGGTAAAATCTAAAATAGAAATATAGCAAAATATGATGATTTTTTTTTTTTTTTTTTTTTTTTTTTTTTTTGGCAAAAACACTTTGACAACGCTCAGATGATTTTTACAGAACATTTTGGTGACTATTTTTTTTTAACTTTTTTCACCCTTCTCTAACACTAGGTTCATTCAAAAGATTTGACCATTCACCCAGTCTAAACAAGATAGATCACAGGTCTCCCTAATCCAGTCCTGTGCCCTAAATTTAGCTTAAAATGACAAATGCTGTAGTTGGCAGTCCCCCAGACCATTTGATTTAGGGAAGATCATTGCATGAAAAATGGGTTGAAACCAAAGGAAGGAAAAGTGCAGGTTGTCTGTCAGGTAAATTATCCTGACAGTGCTATCTCCAAGGCATTGCCCTTGCAGAAGAGAGGGATTCATCGCTTATTCAGAGAGGATATATAAACTATGAATCAGGGATTGCAGTAGGGATCAGTCCTCCAGGAGCTGGGCTGTATTACCAAATGCCACGATGCAGCCTGCCCTGAAGAAATACCATCTGAAAGGATAGCAAGCTGGGACCAGCCACTGCTCAGATGACTTCACCTTCTGCAGGATCCCCTCTGAGAGCATCTCCTTGGGTTTGGCTGGATTTGTAGAAGGTGGGGGTCTCTACCATGCATGCACCAAACTGGACAGTCCCCAGGGGCAGGAGACAAACCAATTCATGCTCACCTGCAGATTTAGCCATCCATCTGGGAAGATCTCCTTCGTTAGCCTTCAGAATAAAGTTATGCCCAGGATAGAGGGTGGGAGGAGGAAGGGGACAGTCCGGGCAGATGGATGCAGCCCAATTTCTCTGAAATGTAGCAGTGGTGATTTATTCAAGCTGGCGAGATGGCAGGGAGTTTCAGCCTGGGGGAGCCTGGGGCAATGAGTAAGCTTCAATTTCTGAAGGGTGGAGCTCTGATTTAATTTTTTTTTTTTTTTTATATTATGCAAAATTTAAAAGAGGAAAGAAACTGATTCATTCTTCCCAGCCCCGAGGAAGACATTCCTCAGGTTAACATTAGGTGTGTCAACTGGGAGCATGGTGTAATAGCAGTCAGAAGGCATGTGAGGGATGCAAACATCCATCCCCCAGAGAGCGATGCTCTCCAGGAGACATGAGCACTGCGGGGAGCTCCTGATCAGAACCGCAGCTACAAAATCAAAAGATAACCCTGCCTTGAAGTGCTCACAGCCAAACTGAAGAGTGATGATGCGAGGAGGACCACCAGTTGTCCCAAGGAGTGGTGCACAAGGGAAAATGCGAGCAGCAGTCAGCTGCCAGGTACTGGCCCCAAAATAGGCTCTTCTCTCAAGCGCTGCAGTCATCTGAGAGCCAAGAACTGTGTTTGACCTGTCACCGTGTTTATCCTGCCCTCCCCACTTGAAGCTGAAGGAGATCCCTGAAAGGGGAAAGTGGAAAGTGTTATTGTAGCCAGCCCCAGTTCACACCCTGCTTTGAAGGGAAAACACATTGTCTGTCTGCCAGCCAAGTTTCCTCCCTTCCTGGGACTGGCTGTGTTGGCAACACAAACAACAGCAACCAGACAGAGACCAAGAGTTTAAACAATGACCGTGGCTCTGGTGGATGGAAGGGCTTGATGGATTTTCATGACAAAATGTGTGTTGATTTTTTTCTTCCCAATTTTTCTGACCCCTCTCTCCTTTTCTGAGAAAAAGATTGTTTTGTAGGAATCTCAGCATGGGCACACCGGGTACCCCCATTGTGCCAGCTTCTCTTGCACAGGTGAGCTCTTCAAAACCTTCCTTTCAGCTGCCCAGGGAGCAGGTTCCCTCACATCTGGCCCAGCAGCAGTCCATTATCTCTTCGGCTATCTGATCTGAAGTCTTGTCCTGGTCTTGTCTTGGGTGGTGGCGGCAGGCAGGAGTGATGCTCTTTCAGCACTACACCGCAGCAGGAAGAGATGATCTTGTCTTGCCCATGGGTCTGGTCCCCAGGAGATCAGAGCTGTATTTCTGACTCTGTTATTGAATAAGTCATTTTGCCTCTCTTTCCATTTCTTCAAAGGTCAGGACGGCGTCCCTAAGTACCAGTGCAGTGACTAACAGAGCAGAGTCCTGATCTCAGCCTCCTGTTTCTGTGGCAATACAAGTAAGAGTAATGCCTCTGCTTTCCAACACCCTCCCACCGTCCTGCATCAGCTCTGGCACTGTCACACCCTTCTAGTTGCCCTTCTTTCAAAAAGGGAATCACAGAGGAGGCTATTCAGTCATATTCTTTATGAGCCCCTAAAGCTGTTACCAATTTCCAAGTGGAGCTCATTTGCACTAGAGCCATCGTGGCAGCAAAGACACTGAAAAAACTCGGCATGCGCTCAAAAAGCGCCTGGCCAGTTGGTGATGTGAGTCATCTTCATGCTGAGATAGCTTTTAGGCATGCAAGATGGCAACCAAATGCTAAACCTTCCAGAATTGGACTGAAACTACCACTTCAAATTTGGTACAGAGTCCTGTGCACAGTAGTGTTGAGTTATTATTTCTGGGAGAGGGGAGGAAGGAAGGATGCTGTGCTGTTCTTTACTTCATCACTGCTCTCTTGTGGAGATGCCTCTGCTCCCTTTCCCTGCCCTTTTTCACCTATGAAATGAAGTCATGACTCTATTTAATGAACCATTTGCCGGTGTGTCTGTTCTAGACAAAACAGAACATGCCCTTGGTGGAGATTTTCCAGATCAAAGCGCAAATATTTGGATCCCGTCTCTGTTACCACCACCAATTTTTATGCCACTGTAGGAGGCAACAAGGCAACACATGCAAAGCCCTTCTTTGCCGAGGATTTCCATAAGGGTTGTGGCAGAGCTGACCCAATAAATGTCCTTCATGTGCGTGGAAGATTGCAAGTGGAAAGCACTGCAAGGCACAGAGTGGTACAGCTCAGGAAAGGTGTCCAACATCTTCACGAGGGTTGGATCTGGAGCTGTGCAGGTGGCTGGAGCCATGCCTTCTGCCCTGCACCACTCACTGTGCGAGACATCAACATCCATTACGGGCAGCCAAACAGCTTGTCTGCTTTTTTTTCATGGACTTGCCATGCCTGGCCTGAGAGAAGGATTGTCAGACGTGTCCCCCAAAAAATAATCTCAATTTAAGAGTGAACAGCATTGGCAGTCTTCAAGAAGAAGACCAATGAGCCCAGCAAGACTCTGTCCTTGGTGTGCTCTAATACAGGGAGCTTCTCTGAACTCCAGACAGTCTGCCACAAAGAATGCTGCCCTGTCCCACCCCCCCGTTTGAAATAACCTATTCTCACCTCTACTGGTTGCTGGCATGTGAAGTATGCTGGGCCCCCAGTGCTCTTCTCTGCCTTCCCAGGGACAGCGAAGGATACAAAGGGCGTGATCTCAATGTTTCCTGTCCTGCTCAGAGTGATAGTGAGAGATTAGAGGTGGAAAGAACACCTATGAGGTCATCTCTGACATCCCTGGGGAGCAATCTGGGATTGTTCCCTTGCATTTTATTATCTGGTGCTCTGTCCAGCTCAGCAGCAACATGACTCAAGCCACGGCTCTTCCCAGTGCTTCCCTAGGGGAGCTGAGTCGCAACCTTGTGTTTCTTACTGTCAGGAAACATTTCCTGAGATTCAGCCTGAATTTTCCTTTCCTTAAGCTCATTCTATTTACACCTATTCTCAGACCTCACCTTGGACAACCTCCCCTCCTCAGTGCTCAAACCCTTTTTGGGCTTTGTAGTTCTGAATGCAGTTGTGAGTTTAGTTTTGCTGCAGCTCCAGTTCATCTTGGGTAGCCCAAATTTCAATATCCAAGAGCTTCAGGCCCATCAGTGCCTTTCTCATTACAGCACTGTGAGAAAACACAAGCTTCCTTAAGGCTCCCATCCTCCCAGGCAACTGGGAAGCCAAAAGCCAAATGCCTTTTGATATCTATAAATGACCATTAATGCCCCAAAGTACCCTGGTTTTGATGAAAGAGCTGTGCACATCAGCTGCAGATAAAACACCTGACTAAGAGAATTCTCTGCTAATTGGGATCACCTGTTAATTGGGATCAACCTGCCTAGAAATGGGTCTCTTTGGTTTTGCTGTGGATGTGGCCTGCTTAATGCTTTTCTGTGTGTTGGTAGCAGCTGCAGGTTGGCTGACCCTTTTCTGCCTCCATACAGCAACTGTGAGAGGAAAAAGGAGTCAAGGGCAGGCTGCTCATCTGGTGACAAAATGAATGGTCCATCTCCACTGATGGAACCCAGGAATGGCTTGTCCTCATGCTCTTTCCTAAATGCACAGATCTGCATATTGCGTCCTTCTAGTAATTTTGGAGCTCTGTCCTCATTGCTTGCTAAGGAGGATTTGCACATGGGACACACGTAATTGGTAGCTTTTATTGAAATAAGAACGGAACACAGATTCAGATGACAGCAGATGACGA
Source organism: Aythya ferina (assembly GCF_964211825.1). Lineage (NCBI taxonomy): Eukaryota > Metazoa > Chordata > Aves > Anseriformes > Anatidae > Aythya > Aythya ferina. Next base: position 1,319,661 of record NC_140300.1, on the reverse strand, counting down.
GAAACTGGTGGTAGTGGCTGACTCACCAGAGATCTGTGCCTCCCAGTACAAGATAGACATGGACTTACTGGAAAGAGTCCACCAGCCTGATCAGGGAGCTGGAGCATCTCTCCTATAAGGAGAGGCTGGGAAAGCTGGGATTGCTCAGCCTGGAGAAGAGGTCAGGGAGATCTCATCAATGCCTACAAATATGTGAAGGGAGGTGTGGAGGGGATGGAGCCAGGCTCTTGTCAGTGGTGCCCAGGGCCAGGACAAGAGTCACTGGGAACAAATTGGAACACAACAGGTATCATCAAATATCAGGAAGCACTTCTTTACTGTGCAGGTAATGGAGCATTGGAAGTGGGTGTCCAGGGGGGATGTGGAGTCTCCCACCTCAGAGATCTTGAAAAGCCAAACACTGGGAGCCATTTGGAAATCACTGGTCTCTGAGGGCTGGCAGGTAAAGACAGCTTTAGCAATAAATTAGTGGGACAAGTGCTTCAGCAGGTGGCAGGACCAGGAATACTAGAAAATTATAGGAGATGTTTGTGGTATTATATTGCAGCTGGTCTTGTGCTAAGAACGCCACATGGCAGTGGTGTGGCAGCATCTTCTTTTCGTGCACAGGAGCAAAAGATTCCCTTTGCCAGGAGAGTCTTCAGATGGGATCCTTCAAAGTGCTTCAGTTAATGGGAGCAGCTATAAGAGGCTGAACTGAGAGCTCATTAAGCAGAAAATCTCAATTTTTACCTCTTGACGGCCCAAAATGTGGTCCTGTTGGTGCCTGGTCTGCACCTGGGGCTCCCACATACAAGGGCAATAATAATCAGTCTTACTGAGAATAGGAAGCATTGCCTTGGACTGACACCAGAGGCAGAAATGATAAAAATTCCCTGGGGAGAGCAGAGTCGCAGCAGCCCATGGCTTCAGTGATTCAGAAACGTTAGCCAGGAAAGTCCACACGTGCGTGTGTGTGTGTGTGTGTGGATAGAGACCTTCATCAGCTCTCTGGAAGGTGCTTCTAGGGAAACATAAAAGAGTTTTTCCATGGGTGGACAGTGGTTTGAATGCAGAGAGTGCTGCTCTTCTGCATACCTCTATGTTTCTGGCAATTAGCGAAGGGGCCTTCCTTGAAGCCCTGATTGCAAAGTCAGCATGCCGTGAAGGACTCTGGCTGGCAAAGGCTGGGCGTTCCCTGGGCAAACAATGTCCAGCCAGGCTCTCCTGATTACTTCTGATTACTCCAGGGATGCTCATACATTGCCACATTAGGAACAGTTGCTTCATTGTTGGGGAAGCACATGGGCAGCTGTACCAAAATGCTTGCAGGATGGACAAGCTCACAGGGAACACTGAGTTTAGCAGAGTGCTCCGAGCACTTGTAGAGCACTGTGTGCACTCAGCAAGAAAACTGACTCTGGCTGGATTAATGGGCATGCAAGGCAGTGGGGAATATAAACTTGCAAGAGGGCTCAGGAGGTCACCTAGAACATGTCCTCACTCCAAGGGAGGAACAACTACATAATCCTTAACTGATTTTTACCAAATCTGTTGGAAATGACCTCCAGGAATCTCTCTGAATCCATGCTGTGTAGCTCTCTGCTTTGCTGCCCTGTCTAATTAGGAAGCATTTCTTGCCAGCTTGTTTTACTCTTGCTGCAGTTGAAGCCCAGGACTTCTTGTCGGGCACTTATGGATTTGGAGAATGGGTGCTTCCTTCTCCATCTGTAACAGCATTTTATGGGACAGTTCTCATAACATCGCCTCTCCTTGCCTTTATTTTCTTAAAGCTAAAAAAAAAAAAATACAACACTATTCTTGTGGTTTGTCTCCCCAAGCCATGATTTCTAAACCTCTGAATCTGCTTGACTCCTGGCCAGTCTCCAGTTGGTCCATGGCTTTCTTACAGTGCAGCACCCAAGCCTAGACACGGATATTATTTCCAGTGCAGAACAAAACATGATTATGGTATTATCTTAAAGGCTACCTTATTGTTTACAGACCGAGTATGGGGTTTGCATGCTTTAACATTACAAAATTGTTGACTCGAGTTCAGCTTATGACCTTCATGATTTCCCTAGGTTCCCTTCTGCAGCAGTGCTGCCAAGCCAGACCTCCAAGTTTTTCTGTACGTGGAGAAGTGATTATCCACATTCCTGTTCGTATCCAATTGCATTTGTTTAGTTTTTTCCTCAACATTTTTTCTCCAGTTTGACAAACTCATGTTGTATTCTAAATTTGCATTCCCACATACTTACAGTCTTGAATAACTTCGTTTAGTAAGGCTGGTCTGTTTGCTAACGATGATCATCCTGGTCATTAATGGAAATACTGAATAGCCTCAGACACGGGGCAGCCCTTTGCACAGCGCTGCTCCACACATCCTCCTGGCAGGACCGCGAACCAGTGCTAATTGTGTTCCAAGAACACTCTTCCAAATACTTCTTGAAACCTGCTATCTCACAGTTATGTCATTTGGACCATTTTCTCCACTTTGTTTACAAGAATGTCATGCGCAACAATGCAAAACACAGTGCTAAAGCAGTGATGTGAGCTTTTTTGTATACGGGGCCCATTAGTCTATCAGCAACAGAAATTGGACTGAGATAGCTTGCTCTAGATACATCCGTGTTGGCTGGCAGGCAGCAACTACTTGTCTTCTCTGTTCACAAACTGTTCATTTACTTGCCTGTCCAAGATTTTTTCCAGGAAGTAAAGTGAAATTGGTGGAGCCTTGACAACTGCTCATTGATATATGATGCGCAGGTAGGCGGCGTCTTTGGCATTCCTAGCATGCTACCTGAAATGACACAGAAAATGATGTAACTCCTCAGAAATCAGGAGATGAAAGAAAGAGAAACTGAAAAGAAAGAAAGAGAGGAAGAGAGAAAGTCTGAGAGAAACAAATATGCCTCTTGTTTCTTTAAAAAAATAGAGGTGAAGGGGGGTTGAAGCAATTACTACATAGATAATAAAAACAGTCTTCTGGAGCAGCTGAACAAATAAAAGGGGATTTCTAAGGATTTATGTCTCATTTGATTAACTTTTTAATAGAGTTATTGTAAAATGATCTGTCATTTCTGCATGGATCTGTAACATTTCCTTTCTCTGTCTGTACTGGTCTTCCTTCTGCATGGGCCTTCAACGAAAATCACATGGGATGGCGTATATGAGAGCAGAAATTTCCTGCTGACATCCAGGGCAAACAAATTTACGTGTATGAACAAATTTGTGATTGCATGAACTTCACTTCTGGCCATTTATTCCTATAAAACTCATAGGATCTTAATTATCCTAGGTACTTCTTCCCGTGGATAGTGTGTCATTGAAGTCTGGTGACGTTTTCTAACAAAAAAATAAATAAACACACAACCCCCCCCCAGTGTAACCAGAAACTGTGTAATTGCAAAAGCCTTATTTACAATGATTTATATGGTAGTATCAGACCTCTCATAACTTTCTTATTGTTTTAAACACTGCTGAAGGCTATCAGACCTCCACAACAGCAGCTGGCTCGCAACTTTGCTGGATAATTTGGACTCTGCTTCATTAATGGAGCAAACTCTCAGCTACAGGATGCTGAGAGTCCTTTGCTCCTGGGTGAGTGTGCAGGGATGCCACGGAGCACAGCACTTCCCAGAAGCAAGCCTTTGCCAATTTTGATACCCCATGGCTGCAGTTCAAGGATACCCAGCTAGGTCAGGCCTTTAAATGTGAAAAAGAATAGACTTCTGCAGCCAACCTCTGTGTTGTGATTGCCATGCGCACCCTGAAAACTGGGGAATACTCTGTGTTAAGGTTTTTATTTAAACATGGTTTTCTTGGCTTTGAACACTCTTGGTGTACTGAAGCTACCCCAACTATTCTCATATCCTTAAATTTTTGGCTTTGCCCTGACTTTGAGGCAACACAACAGGCAACTTGACTCAAAGTGAAAGCAATTAAGCTGTCATTAAAAAAAAATGTGGGAGTGAACTTTACACTGATCCTGTGCTATGAGGTCCTCTGATATAACATAAGCTGCTCAGGGATTTTGGGCTGCTGTTTGCATGTATTGCTACCAACTGTGAATCCTCAGGTGGAACTGAAGCACCTGGGCCTAAGTCCCTTTCCTCCCGTTTCCTAGTGCCATCATCTCATCATTTCACCTGCAACCTGCAGCCAGCTCTGTCACCAAACTGCCACCAATGTCTTCTCATTCTTCCCCTACTCGTTCCAAAGCAGGCTGCTGGATATAAGCTCTGAGGCTTAAGGAAGCGTGGTGACAATCTGCAGCTCATGGGTCCTCCCAGATTTCACGTGAGGGATGTGTTTATGAAGGAAAATGAGTCAAAACTGTGTTTCCTTGGCCTTGCTTTTGGGGTAGTGCTCGGAGGATGTTTTGATGTGAATACAAAAACAAACCAAGCTTAGTAAAGCTGAGGAAACCTGGTGGCTGAGTTTGGGAAGGTGCCCAGGGACTAAGTTGCAGACAACATTCTTCATTCTTCTGCATTCAAGGGATTTATGCTCCCTTGTTTGCTGCCATGTGAAAGAAACATGACTTACTCATGTTCTCTATCAAGTTTCCTGAATTCCTCTTAGAGTTTCCAGGAAACGAGACAACTCAGATAGCTAAGCAACCTCACGTGTCCTTCCACAGCTCAGGCTGTAAGGTCGCTTGGTGCTTCGTGGAAGTTACGTGACTTGTTTCAAAGCACTCCTGTAAAGAGAAAGTCTCCGTCACCAACGAGCCTGTTGCACGGGCCAGCAATGGGATATCTCTTTTTAAGTCTTGATGGGAGGAAGGGTATGTGAGAGAGAAGGAGGGAACGCTATGAAGTGCATACTTACTGATTCACCAATGCTGCTCAGGGATTTTGAGTGAAATGCATCAGTTTACTGCAGAGACTCAGTAGCCCGTGTTGTCTGGGTGATTAATGGTGGTTTTTAAACCACCTGCCCTCAAGTGCCCAAACTCTTTAGGCCTCCTTTGCTTGAATCCTGAATTCTGCTTCTGGGAAATGCCTGGAGGTGCTAGCTCTGGCTTGATATGACTGGATATCCTGAAGGTTATTTCCTTCCTAAGCCCTGCTATCTTGCCTCTCTCTAACAGCATTACAAAAATATTTTCCTCACTTAGATTCTCTACTCAAGGCTATTTTGGGCTTTAATAAAAATAAATAAATAAATAAATAAAATCTTAATTACTGTATTTGTGTGCAATACAACCTAATAATTTAATTTTGTTTGTATTACATATCTTTTAGAATAATAAAAAAAAATAGCTCCCATGCAAAGTGGATTATCCTTTTCTTGTCCATCCTTTGAGCAGAGGTGTGCCCCATCTACCCAGAAGCCCCAGATCCACGCATGAAAACAGAGCATTCTCAGTTACTTTTGCCTAGCTTAGTGGGTTGCAGGAAATAAATGCTGAGGGTCTTGGATTTGTCCTTGCTGGCAACATATTATTAGACTGGCAGAATGGATGGTAGCATCTGCTGCCAAGACTTCTTCCAAATCCATGAACCAGACATACAAGACCTTCCCCTCCTGTATGTTGTTGACTTCTTTGTCCAGTTCAACAAAATGTGACTCATAAGGGGAAAATCACTCCTTCTCCCCAAGAGACTCTTTTACAGTCTGACAGTTTGTCTCACCATTGAGAAACATTTCCTGGTAATTCCACTGAAAGTTTCCTCTGCTTCGTTTTGGCTCATGTCTCCTAGATAACAATCTCACGTTTATATATAGTGTTGGAGCATTAAAATCCCACCTGACCAGCAGGGTGAGTGCCATTGAATAGTACTGAGATCCTGTAGAAAGACCCCCTCCCTTCCTGCTGTATCAGAGGAACATGTAAGAATAAGGACCTCAGTACCCCTTTCGAAAAAAAAAAAAAAAAAAAAAAAACAAGAAATTAAATTCATTGTAGATTATACCTTCCCTTTGTACTTATGGCTTGCTCATGGCTTATGCCTGTGCTCACTGTTGGAGTGAAGCAGCTGTGCTCTGCTAACATTATGCAGGAATCTAGAGCAAGTTAAAAAAAAATAATTAAAATATTTTTAAAAAGTTTTATATCCCACAGGAATTACTGGTGGGAAGTAGGGCGAAATGTGACATCGATTCAAGGAAAAAGATCATGTTGAGGAAGGCCATTTCCTGTAACTGGCAAAGTATTTCACAGCATTGTCCTTTCTGGTATTGATTATGCATACATTTCTTTGAAGCATTATGCTGCTTTGATTGGAATGACCTTCATTTCTTTTATACTCCATAAGCAGAAAACCAAGAACAAATATGAGATACAAACAATGCCCCCTTCAAGACCATCACCTGTATTGCAAAATTGGATGAGCAGGCTCAGGACTGTAAAATTTGTTTTGTTAGAGGTGGAAAGAGGGACAGGATAGCTTTGGTTTGGGGTTTCTTTGCTTCCTGGCTTCCTTTTGGCTTCTAAGAAAAGTCATCCAAAAGACTGTTCAACAGAACTTGAATCCACCCTGGATTAAGCCGAAGTGCAAACTTTCATTTTGGTTCAATGAAGCAAAACAAAACTGTCTGATTCAGAAATGTCAAAACATTATGTTTTTCTCTGAAGTATTTCAGAGCCAACATGTTTCCCCTCTTTTCCATGAAAAAGTTAAATATTTGCATACAGAGCATATTTCTGTGTAATCTCACATACAAAAGGAGTAAAAGTTTAAATTTTGTCATAACAAAATTTCTTACAGGATAGGAGTTCCTGATTTTGTCCACAGTTGAAACAAACCTTATGATTTCCATACTAATTAATCACCTTCCCTCTAGAAAAGAAAACCTGGTGCTAAAAAAGTAGAGTGACTTTTCCCAAATTCTCAAGATTGGACCTACTTTTTGACTGTGTCAGTTATCTTAGGACTAAAAGCAAAGTCTTTACCTTCTAATGCAATACAAATATATCAATAATGGCTAAAAGCAGTAAGAGAATCCCAGAACATCCCTCCTCTTCTCAAGCCTCTAGTCTAAAGCAATACTGAGCTTTGTCACCCAGATCTCAGTATCTGTTGTTGCTCAGTGACAGCTGGAGGCCCTGGGGACACACATTTGATATCTGGATCCCCAGATATCCCCAATCCAACAGTATATGGCATCTCAACAGGACCAAAGAGTGTCATTAATTCACCAAGAGTAGGACAGGGACTTCAAAATTAGATTCTTATGCACATCACCTTGAATATACATTCAGACAAGACTGACCAAGCTTTTCAAAGCCATGGGTTGGGGCTACCAGTTTGAAGTTACTTGCTTGGATCATAGCAGTTCCAGCAGAGTAAGCTTTTGTCCTGCCTCATGAGAAGGACTGTAAATAGTGTATATATTGTCCTTTCAAATGGGAAGGGTGGTGGCTCATGGATCGCAATGTCTGGACACATGCTGGTAGAATAGAAAGCATTCAGAAGCTATCAGGTTTATTTTTTTAATTTCCTGCCAGCAGTGTTCATCTCTCCCTCTTCACTCCAGTCCTGGAGCAAAGCCTTTGGAGAAGAGGTTGGTTTGTTGGATGGAAACATAGTCAATTGGTTCTGCGAGACTGCACAGGAAGAGTGGTTAAATCTGTGGGAGGTCAAGATAATATGAGGTCAAGATAATATAGCAGAAGCAAGAGTATACAGTGACAGCATCTAATTTGGTTTCACAGTTTTCTAAATAAGTTTTGATGGCATTAGATTGTGTTCCTTGTGAGTTACTACATCCAGTGCCTTGTTGAGTCTACAATGGACTCCCATTCTCTAACCAGTGGCCGTTTTGGAACATTTTAGACTCAGATACGGCTCAGTGCCCAGGAAAGATACAAATCATGACACCAGAACACAGCTGAGCCCCAGTGGAGTTGTCCCTCAGACAAGAACAAATCATGACTTCATCTTACATCTGTTGCCTTCCATTTGCAAACAACTCATGCAGCATCATCCTAGAAGTACAGGCCTTACTCAAACCAGAAAAGAGCAAAGTTGGTTCCCTGAGTTCCTACCTGGGCTTGGAGGAGCTTCATTCCAGCAGTCACGGTCATTTGACCAGAAGAGTGTTATACTTCAAGTTATATTTGGGATAGTTCAGGAAATGCCATGCATTTCCGGTGAGAAAATAAATAAATAATAAATTAGAATACATCATTTTTCCCTTTTCTGAAATATTATTCCATCATCTCCCTCAGCATAGTAATTCAACAACACATTTTTACTTAAACAAAGTAAATCAGTAGTTTCTTCCTCTTTTTTTTTTTTTTTGATGCTACATTTATTTATTTATTTATTTATTCATTTATTTTTCTGCTACCTACAGAGCTATATCATTTGTGATTTTCTAAACCACATATCATCAGGCATGACTGTAAAAGGTGTTGGCGTCAGAAAGTTTGTTTCTTTCTACTCCTTGTGTCCCTTGCTTTGAGGCTATCTCTTGAGACAGAAGTGGTATTCTTTTGCCATCATCACTGAGTAAAACTTGGCTTTTTTTCTAACAACCAAGAAAATCTAGGCTTGGCTTCATTTCACCTTGACTCCTCCCATATAACCATAGGCAGTTAGTAGAGGGTCTGACATAAGGAACCTCACTGACCTTTGGTTGGGATTCAACTCATTGATCTTTTAAGCCAAGTTATTATAGTTGCGTATTTAAACTTCTTACTCCATGTCCTTAGGGTTCTAAGAAGTCCTTAGGGTTCACTGATGAACCACAGGAAATTCGTCTCAAAACAGATCACAATACCTTCTCTCAGCGAGACTGTTTTATTCAAACACATGAAACTGGGAGAGTGAAATTTGAGTGTCCACACATGGCACTGGAATTACGTTAACTGGCATTTGACCTACGTACTGACACAGCTGTGATTCCTCGAGTTCTGTCTTGAAAGATCTGGTGACATTTCCTGACAATGAAATGAGGTCAGGAAATGGAATAGATGAGTATATTTTTGGCCATGTTTGGGACAGCAAGAAGAAAATGTAGTGATGATGAATGATGCACAGCTTCAGCCCAATTCCAGAGGGGCTGAATTGCCTGGGCTCTGTCCCAGACCATACCAGTTTCATGGATGTTGCATTCATGCACTTGGAAACCACTACCATAGTCTGGCACCTTGACAGTCTCTACCTCTGTCTCATGGGGTCAAGATACAAAAGAAATGCTAAGATTACATTCAACGCCTTCTTAAAGGCTCCCCTTATGACCAAATTTATACTGCATTTTGTACACCTCATCAGTTGGGAGATATGATGATAAACTGGACAATTGTAGCATGTGGCCTCAATATGACCACCTGCTAGTGGTTCATTCTGACATGAAAGGATGCCCCCAGTATCAAAATCATTATGTATGACTAAGCCACTGCAAATCTGACTTTGATGTAGTGGACTGTGGCTTGGTGTGCCAAGCCAGCGCGTTATAATTCCTGCGTAGTATCCCTTAGCTTCAGCAGGCGAACTGTAAGCATCTGTGAAACGCACTCCCATACCTCTTCAGGACACAGCTGGATATTGTAATGTTCTCAGATATTTGTTGCTCCGATCAGCGCTCAGCGCAGCACAGTGCTACCATGCCTGGACTGCTCTGTGTGTTTTCATGGTGCCGAGCTGCACTGTCAGATGGCTGTTTTGCTCACCAGTCTCCTTCCTCACCTGTTCCTCTGCACGCAGCTGGGACCCATTACAAAAGCTCTTGGTTGGAGGCCAGGAGCCTGTTCGGCATAGAGCTACAGACTCCTGGGCACATTGATTCCCAAGTGAGAGTTTTATTTGAAAAGCTCACAGCACTTCTGTGTTATTAGAAGCATTTTCCTGGCACGGTGCCCTTTATTCTTTATCCACTAGTGCTACTGAGGAGACGAGCTGTTAGTATAATATTAGCATCAAGCAACTCCTATTTTTTTTCACCAATGGGTCTCAAAACTGTTTCCAAATTATTTCATCATTCCCAGTTGACAGTTCAGGAAACTGAGGCAGAGAAATGAAAGGATTTATCAAATGTCTAATGCTCCTCCTGACAAGGAAACCTTGATCTTCAGTGCAGTAGCCTCTGTCTCCCCTCCCAGGTGTATGCATCTCCCAGCTTCACAGCTGTAGGTCTCATCAGGATCTCAGCAGACTGCTTTGCTGTGAAGGAAGATAGAAGAGAGGCCCCATTGTGCTCTTATTAAACTCTATGTGCTGCTTCTGCTCTCAGTAAAGTGTTGGCTAAGGCAAGACCTGGTTGACAAGAGCTTTCTCTTTGCTCTCTAGCTAGCTGTAGTACACCAAAGATGTGCAGACTTTATTTTCTTATATATTTTTTTTTAATGACAGATTTGGGGATGTTTTGTGATAAATGAGATGAAAGAAGCAATTAGCAATTCAGGGTTTGCACTGTCAGGGCTTTAGCTCTCCTCCAGGTCAACAGAGAAGGACTGGGTTGTATCAAGATAACTTTCTGTAGGCTCTGGATTTATCCCACCTCATTCAGTTCTTGTCCGCAATGCTTATATTGGTGTTTACTTCCCCTGGAGCCTCCTGATGGCCAGAGCAGAGGATAGGCACCTCCAAGGAACAATTTTGGTATTGGAAGACAGGGAGCACCTGGGACCAACAGAAAGCTGTTAGTAACATCATCTATTTTCTTATGTTTTCACCAGAACAAGGTCAGCCTAGATGTTTAGCTTCAGTTCTGATTTAATGCCAGTACACTGTCATTTTCTGTTTCATCTGGAGAAAAATGTTAGGAGGGTACTCAAACCCTTCGCATGCTGTGGAAGGAGTTTGGGGACACTTTTTTTCCCTGTGTATAGCTTCTGCTATTGCTCTCTCCCTGAGCTGGATTGCTTACTGGTTAACAGGCTGTGGTGGAAGGAAGGCATGGGAGATGGAGCTTGTTCTCCTGGGTCCAGGCAAGCAGTGAGCAAAGCACATGAACACGCACGCTGTGTGTGGCCTCCGGCATCCTATTCTCCAGGAAGAGCATGGCACAAGGTCCAAGCACGGGGCTCAGCACCAGGAAATTTGGAGTTCACGTTGACCGTGCTTTGGCCTTGGGTGAGCAGCTACAACGTGATTCCTTTCCATTTCCCCATCTGCAAAAAAGTATGAAAAATACTTACCCCATATGGAGGATTAAATGTTTAGGAGGGAATCCAAACTCCACTGAAGTCAATGGCAAGTGTCCCAGCGTTTCACCAAGAAAAAAAAATTTAAAGTGCTAAGTGTTCTGCAGCTTTGCATATGAAAGGGAAATTCTGTTTTGGAGAGTTTCAGCTACTGCCCAAAATACAAAAGCTCTGGTCACATCAGTCTATCTCCTTCTATCTTGAGAGCAATCTCTCTTCATCTTTCATTTCAGAGTTTGATGTGGACTTAAACCAAAACCACAAATCAGAACATTCCTGAACGTTAGGACTGTTTGAACTTCAATCTGGATAGGCATTTGCAAATGTGCTTTATCTTTATAACACTCGCCAAGCAAAATCCCCCATCTGGGTGTTTTCGATGTGGGGAGGGTCTGCACGTAAATTTTGTAGTGTGAGTCCTAATCTAATCTCATCTCATTGATGCATTCTCCTGTTTGGCTCCTTATCTGTCTATCTGCCCAGAACATTAGTTTTAAATGTGTGATTTTCAGTCTTCTGAAGGGGGATAGGTAGGAAAGGTCTGTGGACTACTGCAAACTTTGAAAAATGTAACTGAAAACATGAAGTATTGATAGAAAGAGGCTTGGATTTACTATATGTAGGTTTGTCCATCCACTGGGAAATTTTAGGGGGTCTCCAGATAATAATAATAAAGGTTATAAACCACTTGCCGAACACTTTTTTTTTTTTTTTTTCCCCCCACTATTTTATGGTTTAGTAACTAGTCAACATCACTAGCTTTCCCTGATTCCTATCTTGTTCGTGGGCATATAGTATCACCCAGTGGTAGAAACCAGCCTGATCAAAAATCCTGCCGACGCTATTCCTTGCAGCTGTACAGAAGGCCGGTGAAGTGACAGATCCGGCTTGAGAAATGTCAAAGCCTTCAAAGCCTCTCTGGCTGAAACAACTCGATTTATTTATTTATTTGTTTAAATTATTATTATTTTTTAAAGTGAGGTAAGTGCAACAAAAAGGGAATTTGGCCTTCTGCCTCCCTAGGGTGTTCCAGCTGTAGCTACCTCTGTACCTCGCTCCCATCCATACCCTTTTACACTCACAAAAGCACATGCACACATTTGTGCATATGCATGCATGCACGAACATAGAAGCTCTGTTGTGTAATACACGGGGTAGGTCAAGCAGGAGGATATTTTGGTAGCCAGGGCTGGATGACAAGTTCTAACAAGCCCATCCACATGTGTTAAGATTAGAGTGCAGACATCAGCCATGACTCAACAGGATATGCTGGGCCAAAGCCAGGACCAGAATGCTGTTACTGGCCTTCTGAATCATTAGTGGAAAAAAAAAAAAGAAAAAAAAAAAAAAAGAAAGAAAAGAGAGTCCTCTGTCGCCAGCATTCTCCATCTGTTTTTAACTTGGTGATGTCCTTTGGAAGGTAGGTGAACTATTTGGTTTGCTTTAACTACACAAACATCTTGGCAGAACAGCATCTGAACATGCACGAGGCTAGCAGCACTGCCCCAGTGGTGAAGCCAGCCTGGGTCTGTGATTTGGGATGTCTGGCTGTGCGAGGACTGCCAGGGCAAGGGAAGAGGCTGATGGTGATGTTGGTAACCCCATGCCTGCTGGGACATGAGGTGGCTGGAAAGCAGGCGAGGACAGATTACTCAGTACCAACTGCACTTAAGGGTGGTGCGAGTGGGGGAATCTGTTTTCTAGCATGGTGCAATAGGAGCTGCTGTACCTGGGAGGGCTCTGTCTGAAAGGAAAAAGATGTTTCCTTTCTAAACTGGCAGCTTTATCAGGTTCATCTTGGGAATGCACAAGTCAAACTGGGGTCATTTTTTCTTCAGCAATAACACTTTTCCAAGTCACTCTGGGCAGGCCAGTTCCCTACGGATTTTGCCCTTGGCAACCCTGTGCATCCCCCTAATCTTACATGGTATCCCACATGGGTTTCTTAAGCTTTTCCCTAGCCACATCTGTTCTTCTCCTGCACCCAGCCTGACACATTATAGCATAGCTGTTCATCACCGTGGGTGTGCCTTTTGTTTGAAGCAGTGGAGACTTCTTGTAGGACACAGTCACTTGTTGGTGAAGGCTGGATCATGCAGGATTCTGAAAGCAAATCTGTATTGATGTTTTTATGGCAAAAACCATTCACACACAGTGAAAGCAAGCTTGGTAATGATGATATTATTCTTACTGAAATATCAATCCTTCACGGGGACTTGATCACTACTCTCAGCTCGACACATAACAGCTTCTTTAATGGAGGCCCCTGAAGCAGGCAAATGTGTGTGCTACTATTATAGCCTGCAGTTTGGACTCTCCTGGCCCAGGCAGCAAATTCATAGCCAAGCAATAAAAGTCTAGATTTAAAAAGCAGATGATATTTAAAGGAGTTATGTGCAAGGACTATATCTGAGCAAGATTAATTGCCTGGATAAATGACAAATGGAGAATAACTGCACACGTTTCGGTTCTGCAGAGAAGCTTTGATGGAGCTGTGATGGATTGCAAATCAATCACAAATCAATAAATTCCTGCTGTTGTAAAAAAATATATTAGTATTGTACTGAGATGTACTGGCAGGAAAATAGTCTTTCAGTGGAATGAAACATTTCTGCTCCAGTCAGTACTGGCTAATCCATTTCAAGGAAAATATGGACCAACTAGAGAGTCCATTTGGAGCAGGAGGAGGACAATGAGAGAAGGAGAGATCCAATGAGCTTAGTCCAAAAAGAAGTGTCATGGAAGAACCCAATAGCAAAGTAAGGAAGAGACTACAGGGCAAAAGGAAATAATTTATGTGAAAATAAATAAATAAATAAAATAAAATAAAAATTAAAAAAAGAAAAAAAGAAAAAAAGAAAGAAAGAAAGAATGTAAATGTAGTTTAGACATTAGGACCACCTTCCTGATCTGAAGGTTAGCAAAGCACTGGAAAAGATTTTTGGCAGAAAGGTTGATATCTCCATCACTTCCTTTAAGAGAATGCTGAAGCCACATCTACCAAAAAGGGAAGAGAGACAATGGAAGCGGAGGGTGGACTGGAAGATCTCACCTTATCCCTCCCAGGCATTTGAATCGTATGTCTACAAAGGAATACGAGGGAAGGCCTAAGCAGGGAAACAAATTACTTAGGAAAGGAAAAGAAATTAGGAATAGGAGTCACAGCATGAAGGCAAGTAATAGAAAACAGGTTAGGCAGAAGGAAAAGCGTCTCAACCTAAAGAGATGTGGAACGGTTTGTGGAGGACTGCAGTGGAAGTGCTTGGACTTGAGTCATTCAGAAGAAGTCCTGGGGGAATTATATGGTAGGGAACATCTTTGTATTGGCAAAGGGTGAATAGACAAAATGATCTAATTAGCCTTTTCCAGATCTTTTTATGACTCCATAGAATGACTTGAAGAGGACAGTGGGATGTTAGCTTCCTTAAGGAAGCCAAATCAAACATTACAAGCCACCACATGACAACAACAGTCAGCATGAGAAACAGCCACCTCCCGTGTCAATGGGTTTACATTCTAAGTAATCTCCAGAAATTCAGCTTATTGTTGATGACTCCTGTAAAGAACTGGAAGAACAGTCACGCTGCTCTGAAAATCACTTAAAATGCAGGAGATGCAGGTGTTACTCTCTTGAATCACACCAACCAACCAATTAGTTTCACTGAGTCCCACATACTGTAACAGCTACTTCAGCCAAGGGAGCCAGAGTGGGATATTCTAATACGAAGTATTGCTTCTAATAACTGCACCTCTTTCTCAGAGATTGGCTTCACTCATGAGTTGCAGCAGGGATGCTTCTGAAAATCAGCTTTGCTTCTGGTCAGTGTCTCGATGTTTCTTGTTCTGGTGTAATTCTGGTGTAACTCTTCATTTAAAACCCTGAATGATAAAGCATCTGAACTTCCAGAAATGTTCTGTCCTCATGTTGCCACTTTTCTTGACACTTGGAAAATATAAAAAAAGCTTCTGCAATGCACATGAAAACCAAAACATACAGAATCTACTGGCATACTCCAAGGTGAAGTTGACCTTAAGTCCAGACTCATGACAGGGTCATGCTATTCCACCTTTATGTCCTGGTGAAGCAAGAGGAAGCTGCACATAATGTTAACCATGTCTTTGTAGGCCATTGGTTATGGAAAACAGCACATCTGGTCTACTAAAATCATAAAATCACAGAATATCCTGAGCTGGAAGCACTAAATCCATGTGCTCTCCATGCTAAAGAAAGCTTTGATTAGGGACATAACTACTGGATTTGGGATGAATTATGGTTCGTGGCATGGAGAAATCTTAATTTGGAGGCTGTGGGCACAAAGTACCAGTATTAATCATCAATTAAGATCAACAGCCCTTGCATCCTTTCAGTACTTAAAGGGAGCTTATAAAAAAGATGGAGAGCAACTTTTTAGATGGGCAGATAATGATAGGAAAGGGGGAATGTTTTCAAACTAAAAGAGGGTAGATTTAGATTAGATGTTAGGAGGAAATTCTTCACCCAGAGGGTGGTGAGGCACTGGCACAGGTTGCCTAGAGAGGCTGTGGATGCCCCATCCCTGAAAGTGTCCAAGATCAGGGTGGATGAGGCCCTGGGCAACCTGATCTAGCGGGTGGCTTCCCTGCCCATGGTGGGGAGGGTAGAACTGGATGATTTTTAAGGTCTTCAAGCCATTCTGTGATAGCAGAATTATGGTTCCTTTTGATATGACATTGCTGCCTACTGATGTGTGGTTTCCTCTTGAACATAGACCTCCATGACCAGGATAACGACAAATGGCCTGGAGATTCCTGAGTCCATGCTAGGGTCAGAGAGAACAGCACACTGCTGTGGTGATACACAAGCCTGGACTCCCAAAGCAAAATTGCTGCTTGATATTTGTCCTGGGCACAGTGTGGTGGGAGGGCAGATGTGCTGCTTCCAGCTGAAACATATTTCAGAAGTACCAGGCAGCAGAAAGTAGCATGGATAACCAATAAAGTCCAAACATAAGTGTCAGTATGATGTGCCTCTACAGTATCTCTTTCTGTTTTGGCTATTCTTGATGAATGTAGCTGGCCCCAAATGTCAAGATGTTGGATCCAGGCCATCGTATGAAAAAAGGCTGGCACTTCCTGATAGAGAGAGATGTTCCTTTCCAGGCTCATGTGATTAAATAAAGCTAAATCTGCTTTATTTATTTAGGAAAAAACAAACAAACAAACAAACAAACAACAACAAAACCAGGACTGAACATGCTCTAACATGTATAGGAACTTCACACCTCTTTGTGATTGACCTTCATTTTCCTGAGCACTCCCATGTAGATACAGGCTTTATAGATAAAACTGAAGTGGTTTCAGAGCACAACTCTCTTTCAAGCTGACTTGTATGCCTATGTCACTTGAAGTTGTGTTTGACCTACCTCTTAAGAGGGCACATTCATAAGATTGAAAGGATTCAGACCACCTACTATCTGAGCCTAATTATCTGTATATCCAGCGGAGAGAGGTAGGGAATGAAAGCACCTCATTTATTACAGATGTTTCAAGCAAGCAACATGACCTTTCCCTTCACTGACTGAACAGGCAGGGAGCCAGACTCTGGCAAACCTGAGCAGGAGTTGCTCTGAACTGCTTGTACTTCTCTTGAGCTTGGACATGTTGGCAGGCATCAGAGCAACGTTGGTGGCTACAGAGTGCTTCTGTAGAGGAACACAGCACCCTGTGCTCCCACTGCAGTCAGCAGAGAAAAGTACACATTACTAGTGCAGGATTCTAAATGTTATCATTTGGATTCGGTAGGGTTAACTGTTTTTAAGAGCTACTTATTTCTTTTCATGTCTTATATACAGGAGTTGAAGATAACTGTCTCTGCTGAGATGTCTATACTGTAGAAACCTGAAGTGAGCTGAATCTTCCACACTCCAACCTCTATTTGTTTTCAACACTGTAATAAACAGTCTAGATACAGCCCATAGACACTTCCTAAAGGTCTACTTTAGACCTTTTCCTGTTGCAAAATTATTGCAAATTCATGGTTTTGTCAGGCAGGCAGGGGGGAAAATGTGATGTATGTCTATCTTGTCTTAGGCAGGCCAATTTTTTTTGTTTCCTGCAGGAACCATAGAGCCACAGAATATCCTGAGCTGGAAGGGACCCACAAGGATCATTGAGTCAAACTCCTGGCTCCACACAGGTCTACCCCAAAATCAGAATTCAGACTGACAGCATAGTCCAGCGCTCCAAATTCAGAAGAGTGAGTGCTCAGTAATCTACACTGCTGCTGCTTCTGAGAACTGAGCACTCAAGAGGAGGCAACAGGAGAGCACGAGCATCTTCTCTTCACCATAACTTAAATTTCCACCAAAAGTTTCCAAAATGAAAAATTTCTGATTTGAAAAAGTGTAAACTTTTACAAAAGGGGACCTGAGGAGGCAACCTGACTGTGTCCTGAGGCTTTCTAAAACCTCTTCCTCATGCCCTGACACAGGCCAAGTGACACCCAGCCAAAGCAGCGATCCTGGAAGTCACAGGTGGCTCTCCTCCTGCAGCCTTCCCTAGAAACTTTCCTCACGTGAGGGAGGGACGCAACCCAATTCACCACCACTTTAAACTCCTGCTTTTAACTTGGAAGAGCCCTGATGCTCAGCCGCGGCTCCCACAGGGTGACATGCTGCAGGACAGCGCTGCCTCTCTGCGGCCAGGCCGCTCCACCCTGGGCCACCTCCCTGACAAGAGCGACATGGTGGGCAGGGGTCTGCAGGCCGTGACCACTGTCGCCCTCACCAAAAAAAATACCTCTCTTCCTAGCTACTGTCCCATACTCTCCTACAACAGGGAAAGAACCAAACAAACCCTGCTCTGTTTTCTTTCGCACTGTGGACTGAGTTTCTAGGGCTTGTGGAAGGTGCCAGAAAGACAGCCCTGCAGATTGAATTACTCTGTGTATGCACAGACCAGGTTATGTGCCAGCAGCCAGAGCGTTAGCTTTTTTTTTTTTTTTTTTTTAACTCTCCTGCCAAAGGGGTTTGGTTTTGACCTGGAGAAACCAGCTGAGGGACAGAAGGTAGCTTATTCCACTTGATTCCTTGGCCTCTCTGTTGAGACTGGGAAGCCAGTTGCCAATGAAAGGTAGCTGTAGGTTTTCTCCAGACAAGCTCTGGCAACTCACATGGGGGTGATTTAAGAGGTTACCACCTCACACTCTCTGCTGCCAGAGGTTACTGACTATTTAGCAGGGTTGGCAGGAGTGAAGCACCTTCTGAATGGTGGTTTGAGTTATGAAGCTGCTCTGTGAGCTCCACAGCGATGGAGGCCGCATGGCTGCTGCTCCTGCTACAGGCCGATAAACCTTCTGCAGAGGGTTTCTTAAATCACACGAGTGTGATTTGCTGCAGGCACCCTCAGACAGTATTGTAGTGCTAGGATAATAATGCAAGGCAAGGATTATCACTGTCCAAACCCTGTTTCCTTCAGATAAACTATGCATAAATGTTGTGTGTCATGGCTTTCCTCAAACTCCCACATCACAATCTCTTAAACGCAGTCCGTTTGTGGACGTACAAAAAACATGTTCAGCTACGCTGTCTTGCTTGGAAAAGAGCAACTCAAGCAAATACCTGTGGCTCACTTCAGTACAGCTAGTCCCTCCCAAGACAGAATAAAAGAACAGTTTGAGTTGGAAGTGGCCTTTATATATCATCCAGCCTCCTGCCATGGGCCCAGGCTGCCCTCAGCCCCATCCAGCCTGGCCTTGGGCACTGCCAGGGATGGAGCAGCCACAGCTCCTCAGGGCAGCCTGGGACAGGCCTCATCACCCTCTGAGTGAAGAATTTCTGCCTTGTATCTAACCTAAATATCTTTTGGTTTAAAAAAATGACTCCTCGTCCTGTCACCGCACTCCCTGACAAAGAGTCCCTCCCCAGCTTTCCTGAAGCCCCCCTTTAAGTGCTGAAAGGCTGCTATAAGGTCTTCCAGGCTGAACAACCCCAACTCACTCAGCCTTTATATGAAGGAGAGGTATTCCAGCCCTCTAATTATTTTTGTGGACTTCCTCAGGATCCGCTTGAACAGATGTGTCCTTCTTATGCTGGGGGCTTCAGAGCTGGGTGCCCGATTTGTTGACAGCTCCTGTCTGTACATAGGATTCCCAGGAGTTTCCTTCATTACGACCAGCTCTGTCTGGGTACCTGGCATATCCCAGGGCTTCTCAGCTGGCACTGGACATGATACAGGTAATTGTATCACACCCGTCACTGTCAGCAGCCTCACATCTCAGCACACCATCCCATGCACAAATGTGCAGACACCGATTTACTAATTGAACCCTTTCTCATCTTGTCTGGGAAGAAAGACCAAAAGAAAGAGTACCAGTCACTTTCCAAACTATGCGTAGATGTGGTTACCACCCAGCTGGTTTCTCTCTGAAGGTTTGCAGTAATGGGCCCTGCTTTCTGGTCTGTGCTCAGAGGTGTTAAACTCACCACCCCAGCAGGAGGTGGCTAGGGAGATGAAAACCACAGGTCAAGGTAACTCCTAGATAAGCTTCCCTTGGCTGATTTTCTGCTAATACCGATTCACTGGTTTATGAATGCAAACTCTCCTTGGCTGTCAACAAACTTCTTCATGTGGTCTCTGCCATTCCTAGACAGTCCTCGACTGATAAGAAAGCATCTCACCTTTGATTTTTCATCTTTCCCCAGCACTATGAACCAAAGGGTGAGAGAATAAACCAGGCCACAGTCAACTAATGATTTTATACTCTATTCTCCACCTCGTGTCTTTTAATACTCAGTCGTGTACCGAGACTAAGGTCACATCTTCTGCATTGGTGGGTGTTCTAAACCAGGAGAAAATATACAGTGACCTAGAAGAATTCTAGTAGATACTCCTCATTCCCCAGGACTGCTTTCTGCATCTGTCTGCTGCCTTAAAAAAGCATCTCTGTGTCTCTGACCTTTGAATAACTGTTGCTGGAAATGATGCAGTCAAGAGGTGTGCTCAGGGACATGATGAGTCAAGCAGGTCCCAGGGCATGTGTGCGTGAGGGTGTGCATTCGTGCAGTTATGTTGGGAGAATGAAGCAGCCACCACACAGCTCCAGATGTTGGCTGAGAAAAATGCATTTGGTATCAGCTCTCGGTGGAAAAGAGGGAAAAGGTACGGAGCAGGAGCTGACTCAAGCTGGACCTAGAAAATAAATTAATTTGCTTCAAAGGCTGTTTTTTGTTGCATTTATATGTGCATGCATTGTCTTGCTTGTACAAATACATTGTAGTGCATCCCTTCAAACAGATGTAGTGTTATCTTGGGAACTGCCTGCAGACATCAGCCTTTGTGCCAAATTGTACTGGTCAGGTTCATTGGTAACAACATTCCCTAGGTGTGCTGAGCTGGTAAAACTACAGACGTTTCCTCACTTTTGCTCCCCCCTTGCAGTTTGTTCTGGCTGTTGCTGATTTGATCATGGTTCCTGAGCTCAGCAGTGCCCTGTGCGTAAGGTACAATTTACAGCATGGATATTTGCATGCCAAGGTGCCATTTTGCACTCATCCAGTCTTGCCAGCATGGATCTTTGTTACCAATCTCTGTTGCCTTTCCCCATTTTACTATGACTTTACAGCAGAAGCATTCACACTGAGCTGTGGTCATCATTCTGTCACTAGTGAATGCCTCTGCATATTCTCTCTCTGTTGGCTGCAAAGCAGCTGGAGCAGCACCATGATGATGAGAATCACTGCCCAGTACAGACGTCTCTGTGGGAGTTTCACCTTCTAGAGGTGCAGAAGCAAGTGTATAAATCTCAACCAGAGATTCCAGGCCCCTCCGTAAAATGATTCTACTCCTCTTTGAGAAAGAAAAAATAAAATAAAATAAAATAAAATAAAATAAAATAAAATAAAATAAAATAAAATAAAATAAAATAAAATAATAAAATAAAATAAAATAAAATAAAATAAAATAAAATAAAATAAAATAAAATAAAAATAAGGGAAGGGAAGGGAAGGGAAGGGAAGGGAAGGGAAGGGAAGGGAAGGGAAGGGAAGGGAAGGGAAGGGAAGGGAAGGGAAGGGAAGGGAAGGGAAGGGAAGGGAAGGGAAGGGAAGGGAAGGGAAGGGAAGGGAAGGGAAGGGAAGGGAAGGGAAGGGAAGGGAAGGGAAGGGAAGGGAAGGGAAGGGAAGGGAAGGGAAGGGAAGGGAAGGGAAGGGAAGGGAAAATTGCTCACTAGCACCTCTTCCACATGATCGGAGCCCAGATTCATCCAGGTGAAAGGATGCAGAGCCTGGTGTTCATTTGGGCTAGGTGCTTCAGGCTAGCCAGCAGGAAACATTAGGCACAAGGACTAAGGGGTTATTTAATCCAATTGACTCTGGGCCCAGGGTTGGAGTAGGAAAGAGGCCAAAAAACTTTGCAAAGACAACACGTATTTTTGCTTTGATTTACAGTATTTGCTCATAGTAGCCACATTTCTTGCCCTGCCTCCTGCCAGATTTTGGCCTCAAAAACACAGGTTTTGTGCACGTCTTCTGAGGCTGTGATGATTTGGACCT
Source organism: Aythya ferina (assembly GCF_964211825.1). Taxonomy (NCBI): domain Eukaryota; kingdom Metazoa; phylum Chordata; class Aves; order Anseriformes; family Anatidae; genus Aythya; species Aythya ferina. The sequence goes on along the minus strand of NC_140300.1, from coordinate 1,298,052 downwards.
TGCTGACATTTTTTGTCCTGTTTCTCCATACCTTTTCCTTACTCCACCCTTCAGCTGAGTGCAAGAACTTCTGCTCTTGGCACACTTCAGTCTTCTTTCTTGGTCACCTCTCAGCCCTTTTATTGACCCTGGTATGTGAAGTCAACAAGACAATACATGTAGCCAGCATAAGACTTGATTTCTGTAAGTAGAGGCAAGAAGCATAACTTCTCAGTGGGCTCAAACACTGTAATTTTTCCTCATCTGAGGGTTCCTAAGAATGTTAGAAGTTAGGACAAAGAATCTTAAAGCAACTTCAGATAAGTTCTCTCCACTCTAATGTGTTTAACCAGCTAGTTGTATAGTGGTATCTCACTGCCTCAAAGCTGTGTCTATGGAGCTGCATTTCAATAACCTAAGTTCAGCCAGAGGCTGTCTGCAAACTCAGAGCTGAGAAGAATTAAAAACTGAAATTGGTAATCTGTCCTTGTTTTGTAACAGCAGAGCTACGTACTTTGGTTATCAAATCCCAATATCGTCATGTTCTCAGAACACCTCACACATGGTCCTTAACAGGCAGCAGTGAGAAACAAAATTCTTTGCCTTGTTTTTGACAGAGCAGGATAAGTGATCACAGTGATCTGATTTTGCTTTGCAGCCTACAAACATTGTCTGTTGTCAAGGTAAAGTGAAAGTTCAAAGATGTCTTAAATGGTTCAAGGAATTCATGGTTGAAAGATTATGTGATGGAGCTAAAGGATGGATCATACAAGCCCTAAAGGTCTCTTCTTGCCTTATTTTTAGTTGTAAATACATGTAATCTCTTCTGTAAATTCACTCCAGACAATTTTCTCTAAAATTATTTCAGTGTTTTTCTTAAATTAATTTTCAAGACAGAGTTCAGATATCACTATTAGCAAACTTCTAGTTAAGATCTCCCCACCTTCACTGCATATTAGTCTAACTTATCCTCTTGATCTTCATTACGGTATCCAATTTTAACTAAATTAGTCTTGCTATATCCTCATAATTCATCAGCTCCCATATCCTTTTCCACTTTTTCTTGCCTGGCAGTGGTGATAGGTAAAGTAGCTTTTCAATAAATAGTCTGAAAGTAGCTTTTCAGACTATTTTATTTCAGCAATGTAGTGTTTACCTGGCACTCATAGCTTCTAGCTACAGCACCCTTAACTCATTGAAGTCCATCTTCTAAACAGAAATGATGCTACTTAGCTTCCAAGGGGCAGCACAAGCACTCATGTGTTGTAAAGATATATATAGAGGCCTGTTTCCCAGTAATTTCCTCCATGATGTTATGGGTGACTTCTTGGAGAGTAAGTGATGCTCTTCTGCCTTTCCCAGGGATGGTGCCCACAAAACCTCTGGTAACAGGTTGTCTCCTCTTTCCTATATTTTTCTGAGCAAGTCCAATGTCTAGTATTGTTCACTCCTGATTTCTGTCTGATTTTCCTGCGTGTTCAAAAAAAAATTCCTCTACAAAGCTCCTAGGGTCCAGGTAAAATGCATCAGTATTTTACCCAGAAACTCCTCTTTGTCTCTTTTAAAGGTTGCTGAACATCAGAGAATCGGGAGACTCACAATCAGCGTTTCACCAACTTGGAAGGAAGGGCAGGATAAAATCCTTATTGTGAAGAGTCTAGTTCCTACATGCCTCTCAATGCTAAGGAAATGATTTATGCCTGCATTCAACCAAGATACCCCCAAGGAGAAAGTGGTGTTAGGAAGTTTTCCTATGATGCTGAACCAAATTGTAGTCTCTGAGGCTGCCGGGAACAGAGTTAGTTTTTCTGTTGATTTTACATGAGTCACAGTGGACTCCTTTCACCATCCATTCTGGCCTGCAAGACCAGGAAGGGTCAGGATGTTGTTTTTGTCTTCATGTCCCTCAGACTTGGTTAGTCCAAATGGGGCCAAATAGTCCCTGGGGTGAGAAAGGAGCTGGTTCACAGCTCATTATCTGACACGCTGGAGGTATTGGCTAATTCCTCTTGTAAAGGGACAGTCCTTTGCTGGACAAGATGCTTGGGTACTCTTCAGGTCAACATAAAAGTGAAAACCTATCTTGTGGAAATCAGTAGGACCTATGTACTGAGATTTCTTTGGCCATCTGACCTCCAGCCTCTCTGTGGCTTCTGAACTCTCTGAAAATAACATTATAGGGCATTTTTGTGTGTGTGTGTGCTTTTTTTTTTTCTTTTTTTCTTTTTTTTTTTTTTTTCCTGTTGTCTTATAAGTTCTCTGGAATTTGTACTGTGTTGCCCTGTGTTAGGCTGAGAAATACCGTGGCCTAGGTGTCCCAGGGCTGTGTGGCAACAATGAAATTTTAGGGGATGCTCTATTCTTGAACGTCTGTTTGGAAGAGCAATTTGAATGTCAGAGTGCCAAGTGCCAGTTTAAAAATAGAGGCACAGGACGTATAGAAAGCAGTTCATGACCCTGCTGGGAGGCTTCCAACACTGGGCAGGTTTACTGAAATTGCAGGGAACAGTCTGATTTTTTTACTAGTTTTTGTTGGCATAAAAGCAGTGAGTTATATTTAAAAAGAGAAAAAAAAAATAGAAGGGAAGAGGAGAAAAAAAGAAAAAGGGAGATGTGGACCTTACTGACGTGTATTTGGTGGAATCTGTCAGTCACACGGTCACATACCAGCCCTGCTCTGGCCCTGGGTGGCGAGGACAGGCTGTGCTGAGGCCGGCTGCCAAGGTCTCCTGGTGGAAATGTGCAGTTACCGGAGGTGGGAATAGACAAGTCCCCTGGCTGTGAGATGTCTGCCAGGCAGTGCAGTTCCTCATGACCCCGTGCTTCCAGATTCCCCTGCTGCAGAGGCAAACACCGCTGACCAGTCAATCCAAGAGGGGCACAATCATCTCACACACCTTACTGTCAAATTCATATTGAACCCTGCTCCTCCTAGTCACCCAGCTGGGAAAACCTTGCCTCCCAGGTCTAAAACTGATCCTGGTCACCCAGCAGCACTCCTGCCTCCTCTCATCTGTTGGTGACTAGCTGTGATGCCAAGGGTTGACTCATTTTCCCTGACACAGTTGTCCTGGGATGCCAATGCATGGAGCAGAGTACCTGGAGTCTGCTTTCAGGTGAGGTAGATCACTCTCCAGGCTCTACTTAGTAGATGTCCATTGGCTATAATGGGATCTTAGATATTTTGTGCAAGGGCAAACACGTATCTTTCAAAATCTGGGGATGTGATAGGCACAGGCTACATCTCAATATAGGGAAATGTTCATTTGTATTTCTGCAAAAACTTCACATTCACCCTCAAACCATTACTATTTAATAAGGTGGGCAAGCCTCAACTCTACATTTTGCTGATGCAGAAACAGAGGAATACTTTGATTCTCTTGTGATCCTCTCACTTTCCGCAAAGGTGGTAGACAGCTCTACCACTCTGCTCTACCTCTTGGACACAATTTTCTTCAAGAAATGACTGGTCTGAGCAATGAAGGAGGACTCCACCAGTCACATATTTCTGTCAGTGCAATTGTGAGTTAGCTGCTCCGCTCTGCACCGGAGCTGGCTGCATCCACTGTGACCTGCATTTGGCCCATGACTTTTTCTAGTGCCAGGCCAGCAAGAAGTTCATAAGATATTTGTCATTTCTTTCCGTTCCTTTCAGCATTTGGTGGGATTTCCAGAGCTGTGTGGCTCTGAGTATGGAAAATGTTGCAGTAAGGAGCTGACTTGTTTAGATGAAATGTTCCGCATCCTCTTGAGTCACTTGCAATTTCCTTGAGCTCCTTATATTATAGCCCTGATTGCCTGTAGCCTCTCAAGCAAATCGCAAAAAAAAAAAAAAAAAAAAAAAAAAAAAAAAGAGAGAGAGAGAGAGAGAGAGAGAAAATAAAATTAAAAAGAAATGTTTCTTATCCTGAGCCAGAAAGACAGAGAGAAAAATTCCTTGGTGAGTGTCAGATTTTGGGTTGCAAAATTAACAGCAAATGAGCATGCTCACTTCAGAGTGCACCTTGCTGTTATCATGCCTCCTGCTTAGAAGAAGTCTCCCAGGCAGGATGTCAAGAACCGATGGCATTCAGTTACCTGGAGAGTCAGCTCTCCTTTCATTCATGATGGGCAGGCTTTGGACTGACCCTCTGACTCAGCAGTGCTGAGCATCCTCCTCTGGGATTCTTCCTGCTGAGAAAATAAGACTAATGGGGACCTGCCTCGTGAGGCTGGGAGCATAACTTGGAGGTGTCCACCACCTTGGGGACTGGAGACAGCTGCATTGCATTCCTGCGTTTTGCTTTTTTTCCTTTTTATGCCACTTCCTGATGATAAATTCTGACACTGTTCTGTGTAGCTCTGGGGATGAGGCTGAGGCAAAAAGAGCAGTGAAAGGTGGCAAAACTTTCTTCTCCACTCTTGAACTTGGCTATGGTCCGATGAGTCACTGGAGTGAGTCACAGTAAATGGTTCAGCTGTAAAGACCATGGCTTTTTCTCCCTATCCCTGGGACTTATGCCATGGACTCCTCTAGGCTTCGTGCACTTGGTTTCATTTTTACTGGGAGGAGGAAATGGTATCTCCAAATTCCACCCATGTTCAGCATTGTGAGAGTTGTCTGCTGGTAGCAGAGGTAACTCTGAGATAAAAGGGTGCATCCTTATTGTCAATCATAGAGTCATAGAATGGTGTTATAGAATATCCTGAATTAGAAAAGACTCACAAGGATCATTGAGTCCACTTCCTGGCTCCACAAAAGACAAACCCAAAATCAAACCATATGTCTGAGAGTGTTGTCCAAATGCTTCTTGAACTCCAATTTGGTTCCTTTATCTTTGTCACCAATATCTTTCCCCAAGGATCACCTACACCACATGTTTTCCTCTATTATGGACTGAACAGTTTGGTTTCCTTTTTGAGGAAACCTGGGTGTGGAAAGGAAAATAGTTCCCTCAGGGTTAACAGGATTTAGATAGCATGAATGCAGGCCTGGTAGCAGCACACAGCTATGGGTTCAGGTCTCACTCCTTGAACTGCAGAAGAGGCAGCGTAGGTGAAGAACTGAATTAACACAAGCAGTGTGGCCTTCCGTACTTAGTGCAAAAAGAGCCAACACTGAAATAATATATTGCATAATTTGAGGGAAAAGGTTTCCTCCTTTAGGTGGGGAAGACAGAGATGCTGGGTATTACCTGACTCCAGGATGACTACCACACGAAAGTGAGACCTCATTGTGACTAAACCGTGCGTGCTTTGAGTGAAGGACTTCCCATTCCTTTAGGAAAACTCTTGGGCTAATTTGGCACAAGAAAATAATGTCTGACAAGGGTAAGCTTGTGTAACATAATGATGGAGACCAAGCAGCAGTTTTCCAATAAAGGTAGCAGGGTAAGGGCTGCAACTAGCTTAGATGGAGCAAGATAACCTTTTAAAAGGAGTTCTCTGCACAAAGGGCCCCTCTAGCCTGGTGTTCCTATTAGTGGCATCTTACAAAGCCACTGGACGCCAAGGTTCAATTTTAGTTTGTTGTGTTTAAAGAGGATGAATTCAACCTGGAACAGGTGCAGAGAAGGGCAACAAGCACCATCAGAGGAAGGGTGTGCCCTGTTTAGGAAAGTCAAAGAGCTGGACTTGTTTAGTTCAGCAAAATGCAGGCTTGGAGCAGTTAGGATCATATTCTAAAATAGAATGGAAGCTAAACACTGGAGAGGGAGAAAAGCTATTTAAACTTAAAGACATCGTTGGCACTGGAACAGATGGGGATAAACTGGTCATGAATAAATTTAGGTTGGAAAGTGGAAGATGTTTTTAACAACTGAAGCAGTGAGATTCTGGACCAGTCTTCCAGAGGGAGAAAATAAATGAATTCCTAGAACTTGCTAAGTTTATGAGGTGGTGAATACAACAGCAGAGAGCTGGCCTTGAAGACCATAGACTTTAAAATCACCATCACTGGAATGAATGGCCCACCCAGAACTACAGGTTATTGTTCTTGGGTTTTCTTACTCATATCTGTGTCTGCACCACTTTGCTTGCATTTTAAGGGATTCCTGACAATGCTAACAACAAACAGTGCCCTTTTGGTTTAGGATAGAAACCTGAGTTGCTGGAAAGTATGGGGATATGGAAACAACTCTCCCCTTCCAGTGAAGGAGCAAGGGTGACTTTGCATCTTCATTAAGGCAGGTACATGCATGGTTTACCCTCATGCATAGGCATAGCATGCACAAAGAAAATGGTTACTAATACCTCTGCTGTAAGAGATAGCAGATGTAGGTCTTAACTCCACAGCGCAGGTGCCTGACCTCAGCCATAGTTTTGCTTTTTAAAGTTTAAATTATGTAAGATTTAAAGTGATTTGGTAATGACAGCATTATGCAGAAGATGATTTGGTTTGACAAGCAGGATTAATTACTTTGGTTTTCATAGACAGCCTCAAGCTAAGTGGAATTAAACTAACCTCAGTTTAGTAAAACCGGTGTAATTTATGTATGATTGTGTAAGCACAGGGAATGTGGATGTGGACAAGGTAAAATCTCTAGGGAATTGGTTGCTGTGGTCACTCCTAGCTGATAGTGCCTGATGTTAAATAATGTGAGGATACTTACTCTTCCCTCAGTAAAAAGGACCTCACATATACAGCATGGTAGGAACACACAGACAGAATTTAATTGCAGATGCCTGAAATGCTGTACATCAAGACTTGGTTCACTACAAAATGAGACTGCCTTGTTTAGTGGAAATCCTGCTTAGCTGAATGGGCATAAGCCATACTGTTCTGTGTTTCTTTAGGGACAGACAGTGGTCCCTGGATTGACTTATTAGCTCGTACAGCTGTAAATACTTCCCTTGGAGCATAGTCTTGAATTTTGCTAAGGACTCTGGTCCTGATTCACGGGAGAGCTCAGCTATTGCCTTCAACAGGTTTGAAGCTAGTCATGTCCCGGGCTTGACAGGGGCATCTAGTTTGACTGAGTTCTGAAACCAAAGTGATACAGCAGAATTCAGCTACAAGCAATAAAATAAAATCAAATCACCCCTCATTCCAGCATCCATGTGAAATAAGCCTCTCTTCACTTATGATCCAAATCACTTCAAGATGTATGAGGACAACAGGACCAGGAGTCCAGGCTGTACTCTACAATGCAAGTCTGTGGCTGAGAAAAGAGCAATACTCCTTACATTTTTTCTTATGCCAAGTTGGTTGGTGAAATTACAGCCTAGCCAGCCATGCGAGACTTGAAAAACAAGAAGGAAACCAAGGAAGGAATTCGTAAGGAGCTGAGCTTCTCTGATTCATGGTCCTGAGTTAGGCATTTAAACATGTGCAGGTCATGTGGAGAATATATCTCCTAATGAGTTTTTAATACCTCCTAACATACCTGTGTCTTGTCACTCAGGGCACTAAGTGTCCCATCTCTCCCAGGCATTAGGGAAAAAAAAAAAAAAAAAAAAAACGTGTCTAGAAGTAGGGAGATTTGGTTTTGATCTCCTTTAAGGTCAAGAAAAGTCTTGAATCTACATCTTCTATTTCTTGGGTATAATGAGGTCAAGGCTATAATGTAAAAGGGATGTGATGATTCTTCTTCCATTACACAGAGAATATAAATTTACATTTTCTGTTTAACTCCTGTTTGCTCCAGAGCCCTGGTCCAATGATTGTCTACACTGCAGGCCCACTTGATGATTCCCAGGCTCTCTTGTGAAGTAAGCTATCTATTTCACTAAAAGAAATTCAGTTACAGTCAACAGGGTAATTCGCTCATGGGTCCACACCAGACAGGCGGTGTGGATGCATATTGCATCAAGTTTCCTTACTATCCCAGGGCAACCCTCCAACACAATCCATCTGGACTGCCCCAGCCTGCCTCCTACTTTTCAGCAAGCTCTGTAAGTTTATACCTTTGTTCCAGGATGTTTAATGCCCACATAGCTGCAGAAACATCATTTGGTAGAGTACAACACAGCCTCATCATTATTTTGGGGGCATTCTGAACTGAGTTGACCCTCTCTCTTTAGAAAAACCACAAGTTATGATTCAAGGTTACTAGGTTCCAGCAAAGGCCCAGACCAAGGTCTCTGTGGAGGTGATAATGTCCATCCACCCCTGAAAGTGAACCCTGAGCACCGTCTGCACCACACAGTGCAGGGATGAGTGTTCTTCCTCTCCTGAAATCCACAAAGACCCAACCCAAAGTCTGAGCTCCCCTCTCAGGGCCAGTCACTACTGCTAGAACCAGCCCTGAGTGCAGCGACACCTCATTTCTCCTGGTGAATCTTGTCCTTGTCACTTAGCCAGGGTTGCTCAACAAGCTTTTAGCAAGCAAAAGGCTTGAATCCAAGGTATCTATGTCCCAAACCAATATTCAAAAGGCTGGACCAGATTTCCTCTTGCAGCTAGCTGTTCCTCAGATATTTCACAGTTGGTCCAGTGAGTCTCACCCTGGTCATGCCAAATGAAACAAAGATGGGGCAACTTCAGGGAGAAAAAGTGGCCAGAGAACCACAAAGAAGCTGTTTCTGGGGTGGTGCATGTCATCCAAAGAGGGTCCATGGCGCAGAGACCAAACTGGCAGGAATGAACCCTAGAGCCAGTAGTAGTTATGTACCAGGTGCTCTGAAAACTGATATGGCCATGCTAAAGCAGATAAGGCAGACAGGCCACACACCGACTGTGCTGCACCCTCTCAGAAAGCTTTGCTCTTCCTAGATTCAGGTTGTTACGTGGGCCTGGGACTGCACCACGTTTCTTTCCTGTGCCAGATCAGGAGGCTCAAACAAACCTCACCCCATGTGAGAGACCCTAATCCGAAGGGGGAAGGCTCCCCATTTGTGCCCTCTGGAAGATGTTCCTCTGCTTACATGCTTGCACAGGTAGGGAATATTTCCCACTTTTTACCTGGCCTGTATTTTCTTCCCATGATATCGTGCCTCTCTTTCTGTGCCCTCCAACCTTCTTTGCTGGTTTTTAGCCCCCTCAAATTCTTGTGGATAATTAGCATATCCCCATCTCTGCCATCTGATCCTCTCCCTAGGTCTGCTCAGGGCCTCCCCAATCAAGAGCCATCCTGGTAGTATTGTGATGTCTCGTGCTGGCCTCCTAAGAACCCAATCCCTCAGTAAACACAGAACAAATGAGGTAATTAGGAAAATGTAAACAGGACGAGGGAGGCCCTTTCCCCCTTATGAGAGCGGGACTTGGAGAAATTAGCACGAGTTTAGATTTACATTGTATAGAGACACAGATACCCACAGTCCCCATGTAAAGCCAAATTCCTCATCTAATTTCATTATGGAATAATTTCTTCTGTCAGGAATATAAGCCTGCCACCAAGCTGCTCCTGGGATACATCAAGTGTCATCTGATGACAGCAACGGGGATGGCAGTGCAGCCTCTCTTCAATCTACCTTGGATAAGCTTCATAATTTAAAACACATAGGCAAGAGAGATAGACAGTCAGAGCCTCAGCATACCTCACGCAATAGCATTCTGTCTTGCTCTGTGTTCTCAAAATATGCTGTGTGTCCAGGGTAAGGTTGCCTCCTTTTTCTTTGATCCATTTCAGATGCTAAGGATAAGTTGATGCTAACAAATTAAATGTAGCTGGGACCATTCCTTGGCCTGGATCCATTGTCACATCTGTGTGATTAAACTCTCTTACTTTCTAAGACAAGGTGGCTGTCTACAGATTGCTTAATGAGCATGGTCTCTGGTCTGTGCCAGCTTCCAAAATGTGCCCAGAAACTGTCTGTGAGAAAGCTGGGTGGCTTTGGTTGGAGGTAGCTAGAAACTGCTTGGGCAACTTATGTCCCAATGACCCAGTTTGTGCCCTAGGACTGCCTATTTCACTGTAATAGGTGCAGAATAAGGTGATCAGAAACCTTAGGCTTTTTCTTCCTAATGAAATGGAAAAAAAAATAAATAAAGAAAACAAACAAACAAAAAATCATGAGATGGAGTCTGGGGTAATTTAGTTTAATTTAGTCCTTATACTTGAACCCTGGTGTTGAAAAAGTGATGATCTAGATCAGGCTGCTGCTCCGGAAATGCCAGCCTGCACACCAAATTTGTTTTTTTTTTCTCAATAATTTACTTTCAAAGACTAAAATGGGGAACACATTCTGTGCTTCCAGCCACTGCTTCTCTCTAAAGACTGATCCACAACAAATTCTGGAACAAAATGGTATTTCTTCATCCTGAAACAAAATAAAACAACTTGCATCCACTGGCCAAAGTATCTTGCCCTGGTGAGCATGGGTAACATTGCCATCTAGTGACTCCTCCCATAACAGTTAATTAACCATAGTCTGGATTTACCTAAATTCAGGAATGCATTTCAGTGGGAGCTACAAGTAGGAATAGGACACAAAGAATGGTTGAGATCAAGGTTTCCTAATATGTTTTGTAGTATTTCCTAATAATGAATTTGTCCTTGAAGTCAATGAGTTGTGTGCCCAGACTTTAAGAAATCAGCCTGTCCATTTTGGTAGCAAAATAAGAATGTGGGGACTTAATTTTAATTCTATGCTTCAGGAAATCTCAGGGTCATGCCAAAGATATTCACCCATCTGTGCTGCAAGACAGCTATATGCAGGCATCGGAAAGGATGACGGGCAAATGCTGACGTCTCTAAAGGTTTAATCTTTCCCTACAATGCAGATATGGTCAATACTACTCCTCTCCTATGGCTCCTTCAGTATTATTTTAGCTCTTGTCCCTCTAAACTTCCCTGGCAACATCAAATGGCTTCTGATTTCCAGCCAAAGTGAACTGAAGGTAATTAATAGAAGGACATGAATTCACAGAAATAGCTTAAGCAATATTCCATGTACTTGCTGAATGCCACATTCCCGAAGTCACAGTATCTGACAGGTCACGCATTGTTTCCATCCCTTCTCTCTCTTTTTTTTTTTTTTTCCAGACCAGGTAGTCCACATTCAAACTCTATTTGTGCTTGGTGCCCCATTACTGGTTGAAGCTGGCAATCCTCATCTTGGTTGCACCATGTGTCAAGAATTTAACTTAGACTTGGGTTATCTTTGGGCAGTCCTTCAAATCTGATTATTATTAGTAAACAGGACAATCTGCCTGCATTCTGTTCTGTTTGATTGCTGCCCCAAGAATAACCCTGCATATAAATAGCAGCATTTATAGAAATACTTCAAATAGGTTGGAGGAACAAAGATTCAAGCTCTAGTCCCTGATCAAGGTGGTAGGAATCTGCTCTGCTGATTTACAGATACATGTTTGGGGATGGGATATTAAAGTTCTGCTCACTTGTTCTCAGTGCCTAACTAAATGGTTGTTATTGCTGCAATGTTCAAGCACAAAGAACATCTCTTTCTCTCTTTCTTTCTCTCTTTCTTTCTTTCTTTCTTTCTTTCTTTCTTTCTTTCTTTCTTTCTTTCTTTCTTTCTTTCTTTCTTTCTCTCTTTCTCTCTTTCTCTCTTTCTCTCTAGGTGTCAACATATTTTGTTAAAAATGCCTCAGAGAAGAGTGTTTAGTATGGAGTGAGAATGTGGTTTGGAGTGTCAGGAAGAAAATTCTAAAATTTCTGTGTACAGTCTGATTTTTGAGTGATGAGAGGAGGAAGCTCTTCTTGCCACTATTAAAAGAGAGCCAGGCAGACAAACCAAAGGAAAGTTAATATCTGTCTATCACTGTGGTCTAGGATCATAGGATAATTCAGATTGGCATGAATGTCAGGAATACAACTGCTTTTCCAGATAGGTGTGTGTGGTGGTAGACAGACAAATATGTTCATGTGGAAAAAGGAAAGAGAGAGAGGTTAATTGGTGAAAAGTGTGGACATGAGACCCTTGAAAATCAATGTGCTTTAACTACAGGACTGCTAAACAGGTTGCCAACGGGCTTTTCAGCTGGTTGCCTTAAGATACACTTCAATGACCTGCAGACCTCACTACCTCTTCTCTGGTCCCACATGACCATTGCAGAAACACCAGCCTTCAGCAGCTCTCACACAGAGCTTCCAAGCACCGTGGCAGAGCTTTCTCCCTTTGCTTTCATGTCCCATGATGGAGCTGGGCTCTCTGGCCTGGGTGTTGAGACAAGCAACATTCAGAGACCATGTCCAGCTCCTGCAAGGAAATGAGTCTTGTCTGCCGATGGGGTGGTTAAGATCCTATGGGGCTGGTTTACCCCTGCCTAATGTCCCTTTTGGAACTGGGGAGAAAGTCAAGACTCAAGTTGGTGGTGGGAGGAGAGATATGGGGGTAGGGGAGATTGATGCAGCCAAGTCATTAGGACTGAGAGAAATAAATGGAAGTCATGCTGTACAGAGTTGCTAAATAGGGTCTGGCTCCCTGCTGCTCATTTTCATTGACAAGAAACAATTGAAATCAAGTAAAATGATCCTTACTCTTGCCAAAGTCATCTCTAGTGCCTCCTCTTTGCAGCACAGCCATTGGAGTTGGTGTGTGTGTGTACAGGACGGGACAAACGGTGTCCTGGGCAGAATCTGGCACTTCCAAAGCAGGTGAGCTGCCAAGGGAAACCAAGCATCTCACTGCTGGCAGAGTAATGTCGGTAGATTCCTGGTGTCAACTGTTTGTTCCCAGCTCCCAGTGAAGGTGTCAGTCCCTCCCTGCTATGCTAGGTGCTGAATCATTTCTTTGTGTTGCTATGTTTTGTTGTGTTGTTGTGTTATGTCGTATGGGAAACCTCTGGAGCGGAATGGTAGGAAACAGGAAAAAATGGGAATCGTTTTCAAAGAGATTATTTGTTGTGCTTACAACTTAAAATCTTTGTCTTGAATGGACTAAGACTGGCTACTTGATAGATCGCAGAAAATATCTGTGCACGGGGACTCATAATCTGCCTGGAGTACAGCTAGAGGGGGTCCCACAGCAATCCAACCTGACTCAATGCTATCCAACACCTTTATCAACATCCTTTATTGATCCAAGAAAAGCAGAAAATTATTGCTGGCACAATCCGTAAATGTTGCAGACTACAGAAAAGCGATGAAAATCATCAGAAACAGGTCAGTAACACCCAAGTGGTCTGGATCATTTGCTAGGGCAGCTCATTTGCACGGTGTATGATTTTAACGCAGCCAAATTCATGGCCAGTAATTGGGAAGGGAAGAATGCAAGTCACACGAGATTGGAGACAGCGTCCTGGAAAGCAGCAGCCCTGACCAGCTTGGGATTGTGGTGCTGGAACAGCTCTTCAGCGCTGCGGGTGGCGACTAATGAAGCCCTTGGACGTGTATGCATGGGCCTTGATGGATACAGCATTCGTATTCTCTCTAGTATTTCTGAGACCACTGCTACAATACTGGGCCACAGTCGTGATGTCCACACTTGAGATATTAAAAACCTAAATGGATTGATTTTTGTCCCAGGGTGAACTTGTGGTCTGAAATCTTTTCCTCTAAAGTCGCTTTGAGCCAAACGGGAAGTTTGGTGTGAAGATTATTAGAGGAAATTCTTAGTTTTAACTGGGATTCCTGTAAAAGGGAGATGTTGTAACACCAGGGGATTTTCACTCAGAAACGACTGGGCATGAGGTAATTTTCCCTCAGTCAAGTGAAGGGTGACTAGGAGTTCATTCATTTCTAATTTTATCAGGAGGGGAAAGTTAACACTGTTTGTGAAAGTGTTTACCCATTTACCCATGGCTTGCAATGGAAGGAAAGAGACAACAGATTATTAAAAAAAAAAAAAAAAAAAAAAAAGGAAAAAAAGTCAACCAATGCTCTGGCTATCACTTCAGTGGTGGAAACAGAGGCGCAGTTTTAGGCTACAGGTCTTGGTTTTATCTCTTCCCTAGGGCTAAATAAAGGTTTTCTAGGAAAGCAGGCATTGGAACAAGGAAAAGTAGCTATGCCCAACCTCAGTGAAATCCTTGTCAGAATGCATGGAATAGTCCTGGCACGTGCTACAAGTAAAAAGCCTTTAGTGAAGGTACCAGATCGCTAATTCCCAAACCTTTCGGAAGAACTCTGCCAACCCTCAAATTTTCTCGCAAACCACTGCACACCCAATGAAGCTTAGGAAATGCAGACTTGGTAGCTCATATGTCTTTAGGCTTAATATGCTTCTATGACCCAGATGCAGCCCACTCACCACAGGCGCACGGACCACCAGCAGTTACTAAACCACAGCTGGAGTTCTCCTGGGCTCAGAGGATAAAACTGAGCCTTTGAGGTCAATGGGAGTCTTTCCACTGACTTCAACAGGCTTTAGATCACGGCCTTCCCACGCTTGCTTAGAGGCAATACTGCTGACAAGATTTTAACAAGGGATTGCAGGCAGCATTGTTCTGGTAGCTGTATGAGTCCCAACTTTTTTTGTTTTGTTTTGTTTTTTAATTTTTCAGGTGAATCCCCTCCTCTGCATTGTTCAGCATCTCTGGAAATCCAGCTGCTGAGCTGGGTGAGTATATTCAGCCATAAAACTTTTCAGAGTTTGTCCTCAGCCTTTTAGAACTATTTTGGTATTTGTAATTAGAAAATGTCTTCAGGATCCCTGGAGTTTGTAGGGTGCAGAAGCAGCCAGCAGACCTGGTCATCATTTGATTCTCTTTCTTCATTGCAAGAAAGATTCATTTTATCTTGCATTTTCACCAAGGAAAAAATCTGAGATGAGAATTGCAAGCATCTTCCAGTGTGATGGACTGCCCATCTTTTCACTAAGGATCAATCCATTCCATCCTACAGTTTAAAGCAAGCTGGTTTATTTACATCAAAATACCCATTTGATGATTTATCCCCCACCTCTAGGAATGTTTTTTGTCTGATTAAATGAAAATGTTCATAGCAAAAAGGTGACATTCAACTCTTACATATTTTGTTGTTTTAATTTGAAGTTGCGTCTTACCCATACAGCTTCTCCAGGTTAATTTCCTCTAGATATCCCCAAAGTAGATGCCAACATTCAGTTTGGTCATCTCAATCATTCCTTACAGACAAGGGCGTGAGGTCCTTTCAGAGTTTGAGCCATCTGATCAAATATGAGTACCAATTACATGAGTTGAGCTATACATTAGAGAGTCTGTTTCTCTCCATTGACTTTGAGGAATCTGCAGTAACTAACTCAGACATTAAATATTTGGTCTTGGTCAGAAAAACAGCACCAGTGCTTTCTCAGCTTTGTGTCTTGGTGCCCTATGAAGAGAGGAGTCCCTACTAAACTATGCCACCACCAGAAGAATTTACTAAAGATTCTTGTAACTAAGGTAAATGATGTGATATCTTTCTCAGTTTTTTAGTGCATCATTCTTCACATATGGCTTCAGTCTCCCATTGAACTGTTCTTCTTGCTGCAAGCAATTACTCTGGATAAATTAATGTAATTTTTGCTTATATGGATGGCTTATCATTTATATGTTCTGTTTCTTCTATGCTCAGGTGCCATATTTCTTCTGAAATTAATCTTGTTATAGGTAAGGCATTTTTTTAAGTGTCACGTTATAATTTCTTGCGCTAGTTATTTAAGATAATCTTCCCTGCCACCTTCTGTGTAATGAATCAAGCTGTTCTTTAGCCAGTATAAAGAAGACACCAAAGCATTATTGTATCAGTAATATCTGTTGGACCCCTTTTTCTTGGAAGATGTTAATAGGAACAGTTCATCAGCTGAATGGTAACACTTATCCCTATTGCTGCTTCTCTTGACATTGCTTTCATTTGTATGTTTACATTCAGAATACGTGTTCAAAATTCATGGTGATTTTCTCTTACAATAAGAAAAACACATCCAAGTAATAGAAAAAATGAATTACACATCTGAAGTATATTTACTTCCACTATAAAAAATATCTCCCTTACAAATGATACAGATTTCCACTAATGTGAACAAGAATCCACAGGTCAATATTTCTAAAGTCATTTTTTGAATCAGAATTTCCAGTCACAGGCAATAATGAAGGAAAGAATTTTATTTTCTTAGTCAGAATAAAAGCAAATTTCCAAATGCCAAAATTTCTCATGAATTAGAAATCCTGAAATTTGGCTGGCTTAATTTCCTAACCCTGGTATCTGCAGTTGTGCCAGAACTACAGAATAAATAGGATTTCCACAGTCTGACTCACAGTAAATAAAGGAGCTAGTGTATGCAAGCCAAAAGTGATGAGATCTGGCCTTTACTGATAAATTGTTAAGTACGAGAATATTACCTGGGAGGAGTTTGATTTTTCAATTTCTTTTCCTAATGGTTACTTTACAGTACCTTCTCTTTATATCTTGTATTCACACCTTCTAATGAGGTATTAATGAGCTGTTGGTGGTTTCTTTAATTTAGGGCAAGACCATTAAGGGAACATGAAGTCTTTACTAGGTTCCAGATTCTTAATAAAAAGAAGTGATGCATTATTAGATAGGTCATGCCTGAAAGCTTCCAGCACAGAGCAGTGACTATTGCTTTTGGGGCGGTTGTGTAGGCTGTGTGGCTGTGTAGGCTGTTATCTGGTGTTAAGATTTCCTGCAATGGGTTATACTTGCAGAGTAGCCTGGTCTGTTTTTTGGCTCTTATACCAAAATACCACTTTCTCAGTAATTTTACTTGTGCTCTTTGTCCTCTAATGATTAAAGATGTAGGCTCGAATAGACAAAGATGAACTCAATAATGGCAAAATAGATGTAGATTTGCATTACTTGGTAGTAAATGTGTATCTTTGTACACCAACCACCCAGATTTATTTCCAAGCTTCACCAGGATCCATGTATAGCCTTGAGAACACCATTTAATCTTCCCAGGCATTAACATCCCCCCATATAAAAAGGTGGTAACGTGACTTTCAGTCTCCTGTCATTTGTGTTTTGCCATTTCTCTGGAATGTCAGTGACAATTAGGTAGGTCTGTTAACTGGTTTACCAATAGGTGTATTTTTTTTATATATATATATTTTTTTTTCTTTGAAACAAAGAATGGGAAGAGCCAGTTTTGGACCAGTTTTGAAGTTGTATGTGACGTGACTGGACACCTCCAGAAATACCTTCTGACCTTAATTTCTCATGATTGTAACAGCCATGTCTTTATTTAGCCATAAAGTCCCGTTCTGCAAAGCACCAAGCTCCATCCTGGAACCACACAGATTTCTAATCTACACTGCCAGCTCCTTATCTTGGCAGAGATTTTGTATATACAAATAACTAACAACAGTAAAAAAGACTTCACAAAGATATGGTAGTGGGACTGCAAAAAGCCAGCTGCCTTCCAGCTTCCTTGTTTAATCCTTAGCATATTTTGTGTCTAGGCAGCTCCAGTCCTCTCTCACTCTGCCAGCCACTGTGAGGCCCCCAGGTCCTACAGTTTTCTTTTCCTTTTTTTTTTGGTTTTCAGCTTTACTGTAATTTTATCCATATCAGACAAGTGAGAAAGCTGAATGCTGTTGAAAGATGCTGGCTACTTCCTCTGTTGTATAACCTGTCTAGCTCATTGCCTACATTTGCTTCCCACCAATACCACCTGTGACGTGAGGAAATGCCGTGACACCATCCAAAATATTAGAACTTACAAGTGCAAAACATTTATTAGAGGAACTAGCAAAAAAAGGCATCTTAGAAAAGTTTTACACAGAGCATTTCTGGTTTTGCAAGGTCCTAGAAGAAGTCCTAGAAGAATCTATGGAATAGGCAGATATAAAAAGGGAGATAAAGTCTTATGTTTCTGGCTCAAAGATGATTTTGTGCTGACTTTTTAAACTTATTTTTCTGAGAAAATAATTTGTGTATACTACTGGGTTTTACAGTAATGATCTTCTTCCTATTCTTGGGATAGATTCTCTTAAGCTCTTTCACCTGTCCTGTGAATGATATTAACCTATGTAAACACTTTATTATGCCTAAACCAACTGAACTGAGCTCAGAATGAGTTAACTGCCATTCCCTTTCATTTTATATTAGTTTTTATTCCCTAAGAAAATGTCAGACTGGTGGGATTTTTTTCTCTCAGATTCATTTTTGGAGCCATGTTGGCACAAAGAGTGGGGGTATGCTTTGTTTTCCCATTTACCTGCTGCAAGGCAAACAGCAAAGTCACTTGGGTCTTGGCCTCTCTTTTCTCTGATGGCTCATGTAAAATCAAGCTTTAAATAACTGTGAAATGGAGATAATTGTTGAATAGCAATATTTTCTTTTGGGTTGGACCAGTAATTTTGGGAAGACCATTGGCCTTGATCATCCTAAAAGGCAGTCTACCATCACATGTAGCAGTCCAAGCCTCGTGAGCTTAGACATTAAGGGCTGTGATGAGACACTTCAAATCCCTGCCTTTGTAGAATAGAGTGATATGGTTGGCCTTTTAGAAATGCTGTAAAGTTGTTCTTTTTCCTGTTTCTTTGTTTCAGTCACAGAGCAGAGCAGCTGTGATACCCAAACATGATCCAAGCCCAGATGAACTTCTGTAGCCATTTAAAGGTGACTTGGCATTTGCATTGCTGATAAGTAGTTTACAGTCTTGGTGGACAGGAGCAACGGATAGAGACAAAATGGGGCTGAGCTACAGAAACCAAATATAAAGCACAAAAAGGAGGGAAAAAAAAGCCTTGAGGAGCCACAGAGAAAGGTGTGGTATCCAACATCTATAAAAATGTGGTTTTCCAGTGTAGGCAGCTAAATATAAAAACCCTACGGAGAACTATAAATTCCTAATAAATATGATTGAACTACTGGAGAAAATCAGGCAGACTAGGCTCAAGAAAACAGAAGCAAAGCTGAGAGCAAGCTGGGGCCAGGGATACGTCTATTTATGATGTGTATTTTACGTTACTCCGGAACTTGAGGATTTGTGACCTGGGTCAGGATCTGGTGAGTGCCGTTCGAGGGCATGCACCCCGGGGAGCCATGAAAAATGAAGGTTGTTCTGCGGCACGGAGAGGGAACAGTGTTGACGGCACATCTCCCAGAGGATAGCCAAGGGCACTGTGCCTCTGAGGGACACAGACCAACTACCTTTCTCACCCAGTGGCATCTGGAATAAGTATTTAAATCTGGCCTAGACCAGCTGAAATTTTTTTTCACCCTTTTCTAGTTCAGCTAGTCTGGTCAATGAATCGTGGGCGTGAAAACCACTTTCTGTTTCTACCTGCTTAGGTTTCAAGGACAGAATAAACAGTTACACATCTGATTATCTCAATGCTCTTGGACTTGAAATTAAAGCAGTTATCAGCACAGCAGAGAGAAAACAACCTTCATTTCAGGCATTGGCCTAGCATACAAGCCCTGATCCACAATTTCACAGCCTATAACTTTCTCTTTTATTATTACTTGTACTGTTTTCAAAAGGTTCTAATAGTTATTTGCTAAAGAAGACCTTAAGATCATGTCATGGAGTGTGGATTGATCTTATTCTTCAGTGAATATTGCCAAAACTAGCAGAGAAAATTGTCTCGCCAAAGAGGCTGGAGGGAGTAAATGGCTGAAATCAGCATGGCCTTAATTTTACCTGAGTGTGACAGCAGACATCCAAGGCAGCTGTTTAGGTTTGTATTGAAGGCACATAGTAAACAGTAGTGCAGAGAAGTGGTTGGAGAGAGGAGGGATGGCTCCAAATCCTTTTTTTTTTTTTTTTTTTTTTTCTCCCCCATGAAGCTTCGAAACACTTTGGCCAAAGAAAACAAAGCAGGGTGTACTCATGGTTGGAAATGCTAAGCTGCTGGAGAGAGTGCAGCCAAGGTGTTGAGGGCAAACTCTGCCCCTTTCCACTGCTATAAGAACATCTATAAGAAGGCTTTATCCAAAGCACACTGCAAGGAAGCTATTTTTTGTGGCACAGTTTTTTTGGGATCATCTTAATGGTGAAGTTCTTGCTTGGGTTTTGGGAAGTTCTTAATGTGGCTCAGAGCAATTCAGGTCTGTCCTGACCTCTGGGACTGGCGTTGAAACCTTCTTCAAAACTTCTTCTGGCTCAGTTTTTTCCCTTTGGACAACTTTTGTTCCTGCCAATTATTCAACAAAACCTTCCTTGTCTTTCTGTAACAGGGTGGCTGTGTGGGAACCACTCAGTTTTATTTGCTAGGAAATGCCATGATTCTGAAATCTGGTTTTGTTCTGAAGTGGAAGAATATACAAACAAATACAAAATTATTTTTTCCCCAAAGTTTCCTGCAAATCACAATCACAATGATCTGTTTCAAAAACTGAGCCATTTCATCCCGGCTGCGACCTTTCCAAATTTGATAGGAACATTTTAAGAGTTGGTAAACAGAAGCTAATGCCTGCCATTTCAACAAGGTCCAAATGTTTTGTTCTGATTTTTTTTTTTTAAATCTGTAAATAAGATGATTCCAGAATTGACAGCTTCCCAGGACAAGGTTTGATGTTGAAAAAAAGGGCACTTTGGGATAAAGAACATTCTCTTTTGTTTTTCTGTAGCTGTGACTTATGGAGAATTGTGAATCTTCTTCAAATGCAAAGCATAGGTTTTTTTTAAATGCTGCAGCACTGTTATCTCAAAACCTCCTAAAATTCTTTACAGGACACAGATAATACATGAAACATAGGCACCTTAGAGCCATATTTAACAGGTCATGTACAAAGCCCAGGAATACCTTGCAGTGCCAGGGGAGACAGAATGGAGCAGGCTCTCCTACATAACAAGGGAAGTTTAGGGGAAGAAGGAGAATGGGAGGGTGGGTTGCCGTCTGGAGGATAAAGTTTAGCCCATTGATCTGCCAGGACAGTGATTCAGTGGCTGTTAACAAAACACATTTCCACTCACCAAGTTACAATTACAGCTGGGCAGCGTTGCCTAATGGATAAAACACTGTGCTAGGACTCACAAGACTTTGATTCTGCTCTGAGTGCTACCCTTGAACTTCTGCCTGATGCTGGGTGAGCTGTGCTGTGCCTTCAAGTCCCCATTTTCTCTCTGTTGGCCTTTGCTAAGTTGAAGTGTTCTCTCATAGGTCTCACAGGGTGTTGACTGAAGCTTCCTTTGGCTATCGACTCATCCCTGCCTGTTCCACCAGTAGGATTTAAGGATGCAGACAAGACTTTGTAACCTTGCTGTTCTTCAGCTAAAGGAGCTGTTGAGTTTCAGGTCTGAGCCTGGACAGAGCAGCCTCCCATGCCAGCTATCCCTGCTGAGGAGCTTTTCTGTGGGACCTGGGTGAGAAGTGCTGGCTCCTTCTCTCTGTGCTTTCTGGAGTCACAGCCAATAAACAAGGCTGCAGCGGGAAGCTGTGATTAGCAGGGGCTTCTATCTGCCAAGAATTCATTAAAAAAATAATTGTTAGCTTCCCACCCTACCGCTGCCCGGGCTTTGCGTAAACATGACCTGTATGGAAGAAAGGAAGGGGACAGTGCGGAGGGTTCGTCACGTACGTGCCCCCAGTTTTTGTATGGCAGCTTTGTTGGTGGTGCTGAGACCAGCCTGACTCCTCCTGAGGACAACTGCTTGGGTGCATTCAGCGAGACCTGACATGGTGTGCTCCAGCCATTGCAGGGATGAGGTTTTGTCCTCAATTGACATCAAAATAGTAAGGGCCGTGACTGCCATGAGGGGGCAGAAGTCTAATGGACTCACATACACCTGATTCCCAAAGCAAGGCCTGACCACCCAGGACTCACACCACCTGGGAGTCTGCATCCCTAAAAGCTGCATTAGATGTGAAAAAGAAAGGAACGGATTTCTAAGCATGCCCTAGTCTTGTAGGCTGTGGTCTGTCTTGCCAGTATTGTGGGACTACTATCAATATCTTTGTTCTTAATATGTATTAATATATATATTATATATATGTGTATATATATATATATATATATATATATTTTTTTTTTTTTTTCCTTCAGTGGGAGTAAAATCCTATCACAGCTTGTTCTTCTTCATATGAAGCATCAACAGTGCCCTGCCGGGATACTCCCAAGTCTTGACTTGGAAACTCCTGGCTGGTGCAGTCAAGACAGCATGAGCAGATGGGTCTGAGCTGGTTGGAGCCCAGCCAGGGAGGGAGGGAAGCTTAATGTGGATGGGGAGGCAGCAATGAGGACAGGGTGAAGAATAACTCCAGGGTGGTAAGGTTGTTATTATGTGATCACGGGATCATATCAATGCTTGCTTTTAATGGTTGCATTTTTCCTTTTCAGTTAATGGTGTGGTTTTATACTCTAATTAATGGTTCATTCTACTACCTCCTAGTGATCTAGTTTTCACTAGATTATTGTAGCCCTCTAATGTACACATATATATTTGTGGCATATATTTCCAATAGACACATCAGAAAGTGCCTAGAAATCCATAAAAGGGAGAGAGTATGTATCTTGGCACAATGTTTAGCTCCATGTAATATCTTATAATTGGCTCTGCAAAACTCTGTTCTCAGCTTTTTTTTTTTCTTTTTTCTTTTTTCTTTTTTCTTTTTTCTTTTTTTTTTTTCCTGTCTTCTATGGAGAATGGAGATAGCTTAGCTTGTGATAAATATACTTTCATGTGATTCAGCTCTATACTTATATAGTTCACCCAGTGACCCAGGGTACCTGTGCACACCCATCACATAAACCAGTAAGCACCAAGTACTTGTCACTGGCTCTCATGCTTTGGTTATGTGGGTAGGCAAGAGGGGCAAGCTGTCTCCTCCAGGACCCACTCTAACCACAGCAAGGGGCTCTTAGGAAAGGTAAGCAGCGAAACAGGTTATGAGCCTGCTTTTTTTTTGTATGCCAAACCCAGAACATGGTTATCCACCACTGGCAGATGAATGGTGACGGGACCTGGGCTTGGAGCCGACGAAACCAGAAGAGGAGGCTGGGGGAGCTGCAAGCATCAGCAGTTGGCAGATGGTCTGTGCAAAGGCAGGGCCTGGCTCTGTGTTGGCAGTGATTTTTCTACTATGTTGGAGTGAATATAAATACCAACACAGCTGCTGTTGTTCTTGTGTGGGGCGGGAATGGGGCCTGTGCGGGGAGGGAGGGGACAGAGGAGAAGGCGGATGCAGGCGGGCATATCATCATTGGTTCATTTCCACAGCAAGCTAAGATCATGTCTGAGAGCCTGTGAAACTCATATTTCCTCGGTTAATTATAGCACTGATGCTGAGGGCAACAGCTCCCACTGACATTTGTCATGTTGGTTGAACTCTGCTGCTCTGTTTTGGGCAGGGTAGATGAGGCTGAAGTCAGTGAACATTGCAGGGTGGGCTCCAGGAAGGATCTCTTGAATTCTTCTTTTCCCATTTGCTCTGTCTTCTTTTTCTTACTCCCTTTCCTGTCCTTCTTACTGTCTCTCTCCCTGTCTTTCCTAGTGTTGATTTTAGCCAGCTCAAACATTAGCTTGCTGAGGGTGATTAATTGCCAGCCTTGGAAGGCAGCTTGGCAATGCAGGTCATTTAGTTGGTGACTTAGCAAGCTCTCTGGGTGGCGTTTAGTGGAAATACAGCCTTGCCCACCTCAGCCAAAACATGAGTGCTGATGCCCTGTGCGGAAAGCCAGAGCTAGAAGTGGGAGGGCAGAAGGGCAGATCAGTCCCAGAAACTGGGCAGCACTGGGAGCTTCATGACCTGATCCATATTTCAGAGGGACATCTGTAACTCAGCTCCCATTTCAACCTGTAAAATGAAATCTATTTGCAGAAATTTCAGTGCAGAATTAAGTACTACTAAGGATTTGACACATCTTATTGTGCAGTGTTAATGAGCTTGGTCCTAGGAAGTGACCACAAGGTAGTTGAATGAGCCATTTTGGCAGTAGCAGACCCCTTGCTCACGGGGACTGGAAAAAGCCAGGGGTCTGCATGTGATGATATGGGCATGGTATGAGATGAAGCACTACAGCCATTCACCTTTGGAGGCCACATGCCTATAGAGTTTCACACAGGCCACCTCTTCTTTAACTGTCAAGGTCTTTGTTGAGCATCAATAAATTGATGCATCCTGGGCCACAATTTGTGACCTCTTCCCTTTGTTTACAAGTGCTTGGGAAGCCTTCCTCAAAGATACTGAAAATTTAACAATTGTTGATGATACAACCTTAAAATTGGAAAACAAACAAACAAAAAAAAAAAAAACCACAGAGACAGGATTTGACTCTGGTGCTGGATTGAAGATGACATTAAGGTTAGGAGGAATGTCTTTGACACTACGAACAAATAAATTGAGCAATGCCTCTGATGCAGCAGAAAAAGAAACATCATGGGAAAGATGCATAGAAACAGGTGAGGGGAATGACCTTGCAGAAGCAGTAGAGGAATTTCATAATGGTCAAAGCCAGGGAGAAGGACATAGTAAGAATAGATGTCTAAAATGATGAGAGTTTTAGAAACCTTATATTAACTTCCAGGCTAAATTTATTCCCAGTTTGTTTACACCCATTTGTTTTTGTTCCAGCACTGTCCTTTAACCTGAATAACTTGTCACCCTCTGTGATATCTACATCACCAATGTATTAACACAGACCAACACATCTTTGTTTTTATCTAGGGTAAACAAAACAAGCTCTCCTAGTCTCCTCACATTTGATGGGCTTTCTGTCCACCTGATCACCGCAGAAGCCCTTTACTTTATCTGCTCCACTTCAAATTCACCTTTTTTGGATTTGGAGTGCCAGAACAGTTTCTGTTATGCCAAGGGAGATCTTGTCCTATGCTATTAACACTTCACTAACTTAAATGTAAATAGACGTTGTACTGCGTATGGCTACTGCATGCTGCTTTTCCATGACTGCATCACATCAGCAGTGCCTGATCGTGCTATGATGAAGGCATGGACCCACTTTCTTCTCCTGCAACTTCATTGTTTCCAGTGGATGAGCACCCTGTTTAAAGCAGCTATTCTTGTTATTAGTCTCTAAGTGCTTGGCTCTGTAATATTAGATTTCATTCTATTTCCAATTCTCCTGCGCTTAAGGTCATCCAATTATTCTTGTGTATTTATACCAAGTACCTTGTAAATATGTAGGTTGATAGAGTGACTGACTTCTAACCATCATACCTCTGGATTATGGGATAGTCTTGTTGTATGCCAGCCCCTCCATCTAAGGCAGAGTTTTAGCAGAGTAAAGATCAGTTGTGCAATGTAATTTTCCTCACCTTCTTCGGAAATGTCTGGCATTAGCTGGTAGAAGATAAGTAACAACAGGTGAGGGGCCTTTTTGCTCTGGAGCAACAGTTCTCCTGCTCCAAACCTGAATATAATCGGGCAGAACAAATTCAGAAAGTGCTGAAGTGATGAAAGGGTGGCCACTGGATAAGGGCAGAACTCAATGGAAAGAATCTATTTCATATTCAGGACCCAAATACATCACATATTGGTAAAATCACCAGGTCTATGTCTAGCCTTTCTGATAAACCTGTCTTCCATGGAGTAAACATGGACCCAAACAAACTAGAAATCTTAGTTCTTTTAATCTAGTTCTCTTATTCTAGTGAGCTTTAGTTTATCCACATTATATCATTCTCCTTGTTGTGTTCTCCCCCTGCTTCATGGTTCCTCAGTTACTTTAAAAATTTTACCTGTTGGGCAATGCTCAGAGGCAGCATTTGCAGTTTGTTCTGAGGTTTTGGGTATCCCAGGACCCAGGTTAGCATTTTCTTAAAAGATGCTTACCACTTAAGAAATGAAAGAACTGGAGATATTGGCACCTTCAAAGTGGTGGAAATTACATCTCAAAGATGCCAAAAAAATGGAGCATAAACAATCTTGCCACCACGGTTTGATGCAGCATTGTTGAAGTCAGTTCCAGGGGCACTACTGCAAGTGACCAAGTTGTTGTCCTTGGGATGCCATGGGAGGGTGAGCTTCAATGAGAAGTAGACTCAAGGAGAACTCTGCAGGGAAAGATAAAACACCTCTGTACAAAACCGATGTGAAGAAGACTGTCCTAATATCCAAATTCCATTTTTCCAAACTCTCTTGTGCATCAGCTGAAGCAATTATTCCACCTTTCTTCCCTTTACTGATGATGCATCTGCACCTGATGGGAAATTACTGCCATGTCCTTCTCCAGAGGTAGCTGTAGTTCAGCTTTGGCAAATGATCACTCTGTGTGATCCTTCAGAATGAGAAAAAAAAAAAAATCACCCCCCAAAACAAAACAAAGCAAACCAAACCAAACCAAACCAAAACCAAAAACTACACCTCGTTCCAGCCGCTTTACTGACAGACTGTGTGAGTAGCAAGCTAATGGGGCTGGGAGAAGCTGCTAGCAATTCTCAGCTCTGCAGCTTTCCACTTGAATGCTCTGCAGCTGAGCTAATAGTCAGCAAAACCCTTCGATGGATACAGAAACCATTTGCACAAGATGAGGGGATGGAAAAGAGAATGCCACTGCTTTCTCTCTCTCTTTTTTTTTTTTTTTTTTCCTTCCTGCTTCTGCTTTTCTGTGTTTAAAATGGGGACTGGAATCCAGTGACCTTTGCTTGCTGGTCTCTACCCTGTTCTGAGCATGCCTCAGTCTTGTGAAAACTACTTTGCTTTGCTCTCTGCTTATACTTCCCTCAAGAAATAGTAATAATAATAATAATAATAACAACAATAATAAAATCCAAGCCTCAAAACTTTTCATGTACTCTGCCTATTTTGGACAATTCAGGTAAAATAGGAAAATAATTTAACCAGAGAACATGCATTTCTTCCACAGTACAAATATTTCAAAGTAACAGGCAATTGGACAAGCTGATTTTGAAATGCTGGGAGGGGTTTTCCACCTGGTAGAAATCAGGTGATTAGTCAGAGAGTAGAGCCTCCAAAACCTTGAGACAGGCTATTTAGGCTGACCTAAGGCTTAGGAATCTGATATCCAGTTTCTATGACATACCACTGAGATCCTGGAACCTTCTGAGAGCACTGGACTCCCCAAGGCATGGGTGCTCTCCATTGTCAGGCATGGAATCTGAAGTTTTCCCATTGGAGCTCTCAGAGGCATTAGGCTTTCAACCCCAGGCACATCTCTATCTCATTTGTCTACCAAAATTCTGAAACGAAAAAATGATTACTTTTTTTTTTTTTTTCCCAGTGAAAATTTTTCAGAGCATCTTCTCTTAGGAAAATGAAGTAGTCACTTTTTTTTTTTTTTTTTTTTTTTTTTAAATTTCATTTGGAACTAAGTTTTTAAAAATAAAAATGTTGATCTATGTAGCTTTGCTCCCTGTCTTAAGGCATTGTTGTTACACTGTTTTACTACATAAATTAAATTAACACCAGGAAGTTCTGGGTGAAAAAGAGATTTCAATTTTGGATTGATATACATATATAATGATGAACAGTCTTTTCCCCAGACAGCTCAATATATAAAGAGATTTATTGTCTGGGAGGCTACAGCTGTGTCAGAATGCAAAGCACTCTGAAAGAGTTTCAAAGGTTAAGATCCTCTTGCCTTGCTACATCTGCAACTGTAACATCCAGATCATTGAAGTTATTTGGAAAATAAAGATAGTAATAATTAAATCACTGTAATGTCCTGGTCCAACTCTCTTTGACTGTCCACTGGATTCAGTGAAGATTTAGTGACTGTAAAAAGAAATAAAATGAAGTACATTATCACAGAACAACATTTCCTGCTAGCTCTGAGAAGAAGCAGTTGACCCTTTAACATTTTTACAATGAATTAATCAAAATTGTCCCATCTCAAGGCAAGCTCATTCCACTTACCCCTCTGTCCATTCATTTCCAGTCAGTCCATGGCTGGGGATTATGATGGTGTTATTGCTATGGTGCTGCTATTTTGGGATTGGGATTTTGGCTGTCTGTTGGAGGCAGGAGAGGCTTTAAGCAGCAAGAGTTCAGTCTTCACCAGCTCAGCCGGTGGTGATATATTAATGTTTACAATGACCGTTGGACACGTAATTGGGGTTCTGGCCTGCCCTTTGGATTAAGCTTTGATTACCTGTCAAACCAGGACGTTTGACAAGTTCTCAGCTGGTGTCAGTGAAATGCTCGGCACATTCCCACCCCAACAGTGACCCTGTGAATTTACATGTGAGGTAGCTATGGACAAAAGATAAGGCCCTGTATTTTTTTTTCCACTGTTTTCTTAGAAGAAATATATTAATATATTATGAAACATTGACTTCGTTTTTTACCGAGTTCTTTCCAACCACAAGATTTGCCTCAGTTCTCTTTGTTTTTGGTTTCTTCTTATCCAGCTTCTTTTTTCTTTTTCATTTCTTCATTTTTATTTTTATTTTTTTCGTTTTAACTATCACTCTTCCTTACTCCTCTCTCATTTCCTCTCCCAAACAGAAAGGGAATTTAAATTGCAACTGGTCGCAGATGTAAAACCAGCAAGAGCGTGCTCCAAAGACACTCTCTTTTATTGGGTTCATCCAGAGGTCAAAGAGGTTGGCTGCGGGACAAGACAGAGCAAAAACCTACCCAAGCCCTACTGTGTCATCATCATCCTACTTGGCTGCCAGCAGGATGTGACAGGAGAGGTGGAGGAATGCTGCTCCGTCACTGCGCATGCAGAGAGTTGGGATAATGAAGATACATTGCCAAGCCTTGGCATGGGCCACCACACTTTTGGGGTGGCCCAGGAGAGAGGCAGGTGGCCAGGTTGGCGAGGGAACAGGGAGGGCAGCCAGGAAGGGTGGAAGGGGGGACGCGGAGGAGACGCCAGCCAGCTGTCCTGCTTGTGCTCAGCAGTTGCAGCTGTGCTGGAGGGGTGCTGGGAGGAGGCCCAGCTGCTGCTGCTGCTTGTGCTGTGGGGCTGAGCAGCCTGCCAGCTGGTAGGGTGGGAGAAAGAGAATGGGAACAGGAGGAGAGGAAGAGGCCAGCCTGTGGAGATGGGCACCAAGGTGCTCTTTAAGGTGGGGTGATGGAGGGAAAGCTTGTAGGAACAAGACATTGGGAGTCAGAGGTACGTGCAGATGTGAGTAATTCCCTTGAATTCTCTCATCAAAGGCAGCTCTGCCTGACATAGTGCTTGGAGTGATAGGTCAAAGACATTGACATGCCTAGTTTTCATCAGCTTGCCCATAACTTGAAGAATAGGTAGCACAATTAGCCAGGTACTGTCTCTGAGGAGCTGAAAAACACAGAGAGAATCTGGAAGAAGCCAACTGCTCAAGGAAGGCTGGCAATGTCTTGCCCCAAAGAACTACTCAAGAAATCCAAATTACCAGTCACATCAGGAAATGAAGATGAGGCTGGTCACCTGCCCAAGCAGCTTGATGACACCATGGAAAGGTGGCAACAGATTTGGGAAGGGCATCTCCAACACTCACTGATTGCAGTGGCATCAAATTTACGTGAGAAAGAGCATCCAGCTCAGATTTGATCTCATTGCTTACTTATAAGAGTGGGAGAGCTCCCAGAGCATCATGTGAGAAATGAATACCCTTCAGAAAAAATGCCTATAGGGAATCCCAGGCATTGAGCAGAAATACATCATCACCAGGGAAAAATGGAAAAGCCATTCCCTGGCAAACCCTTCTCAGTCTGGAAGAGTTCCCCAAGGAGGCCATAAAATAAACAATGACCAGTTAAAGGAAGTGCTAGAGTCCTCAGGAAACCCCAGGAAGATCAGAGGACACTGAAGCAAAAGAACTGCAGAGCAAGAAAATTAAAAGTTAGGAAGAATAAGAAGCAAGCGAAATGACTCAGAAGAGAACCGACTGTATGTCAGAGTTGGCACACAAAGAGTGAAAGAATAAAGGTCATAACTAAAGCCCATCATAAAAAGGAGGTTATTAGT
This sequence comes from Aythya ferina, assembly GCF_964211825.1. Taxonomy (NCBI): domain Eukaryota; kingdom Metazoa; phylum Chordata; class Aves; order Anseriformes; family Anatidae; genus Aythya; species Aythya ferina. The sequence continues at coordinate 1,268,503 of NC_140300.1, read as the reverse complement.
CTATAAATCTCATGGCGAGACCCTCAGGTTGTTCTATAAAACTTCTGGTAAAAGCCCATGAATGCTCTCTGATCACTGTGCTTGTCATGCTGTCACCTCTTAAATTCAGAAAACATCCTAAGCCATCTGCCCTGCCTGACAAAAAAAAAATAATACAACTGTGGCATTTTCAATTCATTTCAATAGCACTTTCTCTTTCGATATGTCCATGTAAAGCAAAGCACCACAGTGATCCTGAGGTGCTCCTCACAGTGGGACATCAGCTCGGTTCCTGTTTCTCGTCATTAAATCAAGAGATCAGAAAAATCTACCCTCACCGTATAAATCCCAGCAACCTTCGATTTCATCAAATCAATTCCTCCAGTCCCAGATGGCTCCAAAGAAAGTGTTGGCTGCCTTGCCCAAGCCAGTCTTGAACAGTTCACGTACCAGAGTTTCCTTTGAAGAGACAGTCATACAAACAGGCTGTACTTAGTGCTTGCCTTCATTATCACATTTTCCTTAGCTCGGTTTCATCCCATTACTCTGTGTTATCAGCTCTAATATCACCCTGATCTCTTTGAGATCCACAACATCCTCATTTACAAAAATAGCTATCTGGCTTTCAGCAAATTGCCTATGCCAAGAGTCCGTGAAAGTCAGTGAAACAGGACTCAAAGACCCAAGGGCCTATAGAGACTTTGAGGGTAAGGACACTGGCTTTCGCTATGTCTTTGTAGCACTAAGATATTTGTGCTAGATAAGATCGCCAGACAAGCAATAAATGATAATGTGTCTCTTTTGGAAACAAAGAATTTATTAGAACTGGATGGAATTCATTTCATTTAAAATAAAATAGAATTAACAGTTCAAATAATATGAACAATTTCAAAAGGCCTACAGTTATTGAAGACTATCTCTCTGTTTTGCTAGCTGAAGGTCTGCCTGGAATTTCCCAGCTTAAAAAAAAATAATAATCAGAATATGCTTTTCTCCCTGTACTTCAAAAATTAACAGCGTGAATTCCATCTGATTTTTTTTTTTCTGAAACTTGATACTCTTTTTAAATTGCACTTTCATTCTATTCCAATTCATCTGTTAGCCTGAAGATATTTATTTTCTATAGCATTTGTTGCACAAAGCTGTGAGGCCCAGACTTGGTAACCTATCTCCAACTAGTGGTGAGAAGAATCACGGAATGAAATAGAAGGAATAATAGAAGAAATGAGCTACTCCTATCAGGATTTTCCACAGGGACAAAGATTTACAAAGTCTTGATAAAGTAAACGTCTTAGATTTGCAGAACATAGTAAGAATAAGTGAGCAACTTAGAAACTAAAAGATTCAATACCTAGGCAGGGGTCTTTTCCATAGGCTCAGTCATAAAAAGGAGGATGTTTACATGATTTAAAGAGCACATGATGGATGTAAGGAAATAGTATTCATTATGGGAAATAGCAAAGCCAGATAGGTAAATGTGAATAATTACTTATCTCAAGACACTAAGTAAAACAGGTTTCTATTTGCACAAAAGAAACATGAGGGGGAAGAAGGCAATGAAAACTGGATTGTGGAATCTTTCATCAAGAACCAAAATGAATAAAGTTAATGTAGAATGAGGCCTGTGAAGTCCTGAGTAACAGCCTCTTTACTGGGACTTCATGGACCTTGGATAATCCATCTGAGGAGTGATCTTGGATGCTTTTGCATAGTTATCCTCCAAGTTGACAAGCCCTTTGTGAGGCGGGGAAAGAGAGAAGAGCTGCTTTTCAAGAGGGAAAAGATTAAAAATAGTATGTCCTAGATGATACAAAGCAAACTGAAAACAAACAAATGAACAACAACAACAAAACAAAAACAAACAAACAAACAAAAAAAAACCTTCATTAGCTAGGAATAATGCCAAATCAGTGAGGCACATGTGTAGGGTGTCCCACACTACTGAATCCAGGTGTGGGATTTAAAGACAAGCAAAGAGCCACATGTTCTGTGGGGCTGACCCTCTGGTGCAGTTGTTGCCAGAGGCACTACCAAGATCTTCATCCTACAGAAGCATGGAAAAAATTTTTTTCCTGATTCAGGGGAATCAAGGGAAGCAGAAATTTTGGATTCTGGTGTTGGGTGAGTGGAGTCAGAGTGGAAATAAGTCCTGGTAGCAGGTACTTTGGCTTTTCTATATAGATGTTAAATATCATTCTATGTGTTTGGGAAAAATTTCCCTCCAGACAATTAATATCGCAATTTCACCCCCTCAAGTAACATTTTTCCTTCCCTGGTTCTTCATCCTAATGCAAAGGCCTTATCAGGCCTAATGGCATGAGACAAGGAAGGGAAAGAAAATCACACATAAAGTAGAACACTTCCATGACATGAAAGGTGCAGTGTCTGTACTCATATGCCTGGAATTGCAACCATGAGGTTTGCAGTCCAGGAGCCCTTTACTTTACACATTGGAAACTAGACTGGGGAGGAACAGGAATTCACCCCTGTTAGATATATCTGTTCCTCCAGATGTCAGTTTAACTGTTTCTGAGCAGCAATCACCTGTCCTGAGAAAGGACAGGGACCAATAGATACTGAAATGCCAGAGATGTTCATCCTGGCTGCTGGAAGGAAGACACTGAGTTGGAAGGAGAAAAGCTGTGTCCTTCCAAAAGCCCTCAGGTTGCCCTGGCTCTGCAGCAAGTTGCAGGGCTGCTCAGAAGAGCTGGGCAGTGGAATTGCTGCCAGGACACGTGTGGGGCGTATGACTGTTTGCTGATGTGTTAAAGAGGTCAAATGGCAGAAGGGGGAGGAAAGGCTAAAGGGGGGAGCTTCTAGGAAATTCTCATGTCATCCATCATGCTGCTTTCCAGCCCAAAGAGCCAAAGAATAGATATGGGAGAGATGTTCTGTATTTTTTCCAAGCATTGATTTTCCATAGTGCAGGCACAAAGAACGCAGAAGTGTTGCTCTTCAGGATAAAGTGTTGGGATCCTTCTGCCCTTGCCTGTCTTCATTTACACCATCTCTTTGCAAAAGGAACAAAAATGAGCACAGAAACATTAGATTGCCTCCCCATTCCCTCACTGTGCAGCAACAACAGCTCAAAAAACCCTAAGCCAGGGAAGATTTTAGCTAGTAATCTATCCCCTTGGTTTGCAACAGGACTTCAGTTCATAAGTGCTTATCCTGTGTCTGCAAAAGATGAACATTATTGCTACTTCAGAGAAGACGTCACTGCTCCATAGAAAAGGGGACTAACTCCCCCAAAAGTTTTGGCAGAGCCAAGAAGAGGCAAAGCAATTGTGCCTCCCACTTCAGGTCTGTTTTGAACATCCTCCTTTCAGTCTGTGAACCTTTTTTTTCTTTTTGGCTGGATTTGGCCAGTTTCAGTCTGGGTGGCTGCCAGGCCAACCTGCAATTTTCCTATCCTCTGCTACCCAGCATTCACCCACCACCCGTCTCCTGCCTTGTTCTTTGGCTGAAAAAAGTGGGGTGAGAGCTGGAAGCCAAAAAGACTTGGCTTTGAAAAAGTTTTTGAAAGAGGATATAGATCTTGCACAACAAAGAAGATGGGGGAGATAATTCCAGGCATTGTTATCAGGATTGAGCAGGCCTAGAAAAGAAATATGAATGGAAGGAGAAGAGCCAGGGTGCAGGGCCAGAGAGAGGACTGTGATTTCTCTTCCCTGTCACCACTGGAGGTGATGCTCTTGACTGCAGAACAACACATCTCTTCCACATGTTCACCCCTCCCTCAGCCTTTTGCAGAAAGAATGCGTCCACTGCTATTCTTCCCTCAAAACATCACTGTAGAAAGCCATAAAGAACAGAGCATCACTGAAGGTGGAGGGCCATAGATGGTCCTGATAGGAGGACCTAACACATCTCATTGTGTTCCTTGGTAGCCACTGGATGCTGGAAAACTTTCAGTTCCTCTACACAAAAGACAAAGTTGTGAATGGCTTTCATATTAATCACTCCTTCCTGGGACAAACAGTACTCTGGCCAGAGAACAAAACCTTGGTCTCCAGTGGCTTGGATAGTTCCCCTCTTACTCAAAGTTCAGATGCCAGAAGCATACCCTAAGCACAATCAATAAGTGAAATTCACTTTGACAACATTGCCCTACCCGATGTGCAGCCCAACTTCCCAATATCATTCTGCTCTCTTGTTGCCTCAGGTGCAGCCATGCCATCTCACCAGTTTTCCCACTTCTTGTTTATTCAGTACACTCATTTCTGTGCTTTCTTTCACAGTGCCTCTCCCATCTGATATCCTCTGTTGGCTCCATTTAATAAAATTCCAGACTGTCTTTTTTTTAAGAGACGTTGCCATTAACAAAAACATACAACTATATATACAAATACACCTACATGCCCATCTGCGTGGAGGCACAGGTATAGAGATGACTCCCCAGACAAATTCACTCACTCTGGTGATCCAAACTCATATTGTTACCTCCTGACTCCACAGTTTCTCTCCCTCTTATATTTCCTCACATACTTTTCCTTCTAATATATTCATTCTACTCTTGTTTCTGCAGGATGCCACTTGCACCCAGTTAGTAACGTATCCAAGGAAAATATCACGTTTGCATATTGTCTCCTTTTTCAAACTCATTGCACTTCATATTTGCGTGTGATGAGCTATTCCTTCTTCATCTGAGAGCATGTGTTCTCTTTGTGGACACTCCCTTCCCCAAGTCCTGATTTAAACAAGACGATCTACGTGGCCGTAACATCCAGCACTCTAAGATCTGCTAACAATTTCTCTCTGTTTTTCCATCCAGATTTTTCATAGTTGTTCAGGACACCTGTTAGTTTCATCAGGAGATGTTTGTCTGGCTGACAATGATCATCCTCCTGAAACGCCAGCCTGAGGACACTCTCCTGAAAGTTCAGACTGTTTATCTTTTAAGGGAACTGCTTATTCAGAGCAAGCTAAGAGAGGTGATCCAAACTTAGGTCTGGTATGAATTTAGAAAAGCAGGATACTTCTGTTTGGGCTATCTGAAATTCAAGATCTTCTCAGTCTTGAACTTGCGATTGTTTGACATCCAGAAGTGGATTTAAGTCTAGACTGCTTGATCACCTCAGAATGATAGGTGATCACATCTCTGGTCTTTTGATCTGATCCCCATTCAAGAGCTCTGCACATGGGAACAGCAGCTTGTAAATCAATAACAAGGAGGAATAAAGAGAGGCACACACTTTGTCATTCCTCCCTAAACCCACTCTCCTTATTAAGCATGGAAAAGTTCTTGGACTTCTTGCAATACATGAGGGAAGCTCCGTGGAGACTCTTGGATTTATACTAAAAGAGCAAGAAGGGAAAGTCCTGAAGTTTTGGAATTTTTCTGCATGCTATTAATAAAAATAATTCATAAATCAACAACGGCCGAAGGGTCACGCAGAAAGAGTCTGCTGCCTGGCTATAAAAGAGACTCCTGTGTGGGTGTGAGAACCTCTTGAAATGGCAAAGGACTCTGGAAACAATGAAGGAGAAATGAATTACATTTTTTGGCAGAAACATATCAACACTTCCATCCCCCCTTCTTCTTCTTCTTCTTTATATATATATATTAAAAAAAAGAAAAAAAAAAAAAAAAAAAGACAACAGAAATAGATACTTGAAAAAAAATAAAACCAGCAACATTTTTCTCCTGACTCCAAAAATAAAGCGTTTGAATATCCAGAACTTGCTCCTTTTATTTTTTCCTAGCCCCAGCCCCTCCCCTTACTTTTCAACATCAGAGTTCTGGCAGTTCTCATTACAAAAATGTCTCTCTTTGTCCAAGCACATTCATGCTGAAATTCAGACAGAAGACTAGATGGCTCTAGGGATTGGTAATGGGATACACAGCCTTTCACCTCGACATCATCACTTCAGCTACCCCAGCTCCGCAGTGGCTGGTTGGTGGTCCCAGCTCCTGGCGCTTTGAGAGATTCCCCTAGGAAGCCCTTGGCCAGGGAGGCTTGCCTGCAAGAAAGGGAGCACCTTCGCTCCCAGCCATGCCCTGCAGAAATGTTTTTGGCTCATTTGTTCTCCTGGTGCTTCAGCCTTGCATCTGAAAATTGAGATTATTTCCTCCTCCCAAGGATTTCCCTTTTGTGAGTAGGAGCCCAAGCAGCAGGGCAGAACATCTCCCGTTGGGCCTGTATAGCTCTTTCCACAGTCACAGCACAGTTGAATTACAAGGTTCAGAGGCTCTCTAGCAGTCAGACAGTTTCCCATCCTACAAAATTAATGGAGATCCATCCAAACAGGTATCTGTGCTTGTGATGCAGATCCTGCAAGTGATCTCAGTGAAAATTTCATTGTTCTTGCTGTTGAGAGCCTCTCCATCGTGTCCAGCCCTAGTCTTCCTCATTTCAATTTAAGGTTATCTGACTGGCCCTGGTCTCTGTAAATGCCTCTAGAGATCACTTCTGTGATAAAGCTTTTCTACACTTGTCTGCAGTGTTTAGAGGTGACAGTTTGTGGTGTAGAACCAACCTGATTACAAGTGAGGATATTGTACTCAATGAGGACTTAAAGCCCAGACACTGAGGAGCTGTGGAAGTACCAGCAAGGTGTAATCCCAAGAAAGGCAGCCTTTTTCCTTTCAAAAGTGCAAAACAGCAACTTCAGCAGCATCTGGTTCATGCAGGCTGAGTCTCACCCTGGGCTGTTAATATTAGCAGGCAGCACTCTGGAAAAAGCTGTCCTCACTAGCCACCAAGAGTGTAATAAATGTACACCACCATTTCTTATGCAGGGTTAGCCACCAAAAACGTGTCCTGTTTTACACTGGGCCTGTCAGTCCCTTGGATGCTGGCCCACACAAACAGATAACCCTCCTGCTACCCAGGCAACACCACCGGTGTGCGGGTCAAAGTTATAAAGAACATTTCTTTTTTTTAGGAGCGGGAGAAAGGAATGTGACATTCAAATAAAACTGCGGGGGGGAAATTTTCAGATAGACAAAGTGTAAGTGATTACACAAGTCAGGAATTTTTGCTGGGGCTCAATAGTCCTGCCAGCAGTGATGAGGACCCTCTGAGGGCTGAGATCAGCTGAGGTGCTGACTGCACGTGCAAGGCCAGATTTGTGGTGGGTGAGGAAGGAGACTCTTTCTTCTGAACACTGTTGAGTGATACCAAGTTACTCTGCTTTCACACTGAATCCCAAACACAGTCAGTAGGTTAGCAGTGATTTTAAAGGAAGATTGCAACCTACAAGGTGTTCTTTGGTGAGCTCCTTCTGCTCTGCCCACTCCTGCAGCATGTCTGTTTATAAGAGCTGAGGCCATGGTGTCAGGACTTACATATGTCTCACTTTCCTTAGAAGTGAAAAATATATACCAGGAAAAAGGACTGCTCTGGTGCAACATCATTCACCTGTAGTTACCTGAGAGCTTATAAAGAAACTTTTCGCGCTATACTTCGATTTCCATGCAGACCTTGTTTCTCTTACATGTAGGGATACAATTTTATTCAACTTGCCTGTTTAGCATTGCAGAGGACCTGGTAGGAGACCTCCTTTTTCTCCCTAAGGTGGGAGGATTGATTCATAGTTCTTGGGAATCCTTCTAAATCTTATACAGACTCTTGATGCCCTTAGGCATTCACGGCTTCCCATTTACTGAAATTGATTTATCTCTAAAGACACAAATGCTCAGAACCATTTGGGATACCTGGTGGTATCTGAGATACCTTCCTGGTGCTGGCAGTATAGCACTGGACCTATGGAAGCTGCAGCCTAAGTAGGATTCCTATGCTCAGGCAACTGAACTGAACCCATTTATTTGTTTTGTAGGCTCACGCTTAATGCTGTTTCTCGTTTCCAGCTCTGTCCATTTATTTTGCACTTCTGACTCATAAGATAAATTTATAAACAGAGTTGGGAGCAAGGGGCAAGAAGGTGAGGCAGTGTCTGAGCTCCAGCCTCCCAGCCCAGCAACACTGGACCTGTTTTGCAGAAAAGCATCACAATTCTCTTCAGATTATAATTTTTTAATGAATTGTGCTGTGACTGCCTGGTGTCCCTTTGTGCTGGGATCTCCCTGAGGAGCAAGAGGGAACAGAGACTGAAGTGGTGTTTCATTCTACTGAGATGAGGGCTGCTCTGGCAAGTCACAACAGTGGAAACAAGTCAAGGTTGTGTATCCAAAACTAATGCATGTATGAATGTGTCTTAAGTAGGTAAATGGGGATTTTATGAACTGTTTCTTTAGGGGTCCAAAGTCTGTCTTAAATGAAATATAAGTGTCTAAGTCCTTTTGTGAGCCTGGGCCTCTCTGGTACTTTTCTGCTTGTGTAATCTGAGGATCAGCACACTTGCCTGCTTTAGAGGATGTGGTAAAGATAAATATATTAAAGACGGTGGGGTGCTTGATATTGTAATGATTGAGGCCAGATATCTGTAGCAGAAGCAGAAGTAAAAAGAAATAAGATAATAATTGACAAGGATACTTGCCAGGGTATGTCTTGGCAGCCAGCTCTGCAGCAACCTATCATTTAAGATGGCGGGGTTCCCCTCACCTTCTAAAACCTAGCGGCACTGGGGGATTTGTGAATGTGAAACAAGCTCTCTCCAGTTCTCTGACTCTTTTATATTTCCTCATGCTGCTCTTGAGTCGTTCTTAGGCATGCTTCCCAATGGCTTGGAAATCTCCGGGCACGCACTGAAGCTTCTATATTTGCTCTCAGCCTCTGCCAAGATTAGCATTACCACTCTATGGAAAAATATCCGTCAACCGGATATAAAAGAATGGTGCGAGGAAGTAGAGCTATGTCAAGGCAGCACAAATATAGCTTATGCGTGTAGGGGAAGCTGGCATATTTTATTTTTCCATCTGGCACTCTTTTTTCAGATTACCGTAGCTACAGCATAAAACTCAGAATCCTTCTAAGACTCCTGATTTTGGTTCAAATTATTTCCACAGGCAGCTTTGGACAGGAATGGGCCAACTTCAAAAAGATCTGCAGTTTGCGTTCCTTCCAGATAAACATCTCGGGGTTTAGATGCTTATCTGTACTTCTCCATCTGATCTAAGCTCCTAGGACTACATTCTGAGTGAGCAAGGAAGGTTATTTTGCTCATTCTGCCATAAGACCTGACCCTTTGAAGGATGCAGCACTGGAGGATCTCTGTACACGGGTTAGAGTTGAAGGAACAGACAACATTTCAGGTAATGCCTTTCATCCCTCTTACATCATGTTGTATTTCTACCTGCTTGCTGATACAGGATTGTGAACAAGTGTGGCTTCCATTCCAAGAAGCTGAAAAAAGGATTTAAAGTTTGAAGAAGGAGCTAGTTAGAGCAGGAGGTTAAAACCCATTCCTCTGCTCTGGTCTCTCCAGTGTGAACAAAAGCAGCTTAGACTCCCTCAAAGTCAGCAGGGCAAGTCCACAGTGACACATACAAGTTACCATGAGGGACATGATATTTGTCAGTGTGAGTCCAGCTGCAAACCATTTTGGTGCAGCACACACGATGAGGGGACAAAAGTGTCAAGGTACCCAGGTTAGACACTCCCAAGGCTCACTGAGGATGTAGGTTTATTATGGAGTGACTTTGCAATGGCTGAGCCAAGCTGCCATCACCGTCTTCATTTGGTGCTTCCCACAGAAAGGATATTCCCTCTCATATCCTTGTCTAGTCTTTCCCTTAACTTTGTCCCTCTTCTCAATCCAAAATGCATGTGGCTTTTAATATGCTGGCCACTTAACTTTGATACCTAATTGATTCCTGTTGTGGCTTATGGAGAGCCAGGTAATTCTAGGAGGTTGGCTAGAGACGGGAGATGAAGACTTAAGCTTTAATATAGGATCTGAATTGACAATATAGGCAGCCTCGTGTGAGCACACCCCTGGCATAGGGTCATTGGCATAGGGATCTTGGTTCAGGCTATTATTCCCAGTCCTCTCTTGATTATGTGGAAACCACATGCAATGGGAGGAGACCTCCTGAATCTGTCAATGATGGATTGGTTTCTATTTCTGCAGGTTTATGAAGAAAAGGAGTGATAGAGGAAAGATGTATTTTCCCCAACTCCCTTGATCTCATTGCCTTCCTTCTGATGGGAGAAACAAGCCCACGTTTGATGGTTTTGTTTCATTTTCCCCTGATGCCACATCCAGAGTGAAAAATCCACCATTTTTGAAAGTTCCTTGTGGATTTTTTCATCTAGCTTTTGAACTAGTGCACTTCCCATTTGAAGCTGTCACTGAATTCCCTCCAAGAATTTGTCTTACACTGAGATTTGGTGGTTGGGATTAAGCCAAAGAATAAACGCTAATGAAACTTAGGCCCACTGCTATTCTCTGAGAAGTGGCCATTTTGGAAAAGTTTCATTATTGATATAGTATTGGTAGGATGAGATTGCAATCAGGATTGGTGGGATATAATCGTGATTCCTCTGTGCTGCATCCTATACAGACACACCGAGCAAGCTACAGAGCAGTCACAGCACTGACCTAAATTAAAGAAACCTAAATTACAGATTAATGAGGCTGGTTACTCACTTCCTGGTCAACTTTAAAGATGCTGCTTGTTGTAAAGTGACAGCAAAATGGCTACAAGTCTGAGAGCTCCTCCTGTAAGCACACTACACTTAGTCTCTTCTGTATGCAAAACCACTATTAATAGTTATAACAAAAGGAAGGGAAAAGGGAACAGAAACAATGAGAAGGAAAATCAACCACAGTTTCTTAGAAACAGAAGAAGTTTAGTTATTGAGGTTTCTGTTCTTCTGAGGAGCTTTGAAATCTACAAAGACACACAACTCATGGTAGTACATCAGGTAAGCCAGAAATAGCCTGCGAGACTGGAGGTTCAAACTCTGAATGAAGAAAGGCTGGGGTCCTCTGGTATCTTCAAGAATAGTACAGCAAGAAGGTGAACTGAGGATCTGGGAGAAGAAGCAGCATCTAGGTAGACTTGCTGTTTCGTCCTCCCTGGAAGATGGGAATGAGTAGTCCCATATGCTGAGCCAATGGTCTGAGCCAATCCATCTAGCCGTGAGCACTGACCCAGGGCTGCTGTACAGAAGCACTCTCCTAAAAACCTGGCCCGTCTACTAAGTAAGCTATTTTCTTTCTTTCTGGGAGAATCTTAATGGGCAAAGATGTTCCAGATGGCAGGCAGCCACCTGCCACCAGGATTAACAGTCAACACAGAAAGCAAAGCTTTGGGAAGAGTGCTCCGCGATTGTTCCTGCATGCACAGAAGCAAACAGATTCAGAGCAGTGTTCAGCGTAGCTAAATCTTTCCCTTATTACCTTACTGGGAATTCAGATAGTATTACCCAGAATCCTCCTTGCTGCAACTCTGCCTTGAAAAACAATCTGTTTTGGAGCTCAGCATACCCTTAAGTGACTGTATTATTAGGATTTAACTTTGAACTGCAACATTTGGAATCCATTATTCAATCATTAATTTCCTCTGGTTTTCCCCCCAGCTTTAATGCTTCGTGCTGGATCCCTGGGCTCTGTGGTCCAAGCAACACTTCAGTACAACAGTTTGTACTTCAGCAAATGCCGTGCTCCATCACTCTTTCCTACTACAGAAGCCTGTGTTTGTTTTAACCACTGATCCAACAGTGTGCCCTGGCTTGAAAGTGCAAGAACCAGAGATGATCCTACTACCCTAGGCTGGCCTCTGCCATTGCTCACTCTGGCTATGCATGGTCAAAAACCCCAGGCACATCTAAAAAAGATGCTACAAGAACAGCACAAGAATAGCTCTTAAAAGGCTTTTCCACCTTAGAAATAGAAAGCTGATTTATTTCTAGCATTTATTGATCACCTAACAGCATGGAACCCAACCCATAGTCTGAGAATCAAATCATGTTTATGCAGGCTCTGGTGGTCGTCAAGATAATGTGCGCAGAGTTTGATCTCTCAGTTTAGTTTGGAGACCTGAGGTTCTTCTAACTGGATAAACTCCAAAACATTAAGGAAAATTTTAAAAAGTGCTTTCCCCATAAAGTAAGCATTTGGAACCTACAGCTATCAAGGGAACAATATTGTATAAGAAGGTGACATTTTAACATAGTGGCTTTAAGCACATAACTCTTTCTCCAGGGCTAGGGTAGACAACTGATCCAAACATGGTATCACCTCTTATTCCAGGACTAGTTGCACTAAACTCAGTTAGCTGGAACATCAGCTAGTGTAAATTGGTGTAGATTCACTGAAAGCCATTATTATGGTGTTGTACAAAATCTGAAAATAGATGGGCGTTATAGCCATTTATACCCGCAGAGGTTCTGGCACAGTAAGGTCACTTGTGGATTATATGTGCTCAGTGTAGGCTCAGATAGCAAAATTTGGCCCTAAAAGGAGGTAGAGAAGAAATATTAACTCCTAATGGCCCAGTTTATAGGAAATGTTGCACAAATACTGTTCTTAAAGGAGATAAGATGAAAAAAAAATGCAAGCAGTATGAGTGGTAACCTAGTTCTGGAAGCCAACTGAATGGGATTTTCTGTAAAGCAGTCTCCATCCTCCAGATCTATAGCAGTAACATGCTGGATTTGAAGACAGAAAGCAGAATCTAAATTGCTTCTCTGCTGAAACAAAGAGAAGAGGAGAAGGATATAAAGAAGTATAACCATCTTTATATAACTGTGAAACCAAAACCTCAGATCATTGACATAGTAGTGTAGGAACTTCAATGGTTGCTGGAGCCTAAGATTTTGGTTTAAATCTCATTCAATGTCTGTTGAGACATATGGCCCACTTTCTCTCATTTTAAAGTTTCAAAGGTTTTTACATGAGGGCTGTTAGAACTCTAAGTGGAAGGCAAATTTTAACTTGGTCTGAACTTTATGAGGCATTGACAGATTGGGCGTTTTCAGGAAGATGAAGAAAATGCATCATGATTTTGTGGTAAAAGTACGAGAAGTAAATGCAGGTGACATGAGTTGTCTTCTTGGCTCTGCTACAGGCTTGCTGCAAAGACTTTGACTGGTTCTTTCCTCTTTAGATCACCTGGGAAAAAAATATATTATATTTTGCCTCATCTCAGTGCTTGGACAGCAAACTTATGGAGTTTCTCTGGCTGGTGGGAAGAGAGAGAAGTCCCATGAAATTATGGGGCCTTGGGCTATGTGGTGACTACTTCCAGAGTTAGGCTGGAAGTCTGAAAGGGAAGACACTTAAGCTAAGAAAGTTTTCAGTTTTCAAGATCAAATAAGAGGATCTGGAAAACTTCTTCAGGACATGCTCTCTTCCAGAGTGTTTATTGCACAGGCAACAACCGTCTTGCCTAGAGTGCCTGAGCAGAGCAACAGCAATCACCCCCACACAATATCTCATAACAACATGATGAAACATAACCCCAGGCAAAGTTAACATGATCTGAAGTAGAAGTTATATTTTGCTGCTCAGGCAAACGGTGTAGTTATAACACAACTGAATGTCAGAGTTTTAGGGCCACTGGAAATTAAACTTCAAGTGCATACATAGAGTACATCTGAGAAGTCATGAAATAAAGGTTTAATATACTACTGTCAGTAGGTAAATAGAACAGATGAATTTAAATCATGTTTAGATTAAAGAAGACTGAGCATAAAAAATATTTTCATTTGAGCTTTACAGTACAATTAAGAACAGTTTAAGCTTTCAATTCTAGTGGCTCTCACTCAGGTCTGTGGTTAACCAAATGCTGAAGATATATTCCTATTAACTTCTACTGGGAATGCCATCTCTGTTTAGATGTAGAATTATACCTTCCTCTAAACAGCCCCCTTATCTTACAATCTGCAAATTGCAGGGTCTCCCACAGAAGGAAATCTTTTATTAAGCATTTTATTTTTCTTTGCTGCAGGCAGGCAGACTAAATAAACTACAGCTTAGACTTTGCACGGTGTCTCTACGTTGGCCACATCCAAGAAACACAGACAATGCTGGTTTGCAAGAATGAAAGAATTTTAATAAAAACAAGCCATTCAAAACCCTTGTCAACTCCTTCTGCTGGATTGTTATAAAGAATTTATTTCATTACTATAAGTGCTGTTGACTTAGTGTTAGTTTCAGCACTTGAATTCTTGGATAGCCTGAATAAAATTATGTTTTCCAAGATAAATATATTATGCAAAGTATGACCTTCATTCTTTCACTGATATGTCTGCTGACTCCAACAGCTTCCTCCTTCAGAGGGGCTTTCTGAGTTCTGATGGAGAGAAGCTTTATTTTGGTTTTCCTTGATTAAAGCACGGCAAGCAAGGAAGACCATGTGAAAAATAAAAATAGAAAAGCTGGAGCCCATTTTTGTTGAAGTCAGAGACAGTGAAATGTCAGCTCAGACGGAGTGGAAGTGGTGAACTGCTTCCATGAACGTGAATGGATGTTTGTGTCCCCAGATGACAAAAGTTCCCCGTTCTGACAGGGAAGTTGCTGCACAGCAAGCAGGCTCCAGTGTGCTAATCCCTCGAAAATGGAGCAATTATCACCAACCAGGGAGGTGATGGTTTCAAGGGGATTATCCCTTATGCTGAATTAGCAGAGGGCAAAGGCAAGAAAAAGAGAACTGACATTTCTGCATGCAGGGAAATGAAAGAACGAATCTGGCCTCCTGATCCTGCCCTTGGTGAGACCACAGTTCATGTTGTGTTGGGTACCTTCACATCCCTGGAACTGCCTTTCACAACCGAAGTCATTGGATATGCGTATCACTGGATGTCACAGTGCCACACAGATCTGTGGTCTGCCCCATGTGGTCTTGTATAAGTCCAGGAAATGGCAGGCATTGTCTTACCAGTTTTCCAGGGAATAAACTATTACTTGTACCAGAGACCATTCCTGGATTTTCTTAGAAAAAAAATATGCTTTCCTGATGCAAACCACTGCCTATTCCTGATTAGCTTGCAATTTCTTTCATCACAACAATCCAGACTTCTTCTGCTTAGTATTAAGAATTGCTAAGCAATCTGGTGGCAGCTTCTGTCATCATACCCAGTCTGTTGCAGGCTCTGGCAGACTCCAGGAGGTTCGTTTTCTCCTAATGAGTTGAAGGTTTAATGAACCTCTAACTTGATATTATTGTTAAATAAAAGAAGATATTGAGGATTTGGCTGAAAATAAGGAAAGAATTATAAGTGCTTCTTAGTATACCATGTTTAAAAAGAGGAACTTGAGACTCAGAATTTCTGAGAGTTTCCCATAATGAGTACTGACGACTCTTGATCCTATTTTTTAAGGTCAAGAAGTGAGAGATATGACTCCAGACAACTTGCCTAAGTCCATATGAGGAGGTCCGGGCCTGGAACATAGCCCATTGGAGTATCACATATTCTCTCCTATTTGTCTTCGCGTCCCAGATCCTCTGTGACTCACTGGTTCCACCTGCCCCCTCCCTCCCACCAAACAGCTCTTTCTCATCAGCACTTTCTCTTTCAAAATGAACTTTCTCTGTTTCCCAGAAAACAGAGTCCACTCTTTGTGTCTCTCACCTTCAGTGGAGCTCAGCTTCTGGAACCTCAGCTTCATAGAGCCAGCACACAACTTAAAGAAAGAATAGCCAACCTCACTGAATCCTCCTTTCCCTGATTTCATTTCTAGACAGAAATCTGAAGGAGTGTTCCCTTCTTTGGCTGTATCCTATGAAGAAGAGGAAGCTGAACAGATCTTCTCAGAGGTGATTATTGCCTAGTCTTGCAGAATAGCTCTACGAGTCTCCTGCACATAGTCTTTTCCATACCATTGCTTCTGAACTTCCTAGTATATACATGGAACATAAAGGTTGCATTACCCAACTCTAAAATGCATCTGCCTCTAAGTTGGAAAGTGTGCAACCATAACCACACATCAGTTTAGCACAGGAAGAGAAAAGGATGATTGTATCCAACTGAAGAACCGTGTCCAGTTAAAATTACTGTAAAAATAAATGTGGGTAGGCAGAATATGAATCAGATTTTGGCCTAGAAACCAGCATACACCTACTTTTACTTAAGAAAAGAGAGAGACTGAAGAACTTGGATAACTGGGAGTGGCCACTGGGATTTTGGTTTATGTCTTACCAAAAGAAAGACACTCCAATTAGTTCTGGCAAACAAATTTAATGCCAGCAAAGAAGAGAGGTTTGTGTTGCATCACTTAAACTATTTTTTGGAAAACTTAATTTGTACTTAGATGGTTCCCACCCTAAAATACCACCCAATTTGATACTCTTTTCTTAATTCCTCTGAAATAAAAGCAATAGATGATGGCTCTAGCAGTCTTTTTTTCCAGGCAAAGTGTTTCAAACAGTGAGTTCTTCTCATCCTATCTTGGAAACCCTTCAGTCTATTTGAATTCCTCATCTTCTTGGTACTGCTCTTAAATTATATGCAGGGATGTTTCAGTGCCTTCACGACACCCTATTTCTTCATATCAGAATGTCAAGAGAGAAAACATGGTGCAAAAAGACCACAAAGCTAGTGAAGGCAAGGTAGTTGGCTCTGAAAAAGCATGTAATAATCATGTGAGTGAGTAGGGTGACCCATTTCTCCATCCCATGAGCAGTGCCAATGGAGGATAATGATGGTGTACTTTGTTCACATTTCATGTTCCAAAATTTGGCAAACCATTGTCATTGGTGCCAGCCCAAAGCTAGAACTGGGGCAGTTGTTTCCCATGGATGATGCAGTGGCTCATCTTTTTTTTTTTTTTTTTTGTCAGAATATACTCTATTGCCCAGCAGGCTGTTGAAATATTTTCTCATCTTTCCATTGCACAGTTTAATCCTATTAATCCTGGGTATAACCTCCCTGGACCATGCTAAGAAATTCCATCCTGAGTGTTTTAAAACTCTTTGTGTGACTATTGCTTTGACACATCCAGGGCTCATTTCTGTCTGGGCAATTATTTCTTCCTCTGCATATCTTGACACATTTTCTAAGCTGAGTGATTTGTGCAGAAGTAGATGCAGCAAGTAGCTGAGCTGTGTCCAAATCTCTTTGCCACTGTTCATTCCTACAGTTGGGCCGAGAAAGAATTTTTGGGGGGTGACAGGCAGAGCTGACCAAGATTTTCAGAAGTAATCAACATTTTTTAGGTTCTTCCCTTTACAAATTTACAGTTCCATTCAGTTTTATCAGTTTTGATTTACTGACAGCATCATCTCAAACACTTGCACATGAACACAAACACTTGCACAAGGGTTCTACACAGTTTGGCTCCCCAAAATGGCAACATCCCAAATCATCCTAGAAACTTCTGGAAATCTTGACTGAGATTGACACAAGATGGCCAATGACAAGAAGCCATTAAAAACCCCATAATCCTAGCAGATCAGGCTTGCTACTTTTTTTTTTTTTTTTTTTTTTTTTTTTTTTTTTTTCTCCCCGGAGAAAAAGTCTCTGCCTGCTGTGAAAAAGCATTGTATGTGCTGGAATTATCATTATGTGGATATGTGGATGGGATGTAAAATCAAAGCTGTATCATTTCAGTCTTATGGCACTTAAATTTCCTCATGAGAGCAACCAACAAATGCTCATATTAACAGTACTTTTCCAACACCAAGTCCTCAGCTATTTTCACACCTTTGCTCCACTAAATACCTGCCAGTTGCCACAGAAATTTGCCCAAATCTCCATTAAAAGTAACTGAAGAACAGAAAGTAAAATAAGTTTGTTGTTCACATCCATAGCACTAAAATCCTGCCATCGTTGCATAAAGGATGCCATAAATATGTACAAACAGCCAAGGTGACTTGTCTCTACTGCAAGGAAGGGGGGAATGGAGACCACTCTGCAATCAAATAAGAAATGAAACAAGTGAGAACAATTCATGTTCATTTATTACTGTTTCTCTACGCACATTGCAGTTTGATCTGCCCTAGCACAATAGCAGATGGCTGGATTAGGACTTACAATCAGAACCCTTAAAGCCACCAAAGAAGATGCTGGAGGGACTCCCAGGTCCACTGGCTAGCTCTGCCAAAAGGACCAAAGGTCTGGCAATGACATTAATATCCTGGTATGCGAACTGTATTCATAGGTCTTTGGTTTTATGGTTCCCACTAAGTCTTAAGGGTTCTCAGAGACTCACTGGAATCAGGGATGGAAAAGACCTATTACACTAGGTCATTTGGTCCATCCGCTGACCCCAGACACGGCAGGATTTTCCATACTGTATAGTCCCAAGGGCTTTGTCCTGGCCACTTTGAAATGACTGAAGTCATGGGGCTTCCACCCTTGTTCCTCTCCCACTGGGAGACCAGTCCTCAGCCCGACACATATTCACTTACAAATATTTTCCTGAGAGCACATCCAAATTTTTCTTCACTTCAATTCATCTTGTGACCCTCATCCTGAAAATCCTTCTGCCTCCTCCATTGGTATGAACACTGAATGTGTACACACGTATGTGTGAATGCCTGTGTATGGTTTCATCACACCCTTCACTATCAATGAGCTTGGGGCAGCCAAAGGGCACCGACTGAATTCCTTGCCTACAAGAAGCTCTGAGAGAGAGTTGGCCATGGTTATAAAACCAGTGGCTTCCAGGAAGAACGGCTCATTGGAGCTGGTGTTCATGTGAGCAGAATGGTCTCCCAAAGACACCAGGCAAAAAGGACCATTGTTATATTCCCCTTTTTATCCAACAAAGCCCTATCACCAAAAAAAGGGCATAAAACCCAGGACTTGGAGGTAACAACATTACAAATATGACATGATGCTGTCTTTGAGCAATCTGAATTCAACCCTTGACCAAGCTACATGCTTCCAGCATGGCTTTAGCAACCTGCTTGCTCTCTCTGTGCCTCATTTCCTTGTGGTGAAAGGATGGTAATGGTAATTACCTTGACACCTATTTCCATTAGGCTCTGCAGGAAAGGGATTGCTGCTATGTGGATAAGCTGGTTTGAAGAAGCATCTTAGGTAGAAGGCACATCAAACATCATACTGCTTCCAGTGGGTCGTGAAGACAGCAGTACCTTCCTTTCCAGGGCTGGGAGAGGAAAAGTCTACTGAAAATGTTATCAGTGGAAATATTCAGAGTGATCAGGGATAAGTGTATGCCTTGTTTCAGAGCATTTCCTTGGGAGCTGAAGAACCAAATTCCTTTGGCATCTTTGAGAACAATCTTAGCTTCGGTATGCAAAATTGCTCTCCAAGAAAGACTCAGGACACAGAGTGGGGACTTTCAGGCTGGGGCAGGGGGGTGAGGAATAGCCTGACATGACTGTTTTCTTTTCAAATAAAAGTTGTCTCCTGCGGTTTTCAGATAACGATGTAGAGTCCTGGGGTGCTAAGGGACTGCGTGGAGCCCTGGCCTGAGTGTGTGCTAGCTGTGCATGTGAGTGGGCTGAAACAAAAATATACGAGTGCTCAGGAGGAGTAAACTATAAACAATGCTTAAAAAAACACAGCAAGCAGATCCTACCCCATGCTTCCCCCAGGCCAGCCCACCACAGGGAGCTGGATGAGAAGGAACCTGCTGCGACTCAGCCTGGAGAAGGCAGGAGTGATGCTGGTTAGCAGGGAGAAGGAACTTGAGGAATGGGCAAAAACTGTGACTGATGCATCCATCGAAAGAGAATGTCGTTCCCCAGCCAAGTTCACTGCCAGCGCCGGCTGCACAGCTTCGAACAAAATATCTCCCTCCAGGAGAAGGGGGTTCTGTATTATTTTTATGGAATTTTTCCCCCTGGCTTTTTGACCTAACACATTCCCCACAGCTGGAGCACCTCTTGCATTGCTCTGGGCTTCAGCTGTGCCCTACCTGTGCCACATTTCACCTTGTGAAGCTGATGATCACCTTGTGAAACCAGGGTAGGATATGCAATATGGAGAAACATCCAGGGATCTGCTGTGTGAGGATTGCACCTTGGACACTGTCTAGACAGAGTTTCTGAACTGATTGCTAGCCACGAGGAACCAGCCCTGTCTTCCTCTTCAGCCAGGCACAAAGGCAGCCTTCACCACCCTCTCTGTCTCCAAGAGTTCACTTTTTGTTCTCACTACCTCTGCTTGTTTCTGAGATTTTCTCTTCCCTGATGCACCATCCACTTCATTGCCCCTTGGATTTTCCCTTGTATTTCTTGCCTTTGCTCTATCTGGGTTTCATTTCTTGGCTTTTTTTCTTCATCCACCCTGAGCACAGAAGCATCCTGTTAGAAGAAAGAAGTGGCTTTGCTGGGGAAGGACATCAGGGAGCAGAATTTGAGTTACCAATGCTCATCTTCTCTACTGGAGCACAAAAAGACAGATAGACAGGTATCAGAATGATGAGATCAAATAATTTTTTCCTACTTTCTTCTTTTAGAAAGCTTGCTGCAGCAAAGAAAGAAAAAGTGAGGTTACCATTTAAAATGTCCTCAAAATGCAGGAGTAATCTGCATTGCCTAGAGATACATCAGCACCTCAACCTGCAATGTTCTTATTTTCTAGCTGTGCAGTCCTCCAAGACAGCAGTAATGTGCCTTTGCTACCTAGAAACTAGAGATAAAAGCACTGTGGAGTTGTCTAGTTTATCTCTTTGCTACTGCAGGCCTGTCCCTTACATTTCTGTCCTCCATCTTATGTAGGTGTAAATATTCCCAATCTCACATCTTCTTTATGAGATGGTTATTCCATAGGTTAATAATTCTTACTTCCAGGAAGATTTTCTTGATGCTCAGCCCCAGTTTTCAGGCTCCACCTTCAGGCTTGCTCCCAAGCCCTTTCCCTTCATACTTATTCAATTATGGTACTTGAGTCAGAGGTTACATTTCCAGGATGGTAATTACCAGGAGTGCAATTCTTTTGATTGTTTGGAAGTCTGGCACAACCTTAACTTTTTCCAAGTCCTCTGCTCTCAACCTGTTTCTGCAGGGTGGTAGATAAAATTTGCTCACTTGTAACTATAGTATTTCCAGATCCATATCACCTGGCAATGACCAGTTTATGTCTTATCCAATTTTCCACATATTTCTCTACCTCTTTTATATCAACAGCAATTTTTGCAAATTGATTCCCAATTCTTCAAATGTCTTTTTCTTATATTTTCTTTTTTTTTTTTTTCTTCCCCTTTTTCTCTTTTTCTTTGCTTGTTTCTTTCTTTCTTTTCCTTGCTGACAGAAGGTTATAAAAAGGACATGGTATTTCAGCTGTCTGAGTCACTTGTGCCCTGTGCCTCCCTTTTCTCCTGAAACATTGGTAAAAGCACATTTTTATGCTGCTTATCCATTAACTCAGACCACTTTTTGGCTGCCCTTATCTTTTCCCTCAAAGCCTCGGCTTCCTCTGAGTGTTTTTATTTGGTTGCTTCTCACTTACACTGCTTCCCCCCTTTCTGTTCCTGCCTGACCTATGGTGCTTTGGCATTGCCTGTTGGTACTCTGTCAGCCTCAGGAAAATCGCTGCCTATGCCCCTTCAAAAGAGGATTTTCCCAGTGTTTTACCACATCAGTCCTCATTACCATATTCCCATACATCACTTCAGTTACTAGATTTTATCTTATGCCAAAGTGCTTTTTTTTGTGTGTTGATTATTGCTATATTCTATGCTGAAATACTGCCAGATTGCTTGATATGTCATTTATTTGACCTTTTTTTTCTCTCTTTTTTTTTTTTCAATTTTATTTTTTATTATTTTTATTATTATACAGAACTTGCTTCTTTTTCTTTCTCTTTCTCTTACCTTCTGTTTTTATAATGCCATGTATCACATTCTCCTAACTGGATGTCTTCCAAACTATGGAAATTAAACCATAAATGTTCCATAGCCTGATTTTCCATCCTTTTATCCCCAAGGAGATTAGCAGGCAGAGGGGAGGTTTGGTCAGTTTTCCCAAGGTTCCTCTAGATGTTTTCCACCAAATACACATGGAAACCTTTCCGTGATGGTTACGCCTGCCTACTGCTGCAGCAGCTAAAATACAAACATGAAGAGTATTCTCTTTTACCTGTAGAAACCCTGAGAAAAGGATGTTTCTCACTATGAAGAGATTAACACTAAAATGCTTTTAAGATAGAATTTGTCAAATGTATTAATGGGTTTAGAAAATGTTGTTCATAACAGTGCAGAAGTTAACACCATTATTAGTGGCATTATTATAATACTGTTAGTCAAGAAGAATGGAAAACGATTCAAGATTTCTTCCCTTCCCTTCCCTTCCCTTCCCTTCCCTTCCCTTCCCTTCCCTTCCCTTCCCTTCCCTTCCCTTCCCTTCCCTTCCCTTCCCTTCCCTTCCCTTCCCTTCCCTTCCCTTCCCTTCCCTTCCCTTCCCTTCCCTTCCCTTCCCTTCCCTTCCCTTCCCTTCCCTTCCCTTCCCTTCCCTTCCCTTCCCTTCCCTTCCCTTCCCTTCCCCACCCAGGTGAAGCTCTCAGAGGAGCAGTCAGAACATTTCTGATCACATCCCAGGCAGTGCATGCATGTGGAGGGCTGGAGGTTTGTCTTGCCTTGTGTTTTAATCTGGTTACTGCCATGTGAAGTGGTCCAGGAGAACTGCCTGTTCTCACCATCATCCTCCACTTTGCTGCAGGCTGTGGTTTGTTCCCCGTGTATGAACGGGAGTATGAGCAGAGCTGTCTGGGAGAGGAGCAGACCGTGCATGCAGATGCAATCAGGAATGTTCTCAGAGTTACCACGCTGCTGTGTTTGCTGCCTTCCGTGAGCTCTGAAGGAGACTCCAGAGAATTGCTTCTTGTTCATTCATTGAAGTCTAAAGAGGTTATGACACACATAAAGAACCCACAACATGCACACACGTATACCCAACACAACACTAACTGGTAATTGAAAGCAGGAAAGGTCAACATATTTTGCAAAGAAAATTTTAGCGTCAAGGTAAACCATTGCACTCAGAAATGTTTATGATAGTCGCAGTTGCATAAACAAAAAGAACCTGTGGTTGCAGCAAAGGCCCCTGGCATGAACTGGAAAGTCTTCTCCATGCAAAGCAGAATAGCCAATATTTCCACAAGGCCAACTCAGGAGAAATAAGCAGGGTTGCACAACGACCCACTGCAGGACTTTACCTCGCGGTCACCCTGCCTGCAAATAGCTGTTCTTAATTGCTGCTATTGAACTCTGGTCAGCTTCAGCCTTTGTTGCCTTTTTTTTTCCCTTGAAGTACTTGCTTGTGGCTCACTAATAGCTTGCTTCTTTCCCCAAATCAAAGGGTTATTTGCAGCAGGGAGGAATTAATTTGGCAACAAAATTGTGCCCCATTAATGATGCCTTTTACCTTTGCTGGGCAGAACAGAATGGCCCGTGAAAGACTAAGGGTCTACAGTCAAAACTAACAATGTGGATGGAGTGCAGTCTGGTCACCATGGATTAGGGGTCAGCAGCACTGAGGCTAATTCCTGTTTCTGCTTCTTGACTTGCTTTATGATTTTGGCTCAGTCTCTTCTTCCGATGCCTCAGAGGTGTATCTTTTTAGCCTCTAGATCCTTTGGGGTGCCAATTATCTCTTTAGTGCCTGCACTAATCTAATGGGAAGGCACCTGGCCTGTGGGTGGTTCTGCAGGAAGGCATATGGCCTTCAAATAATATAAGAGAAAAAAGTCTGCAAGGCTCTTCAGGGGTTATCTTGTTCGTGCACCTTGTCTTGAGGCAGGATTGGCTTTTTCTGACTGATTCTGGCAGACGTGTATGGCTGTCTGCCTCCTTCCTAAAATCCTCTTGTGACAGGGACTTCACAGTTTCCCCAGGCGGTGAATTGCATTTCTTCCTTTCCTTGTTGATAAAAGTGTTTCCTAATGTCCACTGTTCACTGCCATCCAAGGACATGGCCTCCTGACCTGTCCCTGGTAGGGAGAACAACTTATTACCTTCCTCTTTGCTAAAACACTGTGTTACTTTGCAGATGACCAAGCAATTCGGTTACACGTAATGGGGGCTGTAAGCATACATGGAAACTGCCTGAGGGTGTCCTTTAGCTCTGAGGGTGAGGCTGCTATGACCTGATTAAAATCCAGAAGCGTAGCCATTGAGAGGCAGTGTAGATACCCTGAGATATCCTGCGTGACCTCCAGCTGCCAGTGCACAGAGGCATGGTTGCTCTGTCTTATCTCTGCCATACTGACATCTCCCAGACGTCGGGGCACTTCCATTCTCCATAAACAGTGGTGTGAAGGCAAATTGGTCACAAAGCAATGACCCATCACACTGTATTGGGAACAATTCTGCAATTTTGCCCATCCCAGCATGAAGCCTGTGTAGGACTTGATTGCCAAACCATCGCCCCTCCCTGCCTGCCTTCTCAAGGGGGTCCTGGCTCTTTGCACCTCCAGCCCCTAGAGGCAATGCTGTTACATGCAGCCTAGCACAAACTGCTCAGCAAAGATCACTCAAGCAACAGCAGCTGGAAGCCAGCCGTGATTTACTGCCGGAGCCGTTCCTAGGGCTTGCAGTGTGTTGTGCTGTTACGCAGACCAGAAGATGTGGATTTATATCTTCTCTGCAGAGAACAAGTGCAGTCATAGCATGCCTCTGCTTTCCCACTGCTCAAATTACTGCTGCAACAAGAGCAGTTATTTATAAGCAATACGCAGCCCGATCGCTCTGTTTTCTACAGATTTATGTCTGGAGGGTGAGCTCCTATGTGGATTCTCTGATGACTAATAAGGGGCATGTTTACATTGCAGCCTTTCCTTTAGGGGTAACCTGCCTCCATCTGGCTGCCTATCTGCACAACGTCTGATAAACTCATGTAAGTTTTTGAGATCTCTTCCTCTTGTTCTAGTCTCTTTGACAATGGTTAATAAGTAAGAGAGTTATTAGGGAATACAGACATAATGAGAAAAATCCTTTCAGCATGCATATGTGGACACCCACCTGGTATGATCCCATCCTTGCACAAAGAAACATTTGCTCCTCACCATTTATGCTTCAATATCAATACAGGTGACAGAGCAAAGCATCCTCAAGGCAGAGGTAAGGGCTGCATAGGCTGAAGGAAAGATATTTCCCACTGTTGTCCATTCCTTAGCCTTCCTCCCTCTCCTCATCCTCCCATGGCTCCTTTCAATCCGCAACAAATAACTTGTGAACACCTCTGATCCTAAATTATAAACGGGGGCCAGGAATGAGTTTGCACTTGGACCTAAGTAGCCCAACAATGCCTGAGTCCTCACACGCATCCCCAGGCACCCCATATCCATTGGATCCTGATTTCCTTCTGGAAACATTCAACTACGAGATGGAAAACCTCTCAGAAAACTGAGCAGACCTGATCGTGAGAAGCTCCAAATAACTAAAAAGCAGTTGGTCCAAATGCTCTCTTCAGACATTTGTTTTGACAAATCAGTGATTTTCATCACAGCGAAAAATTTCCACTGACACATTAAACTTTGATAGTTTTTAAGTATCCAATGAAAAATTATAGATGCAAAACGCAGTTTTTTTTTTTTTTTTTACTATTACTGAAAGTTTTAGTTTTCTCTCCCCTAACATTTTTCTCTTGCCAAAAAATGGGAAAGGTTTGTTTTTCTTTTTTCACCAAAACCTCTCCAACACTTGAAGTTTTGACATAAACTAAATATTTTGATGAAAACTAAAATTCTTTGCTTTTAATGACATTCATGGGATAAAAGACATATCCCAACCGGTTCAACTGCTCTGTAAGAAAGGTTTATCTTATATCATCACTATTCTGATCAGAAACATATTTCCAGAATGTGTCTGTTTAACGTGTTTAACATGCCAGTAACAACAAAGAAAAATCTCTTCATAGAAATGAATGATTTTGCTTCCGCTGGGTGGCAAGTCAACAGTGGGCATTTCTGATTTGCATTTTGGAAAAAAAAAATAATAAAAATAAAAACAAAAACAATCTATTACTTCAGCTACATTCAGAATCCCCAAAGATGTTGCAGATTATTAATAGAGAGAATAATCACTTGATTTCTTTTTTTTTTAGTCAAGGATTATTCTACCTTCTTTGTAAGTTGCTGTCTTTAAATTAAGGCTTGATGTCCTTCCAAAATACATGATAAACAAAGCTATGGAAAAGATGCAGCATCATCTGTACTAGGATAAGGTCATCCCATCTGGCCTTAATCTACAGGGACAATGGATGAAACGTTTATGTATCTATTAATGGGTTAGTAAATAAACAAAGAGAACATGCCTAAATATAAAATAAAAAGAGAGGCATTTGGCTTGATTACTTGGCTAACTACCAGGTAATAAAATTATAAATTTCACATACTTTCATCCAGGAATCTTGAAGTACCTTACAAATCTAATGATAATGATAACCCACTCTGAAGACTGCAGAGGGATGTAGAGGTAGGATCACAGAATGAGGCATCCCATTTTCCTCACCAGTTCCTCTCTGCTCAGGGGTGATTCCATGAACACCCACCAAGCAGCTGCCTTTAAACCCCTTTCTGCCACAACAGCTATGGCAGCTCTGGCCCAGCACCTGGTGTGGGTGACCACTGACTTTCAAGCTGAGCGGGAATGTCACAACCTTTCCCTGTCCTGTCCCCTCTGTTATTGACACTTCTGGCCTAGACCTGTGCACAGAAATCATCAGATGCTTAAAAAGGGGCCTGCCTTTCTGCAGCCTTATGCAATACTGCCCTGATCTCATGTTTCACCATTAGGAGAGTCAGAGTCTGCACGGAAAGCATTAGTGATCTGCCCACAGGCTTGCAGAGAGCCCTCAGCAAGAAGCGATGGCCATCTCCAAACTTACTACATCATTCACTCACCTGCAAAACCAAATCCTTTGGTTCCTTGGGTAAAAGAGATCTTTCTTGGACCACAGCTAATGCTGAAAATAACTGCCAAGAGCAATGAGCCAAACAGCCTAACTCACCAGCATCGTGCGTGCTGAGTTATTGTTTACATCTGTGCAAACTGGAAATAAAACACAGCTTTCCAGCCTGGACTTTGCAAGATGGGTCAGAATAACAACCAAAACCAATCTGTCATTATTTTGGGTATAGGACTGATGCTGCAATCCAGGACAAGAACAATTAAGTGCTTTGCAATGGTATAAGCTGTTTTGTGTAGTAAAATTGGAGAAACAGCTTGAAAGCTGGGAACCAGTAATTTTCCCATCCTGTTGAGAAAAGAAGTGAGACCTGGAGAGGGTAGGTATTGACTCAAGAACATAATTGAGGGCATATTGGTGACTAAAGAAGGTACAGACCTTGCATCTTGCAACTCACTGCACGCTGTAATGCAGATGTGCCTTCTTTCCAGCACAGGGTACAGGGAGTTTGCTCAGAATTTAAACCCCAAACCTCTGCCTCTCTGTTTCTTCTTTCCCCTATCATGTCAGCTTTTATATCTTGCTCTGAAATACTCCCCCACTGTCGTAATCAAATTTAGCTTTTTTTTTTTTTTTTTTTTTTTTTTTTTGTAAAGGACCTAAATCTATCAGAAAGCCTGGCATGTCTCAGAAGCTCTGTATCTGGGGGCAGAGTAGAGAGGGAATTGAAATGCAAGAACCTGTTAGGACTGCTGGGGGAATCTTATTTGGGGGCAGATGCTTTTGGAAAGGAAGGGGTAATTTGTGGAGGGACAGTAAAGATCGAAGCCACATTTTGTTGACTTGTAGTGGCAGACAACAGCACCCTTAGGAAGAGTAAACCAAGAACAGGAAAACAATAGCACCTTGTGTGTTAGGAATGTGAGTGGTGATGAGACAAGAAGGGAGAGAGCACGTTGCCTTTATGGTAATGTATTTTTTGCTTAGTGTTGCTAGATTTTGGATCCGTGGGCTACCTCCATCTGATTGTGAACCATCCTTTGCTCCTGGACACATTCCTTCCTCACTGTCATCATGCTCCCAGCACTGGAATGACCACAGCCCAGCTCGGGTATCTATAAATACAAGTCAGGGAGCTCTCCCTGACGCCTCTGCCTTTTAGCATCGACGTCGGATTGGGCTGGCAGGCACCGTTGTGATAGGAAGAGTCTGAGCAGAATAGTTTGCGGGGAGGATGTAAGAGTGACTTCACCAGCCAACCGAGTCCCAGGGGCCGAACTCATGACAGCTCTTGAATTTTGGCCAAGATGTGAAGGTGATGGTCTTTGACAAGAGAGTATCTAATCTCCGCAGCTTTAATTTCTCATCCATATAACTGGATGATGTTCATACCCTGCTCTGAAAATCTTAGAGGCTGAATGTTAACACAGACTATCTCAAGTAGGAGCTGACGAATGATAAAAAGGAACATTTCCTCATGTGTTTATCTGAATTGCTTTATTAGCTCAGCTAATTCACTTTGCCCCCATGCTCTTCACTTCCAGCAGGAGAACCGGAGCGAAGACCAGAGCCGGATGAATGAAAAATACCATTTGTGCGTGTGAGTGCAAGAGTTTGAAAAGTGAACTTTGTTTTTTCTCCAGTAAAAATTTCCAGCAAAATGTTTCAGGTTTCTCGTAAAATAACAGCTATGTCACACATCAAAAACTGTTTAAAAAAAACAGTCTTTTGAATAAGGAATGTGGTGTTTCAACACATCCAAATTAAAAATTTTTGCTGAAAACAAGGAAAAATATATATACTGAAAGATTTTAGTTTTGGGGAGTTTCGGGTCTTTTTTCTCATTTAGACATTATCGAGTTGCCCAAAAATGAAAGGAAAAATTATTCTAGCATTTTCTCTTTGGTCAAAAGGTCATTTTTGAAGCAATTGTAAAGAAATCTCAACATTAAAAAAACATCAAATCAGCTTCAGTGAACATATATTTTAAAATATAATACTACTATTAAACTTAAAGGCAGCCCAGTATTAATACTGGCAGTGATCCAAATACCAGGAATTAATCTGAAAATACATTAGTAAATGCTTTTAAATAATGAATATTTGGGGGTATGTGCTCATTTATACAAATCTTAAAATATATTTATATTTGTATCTGAATATATGTGCCTTTTGTTAATGGTCAATTGACAGAGTGGAATTCATGAAATAAACTGTTCATCAGAAATGTGACCTAAACCCAGCCAAGATGTTGGGCAGATGCTTAACTTTAACCAACATCCCTGCTGTGTGAGGGTGATTCATAGTCCTCAGCAAGAACACACTGGTTTTCTTGACCCAAAGCTCTCCTTTCCTTTTCTTGCCTGGAGCAAGCTTGCAACACATGATGCTGCTGATGGGCTCCCAATAACCATTGTCAGATTTAGGGAAAAAAAAATAATCTTGTGTCATTAAAAGAAGCACAGAGAAGCAAGTCACATCTCACTGCTGAGATTCAGGTGCCAGATCTAGGAACTGGGAATGGCTCTTGTGCTCTAGTTCTTGCACGTCTCCAAAAGGTTTTGTTCTTGACATACCAACATTGTGAGGCAATCAGCACAGGTGAGAAGTCAAGGACTAAATGTTCCAGGAGGATAAATATATTCTGGGGTGGGCATTCAAGAGGTAGTTGCTGCTTCTGCTAGGAAGTATGGTCTTGCTCCTCAACTGTCAGTGACTACTAGTTGATCCCAGGGGATATTTCACAGGCACGTCCAATTGCCTCCTGATTCTTCAAGGTATGTGCATGTAGGGTTTCTGCTCAAAGGAACTCAGAGATGCACAGAAGGTTATTTAGAGAGGTAATTGTTATGATTCTGCTCTTTTCTTGGGCTCTTTCCTTTGTGTCTATTGGCTAGCATCAGAGACAGGCTGCTGGGATAGCTGGGAATTTGGTCCAATCCAATATAATGAAGTGTTAACTCTTAAATTCATGTTCTTTTACCAATGAAAGTAGAATCAGAGCCTTATTTCCACAACACAATCTCACTATGATCTGCCTCAATGATATAGAAAGCCCCTGGCATAATCACAGAGCTCTCTTTCCAGCAAGGTCTTTGGTGAGTTTCCCTCTTTGGGGAGGCAGCTCTCAGAGATGTGCTGCCTCTCAATCACTTGGGAAGATACTGATCCTACATTAGGGAACCTGCAGCTTCAGGCTTGAAATGTTCATTTCAGTAAGGTTACTTCTAAATAGAAATGTCAAACATGCACTTAACGATTTCCAGCATCAGAATCAAAATGAAAATGATTCTGTTGTTTGGAGACAACCTAGCACCTATATTTTCTTGTCCACCTCTGAGGTGAAATTTTTCAATTTTTTAATTTATTTTTTTTATTTTTTTTCCCTACAGGAAAGGGTTTGGAGAAGAAGCACACTCTCCAAAGAACAGGAATAGGAAGTGATTTGAGCTCAGTCATTTTTCAAAAAGGGAGTCAGACTTTTTGCCTAGCAGATTTCCAAAATACTTAGAGTTCTGAGAAGAGGGAGATCCTATCCACCTACCCAGAGCAACCAGGACTGCTATCAAAACAGTGTTTGTCAAACAACCTGTCCTATGCACTTATTTAGAAGAAAAAGCATCATAGAATCATAGAATCACAGAATCATTAAGGCTGGAAAAGACCTTCAAGCTCATCTTGTCCAACCATCCCCCTACTACCAGTATCACACACTAAACCATGTCCCTAAGCACCACATCCAACCTTTCCTTGAACACCCCCAGGGACGGTGACTCCACTACCTCCCTGGGCAACCCATCCCAACACCTGACTGCTCTTTCTGAGAAGAAACATCTCCTAATTTCCAACCTGAACCTCCCCTGGTGCAATTTGAGGCACAGAAGTCCATAACCAAGCAGACCACTGGGTACAAAACCATTCCCTGGCATCAGGAAAAGCCCCTGACCTGCAGGTACATCCCTGGAGCAGACACACCCCAGGCTGGGAAGTCTTCTCTGTCTTTCACCCAAGCTGGTTGCCTTTCCTCCCAGCCAGAGATCTTGGGAAGTGATTTGTCTCTCTCCTATGTCATGGAGATCCCCATCCAACACCATTTCTAGAAGAACTCTAGCTGTTTCCGTACCACCTTCCAGCCAGCCAGGCCCGTGATTTGCTTAACCTCCAGGAACGATCATGGTCTGGAGACGTACAGCTGGTAGGAGAGAAAGCAATATCCTACTAGACAATGCATGATGGTTTATTGCTTTGGACAGAGATCAGTAACATTTTCAACCTGCTTTGCCCCTTTTAACTCTGTGCTTAATTTATTCTGTATTATTTATAGGCAGGTAGGTTTGCACATTCATAAAACGTTCAGTTTCCTGTTATGTCTAGAGAACTGGTAGGAGGTATGGCAAATATATTCGTAGCAGCTCAAATCCCCTGTGTGGTTTCCATTGAGTGAAATATTCATCACTTCCTGTCCTAAACTCAGTGAAGCACTGCCAATGTTTTAACAAGGGGCTCCCACAGAAATGTCTCCCTCTTCTCCCTTTTTACCTCTGCCTATGTCTTTCTTTCCTTCCTTCCATCCATTCACCTATTCACCCATCCACCCCTAAATCTCTGAAAGGGTCAGTCATCACTTATCCCCACTAAAACCAGGTAAGCAGTATTGCTCGAGGGAGTTCCAGTCTGTGTTTATGTAGTTGCAGGTGGTAGAAAGGGAAGGAGAGTCTCTCCTACCTCCTTTCTTCTGGGGAACCTGAGCAAGAACCCCACTTTGGGCCATTTTCTCCTGCACTTGTTGAAAATGAAGAGGAACATTGCTGGGACATGTTAAAGAGAGCTGCCATTTGCTTTGAAGGTACCTTCAGACCAAGGTCCAGGAGCCATCAGTCATCCTAGATAACATATCGGACATTGAGAAGGTCATCACTGAAGCAGTCAGGAATAGATATTGGTTTTCCCTACTTTTCACAGTGCCTAACCTGTTGGGCTGCATGGCCTCCTGTGACACTCTCTGTAATTGAATCCCACTCGAGCTATTTTCTCTGCTCAGTGTGGGAAAATTCCGTACCATAATGACGGTTAATAATAGAAAGTTCTTATTTTATTTGAAAGTTTGCCGAAGAGCAACAGAACCATTTCCGATCCTCTTTTCTGAGAATATGATTCCCTCAATCATGTATTATTATTCTGGGAGGGGGAGGCACTGGGGGAACAGGAGGGGGGCATGGGCCTTCTGCAATGAATGGCTGGGCTTCTGAAATAAATGATTGTCACCTCCTTGTTCATATGTATGAATCAGCGGCGCCTGTCCAGATGCGAATGGGAGCCAATGCACCCCGTGCACCATCCCTTGCAGAGCTTCGAGCTGCTTAAATTTAATTTAGTTTCCTTTTCCTTACACAGTTGTACTAAGAAGCCACAATAGAGGCAAAGAGGAAATCAAATCTGGAAAATATGCATTCATCTTGAAAGGCATCAGAAATGTGTTGACAATACAATAAAACACGCACGTGAAAAAGCAACATCAATAGAGCTCGTCAAATTCTTCTGCTCAGTAGTCCCAGCTGAGGTCAGATTGTCTGGCAACCTGTTTGAAGGTTGTAATACATCCTTCATGAATACATGGGCATGGGTTAGATGCCAACTCTCTGCATGGTGAGATTTCCTACTTTTTCTTCTTAATTTCAAACAGAATTGTGGTGCTCTTTTTAAAAAGATAGTCTTTTGGAATTGGATACCTAAAGCCCAAAAATTTGTTGAACTTCTGTAAGATTTGACTAGTGCAAAGAGCAATGGACAGATGGAACAATACGTAAATATTATGAAGGCAAGAATGACTTAATGATTAGATGGTTAGAAGTATATATATTGAGGAGAGAGAGATGCTCTGTCTAGAAGAATAGCTGGCTAGAATGAAAGGGGAAGGAGAGCTCCATAAATCTGACTTTGTAGAAAGATGCAGGCAGATTAAATGCTTGTTTGTCTGCTGGGAAAATGCTGTGTCTTCAAATTAGTAAGACAATAAGAATAAAAGCACTTGCTTCGGTGTGTTTTCTGTCCCCTCAGTTTGGTGGATCCTCACAAAATAGTTTCTGTATCAACTTCAACTTTATCCATACATTTTTGATCTACTCAGTGTCCTCATGGATAAAATGAGGAAGATAAAATTTCTTTGGACAACACTCTGAGCTAAAAATAGCATCTAATAATGCTATCTATTCTGGTAAGTACACTATTATTAATTAGTATTTCTGTGCATGCTGTTCTAGGGAAGTTGTAGAAATATGTAAATAGTCATGAGATGGATTTGAAACTGTCCACTTTATCATTTCCAGGGTGAAGAAAGAAGGAAGATTACCTCAGGTACCCTTACAGAGAAGATAGGTGAGGGAATTTACCTCTCCAAAATTCTTCAGTGATCTGAAATGATGGGCAAGTTGAACATTTTATTTTCAAGTAGCAGTTTAAAGACTTTTCTTACTTGATCTATGAAAAACAAGCAAGAAAAGCCAATTCAAGCATGTGGTGTCTCCAGACAGTGTGCTCCAGAGGGATGCTGTGTTTCCTCACAACCATTTCCTCATCAGATGACTGACTCCTGGAGTTGGTGAGTTTTCTGCGGTGGGTATGGAAGTTATTTTTTCATTCTCTGCCTGAGTTCAGAAAAGATAAATGAAGAGATTTTTTTTCTTTTTTTTTCTTTCTTTTTTTTTTTTTTTTTCCAAATGCAGCAGCCAGGAACTGAAACTCTTCTTTCTTAGGACTCCTCATGAGAGGAGACAACTGAGGTGCTATAGAGAAGCCAGAACTTGTAGACTTCAGGGAAAACTAGTGCACTCAATTCCAAGCTGCTGTAATGGTTTAATAATTGCTGGGACAGGCAGGAGCAACAAGGTCCTTTCTGGTCTTATCCATATCACAGAATCACTAAAAAGTTGAAGTTGGAATGAACATCTGGAGATCGTGAAGACCTACCCCTCTTGATCAAAGCAGTGTTATCTACAACTGGTCAATCAAGGCCGTGCAGTCAGAGTTTGAGTACCTCCAGGGGTGGAAACACAATGACACCTTGCAATGACACCAGCCAGCTCCCTTAGTACTCATGGGTGCATCCCATCAGGCTCTATGAACTCGTGTCTGATTGATTTAGCTGATCCTCCTCCACTGACATTGTCTTCTTTGCTCCAGACTTCCCTTCCCTTCTCAGGGTCTCAGTATTTCAGCAGGCTGATGTTACCAGTGAAGATGGAGATGAAGAATATTGAGTACCTTACCCTTTTCTGTGTCCTTTACCATTTTCTCTATTCTTCATTTTATTGCTGAGGTACTTGTAGAAGCCCAAGTCCCCGAGACCATATTGTTGTTGCTTACACGGAAAAACAGCTGAAGGAAATAGAGCTGAACAAGCCTCATCGGTCTCTACAAAATCCCTGATCTGAGAACCCATCAAGCAGCAAATGTCCCTAGACAGCAGGTCAGGTTGTCAGATGTGGGCCTCTGTCCCCAGTGAACTTAGCTTGAGAGCTGGTGCAGGCATCGCTATGAGGCATCTCAGTTAATGGCACCTCCACCACAATGCCTCAAGAACCTGGTCCCCAGCCTGTGAGATATGATTTCTGTATCCAGGAGGTAACTTTTTAGTTAGAAGCAGAAGATGGCATGGCTGCCAGCAGTGTGCCATATTCCAGGGAGCTTTTAACCATCGCAACACCTTTTTGATTTCACCTTGTTGTTATCTGACTTGCCCAGCATCCCATGCTTTCTCAGGAAAATCTCAGCACCCCCCTTTTAACTCTTTCCCTGTCATCCTGTTCTTCAGACCCCAGAACACATCTGAAGCATTTCTGTGACACTGACACAGCAATTCCAGTGGCGTGCATGGTCCCAGGAGATGATGGATGTGACCCAACGTTGTTCCCCTTCTACACCGCACTTCTTCTGTGCCAGGAGCAGTCACAGAGCAGTGGCCCTTGCACAGCATGTGCAGACTGATTTAAATATTATATCTGTCACCAGGCCACTTGCAGGAAGGAAATGTCAGCTTCTTCAGCAACTCTGGAATCCAAGAGGACCTAAAACTACACTAATCAATTTTTCCAGGACAAATTACTCAACAAAGCAGCATCGTGTTGCATATGTTATGTTCACTATGACAGGATGCCACAAGTGGTATTTCCCATCCCAAAAACAAGCTATCAAAGAGATAAGGACAAGCTGTCAGATGGTCCAGAGAAACAGAATAATATTCATATGAATGGCTGTCCTGGCTGTATCTCTAAACTAGAAGAAACCATTGAGAGAGTTATTTCTGGCTTTATCCCAGCACTATGCTCACTGGAAATGGTGTAGCTGCATTCCCAGCTTGGTTTCCCACTGCTTTACACAGCAGTAATTTATACTGGTGCATTCTGTTTTGGTGCCCACTTCACACCACTACCTATAACCCAACTTTCTGTGTTGTAATGAATTAACTCCAAAGTCCTTTGTGGATGCCAACAACATTATTCCTTTCCAGGTGATACACGCTGAGTAGCTGTAGGCACCACAGTAGCATTGGGTTGGATTCCTAAGGTCGCCTTTTATCCTGAGACCACAGGTTTGCCAGAAGAGTTGGGACAGAAAGCCTAAATATAATCCAACCTCTCCAAAGCCATGGACTTGGTAGCAAGGAGCTGGTTCAGGTCTGATGTGATCCAAGCTAGTAAATCTTCCCCTGGGCTGTTTTTAACTTCAAGCCCTCCAGGGAAGCAATGAGGACTCAGGGATTCTTGTTGCAGTGGATGGCTGTGGGTCCTTGCTCCGTTTCAACGACTGTAGTGTCACATCTCCTTTCCAGCAATCTCTGTTCCTGCTCTCCTCCCACTGTTTTGGATGTTAATGAAATCACTCACTGCAAAAATAAAAAGAAGCCCTGACCTTGGAACTTATTATAGTGGAACTAAGCTTTCCCCCCCACACACACGACACAGCTTTTTTTAGGCAAGTTGCATATATATATATATAATTTTTTTTTTCAAGCCATTTGTAATTAAGTGGCTTTTGTGTGTGTGTGTGTGTCATTGCTGCCCTCTACTGCAGGGAATCAGAAGTCATTTGCTGCACATTGAACCTGGGGGTGAGTGCAGGGGCCTTCCCTCAGCCTGTGCAGGAAGGGATGTTTTCAGGGCACAAAGGATGTGACTTCTGGTCTCCACTATGAAGATCTTCATCACATGAAACTACTCAGAGAGGTTTGTGTTAGGTTAAAGGCAGCAAAATGATCAAATAAGACCACCAGGGCTTGCCTGTTCCAGGGTTTTTCCATCTATCTTCACCTTATGGATCCCTGGAGGTATTCCAGTGAAGAAGTGGCTCCCTGCAGGAGTTTGGCACATGATTGCTGGGTAGCACAGACAAACCTGTATTTTTCTCAGACTCAGAGTGTTCTTCCAAATAAACCACCAACCCCAGCTGTCCATGATCCACATATAGAAATCCAAAGATCTAGTCTTCTTTTCCATACTTTTTCCTCAAATCTCAGCTCTCCTTAGAGATTCCCTGTCACAACCTTCTGTAGTCTATATCTAAAAGTCTCCATTTTTTAACCCCTGCCGTCTCAACCAAATCTTGAAATCCTTTCATTAGAGCTCATGAGTTCATCTAATCAGTTCTACAGACCGGTGGGCCCCACCTCTGTGCCTGGCAAGATCATGGAATGGATCCTCCTGGAAGTAATGTCAAAGCACATGCAGGACAAGGAGGTGATCTGAGGGAGCCAGCACCACTTCACCAAGGGCAAATCATTCCTGACCACTCTGGTGGTCTTCTGTGATGGAGAGACTGCATCAGTTGACAAAGGAAGACTTCTGCAAGGCTTTGATGTGATCCCACATGACATCCTGTCCTCTAAATTGGAGAGAGACTGGTTTGAAATGTGGGCTATTTGGAAGGCCACCAGGATGTTCAGAGGGCTGGAGCACCTCTCCTATGAAGAAAGGCTGAGAGAGCTGGGGCTGTTCAGCCTGGGGAAGAGAAGGCTCCAGGGTGACCGCGCTGTGGCCTTTCAGTACCTAGAGGGGGCTTATATAAAAGATGGAGAGCAATTTTTTATTTATTAATGAAAGAGCAAGAGGGAGCAGGTTTTTTTTGTTTGTTTCTTTGTTTGTTTTTTTAAAGAGAGGAGATTTAGATTAGATGTTAGGAGGATATTATTTATTCAGAGGGTGGTGAGGCCCTGCCCAGGCTGCCCCGAAGAGCTGGATGGGGTTGGGGGTAGCCTGGGCTGGTGGGAGGTGGCCCTGTCCATGGCAAGGGTGGGGAAGGGTTGGCTTTAAGGTCCCTTCCAACCCAAACCGTTCCATGATTCTATTGGGGATTTATAGTACAGGATAGCTCATTTATTTTGTTACTTGAGCTTATCAAAAATTCTCGTGCTTTCAAAAAATGCTGTATTCCAGCTATTCCTGAAATCTTTTAGGTCATCTTGAAACAAGAACTTATTTATGGAGCTCTGTACATCACCCTTAAAAACAAACAAAAACAGGTCAGCATCTTTTCTTACAGTGAGCTCTGCTACCCCAGTACAAGTATAAGAGGGGCATGACGTCCTCTGATTAGGTCAGAAGACCAGATTGGGAAATGACACACACTCCCAACATGAAGAAATCAAGTAAAGGGCAAGTAAAAGTAAACAAGAATAACGCAAACAGAAAAACTCACATGGGCAACAGCCTCCAGCGTATGAGCTGTAAAGTATCAACTCATCTGGGGCATGCGGAGGGTAGTAGAGAAAAGGGCTCTGAGGAGTCACCTTATTCATGTATTTCTCTAATTATTTTAAGGAGTTTTTCAGTTAAACCCTAGAACTGGACAGTAGCCATCAGTCAAATGTCATCCAAGGAACTGCTTTGAGTTTTAACAGACAAGCTTCTTGGAGATGCTACTTGAAGTAGTTTTTGTTGTTGGACAGATGTGTGTTCAGGCTAGGGAGAATACAAGTTTATCCTTTAGGATGTCACTTGCTATGACCACTTGGTGCCTCAGTTTCCCTCTCTCTGAAGGAAAGATAGACTGAGACCTGGAGAAGAAAGGCCAATCCCAGTGATGTCTGTGCTTCATTTGAGAGCTGAAGTTTGGTGAGTGCTCCTTTGCAGGGTCTGATTTCTTTCTGGGGGCAAAAGGAGGTCATTCAGCATGACAATGTTTGTCATACCAAATGGCTAAGTACTATTCAGTTCAAAGGAATTTCCTAAGTAACAATGCAGATGTTTATATGAATGAACTTTTCAGAATGTTTATCTAATAATAACAAGCACTTACTCACAGTCAAAGCATTTTACGCACATTGTCTTAACTCTACCAACACTCCTGTGAGGTCAGCTGAAAGGTGCTATCGGCAGCACTTTACAGTGGGCAAAGGTGAAGCAAGGAGTAATTCCTCTAAATTTGGAGGCATCATTTAAACCCAGCACACACCCTCACCTGTATTTCCTACTGACTGTCCAGAGTTCTTTGGCAGCATATGAGGGGAGGCAGCATGAAATTGTTTTATCAAAGTAAATTTACAGGCATCAAACACTACTTCCTAAACCTGTGTCTCTCTAGCTGATGTGGCTGGGGAATTGTTACTGCCCTCTGAAAATATTCTGGAGATTTAATTATTATTACTGTTTCATTCTTTAATTCTTCTCTTTCAATTTTGTACCAAATAGAAAAAAAATTAAATAAAATAAAAAAATAAATGTGGGATTCTATAGAAAAAATCAGGACTTCAAATAATTTTTTTTCTTCAGCCTAGCAGCAGGGGGTTGCGAATTTTTGCTTTTAGATAAAATCCCCTATATTTTTAATCAGAATGAGCAAATGGAATATTTTTCCACAGAGCTGGTCAATTAGTTAAAAGCACTCTTAGTTAATAAAAAAGTTCTGATTGGCTTTAGCCACCTGTATCCTTTAACGCCTATAACTGTGGCTTTTCTTCAGGTGAATGATGAAGGTACAGCAATAAACTTCAAGATGCTGAAGACTTGAGTTAGGAGTTTAAGGGCAAGCAGCCTGCCCTGGATTACTGAGCCTACATCTGCTGCCGCAGGGAGCCTTCGTACACCGTTTTTCCACCTGCTGTGGATCATTGCCCTCCTTGCTCTCCTCAGGGAGGTCTTTACAGACTCCCACTTCTCCAGCAGGCAAGGATCTGCTGCCTCCTTCCAGCCTATATCCACTCACACTGAGTCACTCTTGTCTGTCCTTATGCCCAATGTTTCTTCAACAATATGCCCAACATTTCTGCAACAATACATGTATGCCCAACAATACTTCACCTTTCCTAATAAATGAAGTGTTAAACAGCGTTTGTGAGATACGAAGGCAAGTGACACATGATGGGTTACATCCCTGTAGTTACACTTTCCATACATCTCTTTTAACAAGTGTGCCCCCATCCAAACTGCCTGCTGGAACTGGTTTGAGCTAATAAGCCCTGAACCATGGTTAGGAACTGCTGTTTGAGCAGCAAAATCTGTTTCAGGGAATGAATGAATGAATAATTAAACATCTTGGCTGCTTACAGTCCAGTATACAGGCTTGTGGGTCCCACTAGCTTTAGTGATAAAGATTGTACAAAACAGGACGTTTGGCTGGTGTGCTCTACCACAGCATGTAATTAGCATTTGAAGCTGAATCACAAAT
This sequence comes from Aythya ferina, assembly GCF_964211825.1. NCBI lineage: Eukaryota > Metazoa > Chordata > Aves > Anseriformes > Anatidae > Aythya > Aythya ferina. The sequence continues at coordinate 1,229,256 of NC_140300.1, read as the reverse complement.
AGGAACAGATCTTTGTTTTGAAATATTATGATCACTTTTCCCACTCAAAACTGCAAGTCTGTGAGACACCATGCCCACAGTATTGATGTCAGCTTTGTCTTGAGCTCAGGCTGACCTCTTCCACAGGCAAGATGAACAGTATCTCTGTCTTTTCTGAGTAAATAAATAAATAAATAAATAAATAAATCTATCTCCAGGACTACACAGCAAAAAGATGGAGGGCTTATTCGAGTCTCACCACTCCTTATCGTTCACCACTTCATAGCAGCAATCCTAGGTGGTGCTGATTTGGAACAGGAGAAAAATAACTCTGACAAGGGACTTCTGTGTTAATTTCTGTGTTAATACCTACAAGGAAAGCTATGTGGAAAAATGGCCAAGAAGGATCTTAAGATTTTGCAACAGTCATAAACCCTAAAACAGGTTATCTATAGCATACTCCTGTAGTTCAGCTGTATAAAGATACAGAGACAGCAAAAGCAGCTCACATTTCTCTCTTTATGAATGCATGAACCTATTTCAGGACAACTGAAATATCTCAGTTTCTTATTTTACCATTCATGATTTTCCTGTACTGTGACAGTGCTGCTACATTAAGACTTGTTTTCAATGGGATTATAAAAAGTAGCAGTCAAAAGGGATAAGGATTGTATCAGGTCAGCAAATGACTAGGAAAATCAGTGTCTCCTGCCCTGTTCTGTTGTTCAAAGAAAATGCTGACAGCACTTGCCTGTTTTTTCAGGAAAAAAACATCCATACAGACCCCAGTTTGCTGGGAAAGAACAACTATTCTCTAAGAAAGTTGAGTCAGAAGTTAGTGGCTGTTACCCCAGTACGTATACTTTTGCCTTTTGTAGGAGTATTTCCCAACCATAGAAGATAGATCACAAATGTGTCCAGAACAATTACTTTGAAGATATAGTGTTTTAACTAGGCAGGCATGTGTAAAGCATCACCACCAAGTCTGTGTGTAATTTTCCACCCCACTCCCTGTGGTTCTTTGGGTTGGGTCATCAGGCTCTTCCTTCCCTGTAGCAGGAACCGTCTTTTCTGTCTAGAAGTCTGCAAAGTGGCTAAAACATTTTTGTTACTCTATCAATAACAGGGATAATAACTGCATGAAGATAGAAGTCAGGACTCCTGGTTTTGTTCAAATGACCTCTCAGGCTAGTTGTGGTCCTCAGGGAGAGGAAGGACAAAGGCATCTCTGTGTAGTGGAGCACTCTACTGAGATTTCTGCATTTGCAACATGAGCTAGGATGAGATCTGCATGTGGCATAGCTGTGGTACAGAGCAATGTTAAGTCCTCTTGGAACAAGAACAAATCTGCAGCACAGACTGGATTTATTGACCAGGTTTGGTGCTGGTTTGGAGACTTAGTTGCTCTGCTTCTCTTTGCTGTGTAGACACAACCAAAATGGTCCGAAGCAGCCCCTGGAAGCCTGGTTCCATCATGTCTAGTTTTAACAAAGCAAAAATGTTATTAGGCAAAAGGATTCAGTGTGGCACTTATTCAGAGCCCTTTAGGCAAGATCTCAGGTTCCAAAACTCACAATCCATAATGGCTGGCTCAAGACAAATGGAAAATGAAGTGCTCTCCAGAGATGTGGTGACTCTGTGTCTGATCCTAGAAGACTGTAGTAATACCAAAGCATGTGAAAATGGAGAGGGTGGAGGAAGAAACACCACCAGAATAAATGTCTACTCCGTGTTTTCATAACTCAGAAGGGGTTTCTTCAGGATTCAGCCTGGGTTTTAGGCCCAGCAAATGGAGCCGTTCCCTCCCTCCCTCCTTCACCTCCCTTGTTCAGTTCATAAATGTGATTTGTCTTGTGTCATTTGGGGATATCAAAGAGCTCTCCTTTCATGGTTATTTTCCTTTCTGCAATGTCTCACATTTTCTGCTGTGCTTAGCAATTTCCAGGAGCTGGAAGAATATTCAGAGAGGGCCATGGTGACTCCATTTAAATTGGCATGATAAGAAGAAATGCCAGATGAACAGAATGAGTTTCTCATCCTGAGACTTAGTAATCCATAATGAACAGAACCTGAAAAAAACTTTGCCATATGATGCACTCCTTGAGACTATTTTTTTCTTTCAATTTTTCCTGAGTATCTATTCTAGAAGTTGCTAAAGCATAAATTACAGAACATGCAGTTGCCTCCGAATGTGGTAGGAATACGTACATGTGTAAATAGCCAGTAACATGAGGGTGTGCTTCTCTTAGGCACACCACACCTGACTGCCATTTTAGAGACTTACCAGCATTTTAGCAGAGACACTTGTGGTAGTGCTGAACCACAAGTAGTTGATCAACATGCCGTAGTTGATCTGATTTCATTTTGGCTAGAAGCTTGCTCCCTAGAATCACCTGGGGCTGAAGGTATCATGTTAGCCATACACAAAGTTCATGCAGAAATGAGACAAGAGAAGAGCAGGGTCTACAGGAAAAGGGTGAGGTGAAGCATGCCTATGTCAGGGGAAAGTCTTCCAAGTCAGTGTTGTTAGCAGGGTATCAGGATAGGAGTGTAGATAAATCAATATACATGTAAATGGAGATTACTGTTAAACCTGCTACAGCTTTGGGCAGTTCCTGCGCTGAAAGAAGTGAGGCTTGAGTATTGAATGAACTTCCCGTTCTTCAAAGAGGTGCACTCAGTGAGACTTTTTGCACCCTTAAACGACTATGTAAAGGTGTTTCCTTGGATCATTTAGTACAGTTCCAAGCTCCACGCAGATTTACCCCAAAATCAGAATTCAGGCTGACAGCATAGTCCAGCACTCCAAATCCAGAAGAGCGCGTGCTCAGTAATCTACACTGCGACTGCTTCTGACAACTGAGCACTCAAGAGGAGGCAGCAGGAGAGCATGAGCATCTTCTCTTCATCACAGCTGAAATTTCCACCCAAAGTTTCCAAAATAAAAAATTTCTGATTTGAAAAAGTGTAAACAAATAAAAAAGAAAAAAAAATTGCTGCATTAAACAGAAACCATATTATCTATATAATATCTATATATTATCTGTATCTTATATATACGTGTGCTAGAGTTTAGGAAAAGCCCCATCATACTGCCACCAAGACCCCAGTTTGCCATCCGCAGTTCCACCAGGAGGGAGAAGGGGATCTGACTGCATGCTGAGGCTTTCTAAAACTTGTTCCTCACACCCTGACACAGGCCAAGCCTATGACACCCAGCCAAGGCAGGGATCCTGGAAGTCACTGGTGGCTCTCCTCACGCAGCCTTCCCTAGAAACTTTCCTCACATGAGGGAGGGACCCAACCCAATTCACCACCACTTTAAACTCCTGCATTTAACTCAGAAAAGCCCAGAGGCTCAGCCACAACTCCCACAGGGCAACACACATGGGCACAGCCTGGCCCGGATGTGTCTCTCCGCGGCCAGGCCACCTCCCCTGACAAGAGTGACATGGTGGCGGCAGGGCAGCCTGTGGGGCAGGGGGCCATGCCTTCTAAGCTTCTTTCTTTATTGGAACTTTTAGAGACTGTCCTTAAAAGTATATAACCTCTTTCTAAATGCCAGGAGGAAGCTGAGTTTTTTGTTCCTGTTGCATCACAGATGGCTCTGTCATAGCAAGCAGACTGGAAACACCACGGCCAAACACTGTGCCATGGGGACTGACAACAATTTGCTCCTGGAGCCAGTCCAGGAGATTTTGGAACATAGCATGGTGCTTGTTTCTAAGACCCAGATTGATCTCCTCTACCTATGAGATCCTACCAGGTTGGGACTCTTTACCAAATTAGCTAGGGAAGGAATAAGAGATAACTTAGACCTTCTGTAGCACTAGCGTGGACCAAGGTGTGATTTACACCTCCACATCCCTGAGTCCATCTCTGGAGCCACTCGGTGGTTGGCCATCCTGCCTTATCACCTCACTTTTCAACTGCTCAGGAGAGTTGCAGCAAATCTCATCTTTGGCTCCTAACTCAGGCAGTTCAGCTAGGTGGAAAAATCTGGACTTCCAATGACTTCACTGAGACCACACACAAAGTTTATGGACAAGGCGCTGAATGCAGTTCTCCCAGGATCCAGACTGCACATGGAGTTATCCAGGACTTCCAAAGTTTCTGAAACTTTAGGATTTGTGTTTAAACTTATCATGCTCAGGAATCACACAAACAGCAAGGGAATAGGAAGGACAGAGGGGAAAAAATGAACAAAGTATGCCAGAATCTGTTTGTTATCCTGTATTTTCACAACCTGAGGAATTAATAACCCTCAATAATAAATCTCAGGGGCAGGAGGTGATGTTTTATGGGGACTCATGGAACAAGACGAGGTCTGTATTGTCTGATACTGTGTCATGATGACCTGACACCAGGCTCACATCTCTTGCAACCCTACTGTGAACCTCCCTGTGCTCCAGAGGCAAGAATTTAGCCTGCAGGGAGGGACGTACCCTCACAACCTGGGGGCCTTGAGGCAGGAAGGCATGTGAGAGATCCATTCAGGACGTGCTATAAACAAATGAGCCAATGGACAAAAAGTCAGTTAAGTCCCAAGGATGAGGATTCATACACACACACACACAAGGTGGGGTTTTGTTTTGTTTTTGTGGGGGGGTTGGTGTATAAGTTCCTGAACAGTTCTCAGTGGAGCTGGAGTGATCCACGTACTGAAACTAAACTGACCCTGACTCACCCTGGATTCGTGTTTCTGTTGCTGTCAGCTTGCTGTCCTCTATGGAATATGAGTTGCAAAACACAATTTTATAAAAAAAAAAATACACTGTACAGCCATCTATTTTAAACACAATGTCTATTTTTCATTGCATATTGTAAACCACTTGAGCATTTCTAAAGTGATTCATTCCTTTATCTTCTAAACAAAGAGCTTGTGGCTGTGCAGCGCTGGGAATTTATGTCTAGCAAGTAAAAGGATTTCCAAGTTAGGATTGAAACAAGGATGTAAAGAGGTCACTTGAAAGCAATGTATTCCTAGAATATAATAGTGTTATTGTCTTTTAGGATAATTTACGTATGATTCAACTATACTGTCATGAACAAATATATACCTTCTAGACACACATGAAGTAACAAGGAAAGAAGGAATAACCCTCTTAACAAAATTATCCTCACCTTTCAACTGTACCTTGGCTATTTGTGTACAGCATTTACTTGCAAGAAGTAAATACGCTCAATGACACTTTCATGATGAAACCTTTCAGCTATTGCACCAAGCAATAAGTTTCCTGAACATATAACTAGGTAGGTACATGGAAAGAAATGAAGCTAAATACTTTGATGATAACATGGCTCTTCTGAAGGTTTTCTCAGTCTTGTAATCTTATGGAGTCTGCTGTCTCTAAGTCTATACCTCAACATCCTTTGAGAAATTCTGGCTCTGCACCTCCTGCTGTACTTCCTATGAAGTTACTTCAAGTCCTATAAAGTTACTTAGCCACAAATTAAATAAATAAATAAAAGAAAAAATAAAATTATTTTTCCAATCTATCACATCATTAACATGCACTGCAAATATTTGTTTTTTTCCTCTCTCCTTCCTCAGGAACAAAGCATCATGTTTTTTCTACCAGTCACATTTTTTTTTGTTATTTATTTTCTACCAGTGTTATTTAATAATTATAATATTTGATTTCTTGAACTCACAGTTCCAGGTCTTCCATTTTGTTGTTTTGTCCCAGCTCCTTCATTAGTACACAAACATTTGCAGTTTTTCACTAACCACAATGAGTGCTGTACATGGATAAGGAACAGGAAGATGACCTTTCTGAATGTGAAAAATCTGAACCTCCTGAAAAAAAAAAAAAAAAAAAAAAAAAAAAAAAAAAAAAAAGGAACACAAACCCAGATCAAAATTCCTGTAGAAGAAAATAGAAATAATCAGGGAATCTTGAAAGAACATGAAAGATAAAAATACAATAGAGATTGATTTTTCCAGCAAAGCTTTACCTGGGAGACTAGTGGGCTTTGGGGATTAAGTGTGCATTGTCAAGAAGGGTTTGACTTGTTCCTTGATGAGAGGTTTTAAAATAAGCAGCAGAAAGTCTTTCAGCTATGTCAATAAAAAGGAAATACGAGAATGCAACAAATATTCATTGGGTATGCATTAGAGAAAGAAAACATTCTGAATATGGTATAAAAAAATAAAATTGTCTGGGTTTTCATTTAAAATCCTGATGCTTTACAGAGTAGTGAATATGTATCGAGTCACCATACTTGGAAATATTCAAAACCCTAGTGGATAATTGCCTTGAGCAATTTGTTCTAGGTGACCCTGTTTTGTTGTTTTGTGCAAGGGGCTTGGCATAGATGGTGTCCAGAGGTCCCTTCCAATCATAACCTTTTTGTGATTCAGAGAAGGCAGAGCATGACAGCCAGCAAAGCATGATCTAGGCAATGATCAAAGCTGGAGAAGAGAAGAAAGAAACAGGATCTTCTCTGTCCCGGAATGCAAAAGGAACTGGCACATGAATCTGCAAATCAGATAACACAGATTTTAGCTATCTTTGTCAAGACGGGACTAGAAATGTTTGGCTGTATTATAGCAAAAATGAGTCCTAGCTTTAACAATAGGAAATTAACTTTCTGTGAAATTAATGTTTACAATTTTATCTCAGCAAGATAAAAGTGAAATATTTCCTAGATAAAGGAAATGAAGCAGATCTCGTATGACCAGAGTTCGGTCAAGACTTTGATAGAGCGCCACATGAGGTGTCTTTAGTTAACAATACAGTGATTCAAATAGAAATTACATCAAAACTTTCTAAAGAGGAGATGAGAAGAGGCATCATCAATAGAGATTATATCAGACTTGAAAGAGGTTCATATCATGGAACAGTCTAAGAATAATATTTGTAACCAAGTTTATTGAACAAAACCTCACCCTGGAAAGAGAGTGTGCTCTGATGACATCTGCCACTGAGAGGGAAAGCACTGTCATTGTAAAAAAAAATAAAATAAAATAAAAAAGTAAAATATTTGATAGGAGGTAAGAAACACATGACATCAGTAAGTGACATAATGAAAATAGTAATGTAAAGCCCTGCAATTCAGGACTTACAGCCAGAAATTCTACTTTTTCGGTTGGATATAAGGCAAAAAAGCTGTATACATACTATTTTTTTTAAAAAAAAAAAGCTAAACTCTGTTATTCAAAAATCTTGTGGGATGCATCAAGCCAGGTACATCCAAAAGCAACAAAGCAGTCTTCCTGCCTTTGCCGTAGGTAAGCTCAGACCTTGTGTTAACTCCAGGAGATTTTTGATCATCCAAACTGGAGGAACAGACACTAGATGAAGGATCAGAAAGAAGCAAAATTGTCTTCCAAGTGGGGACAACATAAATCTGATTTGACTTAGCAAAATGAGATTGTTGTGTTTGTTTTCTAGTCACAGACATGGATGATGAAACATCAGAGAAGAAGTAGAGAAGCAATGCTGGCAAAGTGGCTATAAACTGGCTGTGGATAAATTTAGGTTGGACATGAAAGTTTGTGACCGTGGGAGCAGGGAGCTTCTGCTGTTATCCTCTTAGGAAGCTACTGGAAGCAAACAACCTTAACATTTTAAGCACAGGCTTGATCACTTTAGGAAAGCAGTGATAAATTGTGGTTGCCTGGCTTGGCCTGAGGTGGATTAACTGGCCCAGAAAGGCCCTTCTGGTTACATGTTCTTCTATTCACATTTTTTTTCCCCCTCTCTGTACGTGTCAACTAACATCTTAGTGCTTCCCTTCTGCATTTCCCTCTCCAAACAAAGGTCTGGTTTCTGGTGAGCTTAAATTTTTGTAAGTGGATCCAGGGGGTTATGGACAAAGGAACTTTTTTTGGTCTGCTATATTGTTTATTTAATTTTAGCAATCTTTCCAACCTAAAATCAACAGCTCCCCTCAACCTCTATGAGTCAGTGGTAGGTGTTGATGTATTCATTCTCTCCCAAGGGAACTCTGGAGGGGAGGGAAGGGGCTGTCAGACACATTATGCTAATACCCTCTACTCAAAAAATAAGGAAAAGAGAGGTAAATACACAATAGCTGGGGTAAGACTGAACTTAGGTGAACCAGAATTTGAGAGGTTGTGGTCAGAAGAGATTCACCTGTGGGTGTGTGATCTTGTCTAGTTCTGCACTGTGGTGGCAGATGGGATCCTGAAGCAAGGCTTTCACACAGATTCCCTCCTCCTTGCTCCTCTCTGTGATCACTGCCTTGCTCTCCCTGCTTTTGCCATCTCAGGTGCAAGCTCCTCAGCTTCTTCTCTGCTATTATGAATCTTTTAGTTCCACTCAAAGCCCCAAATGTGATCTTTTTTCTTTTGCTTTTTCACTCCTTTTTTTCTACTATGTGTAACACCTTAGGTTCATTTACTTTTCCTCTGCCACCAGCAAAGCTTCCCATTTCCCTTTGCATCCTTTATTTCCTCCAACTGTCTTCTACAACCACTCCATGGGACAGTTTCTCCTCTTTATCTTAAAAAAAGTACAGGATAAGCCCAGGATCTGGGCACATCTAACACACCATCATACTCTGGCTTTTCCATCTTGCTGAAGCTCTGAGCAGTGCTGGTAAATGCCCTGGTGAAGGCACATCCTTCTCTAGGCTCCAGCTGCATTTTGCACTGGATAGTGTCAGTGTGCCATAGTGGGTAAAAGGTGCTGCAGCTGATGTTTGGTTTTCCAGAACCTCCAAAAGCCTGGGGAGAAGTAGCAAACCTCCTGTTTAAGTGCTCCAGAGACTGGAGACATGGAGAAATCCTTCATGAGCAAACGTGCACCATGACCTTCTCCAGCAGTGTTCACACAGGTGCAACTATTTTTGGCCAAAGACAGAGGCAAAGTGCATCAAACAGAGCAGAGTTCTCATCTTATTATTTCTCTTCACTGAGTTAGATGAGCCACTTTTCTCCAAGACAGACTCTGGTGCAGGATTAATGGTGGTTCTCACCACAGACCTCTTCCTACAGGCAGCAAGGATGAGACAGCGGCATGCCACAGGGCAGGCAACACGAACCTCAGATGTGTGTAGGCAAAAACACCACTGTAGTGATCTGGCTCCTGGCCTTCACACTACTTCAGCCACTCTGAACTGCAAAAACCATCAATGAATTTTGTATGGCAACCTCAGACATATGGTCCCTGCAGTGTAGACAAAGCTTGCTTTAACCCACACACCTGTTCCAGAGCCAAAGGAGGATTCTAGCTTTGAAGCAACATCACTGTCAAATAATGACTTTTTGGCTCTTTCCATTGTACAGTTGGGACTTACTTGTAATGCTCTGCTACCACTGACCTGCCTGACCCCATGCCTGGGAGGCTAGTTTCAAGATGTGGTTTGTCTACAGCCTGAAGGTGTCCAGGCTTACATCCATGCCCCATTTCCCATAAGCCCAAGGAGAGCAAAGTGCAAGATAAGAAAAGCATATTTAGGAAAACATCATACTTCTGAAGAAGTCAGTAGTCATAAAGATGGCTGCAGTCATAATGTAGGGACATTATTACTAAAAACACAGCCAAAATCCAGGGACAATGAGAGGTGAATCACACAACAATCATTCAGAGAAGGGGGGAGCACACGTATGGGAGTAAGTTGTGTCCAGAGCATGGATGAGAAAGGACATTCATTAAAAAAAAAATGTAAGAAGTGCTCAGATCTGACTTTAGACCTATTCTTAAGATCTTCATGCAGAATTGCCTGCTTCAGGACATGTGACAGCTTCTAACAAATACAAGTCAGGAAGTAATTTTCCAAGGCAGGGCAAGGAAAGAAATACATTATCCTACAACTGTGGCCCGTTCTCCCATTTTCCTATGCATTTCCTCACTTGAAGATAAGATTTCATAGCTTTCTGAAAGGCATGATTTTATCCAGCTTCTGGGAAAGAGAAAAGGTCAAAGAAAAGTCCTTTTCCAGACAGTTGTGATGAGCAGTGACTGGGTTAGCCTGTATGAAAACTGTTCCTATGTCTCTGTAGCCACTTGCAGTGCCCAGTGCCACATAAGAAGAAGTCCCCTTGCCCTGCTTTTGCCACAGAAGTCTGTCACCTTTGATGCCCTGAGCATCCCTTTGCAATCTGGATTGCAGTGCTAGAGGGGACAGATGGAAAGAACAAACAAAGCTCCCCTTGGCTATTTGTGTACTATAAATAATATATTTTTAAAGCTGGAAGGGAGCCCAGAAGGCGTTTTTCGGTCTTGGCCACTGGTCCCAGGGGAGGTGATGGTTCTAGTGGGGTTTGGGGCTTAAGGGGAAGCCTCAGACAGCTCCTGCAACATGACAGGATTTTTCCAGATTTTGCTTTTCACTGGAGCGAATCATTCAAAAATATTTAAAGAGAAGGGCTTAATTCCGCTGCTTCTGGGGGTTACACCAGGGCAGCCAAAGGACACGCACCCAGCCAACAGCCCCTGAATTGTTTGGTTAGGAATTAGTGTGTGCATGCACACGTGTGGGAGGGACTGGGGGGCCACGGAGGGGTCGCTGAAACTTCAGCTTTGTTTTTTGTCAAAACAGATCGCACGTGGATGGCAAGCAGGTTTGCATGGGAGGGGCTGGGGGACACGGACAAATTACTTAGCTGGGCCCTGGCTGGGGCTGGAGATACTATTAGCTCATAGAACAGCTAGCTTTTTCTGGAGGAAAAAGAAGAAAAGAGCTACCCCATCTCTCCCAAGAGGACTCCACAAGCCCAGGGAAGGATATAGCCTCTCCCTGCTCCTCCCAGGGGTTCCCCACTCCATCCTCCCCAATCTTCCTTTCCTCTTCCCCTATTCAAGCCACCCTGGTTTGAAACCTCATCTTTGCTACACCACCCACTATCCTTTTTGCTATCCATATTCACCTTTTCTGGCTTTCATATTGTTCCTCTTCTCTTTTTCTTCTCTATTAGCTCCTCTTACCTTTCCCACACCTCACAGATTTTCTTCTATAGGTCTCCTTTGCCTCCCTTCTGCCCTTCCCTTCTCTTCCTAAATTATAGTCATACCATGGATTGATATGTTCAATCCCAGATGAAGGATTGAGCTGCTTCTTACCTCTGCAAAAGGAGAAAAATCCACATTTGCCAAGACCTTCCCAAGCCCATAGGATCAAGTACAACTACCCCCAGCACAGAAGGAGCATCTGGGAGCTCTGTGCAGATTTATGCCCTACACCAAGATCAGCTGTGCTGGATCTCAGCTGGAGACTGAGGCTGAGCTATTTCAATGTGTGCCAGCTGGTGACTGTTACAAGTTCAGCTGCTTTTGCTGGAGTACTACATCCTCCTCTTCAGGTTTGGCTGATGACTTCTCTTCATAGTGCTGAGCACACAGTGCTGTTTTTTTTTTTTTAATATATATATATATTTTTTAAAAAGCTCATTTCTGCATGTGCATTCATCTATTTGGATTGAAACATGGTGATGTGTTGCATTTGTTGTGCTCAGAATTTATTCCAAAAATTCCAAGTTATTCCAAAACACAGAAATGCATGAAATAAGAGATGTGTTTTAAACACACACTTGAGGAACTCCAGGAGCAGCTATCTGTAAATGTCAACCCTCAGCTTCTCAGGGCTCCTCTGGGACAGCTTGCCATAGAGAAGAAAGGTAATAATAAGCTGTGTTTCACTTTCTCTTCCACACTTTCACATTGAAAACTGAAGCAAGAAGCCCTGTAAGCCTCATCAGCCTGAAACTTTCAGTGGTGAGCTGAGTACACATCTCATGTGCACAAGTAGGTGTTGCCCAGGCCAGCTGACTCCCACTCACTGTGGGATGGCAGGGAACCCAGCCACAAAACAAGCCCAAATCTTCAAAGGGAATTTGTCATGGCTGAAATATCCACTCTGTGGCAGTTCTTGTATTGTCTTCTGTTGTTGTTTCATGGTGTTTTTTCTTACAGGTCTCATAGGCAGGGTGTTTACCTGAGATCCTGTTTTAAAGGCTCCAGCTATCTTATAGGCTCTGTGATGGATGTGCTCTCCCCATCCCATGGGAGTTTGTTCAACTCAATATGACATCAAACCTGTCATCACATTATCAAGAGCTAAGTGGGTTTTGTATACACTGATAAAATAGGGGAAGCTTCACATCTAGGCCTAGGTTATGTTTCCTCAAAAAAAAAAAAAAGAAAAAATGGTCTCGCCCATCTTCCTATTTATAGAAAGTCCTTGACTGAAGTTGTCCTCTGAACAGCTATTTCTTGAGAGAAATCTGTTACTTGGAGCTGGCTAAAACCATACAGAAAAGAGAAGGGAGGGCGAGTGGAAATCTTATTGCTGTCTTCAGCAACCTGAGGGGAAGATGTGGAGTTGGTGGAGACAAGCTCTTCTTGAAAATGCATAAAATCATAGAATGATTTGGGTTGGAAGGGACATTAAATTTCATCTAATTCCAACCCCCCTGCCATGGGCAGGGATCCCTCCTGCCAGCCCAGGCTGCCCCTTATTCAATTTGTGAGGTTTGCCCACAAAGCAGCAGGAAAAGAGGCAATAATGCAAGGTGCAATAAGGGAAATTCTGATTACATATTAGGGAAGAAAAAAATGTATGTTTTCACCATAAGGATGACCAAACACTGGGCTAGGATCCGGTGAGTTTGTGAAATCTGCGTCCAAGTCTAACTTGGCCCTCCTGTGAGCAGGGTGTTGGATAAGAGATCTCCAGAGGTCTTCTCCAACCTGCATTATTCTGTAACCCTATTGACAAGTCGTTAGACTTGTTCAATATTGCTCAAGACAATTGCTCAAGTCTGGCTTCTGGCCATAAACTTTCACTAATGTAGATGAAACTTCAGAGTTCAAAACAGCTTTTATGTTCTTCTCTAATTTCTGTTGTTCTTTGCTTGTCCTCCTTGTCATTTACTCCTTTATTTTTCTCCCTTTGAGTGAGTTTTGATATTTCTATTCTTTCAGCCATCTCCTTTCATATGCTTCTCCTGCTGTTTAGTGTCCTACCTGCTGTGGCAGATGCTCTGCCTTTGCATTTTCCACATAGCTTAAATATATCCCACTGGAGATAAGGGGTTGTCAAAAACTTGAGGAATCCCAGTATTTCTTACAAACTCATTCCATTTAATCCTCAGGGTTTTGTTTTGTTTTTGTATGGCATTTACTTTCCAAAGTATTGAGATATCTTGTTTATACCTTTGGTGGATTTCCAGCACTCACATCTGTGTGTAAAGGTAAAAGGAATATCTGAGCTGGAGAGCCAGAGTTTGATTTGTCAGTTACAGGTTTTCAGTGATCCAGGCTTCTGAATATCAGCAGCTGCCTTGCCAATTCATTACATTATTTCCTGTTGAATTTCCACACCAATCATGAGTCTGCCAAAGCACGAGTAAGTTCACCTTTTGTAACCTTTTGCCCTCTGAAAGGCAAGCCTTTAGCTGGAAGCTGCTGGGAATCTCATTGTCTTTATATTTTCATCAGAATCTATTAACCTCATGTTGGATTTTGTAATTTGGACAATGGTTTGGTTTCTGCCTGCAGAGCAGCTGAGTTGTTGCTCAAGAGATCTGTCTTCAGCAAAAATGACATGTTGTGTTCATATACTCCAGCGTTGTCTCTGCCTTCCATTGGAGAAGCAGGTGGTGCTACCATACAGGACAGGTGATACAATTCATCCTTATCTCACATTAGTATTGGCCTGAACACATAGACTCAGGACTGCTTTTCTTGACCCATGGAGGCTGCCCTTTGACTGAAAAAAAAAAAAAAAAAAAAAAAAAAAAAAAAAAAAAAGATTTGATGATGTTGATTATTTTTCTTGAAAATCAAAGAGCAATTTTGAACTGAGCTGAAGAACAGATTTCACACACTATAAAACTTAAAATCCACCACAAGAAGCCAACAAGGGCATATTCTGGTCTTCATGCCACAGTATCTGTAGTTGTTTGGGTTCATGAACAGCGTATCTAACCTCTGGATTAGTAAGGACTTGTTGCACCGAGTAAAGAAAGATGAGAAATCAATACGCATATATATATGTATATATATAATACAACTAAAAATATCTGCTGAAAAAGAAGTAGCAAGAAATTTTCATAAAACAGAGGGATACATAGTGAGGTCAGTGAAAATCCATGAAAGTGTTATAAATAGCCACAGAGAGAAGCGAGAGAAATTTTTGTTAGATTTTCCAAGTCTTTTAGAAACTAGTAATTCAAGAGAAGCCTAAACATGGAGGAAAAGTTTGGAAGATAACAAAGGCAGTGAGATTTGGAGTGTATTTTAGAAACATTAAACTCAAGTATTCCTCAAATATCCTTTGATTCTGACAAGAAATAAGCATCTCAAACTAGCTGTCATATTGTCAGAAACCACACTTATTGATGAAAATAAAATAAAATAAAATAAAATAAAATAAAATAAAATAAAATAAAATAAAATAAAATAAAGTAAAATAAAGTAAAATAAAGTAAAATAAAGTAAAATAAATAAAATGAGAGAGAAGAGAAGAGAAGAGAAGAGAAGAGAAGAGAAGAGAAGAGAAGAGAAGAGAAGAGAAGAGAAGAGAAGAGAAGAGAAGAGAAGAGAAGAGAAGAGAAGAGAAGAGAAGAGAAGAGAAGAGAAGAGAAGAGAAGAGAAGAGAAGGAGAAAGAAAGAAAGCTGTCTTTCTTCCCAAATACTGTAAAAGTTTAGAATGCCATGGAATTTTTTGCTCCAACTGTAGACCTTCTAAATTTTGGAGACCTCAATACAACCCAGAGTATTTCCAGAGTCAGGCAGCCCTCTGCAGTAGCTGTTGAAATAGCCTTTTTTTGACCTAAGCTCAGTGCATTGACACTGAAGTAGTAGGTGTAAATACCACCCTAGATGACTACATGTTGTGTGTAGTGATCTATCTTTCAATCTATCTGTCTTCTATCTATGCATCTCATGTTGATTGAGTAACCAAAGTGTCCCTTGATACTTTGAAATTGTATGTATCAACACGATGTTCAGATCTGATATCCATTATGGCCCCATCTTTAATTCTATTTCAATTTCTTATTTTTCTAATGTTCACTAAAAATAATACACAGCAGCATCCATTGTCCTCATACATGCATAATCTCCTGTAATTGGGTATTTCCTCCAATCCATCCTGTCAGCTCAAAAATATTGAATGAACTAGCTGTCATGATCAGTTAAGCTTTATTAAAAACTGCAACCCAATATCTTTGATGTTGGCTCACTGGGAACTGTCTGACATAATCCCACAAATTCTTTCGAAAGCACGGTCATGGGCATGCCCTGTATGTTTTCCCAAGAAGTTTAGACAGCATAGGGCTGTACTCATAAAATCACAGAAATTAGAGATGAGGAAAGGACTTGTTATTATAACATCATTTTGGACGTTGATGGGCAAATTTTCAAATAATGGCAGAGCTCCAAATAGGATGCAGGTGCTCTGTCTCCTGGGATCAAGGAACTGATCAGTAAATCTCATTCTCTCCTACACATTAATGTTAGGGCTGTTGTGGAATCAATATATTTCTTCATTGATAATTTCACTTTACAGTTGACAGCACAAAGTTCAAGCCCTACTACAGCCAGCTGGCTTGAGTTCTGGTTAGCAAGTCTTTTTGCTTGTTTAAGATTGTCTTCTGACTGTCATGATATTACAGTGCCAAATCCAGAGTGATATGACTTTGGAGAATCTTAGTTTTCTTTTCAAAACAAAAGTGAGTCTAGCCCATTTGTTGGTGATAAAAGCTCTATAGCATTCAGCTTTCAAAAGCTGGAGGGAAAAAAAAATATCCACAATTACCTCCTTTTTTCCTAAACTCATGATTTTTAAGCCAACTGGAAGAAGTGTGCCAGGGAAAGGGGAACGGAATGCCGCTTCATGACTTCTGAGCATTGGGAACCAGCAATGCAGAACATTCAGGCTTTTGTTGATTTGCACAGAATAACATTTTACACTCCAAACCTCACCCATCAGCTTTGCATAACAACAGCTTTTGTGCTATATGACTCACAGTATCTGATACCAAACTGCCAGGGTGCCTGACGTGTACATCTGGCTCATGCATATTATTCCTTAATTTCAAGTTCCAGGTGAGAAATAGGGAGTGAATTTCTATCCCCCAAAAAATGCACATAGATATTTCAAAAAGTAATCAGTGGGGTCCTGAAACAAAGAAATTTTCTTCAGAATTCACCAAGCTGCAATACAATTACTCTAAAGACATGGGAGGCAGAGATGAAAGAAGAACATTTCCATGAGGTTTTTAGATGGGGATAGAGTTGACTTTATTGTCTAATGAAGATATCAAAAGCGTTGACAATTCCACTGATGAGCAAGTGGGAAATGGTCCAGAAAGGGATGTGAGGTGCAGGAAAAGATAAAGGGAGAGCTGAAGAAGGGGGAAAGGAAATAAGAAAATGGAGGGAAAGATTCTGGCAGTCATTAAAAGCAGAAGATGTTCCCACTGAGCTAGTCTGTAGGCAATAATGACATACTCAACAAACAATAAATAATAACAACTTAATATTCTGTACTACATAAAGCCCATATTTTGGCCCTGATCTCTGTAGTCATCACAGTGACGTCAATGGGAGCTTTGCAGCTGATCAAGGAGTGTTTACAGCCTTCCATTTTTATCCCAGCTCATCCCAGCCAAGGTACATGTTTAAGGCAACATCACTAAACCTGGAAGTCCACCCTTTCCATTGAGGTTGTCAGCTCATACTCTAGAACCTGGGGGAACCTTTTGCTGACAGATTGCTACTTTTTTTTTTTTTTTTTTTTTTTTGCCATCTTGCTTAGAAAAAAAAATTGAGGTAATTCCTTTTCCATGATGTTCAGCCTTGTTTGGCTTTCTTTTGCACAGTTGGCAGGAGCTTCTCCACAGCTTTGTGATCTCTCTCTGCTCTTATTTCCTGCGTCTCATGGTGCTTGCCAGGACTCTCTGACATGCTGGGCAACTTCTTTCACTGCAGAATATCTGTCAGATGAAGTTCTCCAAAAACTGTGAGTTGACACAGCCAACTTGTGTTTTTAATCACTGTCCTGATGAACAAATGAGCAGTGTATCTGTAGGAATCATGATTTTATCAGGTCTTCTCCTTTAAACGGTTGCCCCGTGGAAGAATTACCCCATGCTACTGCAAACAACAAAGCAAGCCACTCCCAGCCTAAGTCCCTCATGTGCTTCATAAAGAGAGCAGGAATTATTCAATTTTTTAGAGCTTTTTCCTCCCCAAAAAGATTCCAAGAGCTGAAAGAAAGGTCTTGCATGCTGTTGACATTTCAGAGGCTGTTGGATTGTGATGGAACAGACATCAAAAATCTCCTGCTTTGATAAGGAGTTTGGAGTCTCAAAGACGGTTGCCATAAGGCTGAGGACAGTTTCTTATTGCCAAGTTCATGCTAAATAATGACTTTATCACTGTTAGGGCACTAGTGTGTTGTTAATGATGTGTGAAGGTGCCCAAAAGGTCTTGGATTAGATACTGGTTTTGTTGGACTAATCCAAGACAAATAAATAAATAAACGTGGAACTTGCAGTGAGTTCAGCCAGCAAAGGCACCGCTGACTCTTTATCAAATGTGTTCCTGTTTCTTTGTGGCTGTATTCCTGAGCTTTAGGCAGTCTTATGCTTTAGCAGAAGACAAATAATTTCATAGAAAGAAAACAGCAAAACCTCAGCCTGGGCGATACTCCAGGCCTGTAGCAACTTATTGGTCCCACATAAACCTAAGACTTCAGTCGTGACCAGTCTATAAAGAATTAGTAAACTGCTCACAAAGACCTAGAAAGTATTATACAATCCAACAGTGCAGGAAATTAAGTGGAAATATTTATAGTGCTTTCCACTGAAGTGCTTCTTACTGTCTGCAGCACATGATCCTCCAACCCATAACTTGGACATGTTCATGATTTCTGCTGTTCATATATTCATCCTCCATAAAGTGCACTGAACAAAGTCTTAAAAGGGAGTATAACCAGTTTATTAGAAATAAAAAGTCACCTGTGGGAAAGAGAAACTTTATCAAGTCAGAGAGTCAGGCTTTTGGTACTCCCTACAGCATCACTCCAGAGACCCCAGATATTTCCTACAGTAGTAGTTTCCAGTGCTTTTTTATTTGCAGAGCTCCAAACGCTTCCAGGAAACAGGCCATCCTGATTGAGTGGTCTGAAGCTTTCTGACAATGGGTTAGCACCTCTTGACCTCTTGGCTACCTTGCACGTATGTCTTTCATGTATTCCAAGGATTTCCAGATATCTGCCAACTACAGCTTGGAAACCACCTTCCTAAAGGAAGAGTCCTGTTCTATGTCTGGACATCATTTGTCCAAAACTTCTCTTTAACAACAGTAACAAATATAGCAGTAATAAACATTGCTCCCGTATCCAAAGAGTGAATGTTTCATTGACAGACAGTAATGGGACTCTCAATACTGGCTGACAGCTTGAAAATACAATCCTGATACATGGGTGAAATTTGTACCTCATGAAAAGTTATTGTTATTATTGTTCATGACAGGACTGTGTACTATCTATGTCTATTGTGAGTTTGCATTCAAAAAACATTGCCTTGGCAAAAAAAAGTCAGCTGCTTTTACTTCATACATTTCCAAAAAAGGCCATGATTTGCAGGCAGACAGCAGTCCCCACCAGTCTGAGAGCAGGTGGAAGTCATCTAATACAAAGCCACCAGAAATCAGTAGCACTGGGAACATGCCACAGCTTTGAGGCTGAATGGGAAATGGTGACATTAAGTCAGAAATGAGAGGGGAGAGGGAGGAGATGAGATGCTCTTCACATAAAAGTGGGAGTCTTTCATGTACAAAGAGTTGGTCCCAACTTCCAGGAGGCCCCAGCACCAGCTCCAAGCAAAACCTACCAGGTTGCTGGATGTCTTATGCTTTTTTTTTTTTAAATACAAGTGAAAAAGATTTACATGCCATGTAACATGAGACAATTTGTGTGTGTCTGTGTGTTTTTGCTCCTAAGTCAGTGTGTTTTTAGGCAAAATAGCATTCATGAGCACATTTGGCAAGTTGAGCCATTAAAAAATAAAAAAAAATAAAAAATAAAAAGAGAAAGACCCAAACTCTGATATTTTGGCATTCCATCAAATCCCATTAAAAAGAGAGAAAAACCCACCCTAATATCTTTTTCATAATCCAAAATGCAGGGACATGTTTTAGTCATTTATGGCTTATGGGCTCAGAACTCCCACAACTGCTTTGAATTACGAAGAGTTTTTGGTCCCATTTTCCCAGATTTCATCCTGTTACAAATGCTTGTTTTCTTCTTCCTTCCCTCCTTTTTCAATAACATAACATATGGATTTATGTGCAGATTTAATCAGTTCAGCACTGTTCCCATTCTTCCTTTTTTCCCCCATCTCTAAAGCAGGTGATGGTGAGTGGGTTTCACAGCAAATATCAGGACCCACCTTAGAAAGAATGGCCTTTTGCTTGCCATGTGTTTTGTTATGAGTTAGAGCAAGAAATGTTCTAGATGTTGGATCTGCCATGTAAATTATGCCAGACATGGCCATTCAGAAAATCAAATTTGTTACTTTTCTAGACCATCCTGGTCTTCAAACCTGTAAATGAACCTGTGGACTGTTGTATTCTAGTGGGACACTGGATAATCCCAGGAAGTGCAGGACTCTCAACCTGCCTGGACAGAAGCCAGCTCATAAAAATATAAATATGGCCATAGATTAGAGGAGAAGTCCATCTAGCCTTTTATCCGGTTTCCAGCAGTGGTCTTCGTGGATACTTAGCACAGCATAAGGACACGGCATGTACAGATTGAGCTTTCTTTTGCTCTCTTCTCCAAGCTTCTGGCTGTCATTATATCCAGACCTTCTTGCAACTTCTTGATGGCTCAGTTCTGCACTCTCTGATGTCCACAGGAGTTCTGCTCTCTATTTCAGCATCTGGTTCTGCTAAAAGAGAAAAGAAGCATGGAGAGAGCAAAAATTTAGTAGGAGACTATTTTTTCAGGTAGAAGTTATGTGTTGTTTTTTTGTTTGTTTGTTTTGTTTTGTTTTGTTTTGTTTCTGTCATTGATGTAAAGGCATCCTCTGAAGTTTGAAAAAATGTCGAGTCACACATCAACATGGAAGCTGTGATTGTCTCCACAGAAAATTTCTACTACATTAAAGAAAAAGCTACTATGGAAACAAATATGCCCAAATCAGTCCAATATTTGGGTTTATGAAGGTATAACAGTAAGTTTAAAGGGACTCTTTACTCAGGTTTACTAAACGCATGACAAGGGAGAATGGTCTTAACCTAAAGGAGGATAGATTTAGATTAGACATTAGGGAGAAATTCTTCACTGGAAGGGTAGTGAGGCACTGAAACAGGTTGCCCAGAGAGGCTGTGGATGCCCCATCCCTGGAGGAATTCAAGACAAGGTTGGATGGGGCCTTGGCCACCCTGATCTAGTGGGTGGCATCCCTGCTATAGTTGAATGAGGATGGAACTAGATGGTCTTTAAGGTCCCTTTCAACCCAAGCCATTCTATGATTCTATGATTTTATGATTCTATGATTTTATGAATCTATGATTCTATGATTCTATGATCTTATTGCACTGAAATATAACACAATGATCTCCCATTACTCTGCAACAGATGGGAATTAATGGCATAGATGAATGGCAAATTTTCCTTTTTGGCTTGGGGACTGGCAATGCAGAAATTCAGCTTAAACTTTGCAGAAACTAAATTTAAGCCTTGCTTTGTCTTTGGTTAAAACAGTCTCTGCCTCCTGCAGCAAAAACCTGGTGTCCTTTCTCCCTGGAGGCTGCTCCTCCTATTGACTTTATCCCAGCTATCCCATCTTTACATGAAGCGAAAAGTCTCAGAGCAAACTCAGAGGACAACCTGACTCTTTTTTCCTGGGTCATTCAAAGGGAGCTCCCTGCAGAGAGATGACACAAGGGTTCAGCACAGCTGATAGGTATGAGGATGTCCAGCCACAGCCTGAGTCCAGTGGGGAAACTGAAGAGAACTTGTGAGGACATTGAATGGATTAAAATAGGATAGATAACTTGTTTACTGTTTTTGTTGTTGTGGTGGTGTTAAAATTTTACATTCAGAAACCTTAACCAGCAACAGAGCACTCCTCCTGCCAGCTACAAACAAGAGCAAATTCATAGAAAATGTCACTAATTTTTCCCTTTTTTTATTAAGAAAACAATTCAGCAAGTTTTGAATAAGTTTTACCCCTCTGAAAAAGAGAGAACTTCAGCAGAAATCTCAGTAAAACAGAGAAAGCATCATGAGGTTTTTGCCACAATGTTTTTCAGGGATTTAATAAGGATCAGAGGACAAAACCCTACATATTTTCTGAACGAAGAGCAGCAAGAACAAATATCTGTCACTGAAATGGCATATATCCACTGCTCCTAGAAGATCATATTATATTATTGCTTATTATTATTATTATTTATTACAAGTCTCTTATTATTATTAATGATCTATTATTATTGTCATTATCATTTTCATTGTCAGTATCATTATTGATAGTACTGCTGAGCCTAGCCATGAGAAGGAAGTGATTTTGTGCACATTGGTAGTTAAAAATGGTTGGCAAAGAATCAGAAAGGAAAGAACTGTTATCATACATACAGAAAAAGAAAACATAACAGATATGCACTCTGCTGTCCACAGCATGATGGGGTACTCTGTCCAGTTCCAGGTTCCCATCCAGAAATTGTGAAAACAGAGGAGTTCAGTGGACTGTCACCAAGACAGTCAAGGGGCAGGAACATGTGAAAAGTGAGGAGAGGCTGAGGGAGGTTTTTTTGGTTGGTTGGTTTTTGGTTTTTTGCTTTTTTTTTTTTTTTTCACTATGGAGAAGAGACACTAAAAAGGGGATCTAACATTTTTCATGAAATACCTAAATGAGACTCTAAGGATGAGCCAGGAGCTTCTTAGAAGTGTACTGCAAATGATAAGAGTCAATGAACATCAAGAAGGGAAAAGTTTCATGATGCACATGGTAAAGGATTGAGAAAAGTATCAGGAGAGCTTATGGGTCCCTGTGCCACCAATAGCCAAATTTAATTGGACAAGGGGCTGAACAACCACCACTGAAAAGGCATGACTGGCTGTGATCAATGTCCATCAAATAGACTGATGGATACTTTTATTGTCCACCAAATCATGGAAGACATGAAGTAATGAAAAGTAGATTTTTATGCATATCTTTTCACAAAGCAAATAATAATAGTGAAAAACTTACACTGTTTTAAAACACAGAAAAGATTTTTTGCATAAGCTGCATATTTTTCCTGTTGAGCACTTTGTCACATGACTTTGTTAAGGTCATAGGTACGAATCACTTTTTCGAAATGGACAGAAGACATTTTGGGGACAAAGCCATCAGTGGCTATTGAATATATTTCTTTGGAGTAGAATGCCCTTAACTCACTAGCAGCCAAAAGCTGGAAACTGGTGGCTAGGAAGAGGGTCACTCTTGTTCTGGTCTTCCATTTTTTACAAAAAAAAATATCTTTCTGTCAAAGATAGGAAACTAGACTAGATGAACATGCAGCCTGAGCCAGGATGGCCCTTCTTGCTTCCTTATGAGATGGCAACTGGAAGTGCAGGATGAGATCCTCAGCTGGTTTGTATTGACGGAGCTCCATGGATTTCCCTGGCTCTGGGCTACTTTACACCAGCCAAAGATCTGTCCTGCAGAGTTTGGATCCTTGTAACTAAGTGTTTCCCTGTAGTTTATGATGATGAAACAATAGCAAAGTGCCCATCTGTTGCTATCAAATCATAGGCCAACATATTTTCCGCAGTCATATGTTAGTGCCTGAATGGCCATGACAGATTTACTACAGTTTTAACATAATAAACTTGGGGTTATGTTTTAGTAGCTCTCTGCCTAGTTAGTGGAGTGGAGCTGTAATAGGCACAGCATGCTACACCAGGACTAGGTCTCATGACTCAGTAACATGTGTTTTATTGCTCCTTTAGTTCCTGCTGAACAGGTTTTTGTTGGACTAGCCCAAGTTTTTGACCAGGTGAAGGCAAAATCCATCAAGAAACAGTTATTTTTCTGTGATGCTTACAGGGTTTAAAATAATGGATGTGGGCGTCATCTCATGGGGTTGTATGGCCAGCTGCCAATGCTCCCATGTAGTGCTGGGATCCTGTGAGCAATACAGGCTCCAGGTATGATCCATATTTGCCTGGGAGGTCACCCAGGTGGTGTTGGATGTACGATGAGCAGAATGAAGCTCACTTATACCTGGGGGAGAAACCAGCAAGGAAAACAGTGGATTTGCAGGTTGAGCATGGTCAGTTCAAGCTTCCTTCACTAGCTGGTGGTGGTTGGACTCTTTACCATGGCATAAAGTGTTCTCATTCTCTGCAGGGTGCTGCCAGTACACGGTCCTCCAAGGCCCCACTATCCTTTTTCCCTGTGTGGTGGAGAGGCTCCCAACACCAAAAGCCAAGTCCTAGCTTCCTTGTCCTGTTCTGTAATCATACAAGGGACTAATTATCTGCAGTCTGTTCCCTTGGATATGAGCTTACACCAGAGCCATGTGAGTCTGAGGTCTGAGTTACTCATAGAAAGCCCATGGGAATGTTAGTGTGACTTAAGGGGAAAATATAAACTAGCTTAGTTAATTCAGCGGATCATCCTAACTCTTTACTCAGGAAAGGCTTTAAAGACATTCAGTGAATTTGTTCCGAAGCCATGCCTTTAATTAATTTAGAAAACTGCATGTATAAGTGCACTTAGACCTTAGTCTGAGTAAATGCATCAATTTGTTGCTATTGTTTAGAGGTCCACCCAAAGAGCCCACACAGATAGTGTTGTTCTTCTGTTGTTTGGTTTTCATGCATAATCTTTGTACCAGGTGACTAGGTTGAGTGGTGCTGTCCAATGCCTGCTTCATGCTTAATCTTGCATTTGGACAGGAGACAAACCGTAAAGCCCACATGAATACAATTGTAATGACTTTCACTGTGATTTCTCACAATTTCCAGACTGTTGCTTCCATCAGAGTAGGGTTTGCTTTACTCAAGGGCACACAAAATCAGAGTGAGCACAGAGTGAGCACAAATCCCCTTGCACCAATTTCCTAGTTCCAACACCACCTCTCCAGAAATGCCATTTATCTGCACTGAATCCAGCCATTCACCACGGCTGGGCTCATTTTTCTGCTGATATTTACAATGGGGCAAAGAGGAGCTCACACAACCTTTGGCCCACAGAATGGTGTTTTGGGCAGTTGTTCTCTGCTCCAAAGCCACCAGACTCTCTTTGATGAGTGATTTATGTCCAGGAACTTATGAAAAAGATTACCACATGCAAATGTTAACTAACCTCGATTACAGGGAAGGAAAAATTAAACCACTCTGGCCATTAAGTCTTTTCTAAAGAAAATAGTTTTAATCATGAACAGAGGTGGTTTCCAAGAGCCAGCTCTCCACACCAGGTTCTGCAGTGTGGCCTGGATGCAGTAAGAATAACAGATGCAGTCATCTTCTCTCAGCCCTTTGAGAACAACCGTACCAGCCCTGTCACACCGATATGATGTTACCAGCAAGGCTTGGGATATGAGGATGTTATCTTTGACCAGCCCGTGAGAGCCAGGGTGGGGAACATTTTCCCATTGCACTCAGTCTGGGCAAGGATACACAGCAGAATGGTGTTGACTGACAGATAGGTGACTTCATTTGATGTGTATTTTTCACATTGTCCATGCCTGATGCCGGTATGTTGGCACTATTTATTCCAAGCTGGAGTTCATGTTCTCTGTTCTTTCTCACAGCCATTGATTAGGAAACAGAATCTTATCACTGGAGCAGGAGAAATTCCAAACACCTTGCAAAACACAGTTAATAGTGTTGGGCCCATTTTACAGGTGAGGAAGCTGAAGCATAAAGAGGAGAAATGACTCGCGAAATGGTTTCTTAGCAGACCTGCGACATATGTACACCTTTCCTTCTCTAATAGCCCACGAAGTGGATTTGGAAAAAAATAAAAATAAAAGGAGAAAAAGAAAAAAAAAAAAAAAAAAAAAAAAAAAAAAAAAAAAGAAGAAAGAAAGAAAAGACTTTCCTTACAATGAAATGCAGCTGCCTGTGGGGTGGGGCCCAAGAGTTCTTTGTAATCAATACATACATATTACAAACATCTGTCCCCTAAACTCAGAGCCCTTTCCTGTAAGATTAACATAACACTCAGCAGTTACAGCAAGTTGTCAAAATCTACAACTAATCATCCAGATGACTACAAGAGCTTTTACAGCTCTTTGTGGCAATGGGGTTCAGCAAACAGGGATGAAGGTTCATGGGAATGTGGACACACAAAAAGTAGTTCTTGTCATGAGGGCTTGGGTGATTCAGTTTTTCTGACCATGTCTCAGCATCTTGCTCATTTGTGGGAAATAGGTGCAGGGACTGACTTTCACTGTCCCTGAAAATGTTTGAGATATTGAAATATTTTCTTCACTTGAAATGAAGAGGAGGAAAAGAAAAGAAAATCTCCAAATTGATCTTGAACAACAAACTACTGGTGAAAGTGAATTTGAGTCAGTAATTTCAATCTAATAATTAGGAAACATCCTGTTGCACTTTGGGCCACCAGGTATGATTTCTGCACTATTAGTTTACATTCCAAAACAAAAAGACACTTGAAACCAGATAAATAATTTTTATCGTTTTCTTGAAATTAAAAATATTTATATTTTTTAAGTAACGTTCATGTTGAATCTTCGTCAAATCCAACACTTTGTGGGAAAACAGTATTGATATAGATAAACCAGTACTTTTCAACCAAAAATAGTAACATAAATACCTGACAACTCTCAAAATCCATTCATGGCTATAGGAAATAAATTACCAGAGCTATGAGTAATTTCTACTTTCATAGCCTTGCAGTGTGTGTTTGAAGCAATGTGTGTGAGGGTGGCTGCGTTTGTATGTGACTTTTGCCCTGTAATTCCCAAGTAATTTTAAATCATCAGCCCTCAGACCTTCAAAAATCTTTTTAATAGATATTGGAACAGAGGTTTCAAAGGTAACACCTTTGTGTTGTGACCTCAACCATTCAATATTAGATGCTGAAGAATCTACACCAGAAACATTATGAGAGCTCCAACTACATTGTCTAGCAGGGGACTTTGCACCTTACTAAACATTACTGTCAAAGCCAATGCATGTACTTTCAGAAGAGACCTTATTTCCTTCTAATGGTCCCAGCAGTCCTGGATTCCACCTGCTCTGCTGGAAGGAGCCTGGGAGGAGCCACCAGACCTGTAGCATGCTGTGCTGCAGCGTGACTTGGAAATCCTGGGGAAGAGGCTCTGACAGCAAATTTAAATAAATAGATATAAGTTTGCTTTCTCACATTGTAATTGCTGGGTTAACCCAAATCTGTAGGGACTGGGAGATAAGGATGTCTGACTCAAGGCGGGGATCCCAGCATTCCCACAGCGAGCTCAGCCCATCACACCCACCGGGGCTGCCAAGCAGTCATATGCACCAGAGATGGGCAGGAAGCTGTCTGTCCTGTGGTCAGGGCGCTCCAGAGACAATTCTTTCAAAGCTACATAGGCACTGCCTAAAACCAGCCTTTCTTCTATAAAAAGAACAACATAAAACTTGGATAGGAGCACACAGACTTTGGGGAGTTTTGGGCCTGGATCCATCGGTAATAAATTCATAAGACATCCAGCTCACCCTGTGACTCCCTTTCACTGATTCACTAGGAACTGCAAATGGAATCTGGAGTTTTGGGTTGCCTTTCCTACAGAAGAGAGATGTAAATTCCCATTTTTGTTTAGTGTAGGAAGTGTGTGTGTACTTGAACAGAGCTAAACTATTGAAGTGCTTCTTGAATATGCAGCCAAATTGCTTCGTAAGGACCAAGCTGTCAGAAACAAGCCGTCAGCTGCCTGCACATTTTCTGTTGTCATTGTTGGTTCTAGTTGTAGGGTTTTTTCCTTCTCTCTTTTTTTTTTCTCTCTTTTTTTTTTTTCTTTTTTTTTTCTTTTTTTTTCTTCAGCATGGAAAATTCCCATGTGATAGAACAAAGATAAAATCAATCTGGCGATACAAGAAATTAGTAGGACCCTACAGAAATGATCCTAAGAACTTGAGAGCTTACTAAAGGAGGTCCTTGTATAACTCATTAATGAGGTTACAGTTCTCTATTAGAAGAAAGGAAATTCAGGAGGCGACCTGCTCACAGCCAGCTCTAAACGAGTTGTGTAGATTCCCCTCTGTTATAAATGAAGAGAGACCAGCTGCCCCCTGTGGCAGTTTATCCCACCCTAAACCAGGATTGTTCAGGTATGGTGACACATCTGCCAAAGCTGCCTCTCCTAGAGTATGGAGGGAACCTTGAACAGCAGATTTAACTGGACTTTGAACTTTCAGAGGTGATGTTAGGGCAGAATAATTTCATCTAAGTGACTAAAAATGAAAGCAAAGCTCGGGTGGGCTGTTCTCAATCCAATCCTGCCTGCTTTCCTGAACTGATGGATTGCCATGGCAGCTGGGCATCTGTACACTGTAAATGTCCACAAAGGGCTTTGTCTCATCCCTTAATTGTGCAAATACCTTTTGGAAATCCAGGTTTCCCTTTCCTTGGACCTCAGGTCTGCAAGGGAGATAATGTGGTTCTTCTGTCTCCTGGAGGTGCTAGAAGGCAAAACATGCCAAGTACTGTGAGATGCTTGTGTAACCAGTCACAGAGCTGCAGATTTGTATCCAATGTGAAATCACTGCAGGTATTTCTGATTTATTTACTTTTTTTCCCTCTCTGAACACTTTGTACACATTACCCACCTTGGGAAATACTGGCAATAGTCATCATCATTACATCTTTGTTTATCTTTCCCACAGCTTCCTAGGAGACTAACAGGTTTTCAGAAAGAAAAATAAAAAATGTATATAAAAAGGATTTTGAAAAATAAGTACAATAATAATAATAAAAAAAAAAAGTAAAGATTTTGTTTTCCAATCAGCAGTTCTAATGTAATCCTACAGATGTTCATACATGCTATAAGACCAATTGTTTTCTATTTGTTTCTCTAGGGGTTTTCTTTTAGCCACAAATGGGAACCATTTCACATTACAGAAGTTGAAGGCTGTTCTCTACTATCACCATATTCCGTATATTTCCCACTAACAGGACATAAATAATTCGAGCAAAAAATCACGTTAAGAGGAACATGATTGCCAGAGGATGCTGCTTCCCTCCCTGGTTATAATTATGAGGATGTGTGGTTTTGCTTAAATGGGAAAACAAATAGATTTCCCCAGCCTTTCCCTTCCCCTCCATCTGAGTAGACACTGCCTTTATCATAAGCTAAAAGAGAAATATTTATAGGAAAGCCTTGTTAAAGTGCTGGCACGGTATTACTGCCTCTGGCTGAGCCATAAACTCACTTGGGGGAAAAAAATCACCCTGTGAAGGATGCCAGCAGAAAGCCAGTGTGTTGTTTAGCTGCCAGGCTTGAACAATGCATGGGTCTTGCCTCAGATCTCCAGCCCTGCCTGGATTTCCCCTGTCAACAAATCATTTAGGGCCAGATGGTTTGTGCTCAGGGCTGTCTTGGGCAGAGCTGATCCCACCCTTGGGGGAGAGCAAGGGACCTGGTGGCCATGGAGGCTCCCATCCTACTGTTTTCCATGTTAGATTAATTTCCCAGGAGGGTCAAGCGGGGCATGGGAAGGTGGAGAGCTGAAGACACAAAGACATGCTAAATGCTCTCTGGAAGCCTCAATGTTGTGTTCACCAGAGGACCATCTTTCTCAGGGGGAATGGCCATGCAGGCAGCCCACTCTGATGCTCATACATTGTTCTTTTCCTTGATGGCCCAAACTAAAACCCTGTGTTGCTATATAAACCTGCAACTTCGCATCCTCTTTCCAGTGAACGTGGAGAATATCTGGAGCAAGCTCTGGCCCTCAGCAGCAGAGTAAGGGAAGAAGTTCCACACTGTGAAGGCATCTGCAGATGAACAATATCAAATGCACAATGCTACCACCCCATGACTGGGATCCCTATGCTGCTGATGCACATCCCACTGCCTGCCAGCTCCTCAGGGGCTGCATGGAGCAGCAGCCTCTGCACTATGCAGCAGGAGGAAAGCAGCTAGTCCTGCAATGCCTGGAGGAAGGTTACTCCATCAGCATCCAAACATCATCCCAGGCTTTCAAGGGTTGGTCTGGAGCTGTTCTGGTAGCCCAACATTCATATAATGGGCCATGAATTGCCACAGAGAGACTCCCAGGAAGTCCAACCCCATTTCCAGAGCAGGAGCTTGAAATAAATGACAATCCCCAGTGGACAGAAAACTCAGCAGTTCTTCAGCCAATGGTGCTGATAAGAAATATTTTTAAATGCATATACATATTTTCACAGAGTGCTGGAGGTATTTGTAGGGACAGGACCAGTCATTCCAGGCATATGTTTAGTCTCTTTGCTGCTCTATTTTCTCCTTTTCCCCAGAGAAAAGATCAGAAAGGTTTTCTGTTGCTGTAATGCCTTCCTCTCATCACCACTCCAATAAATCTGAGCAGGGAACCACACGCTTCACATGCTGGGAAATTTCTCTGCAGCCAAGGAGCAAGCACAGATTGTCACAGGCTGGGCAATGTAGCAAGGAGCTCTGTGGTCTTCCTTGGTGAGTTCCACTCTCTGGCCTTAGCCATAAACAGCAGTTCTTTACAAGAAAGGTATGGGAAAAATATATAAATAAATAAATAAAAATAGGTAAAAATAATAATTAAAAAAAAAAAAAAAGCCAACTGACCAGGTATGGGCTCAGTTTTTTATGCAGATTCAGCATTGGATCCTCTTTTAAATTAAGGATTGTGGTGTGAGAGACTTAACTGACCCACCAACCAAGAATGTACATTTTATCTAGATTTTTTTTCCTTTTTTATCTGGAAAGTACAAAACAGCTTCCTAAGGAGGTACTTTTGCTCAGGAGAAACTGAGGCACAGAGAGCTGGCTTCTCCACACTCTTTTCAGCAGGCCAGAGCTGGAATAACAAGTCATTCTTCTGAGTCCAATCCAATTTTCCAAATCCAATGCAAACAGCCAGCACAAAGCCTGCATAAGCACTTCTAGGATTAGGCCAGGAATGCCAACCAAATCCTCTGCTAATCTTCACCGTAAAGTTCATGAAATCAGGCTTCCTCTTGAAATGTTTCTTGCCTCCAGCTGTGTCAGAAACACCTTCCAGAAAATTAAACTCTCCAGGCTGGAGATTCCCTCTCAGGCAAAGCCAATCCATTGGTATGGAGGGAGATTTCAATGTAAAATTGGTGTTTTGGCCATTCTCTGCCTGGAAATGAAGTTTGCCTGTAGATAAATGACAGAGGGCCACAGTTCTCCTCTCAGAAGCTGCTCAGCATCACTGCCAGCTTCATTTCAAAACCAGGTAATGAAAGCTTCCGAATTCAAAGAAATGGAATATATAAAAATCAGCCTAAATTGTTTTGGTCTATAAAAATGACAGATTTGGTCAGGAGCTTACAACTACATCTCCATATTTATACCATATGAGCCTGTGTTTACATGGAGTTGGCAGTCAAGCCCCGTGATGCACACAAGGCATGGGATAGATGTTGTAGCCCTGTAGGAGCACGGGGGCTGTCACAGTCCAGAGAGCTGCTCAGCCACAAGGCATGGATTAACAGAGGAGGCAAATAGTCATTTGGTCTGGGCTGGCCTGTACAAATCTGTGTTTTTTGCATTTATGGCCCATGATTCTGCAATTCCACGAGACCCTTCTGTAGACCTGCAGCTTAGTGAGAAAACAGCCCCATATCTACAACCAGGTATCCCTGACAGGAGAGGGCAGGGAGTTGGATTATAACGATACTGATGATGTGCCTGGTGGATGTCACCATCAGTCTTGGCTTCTTACCCCATTCCCCGTCCTTTTTAAAAGCTGCAAAGCCTTTCCTTTGTTTTCTCCCCTGGCCCACAGAATAAGGTCCCCTGGGCTGCTCAATGCCCCGTAGATCTTGCAGGGTGTCCCCATGCGTGCCTCCACCAGCTCGTAATGAGCATTTCAGATGTTCTGATGCTGCTGCCAATGAAACTGCCGTGCAGCCAGTGCCCCTGGGAGTCTGGACTTGCCAGAGCAGTAGCTTGTGTGAACCTTCCTATTGTTCAAGCTCAGTGTTAGTGTGGCCATTGGTACTTATCAGTGGCTGCTGTTTTCCATTACAGCCTGCTCAAACATGAGCTGGATATGAGCACTGGGCTACAAGCCGGGCTCCTAGGCCTCCAGAGCTCTGCTGAAGGTCTGAATTGCTTCCAGCTCCTTCTTAGAAGTTGCTCTGTATTCAGCAGAGAATCACACTCTTGGGCTCTTCACTTCTCAACTTGTTTCTTGCCAGCAAGTTCAAACCAACCCTATAGTTGTTCTTGTTCCACTAGAGCTGAGAGGATTTTCCCAGATGCTTGTGAATTGCTCAGAGCACATCAACAGGCACAGAAGTTTTTTCAGGCCAGAAAATACGTACTAGCTCAATCTCTCCAAAGGCTCAGAAATTGATATTGCACATGGACGGGAAAGCACAGCTTTAATTTCAAGAATACCTTGCATTCCTAGAGCATCCCCCTTCCTGGGACTGGAAAAGATTTCATTGCTCTTAACCATCCCAGCTTAGCGGTCGGTAGGCCTTCCTTCAGAGACAGGTGTGCAGACAGGTTACAGGCCTCTTATATTCCCTTTTCTGCATTAATGAGTGCCCTGAAACACAAATACTGCACAAAGAGAAATACAGCCATGATGAGGTCTTCAGTGGCATCCCTTTTATTAAGCATTTAGAAACATTGCAGAGGAGAATGGGGGCATTGCTCAGCCCGTGGAAAAAGAGCTGGGAGATCTGAGTGCAAGTCCTAACAACCCTCCAGCCTCCATTATCATCTCAGACACATTTCCTTGACACAAACATCCCCACCATAAGTCCCTTTTAAGACACAGTGCCTAAAGATTTCTGGGACCTGTTTT
The DNA here is from genome assembly GCF_964211825.1 of Aythya ferina. Classification (NCBI taxonomy): domain Eukaryota; kingdom Metazoa; phylum Chordata; class Aves; order Anseriformes; family Anatidae; genus Aythya; species Aythya ferina. Next base: position 1,197,333 of record NC_140300.1, on the reverse strand, counting down.
AGGTTTTCATAAGTGCCTTGCTGGTGGGAAACATCACGCATCAGAACCTGGGCAGAACTTTAGTTGAGTTTTACTTTCTGTAACTCTTCCTTCCCCATCTGTAAAACAGAGAGAATAGCACTTCAAATTTGGACTACAAAAGCAGAGCTCCTCGTGAGTATGGGCTGCATCTTAGTCTTGGGTCTGGCTTTCAGAAAGGTAGCAAGAGAGAATCCTTCCAAGGGGATCTGACAACGTTAGTAGATGAGGTACTGAAAGTCATTTATTCCAATTCAAGAGAAGAGGATGATAGGAAAATAAGATTTCTGTTCCACTCCATATTCAACAAATGCAGCAGCTGATCCCCAAATCATAAGCTTTTTGATAAAGCCTATGCTTCCCAGCAAGGTCTAACTAGACAGCACTGTAGCCCCGGGGTCTGCATTGGTCCCTCCTGCAGTTTCGCAGGAAACACTAGACACAGGGACTTTATTTTGCTGCCTTGAGAGTGCAGCTCCATTTAGCCACAGAACAGATTTGGCTTAAAAAATGTCCCCACGTGAACTCACTCCACCCGCAGGTGTTTATCAGATCTGCTCTGAATTTGATAACAGGAGTTCAGTTCAGATAGGTGCAGTGCCCCACTGCTGCCCCATCTGTCCATACCACCAAAAGGAGAAGATACCTTTGTTCTTAAAATTCCACAGTTTGCTGAAAAGCAGTGAGAGGACCTGTAGCCGAATTGCTAGAAAAGTGGATCAGCTGAGCACCAACCCAAAAGAGAGATTTGTTTCTATTTTTATTGTGCAGAACAAATAATATTGCATTTTTATTTCAGAGCAACTCTGAATGTTTTGTTTCACTCCAAGGTGCTTTGTTTTGTCTTCAGTTTATTTAATCCTTGAAAAAAAAAAAAAAAAAAAAAAAAAAAAAAGTTTAAATTCCATGCTGAGACAAGGAATAGTTTTGAAATAAAGAATTCCAAATGTTTCATTATTATTATTATTAAAAAAAAAAAAAAAAAGTCCTTAGCATTGTTTTACTCCCAGAGGAAACAATTCCCTGAATTTCTGTATCATTTCAGTTCTATTACCTCTGGAAAAAAATTAAAAAATAAAAGACATGGCTCTCACTGCAAGTCACTGGAAGAATTAACACCAGATGTGGCTGTATCCTGCAGCAAGTTACTTTCAGGTTGCCATTAAGAAAGCACCTTCTTTCCTGGAATTATTTAATCTCTGAGTACACAATATCCACTTCAACCCAAAGGCTAAGAAATCATTGCTAAAGGGGGCAAAAATAGGATACAAAGACTTTTCTTTCATAACCCTCAAAGACATACCTGGAAGTTTGGAAGGCAGAGTCCAGTATGTAGAGGTGGGTCTAGAAGGACGTGTCTGGGCAAGGAAAATCATGGAGCTGGAAGATGAACCACCATGGTGTTTGTGCTTATACAGCCTACAGTTCATCCTTATATTTGTATTTAGAGACAGATGCAAAATTATTTAATGTGAGAGACAAGCAGGGCAAAATATTTTCATTGCATCATAGGACTGCGCATCCTGCAGTTGTTCAGTGAGGGCACCATACTGAAATGGGGTCTGCAAAGAGGAGCCATGGGGTGATCCTGTCCAATTCTTTCCCTCAGCTTCCACAGATATTGGGAAACTCACCTGCAGGCTTCATGAAAAAGAAACCTCCTGCTCCAGAAAGGAGGAGGAGGAAAAACAGAGGAGGAAATTTATTGGGGGCATGCCATTTGGACACAGAGCACAATCATCTAGTGCCACGGCTGGAAATTTGCTCTCCTGTTGCTGGCTGCTGCTCCAAACCCAGGTGCTGGCATCCCTCTGTGGGGTGGAAGCAATCGACTTAAAATGGTACAGGAGCCTGGAGGGAAAAGCATAACTCTTCCATCCAGCTTCCTGCAGGAGCTTGTCACCATTTCTTCTTTGGAAAAGGGACATCTGCAGCGGCTGAGTTCCCATTTCCAGAGAGGTGGGAGCTGGGCCATGTGATCCCTCGGGAAAGCAGCCAAAGGCTTGTGTTTTAGGCAGTCTAGGCCCGTTTAAAATCAATATTTGTGTTTGCACTTGATGCACTTTTGTGTGGTGGGAGAAGTCAAGACAAAGCAGTGTTTTCATATAGGTACAAGGCACATTCAAAGGGCTCCCTCCTGTCATTAGCACCTCTGCTCTGTGCTCTTCGTGTCCTTAGCAAAGCCTTGTGCTCTCCTCCATAACCCCTTTCCCGTCCCTGTTTAGCACAAAACAAACCTCACCGCTGCCCAGCCTTCCCGTTCGTCTCCCCTACATCTGGAAGCCATCTGGGTCACACTGCTGAGCTTCCCCAGCTCCCCCTTCCCGCAGCACAGGCAGCCCAAGAGGAGAAACTCTGCAGCCACAGCAGCCTCGCGTGCGCCCCAACCTCCCTGGCTCTGCCTCCACAAAGCTGCACCAGCATTTCCCACACTCCTTCTGCAGACGACAGTGGGCTGATGGGGCTTGAGACTCTGCCCAAATCCTCTCAGGTCTGTTTCCTTCACTGTCATCCTCTGTATGTCCCCGTTTCTGCAACGGTGGGCTGCAGGGTTATGGACTTTTGGATAGAAGGCTACAAGTGAGGCAGTTCTGAGCTGGATGAAATGTTGATATACAATATCCTGTCTCCGGCTCTGGCCAGCAGCAGATCCTTCAGCAAGAATGCAAAAAGTGGGCAAACACATAGTAACACTTCTCCAGAACACTCTTCCAGCCACCAGTCCGTTTTGCTTTGGACTTTCTTGAGCCAAGGGAGCCAGTTTATTGTTCAATAATACAGCACAGGCGATTGTTCTCCAGATTTTTTCTTTTAGGCACATAAATTATTAGTCTCTGCAACATCTTTTGTCAAGGAGATCCACATCTTGATCTATGCAAAGGACCACCTTCCTTCTTGTCATCTTCTCAAGCATAAGTGCCATCATTTTCCAGGCCACTTCAGGCCATCCCACCCTGCTGCCAAAAAGCTGGCACTGATGCCCAGTTTTCAAATCCACAATCCCCTGCAGTTCAGCAGTGACTTTGGTGACTGCCTGCCTGAAGCAGGGACAAGGAAGAAGAGAAAACTCATGGCCTTATCCAGGACATTGAGCTCTCTGATCCTTCATGTCTATGGAGCTGTGAATCACCGTGTTCTGTGGATCCTTGGCTGTTGTAGCAACCCTTGAAGGAGCCAAAGACAACTGTGAGCAAAATTCAGAGCTCTCTAGAGGCCAGTCTGGAGGTCCTCGGAGTGCCAGACCAACTTCAGTTGGATGGAGAAGCAGGCACAAAGCCATCTTTGCCCAGCTTTGTGCCAAACACAGCTCTACTGGAACATGAGGCCAGACTCATTCTCTGAAAAAACCATCCCTTCTTTTTTTGGTGTGTCTGTTTCAATTACTGCTTTTTCTCTCACATTTGCTGTTCTGTCCTTAGATGAGGTGCAAGGCCAGTGAGCAGCCTGAGGCTGGCCCTATAATGGGGTGAAAACAATTCCAGAAGAAGACGGGAGAATCAGTTCTCTCTGAGACTCCAGATCCTCCTTTAAGTCTTGCCACTTGCTTCCCTGGTCTCTAGACAAATGCTAACTCAGATCAAAGCATTTCCCACAGTGGATCATTCCTCATGCAGATCCACTGAACTCTGCTGCTGTTGCTGCCATCACTCCAAGTCCTTTACTCCACAGAGACATTAACCTGGCTCTCTGTTTCTCTCCTTTTCCCAGGCACTAATTTTCATAGCACTTGTAAGAACTTCTGACAGTACTGATAGCACGTAGACATCCTCACTGCTGCTGCTGGTCTCTTCTTGTGCTAATGACGCATGCTCCACTAGCTGGGCAGTCAGAGGAAAAGCTTGTGGCTCCTCTAAATGGCCTTGGCTGTCAGCTTTCTGATGATACAACTGCATATTAGCAGCTGTAATTTCTCTCTCTTACCACAGCTCCAGTGGAGACATCTGCACCCTGGTGTCCAAAGTGAAGTGAGCCTCATCCCACATTCAGCATCTTTGTTACTTCCAGCTGCTTTCTTCAATGTTGAAAAATGGTTTAGTTTTTATTTATCTAGCTAACTTTTGGAAGGTTTGAAGGTTGGGAGGAGGAAGGGGGACAGACACACACATTGAAGATGCACAGATAAAGATATTGATTTCATAACGAAGTGTTATGACATATGGTTTACCAGGGTCCTGGTTATATTCCACTGCTAAGAGCCCAGTAAATGTGAAGGTGTTCACAGCAGCGACTGGAGGTGTAACACCCCCAGTACTTGCTGGAAGAGTTGCTCTCAGGGCTGATCCAGAGCAGAAGTTAATAGAGCCATCCAGGGACACCAAAAAAAGGGCATACCAGTGCATGGCCCCCCCTTGCAGGTGAATTGACCTTCACAAGGAGACTGCTAGAGCAACACTACAGTCAGGAATGGCCCTGCAATGAAGACAGCCTCTGGTGTCCTTTAGTCTTTCTGGCTTTATTCTAGGACATGGACTATTTCTGTTTCTCTCTGCCACAGCACTGTTGCTGTCTTATGCTGGGATGTCCTCCTGCTTGTCCAGGGCAAGGCAAATGCCATGGGATGAGCTGCACCTCTGTGGTACTGCTCATTTTCCCTCTCCACTTTCTCATTTGCAGGGAAAGCTGTGCTTTCCACATCGAGAGTGAGTATTGGGTGAGTTGCTCTGTTCCAGAAATAAACGCTTTCCTAATTTCCTAACATAATATGTTTTTCCCTTTTATTTTAATAAAAATAACAATAATAAAACAAAGCACCCTTTCTCCGTTACTCTTTCTTACACAAACACATAATCCTGGTGCCTTAATGTCTCATCAAGAAAATCCAGACTGGAGGCTGCAGCCAGGACTCTGTGCCACCTAGATATTTTGGACACATATTTGGACTCTCATACGCACATACACACACACTTTGCCTTCCCTGCCTCAGCAGGACAAGACTTCAGATCTTTTCTTGCATCCACAAGCTTGAATGGATACACTGAGCCTCAGCAGGGAAAGGTCATTTCCACTCATTGACATTCACGCTGTCTCCCCATTTGTACACTTCAAGGGATATTTATATTTAAAGAGCATCAGCCTGGCTGAGGACAGACTTTCCATTAGTCAGGGTTTCTGGGAAGAGGGAACTTTCACACCTGTAGGAATATGGATTTTTGACAGAAAAAAAAATAAAAAAAATCATAATGCATCTTCTAATGGCCCTGCTCAGTTACTGGATTGAAGCTGCTGCTTGCCCTGTGGTATGGTTCCCTAACAAAAGAAAGGTTTTGTGAGCACACATCTTGTGCAAGGGTGTGTTTATCTGCCTGTCAAACTATTCTCCCTCTCTTCATCTAATAACTTCTAAGCTTTTCGACCAATTTCAGTCAAGTTTCATAATAGAAGAGCATTTTCCAAATAATAATAATAATAATAATAATAATAATAATAATAATAATAATAATAATAATAATAATAATATATTCCTGCATGAAAACAGCCAGGCGAAAAATGAATAAATAAATAAAAATCTAGTTTGTTAACAAATTAGGGGAGAAGTCAAAAGAACTCAAGCCGACAAGAGACTGACACAGTACAAGAGGAAGCTGCAGGAGCAACTGCATTTGCTCCACTGGCCTGAGAATTTGATCATGTTTTTACTTTGTGACCTGGGAAAAGTTCAGGAACAGAAATATAAAGACCAGGGCGCACACAGTTAGACACTGAGATGCTTTAGAGTAAATATGTTTATACAGCTCATCATACAATGGGATCCCAGACAGGAATCCTACTGCCCACAGCAGTAGACATGATTTAGTATATTAATATAGCATGTCTGAAGTCTGACTAACGTTTGAGATAGAGAGGGAGACTTGGAGAGACAGAGCAGGGCAGTTGGTCTGCAGTCCTCTTCAGTGCCATGTTAAGAAAGATTATGAGGGTGCTAAAGAGTTACTAGGAACCCACGAGTCTTTTGGGGTGTAGGTGGGATGTGAACAGAGTTCCATTTGCCTGTAGACGTGATTCCTTATATTACAGCTCAAGTTATCACTCCACAATGAAACCAGCAATTAGATCTTAATGACTGTGCTGTACCCATTTTGGGGTGAGTTTGAGAACAGACAAGTTCAGAGCTCAGACATGCTGCTCAGGGGGTAGGTTAGCTGAGAAAAACTCTAGTTCACCAACTCTGGGCTCTTCCCGTCACAATCCCCATCTGTTCTCTGCCTCCCCACCCTGTTTTATTCCAACAGCCAGAAACAGAGGTCCCAGTGTCATACCCCATTATCCCAGATCATCCCACAAACCATCTTTGTGCACTCCTAGTGCGGCGGCGAGCACCACCCCCCTTTTACCAAGAAGGAATGACTTACCCCAGGTCACCCAGCAGCCCAACAACTGTGCCAGGAACAAAACCCAATCAGATAAAAGTGTCAGGGAAAGAACAGCCAAACTGCTCTGGAGTGGTTGGCCAGATGAGGTAACACCCAGGGAAAGACGCTAATGGAGTTTGGCAGGACACAGGAGTCACACGCACCTCCCACTTTGGCAGAAATAAGAAATGGCTTGGGCTTTTCAGGTCTGCTGGCTGGAGCACCCACCCAGTGCTGCACAGTTCACAGGAGACATTCAGGGAGCGTCCACCCGCTCGACGACTCTCCCATGCCTTCCTTCCACATGCAACAGAAGATGTTGAAGAAGTTACAACACAGGCAAAATGAACTCCCTGCTGAACTAGTGACTGAAGTGTCAATTAGTTTGGAACCCAGGTGTGCAAGAATTTGTCCAGGAGAAGTTGCACCATCTCCATCCTAGAATGTTTTTAAGATCTTGAAGGTCTGGATAAAGCCCTGAGCAGGCTGGTCTGACCTAGCTGACCTGCTTTGAGCAGCAGGTTGGATTAGAAACCTCCAGAGGTCCCTTCTAGCCTAAACTATCCCACAACCCTGTAAATTGCAAAGCTCAGCTGCAGCTTCACCATCCACAGGGTGATTACACAGAGTTCTTTTCAGTAATAAGGACAGATTACCTGCAATAGCACCACCAGATTACCATCAGGACCTACCTGCATGGTGGGGCATATCCCACACAATTCTTCCAAAAATTCCCCAAAAGAAGTAATGATCAACTGCTTTTTCACCTGCCCTACTTCATTCACTACGGCTTTCCTTTAAAGATGCCATAGAAGCCACTTTTTCACCTTCTTCTCTCTCTTGCACTCTTGTCTCTGATTCAGTCAGTATATTTTAAGGCCCCAGACCCCCAGCCAAGATATCACAGTCTTCCAAGCCACCACATGTCAACCAAGACATCATAACTACCCACACACTTGTGCCCAGCACACAGCAAATATGGGCTCAGTTGGTTTCATTTAATGTGGAACGACAGCAGGGAAAGCTCAGGTACACTGCAACAAGCTCTGAGCAGCACCATGCTCAACCACCATAACTTGGCCGTGCGCCTGCTGCTCTTCTGCCTCCTCTCTTCACCCTGGGGCTGTCCACAATTTTGCTAACCCATCCAGGAGAATTTTGTGATGTGAGCACACTGCTTTCACTCCTGACCTGAGGAGGACCTCAGACCAAACACCTCAGACTCCAGCCATCAGCTGTATCACCTTGCTTCTTATTTTCCATCACGAGCTCCCTTCTGCTCCACTGCTCTCCTGCCAGGGCTAACTCATCTGTTGCTGAAAGTCCTCCACCGCACTCCCTTCCTTCCATAATCCCTAAGACAGCAAAGCATTTGATCTCTTCTCTTTGGGAAGGCCAAAGGGATAAGCCCTGGGCCTCCTTGGCCCACGTGGTGGAAAAGATCTCACGCCAGGTAATCCTATTGTTCCTCATCCCCCTACCTGACACAGTCACGTGGTGTTTTGCTGCGAGATCCCAGACGTTATAAGACGACGGGGGAAGTTCAGCTCCGCACTGACGGCTCCAAACATATTAGTATTAAATTCTTATGCAATCAAAGCTGCCCACAAAATAAAGCCAATGATCTACCTGATTTGGATGTTCTTGGCACCGGACAATAGACTGCAATTTTCCAACAGAATCAACTTGTTATAACACAAGGATTTTTTTTTATATATATATTTTATTTTTTTTTATGTCAGCTTGTTTGCCCTCCTGCCAGATTTTGTTAGTAATACTGTGGCATGGGGCCAACTTGCAGCTTGTTTGGAGTTCATCTGAAAACCTCTAGTAAAAGAAGATAGAGGTTCCACATTTCCCTTGGAAGATGGAAAGCTTCAAAAGGCCATTTGTGGAGGCATCAAGCCGACTGTCTGGGGTCCCAATCCTCAAGCAATTACCTCATCCTGCTAATGAGGAGTTTGCTTCAGGCTGTACTGAATAAAGACCTCATTCTGACTCTTTATTTTAGCAGAGCAGTTGTTCAGTCAAAGTTGGCCAAACAAGCTCTTTTACTGGTTTCCCTGTTTATCCATCCTTTTCAAAGTACAGTTCTGTAAAGGGGAGATGAAAATGAATGAAACGCACTCTGATTTTTCCAGCTCAGGATACACCATCTTCCCAGAAAATCAGCTTCCTACCACAATCAGCTTTCATTTGTCATATTTTGACTTTTTCTCTTTTTGTGAGACAGAATTTTTCATGAGTGTTTCCCAGTGCTGATAAACAAAACAGACAGCATTTCAATGCTCTTTCTTCAACAAGCCACTCAGCGATCAGGAGACAGCACTTCAAAACCTGGATGTCATTTCTCACGACACGATAACAGTGACAGAAGAAAGCCACGTTTACCATGGAAGCTTTCAGAAAAGTTGCATTCACTTTCTCCATAGATTCTGCTTCTCTCATTTTTGGCCTCCTTACAAATACTCAAGACACCTGGGAGACATCACTTTTTTCAGACTTTGGCTTGATGTAAACCCATTACCTTTGGGCTATTAGCAGATGTGAACAAGGTATTCATGTAAAGCCAACTCAGTAAACAATTCTGTTGATGATGTAGAAGAGCAACCTGACTCCAGATCCCTCCAAATCCCGCACTTCTGTCTGCTTTACAAAAGTCAAAGGCAGTAAAGAAATCTGTTTTTCACAGCATTAGCATCTTTAACCGAATACAGTCTGTCTGCCGGGTGTTACAGTTGGGTGTGAAATGGTTTCCCTATTCTGTGAATTTTATTTTAAAATCTCAGCAAGCTTCCCATCATAAATTGCGATAAAAAGCTAAAATGTTCAAAGTGCTGACACCCAAAAATCTAGTGATGGGGAAAGGATTGTGGGCTTCATTGAAATAATCTGTGTTTTAACTTTTTTGAAGAAAGCTTAAAAGCTCTCATTTTTATTTCAATGATTTTGATTTATGTTTGCACTTCCATTCAAATTAGTTTTAATTCCAAAACCAAAATCTCATAATTCGGTCATTTAAAATATTATATTCATAAAATACAACATATCAAAATGAAGCAATTTCAACACCTAAAATTTGCTGTGAATCAAGAAGGTCCTCTTTTCCCTTAAAACACTCATCTTGAAGGAAGGAGTCTTTTCTAGCAAATAAGAGTTTGTGCTTTAATGCTGATATGGTGGATGAAACATGCTTTTTACAGACTTTCTTGTACAATGGCAGAAATACAGTCTTTTGCAGAGCCAGGGAATTTCCTGTTATACCAGATAAATCTGCAATGGAGAGACTTTTCTTTACTAAGACCTGGATAGAAATGTTGAACACTTATGCCTGGAAGCACTTTGAGATACACCTTAGCATTATCCAGTAATAATGCAGAAAATAACTGAGACTTAGCCACAGGAAAGCTGATGCCATCTCACGGCTCCATCTGATGTAAACACATACAGTTGTATTTTTTTCCCCCCATGTCTCTTTCTAGCATGACGCCAAATCACTCTCCAGCTATTATGGTGTTTTAATTCATGCGAAAAATCAGGTGTTCATAGCACCCCTTCTATGCCTGGAGTATTTCAGAAAATGTGCTGTGTAGCATTTCTATTTGATCCATGGTTTTATGTAATCCCACCTGGTTCAACCCACTCTAGCAAGTTGTCCTTGGCAGGCGCTCCTCCCTTAGAGGGTCACTACCAAGTGACATTGCCATCAGTAGGTAAAAGCTCCATGAGGACTGGGATTCTCCTTCCCTCCATCTGTCCCTATTACAGTGAAGAAGAGCAGCATCTACTAAGTCAAATACTAAGGTTACTTCAAACTGCAGTGTGGTTTCACCATATGAGCAGTCAAGGATGGGACCCCAAAGGATCTACCTGGTGCATAAGCACTTGCAGAGCTCCTCACAGCATGGTCTTAGTGCACTAGCAAATAGTTCATGGGAGCATACAACAGTTTTTCCTTGTTCTGTATGTCTTCTTCAGAGGCACCATTGCAGAGTACAGATCCCTATGTTGGCATTTCCACACAAAAGTGCTTTGAGGTTTTCCTTTCATTTTCTCTTGTTTATAGTGAATTAGATTGCAAAGCCTTTCATTGCCCGCACTGCTTACACTTTCTACTCTCCCCTCTGTCTTTCCTTTGTGAACGTCAACCAAAACCTGAACTCATATTGAATTCATTTCCTCTCTGGATACCTCAGTACCAAACATTTTGTGAAAGAAAAGGGAAAAAAAAAAAAAAAAAGAAAAAAAAGAGTAAGCTGACCTTCTCCTCTTGAACTAGGAGCTCCCCTTTAGCTTGGATCTCAATCCTGATTACTGCCGCCTTCAGTAGCTCTGCAAAAATAAATGCCCATGAAAACCAGGACCCCAAATATCAGATCTATTGGCTTTGATGGGCCTCAAATCACCCTGGCCCCTGTAAAACCCCACTGACTCCTTCACCCATGATTCAAGCCATTTAGAGCAGCCAGCAGATTGCTCAGTCTCTGTGGAGTGTCCAGGACCTGAGAGGGCTGCCAGATGATACAGACAAAAGTCTAGATGGTCCATTATCAGGAAATCAGGACAAAACATCAACAGCCCCAGTGTTCCTGGAAAGCATGGTCTACATGAGCATCAGGAGCCACCAAGGGGAGTCAAAAGGGAGAATCATTTATACAGGGTGGAATAGATGAGACATATAGTCTGGATACAGGGAGAATTGGCACTTCCCATTCAGCCATGGGAAAGTTTCCTAAGCAAAAGTGCTAGAAAACCCAAAGTATATAAATTTGAACAGTCCAAAACCAGGAGAATGGTTATGTTTGGATCTAAGTTCCATGTCTGGGTCTTGGCTTTAAAATTACCAGCTCTCCACAGATTGAATCACACATCTCTGAAACAGAACAGCTCAGCCAGAAAGCAGTGACCTCAAGGTAGGAATCAATGGATGAAATTCTAGAGTTAAGAGGAAAGTAACTGCTGGATGATCACACTGGCCCTTTATACATCTGTTCATTTAAAAAAAAAAAAAAAAAAAAAAAAAACACCTTCAAAGTTTGGAACTCTTAAAAATTTGGATTCAAATTCTGATATTTTGGCTGAACTCCAGCCATAGAAAACACAAAGCAGCTAACCATCCTACAGCATAAGCTGAAAGTCAGAAAACCCTTCATCTAGTGTTGAAAATGGGAAGAAGTTAACAGTTGTTTGTTTTTTTGTTTGTTTTATTTTAGTTGGTAAATCTCTAAAATTTTAGAGGTTTACATTTGGACAACTTTCAGACCCTGACTGCACGTTATGGTCGTGTTTTCTTCAAATGTTCTTGACTGAGAAAATCAGACAGGAAATACTTTGCAATATCCAGAACTTTCTGGACTGGGGGAACCAGAAATCCCACAAGAACAGTTATTCTTCATGTTATTATTGTTACCTTCAGATTTACCCCACTTTTAGTGGACACAAATTCTTCTCCATAAGTGCCTCCGCTGATAAATTGTTGATAGCTGCTAGTGTTAGACACAATTTCAAACAGAGATCATTAGAAATAAAACCAAATTCAGCTACAGTTTTTTTTCCTTTTTTTTTTTTTTTTTTTCCAATGGAAAATAGTTGCAAGAAATTGTGGATCAAAAGTTTCACAGAGCAAACACTTGGCTTGCTACCAGCTTTGGCTGAAATTCATCAGACATGAGGACATGAATGTTCATCTGTGAAGTGAATGCTCATCTGTGAATCTGCACATTAATACACCCATACGTTTCCCCCACGCATGAACCGTATATACGCACAGTGGGAATGCAACAACCTGCATCCAGTGGAGAGATGCTAAGGAATTACGCACTTGAGCACCAGGGGGGATGATTACATCTTCCATCTTGACACAGGCTGTGCAATTCTGTTCAGCTACCTCTGGACTGAGCTCAGCGACCGCATGTGATTTGTACCAAATTCTCTCTATCAGCTGAATCAATTGCATGTGCCAGAGCACTTGGACTACAGAAATGTCTCTGATAGTCCCCACCTGGTGTCTGAGAGCTGCCAAGGTTTACAGGTTTGAGACTACCAGGCAGTGATGTGGGATGGGCACTCACTCAAGGGGCTGCCCTGGCCTGTGGCTTGTGGCTGGTCTTCTTGCAGGTGACTAGGCTCAATTGAACCCCAGGAAATAGGATAAGAAGGGTGAATAGGAAAGAAAAACAAATTTATTTTGGTCTGTTTCTCCTTGGTCACCTATGTGTACAAAGGGGATAAAGGTGGAAAACCTGTTTCCTGAAGAAGTGTTAAAAGGATGGAACCATGGAAAACTTCAGGCATAGGTCTCTGAAACTGCTGCTGCCCAGGGAATCAGGGAACAGTCACAGTGACAATAAATCTGTGATTGTCCCAGTGCTCTGATCCTGCAGAGGACAGAGTTGTAATGCCTCTGCTCTACTCTGCTCTCCTCTCCTCACCCTTCTGGGACTCTCCAGGGTCTGCTGGTGGCAAGTGTCCAGCTCTTCCCGCTTCAGACCCTGCTGTGGGACTGACTTGTCCTGGGAAATGAGGGCTTTTCCTGATCAGTGCTTCAGAAAGGTCCCTTCACTGGTGGATTCTGAGAAGAAAGGCTGTAACCCTGGGCCTGCTCGCAGCAGTGGGAGCGCTGCCATTGCTTTCTTTGGTTCTAATACTTCACACTGTTCTGGTTTGTTTTTCAAGTTATTCTATTTTTTTATTATGCCCAAACATTTTCTTTTCCCCATAGGGATGGAAGATGCCAGGGACTGACACTATGATCACATGCTCACAAAGGAGCTGAGGCCCCCTCCTTCCTCATTTTTCTAAACTCTTGAACTGTTCTGGCCCAAGCAGATTTTTCTGGTTATTTCCAGGAGAAAATTATCTGCAATGTTAACAAGGCTTTGATGGAAAAGTCAAGTCGGCTGGAGAGCCTCTCAGCACCCCGGCCTCTTCTTTCTCCACTTCTCTTCTGAGTGGATCTGTAAGAGCAGGGAATGCAATCAGTCTGGCCACGTATAATCCAAAGCCTGTCCCATTTCCTTCCTCTTCAAAAAAAAAAACTGAGCTCCATTAGAAAGATTTCCTGGTTAATGAGGAGAGAGAGCACTGGCACCCAGGCTAAACAAATTCCACCCAAAAAAAAAAAAAACAAAAAGCAGAAAGCAACAACAACAGCAACAACAACAATAACAACAAAAAGACATAAGGAAGATGTAAAAGTCACAGGTGATGAAAGGATCGTGCAGAACAGATACAGCAAAGAGAACGTATGGAATCTCCACATTTCCTATACACAAACACAACCAGGTAGTAAAAGACTTTAATGAAGGAGTTAACAGTAACCTGTCACAGTGACCCAACCTGAAAATCCCAAGAGTTACCTTCTCACCTAGCCTCACCTGGCCAGGGTGAATTCTAAGGGGGTTGGTGACTTTAGGGAGTATACAAGAGGGAGAAAATATTATGTTGGAAAATAAATTTATGGAATATCAAGCTGCTGGAGCAATGCTTCAGAGAACATATTCCCTGTGGTTTCCTACCTGATTCTATTAACACAATGCTCACAAATCCTTTGTCCTATATTAAGCACAAAGTAAATTGGAGCCTAGAAAGATGAGCAAATATGAGCACCTGCTCTAGGAATCCTGCTTTGGCAAGGGGGATTGGACCCAATGATCTCCTGAGGTCCCTTCCAACCCCTGCAATTCTGTGATTCTGTGACCTGCAAAGCCTCCTCTGACCTCCCTTTCACCATGCTTGCATGAAAGGGCAGCCACCCTGATTCAGGAGCATCATGGTTTGTGAAGGCCACTATAGAGTTTCCCCAGAGCCTTCTCTTCTCCAGGCTGAAAAACCCCAGCTCCCTCAGTCCTTCTCCATAGGATTTGCCTGACTTGATTACGTTCAATGACTCCCTGAGGAGCAACTGTCCCCAACTGGAACTCATTCACAGAAAGCCTTTTGCAGGCACCACGAGCTCCGTCCTCACAGGCTGGTTGAATTTTGCCCAGGTGAGAAGTGAGAGGCTGGCTCCAGCTGGGTGAGAGCAGCCTCTGGGACCAGGTTTTGGAGAAGGCTGCATTGACGGGAGGAACTCCGAGCCTAGGAATGCAAAATTCCCCTCTTCCAGTGGGATTTCTTCAAACCCCTTTGAGCGCATGCTTCTTCCTTGGACGCGAGTGCCAAGAAAACCCGCTGGCTGCAACATCAGAAAGAACCTAATGCAGAAAAGATTGCAAGCCCAAGGGGACAGAGTTTCTTTGAAAAGCCCACCCCAGGCATGCATGCACCAGCACTCACACACAAGCCGCCCCAGTGCATACACAGCATGGCCGTGCTAGCAGGGAGCCTGCTAGGAAGGAGAAAATGATTCAGGACTCTCCGGGTAGGAGGAAATGAAGCTTTTGCACTGCCAGAGGCAAAGCTGATCGCTTGGATCAAGCTGCAGCAGGGTGTGGATTTCCCTCCGAGCTCAGGCTGTGATTGAGATGTGCTGACCAAGGCTCACGCAGGAATGTTCCTGTACAGCCTAGGGTGACGTATGCCAGCCTGCCCCAACACATAAACAGTGTGCAAACCGCAGGGGTTCCCGCACGGACGTTTCCTGGCACACTGACGTGGTCTGTACCTTACTGCATCCCGCTGACCGCTGGGGATGCCACAGGGGCCAGCCCAGCAGCCCCAGTGCCTGTGGGATGGCAGCAAGGGACACGGGGTGGTGTGGAAAAGCCATCTGTTATTAGCAGGGCATCCCTGGAATGAGATGTGGGACATGGTACCCAGCCAAGTGTGGTCAGACAAGCATTGCATGGCATTTTACACAGGCTAAGAGAAAATAGCAGCTTCACTGGCCTGACTCCTCTCTAAACAGGGAATGCTTTTAACCAAATGCAACCTTTGTAGCCTGGAGCAGATGCTTTCCTTTATGGAAACGTCTCTGAAAATACAGCTAGTGGAAAGTGGAAAATGACAGCCGTGCCCAAGGGAACAGCACACAAACTGCAAAGCCTAAGCCCAGCAAGGAACTTCTCCTGGGACATCTGCAGAGCCCCATACAGTGCTTCCCTGAGAAATGCAAAGGCTGCAGCTTCCCGAGGTACAGTTAGTCCCTGAAAAGCAGAAGGAGGCCTTGCCAAATATAAGATACTAGGTGTTCCTGTCTAAAGGAAAACAGAGCTGTTCCAGGTCTGTTTGCTCCGGAGTCTCTCTTCCCCTCTGGGAGCTGCTTGCCCTCCGGTGGGCTCGTTGTGTTCATGCAGGTGATCGCTCTCTCCATCCCTGCACAGGGATGCAGCTCTCAGAAACTCCTTGATGCTTGTGTAGCTCTGAGCACCTGGACTTTCCTCGGTCAGGGAGTGCAGTTAGGAGGGGATTTGTCCCAGCAGAGGAAGAAAAGGAGAGAACACTGAAAAAGTAAGAGAATAACAATCAAAGTAAAGCTGTCTGAGCTTGCATGCTTCAGATATGCCTGGGGAAGCTTTCTGGTTTACCCCGGTGCAGAGGCTGCTTGTGGTTCCAAGCAGAGCAAGGGGACGAGCTGTGCTGCTGCCTCTGCAGAGCCATGACGATCCCTGCATCCTCAGCTGCGAGGCTGGCTGCTTGCAGCAGGCTTTCCCTCTAGCGGAGGACCTCAGGAAGGGATTCCCGTGCTGGTAGGAGACAACACAGACCCCTCCAGGCCTGGTTGTGGCCATCACGTGTTGAGGACCCTCCTCTGCATGTGGAAGGCAGGAGGGCTCTGTCTGCGAACCTGTACCAAATCTCCACCACCATCTGCAGAGATAAAATCTTTTATCAGCAACCCTTTGCTGGGTTCAGTCAGCAAGACAGCCACACAGAGCAATGGGAAGGTTTGCAGCCTGGATGCGGGTGCCAAAGGAATTTGGTGGACACCTCAGGTTTGGTCTGCTGACTTGGATCGGCATTTGGGGCCAAATTACTGGAAATACGTCAAGGCTTTACTGGTAAAAGGCCACATACTGAAAGGATGAGCAGCCTGTAGAGTGTTCCATGAGCTGTCAAGGTCAAGAAGCCAGGGCTTCCCAGTTTTCAGAAGCAGGAAAAAATTACAAGGAATTATTTTGATGTAAGTGCATCCAAGTCAAAACACTCTCTAATAGATCAGTACAGTATGAAAGAAAGAAAGAAAGAAAGAAAGAAAGAAAGAAAGAAAGAAAGAAAGAAAGAAAGAAAGAAAGAAAGAAAGAGAGAGAGAGAGAGAGAGAGAGAAAGAAAATGAAAATAATAGAACAGAAAAAAATAGAATAGAAAAGAATAAAAACAAAAACATTAAAACAAATAAGTAAGCAATGACCCATTCTCAGCATGACAAATCTGATCACTACCAAGTAACACTCTCCGGGTTTTCCAAGAATATGCATTTCATAGAAGCATAAAGTAATTTCCATTAAAAGAGACCTCTGGAGGTCCCCTGGACTGCTGGCCTCACCCCACTGGAAAGCAGGATCAGCAGCGTGGCTTGGCACAGAGATTGGCAAGCACAATTAGTCCCCCTACTTATGGATGCGGGTTGAGGTCCTGTTGTGACCGGCGCTCACCCGGCCTCGCGCCGCCTCTCCTGGAGGCTCTGGGAAAAGTCCTGCAGAGAGCAGAATTTCTGGATACCAACGTAGGAGACTGAGTCAGAGCTCCTCCGGGCTGAGCGGCCGGAGAGGGGGGGCCCATCTGGTTGCGATTTTGGAAACGGCAGAAATCGAAGCAATCTCTACCCAGGAAAAGGCTGGAAGGCTTCTGACAGGAGATGGGATGGCAGTGCTGCGATCTGCAAGGCAGATCGGTGGTGGGAATCTCTGGGACAGAAGAAAGCTCCCCCCTCCTGCCTTCCCTCCGTGCACGTGTAGCCAGCTCTGACAGGACCACAACGCCAGTGGAAAGTCTGGACCTGAGGTGTCACCCAGGTCCAGGTCACCTAAAGGCTCTTCTTCCAGGGACAAAGCCATTGTCCACCCCATGGTCAGACCCTCCTTAGCAGGACCAGTGCTACCAGCAACCAGCACCACGGATCTTCCTGACCAGCTCAGACCTACAAATCCTGATCTGGGGTTACACAAGCACATTGGTTTTGGCTGGTGCTGTGTCTCAGAGGATATGAACCCCAGTTACTGGTGAAAATGTCATAGGCAAAGGAAGAAAGAGGGGGATGAATCAGACATAGGGGGACACCACGTAAGATCCCCAGATGATGGGACAGTTGGGTAAGAGGCTCTGCACTGTCCCATGACCTGCAAAAATGTTTTCAGCTTCCTGAGGTTGTTGCTGGGAAGAAATATCTGAGACTCACCATCTTTCACATCCTTGACAACAGTTCAATGACGAAAATGCTATCATTCCCCAAATACCACTCAACTTTGAACTTTCCCAAGAAGCCATTTTCATGCACCAGCTGCTAAGCAATGGACACTTGATTGACTGACTCAGTAGCTGAGAATAAACAAGGAAAAAGAGAGGTAACAAATGTAATTTAGGGTGTCGCAACATGGTTGGGCCCTAGGTCAGAAGGACACAGGACCTTTGTGACAGCAAAACGTGTGGATCTTCATGCAATAGCTCATTTCCTTCCACAGCCTCAGAGACCACATCTAATCATGCAGGATTTAAGTGATGTGTCTTGTTTTGTAATATTGCTTTAAAAAAAAAAATAAAAATGTTTTATTCATTGAAACCAGACGCTTTGACCCAGTTAACCTTCAGGCTAAGTCCGCTTCAGATGCTCCAGATGAGCTACCATCCTGATTGTCCAAGAGTGCTCGACTTGGCATGCTGGCAATGTGCTGCTCCAGAGCTGGCTGAGCTGTGCCATATGCAGAACATTTCCTCCCAGAGGTGCCCACCGCCAGCCAGACAAGACTGACTTGGACCAGCCTCACGCTTCCCGAGGGCTTGCCAAAGAGCCAGAACAAATCATGTTCCAGGGGATCTCTCCAAAGGGCTTCCCCTGACTGCCGAGCCTGCAGTGTGAGCCTGGCTTCTCCCTCCTAAGTCCTTGCTTTGGCAAGAAGGAATAGCATTGGTGCTGGGGAGACCTCCAGTAAGGGATGCTCACCTGTGACCTGGGTTCCACAAACCCTCCCAGTAGCTGATTGCTCCCTTCTCAAGTGTACAAAGTAGCCAGAGCATCTCCAGTCATACTTTTCTTACACAGACATATTAATCTGCACAGAGAACCTGTGCAGGGATTGGGATTTATGTTACAGAGGCTTGAACTACTCTTCATCTATCTATGTACTCTATCATCATCTTCCCTACACAAAAGTGCCATCATTTACTTGGCATACCCCACAACCTCTTATCAATGCCTCAGTCTCCTGTGTCACTCAAACACACAGGCTGGCTGCTTTTATGTATATATGTATACATATATGCATATAAATAGTAGTGGTTACATTTATCCTGATTATTGATTCAATTAATTTGTCCCATTACTATTTGATATCATCGTTGAAATGAAAGGGGAAGGAATCTTGGTAATGAAATTCGAAAGTGGGACAAGGATGTGGAGAGGAAAAAAAATAACGAAAGTGTTCTGGAGAGATCAGTAGCATGGTCAGGAAATGAATACACAAAATCTTCCACTAGGAAAATGAAAGTTAAGACTGCTGGAGAAAAATGATCTGAAACAGCTATTCAGCTCAGAAAAGTAACCTGGCGCAGGCATGGGGTTTGAAACTAATGGAGCAGGGTCAGCTAGGAGCAATCAGGGCAAGCAGAGTGCCTCGTCAGCATGCACAAACACACCCTCTCCCCAAAATCTGGTTTCTTGAAGCTGCATGTACAATTCTGAATAGGGGGTTGACAATTAGGACAGGCAGAAAACATACCCTTGATTTATTATTTTTTTTTATATACATCAGAAAATTAGATTTCTAACACATGAAAACGTTCAGCTAAACAATATTTGCTTTCCCCAACAACCTGGCTGTATTTTTTGCTTTTGCTTTTCATCGATGTATGGATTAAAAGGTGAGAAGTGACTCTTTTAACCTTTTAATCTGCTTTGTTGATTCCGTCCAAGGCTGAGTAATTTCATCTGTTTACTCTGTGTTGGGCTCCGTGATTTGGGTTTGGATAGTGTGCTGCAGGCAGGTGTCCTACATACTCTTAGTTAAAGAGAAACTTCTGGAGTTTGGGTTAATTGTTTTGAAGTTGTAGTTTATGATGAGTTGAAATACTCTGCAGTTACTTCTGGTGTATCCCTGTAAAGAGGTGTAGAGAAATCAAAAGAAGGAATTTAATAATCTATGATTCCTGACTTGTATTAATCATTAACAGAGACATTGGTTACTGCCAAAGAGCAGATGCACCAAGACTGCTAGGTCATACAAGTGTGTCCTTGGAGATGCTTATTTTTAACAATGTGGTAAAAGATTCAGAAAGGAATTCAATCCGGCACATCTCTCTCATCATTCCTTTTTCCTTCCTCCCCTCGTAAAACCAGCTTAGATGTCCCTTTCCCATGGCACAGCTGAACCCACACTCCCTTTGCCACAGCTCCCACAGAAAAACAACGTGGAAGCCTCCTCCGAACCTATCTGTTGTTGTGGTTGGGCAGCTCGTCTCCAGTGGGACCGGCTGATTTCAGCCAGTGCCGCTGGAAATCCACACTTCATCCTGGAAGTGAAACAATTCACTGCTGCAGCTGGGGCCAGGAGATACAACTTCCCCACCACCAAAAAAAAAGAGCAAATATCAGTTATTCAGGTGCCACCTCCAAGAGATCCCGTAACTCAGGAATGATGTTCAAACTGATAATTTAAGCTCTTATATCAGATTCTCCTCTGGCTCTTTCTGGCTTTACCCCTTGCAGCTGTGACTCAAGAGCAGATCCATTCCAGACACAGCCCTTAAGATCTATTGTGAAGGAAAGATTTTTGTTCATTACAGTGCAGCACATCCAGGGACCCAGTCACCCACACTGCAAACAAATCCCATCCACACAGCATCACAGGCCGATGGGCTGCAATGGCAGTTCACAGCACAGGACGCTGTGGAGGACTGAAGAAAACATATCAAGAAAAAAAGTCTGGACCTGAGCTGTGGCAACACACACAAGTGTGAGCATGCTTTCAAAACGGAGCCAAGTCCTTTAGCAGTGTGCAGCCAGGGCACGTTACATTTTGGGGGTGCAAAGTGTTAGCCTCGATGCTCGCTGGTTACCTGGCCAGAGGTGTAGGAGCTGACACCCCTCTGCAAGAACTGTCTGGGCCTCACAAGCAAGACAAACAAAAATAATAGCCTGATTAAAAGGGGGGGCTGTGCCCTACTCTCTCCCTGTTTTGCAAGTCACAATGAGTTTTCTAAAAGGGGATCGAGGTGCAGAGCGCTGGTATTCAACCTTCGTCTTCTCTGGGACTGAACTTGTGTGTTCTGGAGGGAGTGGGGGAAGCTTTTAACCAGAAAGATAAACAAGAAAACAAACCAGCCATTCATAGGAAACGCTGAAAAAAAAGGGCAACTGTTGACCTGTGTGCTGTTGGAATAATTAACTTTTTTGTTCAAACAGCCTCATCTCAGTCTTGTTTCAATTCTTCAGGTCCCAAACCATCTGTTCTCTAAAACCTTAAGGTTAATAAGCGTTAAGAGCTCCTCCCCTAAGATTAATAAGAATGAAGAGCTCTCCTTTTCAGGGCTTTTCTCCACCTACAGCATGGTCTGCTGAAGAAAGCCAACGTGTGCAAATTCATCTTCTTCACGCACATCTCCAAACCCACCGCTCTAAATCCATGCATGCAGAAAGAAAGTAAATAAAATAACATCTCTGGCGGCTGCCAAAAAATTCCACAGTTTCTGAGCTGTTGCAACTGTATTCGTCAGTGAATAAAAATGTCCTGGAAACCTCACTCGGATGGTGATGGCGGGAGTGGGGGGGCCGGGAGGCGAGGGGCGGAGAGAGTGCGGTCAAGGCCAGGGCAGAAGTTCATGCAGTTGGTGGTTTGCGAAAATGTGTTTTGTTTGTTCTGGATTAGGCTGTGGATTCTTAAAAGAAAACATGTTTTAGTAAGCTAATTTCAAATCAGGAGGGGAAGGAGCAGGGTCAGGGGGAGAACAAATTAGCATCTGGATGTCAGCAGAGCAAAAGGAGGATTCAGACCTGGAGGAAAGTGGGTGACAGAGGCCAAGGTCAGCCAAGACGACTTGATTATAACCCCCCTTTAAAATAAACAAAGAAATAAACAATAATGCAGCCCCAACCAAGTGCACACAGCAGTGCACATGCAGCCCAAGTCCCAGCCCGCTCCTGCAGCATCCCTCCTGGGGCGGCAGGCGGGCTGCTGCTGGGCTGCGTGGGGAGGGTGATCAGTTCACACTGCGCCACGCTCAGACGCTCCTTGGGCCATGTGAGCGGCTTCTGCATCTGGCAGATCGGAGACTGCCTCCTGGGAGGCTGTTTGCAGTCAGACACAGATCAGATGGGAGCCCGATGAAGGCACGGTGGAAGTGTGCTTAAAATCCCGTCTCAGTACACTCGCTGCTGTTGCTGTGGGTTAGGAAAGAGGGGTTGTGTTGATCTGTCAGCCTGCTAGTGATCACACAGAGCAAAGGAGTCACCCTGAGCCTACCGAGGAGTTAGTGCACCGTGCATAGAGACTAGACTTCTTGTCTCGTGAGGATACATTCCTCTGCATTCATGTTCCCAGAGCTCCCTCTCACTCTGTGCAGGTAATACTGGGGTTGGATGTGCCACCAGACTGGTCACCAGCATTACTGTTGGGCTCTGGTTCATTCAAACCATGCTCAGGCTCCTACAAGTCATAGAATGAGCAGATCCTGGCAAAGGACACTGAACATGAGTTTTATAATAGTAAAGCATCTTGCTGAGATCTGGACTGCTCTGTGTGTGGTTCTGCAGAAGTCATGGCTGTCCCTTTTTGTATTGTAACTGGTATTCTTGTTTGTTATTTAGTTCATTAATATTTGCAATTGTTATGTGGTTTTGGTGTTTTGTTTGCTTGGGGTGCTTTTTTTTTTTTTTCCTTTTTTTTTTTTTTTATTTCTTCTCTATATAAACATAGAATCCTAGAACACTTTGGGTTGAACAGGACCCTTAAAGATCATCTCATTCCAACCCTCTGCAGTGGGCAGGGACTGCTGTCCCCAGCCCCATCCAGCCTGGCCTTGGGCACTGTCAGGGATGGGGCAGCCACAGCTCCTCGGAGCAGCCTGGGCCAGGGCCTCACTGCCCTCATAGCAAAGAATTTCTTCCTTATATCTAACCTAAAGCTACCCACGTTCAGTTTAAAGCCATTACTCCTTGCTTTATCACTGCCCCCCTGACAAAGGGTCCCTCCCCAGCTCTCCTGCTTCCCCTGCAGGCCCTGGCAGGCCGCTGGGAGCTCTCCCTGGGGCCTTCTCCTCCCCAGGCCCAACACCCCCAGCTCTCAGCCTGACCCCACAGCAGAGCTGCTCCAACCCCTGAGCATCCTCAAGGCCTCCTCTGGCCCTGCTCCAACACCTCCATGTCCCTGTGCTGGGCCCAGAGCTGAGCACAGCATTGCAGGGGGGGCTCACGAGAGTGGGGCAGAAGGGGAGAAGCACCTCCCTTGAACTGCTGGCCACACTCCTTTTAATGCAGCTGAGGATATGGTTGGCATTTTCATTTTTTTTTTTTGAAGATTCCTGGAAGAAATACTCTGACTTCTGCAAATTTATATTATGACAAAGGTTCTGGGAGGACAAAAAAAAAAAAAAAAAAAAAAAAAAAAGAGAGAGAGAGGGGAGAAAACAAGCGTTTTGTTTTGTTTTGGGTTTCACAGTAAAGATTAATGGATAAAACCCCTGTGACAGGGAGCAAAACCTAAGTCCAGCGTTCAGCACTGTCCTGTTGCTTCGTCTATAAATTTACACTTTAATTAAAAGCAGTGAGAACCAGGGGAACTGCTGGAGTGCATCAGGTCAGAGGTAGGGCCTGTCAACCTGTCTCTGAGAGCAGGCAGCAGCAGATGTGTAGAGAAATTCACTTTTATGGAATAATCGCTCTGTAAGGAAAATCACTTTGTGCTCTTCCTTTTAGAGATCAGCTTTCAGCAGCAAGTTCTATATTGCGTTCAAAAGGTGACACTGCTCCTGAACCCTTAACTCTGCATGTTCCTGGAAATACCTGTCTGTGCATTCCACATCAAGGTCAAATCATGGTGAAAACAGAGACTGTCACTGGGCTGACTAGGCTCTCCCTATCTCTTCTGGAGATCTTTGGCAATCCAGAATCCATCTACTGCACTTCACTGAAACTGCTCCTATCAAAGTTTTTACTGATCTCTTCCCAGTCAAGCTTCAAGCCTTCCTTGCATGCACAGATGGCTTGGGACCTGCCAACACAATCCATATTGTCTCTGGGCATATTCTTCTCTTTGAGGTCTTGTTCCTCTTGATTTCTATTACACTTTCCCACTTGGTTCTCCTCCCACTTTTCAGTCACCTTCGCAGGATTCCCCTGATCTCCCTATTCACTACCTGTGAGACTGTTGCAGGGTCACACATGGTCTTTTTACCTCCCCGTGTCCCATCTTTCAGGGAACCTCATCCACAAACACACCGTCTGTGCTGATGACTCACAAATCCACCTCTGTCTTCCAATACGTCTCTTTCTGTCCGGACTGAAGTTTTGACCTGTCCTTCTGGCTTTTCCTCATGAATGTCTTGCCAGCAGCTCAAATCTAGTCTAGACTGGGCTTTTTTTTATAGTTAATGGGGGAAACAAAAAAAAGAACTTTCAGGCATGATTCACCTCATTCTGATGTAGATACCTAAAATAAGTCAGATGAGTCGCAGCCTGCGAGTTCCTGTTTCTGCCACAGACCGTCCAGGAAGTCTAGATGACAGGTAGGGAAATCCACACTGTCGGCGTCTACATTTGTAGGAGATAAATCCCAGCTGGTGTGATCCAGGTTACAAATCAACCTCTGCGATGCTGCTCAGATATTTGCAGGACTTTTGGTTTTACTTTAGGGGCCTGGTGGAAGACTGAAGCTGAAAAATTTAGTAGCATGAATGGCTACCAAAGGCCCTCACAGAGCAGCTTCTCCAAGGCCAAAGGGGAAGAGACAGTGACCAAGGACTCCGTGTTCCTCAGTACGCAATGATTTACTTGTGTGCTGATATTCACCAGCATCGGAAAATCTCAGGATTTAAGAAACAGTTACTGTTGGTTGCAGGGAAGCTAACACAGGTTTTGTGGCCCAGGAGTGTGCTATCTTCCCTGCAGTGCCAAAACACTGCTGAGGGATTGCACCTAGTAAAAATATCCTTGAAAAACAACAGTAGTGAGGCCTGCAGCCTTATACAGAGTACTGGCTGCATGCTAGAACTGAGGCAGGCAGGGTCCCCCATGCCCTGCAGGTCTCCCCCTGCCTCATCAGGGCCACCCCAGCAGGGTGCCCAGCCCCACGTCCCGGCGGCTGCTGAAGCTGCCCCAGGAGGAGCCCCCCAAGCTCTGGGCAGCCTCTGCCAGGGCTCCAACACCCCTGGGCCAAGCAGTGCTGCCTGAGGGGCAGGGGGAGCATCCAGGACTCTGGGCTGGGCCTGGACATGGACAGGATCCCCCCTGCTCTCCTCATCCCCAGGCCGAGCAGTCCCAGCTCTCTCTGCCTCTCCTCGCAGCAGAGGTGCCCCAGGGCCTGCATCAGTTTGTGGGGTGATGCCGGGCTCTTGTCAATATGCCCAGGAATCTCTGGCCCTAAGGAGCCCAGAACTGAACACAAGGCTCCAGGTGTGGCCTCACAGTGCTGAGCAAGAGGGGAAGCACCACCTCCCTTGACCTGATGGCGATACTTTGCTGAATGCAGCCAAGAATATTGTTAGCCTTCTTGGCAGCAAGGGCACATCACTGACTCATGTAATAATAGCAATAACAAAGCTACTGGTCTGCTAAGACAACCTTTGTCATCCTGGCTAAGAGTGGGCATTGTTTCCTTGAACTTTCAGCTTATGATCATTAACAGTGTGCATTATGAGTACTGTGGAGAAAGGATCATCTCTTTCCATGTTTTCATTCCACTATGACCAGGGCTGTCAAAAAGCAGAGGTGAAAGAAGAGGGGGAGGAAAATTCCAAGGTAACTGAGCCAGTGTGCAAGGAGCCCTTTCTACTCTGATGATGCAGTAGTAAACATGCAGAGAAGACAGCAGTGACATTGCTTGTCCCCCCATGTGGTCCCACTTCTGGGTTTCCCAGTCTTGGCCATGGCCCATCACAGGCTTTCCAGCCTGTCATAGACTCTTATGTTAAGGTGTGCCTCATACAGGTATCTATATGTGCATTGGGTATCCGTGTCCCCAGACAGTTGCCGAAGCATCAGTGTAGTGCAGAATTCTGAAACACATTTTAAAATGGAAACTTCCTTTTTTTTTTTTTTCTTTTTTTTTTTCTTTTTTTCACACCCTCACCACACATAACAAGGAAGGTGGCTGGATGGGTACATGAGCCAGGAGGGTCCTCTGGGACAAACTAGTGTCAAACTGAGCTCTGTGAAGGAGATCTCTCAGGCATTCTGGCTGATACACCTGCAGCTGCCAGAGAGCCAAAAACACCATGTAAATCAATCTGCAAATCCCAGAGCCACACACTCATGTGTCCATGGTGTGGATCCACAGATCAGGAGGGAGACCAGGACTCTGCTTTGTCATTGTCCTTGTCAGAAGAACAGCCCTGGGTGAAAGGTATCTGGGTCTGCTGTTGGCTTCACACCTTTGTGGAAGGACAGTTTATGTTCTCTGCTGTGCCTTGGTGGTCTTTCTAACTCAAGTTGTCCCCACTTTGCCCTCATTTCAGAGCTAGACCTACGGTCTAAAATGAGAACTTAATGAAGAATAGGGTGTTGACCTTTTCAGGGTAAAATGGGGCTTTGGGTCTAAAACTAGATACCTCTGAGAGTTAGGCAAGGAGTGTGTGGTGCTGGAAACAAAATAAGTTGTTAAACTAGCCATGAACGTGGTGACTCCAGTTCTGGATCATTACCCTGCTGGCTGGCAGCAGCAAGCTCTTCAGCTTCTGAAGGAATTTCCACCCTGAGACTGGTGAGATCTGAGCAGCAATAGCCAAGTCTCCATGCATGAGAGCGTGAATTAGGACCTGCTAACTGCTATGGCCATCGTCATGATGGGAAGGAAATTCCAACAGCCACTGAGCCTGTTTTATGGGGATGCTGAGGAGGTGTTGTGGGAGGCAGTAGAAGGAGGTAGTGGAGTTAGAAGCAATCATCATAAGATGCTGAAAGGGAAAGAAATGGGAATGTAAGGAGACAGAGGTTCCACCAGAGTTTTCTTTTTTTTTTTTTTTTTTTTTTCCCTTCCCACTGGAGAACAAAAAAGTGAGGGGGCAGGGGGGTTAGAGAAAAAAAATAAACAAAACCTGGCCTGCATTCAGTTCTTCTGAAGGGTGCTAACAGCAAGGAGCTGAATCTGCCACAGATGCATTTAAGCCCTTCCAGCACATGAATTCTTTTTCCAGAAGTTTCCCAGAGCAAGTAGAACTAGTCCAAGACCCAGAAAGCTTTGACATTTGGCTATAAATCTATGTGTCAGCAGCTTGGGAGTGAAAAGGGGAAAAAAGAAGAAGAAAAAAAGGAAAAACAAACCATGTAATGAAAGAGGGATGAACTCAGTGCCTGCAAGAGAGAGGCTTGGAGCCGGGGCATGATGTTGCAAGGGGCAGCTGGTGGAGAAGGAGGGATGCAAAGGGCTGGGGGAGGTGGCAGTGGTGTAGCATGGCCAATGCATAGGGCTGTGTTCCTCTGGCAGGAAAGCTGACGGGATGATCAATAGGCATGGAGAGGTAATGGTACCGTCTGGAAGGAACAGGATGGTTAGTGTAATCCAAGTCCCGTTGGGGGAGCAGCCCGTAGGTTACCCCAAAGCTGGCCATGAGCCACAGACATCTTATAACCCTGAACGTGTCTTTTGAGTGAACTTTCAGAACTTCACGTTTTGGTAGGATTTTTCTTTTTCTTCCTTTTTTCCTTTTTTTTTTTTTTCTCCCTTTTTTAAAATACAACAGGATCTCTGTGTGTAGAGGGAATAATGGATGAGGGCTCAAGCAGCTGCTATGGATGCTGTTTAGATTCAGGGGGTGTTTTCTTGAAGGGATGATTGATGGCTCCTTTCAAGACAACCAGGAACATAAGCTTCCCCTCCCCCTGATCCAGAGATGGTCTGCACACATCCAGTGGCTGCTTCAACAGGCAGGATCGAGGTTAAATCCACCCAGATGCAGGCTGTGAAGGCAGATAACTACTCTAAGAATCCTGCAACCCTCAGTCGCACTGTCCCTTGGAGATTAAGGCCTTTCAAGTTTAAGCGGACAATATGGTTTCGATCAGTCCTGACAGATTTTACAGGAACTGCTTTTGTCTTGCTTTAAGCGCTCAGATGCTTGTGTTAAGCTTCTTCCAGCTAAGCAAGGTCAGGCTGGGTTTCCAAGGAAGGGGTTCAAGGAACAGCGAAGGGAAGGGGAGATCTGCATCGCCCGCCAACTGAAGCACTTTTATCTGCAGTAATGTTGCAGCAGGGCTGGCCAAAGGAGATATGTGATCTGAGATTCCCTTGGGCTTCAAAAGTGCTCCTCCCCAAAGCAGAGCTTATTGTCCTGCTGCACCTCCCAAAAGCCCCCAGTATGAATGTGGGGAGGTTGCAGTCATATTCAGGTTGGTACAGCAGAGTTTTGCAAAGCGCGGTTAAAAGAGCTGCCCATCCCAAAGTCTGCTCCTCCATGGAAGGAGAAACTGCTCTGGTTCCTCCTACTCTCAGAGCGCTTTGGGTGGTCAGGGTGCGCTGCAGCCCAAATGGCCTTTTTGGCAAATGCCTTCCTGTGAGCCTGCCTTGCCTCCTCAGTGTGTTTAGGCTGCAAGACAAATGCAAGGTCCAACATGACGAGGCAAGAAAAGAAAAACAAAAAGCATTTTATTTGGTGGTTCTAGTATGTCTTTGAGGCATTAACATTGTTTCATAGAAAATAGCAATGTGAATAAACCATGTCCCCATTTCTGGCCACATTGGTTTAGTTCTTAGCTTAGAACCTTGTAAGAGATCCCTGCAATTTGGCAGAAGCACGTTGTGGTTCTTATTTTTTCCATGTTACCTCATTGCACAGATGATGGGACAGACTGCACCCTATCCAAATTGACACTGAAACAGAGGGACTTGCTTCTGTCTGGGAATTGGAACAGACACCTCCAGGGGGCCTTTCCAATCTCATTTATTCCATGGTTTCATGATGACCCCTTTAAATCTTAAATACTGAACACCTCTATACCACCAGGCAGCAGGTTAGAGCTGACGGTAAACTATGACCAGACTGTTGAACCCAGCTATGAAATGATGGGAGAAAAGATGCTGGAGTCCATGCCAGCTTTATACAGTGTTGGGAAATTTTACCACTCTGTACAGAGGATACAATTCAAACATCTCTTTGTTCCAAGGCTACTCTAAATAATCCTATGCCTTTCCCACTTTCCATACCAATGTCTTAGCCTAAGAAAGCATCTTACCCCAGGAAAGTCCTATTTTTAATTTCGTAAGGAAAAGGTGCAGATTTGGGGATAGGCAGCAGTGGATTGCCTGAAAATAGAGACATGAATTTCAACCCATCGCATTACAGATGGAGGTGGCTTCTGCCACATATGCTCCTGTGGGCATTTACAGACTTTTCAAACTACATGAATTCACTTTATATTTCAAATCTATATGAATCAACTCGTAAGCCAGAGCTATATGAAACTACAGGAAGGCTGGAAACAACTTCAAATATCCATCGGCTTATTCTTTTGCCTCAGGCATACCCAAAGCAAGTTTTACCTAAAGAAGAAAGCAGGGCAAATCTGCACTGTAATGATGGGTCACAAGCTACCTACAGGTCGGCAGGTAGTTATCACATCATTTCAGCTGCCTGCAGAGAGTTTTCTGTGGAGAGTGTTCAGTATGCCTGCAAGGAGCAGAAACCAGCCAGCTCCAAGTTATCCAATGAGACATGAAAGTTTTGCTGCTCCTGATTCAAGACACCTTTCACACGATTAAATTAAAATAATGGGCATGCATGGCAACTTCCCTGAAAGCAATGGAATTTATAAGGAAGCTAGACAGCATCATACTTTCCCATGTCCCTGCTCTGATGTTCCCTCTTCAGCCCTGTTCATTGGTCCAGAAACTACTTCTGTTGGAACTTCTTACGGACAATTAACATGCCAAAAGGGGAAAACGCAGGTCTAGAATGGGAGAAGTCAGGGGACAAGGCAGGTAGATCCCATTTGGTTTTAACAAGAGCTGGAAACACTCTGCTCTTCTGGAACCAAGAGCTGCTTTGGTGCAGTCAGCCCCAGCAGTGGATCAACAGCTCTGAGCACAGATCCAGGAGAGTTTGCTGGGTTTCGTTCTCAACACCTGGACCTGGACCTGCGCACAACCAATGGGGAATTCACAGCCCCATTTATACCCCACCCCACCCTCAACTTACACCCTGTTTTAGGTCAAAATAGCACAGGTGAACTGGAGTCTAGCCGAATGAATCTGATCCTTTAGCCTGTAACAAGGGATTCTTCATGCCACAGAGCTTGCATCTGTGTTTCTTTTGGGTTTGTTCACTATCTCAGACCCTGTTTCAAGGCGAAATGAAGTTCAGATACTGTGGGGAAGGAAGATAATTGTTACATTTTTAGCATACTAACAATTCTTCTTTTTGCAAACTCAGAGACAGCAGCCTCCACATATCAGAGAGCATTTACTTAGTAGCAGGAAGCCTGAAATTTGATGCTGTCTCCACGAAAATCCTCAAGTACATTTAACAATGGCCCTTGTTTATAGGCACCAAGCCGTTTGTTTTCCCCCTTTTCCTATAGTGATGCAACAGCCGCTGCTGAAGAATTTGCTTTCCGAGCCAGAGGCTGCTTTCTGGTGTGTTTCAGTCCACAGATTTTTTGGGTTTATTTCAGATTTACAGGGAGCAGTTTCTGGCTTCATCTGTTAGACTCCTTCTACGATGTTGGAGGGAGTCTGGCCTCTCCAAGGGGTGATTAATCTTTTTTTGGTGTTAGTATTCAAAGGGGTGCATAAATGTAACTCAAGAACAAGGTTGGAAAGCGAGAACATGGGTTTTTAGTCATGCTCCCTGTTCAGGATTTCATGTATGGCCTCTGGCTCTTTGCTTAGTCTTATCGAAAGCAACTCAGTGTCTACCCACAATGGGAACTGACCAGTCTCTTGGGACATGTGTTCATATCTTCAGCATGAGTGTCCTCATGCTGGGCCCAAATGAGTAGGGGTTCTGCTGGAGCAGAACTCCAAAGACCTGCATGATGGACACTTATTCCTGTGTCCATCAATTTGTCTGATCCTTTGGTGATCCCATCTGCCTCCAACAGCAGCCAGTTCCAGATATTCACTACCCCCGGTGCAAAGACATATTTTCATCTATTTTAGCTATCTGCTAGTTTTCTGGCTGCCTTCTAGCTCTTGTACTATGGGATTTGGTGAACAATTCTGAATTCAGATGACTGATTTACTTTTTCCAAAGCTTAATTATACCCATCGCACTATGGTTTTAGCCAAATTGAAGAGTACTAAACTTTTCAGTCCCCACTCATAGGGCAGTTCAAATATATTTAGGCTAGTCACAAGAAGGTTGTTGTGCATGTTTTCAGCTTTGGCATCTAGGAAATCATTCTTGCTAGTGAAGCAACTCTTTTGGCTGCTTCCTTCACTCAGATCCCTTCTCTCCAAGAAGCTCCAGCCATTCATGAGCTAACAAAATAAAACAGAATAACAGAAAACTCCTGTTGGCAGTGCAGAGCCTAGGAATCACAGCCTTGTAGGTCTCAACCCACTTCTTGAGAGGCAATGCATTCTTCCTCTGTCCCCTTAAAAAATGTTTTTTTTTTGTTTGGTTGGTTTTGTTTTTGTTTGTTTGTTTGTTTTGTTTTGTTTTGTTTTTCTCAGAAGAGTTGGGGCTCCAGTAGCATTTCTGAAGACTCTTCCTGTTTGTTTTTTTCTAGAGGTTTGTAAGAAGAAGACACTCCTCATGGATGTCTCATGCTCAAATAAAATGAAAATGGAAATGAAAATAAAAGTTAAAAAAAAAAAAAAAAAAAAAAAGATATCTGTAAAGAGTAGATGTCTTGTACCATGCATGCAATGGAAAGTAATGGGAAGAAGACAAGGAAAAACCATTTCAATACTGCACTAGGTAAATTTCACCATCTGTCACCTCCCTGAACAGGACTTCCCTGTACTGTTCTGTACTCTTGTGGCCTCTTTGATTTGCGATAAAGTGAGCAGCATAGATAAAGAATCTCAAAGGCTCCATATTTTGTAAAATATCTGTGAGCAACACAAGAGCTGAATGAGCCCTCCCTACTCTGTGCCTGGAGCCAGGGTCTCTACAAAACTACTTTCTTCTGAAGGGTTTCAGTGTTTCTTTACACTTGGCTGTTTGCAACTATTGCTAGCAGCCTGATAACAGCCGTGAACAGCAATGATGGTTTGTTACATTAATCTTGCTGTCCTTCAAAGCTTCAGGTGACATCTTCTGCCACTCCTCCAGGCCTGCAGAGCATTTTGAGGAGGAATGTGATTATAAAAACAAGTTGAAAACTTGTCATCTTTCATCAGCAGAAAGGGGAAAGAGAACAGAAAAATATGTGCTACACATATAGCTCTGCTGGATGAAATGCTGGTTTGGCACTTACAGAAGTAGCTTCTTGAATCAGTCACCTTCGTAGCATCATTTTTCCTTTCTATGGATTTATTTCTGAGTCTTCTTTATTATTTTTTTTTCTCTTTAGACAGCAATTGTACACAGTGGGGATTACTTCTTGTGAGCACACTTGGTTGTATGTTTTATTGTGGAACACTCAAATATTGGTCAGAATCAGAAGCATTCACAATAAGTAGGTGAGACTGAGAAGCCACAGTCATGGCTTAGCCCAGTAATTCTCGAAGCACTTTGGGCAGCAAGATCTAACCTGTAATTTTTTCCTTGGACTTTAATGAGTATTATTATACTCAGTAAGTATTTTTTTTTTCCTTATTTACTCATATTCAGTTTTAATCCACAGAGAAAATACTAAATCCGCACAGAATTCGTGGAGACCAGTCATTCTGCAAGGTGGAAGGTCTCATTCTTAAGTAAATGTCAGTGATGTCAGTAGTGCCTTCCTCTGCAAGGGCTGATCCATGAACACATTTGTGGCTAACAGGGCTGCTTGGTCAGTAGTATAAAGTAAACCAGCTGCATCAGGCGAGACCCACTTTCTTCCAACACTTGCCTCTCACATCCTGTGTGTCTAATTAATGTGAAATTGCAGCCTTGCTCATATGCCTATCAACTGCAATCACGCCTGATAGTAGACACAAATGAGGTCTTGGCCATACTCAGATTAAATTAGAGGTAGCACAGGAACCTGGCCATGAAGATAGAAGCTAAGGTAGTGGTGAGCAGGACCCAGAATGAGCTCTACCAACAGAACAAGGTTTTGGGGACCTGTGTGGTGCTTGTGCTATGAACAAATTAAATGTGCTTCTCACTATCCATCCATCCAGCACCTCTCAGCAGCACAAAATCCCCTTTAAAAAGACAGGCAGGAAGAAGCGATCCTTTATCTTGCAGCACAGTGAAAGGCAGCATTGTTGGGCCGGATGGTTTCATTACCCCCTTGTGTGCGATTCCGTACACCAGAGCTTGTGTTCTGAGAGGTGAAAAATGACCTGCTGCGTGTGTGCACGCATGCTTACACGGCTTCTCTCCACATCTCTGCAGCAAGACACCCAAGTACACTTGGTTAGTCACATACCTTGTCTGAGGGACAAAGGCCCACTCTGAGGAGCATGTTTTGGATCGACTCTGTGTTCCCTCGCCTCCACCAGACAATTAGGAACAGGCCTCCAGGAGTACGCTGTGCTCTGAGAAACCCAAAAAAGCCTCTGCCAATCCCCCAGTGACCCCACGACCCGGAGGTAACATCCATACTAAGCTGTTTTTAAGACAAACAGAAGGAAATACTTAGGTGTAAAATTACTTGGCAGAAGCTGACCTGTTTCCTTTTTTGACAGGGGCAAAACAAATAGAATAATCATCCATGATCCTGAAAATCCCAGCCACCCACTAAGAGATGAGGGGGGCTGCATGCTCCCTTTGGATGAAGCTCTGCATCCCCTTGAACTGGAGAGGCAGGACCGTCCTTGGCTCTCCTCTGCCATGCAGCCAAGTGCACAAGAGTTCCTGGTTCCCCCTTGCTTCTCCATCACCCTCTTATCAGGACCCTCCTCTCCTGCAGAGCTCCCTCAAGGGATTTTCTGCAGGCTGGAGGGGCTGGAAATCCAAGAAAAAGGGCTGGATGCTGTCCAGCTGCCCCAAGGTCCTTTGTGGTTGTGTTTAAAGGACTCTGGGCAATGTCAAATTGCTTAGATTCTTTCTTCCCTCTCCCCAAATATAAGCTATATGGAAGCACCAGAGACCCAGCAGGGGCTACGGACAATTAGAGCTGTGTCAGGGTGGCAGCCCCCATTTCAGTTGTTTCATGGGACCCTTCCAGCCTGCCCCTTCCCCTGTGATGAGGACACAACACAGGTCACAGGGAACAGTTTGGGAGATGTGTCCTTGCTACTGCTGACTAAAGGGCATCACTCTTTGGCATTTCAGTGGTCACACTCTGAGTGATGCAGGAGACTAAGGCCAACACCACCCCTTTACCACATTTTGTGTCTAACTAAAGCTCATCTTCTAGAGAAGCCTCTCAACTAAGTGGAGGGAGAAAGACATCTTGAGAGGGTGCTTTTCCCATCCAACTGCCTGTAAACCTGGGACAAACTCACCTATGGAGCTGGAGAGAATAGAAGAGGCTAAGGATACCTGAGCAGCCCAGAAATCCTCACTTGCCCAGAGGTCATTGCCACCAATACCAATTTGCCTTCACATTTTATTTTGTTCCTCATGGAATTCAAAGTACAGGTAACACTATGCTAGCCTGTGTAATGAAATACAGCTATGCAATAGATATGCTGTATAAATATCTGTATTATCTGATATCTGTATAAATACAGATATGGAATACACAGGTTGCAGTAGGTGCTAAGTCACTGCTTGGTCATGAACTGAAGAAATACGTGGCTGTCTCAGAGGCAGGATCCACTTTCATCTGTTGAGATGCAGTAATGGGAGAACAGCAAAGCACAGAGGTGCACTCCTCCTGGGGAGGGAGCACGAAGCCACTAGGCAGGGGCATCCTGCTGGTCTCTTCTGATGTCGCTGGTTGAGAATGTGTTTCTCTCTGCAGATTACCAGTAAGACTGGTAAAACCAGCAAAAAGATCCCAGTTAAACATCAGTTATGAAGGATTGGCTCAGGCAAGGGAAAAATCACATCCCAGACTGAAATGATTGATTACACTGGCACATAGCCACGTGTAGAGCAAGGCACAGACTATCTGCATGAGCAGTGTAACTTTTAATTCCCTTGTCTTTTCTCTTTTCCTAACTGATACTTTTATTTTCTCCCCACACACACATGCATACACACACACACACACTTTCCCATTACTTGGAGATTAAAAAAAAAAAGAAAAAAAACTTTTCTGTATAATGTAAACTGGGGGAAACAGTTAATACTGTTGTTTAAGGAAATAATTGCCTTTGTTATGCAGCAAACATTTTAGCAAAGCCAGAGATTTGAAAATTCAGTTCAGCTCTACAGAGACTGAGAGCTTAAATGTAATTTAAAAGTCTTTTACAAGTATATAAAGAAAAGAAATTGATTATTTTAATTTTAATTGTTTCTTTAATGAGAGCCTTTTCATATTTTCCAGGTGCTGACACACATAACAGTGACAACTAAAAAAAAAAAAAAAAAAAAGAAAGAAAGAAAGAAAAAAGTTATTAAAATGGTTATTTTCACCATTGTGTCTGCCTGTGAGCTGCTCTTAGCACCACCCAACACTATCTTCAGATGTTCCCAATACAAATTGTCTCGCTGCTATCCCCTATCTTCTCCTTTCATGGTTTTCAGGCTAATGTAAATTTGTAGCTTATGCTTATCTTTTCTTCCCTCCCAAAGGCAAAGGAATAAATATTTGAAAGTTAAATATAGAGATTTTTAACAGACAATATCAGGTGCATTTTTAACCATTGGTATAGGTTAGGTATAAACTCTTAACATTTAATGGCTCTCTAAGCTAGTTTTAAATAAAGACTAAAACTACGTATCAGTAGTTTAAAGTGTTTAAGTGTAGATGTCCACAACTGCATTAAGTTACTCTAACCTCCTTTTTGCATCAATGGAGAGACATTTATACCTTCACTGACTCAGACAGCTCATCCTAAATAGATTTGCAGGCAAGTAATGTGAGTCACAGACTAGAAGGACTTCCTACTTTTTGACTATAAAGGACTTTTAAGTAAATCACTCATATGTAAATATTATCATTAAAGCAGTCTCATATACAATATAAGTTTTTATTGCATTGTTGCTCCAAATATCTGATCACATTCAGCAAGCTGAGATGGATTCAGATGGGATGTTCATCTCTGTTTTGTGTCACAGTGGAGGGTAACCTTAAAATTTTGGAAACCTTTTTCACTTTTGCTAAAGTTCTGCATGCTCTGACCACACACAATACCTCTGCTGAACAAAGTTACTGTCCTTTTTCTTTTCTAACCACCTTGCAATGCACCTTACCGTGACAAAATCTAGACCAGCGCAAGTCTGGAACAAGGATGCTAGCACACATTTCAGAGGACCTGGGAAAATAAACAGGGAATAGATTTGGTCAGAAATCATTTTATAATAATGCAGATGATGATACACATTCACATGTTTTTGCTTCTGGCTTTTCAATGAGAGTATAATGGATTAGTAAGAAGAAATTTATTATTTTTTTTTCTTTTTGCCTTAGGACAAATAAAGTTTTCTTTCCACTTGTTCCTGGGAAAATAAAACTTCACCAGGCTAACTAATACATTTTGGAAGCACAAATATCATCTGCCTTGTGTCAGATGAGTCAACCTGGAACATGACCAGTGGGGACAGAAATCAGATGCTTTCTATATACAGTGGCAACTTCTGAGGATCTAAATGACTTGTAGATTTAGGAGCCCCAAATGGAAACATCCTGGCTTCACCAGAAACAAAAAGTGTTCCTTACAAAGTCATACTTGTGTAACTTTGGGGAAATGTCTGGGAATTCCCCATAGTTTCAAGATTCTGGAGAAAGCCCGGCTCGTGGCCATTGACATCTTGCATGTAGGTTTTGAAGTAATTTCATCAAATTACCATGCTTCTCTTTACGCAGGATTGAGAAGGAAGCTGAGTGACCTTTGCACCTTCAAAAAGGACACTTAGAAAACAGTTCCATAAAGGATGTTTTTGTTGTCTACATGCAAGCAGCTTGTACCATTTGTGGGTGCATAAGGTTGGCAGGTTTCAGACATGATTCGAGAGACTTGTGCCTTTCTAAAGCTGCGTTTGGAGGCTGTCAGTTGGACTACCCAACAGCATCTCAAATGCAGCTAGTAACTTGCACATAGGCAACTGAATGAATCCCTCATTTTAAGTTGAGGTATAAAAACCAAAGTATTTAAGAAGCTTAAAAAAAAATCAGATTGTTGATTTTACAGGAGGGAAAAGAGAGAGAGGGAGAAAAAAAAAAATGAAGGGGGTGGAGAGTCTGCTAATGTATGAAAGTCAGTGCTGAACTCCAAGTACCAGTGGTTTTTAAAAATAGATTATCCAAACACCTGTGAGGCTTCTTGTGCACAGATGATCCTCCCTCCAGAAAGGAAGCTAAGCCAAATGACCTCTCAGGGACCTTACCAGGCATATTTTTGTGATTCCCACTACAGGTTTGTGGCTCCAACCATGATGAGATATAGGAATGCCAATGTGATGTCAGAGGATGGAGTTTCTGTATTTCTTGGAGTTACTTTGTTAAACTGGAGCAACACTGACATCAGAAATGAAACAAAGCTATGCTAAGAGGGGATTGGCAAGATTGCAGAGTCAACCATCCAAACAAAAGGAAATGCCAAAATTCAGACTGCCTTTCCCTTTCCTGGACTAAGCTACCCCTTCTTCTCCTTGGTCACTATGGACCATGTTTTATTCCCTGTACAGCTTTCCTTTCATTTTTCTTTCTGTCTCTTTTCGAAAGGACACTGCCCCAGTCAGGACACAATTATGTCAGCTAATATGTCCACCAGAATCACAGTGGAAGAATTGCTTACGTGTCTTACAGAATATTACTTTGTTTATACATCCCAGGACACTATGACAGCAGAACATTGCTGACTCATACTCAGAGTGTGACTCACTGTAAACCCCAGATCCTTTCCCTCATGCTGGCCCTAGCTAGCCCTCTTTTTTAGGCTGGTTAACCTCACCTAAGCATGGGCCTTTGTGTTTGTGCCCATGGACTAGCGTGTTATTTTTCCAGGCTGTTTCTCCAGTTTGCAGTTTGCTTTGGATTCTCTTCCAGTCTGCTGGCAGGCTCTTTCCTATCCAGCCCCAGCCAGTGCCACCTGCACATCTGATAAAGTCTGTATTTCTTTATGCAGCTTGCCTATTAAGATATCAAATTGTGCTAGAGCCGTCAGGAATGCAACACTGTGCAGCCTTCTTTGGGAACAATCCATTCATGGTTTTTTGTTGCTTTTTTTGTTGTTTTTTGCTTTTTTGTCTTGCACAAATTTCTGTTACTTCCTTCAACAGAGCTGCTGACACTAGTAGGTGTACTCTTAGGATCAGCACAGGAAGGCAATGGGGTCCTTACCCAAGGGCTGGCAAAATAGTTAATGAAGTCAGGAAAGGGTGACACTAAGTGGCTGTGGCAGAGAACATTCCAAGTTAAAACACTCCTCTATGACAGTGATAGCATCCATCATAAGATAAAAACAAACCTGTTTCACAGCATTGTCAAGCTATATCTTCAGAAAACCTCTTAGTTGGCTGATGTAAGCTGGTTTTCTATGGGAATAGCAAGCAATACATTTGTAAGGCAAAGGGGAATGTTTTATACTCCCTAACCTCTAAAATCCTGTTTCAAGAAGAAGCAGTGCTCAGACTGAAAAACAGCCATAAATAAATAAATAAATAAATAAATGGTTATAAGGCACCCAGGATTTTAGAATTCTAAGCAAACATCCTGACCCCATTCCCACCCACCCCCCATCCCACCCCTCCTGTTTTTTCCTCAGAAGGAAAGCTCTAAAGGGAGCATAGGATATTCTCTTCCTCGACTTCAGTAAGGCCCCTGACACTGTCCCCCCTAAGATCCTCACAGAGAAGCTGTCGATGTACCCTGTAAGTGTTCAAGACTACGTTGGATGATGCCCCGGTCAATGTGATCAGCAGGGTGACATCCCTGCCCACGGCAGGGGTGTTGGATCTAGATGGTCTTTAAGGTACTTCCCAACCCAAGCTATTCAATGGTTCTACAATTCTATTATTTTATGGTTCTATCAATTCTATGATTCTATGTTTCTATGATTCTGTGATTCTATGATTCTATGGTTCCATGATTCTGTGATGCGTGGGGCTGGATGAGCAAACAGTGAGGTGGATCAAAAACTAGTTGAGTTTTAAATACAGAGCCCAGGCCAGTTTAACACCTTCATTAATGATCTGGATTATGGGGTAGAGTGCACCCTCAGTAAATTCACAGATGACAAGAAACTAGGGGGAGTGACTGACTCACCAGAGGGTCATGCTGCTATCCAGAGGAACCTCGACAGGGTGGACAAGAATCTCATGAAGCTCAATGAGAAGTGCCTGCTGTCCTTCCCTCAGATTCACGTGGGAGGTGGATTCTCATGATTCTCCATTATATTTCTTTTGTGATCTAGCAGCAACTTTCCTTTTTCAAACCATAATTGCTTATTAATTGGAGATCTTTGCTGGAGCATAATGTCACAGCTGCCAACTCTCCTTCCTGATCCTGTAATTTTGGTACTCACCCAAAAGGTAAATATTTCCAGTAAAGCTCTAAAACATAGAGTATATTTGTTTCTTGCTTAGGACTGGCTTGGTTTTAAGACCCTTTAAGGTGCTAAGGTGGTGTCAACTAGACTGTTAA
This sequence comes from Aythya ferina, assembly GCF_964211825.1. Classification (NCBI taxonomy): domain Eukaryota; kingdom Metazoa; phylum Chordata; class Aves; order Anseriformes; family Anatidae; genus Aythya; species Aythya ferina. The sequence goes on along the minus strand of NC_140300.1, from coordinate 1,157,928 downwards.
CTTCAAACATCTAACAGCAATCTCAGTTATTGTTGAAGTACTCTGGTATCTATATTCAAGAGACCACTTCGTGGCTTTCATGGCCACCAGACTCTGAAAACCATAAAAAGACATATGGAGAAATATCCAGAAATATCTATGGCACTTTCACTACAGGTTTCACACTTCTGCCATCTGGGCTACCTGCTCTAACTGCTCCTAGGAACAGGTTGAATTAGATGGCTTCTGCAGGTCTCTCCTCCCAGTCTGCACCATTCCGTATTTCCTCTAGCAGCGTACTATATGGAAAGGCAGTGTCATTTGTATTTAGCAGAGGAGGTCTGAACACAGCATCTGTTCTTTCGAGCCTTTTTTCCTTATCTTGAAATCCATCTCATTCATGGCAGCTCCTACAAATTGCTTTGAATGAAAAATAGCAGTGCAGCAGATCAGGAGGTACCAGCCACCAAGCAGCAGATGCCACCAGCTGGAGAAGCTCAGAATTCCCAAATGGAGAAAACTTTTATAGCCCTGGCTGGGTGTAAGTAAAAACAAACTGCCATCTCCCAGGGTTCCCATGATAGGTGCTGGAAAAGAGCCCAACCTACAAAGTGCAGATCCAATTCCAGTTTTACTATGGTTTTGCCACTAAAGGCAGAATAGTTAGGAATGCCTAAACTTATGGTTGCCTGAAACTTTTCACCTCAAATCCTTGTTTTCAGCCACTTACAGCACGGTCAAAAATGAAGCAAAGGGATGTAATGCACAATATATGCCGTAGACTGGATTTCCCTGGATACTTCAGCCAAAATAGTTAAGCCAAAACAGTTTCTGAGAACAAGGCTGGGAGGAAAATATATTGTTCTACCTATGGTAAAAAATCTGCAGTGTGCCTTTGACTTAGAACAGATCCTCGCTATTTAGCAGGGAGCACCCTGCTAAATCTCCCTGTTGCAGATGTGTGTTTTGGCACTGATGAAAGAATTTTCCCAGATTTGGTTGCAGAGCATGTGTGCACTCAACAAGGCCTTGTAATAGATGTACAGTTAACTTCTCTGCCTCACCAAGGCTCCCACTGTACAGTCTGCTCCAGCTAACGCAGTCAGAAGGCTGCAAAGATTGTCATGAGAAATTCAGTTGTAAGAGGCTTTCCTATATCCTATTCCCTCTTCTGAAGGTAAAGATCTATGAAGCAGTGTGAGGGTTTACATTTGCTTGCGTTATGTTTGTGTCACTTGATGTTTACATTAGAGTTGAAGCAGAGGATGGAAAGTTTCACAGTGGTCCTTAGTTTCTATAGGAATTTCTTCCACAGTCTCAGATCTGCACAACTCCCGATAACAGAGAACTGCATTTGAGACAGACAGCTCCAGTCTTTGCCCCAGAGTTTTAAACACTCCTTGATTACTGTTAGCCCAGCTTCTGCATCATTTTGAGGATAAAGACTGAAATTTCTTAACCAATTTAGAATTCTCTGAGAAGGTGTGCAGGTAAGCAGAGTACAAGTCTAGCTGTATGACAGTACCAGATGTTGCCAAGGAGACAAAACACAGGATTTTGCCTCACTTGGCTCACTTTGCACTGGAATTTCATTCTGTCCAGGGCCAAGATGCATCTGATTATGTGGCTCCAGGCATTTAGATCAGGAACCCTCCAGTAACTAACCTACAATAGTGTGCGTTGGGTTGTAAAGATTTTGGTGAGATGTCATGGGAACGACAAGCTCTCACAGAGTATACTGGATTTTGTATGCACCCTAACATACCACAACCTATATTTTCCAATTCTCAGCAAAGGGATGAAGACACATGCAATTATTTCCTGACAGAGCAGCAGTGATCTTTCAATAAGTATAAAATTTCTTTCACTGTCCAATTTTTATTTATTTATTTATTTTCCAAGTGGAAAATTCGGAGTGCAGTATGAAGATATCAAAGAGTCTCAGTATAATCTGGCTTACTCTCTGTAAGACAAGCCGTGATTAGCCAAACCATTAATTTCTTTTCATCAACAGGTCTTCTGGAAGTGGAGATGGAGGCTCATACCATACTCATCTTTGAGAATACCAGAATGGTTGGAAGAAGTGACAGAACTGGTTATTAGGTAAAAATGAGTTCATCTATTTCTTGGAAATCACTCCCAAGGAAATATTTAACTATTATACAATCACACATGCACACACAAGCTTGTACATACACATATCTATGGATTTAACGTGATGTCTGAGAAACCTCATGAAGTTCAACAAGAAGTGCAAAATCCTGCACATGGGGAGGAACAACCCCAGCACCAGGACAGTGGGTCTGATCCAGACGGCCTCTGGAGGTTCTTTCAACCTCAAATATCCTGTGATTCTGGGATCAAGCACCCACCTTCATTATGTGACAGATAAATCAAGAATTCAGATCTGGAGAATGAAATTCAAGACTGTCACAGTGAACTTGTTCATCTCTGCAGATGCTGCATAGTTGTTTAAATGGATCTAGGTATGTCTCCACCACTGATACAGTGGGTAATTGCAGACAAGACACTGCTCTATCTACCCCAGTTTGCTTGGACTAAATTAAAACTGCAGCTGGAGAATTGTCATGTCCTAAAAAAATCCCTTAAGAAGGATACAAAAATGTCTGTACTTCTTCCCTTGGATGTCACTGACTACCCACTTCTTGGGTATTTTCCTTTGAACGTTGCAGGGACCCTGCATCAGACTCTCCCCTCTTGTCAACCACCCTCACATTCCATTTCAGATTTCTCTGGTAATTGCTGCTTGGGGGGGTAGGGAACAGAAGACCCCGCTTATATTAGGGAAATCAAGTCCCAGAGCAGAATGCCTTATACACAGTGCTCAGTGTGACTGTCTGGTTCTCTCTGGTTTAGTCTCCATATCTGTAAAGGATATTTGTAGGCAGAAGCAGTACAGTGCCAACTATAGGTATGGAATAAATGTTGAAACTCTACTTTGATGTTGCCACGATGTACCAAAATAGAGCATTCTATCTCTGAAATTGAGAGCAAAGTCACATTGCCTGCTATAGAGGAGGAAAGAATGAGGGTGAGCTCTCTTTCCCCGGTTCTAGTATTTCAGGCTTGGATTTAAAGAGCAGCCAGAGGAAATTTGGCCTTGACTTCCTATCAAATTTAGCTATTTTACAGATTTAGGCACCCCTGATTAAAAAAATTCAGGAGGGAAACCCTTGTTTTCTGCTGCTTCCAAAAAAACGTATGCTGCAGCCCTCTGCTCCAGCAGAGGAAACTACTCCAAGATGTCACCAGGAGCTTCCCAGCTGCAGCCAGCGGGCAAGGCGCTCCGCTGCTGTGTTTTTCCCTTTACCATGCCTCCACCCTGCTGACCTTTAAGCGCAGTAATAGGCTGATGAGAACACTTCCAAAGCAGAGCACTTTTCCAACTGCCTTACAACCCCTCGCTTTCCCTCTGTCTATCAGCCCCAATAAGCATAAGCCTCAAACACCAGTCCCACCGGCATCTGCCATGATAGATTTCCAAGTTTTTTTATGGGCTTCATAAAGTTGGGATCAGGGGGATTTTTCCACGGGACTTGAGTAGAAAGAAAGACTTTCCCTACCACTTTTTTTTTTTTTTTTTTTACTTTGTCTTTCATTCTTTCATTTGGGAAACGAGCTCATTCGGAGAACAAAAATAACCCCTTGATTTGTGTACTTCCTTAAAACAGAGCGAGACTTGTTGGTGGATCTAATAAAATTTTTTCTCTCTCTCTTTCTCTCGTGCACTGTTAAACTGTAATTTTATCCAGATGCCTTTGCTACTAATAGCCTTCCACTTCATGTTTTTCTATTTCATGCATATACATTTGCCAGGCCATCTTTTCTTGACATCTCTCACATCTCTTCACCTTCTCCCAAAGACTTGCTCTGAGGACTGCTAGCCTCTGTTAGACTGTTCCTCCAGTCTGTACTTGTGTGTTTTGCAATTTCATCTTGATTATTGTAATACCTCTTTTTCTATTTGCTTGAAACATTTCTAAGGTGTCTAGCAGCCAGTGCCTTAATTCTGTACAAGAAGACCATGGATAAAGGAAGAGCCAGCCAGCCCAAGCAGATGACCAAGACAAACCAACGAACCCAGCAGTAAGGCTGCCTCTACTACTCTCTACGAGTCCCAGGTGGGGAAAATAAATACATTCATAATTAAAGCAGAGAAAAAGGCAGTAACATATTAAGGGAATAAAAAGGACAGAGGTGCCAAAACATGTTATTCCACAAGTGCATGTGGTGAGAGACATTAGTTACCCACCAACAGGAGGAGATGTCAGAGATGCTAGCCCCCAGCTGAAAAAGTCTGATTCACAACCTGTTCCTGAGTACCAGGTCTCTGGCACAAATTTATCCTTTCTCTGTGTGTTTACACAGCATTGCTGACTTCCATGTGGTCCTGAGGTAGTGACTGGACTTCTTTGCCATGCAGATAATGTAAATAAACTTGAAACTAAGAGCAATTCCACCCTGGTCAAGCACTTGTAGAGGCCAAACAATTTAAAGAGCTGGTCAGCAGACCTGGAAGATTTTATGAGCACTATGCTCATTTTCCTTCTCTGCTTCAGGTATCCCAGGAAAAGTCAACACATTCCTCTGTACCTGGTTAACCATCTGCAAAATAAAGATGTTATTTTCTTCATTTTCCTTATCTAGGCCATAGACATTCAGAGTATGGTCTTTGCTGTGGGCCTAGCAAGAAAGAACACTGGTATTTGTTATCAGTGCTGGGAGCATTGATAAATGTGTGCTGGAGCATAGTCTAAGAATTAAAAATTGATAATAATGGTCACAATAAATGTATTTCCTGGGAAGTGATAGGGGTGGTGAGAGCACTCTAGTCTTTACGGCCCTGGTTCCCAAGATGTGGCCTCTCATGTTGTCTCTGATGTTGCTCACGAGCACAAATAGTTGAGGATAAGGTTCAGTTACCTAAAATCAGATATCTAATCCTGTTTGGCACGTTATAGGTAACTCTAAACACATACAGAGTTGCTGGAAAAGATAGAAAAGCTAAGCAAAACCCTTGGCCTCTGGAAAGTCAGTGGGATGCCAGTAAGAAACAGCTGCAGATGCATTTGCTTGAACAACTGAGTTCCATCTTGAAAGACTGCTTCTCCAGACAGCAGATTAGGCTTTGCCACCAAGTCTTGATTGCTCTGAGGAGTCAGTGAAGATGGAAGGACCAGTCCATCCCATGGCGATGTGTCCCTTCCAGTAGGAACCCTGCTGCAAGAACAGATACCAAGGGGTATTTCTATGGACAAGCCTGCTTCTGGCTCACACCACTCCTTTACTTGTACCTGGTCAGAGACTGATGCTAAATCTTTTGATATTTAGAGTAAAGCTCAGTGAAACTAAACCTAGTCAAGGCCACAGAAGCCCTCTGCTGTATAGCAATAACTTTTCTGCACACACCTCATCACATAATGAATGATATGGACTGGTGAAGAGCATTTGCACTGTAAGGGAGATCTGCTCTGTCAAGAACAGATACATCAGCTGCCCAGCACCGTGTTACTCCTACTTCTGACTAATCTCATCCAAGCACTTGCACATTAATTAACCCTTGTTGAACCTGTGTAAATACTTTCCCTCTCTGCACACACCTGACTCAGAAGCAAGAATCAGCTCCCCCAAACAGGCTAGTGATATCTAAGTGCAGGTTCAGTTGTTGTTACTGCTCCCTAGCTGAGGCCTCAACTTTTCCTCCTGTAAATGCAGGCTTCTCAGCCATTTTCTTCTCCAATTGGCTCATCTGCAACCATTTTTTCCTTGAAGATGTTTCTGTGTTTTGGGGCTTCTTTGGGAAACTGTCTTCATGAGATGGTAACACTGTTGAAGAACTTGGACCAAAGCTTCAGCAAGGTGGAAACTGTGAAGGTTCGCAGAAGTGTTTCTCCTGAACTGCCTGCACCATGAGGGCCTGGAGTGCTATTTTTATCTCAGCCACATTTATGACCCATTTGTTCTAAGCTACTCCTTGAGTGTTTCAATTCTTTCTTTTTTTTTTTTTTTAATTTAGAAGTTTCAAATTTTAATGAGCAACTTTGTCCCTTAAATTAACCCCCTTTCCTGTTCGATATGCTGCACTCCTATGAGCTCAGGCTTCCAGATCATACTTTAATCTTCAGTATTTGATTTGGCCCAAACATTATTCATTTGAGCACCAATTAGGGGTTAGGTCTGCACAGCCCAGAGTGGGCTGAGTGACAGAGAAAGGCACTGGGCTTCTAACACCTCCCTTGGTGGTGGTGAAGAGCACAGAGGTAGAGAAGGTGACCAAAGGTAGACTCAAGAGAAGGAGAATGCCTGCCAGCACCATCCCACCCCAGCACCATCTCACCCCAGCTCCCAGTGTTTCAAAAAGAGACCGTATCCTGAGAAGTATCTGACATAGGTATTTTGTGTCTTTCACTACATGGGTTTATGAACCAAAGTGTAAAACAAGAAAAAAAATAATAATTCAGAACAGAACAGAACAGAATAGAATAGAATAGAAGGTAAACTGCCTCTAAATATAAAAGGAGCCACTTGGTATTTGTGTGCACTGTTGGCCTTATCTTGTCCCATTTCCAGCACAATGGGACTCACCAACCTGCTGTTCTGTAGCCCTTGCCCTATGCTGAGGCATATTGCCTATGCCCTTGGGCTTTCTCAAGGCACCAGCAGAACTGGCTGTGGTGTGGAGAGCAAGGGGAAGAAAGGGGATGAAACAACAGATGCAGAGGCTTCTGTTTGCATTTGTTGGCAGTATGCAGCCAGTCCTGCTGCAGGAATTGAAATGGAAATGGAAACAAGACCAGTTGTCTCCTCCGCACTTGTGAAATACCTTTGCTGGCGGGGGATCTCTGGTGGATATCCAATAGCCCATCCCTCTATCCTTCCTTCTTTATTGCAGATCGGTATCCAGTTCTGTGCTTTATTACAGGGTATGTGTCCACAGGAGGAGTTATAAAGTTCCGTAGGTCACAGAACAGAGGGTTGTTATGAAATCCAAATGCTCCTTGGCTTCTTGCAGGCTCACTAAGCCCTGCTGCCACAAGATCTAATGAGAAAGGGGAACCTCACAGACAGCCACTGTGAGTCTGATCCTTCTGGTTTCCTTGGCCAGGTGGGAAAGGAGCCTTCAGCCAGGATATGCAGGTGCTTTCTGTCCCTGCTTCTGGTCTTATCTGGATACAGGGGTACTTCTCTCTCCTTTGACTCAATCACTACAAAAAATCGCCCATCCAGGTCTCCACAGCAATTCATCTTACATGTGCAAAAAAGGGTAACATTCACTGCCTCCCACTTCCATCGCCCTCTCAAACATGCTTCCCCTGCTGCCACTAAAAGCAGCCTCTCAGCCCATCCCTCAGCAGCTGCCTCGGAACAGCAGGAGGTCTTATCAAGCCAACGGACAGAAGCAGGAGCACAACGCGTCCAAACTGAAGGGGGTCTAAGATAAGAAAACAAACACCCCCCCTTTCCCTCCTGCCCTGGGGACAGAGCAGGAGCAGGCTTCTCTGCCAGGGCTGGGAAGCGGCCGTGCACTGGGAGCGAAGGAAACGCCAGCGGCAAAGCTCCCTGCGCAGGGCTGAGGTGTTAACTGCATGGCCTGCCATTTATGAAGGCAGCACGGCACTTACTAGCTTACACTGCAGCCTTGCAAGGGAACAGCTCTTCCCAGTCAGAGAGAGGCTGGAGCTTAAATTTAGAAACATATCCAGTCTCTGCTAAATCGATGCATTCCTTAAAAGATCTGGGCCATTCATGCAGCATATTTTCGGTTTACCACATGGCTTCTTGAAGTGATAGCCAATGAGTAATCTGAAAAGGTTCCCACTTCAATCATTTTTAATATTGCACTTTGGTCACTTTGACTTAAACGTGAGCCGTCCCAACCCCATTAAATCTGCCCGTCAACCCCTCTCGCTAAGTAAATGTCAACAACAACATAAAGCGCCTGGGATTCATTTTGCCATTGAATCATGCATGATTGGTGGCAGGTTTTCAATCGGAAAAGCACTGGCTTCCTTTCCCTCCCTCCCTACCCCCTTTCCCCGCCTGACTCACTGTTCCAGTCCCTCGTGACCTTTTCTACGCTTGCCTTGTGAAACTGTCAAAGTGCCACCAAAAAACAAACAGGCTTCCAACCCAAGGGGGATCCGGGATGAACCAGAGGGGTGTTGCTGCTAACAGAGATGTGCAAACCATCCTTTACAGAGAAAGATGAACAACAAACCAAAAAAAGAGTATTGATTCAAATTTAATAGTTCTGTTCCCAAGTAAAAAAAAGAAAAAAGAAAAGAAAAGAAAATCAGACCTAACTCCACAGGCACAGTGGAAAAGCTGGGAAGGATTTTTTTTTTTCTGATTTATTCCTTATGTTTCTATTCCCTTGTTCCTTTTTGACCCATGTTAAAAAAAAAAAAAAAAAAAAAAAAAAAAAAAAAAGAGAGAGAGAGGAGAAAAGGGAATAAAAAGGTCATTCTGGGGACAGCAACTGTCAGTGATAGTGAGGTAAATGGCCCCACTGAGATGATCCACACGGGTGTCTCCTGCTTCCAACAATGGATTCTTGATCTTGTAAATCAGTCATGCTGCTGCTTCTTCCCTTCTGTCCCTTCAAAATCCATCATGGAAAAACGGAGTCTACACCATTCCTGGGGACTGCTTGGGATAAAGCTGGATGGTTCTATTTAATGTCATGCCTTTGATGAAAACTGCTGCCAAAATGGAGTTAAACAAGCCAACTGGAGAACTGGATAAGAGCAGACAAGGGGAGCAGTGCGGAAGTGTGCTCAGAGGGAAGGTGGAAAGCAGTGCTCTTGCCATGGGAGATAAGGCACAGAGAGGATCACCCTGCCAAATGCTGGGAGCACCAGGAGGGAAGGCCACTTGCAGGAAGGATCTAGAGGAAGGGAAGACCAATGAGCAACCAACAAGAGCAGGAGAAGAGCAAGGAAGGACAGGCTGAAGAATGAGCAGGAGATTCCTGGGAGAGTGGTAAAAGGCTCACAGGTATCTCTGTTAGCTCCTGGGCACCTCTGAGCAGGCAGTCCTTGCTGATGGCACAGGACATGGCACTGGCCTTACAGTTCAAGAGCCCCACCAAGAATCTGTAGTGGTCCACAGGAGCAAGTCAAGGATTAAACCTATGCCTTCCAAAAGTCCACACCAACCCGCTGTTCAAGGAATTCTTTTAAACAAGCTGAGCTTACAAGCCTGGGTTTTCCTACCCTCCAGGCAAGGTTTGACAAGAACTCCTGTCTACCTTTCTCCATGACAATCCCTGCACCCTTAGCCACGACAATGCACTTTTGCTCTACGTGAAGTGACTACCCAGCCAGATTATGGGACCTGCTTTTCCCCAGGCCAACGGAGCTTGGGCACACTGTGCTGCCTGCATCTGGCTTGTTCTTTCTCCAGAGTTCCCAACAGCAGCTTTCCTGCTCACCAGCAGTAGCTGATGTGGTTACACACACTGTGTTGCATGCATTACTACGAGTAAAGGCACTGAGACAAACTTCAGACAATATCCATTGTGGATTAAGCCTGGAATCCTAAAAATAAGGAGATTGTGCCCTCATATGGTCAAATGAGTGATGTTTTCTTAGGGAAATGGATGGAGGTTTCCAGGTCAAGAGTGTTGTTTACACTCATCAGTTGATTGCCCTTAACAGTGACTGCTAAACTCTCCTTGAGTTTATTTTCTTTCCTCCATCCCAGGACTTAACCCTCCTTTGCTTGGTTTAAAAAGCTTCAAGAAGGCAATCAAAGATAAATAAATAATGAAGCAAATATGAATTGAAAAGGACTGGAAGGTAGCACATGGTTAGTCCCCATGTATGATGTGCCATTCCTTGTGCCCACCATATGGGGTCTGGCCAGGTCACTGGTGGAATGGGAAACTATGGGGGCAGACACTCACAAGGGGATTTGGTGGTTTGCTGATCTGAAGGCTGACAATGCCATAGCTCATCTCCTGGCTTCCTCCATCAGCCTTAATAGGATTTAGAGAAGGCAAAGTTGCTTCTGTCAGGAGAGATGTAGAGCGAACCAGGGAGATCTACTGAGCTGTGGTTATTGAAGGTCTTTCTATAAAACAGAGGGGTTTAATTGCTTGTACCCAATCAATTCAATCTGTCTTTTAATATCAGTCCTTAACTCATGCATAATTCCCCATGGCCACAAAACAGCTACTGACTTAGTCCCCAGGGGTGATTGTTTTTCATTGCTAGTCTAAATTATTTGTTTCTACAAATTTGTGAATGGGACTTGTGGAGAAGTCATAAAAAAAAAAAAAAAAAAAAAAAAAAAAAAAAAAAAGAGAGAGAGAGAGAGAGAAAAGATATTAAAATTAGGGAATTAAGTTATGATTCCTACTATATATTTGGGAACCAGCAAAAGGCTCTCTTCTTTCTGCCCAGCTGCTGAAACCATATGATTGCCAAAGGGACATAAGAGTGAGGAATGTAAATATTCTCACTGCCCTCCCAGTCCTTCAGTCCTTTTGTCATCACAGCCCAAGAACTTAATTGTATTTTTTTACACTTTTTACCTAGCGTATGACAGAAGTGCACAGTGAATGGGTCAATTGATCCATCTAATCACCCATCCAGACAGCCACCTTTACTGCTTCTCCAGCATTTGTAGTCTTGTTTTATTCCCGTGTGGATACAGGACCTGTATATAAATTACAGTGTGCTGAAAGGATGCCTAGGTGTCTATTCTGAATCCTGTAGAAGTTGCTGGTGGACCCTTGGGAGTACATGGACCACAAACTGAAAGTCATGGATTTAGCAAACTTATTAAGAGCTTTCCAAAACTTCAGCAGCAGTAAAATGTTTCACTGAACTTGGTGGAAGAAAGTGAATTTACAGTAGCCAAGACTGGTTTTCAAAGTCCCGTCAGTTTGTAGAAATTTGTCCGTCTCTATCATATTTCGTTATCACATGACTGACATTAAAAAGCTTTCCTTGTGAGTCAAGAAGTATGTGGGGGAGAATAAATTGATCTGGATCAACAGAATTTACAGATGAATTTAAATAGAAACATGCTGATCCATCTGTGACAAATGTCTATAATAAATGCAACGCAAGCTCCCAATGTTCTAAAGAGCCTTCTTGGCAAGGTGGGGCTGTGATTACTGCTGGAAGAGAAGGATTTTGTGAATGGGAATTGTACCACTCCCCTGATCCCCTTTGGCACGAGCCTCCTGGAGACAGAAGTGAGAGAGGCAGAGAGGGAGAGACCTTCAGGAATGATCCACAGATGGGATAATATTAACAATTGCACCACGAGAGCTGCGTCAGTAGAGATCTCAGATTCCTCTCCCGTGTTTTTAACAGCTGAAAGTTCAAGTGGATGGCAAACAGCCTCTGGGAAATATGCATCTGAGAAATATGGAGCCCAGTCATCTGGGTGGGCTCAAGGCTGTGCCGTAAAGCTGTTGAAGTGTAGTACTTCTTACACAGAAAATAAATAAAAAAGGCATTATATCATGGGAATGTGAGGCTGGAAGGGATCTCTATAGGCCACCTAATCCATTTTCCTGCTTTGATGCAAGTTCAGGTGTATCTCAAGTGTTCCTGACTGCTGTCTGTCTGGCACATGCATAAAATTCCCTGGTAAAATCCCTTTAGGCAATTTAACTCAGTGTTTTGCTGTCCTTATCATTAAGTGGTTCCGTTTTTTTTTTTTTTGTTTCTTTGTTTGTTTTCCCCATTTTTTTCCCCTTCACTAACAAACATAAACCCAACATTTGATTTAAGACTATACTTCTTAATCTACATGTATCTCCAGTCAACATGGAGAACAGATTATTCCTCTCTTTGCATCTGACTGTCATATTTTTTATTAGTTATCATGTCTTTCCTCAGTCTTCCAAGGTCTAGACTAAGCAGCTGTAGTCTGTAACCTTAGTCCCACTTGCGCTTCTTCCCACATTGTATTGCATCTATTCATGCTATAGATGTATAAATTAATACGTAATTCAGCATGGGACTTCCTTTATTGTCATGGCACAACATGACTCCAAAATCCCTGCCAAAGCAATAGGATTCTGTTCCAGACTTCGAGATCCTGATCACTATGATCTTAGAAGTAACTAGTAGCAATTACAAATATTAATAATAATAATAACAATAATTTAATCATCAAAATATGACTGCAAACCAACAAACTACTCTTTTGAAGGTCTAATTTATTCAGCCTCTTGTTTACTGGTTGTTTTCCTACACATTTAAGAGTTTTTTTCTTGTGCCTTCCTCTTAAATCTGAAAGCCCAGTTTGGAGATAGATAGATGCCATGACATATCAGTTATGGGAAGTTATTTTTAAGCTTTTAGGGCCTATTTTATAAAGGTACTTAGGATAGACTTTACCTTGCTGTCTGTAGCCATCCAAAAGCTGTGGATCTAACTTACATTTACTGGTCCAGGTTCTTTCTCTCATGGTGACTCCAGAGAATGTTTAATCCATATGATTTTATACATCAGTTTTAGGGTGGAACAAATCACCACATAAAAATTCTGATTTCTCTGAATAACTAAAATGAAATTTAAATGGATGGCTTACCTTAGCTGCCCAGCTTTTAGAAAGGAAACCCAAGCGTTAGGTGTTTCTGAAATGAGGTGTGAAAACATGACAGATATTTCAATTAGATAGGATGAACAAAGAGAGAAAGAAGCAGAAGAAAGAGGGTAGAAAAGAAAAAGGATGGATGCAAGAGCGAGAGAAAAAGAGAACCAAATTCGCTCACAAATTTCACAAGAATCCCTGTTGCAGAAATGTCCCATTATCAAAGTCACTGGCTTCACCTTGCAGAAAGAGAACAAAAAGCTCTAAACAAGAGTAAAAGAAGTTGTGTTTTGCTTTGTTGTTTTTTGCTTGTTTATTTTTTTAAAAAACCTAGATTTCCCTTTAAGTCTTCTGTGACAATGGCATCCATGAGGAAATACTTAAGAAACAATCTCTAGAGTTGTGAAAAGTTCCTATACCAATGCAGAAAAAAAAAAAAAAAAAAAAAAAAAAAAAAAAAAAAAAAAAAAGCTGAAATATTTAGTTATAAACAAGGAGAACCAAAACTCCAGATTCAGTGCTACCAGAGATCGTGGTGTCCAGCAAGTTCCTAAATCAACTTCTGAAACTTTTTCCTCCATCAATAGCAGAACAACAGACAGTGTAGTGCCTAGAGTGAGAAAAGATAAAGCTACTTCAAGTCCTCAGAAAGGTTAATGGATAGATTTGGTATAGTTTAGAGGTTCAGAGGGGCAAGCATGCTGAAATGCAGATGTTCTTCCAAAGCTGTCTTGAATTGTAGTCAGCATCTGGGGAGATGGTAAAACGACAGAACGCAGTGGGATGCTGCAGCATCCAGATCAAAACCACAAGAAAGTGAGAGAGTATTTTTCAAAGAGGGAAATTCCAGAAGGGAAGTGGAGTATCTGTAGCTGACATCACTCCTCATCAGGACAAATTGATGGGTAGGAGACGATATCAGCACTGACTTTAGCAACCCTGCTGCCTGATCTGCAACCAACCAAATCATCAGTCCATAGGCCTCAAAGAGGAACAGTTGTCTGATCCCATTGCACAGAGGAGCTCAGTGATAGGACATAGCAGTGCCTGAGGAAGCACAGTAGCTTTGCCAGCTGAGCACAGCCTAAGGAAGCAATCTACCAACCCTTACAGCTCCTCTGGAATCCTCCCACAGACTTCTGCTACCACAGAATCTGGGAAGGCTTGCATTCATTTTCCTTTTAATATTCATTTTCCCCCCAACATTCAGAATTTTCCAGGGCACAATTTTGTCACACATTTTTCTGTCATCTGTTTCTTGGAGTGATCTGGGAGTGAGGCAGAGGTCCTTTCTGCCCCCACACCACGCTTCCTCAGGCACAGAGGGACAGACTGCCTCGTGGACGTCTCTATCTGCAGGGGCTTGGGGAAGAGTCGAGAGGAATGTGCAGCAGATTCGTTATACTGCAGGTGGAGACACCTGATGAGTCTGAGAGCAGGCTAAGTGCCATTTCTCTCCTTTTTTTTTTTGGCTTTTCATTGCACCACTGGACTGATAGTGCAGACAATCCAACCATTTGCAAAGACACAGCAAGTCAGAGCAGTGAGCTGATGGGTCAGATGCAGCCTTCAACTTAGGCCCGTACCCAGATCTGTCCTGACATCTAACAGGAGCACAGATACCACAGAAGTTAAAGACAGCAATTCACATTGCTTGCTATAAAGACTACATGGGTATTGAGGCATGTGTTTTTAATTGGAACAGTAATTTTGAAATGAATAGTCATGTTGAGAAAAATATATGAGATTTGCCCTGGAGAAACAGCTTAGGACCACAGTTGCAGGTCAGACACAGACATTGGATGTAGGTCTGCTTTTTTGCTGGCTGGGGGCAGCACCAGCTCTCCAGGGAAATCAGGGACATAAGGAAGGCTCTGAATATGTCCCAGTCTCTGTATTTTGATGTCTCAGCAGATAGATTAGAAACCCATAAAATGTTGCTTGCATTTTGCTTTCTGTCTCCATGTTCTTGTTATGTGGAGATATAGCATTTCTTCTCTTCACCCTAGGCCTGTCTAGACTGTGAGTACTTTGGGTAGGTATCATCTCATATGTACAGCACCTGGCACAGCAGAGCCCTGGAGCCTGTAGCTTTCAGGCTATTCAGAAATAGCTCCATTGCAAAACCAGACTTGGACCAGGCTGATCAGCACTAGGTTCGCGCAAGACTCGGAGCCAGCTCTGATCCTGTGGTGAAAGGCACTCAGTCTGCCATGATTCTTAACCCAAACCAAGCATATCTTTGGCAATTGTGGGTCTGAATGTTTGCACTGTTCAACCCTGACTCATCCCACGGAACAAGAGGAGCAGCAGGAGGAGAACCCACAAGCCCTGATGATGGAATAGAGTTTCAAGTTAAAAAGAATAAAGGCTTGTGGAAATCCCTAAGAACCAAACCACACTATCTTCAGCCTCCTGCTTTTATAATTGTGTCAAGTCTGGATGGAAGAGAGAGACACCACTGTTGTCACCCAAAGAGATGCTGTCTGTCAGGTTTTATTTAGACTGATTTTAATATACTCCTGATCCAAGGCTTCTGGTGCCTTATATTTCACTTGGAAATAACAGAAATCTCCTGTTTGTCTCTTTGTGGTGTGGTGAAACAAATCAGTCATTCTCGCCCTGGTTAAGGTATATGCACCAAAACAGAATGACTACTTTGAGAGTACTAACATTGAAAATAATAATAATAATAATAACAACAACAATAATAATAATAATGAAAAAAGCCTGGGTGATACAGGTGATAGAGGATACACTAGAGAATAGGATGTGATGCCAGAGACCCTGGATGTCTGCAGTGAGACTGGGTCCACTACAGCTTACCTCTGATTTACAGCTAACACCTCCTGACCTGTGTCTTTACAACACATTGCCCACTGCCACAGGTTGTGACATTGTGACCCATGTCATGTATTAACTTCCTCAGCCTCTGGGTGTTCACACTGAGAGTAAAGTTGGGTTTCCTATTGTGTAACTTTAGCAGGCTAGACATCAAGCAGGATTATGTCATATTTCTATGCATCAAGAGTCCTATAGCACATGGGGAGAAAGAAATCTCCAGAGAGTCTTGCAGCATTAAAGAAAAGTTTATTTGGGAACAGTATTTTTTAGAATAAAAGGAGAAAAGTATATCGTAAAATCACAGAATCGTAGAATGGTTTGGGTTGGAAAGGACCTTAAAGACCACCTCACTCCAACCTCCTCCAACCAGCCCAGGCTGCCCCCAGCCCCATCCAGTCTGGCCTTGGGCACTGCCAGGGATGGGGCACCCACAGCTCCTCGGGGCAGCCTGGGCCAGGGCTGCCCTCTGAGTAAAGAATTTATTCATGTTATCTTACATAAATTTGCCTTCTTTCAGTTTAAAATCATTATGCCCTCTCCTATCACTACATGCCCTAATAAAAAGACCCTCTCCAGCCTTCTTTTAGGCCTACCTTAGGTACTGGAATGCTGCTATAAGGTCTCTCTGGAGCCTCCCTTTCTCCAGGATGAACAACTCCAACTCTCTCACATATATTTTATGTCTACATAATCTGAATTACCAGATAATTGCACAAAATAGTACTGGAAGAGAAGTGAAGGTTCACAACATTTTTTTATTTTATTTTATTTTTTTAAGATTCAAGTACTTCGGCCATCTCTGACAAAAGATCAAAGAAATTCATCTTAAAAGCTTCTACTCTGGGAGATACATAAGCCTCCTTCAGATATCAGATGGGAAAGTCCAGTATCTCCAATGTTTTATCTGCTAGTACTACTAGGTCTTATTTTCTTTTATGTAACTCTGGCTTCTCACCCCGGTTGTCATTACTTTTACCATAAATTTACCATTTACCACTTTACCATAAATTTACCACCTGGCAGCATTACTTTTACCATAAATTTATACCAATTTACAATTTAAAGAGAAAGTCTTAGAAAACTTTATTCCACCAAGAAATTCTAGAGCTGAATTTAGCCCACATATAACCCATCCTCAGCTGTAGCTGAACTTGTGGTAGTCTCTTCTGTCCCCAGAGCCCTTAGCCAGCATTCTTTTGTGTTTGTTTAATTGACTCATCCTCAGGGAACAAAAGTTCAAACTGCAAGTACAAAGGGTTTTGTGAGCAGGAACCAGCCCTGAAAAGCCCACAGAATTAAAATGTGAGTTGCTTGCAAAATGTCAGACTCCGTGAGGTTCACCCACTTCTAACAGAGTCCTGTTCCCTTTGCTATGCTCCTGCACAGGCGCTGAGTGAAGTTCCTGGAAGCAGAGCGTGTCTCCTGGGTAACACAGTTTTCTTGGTGTCAGATGGATGTCTGGCTGGGTTTTCCAATTTTCCCTGTCTGTGGGTATTCACACAGAAACACAGAATAGCCGAAGTTGGCAGGGACCTCTGAAGACCATTTAGTCCAACACCCCTGCCAAGCAGGATCACCTAGAGCACATCATGCAGGATGGCAGGACAGATCACACTTTGGCTCATGTTTGGATAATTCCTAACTCTACGTCCCTCAGCTTTCCTCATTTTTTTTTATAAATTCCTTTTCATAGTCACAGGAAAATGGAGCAAAATTTGTGGTGGATTTGTGACAGACTTATAAGGGAAAATGTCATTGATCATCTAGTTATATAACACTGAGGGCCTGCAGCTGGTATTTCTTCAGAAACAATAAAAAATAGGACAGAATTATGGGCCACTTCTATAGGAAACCGATGTCTTTGCTCTAATGGGTTTAAAACAAAAGCTTTCAACCCAGGCAAATGCACCAAACAAGCCAACCATCAGAGCCACTGAGGACCACTGAAGTCATTCATGGATCCTGTTAACAGCTGCAGAGAAGATGATCACATACAAGGCATCACAAATTTAGGACAATGGAAGAGTATTTGTTCTTTTTGAGGACTCAGAGTTTGCATTCAGCACAATCAGCAAAAACTTGGTGCATCCACCCAGTGCAGCACTTAAATCAGACTCTTACTCAGAGGGCACCCATACTGATGACAAGAGTTTTAACCCTGGGATAGAGACAGTGTTTCATCTCAGAAGGATGTAGAGTAGGACGTGCTTGATATGAATACATTGCTTGCATGGTCACGGAAGTACCTACACACACCTGAGATGGACTAGAATGAAAAAGTAGATAATCACTCTCTTTCCTAGGTTAAATTGGAATTCCTTTGGAGAGAGAGGAAGAGAGAAATTTGCATCAGAGCAGTCTGTACTCTCCGCTCTAGAAGGCAGGCAGACATCTCCACATCCTCAAATGCCTTCCATCTAAGCCAACAAAGTCAATTCTGGTAAATAATAATAATAATAATAATAATAATAATAATAATAATAATAATAATAATAATAATGATGCAATAATGGAGGTATCTCAGTCAAAATGCAAAAGAGAATATTGCTGTGTGGTATCTTACTGGTTGGTACTATCAGTGAATGATTTAACTTGACAGCTCACCCTCTAATGACCTGCTCTCCCATGGCTCTCCAAAAACCATATGTGAAGCAGGAACAACTTCTGGGCCAGTGCTCATTTAGCTTAAGAAATCTGCCCCGCTTGATTCCTTGCCATGAAACGGAGTTAAATTGGGACCCATGCTGGGGAGCTGCCTAATCAGATCTCTAATAAGGAAGAACTGAACTTGAACCGTGTTTCTATTGTGCTGGGACTGCTGTGGCATTGAAAGAAGTAAAATACCCCTTTGCTACATCCACACCTGTCTCTGAGACCTCTTGGTAGGAGGTCTTCTGGTTTCAGGGGGTTCCTGGCATGGTCACAAATTCTGGCAGAGATGCACATTGTGAAGCCACCCTTGAGTAACATGCTAAAGGCCCCTGAAGGGACACTTGCTCCTTGGTGACTCTCTTTGACATCAGTTAAGAAGGAGGAAATGATAGATTATTAACTGGGGAATTCCACGAACCAGAGGTCAATCTGTAGTTCAAACCTTAGCGGGCTCTTGATATCATAGGACCTGCTTTCTTGCTTACTTCTGATGTACATGCTTATTATTGGATCAAATTTATGATGGTTGAAAATTGACTCTTCATTATCCTAAGTTTGAATCAGGACTTGGAGGAAAAAGCATTAGGACAGTGAAGTCTATGGAGTCTTCTACCATCGGTAGCTGAAATTGTCAAAAAGGGAGACATTTAAAGGAGGTTAAATTTATGATATGGCATTTCACCATAAATACAGAGATCTGAATTCTCTTCAGAGAGTCCCTGAGCTACAAATAGTATCAGAGAAAGCATTATTAAATGCTTGTCCTGCTTTTCTATTCTTTCTTAGGCATCTGCTGTGGAGAACCGATAGAAGATACTAGGTAGGATGGGCCATTGGTCTGACTGATCCAGTGTTGTTCCTATGATCACTGAAGAATGGAATGAAATTTCCAAATAAATGTTCAAACAACCATTGGGAACCAGACTCCAATTATTTCCAGTAGCTGTTGTTTTGTTGTGCTGGATGTGCTCTGCTGGTCAGAACAAATGCTGTCTGTTTAGTACCCCGAAAATCCTCTGTGGACTTTCTGAACCCTAGGCTGACGTGTGAAATGATATGATTAGCAAACATGCAGATTACATCGTGCTCTGGTACTTTTTACACATACGGAAAAAAAAAAAAAAAAAAAAAAAAAAAAAAACACCTTCTCACAATCAGAAAGGAAAGACTAATGCAAAACAAGGCAAGAAAAGTCATTTCATGCAAAAGTCCCATAGCAGGAATGTTACCAACAGTACATTTGCAGGGCTTTGGTCACGCTGAACCCGTCTTTCTCTCTTTAGACTGCTTCATAGCCTTAGAGAATTTATTGGAAAGTATTGTTTCCTGAAATTCCTTTCTTGGTATTCACCCTAAATTAGTTCTTTTCTTAATTGTCTCCCATTATTTTTTCCCTTTCTCTCAGTCCTGATCCACTTCTTCACCGTTGCCAGCTCTTGCAATAGTACCGTAAGTCTTGCAATATTTAGTGTTTTACTGTAATCCCCAGCATCTGGAAGCAAGTGGTTGTGCAAGGATTCCAGCTTTATTAAAGAAGTCTTTAGCCCTTGGAGCTGCTTAGAAAAGTTTGAAAATGTGACCTGAGTGTACTGTAAAGACAAAACAAAACAAAACAAGAAGAAAGATAAAATCACCTCCCCCCAGAAAAAGACAGTCTAGAAGGAAATAAATGTATACAAGAGTGAAAATAAAAATGTCATTAATTTAGGGGTAGAGTAATTCACAAATTTGAATATTTGGGGTTGGTGATAGTGGTGCTTGAAACAAAGCCTGTAGGATATGGATATAGTCCAGTACACAAGAGCTGAGTGCAAACAAGAAGAAACCAGACTGCTTTCCACATTCACTGAAGGCAGAAAAGGGACCAGCCTAAATTGCAACAAGGAAAATCCAGATAAGACATAAGGAAAATCACCTTGTAAGCATAAGAACAGTTATAAAACTGGGACAGCTGGCTTGAGACAGGGTGGACTTTCCTTCTTAGGAGATCCTTTGGAGTAGGGAGACATATTTCTCTCAGGAATAAATTAGGGAGAAGCTTGAGAGAAGCAGGCTAGGAGCTGAAGAAGGATAGGAGAGGAATGGCAGCAAGGATAGGAGAGTATTTTCTTGTCTCCTCTCTTCCATATTCTCCTGAGGAAGCTCTCTAACTTACTCTATACATGATGAACAGCTAGGGATGGGGAGGTGGGGTGGGGTCTTTGGATTAACTGAATTTATAGAGTACCTGTGAAGACAAAGTCCCATAGATTGGAGCTTTCACTGCTCACTGTTAACAATGAACATGAACTCTGAGCTTTTGGAAACCTGAAAACAGAAAACAGATTCACCAGGGAAAGCCATAGATTCATGCAGTTTGGGGGCAGGGGCTCAAGTCAGCATTTAGGTTCCTAAACTGGGTCCTCTCTCATTCTTAGAGCATCCAGAAGAAGGTCTACAGCAAGCATGTAAGGAAAGGGTGACCAGTCTTTTTTCCTTTATCAGTGATGTAGGTTATTTGTCCTTCATTCTGCACCAAAACAGAGGCTTTCCAGGAACTTGCTTCACTAGCACCTTAACCATCTAATTTCCAGCCTGACATTTATCTGTGGCCTGTTTCCCATCCCTTTGTTCCTGTGCCAATGCTGGCCTTTTGCTTTAATAGCTGTCTCCCCACTTTGGTGTATTACTCCCAGATGTATTTTTAGTCACCAATTAGATCCTTTCTCAGCCTTTATCTGCTAACCTAACCAGGCCAAGAAATTCTAGATCCTGCTCATCAAACCAGATCTCTGGTCCCTAATTCCTTAGCAGCCCTTTTCTGCACCAGTTCTAGTTAGTTTCATCAGCTTCAGCTACCTTGCTGCAGACCTCAGCCATGAAAATGTGATCTTGACTTTCTCCTCCAAATTGGTCCATACTTTTCCTTTGAATACAGTGGGAACAGATGGGTACTCTGCACACCTGGAAAAAAAAAATAAAATAAAATAAAAAAGGAAAGCTAATACCTGCTTTGAGGAGCCCTACAGCACCCCTTTGAGGAAGTACTTTGAGGTTAAACCCTGCATCCCAACATTTGAAACTAATGAGGCCAATTATAAAGAGTTTGTGAATAAGATGGATTCAGTGCAGGTTTATAATCTGAATAAATGTTAAGGTACTGTAGAAGTTCAATGTAATAATAAAGGCCATAAATCTAGAATGGGCTACAAATCTTGTTGTCTTGACAGTGACTATCATTTGAACAGGGCCTTCTAATGCTACAGTCTTAAGAGATGATTTATGTGGTTATAGAGACTTGCACAGTGTAATTAATTAGGAGCAACTTAATGAAGGATTCAAGTCATCTACCTGTAATCAGCCAAGAGCTAGTCATATTGTCTAAACTGGTCATCCACTGCCCTGAAAATTTATCGGAAAGAAGCTGGCTTCTCCACAGAGTGATTCAAAAAACTGTTTTTTGATAGTTTTAGGATAGCAGAAATCACTTCCCAGAGGGTTGGTCCCTCTCTTGCTGGCTTTCCCAGGAGCCCAGATCCAACTAGGTACCTAATTATCCAGGGAGCTAACATGCCTTGAGGTAAACTCTACCTCAAATCACAGCAGACAGTTGGATCCCCAATGCATCATTAAATGTGACAGACTGCTTTTTAGTAAAATTCTCCCAAAATCTGGAAGAAAAAGTCAGCTGCAGGCTGCAGAGGTTACAGTGTTTTGCATTGGAAGTTGTATCTCAGAAACTCACAAAAGACTTCATTTCTTTCTGAGTCTGCTTTATAACTTCTAACAGACTGAATAAACAAAGAAACAAATAAAAGTTTTGAACAGTATCTACTAAGTATATTGAGTTTACTTAACTAAACTTAAATTTGTGTTAAACACAGTACAACCGGGTCCTGGCCTATGGCTTAGATTCCTTAGGGATATTGTAGATAAAAATAAAGAATGAAAACATGTCAAGAATATGGGCAGAGTTCTCCTGTATCTTGTAATATTGAGCTTCTGATTGACATCGGAGACATTTTGTTGTTAATTTATATACTGTGCTTTCCCATAAAAGACAATGGCCACAGAGAAAGCTCAACAATAATGATGACAACCCCATAAAATCCTGAGAGAAGATGGGATTGTGCTGTTCTGCTCGTGGGGATTAGAGGGTAAGGGAATTCTCTGGCATTGACTTCATGCCAAGTAGTTCAGGACCTTTTTATCCACCTCATTGGATTATCCACAGGAAGTCTTCTGACTCATTAACTCCATTGAGAAGGTCAAATAGGATTTTCAGCAACTTTAACCTCCCCTCAGCAAGTGGTTATGGTCTGCAGAGATCTCCTTGATTTCTGTCACAGCGCAATAGTGTCTGAAACGACATCATGAAAAACATTGTTTTTACATTAGTTTGTGAGAGGTTAGTACAAAATGTTCACTAAATAGTAAGCTACAGAAGCCTGAGGATTTTCATCCCTGTTCAGGGATATTTAGGACTGCAACAGCTTTCTTGCTTTGAGCTCTGATAAGAATTTATCTAGTACAAGGACTGTCAGAAGTTCTGGAAAACAAGACAAAGATACAGCCATAATTTTCTAAATTTTCATAATTTTCTAAAGGTAGATGTCAGGTTAAGAGACGCACCTCACAAAGTAAGATGCTTCTCCCCTTGAACCTTAATAACTCGTTTCATTCATTTAATGAAAATTATCTATCTTGAAGGTGTAAGCTTTTGATCTACACCTAGGGGAACATTAAAATATTCCTGTTGACTGCTGTGGGGATAAGACCATAACCAACAAAAAAACGGGGATGGGCACCCAGGCTAACCATGAGAACCAGGCCTGATGAGCTGCTGGTCCTGCCCCATGCTGTCCCCCGAGACACAGCCAGGCGTTGATGGGGAGATGCTGGCCCAAGCTCAGGACAGGCAGCACAAAAAAATGCACAGGATGGCTCCTAGCTGGCCATGACGTCAACCAGCACCCCAACCCATTCTGTTTACGAGTGTAGCTGTAGCCCATGTGTGGGGGGATCTGCTGCCTGCCACATTTCTAAACAGCCAAACGAGCAGAGCGTGAGCGTTTTGACTCCGCAACATCTTAAGCAGCTGTGGTTTGTTACTTATTTCTGGGCTGTCTGGTTTGCGTTTGCACCTTGGGAATTAGTGTCTATTTGCTGGTTCAGATCAGACTGGAGAGCTTGAGCTCTGCTATCACTTAATCAGTTTTGGTATCAGATTCCTGCTAACCTTAAAAAAACAGGGGAATTGGATATGAATGTTGTGATTAAGTGTCTTCTGTACGGTGGAAATCACCTTTTTAGTGCTATACTGCAACTTAAAGGACACTACACATAGTGTAGTTGAACATAGGTGACCCTGAAAGACACTCATTCAAGGAAGTTTGGGACTTGCGTTTGCTCTACATTCAGCTAGATTTTTATTAACTGTTTTAGTAGTGACTTCTACATAGAAGTTCATGCAGTGATTCTGCTTACTAAAGGAGAAAGAAAAAAGGTTTCCTGAGACCAATGGATATATATAATTACAGATGCAGCAAAGAGAGAGATAGTGCTTTACCTCAGTGCAAAGCAGCGATCACCCTGATGTAGAAATCTTGATGCAGTTGTAGTGATATTTCAGAAAAGTGAGAAAATGAGGGATCATGCTAAAAACACCATGAAAGCAATTCAGTTTCAAAATCAAATGCCTTCAAAGGCAGAGACACAGACAGCTCGTGCTCTGTGTATCAAAAGGAAGGTGGGGAGGGAAGTCACACAAACAACATCATTTGAGGAAAATACACATGTGAAATTATTCTGTAACCTGGAAGGAAAAAGTAGGAGGAGAGGCAAAATAGGGCAGCTGGGCTGGGAAAACTTGGGTGAAAAGGGAAAACAGTTTGCTGTGGGAGCACTTTGCTGCAGGGCAGGGACAGAGTCTTTTACTTAGGGACTGCTCATTGAATCTGGATACCTCTTTGCAAGAGGCTTCAGCTGTGCATGAGGTATAAAGACTGATGAAGGGGTATTGGGGTGAAATCGAGACCTTCTGAAAATGAAGGTCTGTTTAAGTGAGCAAATTGATCATTCTGACCTTATAAGATTTTTAGTCTGTACATGGCACTGGGAGAATGCAAACTGCTGTATTGTAGAGATGCCTGAACCCAACACATAAACTAGCCAGAGCCCAAAGGATTCAAACACATCCTTGACTCTTGCAGCAGTTATGGCAGCAGGAAAAGGTGTGTTTAATTGTGCTTACTGACAGCCTGTTGACCAACTCTCCTCTCCTCCTGTGGAGGGATTTATTTATCTCTCCCTAAAGAATTAGGATGACCATTCTGATGGCCTTTCTATGCCACCCAAAATTGAGGCTGGGGGATTCAGACAATGCAGAGGTTGTAGGAAAATCATGGCTGGGAACATGCCTTGGAGTGCATTTATTACAAAAATGGGCTGAAGACACAAGAGCAGCATGGCTGGGTGAGAGCAGCCATCCCTCTAGCACTGTTCCCTGCCTCTGGCTCTGCCCAAGGATGGGGTGTAGGAAGGGTTTGCACAAAAATCTGAACATGCCTTGGGGACTTTGTGGGGGTTACAGCAAGCTTGGGATGGTTTTCTAAAAGAAAGGTACTGTGTGATCAGCATGTCTTCACAGGCAGTCTCTGTGGTAGCTGGCACGCTGTGCATCTGCACCCTAATTCAGCTCTAGCTTAGTAGTACCCTATGCACAGACACAGGAAAAAAAAAAAAAAAAAAAAAAAGGATTGAAATGCACTCAGTGAAGGTCTGTATCTAGCAGCATTTATCAGGACCACACTTTTACAGAAAGAAGAAAAAACAAATCAATAAAAGCCTCTGCTGTTTTTTTGCATAACAAACCGGGGAAATCTATGGCTTGAGCTGGAAGAAAAGGACAAAACCTGCTGCAGATAGAGAGCTGATGTCAGCTGTCATCCTCCTTTAGAAAAGCCCAGGACAATGGCTCTGAATTAGGACAAGCCTGAAAGACATCCTGGTACCGGGGAGCTTGGGTGTCCTGCCTGAAAGGGCAGTGGGGCCAGTCATTATCCGCAGAGTGAGGCCTCCTTTGTTAACCCTGTCACCACTCCTCCACCCACCCCGCTCAGCCGTGTTCCTCGAGGCCCAGACAACAAAACCTGGTCCCTCCGCGTTGGAAGGAGAGCAAGGCAAGAAAAGAAAGTGGAGGGAGGGCTGGGAGAGGGGGGGAGTGAGAGAAACCCATCTTGAATGCGCTATCAGATAAGGCCTGTTGAAATAAGCCCTTTTTTTTTTTTTTTTTTAATCTTTTCTTTCTTTCCGTAGCTCCCTCTGCAAGCAGTAGCAATGGGAGGAAATAGATAATTAGAGGGCCTTTTAAAATGGCCCTACTGTTGTCCCAGGGCTGAGAAGGTGCGCTGGCAGGACAAGCCAAATAGCGAGGCAGACCTTTATCTCTTCCTAATGACTCGCAGTGAAAAGGGTGTTTTTTTTCCCCAAAGCCCTGGGCTCGGCCTCCTACCCTGGGAAGATTTAATTCTCAAGGCCTGGAGAATAAGTCCTCTTGTCCACTCGCGGGCTGCGGATAAATGGGCAGCACTGTCGTGGCTGGGTTTTGTGCCTCCACAGCCCCAAATGGCCCAGGCTGCTAATGAAAGAGGAGAAGCTGGAAGAATTGATCTCAGAGACAAAGGTTTTCCCCTCATTCTCCTGTCACCTGTCCCTCCCTCCAGCCCTCTGACATTTTCTCCTTTTCAGCTCCTGCATGGTTCAAAGGGGTCCCCATCTCTCACCCTTTCCACCCTCACTCCCTCCTGAGGGGTTCTGTTGCGGGCTGACCCCAAATACTTCCAAACCTCCACCATCCCCATGCAGATCCAGACTGTATCTGAAATAGGCTGCACCCAGCCCTCATTGGTACAGGCTTGGAGCTCTTTGCCCGGATCATTCACAGGAACATTCCTGTCCCTGCACTCTGGGCCAGCCCTTCCCTCCTCACCACCCCACACCTCAGTTTCCCCATTTGTAGAAGCGATGATGACCCCTTTCCTGACCTTCAAGGGGTGCTCTGATCCACTGAGATGAGTAAAATCTTCCCTTTCAGCCCACTTAGAGCAGAAATTTGGAAGGGAATGAGCTATTCCCACCAGCTGGGGCAACCAGCTGCTACATGGCTCTAGCTGTCCCCATGAAGATGTCACCAGTACTACAGCGTGGTGCACAGGGACTGTGCTCAGTGCTGGCTCCACACGGCTAGGAGCAGATGGATGCTGCTTGGAAAAGTCTAAATATACAGTCTAAACAGAAACAACACAGTCCAAAAGCACACAGTTTCTTATGAAGCACAGATATATACATATATATTGTCTCCTTGTTCACAGAGGTAGAGTTTCTTACTCTTATTAAGATTATTTACGTATTTTATTGAATGTCTCTGTATTTTATTGAATGTCTCTGTGTTTTACACTACTACCTGATGGCTAGGGGAGGAAGAGATGGCAGATTAAGTTCTTAGCTTGCCAGACAGGAACACTTTATAGCATTATAAATTTGTGGCTTCTGCTATTTTAACTACTAATGGTATACTTCAGCAGAGGCAGTGGCTGGGATCTGGACCCTGGACATGTCTGCCATCTTCACAGCAATGTGAAAGAGGATTTCTTGCCTTCTTTTCTGTTGACTGCTCCCTGGTGCTCTGCAGTCCTGTCCCTGCCTGTCGGCCACAGGTGAAGCAGTTCCTTGCCGGGCTTCACTGGCCAGGCTCAGGCTGAATCTTGTCCCAACATCCACAACATCCACAGATGAGGTGCCAACCTCATCCCAGGAGATCTGCCAGGCAGATGACAGGCTCTGACCCTGTTCACCCCTCAGACTACTTTTTCCTGCAATATTTTCTAAATATCCCCAAGTATTTGTGCCTCATATTTGGGCTTGTAAACCCAACTTTCACCCAGTTCTTCCAATATCTGATGCACTTATCTCCCCAGGAAGCTGTGTTGGGGAATGACAGGGAACTCTGCTTATGTTCCTCACCCCATTTGTATGTCTCTGCGTGATTTTCCCTTTCTCTTTGCCTCCACTTTGTGCTCTGTCAGAAATGACAGACCTACCTGACCAACAGAGTGCTGGTCTCACAAGAACACCACCTGTGCCTCGTGCTGCCTGTGATGCCCTTGCAAAGCATCAACAGATATGAGCAGTGGCATGCAGCACCTCTCCTTGTCCTGGGGTCAATGACGTGAGCTGTGCCAGCGCCATGCAGAATTGCACCACATTGCTAACCAAAGGGAAATCTCTCCCCTACAGACTGGGGCAGACAGCACGAAGGAGAACCAGGCAGATGCTGGGGAGAAAGGGCTGGGAAAAAAAACTTCTGATTCTTACCAAGCACTTGAGGTAGAGGAAGGAAAGGATGAAGGGAATAATAGCGTGGCATTGTCTCGGACTAATTAAACACAGTTCACTTGGGCAAAGGCAGATCTTTTTACTGAGTGCAGACAGTTTTTATCTGCCCTTTGCAGCTCTGGCTATTCTTCCCCTCAGTGTCTGGTTACCCATTTAGCACACTGGTGTGCATGCACTCACTCCCCCTGGACAGCACAAGTCGAGTAAAGCTGACTGTGGGCTTGTTGCAGTGTTTATTAAGCTGTTAACAATATTCAGCCATTTCCTGGGTGCCTTTGGATCTCCCATGAGCAGCAGTGTCCAATTTGCTAAAGCAGCTTCTGAAAACGCAGAAGAAAAGAGAAAACAGCAGTTTTTATTTTGCACTCTTGATTTTGCACTCAGTGCCCTGGCCACCAGGAGAGCATGAGGGAGCTGAGGATCATGTGCTGAATGAAAAAAGAGAGATTTTTCAGGTTCATTTCATCGTAATAGTGGATTGAGTTGCCCAAACAGAGATGTCACACCAGAAGTGGTCAGAGCTCCTACACATCACGTATGTTGGTTCCATGCAAATCCGTCAGATACTTCAGAGCACCTGAAACACCACTAGACACCTTGTGCATTTAAACATTTGTCTCTAGGAAAAGATGAATCACTACCTCAATGTTACTTTTTTCTTCCTCAGACCCAAAGGATCCTAAAGACTGCTCTTATCTCCCTTCAGATACGTAAACCTCATCCCAGGGTTTATTTTCAATGTTATTCCTGTCCTGTGTGATGGGCACTATAACCCCAAACACTTTATGTGAATCAAAAACTCTTGTCCCACTGCACTCTCAGTGCTAGGTCTTTTTAGAGGCTCGTTCAACACGGTTTCTTCCCCACTACTGACAGGTCCCTCATGCCTCCTGGATCATGCCCAAGGGCCTTGTGATGAACCTGAACTCCCTACTGTGGTTTTAATTTTGCGAGGCCCAGGCATAAAATAAAAGCTCCTTCAAAATCTGATCCTGCATGTCTCTTTATCATGAAGCACAACTGCAGAACACCGTGGAGATATCTGTTTTACAGAATATTATAATTTTTCTCTTGCAATATCTCTGAAAGTTTGGTTCACATTGAGTTACTTGTCTCTCCTTCCATGCTAAAATTTTACCATATCTCCCTGTACTAATGCACCTTCTGATATGCAAGAACCAACCCTCTTCCTTCTCTGTGCCATTTGTACTTAATCTCAGAGCAGATGTTCTCAGCTTGCATTTGTCTTTGAGGTTTACTGGTCCTGTTCCACACTGGAGGGGGATCACTCAGGATCCTGCAAGCTCCTCTGTGTCTGAGCAGCAGTTCCAGCAACAGGAGTCACCTCTGCCTTCAAACCTTCTTTTGCTTACATGAGTGATGCATGTGGAAGATGCACTGTGCTGGAGAAGATCTGGAGTCTTCTGGAGAGCACTTTAAACCAAAATGTGTTTCCAGGGCCTTGGCCACAGCGTGATGTGGGGAAAGCCACCCCACCACATTTCATCTCTGCTCACACTATCTGCTCTGTTTATTCATCTTCCTTTATGTGACTGATACAACTTGTACGTACCATACATAGAGGGCACATAGTCATGACTGCAAATAAATTGTCATCTGCAGGGCAAGACATGATCAGGAGTACTTTAGTGAAATGTTCTTTTCAGTGTTATTTTCACTGCAATCAAAATAACTAAAAATATGTGGGATGACAACCTCATCATTTTTATTTAGATCTCGGTAATTGAAGCACATGGATAAAAGTTCTGTTTTATTTTCTTTCATGTGGAATTTACCCTTCCTTCCAAACACAAAAAATTGTATGTGTGTGCATGTGTTTGAATATGCGACAGTCGCATTTATATTCTGTGTTTTACTTATTAGAAACAAAGATTCAGTCGAAACAAAACATGTGTTGGACCAGCCAATGATTGTTATTTATTTAGCCAGATGTCACCTCTTGGCGAATGACTGTGCTCTTTGGGTTTTAGTCTTTAAAAAAAGTAATACATTAAAACTGTGGAATGTTCCCCAAAGTGGAAACTTTGGATTCACGGACACTGCTGAGCGAGGGAGGCCAGGGAGGCTGCCCCAGCCTTGGGCCCCCCCTGTCCACACCGCTTCACTCACGCCTGGCTTCCTGGCTCAGTTTCGGACCACCCCAACTTGCTCCCTCTGAGACGTAGTGATGGGGATAATGCAGTCCTGGGACCCCACCCTGGGGAAGATTGCACCCAGCTGGGCTCTGGTCACCTTGTTCACAGCTCCAAACCTAGCCTAGGAGGCTCTGCACCCTCAAACAGGCTCGTGGAACAGCTTCATGCTCTGCCTGCCTCTGTTTGAGGTATTGCAGTAGAGTCCTCACTATTTCAGACACGTGGAGCTGAGAAGAAGCAGGTCCAGCTGCCACACGACATGGATGTGGCCAACCTTCCTTAGAGGGGGCTAGACCTTAGCAACATGTGTGTCAGCCAGCCTGTGTCCCTTGGTCCCTAAATCTCTCATATTTAGCTCTGAAGTCATGACTTGAATTTGTGCCAAGGCCTCTTTGTAGGTATGCAATCCACTCAAAATTCTACTTTAAAAGGTAAAAGATTCATTTTACTAGAAGAACGTAAGGTCTCTTTGTCCATTCCAGTGTCTATTCAGTCACTTTGGGGCAAGCCAGCTGGAGCTACCTTCATCATTTTGGGGTCCAGAGGCCAAACTCATCAGCAACTGAATCCAACCTAGCACCTCTGCAGCTAAGATGAGATTTGCAGATTATCCTGATGGAGGTGGCTTTAAGTTCAAAGACACAAGGAAAAGAGGAGGAGGTAACTTATAAGGAAATACAGGACAGAGTTGCAAGATGAGCTGATCTTCCTCCTGCTGCAGGCTGGAAGGGAGGGAAGTGAGGTGTAATGGCAACATGGATTCAAACAAGGTTGGCTCTGGGATTCAGTCAGCACCCACTTTTCATGGGAATGAAACTCCTACTCCCAGGGCAGAGCGAGCTTTGTGAGAGCCTGAATGGCCAGGCAGGCTGGTGCACACCCAGGCTCATGTGGCATAACAAGCACTTTGTGTCCCTACTGCTCAGCAGACATCCAGAAGAGGTGGGAGGAGAGAAAAAAAGAAGCAAACAAGCTTGGAGAGACATGCCACGAGGAGGGGATGCTCCTCCCCAGGGACCACAAGAGCGCTTCTTTACCAAACACCAGGCCGTCAGAAGCTACCACACAGGCTGTGTTAACATTCACAGTCATTCTTGAAAGAAAGAATATGTGAATTTGGTGCTGAGATGCATCTTTCAACAGGGAGTTGTGTTTTTTTTTTAAAAAAAAAAAAAAAAAAAAAAAAGCTTTCAAGACAGCAGCTCATTACACCCAAGTCTGGACAGTTTGCACCAAGGAGCCTGAAGACATCTAAGGAGCTGAAAGAGACAGAGCTGAAAGTCTGTGTGTGAGCTGTGCTTGGGGAGGCTATTGATTTATGGAAGGACAGAGAGAGTTAAACAGCAGGAACTGAATGCATCGCAGCGCATGGCTAGCAGACCAAAAAGGTTCTGCAAACCCCAGTCAACATGTGCTATAAAACATGCTGTCTTCAGTCCGCGCTTGCACATACCTCCAGGCAGGGAGGAAAAGAGCAGTGATGTGCAGGTACCTCTTAGATTTCAAGAGTCTATTACAGCTGAGAAAAGAAAGAATGACATGGGGATATTCAGGACCAGGGGGTTACAGTCAGCTCCAGCTACAAAGGTTGGATGGGATTGGACATTTCCCATTTCAGCTTTTTTTTTTTTCAACTGAAACTGATTATTTGGTTAAAAAAAAAAGTTTGTGTAAAATTCCTGCTTTATTTAGAAAATGTTTATCTCAATAATAATAAAAAAAGATAAAATAGAATTATTTTAGCTAAAATTTCTGCAAAATTGAAAGTTGAGGAAACTTTGATTTGGGGCAGAATTTTTTCATAATTTGAAAGTATGAAATCAGGCTCAGTTGTTGTTGGAAGATCCTAAATTTAAAATTGCCTTTCACATATGGCTCACTCTAGTGTTCATTCACCAAGTAAAATTTGCATTTAAACCCCTTGGTGCCTAAGAAACTACCATAGCACTAAGCAAAGTCTTTTCTTCCCATTCTCACTTGTAATGCTACCTTCAGGAACACTTCTCCAACCCATTACCTTCAGGGTCTGAAAATCATCATCTGAAAATCATGGTCTGCCTAAACCTGAAATTTCCATTTTCATCAGAAAACCCTCCACCTTTCAGATCCTGCCTGTTGTTAGTGGCACATGAAGTCCCACTAAGGACCTAAGTTTCTGTTGGTGGATATACACCCCACCACTTAAGTCCTTGTATGGCTCCTAACACACTAAAATCCTTGTACAGCTCCTGAAAACACTAACTCCCAAGAAAGCATAGGTGGGATTCTCAGATTAAGGTCTGAGATGAATTTTTGTGAGGCTTCAGAGGAAAGTTAAGATGTTCTAATAGCTTAATTTAAAAAAAAAAAAAAAAAAAAAAAAAAAAAAAAAAAAAAAGTGCAGTTCTTTCTGGTCCCATCTATGCTCTTAGGGGAAATCTAGCACTCACCTATGACAGTTCACTAAATGCTCAGAAAACTAGAAACTTTTCTGTTTTTTGTTTTTTTTTTTTTTTTCTCTGCCTGTTAAGTATGCCAAAAGAGAGGTTCAGAAAAAGCCAAACTCAACTGAAGAGAAGGAGCAGAACCATGTGGCCAGGAGACCCTCAGTTGCTGTGAGCTACTGGATCAGCTCAGCCATTTCATAAAACCTCCTGTTCACAACGTGTTCCAAGCACACCTACATGGGCTTTTGCACGTGCCCTAACCACAAAAACCCTCCCAATTCCTTTATAGTTACAAAGCCTGCAGTTATAGCACAAATTAGTTTGAATCGCCACCACCACCAGAATAACCCAACCATTGACCTTTAAGTTATTCTGGACCAGGCTTTCATGACAATATCTCCTGTTAATCTATTTCACTTTGAATAAAGTATTTCAGCATTCATTGCTGAAAGGATGGGGACCCAGGCATATGAGAGTTATGCTATCCCAAAGAACAGGAGACCAAGTCCCAGGCTAGGCATCTGGGTTCCCCATGCAGTACACAGGGAGAAATCTGTTCTGCTGCAAATTATGTTTGTCTGCTACTGTGGCATTAAAAAAGCATCTATGGGGAGGAAGGAGACACAGTCTGTAAGAGCAGGGCTGGAGGTTATACATAAACTTGGACCAGTCCCAAGGAATTTCACCAGCCTATTAAGGAAGCATTTATATCAACCACAGGTTGCTTAATGTTTACTATGTTAAATAATCCAAATTCCATGGAACTCTTTGTTCTTACGCATTTGGGGGGGGGGGGGAAAGTGATACCTGTAAGCAGAGCTCTCCGAGCTTTAATAGCTTTGCCCCCGTTTGTCTGCTCAGTGTGTTCTGGTGGCTTTTTGCAGAGTGTTTCTCCTCGCAGAGGATGCCTTCCAGGGGAAGCACTGCAGGGCTGCCAAACCTCCTTGCCAGCCCGCCGAGGTGAGAGCTAAGCCTCACTGCCTGAGAAGTGATATTATCGCCTCTCTTCTCAGAGAAACCCCATTATGCCTGAATAGAGATGGAGCAAGTAGGGATATAGGCAAAGAGACGATAATGATTCCTTTTTGAAGCAGCACAAAAGGCAGCCAGGACTTCAGCAAGAAACCCGAGGAGTTAAGAGGGAGCACCGAGGTCTCAATGGAGATGGGGTATTCTTCTTCCCCTCGCAGGGCCCTGGAGGATTTTTGGAGTGGTCAGAGCAAGAGGCAAGTTCCTAACTGCCTACCTGATAAAGGCATAATTGATGGTGGAAGGTGAGCATGGGGAGAAGGGTTTTCATGTTAGATTTGGGCCACAGCCAATGGACTTAATCATCATGGCTCGCAGGCTGGCTTGCAGTAGCTCCAAATCACGCCCCTGTTCACTCAGCCGCATTGGTGTTGAGAAAACATGAGTGAGGTCAGCAGAAACCCTTGTGAATGGAGGGTTTCTGTTGTCAGTATATGTTTTTTTTTTTCCTGCTGCAGTCTGAAAAGAGGAAAGAGGGGGGTTCAGACTCGCAGATCTCAGCCGCGGTGGCTCAGATGAAAGGAAAGCAAAGCTTTTCCTGCTGGCCAGTGGAGCAGCATGGTGGGATTCAACCCACAAGGCCCCTTGTGCTCTCCTCTCCTAGAGAGAGTGCCCTGCAGCCACCTCCCATGGGACAAAAACAACAAAAAAAAAAAAAAAAAAAAACAGGGGCTAGGGGATTTGTTGGAGCTGGCTTTAACAGTACAGATGGCCTCTGTCTTTTCTACTCCTCCACATGAGCCCACTTTTTGGAGTTATGGAATGATCACAGGAAAAAGAAAAAAAAATAAAAATAAAAAAAGGCATCCCTGTCCATAGCAGGAAGCTTGGAACTAGATGATCTTTAACGTTCCTTCCAACCCAAGCCATTCTGTGGTTCTATCTTGAGATTTTATGATTTATCCCAATGCCCCTCCAACACATGCACCTCCTTATCCATTAAGTACCTGTTGTTTTGCCCAGAAATGAGGCTCTGTATGCTTGTGCTGTCTGTGAGCTCTCCTCCATTTTGTGTTGAGCTCTGGGTGCTACAAAGCCATGCACATCTGCAAGGAGGTGGCAAACAAATCTCTCGCGGCCCTTGAGATGACAAGGTTTTTCCTCTGTTTTTGTGGCAGAGAATATGACAGCCCTTGCATTGTGGGATCCAAGACACAATTTGCAGCCGTGGTGTAAGTGGTTTCAGATTAGTACCCAGTAACTCCACTAATAAATCTCCACAAGGCAAACAAACAAATGCTGTTTACTGCAGAAACAGCTGCTGAACATGGTGGAGAAGGTGGAGGGAAATGTCCCAAAAGAAGATGAAGAAAGTCTTGCATGGAGAAAAAGTCTGGAAAGAATCTCAAACTAGATCCCAACTCAGAATCAGATCTAACCTGTCTTGCAAAGGTGTTTGTCTGCTTAATGACTTCCTGAAATAGAGGTACCATGACCTTCTTAGCAGAGCTAGTCCAGTGCTTACCTTTTCTATTGACAAGTTTTATTCCCCTCTCACTGAAATTTATTATTTTTTTAATGAATAAACTACTAATCAGGATCTACCCCATGCTTAACCTGTGGATCCACAACAGGTTGTCTCATTCTGTCATAGCAAGGGAAATCAAATTAAACCCATGGATGCTCCAGCACTTTATTTCTAGTCATCTCCAAATACAGGCAGACATCATCATTTGCATTTCACAGTGAGGGAAATGAGCCATAGGAAAGAGAAGTCATCAGGCTATACATGAATCCAGGAAGAGACTGCAGAGTCCACAGCTTTCCTTCCATGAGAAGTTATGGATGAACTTCTCCACTCCCTAATTATGACCTTTAAAGACTGCTCAGCACTGCCCAAAGTCACCCACTATTATCAGCTGGTAGCCCACAACTTCTGTTCCATGGTATTCAGGTCTGCAAAAGAAATTGCTCTTCACCTGGTGAAGCATAAGGCCACCAAGACCACTTAGAAATAGCTCTATTTCTAAAGTCATCTGTTCTGTTTTGTTTTCCTAGGGGTATAAACACTAATAAGAAATTAATTGCACTTAAAGAGTTTTCTGTACCAGATTATATTCATGAACAGCCCCCTGCATCATGCCAGCAGCAAATCTGGGCTACCCATCATCCTGGGGATACAGTCTTTGGCCAACCTTTAGGGCAACCCAGCAAGTGAGCAGTTGTCCACTGACCCAGACCTGCACCAAAAAGGAAATTCTCAGTCCATCCCAAGCAGCTGTAAGGATACACCATGGAGAAGACTGCCTGACACAGATGGGAAGGGAACCAGAGTTCAGCCTTGCAGCAGGGCTGCCTTGGTTGGGGACCCACCTCAATGCAGACCTGGCCTCCCAGTGCCACACATCTGCCAGATCGTGTCCCTTCCCTTCCCTGGTGGCCACTTTGAGTGCCAAATAATACTTTTCCAGTCAGGGAAGCAAGAATAAGGATTGTTTCAAACCTAACATGTGTTGCGTGGGTGGTGAAAGCTGCTTTGGGATATTGAAGTTAAAGGAGGTGCCAGGACATAATGGATGGTCCAAAGAGTCCTATTTACCCTTTACTTTAATAAATAGCCTCTAAACGAGTTTCAAGGCCATTTTCATTAATTATCAATGCTTCTGTATCTGATGTAGCACTCTTAAAGATGGCTTTAAGGTGAGGTGAGGTTCCCAGTGGACCTCCTTTATGCCTCCTTCCTCACTGAGCCCTTCCCTGAGATATTCTGTCAAAGCTGCTGGTGTGATGTAGGACAGAAGATGACTCTGGCCCTTGCCATAGAGAGACCCCATGACATGTGCTGTCATCTTAAGTACCTATACAGATGATAGGGAAGTGATGAAATAGGTTCGGGGAATACTCAGATATTGTCCCACTGAGGTGGGAGACAAGTCTAAAGGCTGCATCACCACTGGGAGAGGAATCAGGGCGTATGTACTTGCAAGTCTAGAAAAAGAGCAAGAGACAGTGTTGTTAGAGCTCTTTACAGACACATGTCCTTGGTCAAAAATAATGATGAAGAAGCACAATACAGGAAACATATGATGAAGCAGCAGAAAGCCAGAACAATGATCTGTGTCAAGAGCTTCCAGGCGATGTCGGCACTTCTCTGCAACCGCGGGCAGAGGCACGCAAGGCCGGCCTGGTGTTCTCTCCCAGTCCATTTGGAGCAGCTTCTGGTGGGCTGGATGCTTCCCAGGCTCCCACGACAAGATCATGCCATTGGAATGAAAGGATGAAGCAATGGGCATGTGTTTTGCCACCGAAGTTTGCTAGCACTGGCCCTCCAGAAAGCATTTGCACATATGGTGAGGAAAATCTACACTGATTTCTTTTTTTTTTTTCCTCTTTTTTTCCTTTTTCTTTCATTTAAGAAAAAAAAAAAAAAAGTAACAACAAAAGCTCTGTTTATCATTAATTAAGCAGCTATGAAAACTATTTCCTTTGCACAGATTATAGTGTTTCAGTCAGACACCGGGTTACAATTGTCAAGTGAAGTTAACATTAATTGCCTACATATTCTTGCCAAATGAGTTATCAGCTTCATTCTGTGCTGCGGTGATCACAGAATGATTATTTTGAGCCCTGAGTATGTGTAGCATTTGATATTCCCATTTATGCTCTCTTCCTGAGAAACTGGCACCATCTCAAAGACACTATCTCAAATTAGATTGGGCAAAAACAGAGGTAAATTTTTCTGCTTACAAGAAAGATTTTCTGGTTGAGATTTTCTAAAACTTCTACCCACTTTTTCCTTCCTGACTACCCAAAGGCAGCAATGCTGCTTTGGCAAAATAGCTAGCAGGATTCTGCCATTTCTATATACAGTATGGCCAAGAGGAGGGAGAGAACACAACCAGCTGCTCACTAGGAGCATATGTCCTTTAGCAGTGCCTGAGAACCTGCTCCAAAATGGGTGCAAGTAAGAGGTCATTGGCATTATCACGTTCACCAGTCCAGCACCAGTGTGCCCACATGTCCTCAGAGGCAAGGCAAAATGAGGACAAAGGTCTAAGGACTGCAGGATCTAGTGTTGGGTAGTACCTGAATCCATTATGATCAATAAAAGTCTGTCTTGATTTTCTAATCAGAATTGAACTCTGATTTTCCTTCTTTTTTTAAGACAGAAATATGAAATGGAGAGAGGCAAACCATGGCTGTATCTATACTGTGTTTGTTACATTTATATTACTAAATGAAATGTTCAAAAGCCCATTCCTTGGCTTTAGCAAAAGTCATTGCACAGATTGTATACCCATTCCTTGCTTCCATAAACTCACTGCCCCTCACCCTCACTTGAGAGAGTTACAGAAAAGCACTTTAAAACCAAAACTCTTCTGGGATTAAAAAGAAAGGAAACTTAACTCACCAGAGTTTGCTTTTTGGATCTGTCTGACAAGCAGCATGGCAGAAATACGATGCAGTCTCTCCTTTTTCATATAACATTCTGCTCAGATTGCTTCAAGGAGAGTGCACAAGCAGTCCACAGTGCAGAAAGGTGACATAAATCAAGCCCTTAAATCAGGCTTCCTGTACTAGCAGAGAGAGGGGAGATTGCAGCAGGTGTACAGATGAGAGCCCATGTTTTATTGCTCTCATTACCACACCCTCTTCTGACTTAGCAAACAGTTTGTGGAGGGAAGGGTAATTTCCTCCTTGCTCACAATATATGTGGAGTTTTGTGTAGAAGCACAGGTGTATCCAATGGACCTTCAGGTCTGGCAACCAGGTTTTAATTGAAGGAAAGAGACAGTTCATTTAACAGCCAAACAGCTGCAGGCTGTGTGGAAATATGACAGGGACTGTGGGATCACATAGTTTGCTCTCCTGCATTGCACAAAGTTGCCCCATTTCTCTTGGCACAAGGCTCACTAACGTGCCATTGATCAAACTTTGTCATTCTCTCGTGTCATCACTTGGAGTTTAATCCAAGCATCTTTACTCTCTCTGAGAAAAGAGAAGAAAAAAAAAAAAAAAAAAGTGTTGGATTTCTTCTTTGCATTTTTTGGCTTCTGCTGCTCCTTGACAGGCTCATCTCTGTGGTTGGCAGTGTCTGTCACCACCCAAACACTTTGGAAACACAGCACTGACAGCCTGATGCCATCCAAACGCCTTCTCAGCTATACAGCCTTTGGCTCTCTAACCCCCTTCAGGCAGGATTCACCTCATG
The DNA here is from genome assembly GCF_964211825.1 of Aythya ferina. NCBI lineage: Eukaryota > Metazoa > Chordata > Aves > Anseriformes > Anatidae > Aythya > Aythya ferina. The sequence goes on along the minus strand of NC_140300.1, from coordinate 1,119,736 downwards.
TTAGCTTTAGGTGTCAGAAGTTATGAGGTGAATCCCAAATTCACTTAAAGATATTTTTCCAACCAAAACTCTGCTTTCGGCGCTGCCTCTGTTTGTTTGTCCCTTAATCCCAGTGTCTGTCTCCCCAGCACCAAGCTCCCTTCTCTGCTCTGAGTCATTGCTCCATGGCTGGTGCTTTTAAGGATCCCATTAATCTTTGCAATGGGAGCTCACGTTGAGCTGCCAGTCCTCTCTGACCCTTAAATCCTTTAAAGAGTTGCTGTTTTCTCAGTCTGCCATTCCCTGGTTCTAACCCTCCTGTCTTCTTTATCCCTATGTGTGACTTTACATAGAAAGAAAATGCATTTTATTAACTCAGATAAGCCCTATGTGATAGCCCAGACCTATTCATTATTTGATGCTATGAAACTTTCCCTGTAACTTTTCCAGGATTACAGGTGTATTTCTAAATCAGCATTAAAAATGTTGAGCATTACTGGGGCTAGGTCACTACAAAAATTCATACAAAACTTCTTCGCCCCACAATGATTTTCTAGTGAAAAGTGTGAGAAACTTTTTTTACTGTGTACCCTGAGACGTGCCAGTTGTTTTGTTCTTCACACCACCAGTATGCCATTATTGATCTAATTATTTTAATAAGAACAAAAAGTTCAGAGTTTAAGAAGCATTTGGACTATGCTCTCAGTCATATGGTCTAAATTTTTGGGTAGACCTATGTGGTGCCAGGAGCTGGACTCAATGATCCTTGTGGGTCCCTTCCAACTTGGGATATTCTGTGATTCTATGATTCTAAAAATGCAATTCTAAGTTGAATACCTTCAGCCATCCAAGTACATTATGTCTGCACTGCTATTGGCCAAACTTATTTGTTCATACCAGAACGAAACAGGGTTTGTTTGCCAAAGTAGTCTCTCTCTCTCAAAAAAAAAAACAACAACCACCACTATTACAGCAATGGGGCACTTTTACCATGACTGAATTGCACAGCTGCTTTTCTTTCATTTTCTCTGTGAGCTGTATTAGTTTAATGATGTTACACATACCTGGCTTAGCCTAGTTTATGGCCTTAATGGCCCAGAAGTCACATCCACACAGTCGAGACACTGTCGAGACACAGTTCTGTGACAGCATCAGCCACATCCTGCATTCTGATAGGAATTCTGTGCCTCGTCCCCTGTCCTCACCCCCAAGCCTCCTCCCTGACTGAACCTGGAGGCAGATCAACGCAGACAAGCACCAGACTTTGCCTTGGGTTGAACTCTGCAGTGCGGCTGCCTGAGAGCACAGCTGCATCCTAATCCCCTCCGTTCAGGGATGTGGCCAAGTCCTGCCTGCAGCAGTTTCAGCCCCTGTTAGGAAGTGAACCACCAGCTTCATCAGGACACAGAAAGTGTCTCCTCCTTTTTCTTTCATTACAATGTGAGCTGCTTAATTTTGCTATGGGGTTCACTGATTGTTTTTTTTTCTCGCATTCCTTCTTTTAAACATGGTTCTAACATGCAAGGAGACCACATGGGAGTGAAGGGAAAATTAACAAAATTTACAAGGTAATAGCTGAAGGATAAAGAAAATTTAGGACACTGAATACTGAAGCCTTTGAATGAGTTTCCCTATCCCCATGTTCACTTCTCTGCGATGTGGCTGTCTTGAAAACATTTGTTGCACAAACCAGTTGGGAATAACTAAGTGGAGGACTCTGAGCATCACACTGCTATTGCCTAAAGAGACAGAGATTTATTTCATGTAGACAGAGAAGTTAAACAGCACTAGCTGTAAGGCTGTGCTAAATCCAAGATACTCTAACAGAGGCTATCGTCATGATCTAGGTCAAAAATCTGACGGACATCCTGAAAACTACCTTTGCTATGTGTTACTCAAGTGCATTTCTAAAAGGCAACTTACAAATAACTATGTCTTCTAAACTGACCTTTTCCAAGAAGTTGTGTTTCCTAAGGGTCAAGCTCTGATGTAAGTCTCAGAGATCAGGATCAAGAATTAGACAATGGGGAAAGAAATACTTTTTGGCTCAAGCATACATTTCATGTCCTAGTGAAGGGCTATGAGAGGAGAGGAAACCAAAAAGGCTCCTGGTGGTTGTAGGTGATGCTAAGGGGTGGTGTGCTGCACAGCCAGTCCCTGGCCCCACCAGGACCTGATCCAAGCAAAGCTCCTTTCTGTGGCAATGCAGCCTGGAAATTTTTCAGGTATTCACATAATGCACAAGGCCAGAATCCTGCTAATGGACAAAGTCACCCCTCTGACTCTGTGGAGAGTGTTTGTATTTCATGGGAACATGGGAGCAGGTCTATGGTCAGATTTAGATTTAGTTCTGCTGGGTTTGTTCTGAGTAGGAGGATAGTTTTCTGGGTCTCAGCACATTTCTGAGAGTTCCCGATACCTGAATTCTGTCTGATGCTGTGGATTGCCTACAAGGCCTTGGTCACACAATGTAAACCTAACTACCCAAAAGTATCTGAAATAAGAGTTTTTCTGTCTTTGAAGATGTGGATCACTGTGTCTCAGTTTCTTCTCACCTGGGCATGAAGAGCCGTATACAATTCTTTTAAAACTGAACACTGCAAAACTTGAAAGAGACTACCCAGGTCATAAAGTCCAGTCACTGTCTGTTTGAAAATGCTGGCCACATCCAACCCTTCACAAACAGGCAGGTGTCCTTTTATTGCCCTTTTCTTTCCTTATGAGAGGTTATTTCACCGTTTCACTGCTGTGGTGTTTCAGCAGCTTGCTTCTAGCTCCCAGACAGATTTTTTCATGGTCAGTCTACACAAATCTTCTTGTTTTTGAGTTTAATTGCTGTTCTCTTCCTGAGATTGCTCTCAGCACTCATGTATAGATTATCTTCCTTCCTGGGCCTTGCTTGAAAATTTAAACAAAAGCACCTTCTTCTCTTCTTTTGTGGATTTCCAGATCTCCACATCCCAGTTTACATTTAGCCTTTCCCTTTACTCAGCTCAGAGCTGGTTTTGAACACCAGCGACCAAGATAACCCATATATTCTAGACATGCCACCAGTGCCCTTTTCAGTAGCCCTAAATCCCTCTCTCTAGCAGAAACAGGTCTTCGAATGCAAAATTTTCCTCTTATATCTTAAAAGTTTTGAAATTTTCCCGGTGTTGAGCAACTGAGTACAACAACAGATATATACAAACTAGATGAGTATTTCCCCACTAAAGCAAGTGGTAAGCCTCCTCTTGCCGTCGTTGAGTTAGAGTAGGGTAAAGCTAAGTAAATCTGGAAACCTCTTCCTGCATGTGCTTGAGAACTTGGAGTTGGAGGCCTGATCCCACCATCATCATGATTAGGATGAGCCAAAGCCAATGTTTGTCTTGCGGATCCCCAAACTCCTGCCTTTTCCAAGAAAGTGTGGGAAGTAAAAAGAAGAGTCTATTTAAACTTAGCATGGTAGGAGCTGCTGTATGGGTTGTGTTTTTTTTTTCTTTTTTTTTTTTTTTTCCTTAGGTGAATTTCAATAAGGTGACCGCCAGTCTTGCACAAGCTGCAGCTGCTGTAAATCCATGCTCAAAATGTCAGAGTCATAAACTATTTTGATGAAATGCCATCAAAGAAATCATATTTATCGGGATGATTTGTTGATACTGAATATCCAAACAGTTCGGAGTGCAGTAAAGTTCAGGGGGATGCAGGGATTTATGGTTCTCTGTTGCTGGGGATGTTAATAACATTTCAGGAGACTAAACAAGAATGTTCCAGGGATGTGGACGGCTCAGGCAAGGGAGGGACAAAGAATTTCTTAGTTCTGAAAAGAGTAAAAAGGTCATTGGTGTGTTTATGGAAACAGATTATAGTCCCATTACATTCGAAAGCTCCCTGGATGTGAGGAGTTACTCATCATGGCCTTCACTTTTGGCCTCTTTTGGTTCTTTTAGAAATCTGGAGCCTTGAGGTAGGTCAAGTATTGGGAAATGCAATAGGGAGTTCTCATCTTGTCTGAACAGATGGAGGGCTGGGACTTGTTACCTGCCCTCCATCACACAGAGTGTTGTTTGGCCTCATTTCTAAAGGAACTTGGCCCTTCCAGAGCACTGGGTTTCTTTTTGCTCATGTGAACACCTGTCCTATCTTGCTCTGAATCTCTATACTGCTCTCCATCCCTGGGACAAGCATTCACTCTGAGTTGTGTAGAACAATTATATGCTATTTAATGCAAGGCATTTTCTTCCCCTTTCCTTTTATTCACTGCCACTTTGTGCCTTACTACCAGGAAATAGTTTCTAGATACCTTCCTCCACATCACTTGTGATTTTGCATTCTTCATCCTGCTCCTTATCAGCTCCGATCAGCGATGACATTCTGCAGCCTTGGCTGCATGTCCATCACGAAAAGCCCCTGTGGTCATGGACAGATGATGTGTCATGCCTCAGCAGGACCTGATGTGACCTGGAGCATGGAGAAAGGAAGCAGGTTTGTCCTAAAGAAGTTTTTCAAGGATGCTCTCTGGAACAGGAGTAATTTTCTGCCCAATTTCTTGGGCTCTTAGTCACAAATCAGTTACACTGGGGCATAATGGTGATGGGAGTCCTTTTCCAGTATTAATGATATGCACTTCCACATCTTGGTTTCGTCCCAGTGAGGGAAGTCTTAAAAGCATTTGTAGGAAAGGAAGGCATTTTCCACTCAGCTTGAGTATAATTAAAGAACACCAGCTGCCTTATTTTCTACTCCTGCTCCCAAGGGCTCTTCTTTTACAAACGATAATTTGGAGAGTATCTGTTTCCACAGTGGGATCCTAGATTATATTTGATCACAAGTTCTCAACCATGGGTGCATAGACTCACTAAACATATTAAATATGTTTTGGGAGAAATATTAACTTGGTCAAATTTCCCATTAGATATGCTACTTGGTTCATATAATGGTTTCTCTAAATAAATTGGGCAGTTTCTGGGCTGCGTTGTCTCTGTTTGTAGGAAAAACAGAATAAGTTTTGGAGGAAAAAATGAAAAAAGAAAAAAGTTTTGTTCTCAACTTTTGACAGGTCTTTAATAAACAAACAAACAAACAAACAAGATTATACAAGGGCAAAGAAAAGACCCAAACATTTTCCAGCCAGCTGTAGTTTTGTTTAGTGGAAGATAGAAACAGGATTTCATAATGCTGATGGATAAAGATTCCCAAACATTTTAGATTTCTTTCTTTCTTTCCTTTCTTTCTTTTCTTTCTTTCTTTCTTTCTTTCTTTCTTTCTTTCTTTCTTTCTTTCTTTCTTTCTTTCTTTCTTTCTTTCTTTCTTTCTTTCTTTCTCTCTCTCTCTCTCTCTCTCTTTCTTTCTCTCTTTCTTTCTTTCTCTCTCTCTCTCTCTCTCTCTTTCTCTCTGTCTCTCTCTCTTTCTCCCCCCCACCCTCTCTTTCTCTTTTCTCTCTTTTCTCTCTTTTCTATTTTTTTTTTTTTCCTCTTTCATTTTACAGCATGGCTTTCCAAAACGGAAACAGTTGAAAGTCACTTGATTAAATAAATTCTGAGAAATATCTGCCTTGGAATACTGGCTGCACTTGTAAAAGAAAAATATTGAACAAGGGTTTTGTTTTGCTTGTTTTTTAATCTATTTCTGTTTTTTAATAAATCTAAATAACAGGCTATTAACAAAATACTGTAATTATGCAAGACCAGGCAGCTGAACTGATTTTTATTCCAAGAATGTCTAACTACTGCTGTAATCCAAAGTCTAATAACTAAAGCAACATAACATAGCTACTGTAAATCCTGAGGGTATTTACATAAGTAGCTGCAGTATATTTAAATTAGTATATTTAAATGTATCAGTCGCTATCTGGGAGTCAGAGCCTGAAATTCTGCAGGTTTCAGGGATCATCTTTGCTCACATCTGCCACGACAGGACTGAAAGCTGGCGGCACATGTAAAGTAGAAAAACAAACCCAAGGTCACACAGTAGCTTGGAAGAAAACAGAACAAACCACATCTCTGCAGTTGTATCCAGTCCTCCTCCAGGCTGAATAGACAGCAGATTGCCTTTGCCACAAAAACCAGGTGGTGCTGATGCTGTCTAGGCCACAGCATCCAGCCAGTGCAGCTGGTGTTTCTGTTCTTCCTTGGATGGCCCAGATGTGGTCAGCTGGATGGAGCAATGCTGTGCAGACACAAGAGTTTGCTGCATCCCTGGCTGGTCCCGTCACTGCCAAGGCCAGCCCTGTGGGACTAACCTGGACCAGTGGTGTCCCAGCACCATCCACTTCCATCCCCCAGTACCAAACTGGGACTGCTGGGATCTGTCACCTTCATCCACCCATGGACCACCCAAGACCTTCCCAACATCAACTCCCCAGGCTCCCGTGTGCCCTGGTGCCATCTGAGGAGGTTGGTACCTGGTTCTTAGTAAGAACAGTACATTGCGTCAAGGATTTCAGTGAAGAGATATCAAAAACAGTTAAAGATTGGTTAAAGTAGACAGTGTCTTTATGGAGAAATAATGGAAATGGTATGAGAAAGCAAAAGTGGATTACGTAAGAGTAACTGGCTTCTTTAAATTGGTGCAATGGCATCAGTCTGGGAGGAACACTTAATTTGACAAGTGATACATGCACTAAGAACATCAGGATGGAAAAATTGTTTAAACGGGTGGGAAAGAAAGGTTGAAAGATTAGGAAGAGGTCAGATTCAGCCTGAAATGTTCATAATAGGATCTAATGGGTCCAAAATCTTTTAGCTTAGTCTTACAGGGATTCAGAGCTTATATGATTTTACTGTTATGTGTATGTGGATGGCACTGTCTTCCTCAAAGATTTCTAATACATTCCTCATCCAAACTCATCTAACATTTTCACTTCTCTCCAGAGTGTGCTGTTTTCTATAAGATTCCAGAAAATCAGCAGTAGATGCCAGCAAAGATAACTTGCTGCCTCAACTAATGGGAAAGATTATAATTAATCCTTCATGAAGCCTCAAAGAACCTAAAAAAGAGAATTGCCATTTAAAACTAGGCTGTGCACACAGTTATTTAACAAACCCTCAGGGCTTTCCCAGTTCTCATGGAAGGACCTGAACTCATGAGCACTTCTCTGGGCAAATGAACTGTCTTCTGCTCCAGCTCATGCATTACCTGCTGCCCTCCCTGGAACCACTTGCACAAAGCTGTGTTAGTGGCAATGATGATAGGACCTGGCTGATCTCAGACCACGCTAGTGGTGTGGGACGGCACAAACTCCCTCTCCATATTTGCACGTTCCCATAAAAGTCACCCAGGGAGGACAACTATGCATGGCCACAATGTCATTTTTACAGGTTTCCTATTCGGGACCTAACAGCACTTTAATGGAAACGTCCCTTGGTAATCCATAAATCACTGTTTATCACTCCGGGGGCCTCTGCAGTCACTGAGATAATGCACCGGTGTTATAATATTGATCGATGGATATCTCCTCCCCACCCTCAGCTCCATCAAGCAGACTGCTCTCTCACACGTCAGGAATGAAATACTGTGGTATGGAAGATGGAATTTGGAAACTGTCCATTCACAAGCTCTCAGCAAGATGTCCGGTTTTAACCTGAATTTAAGAAGGTAATTTCCTGAGGAGTAATGCTTTTTTCCCTGCCAGGGCTCTAATTGCACACAAACAATAAATAAAGAGCTTTGTTTGGGGCTTTTAACATTTTTATTTTATGAGGTTTTATATGACTTCAGCACTGCTTCAAATGAGGCTGTAATCCTTGCCAACAGATCCAGGAGTGCAATAGCTGTCTTCTGCGAGCATAGACTTGGTCCTCAACTCCAGAATGTCAAAGTTCTTCTCATATTTACCCTGTGAGGTAGAGAAATACCCTCTTTCAAAAGGAAACAGTAGCACAAGAGGATAAGGAACTTCACCATTTTCCCAGAGGAAACTTGTGATGAAAATCATCTCTCATTTAACATCACATCTTTAAACCACCCACTCCTGAGGATTTCAAAGCCTTTTGCAAACTGGGACAAATTAATCAGATCCCTTGAAGTGGTTTGTTATTTCTGCCCTGTTTTCTCAGATAGCGGGTGAGATGAAACATGGGAAAATTAATTGGCATGGTGAACAGCACTACAGCAAAGGAGCTGCTGTGTTGCAGCGAACAGGAATATCCAAAATCCAAGTAAACCATGAGCTCTGAAATCTTCCCACATGAGCACAAACAGTAAAACCAATTTCCTTGGCCTTCCATAGCATCTCTCACCCAAGACATTACCCAAAACTCCACATGGTCTGGTGGCCAACAGCTCCAGTATTATGTCATTTTGGAGCTGGTAGCATCTAAGATTTTCAGTGGCTATATAAAATCCTTGCTACAGCTTGGAAAAGGACTCCTTCAAATGCAACTCTGTACCAACCCCTCTGTGTTCAAGCCTGGCCTCTGCCTTAGCAGAGAGTCTTCCAGGCTTCTTTTACAAGGACTCTGATTTTTGCTTTTTTTGACTGTTTCCTTCTTAGAGTTTCACAGGATGGAGATAAGGAGAAACAGGGACAGAGGAAGGATGGGTTGGAGCAGGAAAATGCAGGTTGGTTCTTAGGGAAATTTTCAGCCTGTTAGGCTGTGCTAATGAGATACGTGGGTGAACATATCACTGGATCAAACTGGAGGACACAAAGCTCTCCCAAATGTGTCTTTGCAGAGTTGAGTTAGACAAACTGGTGGGACAGAGTTCCTGATAGTGCAAAGGTCTACTCCATTTATTGAATAGACTGAATAAAAGAGATGACTACAGGGATTTTTAGAGATATTGAGGTGGCCTGAAGAGCAGAAAGGTGTATTAAGGTGTAATATGGGGTTCTACAACTGTGTCAGGGGGCACTTAGCAAGCATTGAGCTCAATATTGGCAAAAGCCCACTGGTAATTGTCACTCTAGTTTTTTGTGGGGGTGGATGTTTTTTTATTTGTTTGTTTTTAATTTCTACATGCACATTACTCTAGTCTCACTGTGGATTTTAGGATGGCTCTGGCAGTAGAGACCACCATTCCCTGGTGGAGAATTAAGTCCTCACCATCACTCCACCTCATCGATTTCCCAGATTCCATGACACCTGGAAGAAACCTGACATACTGCTCCTCTCCTCTCCATTATCCTTTTCCTGCATTCAGCAGTTGTTCCATGACCCTTTCTTCTGATGCAGTTTTTAAGCCCCTTCCAGAAAATCCTGTCTCATAAGTCTACTCCAAAGGACTCCGTATAGACCCCCTGAGAGTCTATAAGGATGCATTATTTTTTGGTGATGGATGCTTTATTTCTTGGTGATGAAGCTCCACTTTGTGGATGTCCCATAGCTGTTCCCTCACTGTCAGGTGGTACTTGGGTTCCTGATCTGCTTCACGGCTGTTCCCAATGGAAGAATCTCTGGGGCTGGTGGGCGCTGTTTGGGGAGAGCCAGATGGAGTCGTTCAGGAATCACAGCAAAAAAAAAAACTCCTTCCTTGCAAGTGGTCTGGCCAGGCTGGGTAAGTGTGCTTTTTTGGGGGGATACGGAGAAAATTCAGGCTTGCAGGGCTGTCAGTCAGCTCCATTTTTAAAGTACTAAATTCACACATAAAATGCTTGGCGTGTTTTGAAGAGAAACGTAATCTGTGCAATTTCTTTGAAAAATTATGGACACTGACATTTTACACCTGTAATTATGATAAAAGCTCTCAGCGCAAGCCTGTGAATGTTTCCAGTGAATAAATCATCTTAACCCCTTGCTTTTAGGAATTTAGGGATCAGCCCTTGGCTATAAATTAGGAGTAAGTGATAATAGCTCTGCTCACAGCTGCCGTCTCCTGCTTTGGAGATGAAACACACCACGGAGGCAGCCGGAGTGGCCACAGAGCCTCCTCCTGCTCCTGCCACAGCACTCACTAACAGGAACACAGCCTCATGGCAACCTGGCAAAGTCAAAGTCAAGCTCAATGCTGCCATTTTCAGCATCTCAGCACACAGGAGATGCCTTTCCTTACAGAAAGACCACCTGAAAAAACATCCTGCCTGCAGGCAATGGGCATCCCCCGTTACATCTGCTGAGGACCTGGTGCAAGCTTGCTGTATGTACATTTGCAGACCAGTAAAACAGTAGTGCCGAGGTCATATTCAGCAGATTCCCTTTGGGACTGAAATAGAAAAATACCTCTCTCCCTTATGTTTTTCCTCTCAGAAAACTTGTGAGATTACTTGGAGTAAATGACACTATGTGATTTGAAACAGATTGATCTGCTCAGAGGTCTATCCTGTTCAGAGCTTTGCAGCATTGTTCATTTCTTATCATTTTTATTGTTTGTATGTTTATGCATTTATTTAATATTATTGTTTATTATTTTATTATAAGCATTCCTCTTATTATTATCACCACCAATATTTTTGCTCAGCTGCAAGAAATAAGCATTTTTTCAAAAGCTCTTTGCATCCTTGAAACATGTAAGGTGAGATATGTGGAGCCATCTGTTGAGTCCTCCTGCTGCAATGTAAGTCCTCCTGGGTTCACGTCCTGGCGGAGCATGAATAGGCAGGAGTACAGGAGGGAGAAGAAAAATCCAGGCAATTACTATCATACTTAAAGGGGACTTATAAAAATGACAGAGAAGGACCCTTTACTTGGGTATATAATGAAGGGACAAAAGGAATGGTCTTAATCTAAAAGAAAATAGATTTACATTAGACATTAGGGAAAAATTGTTCACTCAGAGGGTGGTGAGGTCCTGGAACAGGTTGTGGATGACAGGTTGTGGGTGGCACATCCTTGGAAGTGTTCAAGGCCAGGCTGGATGGGACCTTGGCCAGCCTGATCTAGTGGGTGGCATCCCATGACAGGGGAGTTGGAACTGAATGGTCATTAGGGTCCTTTCCAACCTGAGCCATTCTATGATTCTATGATACGTGATACAACTTTAAGTTAACCTTAAGCAAGGCACCCAGGTAAAAGGCAGATTATCCAATAGAGTTGAAAAAAGTGCATGAGATTTAGTGATCAGAGCAAGAGATTCCTCTGCTGGAAGAGGTGAATGACGCCTAGTCTTTAGGGCAGAATTCTTGGGTCTAATTAGTTGGTTCTGCATAGATTTACTGAGACGTGTGGACAAACAACTCATCTCTTAGTCTCACATGCAATGGCAATGGTTAAACTTCACTCATAGTTTCCACAGGAATGGCGATTGTGGAAAAGTAGCATTTCACTAACATCACTCATTTGGATTTTTTAATTATTACAGAGTTTCTTACCTCCACTGGGGGGGGGGGGGGGGGGGGGGGAAGTAAAGGTAAAGCAGACAGCAAATTTAGCAAAATTGTTTTCTTAAAAATGTGAAGCATATCTAAAAGGATGATTTTTCCTCTTCCTATTGTCCACGACTACTCTGGAACTCTTTTCTGCTGGTGGCAACTGAAAAAGACAGAAAAATGTTGGGGAAAAAGTGTGATTTTTAAAATGATAGATGACTTTTTCTCCACTTGAAAAAGTTCCATTAAATTAAAAAAAAAAAAAAAAAAAAAAAAAAAACACTCTAAAACACACCAAAGATTTGTTGTCCTCTCTTTGTCCAGAATAAAGGAACATTTCAGCAGAAACCAATTCCACTTGATCTGGTTTTGACACCAGAAAGGGCTGAGACCATTGAGATCATCTAGTAGAAGATGTTATGGAAGAGGGAAGTTTTTCCTGAGCACTCAATCCCACAGCTGTGGCACTATCAGCCTAGTTCACCCCCTCCTTCTTGTCCCCCAAAACAGCACCAAGGTGGGGTCCAGACACTGGAATCACCACAACATGGGCTGTTCCTGAAGTGATTTTGGCCTGATTTTATGCAGTTTTAGTTTCCATCTTCCAGTTTGCACAGCAACAAATCCAGAATAAGGGGGTTCAGTAACACCTAAATGCCTCATAGTGCAGGACAAGGGTTTTAAAATAAAATAAAATAAAATAAAATAAAATAAAATAAAATAAAATAAAATAAAATAAAATAAAATAAAATATGAAATAAAATAAAATAAACTTTAAATTGCCCTTCAAAATGATGAGGGCAGTAAACGGAAAAGCTGCAGAGCATTGGTAGTGCTCTAAGTGTCTGCAGGCAGGCAGGCAGGCAAATAGGTCTCCCTTCTTCTTATTGTAGCTCTAGCTGAAGGTTTACAGCAGAGGAGGTGTGCTATCATGTTAATTTGGCCTGTTTGCCAAACTAATTACAATCTGCTCTATTGACTCAAGCTAACAAGTTAATTGACTGCTTTTTGTGGCTTTGGTACACCACAAGCCTAACTGTCCTCTTAGGTAATGGGAGTGTGGGTGTGATAAAGCAGTACAGCCAGGGCTGCAAAAGTCCGTCCAGGGAATATTTGGCTTGAGAGGCTTTCACCACCCTGGATGGGCTGCCAATTAAGTGTCAATTGCTGTAGAGTCTAGTTTGGAAAGAGTAAATGCCATCAACATTTAAATAATAATACAAAAAGCCATGTTGCCCTGCAAGGACTGGCTAAGCAGAACCGAAGTCTGTTTGCTCTAACATTTTAAAATCTTACTTTTGCCTTGAATTCTGAGTTGGCTGCAGATTTCAGTGCCCAAATCTCAACACTCTGTAAATTGTCTGATCATCTCAATACCCCTGCTGAGATCAGGGCACCTGAATGCTGCATGCCGGCTGCTAAAAAGGTTTCAGCCTCTGGGAGTCTGTGGCATAACCTGAACAAGAAAAACAAAAAGGCTAGATTACAGCAGGACCATGTGAGATACTTTATATAAATATATATATATATACATATATATATAAATATATCAAGGCATATTTTGAAGGAGGTCACTGTCATCAGGTGGGAAGTAGGAGGGTTCCCCAGGGGCTCACAGCAAGCCAAGGAAACAAGAATGGCCACACTGGGACAGAGAAAGGGTTTTGCATGGCTGGGTGTGTCATCATAAATTCTGGCATAGTCTAGTCCCTGGCAGAAACCTTGTTTGTATTGATATGAGTGCCACAAGTGCCCCAGGACTTGTGCTGTACCCTTAAATTCGTGTCCCCACTAACAGGGTGCCCATGATAATTCCTGGTGGGAGCAGACCATGGCTTTGGCTGTCTTTTCTGCGTCTTTTTCTTTGGATGGTGCTTGTTTGCATGAGTGAACAATGCCAGGAAGGGCACTGACAACTGACCTGCATAGCTAATTGTGGGAGAGTGCTCAGGGCAGGGCCTGACCTTTTACAAACACCACCACTTTCACTTCTGGCTTTCCCAAAACCCAGCAGAAGGCAGTGATGGTGAGGAGGGAAAGACACCGAACTCCCACCTCCTGTGCACTCCCTCAGCATTTTATTCCTTCAAATAAAGAAGACGACTCCAAATCCTCAGTTTTGGGGAGCCAGATAACCCCTAAAGCCCCTCCATGCGACTCCAGCCCCTGCACTCCCCATGCCCCAGCAGCTCCTGTGCGGACACACAGCATCTTCCCTCGGGAATCCCAGCAGGATTCCTGCTCCCACTCTGCAGGTGGAGGAGCTGCAGCACAGCCAGAGCCGTTTCAAGCTCCGAGCCATCCACCTACAGCAGCGAGGGAGCAGAGCATCCCCCGCCGGAGGGCTCCCACCTTCCTGCAGCTTCCAGGACCCCCCAGGCACCCGCAGCACTGAGCGCTGCCCCTTGGCACGAGGCGTCGGGGCTGGGGTCCGCGGAGGCAGCAGAGACAGAGAGCGGGCTGTTCACGGGGAAACAATTCAGCCTTGTCCTCAGTCACGTTCAGCTCCAGCACGCGGGTCTCCGCACGACGCCTGGAGGAGGTCAGGAGGGAGGGCAGGAGACAGAAGCATTTTGTGTTCTTCCAGCCGGGCTGGAGCAATTCGGTGTCAGCAACTCCTGAATCTCGTTTTCAGCTCTGTGAGAGATCACGCTGGGTCACCAGGAGGACGGGATAGCCCTGAAGAAGGATGCAGAAGGGAGCTTATTTGCTTGGATTTCCCACAACCGCACCATCAGTCCCAAGAAAATCCCTCCATTACTGCCTGCTTCAGTTTCTCCTTTGCAGAACAAACTCAAAGCACAGGGTAGAAAGGGGGAAGGAGAGGGGGAAGCCCAAACCATTCACTCCTGTCCCATGAAAGGTGCCAGAATAAAGGCACTGGCATGACCTCTGCTAACTGCTGTTAGCTCTGGTTTTCCTCTTGATGTGGTGGGAGCCTCAAAAGTGCTAAGCCCTTCCCTGCAGCCAGGTCCCAGGCAGCAGCCTCAGAAATAACAGTTTCCAGGGCAGAACTCCTCACAAGTCCCTGGGCCAGGTCAGGGGCTGCAGGTATTTGCACCTCTGCACTGCTGTGTTGGAAGAACAGCAGAGAGCTGGAGACATGTGCAGGGAGTTCCCGTCTGTGCCATGCAGAATCCAGCTGAGATTCCTGCAGAGAGAATATTGCACTTGGCATGGCCAAAAAAAAATCACACATATAGACACCCTCAGTGCCAGAGTGCTTTTCATGCTGTGTGTTACATGCCCCTTTGCTAGGTACACTGAAATGAACGGCATCTGGCAATCTCAGCAGCATCGTACTTCTTTGTGCACTTTAACATGCATGGAGAAATTAAATCAGAAGATTCAGCTGTTGAAACCAGCCTTTTGCATTTGGCCAGGACTCATGCTAGAGCCACTCCTGTGGCTGCAGCGTGTGCTGGGAGATCTCTGATAGTGCTGAGGTGAAATGCTGTGGTACAGACATTTCTTGGTGTAGAACTTGTGCCAGTTTCTCATCCCTATAATTTTTAGCTCCGCATGAGAACACCCTTGTGCAGCAGCAACAAGACACATTTGTCACCTCCCATCTGCCACTGCCTGGCGTGGTACAGCACAAGCCACAGGTTTGTAGCTGCTTCTGCCATAAACCTGGCTCAAAGGCATCTCCTGAGGACTGGGGGTGTGGAGAGATCCCTCTGCCCTGCCACTGGGTGCCTCCACACCTGCATGCACCCTGGGGCAGTGCACGCACAGGGAGGGACACCAGTCCCATACCAGCAAGGTGATCAGTCAGATCACCACTTGTCCTATTCCTGACACCAGGGCTGGCAGAGAACAAGGTTTCTTGCCACCCTTTCTGCCCTTCCCTTTCCCCCAGGGCCTTTCCAACCCCTCTTCCAGCTCCTCTTGTGAGATCCCACGGGTTCGTTGTGCATTCGCCTCTCCTCTTTAAATTCAAAACACTTTTTTTTTTTTTTTTTTTTTTTTCTCAGCAGGGATTTAAGGCTGGAATTACTTAAGTTAATAGAGCAGTTAAATGAGACAGCGCTGGCTGCACTATCCGCAGGAAGGGTACATTTTACTGCTCTGGAGACAGAGAGTACAGTAGTGGCTTTCAGACCCTCAGACTCTTTCCTTGTATGTGGATAAGAAAATCAGAGCAAGCTTTAGCATCCCCACGTGGATGTGTCACAACGCCCTGGCCAAGTGTAGATGCTGCCCCTCAGGACCATGGTCTCCCCAGCCAGCAGGATGAAGGCACATCACAGCAACAGAGACCAGGCAGGAATGTCAGAAATTACTCCAAGCACTGCCACTGCAAAACCACGTGGCCTCTGGAAAGTCACGTTACCCCGAGTCCCTGTCAGTCCCACATGGAAAACTGGGGAAAGCAGAATCTCTGCTAAGGCAAAACAGATGCTGCTGCTGAGCAGGCTGCTCCCGGGGGGAGAGGCATGGAGGCATGGTGTCTTGGTGGTTGTGCCACAGGGTTGGGGTGTTTTAAAAAATAAAATAAAATAAAATAAAATAAAATAAAATAAAATAAAATAAAATAAAATAAAATAAAATAAAATAAAATAAAATAAAATAATAAAATAAAATAAAATAAAATAAAATAAAATAAAATAAAATAAAATAAAATAAAATAAAATAAAATAAAAAATAAAATAAAATAAAAAATAAAATAAAATAAAATAAAAACGTAAGTATAGAGTTGAGTGGCAGGGTGTCAGGAAGGCTTGTGTTGCTCTGAAGGAATTGCTGGCAAAATCCTGGCTGCCTCCCTGCCTGCCTTCCCTTCCCAGCCACCTGCAGAGCCCCCTCTGGTGCATCTCTCCCCCAGTGAACTGGCAGTGGTGGTGGCTGGAGATGTGACATGGGCACACCTGGGTGGGATGTTGGAGCAGGAGACAGGGCATCCATGAAAGGACCCTGGTAAGGTCCCTCTGAGCCTATTCTTAACACCATTCCAGCTGCTCTTATCCTTCCACTGCCCCACAGACTCATCAGCACCACAGTTGGCTTCTCCCACAACATGACCAGGGAGCTGCAGGGCTCGGGTGCCCTTCTGGGCTCCCTGTGCAAGCCCAAACTCCCAGCCCACGGCTCTCCATCCCCTTCTAGTGGCCACAGAGATGCCAGCTCCTCTTCCAGCCCATCGCCAGGGTCCTCAGCAGAGCCCTGCATACCGAGAAGCCCTCTGTCCAGCCCAGGGAGCCCACAGCACCTCCAAGCACCCGGTGCATATAGACAGGAGGTTGCTTTTGGCTGTGACGCTGATCTGAGCAGAGATGTGTGTGCTCATGTGTGTATTTGACCAGCCAGTGGGTGCTAGTGCACGGTGTCTCTGCCTTCTCCCCAAGGTCTCTGAAGAAAAGAGGATTTGTGAGGAAGTTCCTTTGGTCTTTTCCTAAGTCCTCCCGTTTCTATATGTGTAATTTCCTCTTTCTTTCCCGTCCTTTGAAGGTAATCAGAAGTAGTCTCAGAGAGTCCCTGTAATATTTCCCTGGGTTTTCTGGGTTTGGGGCTGGTCTCACACTGTTAGAAACTTTCTTTTCCTTTTCCTTTTCCTTTTCCTTTTCCTTTTCCTTTTCCTTTTCCTTTTCCTTTTCCTTTTCCTTTTCCTTTTCCTTTTCCTTTTCCTTTTTCCTTTTTCCTTTTTCCTTTTCCTTTTCCTTTGGTCAAAGCCCAGCAGCTGCTTTGATGGTAACACAGATGCTGGGAGACCAATTTCTGGTCTGGAGGTGGTCTTCCCAGTCCAGCAGGAACAGATGATGAGGCTCATATGAAGTCCAGCCTGGGTATTTAAGGCCTTTAGTATAGGGTAAGGCCTTAGGACTGAATTTAACAGGACCTGTGAGGGTTTCTCCTCTCCCTGTTGCTAACATCTGTGAAGAATAAAGGAGTTAAAAGAAGAACTTTTCCCCTTTGTCTCTCCATAAAACCCCATCTCTAGTTTCAAATCTAGATTCAAATTTGGTAAAGGGTGCCACGAACAGCTGTGGACTCCTCCATTCTCATCGTATCTGCTTTCTCCAAGGACTCTGTTCAGATGCTGATCCCCCAGGACCTAGGGCTGCCTCTCCTTCAGCCCATGTCCCCCTGTGGCTCTCCATGGCCACCTTCAAGCATGGTCCATGAGGCTGTGAGCACTTAGAGCCACCAGCCCCTGAAGCCTGGGCACCTGTAGTGATCAGCATCAGACTTCTGTGGCCATCAGGAGCTATTAGGTGGACCACAACCCTGCTTAGACCAGGAGAGAGGAGGCAGGGAAGAGGTCTGTCAGAGCTGGGGAGACACACAGAGAGGACACAGGAACTGAGAATTTCCCTCTCGATAGGAGAACTGCAAGGCATCAGATGAAAAGAGCAGCTTTCAGGTTCAAGGCATACAGAGCATGTGGTTAGCCTGCGGGACTCCTCGCAGAAAGATGTTATGGAGGTTAAATGTCCACATGGGCTGAAAACCTAACTGCACCAGTTCATAGAGGAAAGCTCCTCAAGGTCTGCTAAATGCAAAGGCTTCCCATGCAGGAACTGCACATCACAAGAGCCTGGGAAGTTTGAGGACCACCACAATGTGCTCACCTCGCTAAGGACAGCATTATCCTTCCAGCACCTTCCTGAATTGCCTCTACCCTTGCTCCTGTTTTGTGCCTCAATCCTGAGGGCAGAAGGAGCAATGTGGGGTCCCAGGGTGTGACAACCCAGCCCAAAGCAATCCTGACCACAGCTGAAGCCCCCTCTCTGTGCTACTAGAATTAGAACACTACTATTCACCATTAAATCTCTAGAGTCTAATAGACCGTACCTTAAATTCAGCAATTCCTTTTCTTCTCTTGTCTTCTATTCTCATCTTCTCAGGTATGATGACAGGATTAAATGGAGCCTCCCACCACATTCAGCTCCCGCAGCAGAGGGTTTGCCAGGGCTTTGATCAGGCCCTTTGTGCCAGGATTTACAGGATTTGGGCTGAAACAGGTGGCCCTCCACTGGAGCACTAGACAGTAGCAGGTCTTCCTAGACTTCAGGACCAGATGTACTCAAACCCAAATAGAGAAGTCATAAAAAATAAACCCAAAAGGAAAAAAAAAAAAAAAAAAGAAAAAAAAGAGAGAGAGAGAAAATAAAAAAGGAAGGAAGGAAGGAAGGAAGGAAGGAAGGAAGGAAGGAAGGAAGGAAGGAAGGAAGGAAGGAAGGAAGGAAGGAAGGAAGGAAGGAAGGAAGGAAGGAAGGAAGGAAGGAAAGAAAGAGAGAGAGAAAGAGAGAGAGAAAGAGAGAAAGAAAAAAAAAAGAAAGAAAGAGAAAGAGAGAGAGGGAGAGAGGGAGAGAGGGAGAGAGGGAGAGAGGGAGAGAGGGAGAGAGGGAGAGAGGGAGAGAGGGAGAGAGGGAGAGAGGGAGAGAGGGAGAGAGGAAGAGAGGGAGAGAAAGAAAGAAAGAAAGAAAGAAAGAAAGAAAGAAAGAAAGAAAGAAAGAAAGAAAGAAAGAAAGAAAGAAAGAAAGAAAGAAAGAAAGAAAGAAAGAAAGAAAGAAAGAAAGAAGAGAAAGAAAAAGGACCAATACTTTGATTAAAATGTATGCTTTCAGTCCCGAGTGTGCACAGCACAATGCAGACTAGTACATTTTCATATTTATAATGTGTTGAAGAGCTCCTGATTCCCATCACACTTATAATTCATAAAATACACAAAGACTACAAGGGAATAAGGCAGTATGTCCATATTCCTGCAGGCCAGATTGCTTTGGAGAAATAGAAAGGGCTGTGTGAAGAGGATAAGTTTTGTTCTGGATGGGGTTGGAGTGTCTGAGATGTGGTTTGGATACAAATAAGGGATGAAAAATAAAGAATTTCATAAATGTTTGCAAAGAAAGAGTAGAAAAAAACATTGGTTTGATTCAAGTGTTTCAAATGACCCACTTTCTTATGATTTCTGTCTTTTTGTAGATTGTGTATTTTAAATGTGGATATAAGTATCTAATGTCACAAAAATAAAACATCTCTACACCAAAAACTAAAACTAAACTAAAATAAAATAAAATAGAATAAATCACATTTTGCAGTGAACAATTGAAATATTTTGTTCAGAAAATACTGACAAGGGATATTTCAGCCTGGCTTGATCTTTTCTCAAAATTTTCTTCCAAAATGAAGTGTCTGTGAAACATGTCATTGTGCAAAGCACTCCACTTTCAGCAGACTGCATCTCCTGATGGGGTCTGCTTCTCTTACAATCTCTCCAACACTTTATTATAAAAAGTGCTTCTGCTCTGCTGTATCACCCCAGTCCTGGCATGATGATTTGCACTGCTCCAGCTCCTGGCCAAACAAAAGTCTTCAATCCACCTGAGAAACTAAATCTCAGGTTTCTAGCCTAAGGTCTTTGAAGCAAGGTTAAATGGTTGAAGATGCTTCAGCCTGGAAAAGCAGTAACTGGAGAAGGATGAAGACTCATGAATCCTGGCTGACCATGGGCAAAGAAAAGTTATTGTTTCTCCCACAAAGCAAGGACTGCTGTGCATCCCCCAGAGGTGAGCAGACCTTCTGCAACACACACAAGAGATTCAACAACTGCATATAGCATTCCTAAAAGCAAATAAGGTGTTTCCTTGGTCCTAATCAAGATGATCCTGGTGATACCTAGCTGAGCATCTAATCACATAATTCCCATATCCTATTTTATGACTGAAGGGCATTCATGCTACCTGTGCACAAGCTGGTCTCTTGCTACCATTCCCACCTGTACTTCTACATGTTCCCCACTGGCTTTTAAAAGCTTCCTGGAGACATCAGCCTGGCAATTCCAGTTTAGCTGCTGGAGATGTAGTAGGAACTGTGCTGGGCTCAACACAGGGGAAAATGCCACCACCCTCCCACTGTGTCAGGGTCTAGGATGAAGTCATGCTGGTATTGGGAAAAAAAAAAAAAAAAAAAAGGTCTTTCAAAGCAAAAGCCATTTGCATGTTAGTAAACAGTTTTGACGCTGCTGTTTATCCTCATGCCTCCCGGAGTTGTCAGGGAGACTCTGCTTTGCTAACCACGTGCAGCAATGCAGCGGGTTTGTTTCTGTGGGAGGCTGCAGCTGTTTCGTGCTGTCGTGTGCTGTGACCTAATGCAGGCTCTGGCTGCACTGCTTCTGACGGGGCAGGGCTCTCCGGATACCCATGGCCCTGGTTCAGAAACGCAGTTAAGCACACATCTAGCTAGAACATGAGTCAGGGAAGGACATGTGTGTGTCCCATTGACGTACGTGGGAATTAAGCATGTGTTTAAGTGCTTTTCTGGCACTTATGATAAGGTTATGAAGGAGATGATACGATATGGTTCCCTGCACGAGCCAAGATGTTCCTTCCAACCCCCCTGTTCCTGATACATATCAGGCAGAAATTTTCCCAGTATGGCCACCAAACACAGTACCCCAAATTATCATGTTTAACTTTTAAACAGGTGGTTGTTTAAGGATGCTGAGTGTGGGAAGATCCTTTTCACTTCAGCGTGGCAATGACAGGTGGAGACATTTCACCTCTGAAAATCAGACTGCATCGATTTTGGGGCAGAATACAGTCATATAAGACCTTTGTTTTTTTTTCCCATGTTGTGAATTAAAGCCTTGGTCTTTGCCTACTGGTCTGAAACTCCCTGAAAGAACCAGGAAACTGAACCGTGAAAGAGAATGGAAGATGTCTAGTTATTTTTTGTTTTTTAATTCTCGTCAGTTGGACTTTTATCACTTCCCTTCAGTGACAACACACTGGAAGATGCTGTGTGATTCAGCTAAGTTCTCAGAGGAAAAGAAGAAGACAGATGCTCCTTTACTCACAGCATCTGAAAGATACATAAGCTGAACTGGGCCAGTGTATGGACATGGAGTTCCCATTGGAGCCCAGAGAACATATTTTGATCTGACGATCTGAGCTCATATTTATCATATTCGTGTTAAGATCACTCCTTTTGCTCAAGAAACAGCACCAGAAGCTTTGCACCACAGAACTAGGGCTGTAGGAAAAGGCCCAGAATAAACTCGCAAAATCCACACTTTTAGAGAAATTACACTGACAAAAACTTGTGCTCAGAGCTGGGGCTGCTTCTTGCTGCATGAGGCTCCTTTACAAGGGGGTACTGCTTGGTGTGGGAGGCAGAAACCCATTAGCTTAGACAAGGCCTTGGGGTGATGTTTTCCCATTAAAACAATTGAATTCCTTCTGCCCACAGATTAAAAGCAAAATTTCTCAGCTGGGTAATCTTGGACTGTATTTCTTCCTGCTCCTGCTGCTGTGGCATAGCGAGCCATGGCAAGGATTCTGCCACTCAGAGTCGCTCGTTTTTGGCTGCCAGCATATTCAGCTAATAAAAGTAGCTAGAGAAAGATGAAGATTTGGTAGGAATTGAAATAGTGGAAATGCCTGCTGGCATGCAGAGGTGGAGGGATGGACGCACAGACATCAGGCAAATTAACACAGATAAGCGGAGTGGCACAGTGCGAGGTTTTTGGAGAGACAAACATCAAGGTAGGAGCGAGGAGTGGCTGTGCCAAGCTGGAGCACCTAACACAGCACCCCATATCCAGCAATGGCCAAGAGCAGACGGTGGAAGGCTCAGTAATTCTCACATCTTTTTATTTGTTACTGGGGTGACATTCCCCTGGAAGGAGGGCACTGTGTTCATCGCATTTCCCTGCTCTCCATACCCAGATGTTCTGCAGAACCCTCGCGGTAATGCTAGCCAGCTTCCACTTTTTACCTTCCCAGTGAATTATGGCCCTATGATTTTTTGCTCTGTAAAGGCTGAAACCTCAGAGTTCACAGGGAGTTTAGTGTCTCCATACGGTGAAACACCATGGCAAATGCATTTGGCTCCAGCTGCGCTTATCACACAAGGCAGACTCAGTGCTGAGCCGAATCAAGCCAGCTTATCAGGACAGGCAAAGAGCAATTTCTTCTGCAAGAAGAAAGCAGAGCAACACCCAACACCAGGGCCACACTTGGCTTTTTTTTTTTTTCTTTTGGAATGATCATAAACCTCTGGCAGATCCCTCAGCTCCATGCAGCACAATCACGGCTAACCAGAAAAAAAACAGCTCAGTCAATGGAGAAACGTTCCTCAAAGATTTACAAGGTTTCCTGTGTTTTTTGAATTCGGCAATTACATTTTATTCCATGCAGTTTGCACTTTGCTCTCAAGGTGGAAACACGCAGGTTTGGGATCTGTGTGTGTGAGCACATGTGCCTGTGCTCAGGAAAGGAAAGTGCAGCATGGGTCAGCCATGGGCTGGTCCTGCACACTTCTCCTGAGAGGCTTTGGGGTCAAACACTTATGAGATCTCCTTAATCTCACTGACTTGTCTTTCAGTGCTGTTGACTTCAAAGAGATCTCCGCTGACTGAAATGCAGGTTCAGGTCTCTTGGATGTTTGGGCACCTGGTTCACTAGTTGTCTTCATGGATGGTTCAGAAAGCAAATACCTCAGAGCCCCTGGGAATAGCTGCTGGCAGAAGTGGGGTGTTGCTTCCCAGCAGGACATCTGCTGACCCCAGAACTCATTCTTCAGAAATCTGGGCTAGGCACTCATGTCCTGGATACCTCTGACAGGTAGCACGAGATTTGGAAATAAAACCACCAAGGTTGATCAAGGCATGGACAAAGAGGCAGTCAAGCGACCATTTCTGCATCATCTTTCTATAGTGGAGCATTGAAATGCTGCTTTGGGTTTTCCTGTTTGGTCCAGGAAGCCCATCAGAGAAGGGAGTTAGGCAGATAAGCAGAGAGTGCTCAAGGAGGCAGCCTCAGTCCAGAAAGAGGGCACAAACTGAGCAGGCAATGGGGCTGAACAAAAGCTCAGTCCAGCAGCTATCACTGCTAGAAGGAAAACTGTCCCAGAACACTAAAAATATCAAATTAAATATGTTTGTTTGTTTGTTTTTTAAAGTGAGCACAAGTACATGTATGTATCACTATGGATCAGTATTCTTATTTTACTTCAGTTGATTCAAACTTTAGTTTATTCAAAGCCATGGTGCTGGGAGTGGGACACAGGCAGAGCAACACAGAAGCCCCTGACCAAGAACCACATTTCCCTGCCTGCCTTCCCCTCCCCAATGTGCAGTTAGCCTAATTTGGGGAAGAAGTCCTGTGTTTCTTTCTGTGCCATAGGTCAGACAGCAAAAGCCTGACACACGCATTGCTGAAAGGGGATTCCCTGAGAAGTTTGACTTCAAAACTTCATTTGCACATATGATTTTAACTGTTTGGAAGGAAAAGCAGAACAAGCTGTGATAACGAGTTTCACTGAAAAATTGCCTTCTGTCTGTTCTTTCTTAGCTCAGATGGATCCGTGTGGAAAACATTTGCATTATTGCAAAAATCAAATAACCTGAGCCAAATCATGGTAGTGTTTTAGCAAGACTGATATTCCAAAAATTAGAAATATATTATTTTAAAAATTATTTTATAAGTTTATGACTTACATTGTCGATACATTTTCAGCAGATAGACATTTTTTCTCTAGAAATTAAACCTTTTACACATAACTGCATCACTCCAGCAGCTGTGATCGCATCACTCCAGCAACTCCATCCCCAAAATCAAGTGTTGTGAGACCATGCAAAAGTTGACTTTGTATTGATTTTCCTCAATTCTGCCACTGTAAGTTCAGACCCTACTTTGATTTTATTTGTCATTTAACTGAAATTTCACTCACCAATGGACAGCACACTGTTGAACTTAAAACAGAGTCACTGACATAGGGAGAAAACTGTTCTCTCTTTTCTTATGATGAAATCAAGAGTAACTTTTGAATATCGGATAAGAAAGCTGATGTAGGAAACAATTAAATGTTGCAGTTGCTTAACTGCTCTAGAGATGGATCTGTCTGGAGATGGAGACAGACCTTCAGATGCACTTGCTTTAGTCAAATATTCTACACAGCATTTAGGATCTGGAACAGGCAGAGATATTTTCCCCAAGGATAAGCATATGACTGAGACAGAATTTGTTTTAGACAGATTTAGGTATATAACAGCCTTTGTGCAGTTTCCATCATCAACCCTTGCAGAAAGCCTGCGATTCACCAAAGGTGGGGGAAATGACTCAGTGCCGAGGGCACGGTTGCTCATGAGCTGTGGAGGAGCCCAGGCAGGGAGGTGAGATGAATCCCTCCAAGCTGCTCTTCTGATCTCTGCCACCAATGCCCAGGATTTCCTCAAGACATCCACAAGAAACCAGATCTATCAACTGCCCTCATAGCAGTGGGCAAGCATCTCGTCTCTCCGGGCAGCCTCCTCTTCACAAGAAGTTATTACGGGTGCCTCGCTTCAGCCACACAAGTGATTTAGGCCTTGTCCCTTTGTTCCTTGGTTCCTCTTCATTTTTGAGTGCAAGCTTACTCACACCTTTTCCCCTGGCACAGTACAACAGGCAAAGAGAAGCTGCTTTGGTAAAGCATGTTGAATGTGGGCTTAACTTACAACGTCCACCCACATCTCCTTGAAGTCTACATGAGTTAAGTGTCCACCAAGCCACTTTGCTGAACCAGTGACAAACTCATTCAGGCTCAAAAAGTCCTCTGAGAACCGTGGATGATGCCTGCCATCAAAGCCTGGGACATCATTATTTGTAACGTGTTTAGGGGACTGATGGTAGCTCCACTGATATCAAATGGTTAAAATCAGCCAGGCCACAAGTGCTGCAGAGTGCTAGTGGGCTGCAGAGGGTGGGGTGGCGAGGGTCTCCGAAGGAGGTGAAGCTAATTAATTTCCATTCCCTCAGAAGACACTGCTGCTGGTGTTTCCAAACTCCCCCTGTTCTTTACTTACCCTTTTGGATCTCAAGGGATGCCCCATGACAAATTGGAGTTCTCTGGTGAACCGATTGCATTTTTTTCCCTGCTTTTTTTTCAGTGCTAAAGATGAAAGATTTAAAATGCAATAATGTTTTGTCTAAATTCTTGTGGAAATAGCTTATGACCTTTCATAGAGAAATGTGGTTTCAGCTTTCCGGTAAGAGAGCTCCCAGCTAATGATTTAGCTCTATTTTCTAATAAATAGTTGGCAAGAGACGACCACTCTTATACCCTTTGTCATTAGGGACCTATTATTTATGACTCAGAAATGAATCATTAGGCTTGGCAAACAGCAATTTCTTTGTGGCCAATGTATTTTTCCACTCGGTAGCAGAGTATGCTTGTAAATTCTTCCTAAAAATTACCATTAAAGTATCTCCAAACAGACTCTCCCCCACACTACCATAAATTCTCTCCCCTTTGGTGACTATTGGTGGTCTTCCCACCTCAGGAAAAAGGATTTATTTTTTGTTCATAACGCCTTTCACATTTCCTTCCAGCTAATTACACTTTTATTTAATAAGGTAAATGCATTTTGTTTTCCTTACGGTCTCCCTTTTACGGGATGAAATATTTCCTTCTAATGGAGCCTTCCTGTCTTCCGTATCCTGGCTAACTCAAGGCCTCCAAGAAATCAGAGAAGGAGAAGACCTTTGCACTTACATTTACATGGTGGTGTCAGGTTGCCAAGGCTTCAAAACGTCATTTCATGAGAAGACGTGACAGCACATGCTGGATACCAACCATCTGAGGGGTAAATTTCCCTGAATTATGAAAACATGTATGAAAAATAGCAATTTTCTCTCTCCATCTCATTCTTAAATTGTTATTCACTTAGCTCAGCAACTTCCGGAACCTGGTTTTTGTACCATGAGCAAGTCTCGAGGGATGTACAATTGTCCAGCTAATCTGGACACGGGAATTAGAGAAAGCTCTGAGGAACGTGGGTTGGCTTTGTTCTGGATGCAAATTTCAAGAGTGCTCACTCATGTCTGAACCCAGGAGACCATTCCTTACTGAAGAGTCAGCCTGGCTTTGAGGATTTGATCCCAACACCAATTTTTCTGGCATTTGGGAAAGCACATTCACAGGTAGGGAGTTGTCTTCCGAGCAAGGAAGAACCGATAGGAATATTTCATGAAATCTGGGAAAGCCGCGTTCCACTTATTTTGCTGCAGCTGTTTCTGTTTTTTGTTGTTTCTCACTGGGACCAGAATGTCAGGCTATATGGTATTTCTGAGCAGAAAGCAGGAGACAAACAGTTTTGAGAAAATTCAGGGGAAAAAGGCGCAACTACAGGCTTTTGAGCATTGCAATCTTATGTTGACCATCCAAAAAGATTAAATAAATCTCGAATGTGTAAATTCAGAGATTTTTTTAAAGAGGGAACCACTAGATCACCTGAAGTGACCTCCTCCAAAGTAGTTTAATTCTTAATTACATCAAGCAAAGACTTCTCCACCTTGGCTATCAAGCAAAATTAATCTTTGGGGCAAGCAGAAAAGGAATATTAAGGCTTGTCAGTGCACAGCACACAATAATTACTGGGAATAGTTTATAGCTGGCAAACAGCAGAAGAGCAGCCTAGTCCTGGCTCAGGTAAAGAGAAAATAATGTTCTTTTCCCAGTCAAAAGAACAATTCTTACTTAAAATTTAGGGTTTGGTCAAAAGTTCTCTTCTTATTCATTTCATATCATGGAAAGCCAACAGGTAAAACACACACACTGTACTAGTAAAAATACATATTTTAATTGAAGGTTGCTTCTTGGGTAAGTCAATTAACAGGTCCGTTGGGAAAACAGAGAAATAAGGAGACCACAGATAGTTTTGGGGAACGAAAGAAGGAGCAAAAGTCTTGGGTGAGCCCAGCAGAATTCAGGTGTATCAGAGAAAAAGATAAATTATTGCAGAATCAGAAAAACTTATACAAATAGAGAAAAATAATAAAATGGTTTTGGAGAAGTGAAGCTGTGAACATACAAATGCCTTAGAAACCTCCTGAGTTTGTTGGAAATAGATAACAGTGACTATGCAACCTTATCATGAGGCAGGGGAAAGAAGAAAAGGAGCTCACTGGAGCACTTTTCAGCTGGAATACAGGGGGAGGCAAAATATACATATATATATATATTATATATATATAATATATATATATTTCTAAAGTCTGGAATTTTATTTTAAAAATACCACAAGTTTTGGAATCTACTGATTTTTTTTAATGATGAAAACTAAATCTTTCAATAAAAATCTAGACAAAAATAACTTTTTTTGGTCCAAAATGGGTAATTTTCTTAGCGTCTATTCTATGGGGAAGATCACTGTGCTCCCACTTGGATCAGACCAGAGATTCATCACATGGGAGTATCTGTTCACAGAGATGTAGGAACCAAACAGTCTAAAGGCAGCTATGAGAACCTCTCACCAAAAAAATGAAGTTTCACCTGTTTATCAGGTACATTCCCTTTTATTCCCTTTTCCTCTCTCTCCAAATTTTAGTCAGATGTCGGTTTGATGCTCCAATTAAAAATGTATCCCGTGTTACTCCAAAACTGCTGCCTATTTCCTTTAGCACTTTGCCTCTCAGCCATTTTGCTCTCCATAAGGATGACTAATCCTCTGTTGATACTTGCTGAGCTCTTCATGGAGTGGTCTTCAGGAACCAAAAGGATTTACCCAGATTGCGAACAAAATCTCCTATACCTTTCTGAACGGGGTCCAACTCCTCCATACAAGAAAATGTCCTTAGTAACTGAGATTTTCATTACAAAAGAAGAAATCTATCTCTGCTTAATTTTAATATAACATGAAATGAACACATTCTGAAGCTTATTTGAGGTCTGAAACAGTTTGAATAACCTTTTTCTGCTCAATATTTTCTTTGTACCTCTACGGTTTTCAGTTCAGACTAACACTGTGAGCTGGCGTGCCAAAATTCTGGAGGGGAAGATAAAGAACACCCCACACACACACATCCCTACCCCTCCACACCAAAAAAATAAGAAATAAAAAATGAACCCTCTCCTCTCCTGGGCATTCCTGGACCAGCTGGAAGCTGGAAATACTAGCAATTTCACAGGGGATGAAAATCTACAGACCCAGGAGGTTAAATAAGCAACATCCAGGTTCTTGTTTGTTCAGTTATTTGCCAAAGCCCAGAAGTGAATACAATGGAAGAGTTCATCTTCCCATTTTTTCTAGCTGTTTACCTAAGTTAAATTCTGCTAAACTGCCCTTGTTCCTGGAAATATGCAGTTTTACTCCATATTTAGTAAAAGCAAGCATGGATCGAGCTTGTAAGGTAAGACCTACCTTATGGGTTGTGGTTGCTGATAGTGTGGACATTTTGTATAAGCCATTTTTCACATTTCATTTTTTTTCATTACACTCCCCCCATTCCAGTGGCTGGTGCACGAGCCCAGCACCATCAGCACAGCCATCAGCAGCCCCAGCAGCCCCAGATGAAGAACCCATTTCTGTAGGGCGACCTCCTGCAGCTCCTAACAGCAGCTCCTACTGTGCTGGAGGTCAGGCTGATCTGCAGCCCTTCCTGGTGTAATGTTGAGCCCTTTGGGGTACAATCACATCAATTTTCTTGTCTGGAGTCATGCACTGCTGAAGGGAATCTCCTGATTCATCCAGTTTACCATGGTTTGGTTCATGTCATGGGGCAATCTCAGAGTTCATAAATTTCATCTTTTGTGTGAAACTAACCCAAACTGCCTGTTACAAGTGCAGAGTTACTGTGCTCTGACTAAAGGACATTGAAACCACAGAATCTGATTAAAACTGGTTCAAACTACTCCCTGCAACAGACATGGTATGGCCAATGAACACCACAGCACCAGCCCTTTAACTCTGCAGGACTGGCCCTATTGCTCTGTGGGGTTTGCTGTTGTAAACATCACCGTGACTGCAGTCCCCAGGTTTTCCACTTTACCTTTCTACCACACTTGCTTTGCTGAAATCAGGGCTTTGCTTTTGTCCATCTGACTTTTATTGCTAGGATAAAAGAGGATTTGGGGCCAGCAACGTCAAATTCATTTAGCAATATTAGGACTGAAAGTTGACATACAAGAAACCAAGATAAAACAATATGCAATTATGATTAAAGACATAACTTAATATGGAAAGTATATGATTACTTGTATGAAAGCTGGAATAAATGCGTTGAGTTTTCAAAAACAGAGGGAGAGACAGGTGCACACATGAACTTTTCTCACCCTAGGCCTGTGAAGTCTTGAGCCTTCATTACAGGATTAACCCAGATTATTCGTTTGCATTTTGTCTCTGCTCTCTCCTGTGTCTACACAGCCAATGCCTCATTCCTATGCTTGGTGGCCCTCTTGAGGCACTGTGTTCACATCCCTTTACGGAACCAGGGAATTCTATTGATTGATTTGATCAATGAGTCACTGAGCTGATTCATTCTTTTAAGGCTTTTGTGTTTTCCAGCTCTGTGACCTGCTAGATACAGGAAATCTTCATGCACTCAGGTAGATCTAACCCTGGTTCATTTTTCCAAAGCTCTCAGTTCTTACTCCTTTGTCACGTGCAAGTGGTGTACCAGAAAGTTTGTGGATGATGACCATCTCCAGTCTCCTGGAGGCTTTTATTTCACAGGTAGCTGCCTTCACTTCTGGAGAGCTAAGCTTTCTTGGCTCCTCAGTGAATCTGGCACGCAGGCAAGGGTCCCTCAGCCCCACACCAAATGCAAAGAGTTCAGTGATAGGGGACGGTTGGGGCCATCTACCCTCAGAGGTGGAAACCCCATTTGGGAAGAATGCAGCCAACGGGGCCGGACCTTGTGCCAGGTGCTTGCAGGACAGTCCCTCGGCAGTCCCAAGCCACCCCACACCTGTCTTTGCAGAGCACCAGCTTCATGGTGCCTGGGACAGTGCTCAGGACAGAGCTCTAAGCATGCTGGTGCTATTCGCTCTTCAAAGTCATTGCCTGTTGGAGGCAAAAGGTCACTTTTTGCCCCAGATCTGACCACTCTCTGGTTTACACTTCCTTTTGTTCCTGCAGCCTTTTCGCTTAATATGGTTCCCTTTGTTATTTTCCACGTATGTTTGTCCTCACCATAAGGAACAGCACCGCCTCTTCCCTACCCTGAAATGGAAGTGAATTGGACACTCTGTTCCACAGAAAGCCCCGGGGGGTAGCGGGACATTATTTTAGTATTGTTTACACTTCTGATCATCAGACCCAGCAAACGCCCACAGGCTGGAAACCCATCCTGATTGTTGTGAGTTGTTTTGTTTTTTTCCCCTGGTGGAAAAAAATCTGTTAGTTATTAATCATCACCAAAACCTTGGTTTTCAGCAGCACTGAGATGTCTATATTGCATCCAAGGAGTAACAGACATTGTGAGAAGAGGCTGTATCATGGGGTTGCAACTGAGAACCTGGCTCCAAGAGCTATTTAAGTAGCTCAGCTCCTTCAAGTGCCCCTGCCACGCTGTTCTCAATACATAGCCATAATGTTCCCAGTGGGGATATTTGCTTCAAACATTCCCACCCTCCAGAAAACTCTGAATTAGCTTCCCATCATCATTCCAAAATCCACTGAAACAAAGACATTATTTATAACATAATATAAACTGGAGACTAAATAATAGGACATTGATCTAGCAATATATGCACTCAGAAACTGTCTTCCTTTCTCTTTTATACTCATCTATCCATTTGTCTATTCATTCATCCACTCCCACACACACATTATCTGATGTTGTTGTGTATTTAGCACTGCAGGTACAGACAGCACACACAGATATATGCACTGCCTCTGTGCCCCCTGTCCTTTCTGACAGTCTTTAAAGCAATATGAGACTTACTTTGATTTGATGCCATCCATTCCCACTGGAAAACACTCACAAATGCAGACAATCTTTGCAGTTGTTATTAGTCGAACACACTGCTCAGGCTGCCTTCCCATAAGACACGTGGATAAAGAGAAGGACATGAGACCTGCTGCTGTTTTATATGTACTTCTGCATCTCAGTTTGGAGCTACTGCAGAAGTTTGTTTTTCAGAAGAAGCTGCAAAATGAGTCTGCTCCTCTACATGGGTAAATGGACAGGCAGGGAAGTCTGGTCCTAAGGATGCACAAAGCCAGCACCAACCTACAGGCACAAACAGACGGAGAACAGAGAAGACATCGAAGACAATACCTGCCGGGAGAAAGAGGGGCCATGTTTCCGTCCCACCTCAAATTGTACCTTCATTTTGGGAGAAATGCAGATAGTGGGAAGGACAGTGAAGATCAAGGGCTTGCACCTGTTGTCCCCTACATCCACAATTTCTCTCCCCCACTATATCTGCAAAAGGTAGATGCCGGTGTTCACCCTAGAAATATTCAAATAGCCATTTTTCCTTGTAGGGTACAAGTGACCACTCTCTGGTACCTCCAGCAGACACATCCCATCATCCTAAATGGCCTCCAGCTGAAATATAGCTCCGTCTCTGAAAAAGGGCCCAGAGCAGCACAGCTCTGTGCACTGAGCCCTGACACATTGCTGGAAAGGTCCACCTCACGTCCCATCCAAGAATAACAAACCTTTGCAATGTGCTCTCATATATCATCAACAATTAAGGACGGTAACGATCCAAACAGCCATCTCTCCAGAGACAGAGGGAGGGAAGGAAGACTTAAGAGGCCCTCAAAGAAATGTGAACCCAGCACCATGCTGGCTTTGGAGTTTCTACCTGGCTTTGGGAGGCTCCACGCGACCAGGACACCTGAAGCACGGCTCCTGAAGGGGATCGGTGGGGCACCCCAACGCTGCCAAGAACACAATGTCCTTGGAGAGAGACACTGAGGCCGGGTTTTGCGGCATCTCATGCTTCCTCCTCTTCAGTTTTTTGGACCTTGGACAGTATTGATCTCCAGCTCATGCTGCAGGGAATGTGCTGTCTGGTCCCTAGACAGCAGCATGGGACTCTTCGGCATGGACTTCCACTGGGCTGCTCTCCCCGAGCCCACAAGCCAGGTCCATGGTACAAGCAGGGCTGCATCATTAGCATTCATCTAGAAGCAGCTAATTCTGCCCTAGGACAGCTGAATGGGTGCGATGAGCGCTTTCCCAGGCCCAGCCAACCCTGATCTCCTGTGATGTGGTTTAACGGGAATAAAGAGCCTGCTGGGAATGGCTCCATGGCATTGGCTCACGGGGACTCCAGGAACAGAGCAGACAGATGGACTCTGGTTTTCAGCCCTGCCTGAAGATCTGTCAGCAGCAGACTGGGCCATCTGGATGTTTTTTTGGTGGAATTGCTCCCCTGGTTCTCCTGGAGTACGTGTTTCACCCCCAGTGGAGGGGCTGTAGCATGCTCTCCTCCCTGTCCTAAGGACAGCTTGGCTGCTGCCATGTGTGAAGACATGGGACATAAGAGACATATCCTGCAGAGTGTGAGAGCAAAGTTCTCACCTCCCCAGCCAAATCAACCCTTCCAGTGGAAATAAGAGAAGAAAGCTCATAGAAATGGCTTGTACCATCCTCTGCCCCACTCCTTCTCCTTTCCCAGGCACCTTGGAAGCTGCAGGAAATCTGTCTGAGCTGCTGGTGAACCATCAAAGTGCAGGGGTCAGAAGTGGTTTCTTTACCATTCCATGCATCTATTAACCTACTTGGGCTCATGCGCTGGGAAAGGCTTTGCAAGATCTTAATCTCCAACAGAAAACATAGGATTTAGACCTCAAACATGGAGAGAACATCTCTGCTAAGTACTAAACACCCACCACTCTAAGCAACCCTCAGGACCAACTCTTAATCCATGTACTCTAACATTGCACAAAGATTTTATGTTGCCTGTTATATTTATCTTGCACAAACCCTGTCTCAGCTTGTGCTGCTGTGTGCCATGGGCCAACACCTGCCTTACCCCACCAAACACATTCATCAGGCAGCTCCTCGCCAACCACAGCTTCACAGATCTGCTCTACAATATGAAGAACATGCTCAGCTAACTTGGTGCTTTTTAGCATGGATTGGCTGACCAAATGGTTTTATATTAATCACGCTTCCTTCATAGGTCCCTGTTGGACTTCCACATGAGGCCAGGATCAGGCCCCAGGTTTCTTAAACCTGGCTCTTTGCCTACTTGTGCAACTGGGCCAAAGCACGTTCTGAGCAGGTCTGGAGGAAATTTTTGGATGGGACAATTTTCCATTGGCAAAGGCAGTGTCAATGAAACCCAAATATTTTGTGGGTGTAGCTCAATTTCCATGAAATTCTCAACAAAACTTATCAAAAAAGAAAACACCAAAAAAGCGTAGCTGCAATTTTGAATTTACCATCTCAACTTTCTCCTTTTCTTTAGGGTTGCCAATGCATTTATCAGATAAGGCAAAGCCCACTATACGTAGACATTTCTGCTTTGTTTAATTTTGTTTTGACTTTTAAAAATTACATTCGTAATGGCTTTAATATTTCCTAGCATGCTGTTATTTTGATGTAAAGAGTTTTTGTCGTGTTGAAGTGAAATCTTCGGCATTGTCAAAATGAAACAATCACATACTATCAAAGAGAAATAATCTTACAATGCCGAAATGCGGTGAGTCAATGTTATTGACAAGAAATATTTCGGTATTTCCAACTAGATTTTTTTTTTGGAAACACCATTTCACAAGAAGTTTCAGATTTTCACTTCTGTGTTCCAATTTGGAATAAAAACAAAAGTAGAAATGTTGGCATTTCCCCTGGGATGGAAATTTGATTTTCCAAAAAGTTTTAGTAATAGTCTGGGTTAGAGGGAGACATTTTAAAACCTGTTATTAAAAATGATTGTTCAGCCAGTAAAAATGGTGTGAAAGGAATGGATTCAAATATAGATTTACAGTTTTTTTATGTTTCCCCTCCGTAACTAATGTGTCTTTTTATAGATATATTTCACCTTCCTAACACTCCTTCTTTGTTACAAGTACCAGCCATTTGCACTTTCAGATGCTTTGGTTAACTTGATCAACTCAACTGCAAGCAATTGTTCTTAAACAATTTAGCTGAGACAATTGCTACTTTTATTTCAACCCTGAAAAAGAACTTGTGCGTGAAAGCTAGTCTGATTTTTTTTGTCAAAGTACGTCATTGGCTTCAATCAAAGCATTACCTCTTCCTCCAAACCTTGCATAATTGTTAATATAAAACAACTGATGCTAGAAAAATGCCTGTTTTTCTTAGTGTGTTCAGAAGTTGTGCTGAAGTTGCTCTGCACACAGCTACGGTGCTGGTCTGAGACCGTGAGAACAGCCTCACCGAGTCAAACTAAAGGTCTTACCCCATTTCTGAGAGTAACCAGCACCAGATAACCAAACACTTTTAGGAGATATGCCTGAAGATGAAAGTGAGATTAGAGTAGTCCTATGGGATTGTGCTATCCCCAGGCTCTGGGATTCACCAGTTTAGGAATTTACTGTGATTAAATTTACATCTGGACTACCATGCTTAATAACCATGGATGGATTTATTCTCCCTAATTTATCTAATATCTCTTAAATGCAGTGGACAGGGATATGTTAAAATAATTCAATCTGAATTATTATTCCTGATTCTTTTTGTTTTAGAGTTTATGGGGGAAAATACTGCTTTCAGGGAAAAATCTATCACATTTTAATTTATTTCATCTTTTAAATTACTTTCCTTTTATCCCTTCTATCACGATCCAGCAAACTGCATCTTAACCAATGAAGACTGTCTGTATATTCAGTTTAGATGGTTAAGCAATATTTGTATGCTTATTTTAACTTCCTAGTGCTTCACAACTGAGCTGGAAACATCTCTCAGGGGCAGACCTTTTTCGGTTAGAGTACTATTGTTTCTATCTCCCAACAAAATAGTAGAATTTCTTCATTGTGTGTCATAAAAGTGTGTGTTTGTTTTGGAGGAATCCATTAGGATAAACAGTTTCATGGTACACTGACGTAGTGCACAAATAGCATTGTCTTTCATCAAGGTAGATAATGATGCAAGGAACATAGCATGGGAAATAACATGTTATTTTATGTATAAATGACTCCATTTGTGTGTGAAGAAATTGATAACATTAAAGATTTAGGTTCCCAATCCCAAAGAAGTAACTTGTTGGAAAAAAAAGACCTGTTAGAAAAGAGAGATTTAAACCATGAAATAAGTTTCAATGAGAGATGAAGATAAGGGGGCAAGGGAGTGTGGGTTCTTGGTAAGGAAGCAACATCTAATTCGTCATCCCATGAAACCTAAAGCAAAAAAAAAAAAAAAACAAACAAACAAAAAAACAAACAAACAAAAAAAAACAACCATGAACTGTAATTTAGATTAAATTATTTTAGCATGTTTCAGGCAGCCTCTGATGTTTTTCTCTCCTGTTCATAAAATCAGGAGCAGTTGCCATAAACTATGGGGACAGCTCTTTATTAGCTATATGTGAAAATGAGCGCATATAAAGAATCTCTAAGGGAAACTCCTGAGTCCGGGCTAGCAGTCAAGCCTGGACCCTTAAATCTTAATAAACTAAGACACAAGTTCTTCTGGACAGGGAACAGGAGGAATCAAAGCCAATCATCTTCTTCCTGGCTTGGATCTTAAATGCAGAACCAGCCTCTGCTTGGGGCTAGCAAGCTGATTTTCTAGCCTTAAATAAAATAACCCATAAAGTTAACCCTGCAACACGTACTTCTGTTGGAGGGAGCAGGGTTAATTGGCACGTTTGTTTGTTTGCTTATTTTTAATACAGACAGCTTCAGTAAGCCAAATTCATCCCAGATGTTACTCAGTTGACCTCAGAGGGGTTATTTTGCATCGACTTTGATAGAGTCATGCTGGGGTGAATTCATTTGCAGACCTGCCACCTTCTGTGAAATGGCTGCCAAGCTTTCTTGCCTGCGGGGAAAACTCCCTGCCTAGGGAGGAAGCCTGGCCCTTTCCACTGCTGCCTCTTCCCAGAAAGGCAAGTTGTTCAAAGGCTCTATGAGCCCCTGCCCACGTGGAGTGTATCTATACCAACATAGCCCATGAGCTGCACCCCTTGCCGTGTCCATGACCTTCAGCTTCTGAGTGGCTCACACTCTATCTCAAGCTCAGGTCTGAATCAATTCTAAGCTCTCAGGAGGGACAGAGCCTGACCACCAGCACAAATTACAAATACTGAGTCCCCCTGTACTAGATGGAATGTGCCTGAGCATCTCTGCTTCTCCTATCTACATAGGTTAGACTATCTGGTTATGTCTACATTAATAATCAAGGTGTAATCAGGGTTTGGTCTCGTGCACTGGCACATGGTCCTCTAGACATTATTTTGCATGCTTTCTGTCAACCAGCACTTTTCTATACATACCCATGCACAACTAATACAACAGTAACAATGGTTCCTAACTCATAGGGTGGATGAGGCCACATGCTTCAGAGGAACAAGAGTCTAGCCATGAGGATATTATCCAGGCTAAGAAACTTGGCATTAGGACCAAAGGAGGGGCTTTAATCCTTTTTATTTATTAGTGTAGATGTAGCTTCTGTGACCGTGGTATAACCAAACTAACAGCCTGGACAGACATTTCATATATTAGAAGGTAAACTCAGTTAGATCTAACCCTGAACTTGCTCTGTCACTTGTGGTGCTGGTATCTTCAGAGACCTGTTGGATGAGGAGTCAGTCCAGAATCTGGTCTCACAGAATGAGAGAGCACTAAATCTGAAAGGGAATTAGGAAGTCCTTTCAAAGATGGACAGCTATTGCACTGATTTTGGAGTTGGATGTATTTGTAAGCAGTCTGGGTTCAGGTCCAGTTCAAAACAGCACAACAATAAAACCAATGTTTGGTTACCAGAACAAACCAGTCGGAACCAACACCCATCAAACACAAGTCTTAGTTCAAAACAGGGTGTTGAAACTCAAAATTGAAACTATTGTTTTTTGACCATTTATTTATTTTCTGACTTTAACAACAAAAATTTTCCAAGTACTTTTTTCTGTTGTCAAATAAACACAGTTTTGACACAGTTTTTGTAAGAGCACTTTGTTTTAGTGAAATAAAATAACATCTAATATATCCTCTTCCACACTGGATGTCTGCAACAAAAATGATAAATCTAAGGCCTGAAAATGTTCTTTCAGCACACGCTCGTGCTGCTGGAAGTGCCAGAACAACTTTTGCTAGTTGACACAGCTCAGGCATGACATTTTTATGATACTCCACTTAGATTAATATGTCTTTTTTTTTTTTTCCTGATTGAGACATGGCTCATCTGCAAATGAATCAAACCTTGGCCTGGTCTTTCTGGGAGCTTTCATTCTTTCATATATCTCTTCCTATTTAGAGATCTCATGAGCTTTAGAAGAAGAAATTCCAGACCTTCATCTGCTATTCCAACTGTAAGCACAGTTAACATTCTATATAGCATTGCCTTCTGCTTCCTTGTGTAATATTTCCATCTGCCTATTGGTATTAATGAAAAAAAAAAAAAAAAAAAAAAAAAGATATATGGAGAAGATATTTTTCCTTATAATTTCTCCTTTGGTGCAAGCAATTTTTCAAAGGAAAGTAGAAATTTTTCAATTTTGCATTCATATGATAAAAAAGCATAAATGTCAGTTTTCAGCAACCTTCAGTTACCAAAAGATGTTTGTTTTCATTTCAGTCTTTCCAAACATTTATGACACATTTAATGCAACTTCCATCAAACAAAGCAGATGGTTTGCTAAATCCATGAGCAGCACAAGTTCCCAAGCTCAAGGAGTCGTGCAGTTGTGTCATTAGTAGAATGCCAGCTCAATCAGAAACAAAGGAATTACCACTAGCAGGGTGAAAAATTGCAGCATACAAGAAGGGAAGATGAGACACAGCCATGTGAATCAAAATGAGCTAGTGGCAGGGATAAAAGCAAGCCCAAGTATTGCTTATTCTTTGGTCAATGGAGAGCAGTAGGAGGCAGAAGATGTTGTGCAGGCAGGTGCCAGTTTCTCCTGGAAGGAAGTACTCTCTGGCAGGTTTTTCTATACTGCTTGGAGGCCTCTAAACAAAAATTTAGTCCTGTGCTAACAGGGCTCTTTCCCATAGCTCCAATGGGAAAAGACCGCATGTTGTAGGAACAGAAAAAAGAAAAAAAATATATATACTCCTCTCGATGTCATTGCTCAGGCTTAAGAGAGCCAACATAAATGCATTTGGGCAACAGAGGGTTTATTGTTCCCATGGCCCTGCTATTTTCTTAAGTGAGTAAATGTATGTTTTGGAGGGGAAGGCTTTGACAGTGCAGGTTAAAGGCATCATATGTTAAAGAGACTTTGGATGTTACCTCCTTAGTCAACCCGCTTGTCAGAAGGTCACTCTGCTATTTGTCAAGAGGAAAAATCTTTGTTTGCAAGGAAGCAGTCATGAGTTTAAGAAAAATCCTGCAAAACCTCTATTTTCTTTGGTAGGGCAAGGGGGATGGAGGGATAGTTGCTGTTACGTCATCAGCCAGACCCTTCCTTCTCCTGGAAGGGGGTGTGGGGGGGTCTCCTGGAGCTTGCTCAAGATGTACAACCCCAGTTACACTTATAAGACTAGTATATATCTGGTAAAATTTAGGGCAGCTTCAAGTGGTTTTGGAGGAATTGCTCTTTGGGTGCAAAAAATGAGGAGAAAGCATCTACACAGACAGAAAGAGAACTCCTAAGTTTGACTTCCTTGGAGATAGGGGAACAGTTATAGCTTCTTTCTCATTCTCATCATCTCATCATAAAATTGGAGGCTCCATTCTCTGCAAAATATTTTGGGATGCTGCAAGATTCCCACAGAAGCATATGACAGTAGGAGAATTGGTCATATGGGGTGCAATTTCCCTTGCAAAAGTGAGAGGACACAAAGTCCAGACCACACAAGAATGGGATTTTCATGGCCCTTCATCTTTGTGCCAGCTCCCTTTGAATTTCTCCCAGTGCTGGCTGGCCATGCTGAGATGCAGATGTGGTTCCTGTAGGCATGGCAGCCTGCTAGCCAGGCACTGCTTCAGATACTGGCTACTCTTCAAGTTAACACATCATTTAAGAGATCTACACATCCTCTGCAGAAAGGGAGAAGATGTGTGGAGGGAAGGGCACAGCGGTCAGGACCTTCCCCTCCCCTCTGTCAGATGGGCAGCCGCCTCTCCTCCGTGCAGATGATTTCCTTCCCTGCTGCAGGAAAGAAGAAATATTTCAACCCCTTTCAAGGCATCAGCCAAGGAAAACAATGTATGACATGACTTGTAATTTTGCTGCACATGAAAGCAAAGAGGCTGCAGTATCCTGTCTGTAATATGGTGCACTGCATACTATTAAGATGTTCAAAAAAAAAAAAAAGGAAAAAAAATAAATCTGTCTGGGTCTGGATCAGACCTAGTTCTCAGTTAGCTATAAAGGATTATTTGTCATCCCAGGAAACAGGAGGTAGGAGGTATTGATGAAACAAATTGTCAAAATGGCACGCTTTTGTAGGGTACGAACCACTGTCTTGTGTATCTAGGAATTCACTGTAATTGGTTAACTGTTTCCATCTATTAAAAAAAATCACATCTCTGCCACAAGAAAGCAAAGAGAGCCTGCAGGCGAGATGCATACAAAGCTGTGAGCACTTCAGAGATCACAGATACAAAACATGGCCCTGGATACCCTTCTATCTATCGATTGATCAACTGATCACAGTAGAGTTACTGATCTCTTTCCTCGTTCCCGTGTGCTTACCTCCTTGTACACATTTCTGTCATCTTTCCTTTTTATTTACTTATTCATCTGAAATCCAAGGAAGGTATTGACATGTCAACTGAGATGATTAAGGTTGTAACTTGTGGGTGTCTAGAGGTGAGCAGGATATCTGCCCTTTCATTCTGGTCAGTGGAGATCACCAGCGTGATTTATTTGCCTGAACGTAGGTGGCTAGTGTTTGAGAATTGACAGATGAGACACAGGATCGATATGAGATGATGACCTTTTTGCAGTGCCTACTACAAGCAGGGAAGGATTTTCTAGGGCTTTTCAAAAGGCAATAAATGCTTAGGTTTAGGCCCTTGATTAGTACCCACAGTCTGAACTTATGAGAAATCCATTAACTGTAGCAGGTGTTCAGACAACATGCTTGCACAGAGACTCTTTATTTTTCAACTCTTAATCTGCATGCAGAATGAGACTTTGTTACTTAACCTTAATTATTCATTGAAAGGGGAGTAGTGTAGAGCCATGAGCCTGCAGACAGCGTTATCCTCCTGTTGGGCACAGCTACCTTTGTGTGGGATGAGGCACCTTCTTTCCACCGACCAGAGAAAGACCAAAGGTGATTGGATCAGACTAGAAACCTAGCTGAATTTAGATGAATTTATATCCAGTTTGCTTAAATTTAGACAAAACTGCTCTAAGGAACCTGCTTTGGCAGAGCAGTTGGACCCGATGATCTTTCAAGGTCCCTTCCAACCCCTTCAATTCTGTGATTCTGTAATTCCGTGAAACTTCATTCTCCATCTGCATATCAGCATCTCCAGGTCAAGAAAAGCAGCAATAAGTTAATTGTTTTCAGCATTTTCTTTGGAATTTGGTGTGAAGAAAATGTTCCTTTTGATGTAGAATTGGCAAAAGACACCCTTCCAGGAAAAAAAGGCTTGCAATACCAGAGGGACTGATAATTGTCAGAAATCCCCATCAGGAGCATGACATCAGTAGGAGAGGCCGTGACAAAAGCCTGATAGTGGTAGTTCTGAGAGGCAGGGTGTGTAACCTAAAAGCACAGGAAAATAGCCAAGCAACACAGATCAACAGTGTTAGCTTAGAAATATCTCCAGAAAGGGATGTTTTGGACAGAATCCAAGGTGAATGCATACAAGCCCCATAAAACTGCCAGATTAGAAAAGGGTATTTCACATCTAACTGTCGGTCACAAGGCCTTGATGAGAACAGAGACAGAAAACAGCAGGCTGTCCTGGGACTGCAGTCTGGACAGGACTTTTCAAAATAGAAATGACAAAACAAAACCAAAATATGGGATGGAAAATAAAGATAACTCTGCCAGGAGATGCCCAGTATGCAGCATTTGAAAGGAAAAAATAATGGAGCTCCTGAGGAGGGCAGAGATGAGGAGTTCAGCTTTTGCTCAGGTAGTGAGGTGCTCTCATGGTGAAAGGAATGGATTTGCCTTTGTCACAGGATGCCATAAGTTTCATCATAACATCCAAACAGCTGCACTGCTGCAACCGAAACTGATCCCAAATTCACACCTCTGATGTCTGCTTCAATGAGATTCCAGTGTCTGACCTTACTGCTCCTTGGGGAAAACAAGTGGGGAAAATTCAAGGAAAATCTCCCAAGCTTGGACAGTGTCAAAATGCAAAAACATGGTGAAACTCACAGGAATGCACAGCACCAGCTCCCTTACCAGCATCAAGAATTATGTTATCAGAAATTACGAGATTAACTCGGTGATAATACAGCCAGTTTCTTTTCTTTTTTTTTTTTTTTTTTTTCAAAGAAACAACAAAGTCACAATGGTCT
Source organism: Aythya ferina (assembly GCF_964211825.1). Classification (NCBI taxonomy): domain Eukaryota; kingdom Metazoa; phylum Chordata; class Aves; order Anseriformes; family Anatidae; genus Aythya; species Aythya ferina. Next base: position 1,078,248 of record NC_140300.1, on the reverse strand, counting down.
GCATAAAACCACAAGTTCCTCTGGAACTTGGAGAAGTCTGGAAGGGAAAGAACACCAGAGTTACTGTACAGTATCAGCTGTGCTAAAAGGGGACTGAGCAGCGAGTCCAAGGAATGTGCAGCCAGAAATTCTGAGAAAGAGTCAGAAGGGACACGATGTGCTATGCGAAAGACAGGAGGAAGCATATTTTATCAGCTTCAGTAAATCCACAAGTTGGAGAAATGGTCTGGATGGCTGCTCCTGGGCCAAGAATCCAAGATGGCAAAGCAATGAGGCTTGCTTTACTTGTGTGATATCCACTAAGTAGCCATGGATGTCTTTGAAGGCTGAGCAAACTGTTAGATGCACCCTGCTGTTTGTCAGTGTTTAGATTTGGTTTTTTGTTTCTCCTGAAGTGATGCTGCCAAATTCTACATCCCTGTTCCTGCAGTGAGCCTGCCCCAGATACGACTGCTGCCCAAGCACTTCTTTCAGGTCACAGAAAGCAGCGTATACCTGAGAAGCTCTGAATCTTTGAAAATAATTGCTATTTCACATGCATATCATCTTTCTGCCTTACCCAGGAACCAGGAGAAGAGCCAAATAATTCATTTAACTCATTAATCAGATACTGTCTGAAGTGAATGAAGATATCCAGGATTTCTATCTCAATGTACTAAACTTCCTACAGAAACACGTCCCAGGGCAGAACTGGAGAGGCAATGAACAAACTTGGTGGCACCAGACCTGGATTTAAAAGAAGCAGCTGGCACTCCAGATAGGCTGCAGGCATTAAACCTGGACAAACCTTATTGGTCCTGCTAGAAAGCATTTTTATTGCTGTCTCCCTATTGCCTTTAATAATACGGATGCTTGCAGAGAGAGATGCCCTGCAAAATGTGCAGTCATCTCCTGTCCCGTTTATGCCAGCACCAAAGTCAGAGACCCTGGGGTCAAGCAATAACCACTCTTAGAGGGAAGCTAACCCTAGCAGGCAGCACAACAGTCCTTTTTCCATTTGCAGGCTCTTGCCACACTCGATAAAAGGTGGCATTACGTTCCCTTTCCCCTCTTTCCTTTTTTTCCAAGCGAGTTCACCAGCTGCTGCTCTCCAGTCTGACTCGTCCTGCCCTGCACAGACGTTGATGTGGTTGCGGAAATTGAAGGCGTGATAGATGACAGAGTTGAAAGAAAACACAGAGGGCGCTGGGTTTGCCTATTTATAGCGGCCAGTTCAGAGCCTGCCACTTAAATATACATTCCTGATAAGTGAATAATCTCTGGCAGGGCATAAAAATAGTTCTGTGGCTCCAACCATAATTACACGGTCACGGTTCAGTAACCTGGCCTGTATCAAATAGACTACAACTGTCACTGATGGGAAAGGACAGAAGCAGTGAGGAGAAGGACAATTTGGAGTTCAGGGCAAAATATGGTGTTTTAAATGCTAAATATATGGCTATAAAGCTGCAGGGACTGGGCTCAGAAATGTTGCAAGAAGTCCTCTTGACTTTGGGGCAGGAGAGAGGCAGAGAGAGACAGGACACTTTACCTTCTGCTCAGAGGAGGATAACCTGATTTTCTCCCCAGAGAAAATACTGAACCTTCATGACCTCTGCTTGGCCAAGTCTTCTAAAGACACTGGTGGAGGAACAACAAACATCTCACAGCCCCTGACTGGAAAGGATGGAAGAGGATGTCAAGCTAGATTGGCTCCAAGGTCCAGGCAGACAAATATCCTGCCTCTGACAGCTGTAAAACACCAGCAGTTTCTGATGATGGTGTAGGATATTTGCAGAAGAGTTGTGGGCGTACCAGCCCTCTTTGTAAACCCCTATACTCAACTGGTATAAACCCTGAAAATGCTAGGCTTTTGATTATTCCTTGCAGAATTTTTTTTAATCATTATCTATATCAATTTTTGAAAAACTCTTGGCCTCAGCAACATTTTATGGTGATGAGATCAACAATCTTGTTATAATCTGCTTCTTAACTGTTTCAGCCTGTATGCAGACAAGGGTATCTTCTGCTCCTGACAATGTACTTCTGTCTCCACGTTCCCCTTGAGAGGAGCCACAGCCTTTCACCAACATCACAGAAGACCTGTGTGATGTACATCACTCCAGGTGTAAGTTAGAAGGTAAAAAGAATGTGGGAAGAATGGACTTGCTCACAACCTCCAGTTTTTCCCGATAGACAGATTATAGTTTTTCCCTTTGCAGAAGATAAAGAAAGTCCTTGGATATGTTTTATTTCACCCTTCTCTGCCCTGAATGTCTGTCAGGAATAGGATAGAGCTGACCTTGCCACATGGCAGACATGTCCAAGGTGGTCTTTTTCTCCAAGGTACTATAACAAGAAATCAGGAACAAGGTCTGGTAGCTAAGGTCAGAAATAGAGGTGGGACTCATGGGTTCTGGTTAAAGGTGATTAACTTTGGGGTTTTCAGAATGGTGTGGGATTAATCTCACTAAGTGTTGCTGTCTAACATTTAGGTGTTGGTCTGACCCAGCTATCTGAACCCTGCTATCATCATAGGCTGTGCTCAGCCTGCCACAGGGTCATTCATCTCCCCCGTCCCAGACCCCAGCTTTTAGATGGATGGATGGATGGATGGATGGATGGATGGATGGATGGATGGATGGATGGATGGATGGAGGGATTGCCCCACAGAGCTGCCCATTCCTCTTGGATGAAACCTAGATGAACTGTGGAAGATAACTGCTAGATGGCTTACAGTCAAATGAAACAAATACCTCCCTTGATCCCCTTGGTTTGTAAACATGCTACAGTCTTGTTAGTTTGGGGCTACGTTACTAAATCAGGTTTCTTATGTCACAAAGGGAAAGCTTCACCCGAAGGTCAGGCAGGACACAGAGTTAAGTTTTAAAGTTTTAGGTTAGCCCCAAAGAGGGCAACATAGCCTAGGTATTTTGTATCTTTCTACGTTTATCCTGATTCTTCAGGCAAATGAAGTGTTGGGGCTAATTCACAGTTACATTTTCATGCATGGATTCAAAAGCTAACATTTTGTATCAATATGCCCCCAGCAGTCTGGAAGCAGTAATTCTTCCTTCTCAAAATTTGAAAAAATGCTTAAAAATATTCCTAAAATCTTCATAATATCCCTAAGAGCTTCACAGTGTCCCCCTTCTGAGATGTCTTCTCTGCTTGTTGGCAGGAGTGCAATGGTCCTAACCCATAGTCCAAAATATGAAGGGAGAAAAAAAAAAAAAAAAAAAAAAAAAAAAAAAAAAAAAAACAGTAGATATCAAGAAAAGCACTCATGGCCAAAGAAAGGAGATGATTTGCTCAAAGCAGAGCTGGGATCAGAGAGGAGGTCATCATGTAGGTAGGTAGATATTTTTGGTATTTGGGCACACTGCTTCCCCATGGCCCTAGTTCCTTTCCTTTCACCTTGGGGTGCTCTGAGGATAAATATATTATTAATTCATTGAGAATCTAGGTACTGTGGCAGTAAAAAACATGTAGGAATAAAGAAAAAAAATAAAAAAGCTTCAAAGGTCCTTTCTATTCCTAATGCCCAAACCAACTGCCTGATGAGCAGAAGCCTTGCTGACAATGAACAGACAGAAATGAGGAAAGCCTTTTTTTTTCTTTCCTTGGTGAACTGCCACAGTATGAGCCATGCACACACAGCTTGTTATTACAATATCTCAGCTTCTTATCCTTTGCTGCTAGCACTGCACAAACCCGCTGAAACACATTACCAGGCAAAACTCTATAAACATAAGGAAGGGAAGAGCCGAGCTCCGCTTGGTGCACTTTCAAACCACAGCATCTTAAGTGGCACAGGGTAACAACTTAGATGACAGATCATTAGACCACATGGTTTACATTAATCACTTGATTACACATAAAGTATTGCAAGCCTCTTTGCCTGCTTCCAAACTGTGCTTTAACAGAGAGCTTTGCAAAGTCTGTGCTTAGGGAGGTATCTAGTAGGAGACAGCTTCTCTTTTCCTTCCTAAAGTGTTCCAGGGGTAAAAGAGGTACTCCACATGAATCTTGGGTACAATATTTGATATTTTTATTATTAACTATGTGACTTACTGTAATCATTTGGTATCCTAAACTAGGTGAAGTCCTTTACATGTGCTATGACTGACTGCTAAGTGAGTGCATTGCTTGGTTTGCAATGAACACTGAATCTTAAATGTCTCCTTCTTACCCCATTTATGGATTTGGTTTTTGAGTGTAGACATCCACAGCTGAGCTCCCATGAGGCATGTCTTTTCAGCTTCTATCACCAAATGTCTCCTGGAGATCACAAGGCAGCTCATAACCATCATAACTTATTTCCATGCATGGGTTTATGGATGTGAGTTATCCAAATGATGCTAAAGGCTGTTTGTACCCCCGTCCTCAACCCAAACCCTTGCAGAGTAAAGATGCCCTAAAGCAACCATTGCTCACAGCCCCAGCTGACGTAGGCCCAAATCTGTATTTCTCTGAGGTCTCCTTGAGGGTCTCTGAACATCATTTTCCCCTGTGGACCTGGTATCCAAAGCCTATGGGCCCCTTCTCAGAGTAGGATGAAGGGACGTTTTTCAGCCTTTGTTTCCACCAAATACACGGTAGGATAGATGTTACAATTCATTTACCATTGCAAAAGCCTTTGACTGAAAAGCAGAGTAGGAGAATTACATGCTCAAAGAGTTTAAAAACCCAGAGACCTCAGCTGATGCTGGCAAGCACTCTCAGAACCAACTCTTGACCAGCCACTCAGTTTATTAAAGGAAAAGCCTTTTGTACTCTACTCCATCCTGTCTTAAATAAGCACTGCTCTGGTTGTGCTGCAACACCAAATCTTCACTCCCGGCCCCGTGCCTCGCCCCAACGCACCACACGCGCTGTGCATAGACACACGTAGGCACTTGGCGTAGACACTTATCCAAGCTACAGAGCTCCAGCACTGCCACCTCTTGGCAAAGCCTGCAAGATCTCACTACCACTGAACCTGCATGGTAAAAGGCTATTTCAAGGGAAGGGGAAAAGGAAAGTGCCCACGTTCCAACTGGAAAGAGGGCAATAAACCCATGTTCTCCAGAAGGTGATGGTGCGAGCTCCCTGCCCCCTAAACTAGAAGGAAAGCCATGATGTGCCCTATTGCTGTCCTGGCCATCCCCCATATCCCCCAACACATACAAACAAAATGTCTCCTGCTCATTAACTCCGCTTTACCAGCTCCTCTTCGAGGCTGCATCGACGTCGGCGCTGGGGAATGTGTTTTTGTTTGTTTTGACTTTTGCCCTGAGCCACCACAAATCCTCAGGGCCAGATTTCAACTTGACATTCGGTTCGGGGGAAGGCAGCCTGTCATCAAGGCCTTTATTTTGTGGGAGGGGAAGCTTGTACTTAGCGTCAGCCCGGGAGGAGGAGGAGGGAAAGGGGGGCGGAGAGGGACGACTGTTCTTTTTCGCCGTCCAATTTGGGGCCCTTTGCTCTGTCCTTGGCCTCCTTCACTCCAGGTTCCTCCTGGACGTGTCTCCTCTCTGCCCTCCCTCTGGAGTCAGCTTTAAAGCTGCTGGAGGCCGTGCCCGGGGCCCCCACCTACAGAGGAAACCACAGCGCCATGCCCTGCCCATCCTCTACAGACAGCAGTATCCCGAGGACCAGCCTCTCCTCTGAGGCCTTTCGCTTTGCCCAGCCTAAATTAGACGGGATTTTGCCTTCAGTGATTAGATGGATTTCTTCTTTTATTATTTTTTTTTTTTTAAGATGATGATTTCCTTTTTTATGTGCTGCCAAAGCCACTGGGAGATGTTTCGGCCTGCCAGCATCGACGCCAGACGAGAAGCGTGATGTCCGTACAGCCTGATCCCGGCACAGCCCTGGGACTCAGGCCTCCAACCCAACACAATGGAGCAGCTCTGCAAAGAAACGCGCTGCAGTGCCAAGCATTTCTCATCTTTCCCTGAGCTCACTGAGTTTAGGGCAAACAAAAGGCGGGTGGGGGTGAAGGTTTGTGTGCTTTTTTTCCTCCTGTAACACCTGATGGCACTGCCTTGGCGCACCAGGCAGCACAGGGGAGACTTCACAGCTGGCATGGGCAGGAGGAGATGATCAGGAGGGCGTCCGTACCGACACGGCTTGGCACCCTGCGACCCGCTTTTAGTGGGGCTGCACAAGCCTAACAAAGAACAGGACTTGGCCTTGGACCTTCTCATTTCTGGATTGCCAATTTGTCTGTATTCAGCAGAGGGCTCTTTAATCTAGCAGACAACAGTTTAACAAGATCCAATGGCTGGAAACTGAAGCCAGACAAATTCAATCTGGAATAAAGCACACTTCTTTCTCTTTTAATACGATAATTAACTACAGGAACAACTTACCTAAGGCTGGTGTGGGTTCTCCCTTTGAAATCAAGACGGGTTGTCTGTCTAAAACACATGCATGAACTCCCTCGTGAGTTATGGCACAGGAACTCGGGGGCAGGCGGTGGGATTTATGTGGGAGGTCAGAGATCTTTTCTTGTCTTACACTCATTGAATCTACCTTTTGCTACAGGATTTGGATCCTTTTCCCCTCTGAAAGGCTGTGTTTCGAGTGATTAATGTTCAGCGGGATACCTTTAGCCTACCAATCCATTTCAGATTTTCTTTCCCTTTTCTGAACCTTTCCCAATAGGTAGAAGACACCTCCACTGACTTCAGCACCAGTTCTACATCCTTTTCAGCACACTATTTTTTTTCCTCCTCCTGCTTTGTCTTGGAGCAAACCTGTAAAATTTCTCTCTTTGAAGAACTAATAATTCTCTGCTTACTTTTTCTGTTGGACCCTCCGAAGCATCCATCAGCATCGAAGGAAGTGCTTTGGTTCCTTTTACAAGGGTGCATGCAATAAAGTATTTGCCACATCTAACCTGCCGATTTCTTTTTGGCAGATCCACCAACTTCCACATAATTCTTCGCCACAGGATCTCAGTGCCTTCCCTTGTTTATTTTTGCGGAGAGGCTAGGAATTGCTAGTCAGCTGCAGACATGTATAGATTTCAGCAAACCTGCAAGAACAGAGTTCTGTTTTTGTTTTTTTTTTTTCCTTTTTTTCTTGGTCAGAAACTGTACCTATACATTGGTTTGGGCATTCTTTTTAGTCCCAGCATATTCCAAATCTAACATTCAGCACTTCACTTTTTTCCCCAACTAAGTTAGGTCTCACAAAGGGAAAGGTGGGTACAGCAGGTATGTTTATAAGACATTTCCACATTACTAGCTTTACTCCGTTACTAGCCTTGAACTTGTATTATTCTAGAGGTTAGCTCATACATAACCACTGTGGTGGTTAAAATGTAAATGGTAAAGCTTTGGGTGCTCCCTGCCCCAGCCCCACATATCAGTGCTGCTGCTGAGAGGTAGCCAGCAGGTTCAGCTGCCAGTATTTGCTGTATTTAAGAGCTCACACTGTTTAAAGACTGGTCACAGGCTGCCCAGAAATCATATCTGCCATTTCAGTAGTAAACATCAGGGCTTTTCTGGGGTTGGCCTCAGACAGTCTCATCTGCCTGTGGCTGGGTACCTGGTGGTGTCCAGGCTGGTTTCAAGGCACAGTCCATCTCTTAAAGACTGCTCTGTCCAGCCACTGATTTTAAAGGTGTCCTGCTAGCAAACCAACCCCTTTTTCTGATTCCACAGACAGGAAAGCTGGCATGGATCTTTTGGGGTTCATAAACATATGATGGCCCACGATAGGCACCCCCATGCTGGAATCTTATTAATCTTATTAAGTCCATATGCTGCTCCCTGCCTGGCCATGGGGCAGGGATCTGCCTTCTCCACTTCCAAGCCTGCCTCAGCCCAGATGATAACCCAAGAGGCTGCAGCCAGACTCAAGTACACACATTTCCAGGCTGTGCCACCCCAATACCACTGCTCTGCAAGGCAACAAGCTGCTTCCTGCCTTCAGGGAGGGGAGAGAAAATAGAAAATGGAGATGAGGAGGAGGAGAACACAGGACCCAGCTGGATGAGTCTCCTGCATCCAGCACATGATCTGGCTGAGATTCAGGAAGCCTCAATCCACAACAGAGTTGTGCAGAAAGACTGAATCTTGAGGCAACCCAAAACTGGCAGCACAAGGTTTTAGCTCAGGATCTTTTTGTCTCCATTTTGGCCCAGTATCCCAAGATCCCTCTCTTCTTCCCCATTCCCCTCCCTGGTCACCATCTCACCACTATCACCCAGTAAGCCCCAGCTTAGGATGTGCTTAGTAAGGGGGAAACAGCAGGGGAACAGCAGAAAAGGGGCATCACTGGGAAGTGTGAGTGGAAAGGTGGAAGCTGCATGGGGTCTCAAGGACAGGAGAGGAGAGGGAAGGCATTTCACACCATGAGCGATCTCCACAGTCCAGCCTGAAAGTAGGACAAGCTCTTGGATGGAAGTGGGAATCTCACAGGGTTGGGCTGGCCAGTCGCAAGACGCCATGCAAACAGCCTTTCCTGGCATGGACTTCAGCATTTCCAGCCAGAACGGGGAAATGCAGAGACATGAAAAACAGTGGAGGAAGAGGAGAGAAGCGAGCAAATGTCTCTAAGCACCCACAAAGGCGGGTCAGCGCGGGATGAGACGTGGACAGAAGCACGGGGCCACCTTCAGACTTTCCCACCGCCCTGCTGACTGTGCCCGAGGGACAACGGGGACGTGCAGACCGCAAGGATCCCAGCGCCTTGCTCAACAGCAAGCACGGCTCGGCTTTGAAGAAGGTGGTTTTGCTGAGAGCCAGCTCTCGACCGCAGGTTTGAGCTGTTTGGAGCCTTCCTCCTTCCCCTCTGCAACATTCCCGCTCGCATCTTCACATCCTCGGGCCCATGGCGGCTGCCACCCAAACCACAGCCTAATTTGATGTGTCAACATGCCCCGCGGAGGCGCATCCGGCTGATGGAAGAGTTTATAAAAAGAAATGTTCCTACTATAAAAGCCTTCAAATGAAATAAAAATGTACGGGGAGAGAGGGTGGGAAGGCCATTCTGCCCTTTTGGGGGAGTGCCTGGCATCTGGCTTCTGGCTGCAGAAACCACTTTAGCACCAGGGTTTCAGATCTTCACCTCGCCTCCATCCAGCACTTCCAGATCCTTTTAGCCCACTCTCCACTGTGTTGGCTAAGAACAGACCTTATACACACAATCTACTGCCATGTCGCCTTCTTTGCCAAGGAAACACCATTCTGCAGTTTCCAAGGGACCTGCATCCAGGCACTCAGCCTGCTGCCTTCTGCACACACGTGCCCGAGCCTGCGTGCACCATGGGCACAGCCAGCGTGGAGTGGCTGCACCACGCATTAGCCCATCTCTACATGGGGACATCCACTGAGCAACCAAATATGCCAAACCAAAGTTTTCTTCTGCCTGTCTGCTCTCCCTCATCATAAAGACTTTGTAGGTACAGATACGATTCCCTCCCTGCCACAGCACCTTGTGGTCATTCGTGTCTTTCTGCTCAAATGCTCTCAGCCCTTTGGATGCCTTCTTTGCTGCCAAGGTGCTAAATCCAGTCCCTGAGGCTGCAACCAGTGGGACAAGCTACCATCAATCTCAACTGTTTTATGACAGGAGCCCCTGACTCCTTGCTTGTACCACAGCTGAGATACAACAAACTCAAGGCACTGAAAATCTTTTTGGCAAGGTAGAAGAGGATTCTTAAAAGAGGGAACTTGCCAGAGCTTTAAGCACTGGACAGAAAGTACTGGGGACAGAGAGAGACTCCAGCCTGATTCTTTTCCCTCTAGGCAAGGTACAAATCCCAGAGCAGCTGCCAGGATGACCCGGACACCCAGAGGTGTGAAGTGCCCTGGGCTCAGTACAGCACAGCATTTGTGACGTGAGGTTTTGCACTGAAAACGCTCCTTTTTCCAGGGCCGAGGCACTGTGCCCTAGCAGCCACTGTGCAGAAAGCAGTTAATAGCACCTCAAATGGAATACACCGATTTGCTCGTACTCGGAGCGTATTCTTTTTCACTAAAGCCTTTCTGTGGTTTTGGCTGGGCGCCGTCGCCCGCCCTGAGCCCCAGAAGCTGGCAGGGCCAGCGTGCACATAGACGCACAATTGAAACATTACCAGCACTAGGCTGCTGGAGCAGCCCTCAGATGACAGAAAAGTGCTTGTGAATTTATTGGCTAATTAGGATACAGGCACATTGGAAAGTGATGTGGGAGGTGGCGTCGGTGACTCAATGGGTGGCAGGTTTCCACCTCCCACTGGACGGTCCTTGCCGTGTAGAGGGCGCTGCGCTGGCAGAGGAGAAGACAGAAAAAGGCATTGTCCCAGCCCAGGCATTCAGGAGGCTCTGGCACGCCTGCATCTTGCTTTGTTTTTCTTTCCAGGGGAGAGGTGTTAACCTCCTCCTCCTGAAAATTTTCCCACTGGGGTAAAATGCTCTGTAGGTTGTGCTCCCCCCTCCTCTCACAGCATGTCTCCTCCACGGAGCACATTGTACACCCTGATACAAAACCACCCTGCCATCGTCACCCCATCCACAGAGGTGCTCAGAGCTGACTATGCCTGGTTATATCCATCCTGTTTCACCACTCAGGTCTCTGCTCCCAACCCTGAGTATCCCAGCTCTGCATGCCAAGGGACACTTTGTTTAAGGGTGCGTAAGTGATTTTGGTCTGCAGTCAGAAGCCAAAGCTGTTCTTATCTCACAATTGCAATTTTTGATTCAGAGGCAGCAGTAGCACTCTACAGGTGTTGTAGTCACCCCTCAAGTCTGGTTCCTCGGGTGGGCTATGGCTGTCCGAGAGACCCTGCTCCCCCCGACAGCACTCCTCTGAGCTTCTCCAGCAGCTCAAAGAGAGGGGAGATGCAGTTAGCTGTGGTGCCTACCTCCTGGGAGAAAGAAGAGGAGATGGAGCCTCTAAAAAAGCCTTACAGGGCACAGAGCTGGCATTTCCCATTGGGAATATTCATCTCTCAAAAGTTTTGTTCATGTTTCTTGGTTGTTTTGTTGTTCTGCTTGTTTTTGTTTGTGTGTTTGGGTCAACTAGAACAGCTCAGTCCAGGCTGACAACATGAGAGAGAGGTTTTTATTTTCCTAGAAATGTTCATTTTGCGATTTCAGTTGTTGCTGGTGGTCACTTTGTTGCCAGAATGCTAACTCTGGGCCTGAAATTTGTGCTTCTCACTCTCCAAACACTCCTAGCCATAGGCTGTTAAAAGGAGCAAAGCCATTACGGTGGCAATTCAGCAATGAGCTCCAAGGAAGCTGTGAATAACACAACTCTTCGGTATTAAAGCTGTGAAATTGGCATTAAGAGGAAGAGAGTGACTTGCTCACAGTAAATCTCTCCATTGGGCCCTTTCCACAATGCACAAGGTCTTAAGCAAATCCAGGAATTAATTCTCTTGGAGGTATCTTTTTGGCTAGTCTAAATACTGGCCAGCACATGGAGAGGGAAAATCTCAATTGCTTGTGCTTGCTATTCAAAATACGGTTTCAGGATTCTCTCTAAAGTAAAAGACCAGGAATGCTGTTAACATTTGCTCTTTTTAAGATGCTTACTTGGGCTCTGCTCCTACGCATTCTTGCCCAGCCTTCCTGGGAGCCAAGGCAGCTCTCCAGCCCCCAGAGGACCGGTGGACAACAAGGTTCAGCAGCCTGACAAAGGTCATATTCAGAAGAACATGGACAATGAGGGGCTTCAGCCTGACTAGCAGGGAACAAGCCCCCCAGTGCCCAACAGCAGTGCAGGCAGCCCCCAGCCCCAGCCCCAGCCCACCCTTTTATGAAGTCCACCCCATACTTGTTCTCCACTGACTAATTGCATGAATTTCTACACCACACCTACTGTCCTCAGTTAAGATGTTTGTGAAGGTAACTTACCATGCTGCTTTCTTTATTTATTTTTATTTTTATTTTTTTTCCCAAAGTGGTCCAAAGCTACACCACTTTGACACTTCTGCCCCAAATCCACTGTGGTGAAGATGAGCCAGGCACATCAACGCTCCACAGAAATGCACAAGCAGGCAGAAGAGCCTACACACAAGTCCTGACGGCCTAAACTTTATTTCTTGAGGAAATCAGGCCTAAAACTCAACCCGCATGCAGTCCCTTGGGAAGAGAGCAACATAACACTGGATTCTGGCTAACTGGGATTTTAAGACATGGAATATGCTAGAAGATGCATTTACTTGTAGAGCACGTGCAGCACGCCTTGCTGCTCAGCAAAGGAGACCCAGGTAGACCCTGGCAAAGATCACAGGGACTCCAAGTGCATAGGGATACAAGTACAATTTAGGAACAGTCAGAGGGAGGCTTTATTAACTATGATCACAGCGAGAGAACAGTTGGACAGCATCTCCCTCTCTGCTCCCCTGTTCTCTGTTTAGTGATCACAGAGACCAGACCTTCTTTGGAAAAAAAAAAAAAAAAAAAAATGTGAAGAAAAACAGTTATTCCAATGTTAACAAGGTCAAGAACCCATGCCTGGGAGGGACAAGCTCCTGAAACCAGCCTGTTGGCCGCCCCAGCTCTAAGCAGGACTCAAGAAATATGTGGAGAGATGGCTGTTGGTAGAGCCCATAGGGGTGACTCTTCCAGTGCTTTCTCAGCTCAGAAGTGGGGGGTTGGAAGCAATCACAGGCTGCTAGCTTTGAGTTGAAAGGAATGCTCTTTCCGTTAGGATAACCTTCCTAGCCAGACCTCTCAAATCTTAAATATTAATAATTTTACCGCTGCAATCTGAAGCATGGGGTTTTTTTTTACAGCTCTATTTTTCGACCAGTTTCCCCTCTCCTCCATCTCTGGGCATATCTCCAGCTGATGCAAACAGCCAATGGCTCTATCTAAGCTGTGCAGCAAACAGAGGTGCCTCTGAAGATCTCCCTCTCTCCTGCTGGGAGCTGAAGCCCTGCACATTTTGGGGCAGACCGCAGCTGCTGCAGGGGCTGAGGACAAGAGCTCAGCCTCCACCACTCAGCCCTGCAATACACACAGTGACCGGAGCCCAGAAGGGCCTTGGAGCTGCTCGTTCAGAAGTGCTTCTGTTTCTGATTTTTTTTTTCTTTCCTGACTGGAAGGAAATTTGTCTCTCAGCCAAGCTGTCTTAGAGAGCAAGAGTGGCAGAGGCAGGAAAAAAAAGTGGATTTGGCATCATGCTTTCGAGACTGTTCGTTTTAGGTAGGATGCAGACATTGGCGGACTTTCGTGGAGACTTGACATATACTTCAATTTCCTCTTTCTTCCCCTGAATCTGAATGCTGCATAGAGAAACACTGAGAACTCAGGCAATGGCTGACAGGGAAAATGTCTCATTTCAGAGAGTAAAGGGCAAGGACAGCCCTTTTTCCTCTGCCCTGGTATATTCAGAGCTCTCAGTCTCCCCTAATTATTGCTTATTTAAATTGTACTGGGAGACACACCCTGTGCTGTTAAAAACAACCCTCAGGAGGTAGAATAGCAGCCCCTTTCTGACAAGCATCTGGAAGGTAGAAGGGGTTGTGTCAAATTCTGGGCCCTTGAACTGCACGAGTTGGAATAAATACGTTCAAGAGGATAGTTCTCGGAATGGAAAATCATGGGAAATTAAAGAAAAAAAAATACTGCTTGGATCTAAATTCTCATGAAGCTTAAGAGGTTTTCATCAGTACGAATCTGAGTGCTGTGAGATCCTGGGAAAAGTCACCCACCTGCCAAGCCAGGCTTTTTCATTAAATACAATTTGGAAGGGGGAAAACTATCATCTCCAAGGTCATGTAAGGGGCTCCTAATTAATGTCGATGGAGAATTTAAAGGAGTAATGTCTCCGAGGCAAGGCACACGATTCAGTCTCACTTCTGACAACTGCAAACTTGTGGAACCTACGGTCAGTTTTTTTCCACTCTACCTTTCCTCAGTGTCTACACATGTAGAAAGTTAGTGTTTGCTGCAAACTTGGCTATGCACAATGCAGGGGAGCATTTACATGCACACTTCCCCCACTGTAGCATCTGTAAAGGGATTTAAAATGGCATGCCCCTAATGACCGTGCTTCTTGTGGAAGGCAAAGATAGCAGGATAGGGGTCTCTGTGAGACCCAGAATCTGTTTCTGCTCCACTAAATGCTCCCTTTGTCCTAGTCACATAGGGTAGGGCACAGAAGGATTTGGCTATTTTCAGCAAAGCCACACTTTGCAAGATGAGGTAGAGCTTCAGGGGCGAGCCCAGCCCACGTGCACCCCATTGTATCATGAATGAGATAATGTCAGTTCTGCACAACAGCAATCAGAGGAAGCACTGGGCCAACAGGGGAATGGAAGCCAGGATAGGAAAGCTGTCTTTTTTTTTTTCTTGGCTTTACAGTTATTGAAAGAAGGGAGAGGTGAATCCAAGATCCAGTTATGAAGGCAGTAGGCATGAAACCTAGACCAATGACATTATCAAATGTCACACATATAAAACACATGCAAAGAGAGGGAAAATAAATGTAGCTTTGTAGGAGAAAAGGCCCTGAAGAGGGAACGGGATCCCTCTTCTTGGGAAGGGGAGTGCAGATTCTTTATTGTGCAGTGGCATGGCTCTGAGGAGGTGCAACTTTCTTGCCTCTAATAACTCTGATCCTGGGCATCTCTTCTCTGAAACCGGTGTATGAGAGGCTGGAGGAGTCCATTTGCTTTCCACTTAATACAAACTGAAGCCAATCACCACTAAAGATATCTATACTTGATAAACCTCCATGTCCTTTTGTCCCACTACAAAATTGCAACAACCTTGCTGTCTCAGAGTGCTGCTTCATCTGCCCAAGAGCTTGTGAAATACTCCAATGTGATAAGGGATGTAGACTGCAAGACTATGAAGTTGACTTCTGTCTTTTGCAGGAAAAAAAAAATAAAATAAACAGGGCTTTAAGGATGTGGGATCTGGTTTGAAGGGACAAGTACTGAGATGGAGAACAACACCAGTGATGTTTGTTTGGGATAAAGTGTTTGTTCGTCGTTTTAGGAAGAGAATTACCAGCAAGTTTCCAGCCACTGAGACAAGATGACTCTGAAGCAGCATTTTAAGTAGCAGAGAAGGGCCAAAACACTCACAGAACTATAACAGAACTGGATCATTTCACTATCATATAACACAGCATCTCTCAACCACAGGGACTTCAGCCCAATGACCCCAGAGTACTTTCAGCTCTGATTTGTAAGGATGAGGCCACAAATGGAAGTGAGACTGATCAATTCTTTGGCCCAGGACCATTCCTTGTTTTAACTAAAGCTTTGTCTGGAATTGGAGTGGAAAGGGCCAAACAAAGATATTAAATGCAGCTGTCCTGGCATGCTCATCCCACATGGAAGCTGGTGTTGCCAAATAACTTCTTAGCCACTCTGTTTCCAAGTACATGCACATCCTCTGGCAGGTAACTGAACTTTGGGGTGGTGGCCTGACCAGAATTGTAATATTCTTGAAGTGCATCGATTCCTATTAGTTAATCATGCATATAAAGTTTTTCATAAGTAGTCTGGAAATAAAACAAGCATAGAAAGAGAGAATACAGACTCTGGCTTTGACCATATTCTTCCTAAAAGTTTGGAGAAGTTTCTGTCTGTAAATGAAGTAGACAACAGGTAACCAGTTGCAGCTACCATATCTTTATCTTTACAGCCTAGAGCATTGTGAAACTTGACAGCAAATATTTTAGCTGAAGCAAAATAGAAGCAAAAGTCTCCACAGTTCTCCCTTGCTTCACGTGTTGCCTTTTCTAATTTTTCTACTGTTGCCTATACGTATTTACATCTAGCTTCAGGGTAGGTATGGCATCTTTAAAGACAGTTTGGGCAGTTGTATTTGAAAGATTCTGGGCAGGAAAGGTAGCACTTCACTTGTATCTTCGTAAAAACAGATTAAAATATCACATGGGCAATAAAGCAGCTCTTAATCTGATGACTATACCTACCAAAGGTTTGCTACGTGAAAGATTCCAGAGTTTCACAAATAAACCCATCAGTCTTGCAACCATCTGTTACCTGCACAGCCCACATAGGAGGCTTCAGCTCTCTTCTATTTAAAATAGGTAGCATGTTGCTGTTCTGTTCTGTCTCTCAGCAAGTGAACTAAAACTGAATCAAAACTGGAGAAAAAGGTCCCCTCTACACATGCTTACTTGAAGCACTGTTAGAGAGTGGAATTAATGACCATATGATGCAAAGAATAAGGACAGAGAGAGAACCAAAGAAATGAGCTAGAAACTAGGCATGAGTCAAAAGACTACCAAGACTGGATGGGGATGCCAAAAGTTGCAGGGTATAGTTACCCATTTAGAAGAGTTCTGGAAAACACCTTAAATCTCAGAAACCACTCTATAACCGTACTTGTTGACCTACAAATTAACCTTCACTGGCCTTGTTGTGAGGTTCCCTGTATTACTATTTGAAGAGTTTGCTTTGGACCACCAGTGCAGACAGGACAGGCAGTGAAGCCTAGGACTCGTCTACAGCCATCGTCCCCCTGTGATGGGAAAATTTGTTGATCATCGTCTCCAAGGAGCATGTGATGGAGATGGAGTTGGGCTCCCAGGCCCCAGCGCTCACATCCCTGTGAATGTTATTAGCTTTGGCTCATTGACTTTGCATTCATGACTTTCCAAGTCATCCTACCCACCTCTTCCTCCAGGGACAGCCCCACCCCAGCAATGGCTTTTACTGCTGCCTGGCCCAGCAAGTGACAGAGTAAGTGAGAATCCAGCCGGGAGGAAGTTGTGGAGCCGAAGACATCTCAACCAAAGCGGACACTGCTGACTCAAGACCTCTGCCAGCAGCCAAGGCTGAACACACTTGCAGCGCTTCCTAGCCCAGCCCAAGGTACTGAGTAACCCAGAAGAAGAGTAAAAAAATAAAATAAGTGGGGGGAGGGAGTGGGTCAAGAATTACTCACTCCTCAGCATGAACAAATATAGATTATGCGTGATGTTCTGTGAGGTGCTGCTAGGAAGTTACTTCATGCTCCTGTCCTTGCAGTATCTTCCCTGCTCCTATCAACTGCAGATATTTCATAGCCCTTGAGAAACAGTCAGCTCTGAAATGGGGAACAGCATTGAGGAAACCACCTCTTGACATAAAAAGCAGAAACCCTTCAAGCCCATGAGGAAGTGAGCAGCCAGTGGGAACAAGGAGTTCTCTCTCCTGTATGCCACCTCTTGTTGGAGTGTTTTGTACTTGTGATATTCACCTCAACTAAATTCCAACCTCCATGTTCCTTACCCAAAATAAAATCACAACCCAGGCATGCTCCATCAGGACAAAACTATATCCCAGGGTTGTTTGCCCCATCCTGAGGCAGATAACCAAGTCATTTGAGATGCATGTCCTTCAGAAGTATGGCTTGGTCTTCACTGATAGGAGTAGCCCATGCAACTGATTTATCCCAATCAATCTTACAAGTGATACTACCTCTCCCCTGCAAGCCCCATCATGCCAATATCCTTCAGAACACCACAGAAATCCCAGATTATTACTTGTTTAGACTAGCCATGTCACCTACAAATATTTAATTTAGGTAGAAGGATGCAAGCTGGAACCTAGCACCAAGACTAAAATTTTACTCTTTACTGCATGAACAGCAATAGCTTTTAGAGCTAAGGAGGTACTTCAACAATAGTTAAGGAAACATTAAATCAGTTATGCTTCTACAGTGTCTTTAGGACACAAAAACTAATGACATTTAAATAAGCTATGATTCAACATAATATATAACAAAATTAAAAGTCCTAAGTGCACAGGAAAAAAATGAAACACTTCATTCAAAAAGTTGCTTCCAACTTTTCTGAGATCAGAACTTAGAGAAATCAGCAATTTCAAATAGTGTTTAAGATAGAATTAAACCTCCTGAGAAGACAGTCTGTGCATTAAAGTATTTCTGAGCAACTCTAGGATATATAAATCCAGAGAAAACATCAGCCTCAGCAACACTGCCTGGCAGAAAGGGCTCCCTGCCTTCTTCAACCTGCCAAACCCTTGTCGTTAGCATTCTCACCGTTTCAGTTGCAGTAGGGTTGCATGTCCAACACAGACAAAGCTCAAAGGTCAAAGTGAAGTTGAAATGCATATATTCATATTCTTTGCCATTCCACAGAATGTCTTCTAGGTTGTCTTTGCAGTAATCGTCTTCCAGTTGCATATTGTGAGCAACATGGACTTTTGCCATTAATGGGGTCTATGACACAACCCTACATGAAAGTCTTCACTATTTTCTATTGTTACGGAACATTTATAACCGCCATGGTACACTCCTTACATCTTAGCTTTCATCTCTGCTGCTTAGTTGACAGAATCCTACTTGCGGTGTGGAGACGTGCACATTCAAGTTCAGCTTTCAGCCTTCCTTCATATCACTGCTGAGAGAATCTTTCAGGGTCTCTTCCAAATAGGTCAAATGCCCACAGATCCCTCAATACCTCTAGAACTGAGGAAAGATGAATCTTATCTTGCAAGTATGTTTTTTAAGTCAGTCTGGAACAGATTAAGTCAACCTCCCTTCATTGAGTACAAGCTCATCAATGAGCAAATATGGCTTTGTTGCACTCCTGGACCTTCCCCAAACAACAGTCCAGTATAAGGATCACTTGCTCCAAAATATCCCTGTTTTTGATTTTGTGGGGGGAAAAGGATTGACTGATATTTACAAAACCAAACCAAGCCTATTTTTCCCATTCTGCTTTCCACAGGCCCAATGCTTCTACTAAAATAACCATCCTTACAATGCCCTGCTCTTCTGCTTTTGATCTTCGCTGGAGCCAGGAAACACCAAAGAAGCCACAAAACAGGAGGTGGGGGGAAAGGAGAAGACTGAGCAAGAAAAGTTAATTGAACTTTTCTGAACCACAGAAAATGTTCATGGGATGACCTCATTTTATAGCTATATAATCTATGTGCCAGTCCCTCAATCATCTTTAAGGGCTGAAATACATCAACAATTTTGCTTGCTATTTGGCAAAGAAGGGAGAAGATCACAAAGTAGGGGGAGCAAGATACCTTTCATGCATCCAGAATTGCAAAAGCTTCAAGGATCAAAACATTATCCAAGAGTCTTCCCCGTCAAAAGATGGAGATGCAGAGCTCCTTTTGGCATTACCAGCACTCTCTGTGAAGGGATACTTCCTTCTTACTAGGATCCAGGATTATTTTAAATGAGTTTTTTCTACAGACAAGTGAGATTAAAAGTCTCCCAGCTCCTCCGTCCATTAGCTACCTTCTACATGTCCCACACTGAGCATGTCTTTTGTTTTAAGTCTGGATCTACCCTCATACCAGGATTTAGCCAGTACTGAGGTGCTTCAGAACACAGGTTTCAGTTCACACTCATTTTTAGCACCCAGTAGCCAAGTCCTCAAATGTAACAGCATGCAGCTTTCATCTCAGACATCTACGGAGCAGGCTGGACTTCTAGGGTTGTAGCATCCCTGACTGTTATGATGCCAGCTGCCATGGCAAGCAAGATTTTTTACTAGTGCAGTAGAAAAGGCTGCAGAAGGTGTAGTAACAGGTACCTCATTTGGGTGAAAGAGGCAACAGAGGAGCCACAACAAGCTCCACAGGAGAACATAGGGAAAGACGAAAGACCAGCTAAAGAAACCACTCCTGGAACTGTGTGGGACTGAAGCATCAAGAGCTGGCCTGGGCAGAAATTCAACTAAACAGCCCAAATACTTCTCTCACTTCAGGAGCTGTAAATCTGGAGCAATTGCATCCAGTTCCCACCTAGATCACACTAGGCTACCCTTAGTTTGGCACCGCAGAGTCACTGGGTGCTGAATGAACCCACCACGCATATGCTGCAGCAGTGTTTGCTGCGAGCCTTCTTTGGCTTTCCATGATTTAAAAAAAAGCCTCCTAAGGGGAACCCCAGCTGTGTATCTGCTCAATGACAGTTCGCTGTCTAATTCCTGAGCCTTGTTTCTTTCCTTGCCACTGAGAAAACAAAAAGAGAAAGAGGGAAGAGAAAAATGGGCCTTACAAGCCAGCAGCGGCGGCATGAAAAATGGAAGCGATCGTCATTGATTTTTCACAGTTGTTACTCAAAGGCCAGGATTACAAGTTCACGGGGAGGCCACTGGCAGTAACCCCAGTCTGCAGCTAATGTGTTCCATCCAGAAACTCCCTTGCAAAAGCCATCCAGTTCCTATGAATCTCAGTGATAAGTTGAAGCTACCCCAGCAGATAATGGAAAAAATATGTTCAAAATACAATGCACCTGTCCGATTACACAAAGGCATTACCAAAAGAAAAGGGATGTAAAATGTATGGGTGCATAACCTCTTACTGGATCAAATCCTCAGACCCCATAGAGTTCTCTCTCTGACCTTGGCATCATTGGTCTTTCAGAAAAGAATTGGGGTCATTTCTGTTACGATTACTTCCCCACCAAGAGCAAAGAGATGCTGTCGTTTGGAATGTAGGAGGAGCTGAGATGATGGCTGCTTGTTTTTTTCCCCCCTCCAGTGGATGGTGCTGAAATAAAAGTTCAGGTTTTGATTGCACTCATCACCCAAAAATGTGCTTGCTTTTTGTCAGAATTATCTCAAATATTTGCACCTGGAAAACACACACACACAAAAAAAACTTTACTGGAAAGTCACAGAGAATAAATTTTCACGTATTGTCTGCAGTAACTCTGGTTTAAAAAAAAAAAAAAAAAAAGAGACCAAACAGACCTGTTGGACCGCCACATCCATCTTCCAGCTAATGAGGGTTCTTGCCTTTAATTATATTGCCCATTTTAGTATTAAAATATGCAGCCAATGTGGCTTACACACACACAGAGGACAATTCCAAGCCAAACAGATTTCACTGATGGCCTAAACAATCTTCTTCATCTCATCCTATTACTTCATCGTTATAACTTCATTAGACCACGCTAAGCAATACATTACCCTCCACGGCGATGACATCTTCACTATTGTTAAACCATTATCATGTCCCAGCTTTAGCTGGGACCTCCTCTCCAGCCAACATTAATCACGGGCCCCAGATGATCCAGCGCAGGATGTTGTACTTCATATCTTTCCTCTTAAAGCGAGCCTCGCCAGCTCTTCAGTTATCTCTGCTTCTCTTAACTCTCTCCAACTCATCCATGTGTTTCTGGGCACACGCTGAGCAGAAGTAAACACAGCACGTCCGATTCACTGAAGTATTCGCCCCATCCCAGGCCAAGGTAGCTTCAAGGTGCCAAACCCGCCCCAGGAAACCAAGGACCAGATGCAACATCTGGTGTCTCCAAAGTCCCAGCTCCCTTCACCCAGCTTGGCTGCACCAAAGCAGGGAGGCAAGGCACCTGGCCCAAAAGCAGCAGCTTTCTGCTCAACTTCGTTGCCTCCTTGACTTAGCTACAGATAAGCTTTTTTGTTTTTTATATTTTGGTGGTAGAGTGGTTGGGTGGGTTTTTTCCATTGTTGTTTTGTTTTAAGGGTTTTTTGTTTTTGTCTTAAGAAATCCACTCACTCATGGCAAAGATAAAGGGATTTTAACTTTAATTTTTTTTTTCCCTTCCCATCTCTCACTTCCACCTGAAATAATTCTACTCTGTTCCAAAACAGTATTTTTCAGGATGTATTTAGCTCTCTCTAGAATTATTACCCAGCTCTATTCTTCTGAAGCTGTGGTTTTAGGCAACCTTGAAAACATTTAAATATGTAATTATAATAATTTACATTTCCCTCAACTACCCCCTAGACAGCAATTGCTAAAGAATAGCCTTTTCCCTTTTGCCTACTATTCCACAGCCCCTATGTAAGAGCGAAGAGCAGTGTAATGTACAGTGTAAATCATAATATTTAACAGACTTCTGGACCACAAGTCTTGTCAAACATGCAAAAGTACATCATATTAATTATATATATCAACTATTGGCTATTAGATAGCATTTTATGTATATGTAACGTATACAAAGTGACCATTTTTTTTTTTTATAGAACCACAAACAAGACTGAAAGCCAACTGCACTGACATTGAACTTGCCTGAAGAGCACTCTTGCATGCACAGCACTCTGATTGAAAACAAACAACATTACCAGTTAAGTGATCTCTTCCACAATAATTGCAATCAGGAAGAGGTTATGCCATATGCACATGCTTTGGCTGTGATGTCAAAAGGGAATCTGCTCTTGCGCTAATGTATACAGTGTAAAATAATACCAAATAATTGCTGTTGAAGTCTACAGATGACAAAAAAAAAATGAATGAAAAGATATATTGCATTATTCCTCTGGAATCTCCACCTGAACTATGCAAGTAAACATCTACTGTCACTTAATTGCAGTTAAAAAAAAATGTCTAGTACCTGTACCTAATGCAACAAGTCCCATTACCTTCTTACCCACAGCTCCGTTGTATCTGTGCCATTCCAAGTCACCCTTTCCATGCAGGCAGAAAACAAGGGAGTAGGTGAGATTAATACTAATGGGTTTGGAAGGGACTCCAACAGGCTCATGGCTGCCCCAAATCAGAATCACACATGCTACACCCATGCTAGCACCCCAACGATCAGGCCCCAAAGGACTCAGCTGGGCTTGCTCCAGGAGCCTCTGGCAGTCAGGGAGCTGAACCTTGGTCTCAGAAAGACCTGTCTGCCCCAACCAGGGGCTGGCTTTCCTCTTACCGGGCTGAAATTCCAGGAACAAGGAAAGTAGGTCACATTCAGGGAGTACATTCCCAGAGAGTCTCAAATCCCGAGACATTCTTGGGGTCACAGACAATCTGGGCTCCCAGCATCAGCCATTGAGTATAAACAAGTCAGTACAAGAAAAAAGGTGGCACATCCTTTACGCATGGTAGCTGTGAGACCTAACCAGAGGCACTGTCGCATTCTGGTGCCCCCATTTCAGAAAAGACACTGGGGAGAGGGAGGAAAAAAAAGGAAAAAAAGGAAAATTGGAAGCGGTTCAGGAAAGAGCTATAAGTACAGTTTGAGGTCTGGGAAACCTGCCATAAGTATCTCAAGCTAATAGCTTATCCAGGAGAAGGTTAAGAGGTGACTTGATCACAGCCCACAAGTACCTGCATAGAAAAGAGATTTTTGATAGGAGACAGCTCTTTAATCAGCCAGCTGATGACTGAATAATGAAATCCAAGAGTCAGAAGCCAGAAGGAGGCAAATTCAGCACTGAAATGAAATGGAAGTTTTCTGACAATGTGGGGAATTAACTGCTGAAACTATGCACCTCGAGACACCCCAGGCTTTTGGTTGCTTGGAGCTTTAAATCAGAGCAGCTACTTTTCAAAACTCTGGGTGGGATTCACATCACCTCTTTTTCTCCCTGCAGCTTGTAAGGAGTCCAAGTGTTTGGATTAATGACCAGAAAGGGTCATCTCCAGAGGTCAGTTTGCCCCATTTTATGGGTGCCTATCAGGTTTTCCCCTCCTACAAGTTGCACCAGTTTTAAGGGTGGTGGGATACCAATTGGTCTTCAGGAGGCAATGGTCAGGTCAATGTGTATGTATGATTTCCCCCTCCAAGTTGCTGGTCTGCTGATCCAATCTCAAACATGAGGGCTTTAACACATCTGACTCTTGGGCCACAGCATTATCACATCGCTCATTTACCTGGGTTGGAGGCCACAGCTCCATAACTTCCCAACTTGCTCCCACGGCCCCTCAGTAAAGACACTGCAGAAGTGCTAAAGACCAGGAGAGGAGCATTTCCCAATTCTCCTGACACACACGTAAGTACAGGAGCACACCTTCCCTGCCCCAGCACAAAGGTAATCTGTGATATCTAAACCACTGCTGCTAGTTCTGGGAATTTCTACATGGTTTCCAGTCTAAGCTACATTTACGGGAAAACTCCAGCAATGGTAGCATCCAGCTCCTCGAGGACTCACGAGCACACTCCAAGAAGGCGTCGGGGGAGAGCAGGAGTCTCAGTAGTTCGGATCATTTCCAAGCAAGGGCTGAAGCTTGGATGCAGTCAGCAGCTTAATGAACAGCGTCAGCATCCCCTGAGTCAAACCAGCATTCATCTACCGTAGCCGACAGCTCTGCACAGTGGCTGGGACGTCTGGAGGATTCATTCCTTTAATTAGTGTTTGAGAGACACTCAAATGCTACAGCACCAAGGGCTGTAACAACAGACATATGAACGCTTGGGAATGTCAGTAAATGGTATCAAGAGAACGAAACCCTGCCCTTTCTCACTGCGGTTCTGGCTTTGCAAATTTATCCAGAGCAAGAGAGAGTCTCTGCAGGCAGTTCCATTTGCCTGAGCCTGGGGTTGTTACAAACCAAAATGCAAAGAGACTATAAACTTGACTCCCTTTCATCTCCCTCACCCCAAATAAATCTTGGCCATTTACATTTAGTAGCCAGTGAGCTATTAGGAGACAGTAGACTTTCCAGGGCATGTTTCTGAAATGCTACAGCAGACAGAGCAATTGTTGCTCAGGGACTCCTTTTACAGTTTCCATAGAAAATACAGGCTGTGAGGGTTTGTGGGCTTTTTTTTTTTTTGAGCAGTTTTTTTAGCTGATTTCCAGTCTCATGCCTGGTCAGAGCTGCCTCCAACATCTCTCCTTCTTTAAGTGTGCAATAATTTTAAGATGACAGAAGCTCACTGCTTGCTCAGATCTACCTCATTCTCTGAAGTTCCATCTAAACTGCCTGATCTGGCAGCAGCTCCCTGCTTTGGAGCAGGCCACATGTCCTGCCCTTATCTCAACTCCCCAGCAGGGCAGAAGCTGAGCACTTGCACCTCTCCCCACTCACTCATTTACACCCCAGCATCTATGGGGGCAATGAGGGGTGGGAGGGAGCTGCCACATCCTGCAGTTACCTCTGATGAGGCTGTCTGGGGGATTTCTGCAGTACAAACCCATCAGGTCCTGTCCACAGAGCCTTGAAAAAGCAGCAGAGTAGAGTGGAATTGGAGGACCATACAAGGTTAAAGCAGCCCACGTAAGAAACAGCTCCCCAGGACTTTGGGAGAGCCAACTAGACTGACTTGGAGGCCTCAGGGTGCTTAATGAAGCAATAGTCTTAAACACTATCTTGCAAGGTGGCCAAATGACTCAGTTTCCTGTGATTTCTCATGTCCACGTCCATTAGATACAGAGCCCAGTTTTCCTGCTGCATGTTCATTCTTTAGGCTAAGGAGATGGGATTAAGCCATTCCTCAAACATGCTTGAAACCCAAACACTCCTGGACTCTGGAAAATTAAAAATTTGTCTCCAAGTTAAGGTGCCGGACCCCAATCCACTTACAACGTTAATAATCCACTGAAGAGCTGGTGCTTGGAGCTTTGCTCCCAGGGCAAAGGCCAGCTCAAGACAGTGACTCAACTGACCTTTTTGGGTGCTGGACCAGACCCTGCCTTCTGTCATGCAGGAAGAATTGCTGTCTCACTTCAGCGCAGTAGGTGCTAGCACCAGGCAGAAACAGCCTTTGGTTTTGTCATGATCCTGCTGGCGTTGAGCAGAGCCAGCCGGTGCTGTTATTTTCTGCAGATCTCTGATTTCTCAGTTCACAAGCAAATCTGAGAAACTGGAAAAGAGATTTGCTTCAGATCAGAACAAAACAGAAATATTTAAAAATTTTCAGCAAACCAAAGAGCCATAAAAGTGTCACTATAGGGCTGAACACAGCCCATCACCAGACTCAAAATGAAATGTCTTGTTTCCTCCTTGAGTTTATTAAAAGCTTTTATTAAAAATAAAAATGAACATAAATTTTGAAAACATAACTTCACTTCCAATCCAAAGCTTTGGGTTGAAAAGATTGAAATGAGCTCTTCAGACCTCCCCCCAATGGTATTTTAAGGGTTGGATATTTCCATCTGAACAATTTGTCCAAAATCAACACAAATTCCAGAAATGCTTCCTTTGAACCCACTACGCACTTTTCAGTGAAGAACAAAGCTGCAGCTGAGAAGTCCTGTTCATGTCCAGCTGGGAGGCTGCTGGTGAGGGAGGTTGCTCAGTTTCTGCCACTGACATGACAGAAGAAGGTGTCGTGTGAGTGCTCCCTGACCTTCAGCAAGCAAGCAGCCAAAACTAATTTGTCGCTGGGGGTAGGTTTGAGCTTGCACATTACTGGGCTGCCTATCTGAAGCAAGCTGGGAACCATCCTCATGAGTTAGTTTGCAAGCAAGGCTGTGGGTGCCTTAAGATCTAGGAAAAGGGAGTACCTAGGGTTGGTACCACCTCTGTTGAGCACAGTGGGAGCAAAC
This sequence comes from Aythya ferina, assembly GCF_964211825.1. Classification (NCBI taxonomy): domain Eukaryota; kingdom Metazoa; phylum Chordata; class Aves; order Anseriformes; family Anatidae; genus Aythya; species Aythya ferina. The sequence goes on along the minus strand of NC_140300.1, from coordinate 1,052,133 downwards.
ATGTTTACGTCCTACCCTACCTGATTGTTACTGTAAGGTACATGCCACCATTTCTGATGGAGCTGACCCATCCTTCCATCAGCTTTGTGCCCAGCTCCATCCTATTCATCACTGTATTTCAAACAGCCACCCTATTCACTAACAGGGGAGCTTTCAGCATGAAAGCTGGGGAGTCACCACACATCTGGATATCCTGCTGTTGAAGATGAAGGTGGGAACTCCGGGGCCTTTCTCCATACAACCAGCAGCAGGGCCAGAAGACGGTTGTCCCAGGTGCTGGCTGAAGGTTCTCAGACACCACAGTACTATTAGTTATTTCACTATGTTCAGATATTATACTGTCAATGTAATTTCCATGTACCAGATGTACCCCTCCCATTTAAGACCTTAGTAAAGCTAAGGTTTCCACAACAGTGAAAGAAAGCAACATAAAGATTGTTTTATCAGCTTAAAATTTTCTGACAACAGCAAACTCTAGTGAAAAAATCTCAACTGCCTACTACTTCAGATGGATTTCACAGATTGGATTTCAGCCCAAATCTTCAGGTTTCTGAACCTTTAATTAGTATTGTGTCAAAAAAGCTGTGGCAGGCAGTTGCATTTCTGTAATTATCCACCAATATACCACACAACTATCGGTCCCATCAGGCAGAGCTACAGCAGGGGGAGTGAAATTGCACAAGTAACACAGCACCACTGCTGCCACAAAAGGAAAACTTCTGCTAGACTCATCTCCAGCCACCTTGATTCTCCTGAAGGTATCGCATTACATTGGCACAGGGAACAAGGTAAAAATTCCCAATCCTACGCCCCCAACAAAGCAGAGAGAGTTAATGGGACTTGTGCTCCAAAGTCAGATAGGGACATTTAACATCTCTCCATCTGCCTGGGGGAATGTCTTACAAAGCTAGACCTGGAACAAGACGCTAAACCTAAGAAACACTATGTTGTGTGTTTTTTTTCTTTAAACAAATCCTTTGCAGCAGGATATTGTGAAATCCAGACAGGGGCCACTGTTAAAATGAAATGCCACGAGCACAAAGGATAGCGCTTACAGCAGAAAGCCCAAGCAACTCCATGCATTCTCATACACTATCTATACACACACATTTTATAATTTTTAAACTGCTCTGATTCTCTGCCAGCTGCTGTAAATTTCACCTGGAGAAGGGGATCAAGTCCAGGCCTCATTAGGTTTTTATATTCTTTCTGATTGCTTTTGCAGGCCTCCAAGCCTGTCTCCAAGGGACCCCAGGGTTCAAAGATCAAATAAATTGTCTGGCAGATTTATCAGGTCTCATGGTAGGTAGCCATGTAGTAAACTTCCTTTGCTTTCCTCCCCTCCCCCTCAACTTAACAGCAGAAAATAAAAGGGACACTAGGAGAAGATGGCATCGCCTTGCCTACTTTGTCACCTCTGGATTTAAGAAACCAAGTCCATTGCTTTCTGTGCAGTCTGCACTGGCAGAAAGCAGAAGTAGCACAGGAGGAAAGCCGGCAATGGCAGCACAGTTGAACAAGCCAGAAATAAAGCTGTTAGCTTGAGCATCGGCAAAAACATAAGGCATCTGCAAAGCCACCACACTATCTTTCACAGAGCTTTCCTCTGGAAAATACCCCAGAGTATTTCTGCAAAGGCTGCTTGCAAGCAAGGTGCGAACCAGCCCTGCCAGATGCCTGCAGGCAGCTCTGATCCCACAGATCATTAGCTCAGAGAACTGCTTTTACCCTTGTTACACTGCTTCCAGTCCCGTGCTGGTGTGCAGCTGGCCAGGAGAACAGGCAAAACGGCCTCATGCCTGCCTGCAAAAGACCGTGTATACACAGGGCTTGGGCTTGCCCCCGAAACTGTCCCTCCCTGCAGCTCTCATGTAGTTAAGGCAGAAGAGCAAGCAGCTTTCTCTACTCCCAATTTTCAGTGACTAATTGAATGGATAGAAAGCCTCTTGGGCTCTTTTCAAAGAAATTCAAAAGTTTTAGACATAAAATGAAAGCCCACAGCAGTCATTTCCACTGCTAGGGGGAGGTATGACCAGACAGGCCTCGTGGGGAGGAGCAGGCCTGAGCTGGGAGGTCAGCCATTAAGCCCAGGGCAAGGCAGGGCTGCAGCTCTTGGGCAAGCACAAAAAAAGGTTTTGTAGGAGCAGAAATGTGGTTGCAGGTGTGATGGGCTGAGGACAGGGAAGCAGCAAGGCTTGTAGAAAGTGGCTATAAAACACGTGAAGGAAACTGGAAGGAAAAGAAAAGAGTTAAACCTTAAAAAAAAAAAAAAAAAAGTGGGTTTTTCTTTCTTCCTCTTTTTTCATTACTTGAAATGTGGATGGCCATGCCTGAATAGGCAAGAGAAACAGAGTTTACATGTTACGTGACAGTGCAGAGGGTGCTGGTCAGGAATACAAACCCTTTCTTATAAGGCTTGAAATACAGCCAAGGATAAGGATCTATGGCTCATTATGGAAGAAGAGCCTCACTGCTCTTCTCACTGTTCACCCAGGTCCAATGGATACACAGCTGTCCTGCCATGAGATTTGAGGTGTCAAGAGAAGTTACCAGTACCTTTCTATTCCCCTTTCTACCTAATAGCATCTTCTGCCAGCCAATCTGAGGTAGTCTACATAAAACCTCAGCACTGTCCCCACTCTGTTCACCCTAATACAGGGTGAGCATCACCCCTTGACATCAGGCATGGAAACACATATCAAAAGACATGATTTTTGGTCCAGGAAGAGAACAGCTCCAGTATTTAACACAAGGGTAAGCAGGCTGTAAGAGCAGACAAAAGCCCCTCAGAATAGAGGCACAACCCAGAGCAGCTGACAAGAGCCAAGGAAGTGCTTTCCTCTGGCATCAAGCTTTGACCTGCTGGTGTCATGGTTTCCAGAATTATTGCTGCAGTCCTGGAAAGTGGAGAATGGCCAGAACCAGAGCTAGAGACAGTCTTCTGCCAAGAGAAGCCTGCAGGCAGAAAATGCATCCCAAGCATTTTATTCAGGTAGTGAGGGAGGGCCTTGCTTTACCACAGGCCAGACTGATAGCTCTCATGACTTGTTAACTCACAAGACAAGCCAGGAAAGAAAACCTCTCACACAGACTGAGCCAGCAGCAGAAACAATCTGGAAACATGCAGAAATACAGGAGTGGGCAAGACAAGCTGCCCATAGTGTGTCACAGGAGAAGGGCTCCACCCAGGAGGGGAGAAACAGAACAGGACATTTAAACATTAATTGAACCTCCCAAATCTTGGTGGCACTGGGACCATTGCTAGTCAGCTCTCTAACAGACTTTCCTTTTATTCTTTTTTCCAGGGCAGAAGGGACTCAAGGGGCCAAGTCATCATTTGTCCCCACACCCTCACCCCACCCCATTTAACAATGATTGAAGCAAGCTGGAGAGCAGCCCATAAAAATGGGAACTCCCCAAACCCTTTTGGGGCTTGTTCAAAGTTACAAGTGACTCCCTAGGGTTGGCTGTGTCCCCAGTCCCCTGTGCACACCAGCAGGATGGAGTTGCATCTGCACAGTAGATTAGATGGAGACATCCTGGGAGGAATTGGAAGTCAAGGGATAACTTGGTCCTTAGCAAGCATATGCAGAAGGCATCACTCAAAGAAGGTCCCTCCTCAAGGCTGTGTCCCACTTGATGCAGACAGTTCAAAGTCCAATGCCACATCTAGGGGGCCTGGCATCCATCTGTTCAGCACCCTGCAACTAAAGAGTCCCCGTAAAACCACTATGGTCACCCCACAACCACCAGGCCATGGAGGTTGTGCCAATTTTGGCCTCAACACTGCATAAAGGAGAAGTCTACAGTCAGATGGAGCCAGCTGGACTAAGTTTTGTCTTCTGCTAAGCTCTCAGATGGTAATGCTGAGCCCAGTTAATCAACTGTAGCATTCCACCCCAGAGTTGGCTGCTCTAAAGGGAAGAGGGAAATGATTTCTATATATAGGTTGGTAAGTGCTCTGGGAATGAAAGATGCTTTATAAAAGTCCTCCTCCTCCTTAACATACAGCATCAGCTGTGCTTTTCAGAAGTGGTTTTATTTTTTTCTTCAAATGATTTTTCCATGCACCAGCTGATCTGGAGTTATCTAAATGAATTTCCACAGGCATAAAGCTTAATCTGCTCTCATTGCAGACTTCCATATATTTTTAATATGTCAAGCAGTGGAAATTTCTCAGACCGAGTCAAGGGAGCTGTGAGGTTTACTGCTCTGGAAGATCAGAAATAGCTTATCCATCTAACAGACTTACATATAATAGAAATGCATAAGAGGCATTTGAAATGGGATTTTTAAAAACAAATAGGAGGTATAGACCAGACAGTCACCTAGATGAAGCTTCATAATTGTGTCCATGCAAAATTGGGATTACAGCAGGCAGAACATTTTCCATTAAATTTTTTAGTATTTTTCTCCCCTACTAAAAATAGCATTTGGAATAAAAAGCTAACCTGTTGTGATGAAGACAAAACATAAGTACTGAAATGAAGACTTCATTTTCCAGGAAAGCAGGCCATCTTTTATCCCTTCCATTCACATTTTATATCCGTGCTCGCTCAATTTCCTCGCATTACCTCTTGCGTTAAATGTTGCACACAGGCCTGGCAAAGCAGCAGCTCCTGCCTCAACAGGCTTTGGGAAGGAGGCTCAGAGAAAGATTACACTACATACAAGGCACACAAAAATGGTGTTTCTTCCAAGAAATCCTGTCCGCCATGGATCAGGGATATCAGACCCAACATTAAGACCCAGGATTTCCCCAGGTGGCATCCCCACACCGAGACCATCCAAATAAGATCATTGAATAAGGGCATAGAGACGATGCAATATCTTACAAATGAAAACAGACCATCACACTCACCTCTCATCTCCTTTCCTGAGGAACATGAGGATGCAGACTAATGCCTTGTGAGATGAGTGAACAGTGCAGTCCCAGAACCTGTCCATGTGCTGCAGACAGCCTTGGGCATGCAGCACTCTGGATGTCCCCTCTTTCCCAGGACCAGGCCCTACCAGCAGCAAGAAGTGCTACTCTCCAAAGGAGCCAAGTTTGCAATCATCAAGTAGTCTCATGACAAAGCTCCTATGCTGACAGAGCTCATTTTCTCCTACTTAGAGTGGCTCCAGTTTGGGTGGTGGAATAATTCAGCAGACAATCATTGCACAAATAAACCCACAGTCTGCTGTAACAAAAAGGGCCCTGATATGCACCTTTACCTCTTTTCAACTCTGTCTGTTAACCCCCTCCATGGGGACCTCTGCCACTGCACCAGGATGCTACAGCCTCCTGCAGTTTCTCTGTGGTAGAACAGGTCATGGTGAATTCAGGAGACTGGTGAAAACCAATCAACCCGACAGCACTGTAAAGATTCAAGCAGTTACTCTTATTTTACTTTTAAAAAAAAAAATGAGAACAATAAACCCCTTCTTTTCATGGAGCTTCTAGAACATAAGATCCACCTTGTCTAGCCATTGCCATCTACGGTATGTCTCCACTTCAGGTTGGAGGTCCAATTTTTTCTTGGAAATAAGTGCCTCCAGAGTGAGACTCATCTCATGAAGTATTCCCACCCTAAATCCTTTGGAACATCTTTTCCATATGAAATCCTAGAGAAATGGTCTAATTGACCCAAAAATTATTAGGGAGGGTGACAGAAAGGCGCTGTAATTTCATTAGCCTCATTGCCTGAGGAAACGAGGCTAAGAAAATCCACTACAGAAAACAGAAGGGTGGAGTTTCTCTTCCACTGCCCAGGCCAATTTCAACACATAGAAATCCCACCCATGCTCTTTTGCTCACTCTGAAAGCCTGCAGTACGCCTGCTGCCTCTCCAGGAAGGGAAATGGGTGGAAAAATTACATCAGGGCTCAGTTTCTCCCCACACACACCCCTTACCCTCTTATTTAAAGACACTTAATGCTAGAAAGTGGAAGCAGCAGCCAGCCTCGTGGTTGCAGACACCAAGGGGATGACAGCAGAGGAGCTCCATCCAGACAACACTCAGTTGGCCTACCATAATGAGCGTTATTGTCCCTAAAATCACCCATGCTGTTTCAAACTCACTTGACACCTCCTGCTCCAGCAACCTCCTGCAACAGGAAGGTCTGTGGCATGGACAGGACATCACTTCTTCCTTCCCTACTTCCAAGAGCTAAACCAACCTGATGGGAGTGGAAAAAAAAATCTCCCACGTCAATCCAAGTCATGTACTTCCAGAAGCATTTTCTGGGTTTTGCTTACACCTCTGCTGCTCCCGTGTCCATATTCCTTTGTAACACTGTGCGGTAGTGCTTAATCTCTGAAGAGCAAAAGGTTTGACTTCACTTGCCTTTTGCCATGAAGACTCCTGCTGGTATCTTCCAAAGTGATATCTGACATTCATCCTGTTCCAACACAGGACACACACCCCAACTTGTCCAAACACCCTGGCAAGGGAAGCACTGACCAGCTCCACAACAGCAAGGAACCACCTGTTCTTACACATGCTTACCTGCTTCTTGTTGTGCCTTTAACAAGGGTCCCCCAAGACAAGAAAGGACCACATAGGATCCAGCCTGTTACCCCACAATCTTGCAATCAGTACAGGATCGTCCTTGGCAGGCTACAGGGTGAGAGAAAACATGGTCAGAGTCCAGCCTGATGTTTGGCAGACCCAGAGGCTGCTTAATTCCCTGCTCTGCCTCTGGTTACTTTAGTGATGTACAGGTATTCACCTTCCTCATTGTGAATCCAAGCTGTCAAATCATCCTCTTGACTATGTAAAGACCATTTTTCAAGACAAGGTTTGATTCCTAAGGATAGCCCACAGGAGCCAGGCACCCCCACATACAGATGATCTGCAAAGCCTCTTGTGTACTGCATGCATTTTGGTGTGAGGGCTGTTCTGAAAAGCCCAGAAAAAATGAAGTCCGTGTTAAAGGCAGGGCCAAATTCAGCTCAAGCAAGGAAGTTTCTTCTACAACTTCCCTGAAGACATTATAATATATCAGATTTGTCCTCATCATTAGGACATTCCCCAAGCAACATTTCCTTTTGTAAGTCTTTTCACTGCTCTCCTCGTTTTTGAGCTCCCAGCCTAATGAATTCCTGTCTGCTAAAGCTTCCCTCATCTGTCTGCTGTTCTCCCAGGCATAGAGGCTGGTGGGCATTTACCTCCACCGCTCACAAACATGCAAGCAGGCCTGCTAACAAATTAGCTTTCCATCTTCCCCCCAGCCCAGTGATCAGAAGAAAAAATGTTTTCTGCATCAGCCACTTGAAAGACTACAGATCACCTACAAGTATTTTTATTGAGGGAGTTTTGTTCTTGTTCCGAATTGTAAATACTTTATGTCTTCCAGGTGCTGGCTACTCGGCTGTCGATACAGTGTGCTTTAGCAGCACGCACAGCTGCAACATGCAGGTGTGTGCAACTGGCAGCCAGAATGAAGCTAAACAGCTGTTGGACTGGGAGGAACTGGAAGTCATTTTCAGTCCTAATGAAGATGGTTTCTTATTAAACTTGAAGCCATGGCATAAAGTTCTACAGGCCTGGGGCAAATTTGCATCTAGAAGCAATTCCTTTGCAAACTGTTTTGGAGGATTAAATGTTGGAAGACAAGTGATTGTGGGTAGAAAAGCAACAAAAAACAGGACTGGAGAGGCACTGCACAGCAAGGGGACAGCAGCTTCCAGGCACAAGACTCGATGCAAAGCTGCTCCATAAGCTGTGAAGGATCAGGAGGTGTTAGCAAGCCCAGTGCAAGACACCAGGCAGCATAAGATCAGCACAGACAAGAAATCAGGGTGAAGAAGGCTTCAGACCACATCCACCCGAAGTTTTGAGAATCCCAGAGATGCAGAAGCATTCACCTGGTTTGGAAGAGGCCAGACACTAATCCACGTAGAAGCAAAGGATGATCAAACATCCACCTGAATAATTCCACCTCTCATATACTTTGTGATCTCTGACTAGTGGCTCAAATGCAGACTTATTACTGAGTGTACCTTTAAGATAAGAAAAGTTCTATTAACCTAGAAGAGAGTGTGCCCCAGTCCACTGATGCATCCTGAATTCACAGCACTCAAGGACACAAACCTCCACTGGTAAACAGGCCCATCCTCAGACTGACTTCATCCATCTCTGAATAAAGCCTTTTCAGAAGAGCAAAGAAGGCAACCATAACTTTGGCTCAAATCCTAGGTTCCTGCTCCTGATCTCTTGAATTGATCAAATATTGTAGAAGCGAGGGGGCTCCAAACAGGCATTTGAATTTTAATGGCAGGAAGTTTACACTGGCTCTGTCTCTGCATTTCACACATATCCCCTTTGAAATTATCTGGTGAGCATGTTGACAGCAGCCATGAATTTTAAGCAAATGTTTATAACTTAGTATTTGTCCTCTGGGATTTGAACCAGTGCATCTTCTGGCTAAGCCTTGGTTTGGGTTCAGCTGAGACTGAAACATATCCCTTCCAGTTAAAAGTTCACAAAATGCTTTAAATAACTGTTCATCCTGGCTCAGGGTGAGGACAAAAGCAGTGCGTTTTCCCCTCTCCGTTCAGGATCAATTCAACTCTGTTTTTATCCTTTTAAGTCATGACTATGGGAGCCCCTGGAAATGATACCACACAAATAGGTCCAAAGAGATCATTCCAAGATGCTTATCAGAATAACAGAGAAATAGGCAGATAATGAAATATGAGGACCAAATCACCACCTGATCTAAGTCAATGCTTCCTTACAGGCTTCAGGGATTCTGCACAACTACCCATCAGCAACATAACATCCCTTGTTGAGTTTCCACCAAGGAACAAGTGCCCCACCAGTCTCCTTTTAAGCATGCAGTCAAACAATCCAGCTGGGCTCACAGCCACTTGCTTCCCCCTTGGGTTCTTTTCTATCCTCCAACTTAGCTCTAAGGCAGCTCAAAGGTAAGCCAAGCAACAGGGCTAGCACATGGCGGGGATGCAGCAGAGATCAGTCAGATACATCAGGCCAGAAAGGAAGATGTGTAACAGCTGGCAGCAGACTCAGAAGCACTTGATCTGCCTCTAACGTTCCTTGCAAATGAGTGAAAATCTCAGGTGCCTAGATCTCCTCAGCAGGTAATAAACATCTCTTACACAGTGTCTTGTGTTGCCTTAAACCATGTGTGATTTATGTAATTAAATCATTATCCATTAAATCATATATGGTATACTTCAAGAACAGCTCAGACCAGCTTTCCCACAACCCCCAAACATTCACAGGACCAGACTCACTTCAGGTTGGTTTCCCAGTCCAGTTCACCACTCAGTGTCAGAAGTTTGTGCCATTAAAAAGGAATGAGCAGTCAGGGCAGGCAGGATTGCTTCTTTTGGCAGCGGCTCTTGCTTAATCACTATGTTAAATTATAGCTCAGCTTCTTCATTTTTTGTAATAAAAATGAAGCAGTTCAACTTGCTTGTAGAATTTTGATTATAGGAAAGCTAGCAGTGAGCTCGCTTGCTGCCCAGAACAAAGAAACAAGCCATTTTTCAACTAGACTATTTGCTGAATACATCTTTGAAGAACTGATTCATTCCCAAAAAAAAAAAAAAAAAAAAAAAAAACACTCATTGCCTATGGGCAACTAGCAGATTAGTTTTGCTGTGCATCTTTCTTAATCCTCAAATTCATACATAAAGAATGCTTAGGCCATTCCTAACAACACTGGAATGAAATCTGTATATCAAGGAAAACTTTAATCACTTTCCAATAAATATCTTTTTTGCTTTTGAAAGGGAAATTAGCTCTAAGAGAAGTCCAATCTGTTCATTTTAAGAACGTGTGAAAACAAACTCTTGGCCTTAATCTTTAAATTTCCTGAATTTTAGCACTTTTTGCAGTGCTCTTAATTAAAAGTGGTTGGGTTTATGTATATACATCACAGCAATAAACCAAGCCTTCGGTGCCTCCTTAGTAGTGGAAAATGGGCTGTGGAGGAGAAGGAACATCTGCAGCCCCTGGAGTCATCCAAGGCCTGGCTGCAGATGGCTATTAAGATGTGACCCTCAAGAACCAGGGAACAGGTTAGCTCCTAAAATTTCCCTTTTAATATCAGGCAGGCTTGGACCATCTGAAGACAGAGGAGCTGTTCTCTCATTCTTCCCCTCCCTCCCTGTGATGGTTTCCACCAGTTCTACAATAGGTGGAGCATGCACATACTGCTCTATGCATCAACCCCCAATGAGTGTATGGGTAAAAGTCCGAGTTTCTTGCTTTGCACTATGTTATGTTCTGCCTTGAGAGTGTTTTACTGCAGCCTACTGGCTGATTTTCCAACTGATTTCTCATACACAGATCTGGATTTTCACTATTTTTTTCAGGCTGCTGTTAGATTTTCCATTAGAAGCATTGACTAAAAAATAAACTGATGTTTTGATCCAGCTACCCACCAGTGTTGGCTGGTGAGCACTTTTCTTTGCCAATCACCTGAGTAGTGTGTCCGCCTCCCAAAGTTCATCATGTACACAAATTTCCCGAAAGAGAGAAAATCCTGTCATGAGAAGGGCGTGTTTTTTTTCTTGGAAGAAATCTAATCTGGGAAGACAGCATGTAGATAGGTGGGACCACAGAAAATGCCTGGCACGGATAAGTTGCAGCAGATGGCCAAGAAGCAAGGTAGCTACCTCTTACCTTGTACTTCCAGCACAATATCCAACTCCATGCATGCAGTTGTGTACACCTACAGATAATTTCCACCCTGTGTTGCCATGAAAATTACAGAACCTGACCTGTAGTCAGGACTCTGCAGCATTAGCTTAAAATAAAATCCCCATTTCTCTGGCACTTTCAAACTTACATTATTGCAGCCCTCAGAAGCAGATATTCTCCATCTTGTGCATCAAGTCATTACTGAACTTTAACATGCAAATTCCATTAAGTATAAAGTTGCACTTGGGTCATGCTACAGTCTTAAACTCCAATGATTTTGTTACACCGTATAACATGCCATCAGGACTCATGTTAAGTAGACATCTGAGCAGTGGAGACAACATTTCTGGAGGATAATCCAGAGGGCCTCAGTGAGGTGTCTGCCTCCTTTCCAGCAATCCCATGGATGTCTGCACTCCTGAAAGCACATTCAATCCCCCAGAGTGGGTGGCTCAAACACCAAGATCAAGTGTTTATCTGCGCAGACACCTGAGCCAAGCTTGCACCGAGTGTAACTTTTGGGTAAAGCTCTCAACCCAAAGACTTGCTGCTGTTTGGTGACCATAGGAGAGCAGGAGCCAGCACCAGCCAGTATTCCTTTTTGAGGACAGACTCAGAGGTTAAACCCAGTTGTCCCAGCTCCCAAACACAGGGAGGGAAGGTCATAACCACAAGCTTTCTTGGGGCAGGGGCTATTTCTTCACCACACACCTGAATATCACCAGCACAGGGACTCTGATTCCCAGTTTCATGTTTGGGATGTGGGCTACAACAGCACTAATGTTCAAAGTTAGGAAAAAAACAATTTCCCCCCTGATTTGTGGCTGCCAAGCAGCACACACTTGCCTCATACATGAAACAGGACCATGACAGCATAGCCACACTGTCTTACTTGTGTCAGGGCAGCTTGAAAAAATAAGTTCCAAGTGCATCCATTGCCAAGTATGCAGAGCCAACATAAAGACCAGCCCTGAATTGTTTGAGCACACTATATATATAGGAAGACAAAGTGTTTCATTTTGTCACATTCAAATAAAATGTTTAGGCAGATTTTTTCCTTCTACTTAACCTAATGAAGGAAAGTCTTTCAAAAAGCCTTTTTGCATTTGATAATGGGAAGAGGTGAGTGGGTAAAGCAATTCTTCAGTGGAGTTAAGACTTGCAGTGCAGGTCAGCTTTAAAAGGTACTTCATATTTCTTCTTGTTCCTCGCTAGGCCAAAAAAATAAATTCAGCCATTTGCACTGTTATCCTGGCAGGTCATTGTTTCTGATAATGGAGTGCCCTGGCAGTTACTTACATTTTGAACAGTATTTTAACAGTGGACTGAGAGCAGTTATAGACCTCAAAAGTATGTTTCTAATATTCATTCTCTTCATTTAGGATAATAACCTTAATAAATTTGAACTGAATGTAATAGAGAAATTATTTCATTTTATTAAGTTACTCATTGATGGCTCCAACATATTTCTTCTAGGATTCAGCTAGTCAATAGAGTAGCTAGCTTTGACCTAAGGCAGCAATCTAAGTTTAAGATGTCTGGAGAAAGGTTGAATTAAGTCAGAAAGCTTTTACCCAAAAGCCGCACTGGGAACCTCACCAAATCTTAGAAAGATGAGTCCCCTGGGACCAGGGGATGCAGCACAAGTCTTAAGGTAATATCTGTCTCCATGTAAGAGCTACAGGACATCTGACCATTCCCACACAGGAGGGAACTTCATCTGCAGCTGGCCATTTCTACACACATCATCCCCACAGAGCCTGCACAAAATTTTGTTGATGTATTTAAGGAGCTGGGTGCTGATGACAATAAAGGCATCACTCAAACAGGTTAGACCTCTCCCATCACTTCCCATTGTCAGAGTTTGGACAAGATCCCACAGACTCACACAAGCAGAGGGACAACTCACACTGGCAAGGCATGGTGAGATGGCAAGGAGCAATGCACCAGCCATGACAAGGCTCACACCCCCTGCAGGAACAGTGCTACAGCAAGGAGAAGGAAGGGAGACAAACAATAAAAGGAGAAGACCACCAAGGAATCAGCATCACAGCAGTTACAAAGAAAGCAGAATCTAGAGAATAGTGATTGACAAAGAGAGGGGGCTTGCAAGTAGAGGAAAGCAAGAACTATGACTATTCATCCAAGAACACGGGAGCCAGCAATGTACACCAGGGCAGCTAGGTCCTCTTGCTACCACAAGCCAATATTTGTCACCAGGTAGCTGCAATCTCTATTAGAGAAGAGAATCAGGGTAAGACCCAACCCTGAGCACCTAGGAAGTTGATACTCACACAAGCAGCCACCATAGATATCTTCTCCCCAGAAAACATTAAAAATACCTTCTTATTACACCTTTGCACAGCCACCAATGCTTAAAATGCCTTCAGCACTACATCACCCAGAGAACCAAAGTGATCCAGCTAGAAGAAAAAGCTCCCACCAGTCTTCCTAACACTCACCAAAACTTCCCCAGTCTCCCAACCTTCTTTATAAGCTATACTCATCAGCTGTACCTTATGCAGCCTGGCTCTCCCATTTCCCATCACCTGTAGGAGCATTTAGAGCTCATTGAGTTCAGCTGTTGAGGAGGTTTCATCTCTTCTATGCTGTCATCTCTTCTATGCTGTTTGCTGATTGTTCTGCTCTTCCCCTTTGTTTCTTAGAGGTGTTTGTATTTTGTTTATATTTTAATATTTTAATATTTGAAATGTTTGCTATTTAGCTGATGCCAGACTTTTCTCAAAGTCTTCCTCTTCATTCAAATACATTTTTCAGACTTTTTTCACTTATTTTCACTCAAGATCAAAACAAAAAGTTAAAATATTAAGTATCCTTCTGTGGTGATGTTGAAGGGGAGATGTATTTTGCTCCAAGGATTGTGTTTACTAAGGTAAAGGAAGTTTCTGGAATGAGAAAGACCCTGAAGAACTTCTGGGAGGGTTGGAGCAGGGGGAGAGGGTGAGGAATAGGAAGAACCATAAACTACAATAAATGCTGTTTTTCAACACAGTGCACTAAAAATGCTTCACTTTTATTTTTTGAGTGACCTCGTTAGGAAATAAAAGAAAAAAATAATTTGATAGTGGTATTAGATGACAGTATTTAATGTGAAAGTCACCTCTACCTTCATTTCTTCTGAACTACTACTGCCTGGTTACTGGCATCAGCAGAGCAGGATGATATTTAAAGGGCAGAGAGCAGTGGGTTGGTACGGACACAGGATCTGGTCCACTGCTTTTTTGGGAAGAAAACTCAGTGGGTTCTTAGTGCAAGACTGGAACCTTTGAGGAGGGGATTCAGCACTGTGAAATGCAAGAGGTAGCAGCACCAAAGGAGGGTGCCCCTGGAGCCCCCCACAGGAGGATTGGGATGAGAGTGAAGGAATCACTCGGTGCTGGGTGAGTCAGGCTGAAAGAAGGACTCTGCTGCGGTAGAGCCAGGAGAAAATCTGAGGATGGGGAGAGAATCAGCAACCAAATGAGCTGAAAGGGATGAAGAGATCGCAGCTGAAAGGAAGTGGGCATTGATGGAGGAGCAGGAGTTGGGGAGAGACGGGCTGTGCTAAGTGGCAGAGGCAACAATTACAGCTACAAGAGCAGAGTGAAGGGGCCTCGTGCAGTGCTTCACGTCCTCCCACTGATTTCCTCAGTGCTCCTGGTAAGCAGCCTGAGAGTGGCTGACGCATCCGAAGAGATGGGTGTTTGCAAGCAGCTCGTGCTAAAGGAGTTTTTTGGACAGTCAGGAGCCCAGATTTTTGTCTTTAGCCCAGAAGATCCCAGATTAAGGACCTGGGGATCCCTCTGGAAAGTGGTACCTACTTAAACAACCCTTGGTGTCTGGCTTTTAGACTTTTAGGAGGGAACATGCATGTGGGAAGACAGTGGGTAGGTGGGTGGGGGGGTGTCAGTGCAAGCAGTGAATCCACAAGCATTCAGGAAGCAAGGTGACAGAACCAAAAAAAGTTTAAAAAGAGTCAAATTACATCAGAAAGTTTCCTGATCTGTCGCAAGTAACTTCCCTGGAAAGTTAGTATTTCAGCTGATGAGTAGGGAGGCAAGTTGTATTTCTATTTAATTGCTGCAGAAAACTATTTCAGAGGGAACTTCACTGGTAGCACATGCTTCTTTGGTGTCCCTCCTTGTCCCCAGACCTGTGCCCAAGTACTCTGTGCTCGATGAGGTGGAGCAGGGGACACAAGCAATAGCAGGACAGCCAGCTGGGTCATCCCTGTCCCGTCACCACGCTCTCAGCTGCTGCTTGGAAGGGCTGTGAGCAGCGTGGGGACCTCCCCGGAGGTTTGCCTCAGATGCTGCCGTGTGGCATTTGGACAGCTCCAGCATCTGCGCTGCCTCGGCATGGCTCCTTCCAAGGAGATAAATCTGCTGACTTTCCTCCTTCCTCGTCCACGTTCCAGGAATTCCCCTGCCCTCGAGTTCCCATTCACACACACACACACGTGGTTAGTCTGTGAGCCCAATAAATAACGTGAATTGTTCCCAAAAATACTGAGCATTTCATCTGGCATTTAAAAAAAAAAATGGTAAAAAAGAGAGGCTAGAAATCACTTCAGATGCTGAAATTCTAGGTGTTAACGATTAGAATGCAGTCTGGCCAGCTGGGTGGCTTTTGAAGACAGGTAAAACTATGAATGTTTTTTATCAACTTATCTAATTTCCTTGACAGATGTGGGGAAAAAATAAAGAAATAAAAGAAAAAGAAAAGACTCCTTGATTTCTTACTCTGAGCCAGACATGAAGAAGGATGAGAAATCTCAAGCTTTCAATAAATGTTTTGCATGGACAAAAACTCTATTTTTGGTTCTGCTGTGTAAAAACAAAAGAAAATGAATAACATTGTCCCTGTTGGAGTCAAGCTTTATTTCTTCATTTTAATTCTTTTTCCTTTCCACACTGTGAAGGGAGCGTGCCAGAGGTCAGGCACAGTTCAGAAATATATACAGTCCAGGCAAGATTTTATGATTCCCCTCCGCAGGAAGATTGGGTTCTTCTCTGACTCCCAGATCCACAAATGAAATGAATTTCTTCCGTAATAACAAATGCTGGCCTATTCCAATACAGAAATGGCACTGGTACAAGGTAGGAATGAATCCAGCGAAGATGGTCTTGAAATATCTGCTACTGCTTGTTATTAGATTTCCTGCAAAAACTACAATCTTTCATTAAAAGTTTTATATCAAGGAACAGTGGTCCGCCAGCAGTTGTTGAACTCGAGCACAATGAAATGCTCTAACCTGGCTTGCTTTCCCCAAAAAAAGAGGGTTGAAACAGATGAGTGAATTCCTGTAATGCTGAATAATAAGAGTGAGCAAAATAGCCTATGGCAGAGTAGACTAGCTTGTGTGATAGCCCAGGGCAGGAGCACATGAGGAGAGGCAGACAAATCTTTAGTTTCATCATTCATCCCTCCCTGAAGAGGGACTCACTCTTTCCATTCAGCCACCAGCAGCAGAAAGAGCAAAAGCATCACTGGGACTGTCAGGTTGGCAGGGCTAGAGGAGTCTCGGGGAGGAGAAGCAGCTGAGCACAGGGGCGCTAGGAGGGCTGCTGGCAACATGGTAAAAGTGGGAAAGCTGGCCCCAGGTCTGGGGACAGAAATGGAAATAAATACCCCTCCAAAACCCCTGTTTCTGGTCAGAATGGTTTGGTGCTGGTTGAGGCTGGGACCCCGTGGGCACTGCAGAAGCTGCTGGAGGCTTTCTGGGCACCACCTCCCCGCTGCCCACCCCTGCCCCTTCCCTCGAGCAGCAGGTACCACTCCTGTGGCCAGGAGGCTTCAGATCCAAACAGATGTGGCAGCAAGGAGCCGGGAAAAGATGATAATCAAGGACTCTCAATCAAGGACTGAGCCACAGCCCACCTACGGACTCGCCACTGTCCAGCATCCAGCCTTGGATCTCCGTCCAGCTGATACCATACGCAGGCAGCCTGTTTAAGAGCCTGTCTTTTGGACAGAGCCTGCTGGAATCCGCACTGTTTTTACTACTTCTTCAGGCCAGTTTTTCTCAGGCTTGGCCAGCGCCCCTGATTCCAGCCTCATATCACACTGTAGTATCGTTTTATTTTATTCTCGGCAGCTGCTTCAGCTTCCAGGAGGGATAGACTGGAACTGAGCATTTTCTTGGAGAGGCCTCTTGCTTCTGGGGTGGGTATGGGTTGTGCAGCCAACCTGAGTTTCATCAGGAACAAAGAAATGAAAACCTCACACCAAGGTCTACACTGCTTCATCATCAGTCTAGCCATCCGATGTGAAGTAAGGGGAAAATGTGGTCTTCTGGAGATAATCCCCTTCTCCTCGCTGCCCTATTTTCCCACCTTGACCAAGGACCTCCTGGCCTGCTGCAACCCACGGAGGGCACATCCATGCCCTATGTCAATAAGCTGGCAGTGCCGTGTGTGCTGGGCACGCTGCCTGTGCTAGCAGCCCCTTCTAGAAACCTGCCCCTGACAATCCCCACTGCCATCTCTGCTTGTGCTCCATCTCGTAATGTCACCACACCCTCAGCACACACTGCCTGGGTGACAGCATGCCTACAAACCACGGGGAAGCATTGCATCAGAACAGCTCTCGTCATCTCCCAGTGAAGCTCGGTCTCTTTATCCAGCCACTCACTCACCCGCTGGCCAAGCAATGTGCCTGTGCATGTGCAAAAAGCCAGGAGAAGGATGGCAGCCCACTGGTTGATGGGCTTGCCATCTCAGTGACCCATTTCTGTCCCCCTGTCCAGGCAAGCTCTCAACCTGAGCCACGATGAGCAGTGCAGTTATCGCTGCCAGCTCCAGCACATGTGTAAGGAAATGGTCCCAGGAAAATGATTATCTCCCTGGAAGGAAATGTGGAAGGCATATTTGAGCAGCACTTGGCACTGTGCATCTACAGGAGAGATATAAGCTTGGAAGGGAGCAGGCAAAAAATCTTTCCAGGACTGTTAAACAGAGTGACCACCCTTTCTGCAAGACATGGTGCCTTGGAAATCCTGTGACTAACCTACACTGGGAAATGTCTTCTGCTTAGCAGCAGCTTAGAGAAGATAAACCGTAGGTCCAGTTGAATTTGCAAAGGGGATTTGGTACGGGGAGGACAAAAACCTCTTTTCATTTTGGAAAGTAGACCAGGCTCACCCACAGACTCTGGCAGGGAGCCCCACAGGAGCCATACAAGCAGGGAAGGGGGTCAGGGTTTTGGTTTCACGTCTCGTTGGAAATATGGCACGCGCCCCTCATTCCTTCCCCCAGCAACGTTTTGCTTCATGCTGACTTGGGGGAAGAGCATGGCCCCTGCCAGGCCAGCCCCTCTCTTCCCACAGCACTGCGGGCTCTCCGCGGAGGTCGGCTGCCCAAGAAGTGGCAGAGAGGCCAAATCTCTGTAGGAGCTGCTGAGAACACAGCTGGAGGTGGCAAGGCTCACAGACAAAAAGCGACTTGCTGACAACGTTCAGCTAAGGGGGGGGGGGTTGGCTTTTTTTTTTTTTTTTTAACTTCCAGATCCAAGGAACTCCCTGTTCTTTGCACTCCAGAAGCTTCTGGCACAATAAAAAAAATAGAGCCGAAAGCCATGCATGGGAGCTGGCAAGCAGAGGAACAGAAAGGCAGGTGGGGTCCTGCGTGTCCATTCCTTCACTTTCTGGAAAGCGCTTTCCACGTGGTGTCCTTGAGGGAGCTGTAAGGGCTGGGACCGAAGACAAGGCTGAGATGCCGTTAGCAGCGTTCTGCCGCAGGCTGGGAGGGTGAACCCTTTCCCTCGGTCAGCTGCCATGAACTTTTCCCAGAATGACTGAGCCGGGCAGGCTGTCTGGGAGCTGCAGAAACCTGGAGCCATCTCTCCTGGAGCACATCCTTGCACGAGCTGTGATCCAACTGCTGAACAAAGACTCACTTTGCTTCAGCCACTGCTGTGAATTAGTTTTTCATGGCCGAGTCATGCACCACCTTCTCCACACACCTCTTGCTTGTATATAGCCCGTGTAAGTGCTAGGGGACGGTGCCATAAAGGAGCAGTGAAACCTTCCCAACCAACAGGCTCCAGAGCTTCGCGTGTCAGCTGAAAGCCACGGGCCACACAGCTTCTGCCAGAGGACTTCTGGAGACCATTGCCTTCAGGAAGGCACGGAGACCAATTCATCAAGTGCAAAGCTCGTTCCTTCTCTGGAGCAAAGGGCCTCTGAAAAGGAGCCAGTGTTGTTTTAGCCACCCAGAGATGCCAAGCCAAAAGCTTTAAAAAGTTGTATGGTAAGAATTCAAGCTGGTGCCTTGCCTAAGTACAGGGGATGTGGAGCCTTCTGATGAATATTTCATGATTGTTTCCTAAATTCTGAGCTTATTCATGGATGTAGCATGAGGCTATACTTTTATTTGTCTTTTCTAGTTCTACCACCCAGGGGACAGTCTGAGATCTCTTTGTGCCTCCTAATTTCTTCTGTAAAAGTCTTGAACCAAATTCCACTTGACATGTATTAATATGAATGATTTCAGACTGGATCTGGCCATAAAAACATTGAAACTTTTTACTGTCAGACCAAACTTCTTATTATTTTTCATAAATAAAGAGAATATCTTTAAGTCTTGTTAAGGTGAGCATCCTCTAGTTTGGCTAATAAAGTTCATCGAAAACCAGAAAATGAATATTTAGCTTTCTTATGTATAACTTCACTTTTTACCTTTTTACTTTGCTGAAAATTCCCAGGAAATCCAATAATTCAAATTAAAAAAAAAAAAAAAAAAAAAAAAAAATCCACAAAAGATGTTTGCTGACAAAGCCATTTATCTCTAAGCACGTGAAATCTGACCTACCCTAGCCTTACATGAAAGCAGCCTTTGACTCCATAATGAAGACTAAAAGGGCTTTTGTTCAAAGAGCTACTTTTTCAAAGTGGTCTAGAAGGCTCATGTATCAGTGGATTGGCCCGAAAATTGCTGCAGTGCCTTTGTAGCTGAGGTGGGTCTCGTGCAAATCTGAAGTCACCGTCTCTGGTGGGTTGGGACAGATCCTTCCCTAGTCAACATCCTGGGCATTTCTGGCATGTGATTTTTACTATTCCTCCTCTAAAGCTGCAGACAAAACAAACAGGTGGGACCTGGCCCAAAAAGTGAGATCATTGTTCTTCATGCGATCCGGGGAACAGCATGGAGAGCCTTCCCCCCTCGTGGCAACGTGAAGTGTGTTTCCTTTTGGTCCCTTCAGACTGCCGCCGTGTCCAACATCTGGTGCACAGCTCTGGAGATGTCTGAGCGTTCAGGGCTCGGGTCTCCTCTTTAAAGCCCTTTCAAAGCCTTGCAGCTGGAGAAGCTGAAGCCTTGGGCACAGTCTGTAAGGCAGACGTGACCTCCCCTCCAGGATATCTGGGGAGCACTGAATCTCTGTCCCAAGCTGCCCTGGGAAGAAAGGAAGCAATGCTGAAAAATCTGATTTTTCATTACGGTCAGTGCCTGGGTGAAGTCCTGCCCCAAGGACCAGATTTCAACATGCCAGAGCCTGGAAGGAAAGCACAGAGCGGGGTGTCCAGGCATTCAGCCAGACTGGGACAAGCCCAGTTATCTCCTCCAGAGGTTATCCCTCACAGCTGAGCTAGCCTTTGGTCTTGGGGCAGGAGGAGACTGCAGAGGCCACAACAGAAGTCCTGGTGCCAGAGAAAAAAGCTTTAGGAGCAGGGAGCTGGTAAGAGGCAACAAGCCAGACAGCAGTCCCAGCCAGTGGAGACCACTGTGTGGGCCAAAAAAATCCCACCCCGTCCTGAGATGAGAGCACATAAATAAGGACAGGAGTGTCCGTGCTGTCCCCAGGCAGTGGCTGAGTCCCAGGAGAGTGGGCTGCGATGGGGTTGGAGACACCACTTGGCTCCACAAATGGTTATTTTCCAGCAAGGTGCGCATCTGCTTCACGAGCACCGAGTGGCTTTGGCAGGATCTCCACGCCCGATGGCTTTAAACACAGCACAAAGGAAAGGCTGTTTAAAAAAAGAAAAAAAAGAAAAAAAGAAAAAAAAAAAGTCCTTTTTTTCAAAAAAAAAAAAAAAAATCTTCACATTTAAAACTCTTTTTATTGCCCTCATTGCTTAAGATAGCGTTACCATAAATCGACTCGACCATAACATTATTTGGAAACCAAAAGGATTACCACATCTATTAGAATATTTAAACCATATGTCTGGGGTTCAGAGCTCCCAGTCCCACAGTGCATGCACAAACTGGCCAGCAAGGCTTCTGCTCCTGTTGGCAGGGAGCTGCTAGCTTCACAGAGGGGAGGACTGTGTCCCTGCATTGATGTGGCAAATTGGGCATTTCTTTGTTCTTTTATGGCAGCATTTAGCCAGGGACCATGATGTAATTTATCAATAACACCAAAGCCACACAACTCCACTGTCCTGTTGCCAGCAGCAGCATGAAGCCTGCTGTATCCCACACGGTGAGTGACTCCAAAATAATAGAGACAAGATGGGGAGAGAGCACGTAAGCTCACCTGGTTCCTCCAAAGTAGATCTGTAGTGGACTGGTCCCTGATATCACAGACTCTTAGAATATCCCAAGTTGGAAGGGACCCATAAGGGTCATCAAGTCCAACTCCTGATATCTGCCTTTAGGAATCCAAGACCAAAATGACATTTCTTAAGGGGAGACCAAAGCACAAGTGAGCAGAAAGCAGACAGAATGCCTCTCAGTGCATATCAGTGCATATTCCCCCACTGATAACTTTTTTTTCTTTTTTTTTTCTTTTTTTTTTTTCTGTAACACAGGAAGGAATCAGTTCCCACTACCAAAAAGCAGGGGAGGTAGCATCCAATGGCCTGTTGGTGGTGAGGAGCTCACTGCATTTCCACTCTACAGACCCAAGGGGTGCTTCTGGATGATGCCCCTTACATCCCTGCGCTTCTCCAGGAAGATCACAAGCTCTCTGGGCATCTGTTGTCACCACAGAGCCCCCCTGCTCCAGCTGTTTGCAGGATTTCTGAGCCAGCAACTATCCTCCAGACACTCATTCTTCTCCCTCTGAAGCCCAGAGGAACTCCTCGGGTGAACTTTGTGGTCCGACAGGGATGTGTAGGGATGCTCCCAACCACCAAAGGAATGAATGGATCTCCAGGAGGCAGAGTCTGCATCTTCAGCCTGTCCTCACACCTGCACTAGGCATTGTGAAGCTCCAGAACTGTCCAGACACCCCTGCCTCTACAGGAGGACGGCAAATGGCCAAAAATCCTCTGCCTATCAGAACTGGTCCTGTGCGGTGCCAGACCCACTAACACATGAAGGTCAGCTCCTTTGGAAAGGAGATAAATCTTTCTTGGAATACTTCTTCCCACAGCCTGTGTGGATAAATGGCCACATTCAGCTGGGATCTTAAGGCAGGGCCTAATGCCTGCTGTGCATATTTTAATCTATTCTACCTCCTGTGAGGAGTAGCTGAGGGAGCTGGGGTTGCTTAGACTGGAGAAGAGAAGGCTCAGGGGAAACATTATTGGACTTTACAATTACTTTAAAGGAGGTTGTAGCGAGGTGAGGATCAGGCTCTTCTCCCAAGCACCAAGTGATAAGACAAGTTATACCAGGGGAGGTTGAGGTTGGAAATTAGGAGAAATTTCTTCACTGAAAGGGTTGTAAAGTATTGGAATGGGCTGCCCAGGGAAGTGGCTGGATCACCATCACCACAGGCCTTCAGAAAACATGTAGATGTGGTGCTTAGGTTGGACTGGGCAATGCAAAGTTAAAGGCTGGACAACATGATCTGAAAGGTCTTTTCCAACCTAAATGATTCCATGACTCTGTCTTCATTCAAAAATGGCTAACTGAATGATTTCACTCAAAATAATAAATAATAATCTGCTTTCCTCTAGCGGGGTTGATTTTAAAATACATCATTTTGTAGAGTGGCGTTAGACCACGGTCATACAAACACCTGCACTGACACAGCAGGGTTTGGGAGAGAGCAAGGATGGGGACACCATGGCAGGGCAAGGGGACCTCCCTCACCAGGTTTGGTGAGGAGGGACTTACATCAGAGCAGGCAGGCACAAAGCAGGCTCTGCTGTGAAACAACACGTAGGTAGGACCCCAGTTACAATAACATTCACCTGGAGGGTGGGTGACACCACCAGAGAGCAGGTACATAGAGGAGAGAAGGTGAACCAGCAGATTAGGTGAGCTGTAATTGAGCTATAAACATTAAACTGCCACCTGAATGAGGTGAGCTGGCACGTAATTTTAAGGCCCTGTTTCAAACATTTATGAGCTTGCCATTATCCAGCTATCTGGTCTGAAGTTTTTCATGCCGTATCTGCCAAAAGCAGCGTTTTTCTAGCTAAGTTCCAGCAAAAGTGGCTCTGCCATTTTTGAAAATCACATTTGCTAAGAATAAGCTACCTTGCACACAAGGAGAAGGAAGATCCTACAGCAATTTTCCTAAGAAATTCCAGCTGGAGAGAAACAACTCGAAGACATGTTCAAGATAGCTGAGCTATGAATATCCATCCAATCCTGCCTAAAGCCAGTGCCCCAAAAGAAGGATGCCCCAAAGCAAGGCCACAGCTATGAGGGCTTCCCCAGGTGGTGCTGCTCATGGCTCGATGTGGCTCTGGAGGTAAGAAAATCCATCCCAGTCTTCCCATTGCGGCCACCAGAGCTGAACAGGAGGGCAGCTGGGGCTGAGGAAGGATGGAGTAAGTGAGGAGTAGGCTTCGGAAGAGAAAAACTGGGATTATTTTTTTTTTTTTTTTTTTAAAAAAAGGCAATAGTTTATGCAGTTTGGGTTGGATGAAAAGCCAGATCTTAATTTTCAGAGGGAGAAGTTCAGGAGAAGTTCACCGGGGGAAGGTTTGACATCAGGTTAAATGGTCACACATGAGATGGTCACATTCACTCACCCTTCCTGTCACCACACGTGAATTGTGCAACCAAAAATCTGGAGAATAGGGGAGATAATGAATCAAAAGACAAGGCAGGGACACCAGGAGTGACTGGGGAAGGGCACTGGGCTGGGGAGCAGGAGAAGAAGGGCATTAAAGCGAGGGCAGTTGGTGCTCTCAGGCACAGAGATGAGCCAAGGGCTGGAGAGCAGACCCTGAGATGGCCTCGTGGTGAAGGCAGAAGAACATCAGACAAGAGAAACAGATTTTTCTGACAGTAGAGGTGTGTCCACACGTGCTTTAACAAACCTACTTGGGAGACTTCACACATTTTAGCCATGCACTGCCTAAATCTGCCGGGTGGTAGCTGGGGCACTGCAGTGTGGGCAGGAGGCACTGCCAGAAACTTCCCCATCCTCCCCACCTGAGGCTGCTCGTTAAAAGACCCTGAGACAAGCCCATGAAATGGGCTCAAATGCTTGGGCACACTGTAAAATTGACTGCAGCCCACTTTTTCTGGGGCCCGAAATAGAGCATGGGCATCATCTCACCTTTCTTTTTTAAATCTTTAAGTCTTTGCTACAGCTCCTAGGAGGCAAAACAGTCACATCTGCAAATAATAATAGTAATAACAACAACAAGTGGATGTTTGTGTGGTGGGGCCATAGAATAACTCCTGGAGAAGCCCCAAGGGCACATAGGGCCTGACATCCATCAGGGTTGTGCTGGGGCCACCTGCCCAGCACACGTGGGCTGTGCCTGTCCCTGATGTGGGATCTTTGAGGCATGGCTGAACACTGAGATCTCAGCAGGGGATGGGAAATTTGGGATCTGAAGCCTCTCAGCTTCATTTGTCATCCCAGGTAGGATTTTTTCCTGGATTAAAAAGGGAGTCTTCTCTCCCATCAGACTCCAAGCCTTTTTCCAGCATTGCCTCCAGTCTGGCAAGCAGGCTGAGAGTGTCCTACAGGGGTGGAAGCTGTCTTGGGGGTGAAACGGGGAGGAGATGCCTGAACAGGTTGAGGTGGAGGGATTTCCCAAACAGGGCATTAGCTGGGGTGGGGATGGCGTTATATCAGGAGCTGCCTCACCCCAGGTACACGGTTGTGAGCTGCTCTGCCGGGTTTATCGTTGGGCTCTGCCTCCCCCAGTCAACCCAGGCTGGAAGGCACTGGGAGGGGAGCCCAGGGCTGTGTTGCACAGTAGGGCTCAGCCTCCAGCTCCAGCCTGAGCCTGATTTCTGCCTCATCTGCAATGGAAGGGCTCCCTCTGCTGCAACCAGCAATCCTCTCTGCCTCTTCTTTTTTTTTTTTTTTCCTCTTTTACTTTATGTTTGAGGTTTTTTTGTTTTGAGTTTTTCCTCCAGAAAAAGGCATCTTTTTTTTTGCCACAACCATGTCTGCTCCACGGGGGAGGACAGGGCCCACCCTTACCTCTTCTGTGTAATAAAAAACATTCTGTATCCCCCACCCATCACCCTGCCCTTCCATAGCCACCCCAAAAGAGACCGAAATCCCAGGAAACCTTCCCCACGAGGGCAGGGCAGTGATCACCCACCTCAGAGAGGGTCACAAAGCCTCAGCCCCGTGCTTTCAAACCATGCAGCTCCTTGTGGTCCATTCTGGCTGTGCAAAGGCAGTGAGGAAGGCTGCAAGCCTCTGTGTCCTGCGACCTCCTGCTCTGCTGCAAGTGAGCCCGAGTTAAATAATGTCTCAGCGTCTGGGTGCCAAGCACAGCATCCTCATATTGCTCTTCCCTGTTTCTAACTGGGGTCAGACCCCGTTCCCCTTGGTAAAGTGGGGGAAAAGCTCCAGAGAGGAGCTCTGGGATGGGGCAGGTTGGAAAGCTGCTCCCTTACCCAGGAGACTTGCTCTGTCTGCTGCTCGAGGTGCTGCCTGCCCTCTCACCAAGCAGTTTTCCTGCTTCTTTACAGGCTGAAACACAGCAGAAGAAAGGACCTGAACTCTGCTTCCCTGAACCTTGCAGAAGGTCATCAAATAGCTGTGCCCAGACGAGGCAACCAGGCTCCCCCGGGCATCCACCAGCAGGAAAATCAGGGCTGTTCCCTCCTGCTCACACGTCCTCCATCCTCCCCTGCCTGTGCTGCTGCCCCGGGGAGCATCACACCGTGTGGTGGAATGGCCACCAGGATCAGAGGTGTGCTGCAGCGCAGCAGCTGTGTTATGGATGTCTTACAGATGTGGAGGGGGGCACGGCTCCATCCAGAGCTCGCTCACCTCATGCTCACAAGGCCGATCTGGCAGGGGAAGGTTTGAGAGTTCCCACATGAATTTTTTTTTTGTTTGTTTCATCTCTTCCTTTTTTTATATATATATTTTTAATTAAGTTTCTCCTGATTGCAAAACCAAATGTAAAAACCTGCAAATCCAGATAGCCCCGGGGAACAGAGCACTCGGAATGCTCCCGACAAAATTATAACTCCTGGTTCACTTGTGCAGTGTGAAAAAGTGCTGGATGAGAACAAGAACAAGCTGCATGTATTAATTATGGCCATAGATGGCACCATGATTTAAAATACAAGAACAGAATAATCCCCATCGATGTCAATGGAACAGAGCAAAGTTCTGAGGTGGAGCCCAGGGGAATCACGGGAGGAAGTAAACTTATATAGCCCTATGCAATATTTAATAAAATATTTACTAATTGTAATTTTTAAGTCATTTTTCTAAGGAGATGAATCTTGTGTCATAGCTTAGGTTAATTTCATATTAGTTGACTAGCCAGCTAGTTAGAAGTGGGAGTGAACTTACAGATTTGACTGTACTCTAAGGAGGAAGCCGTCTCCACCTAGGAGAAGGGAAGGAAAAGCCAGTCTGAGCTCGGTTTCATGATGAAGTTTGTCCTGGGAAGGAGAGGGACTCTGAACCCATCAGGGCTGAGGCCAAACTGAGGACATGGATGTGTGCAAGAGGCACGTGTTTGTCTAAGAAAACCACAACAGCAAAGGAGAAGCTGGAGGGAGTTGCATCCTCACCCCACGTCTCTGGGTCTTTTTCCAGGGTGCATTCACTGCTCCCCTCGTCCTCAGCCTCATCATGAAGAGCAGTGCCTGGCCAGGCCATGGTGCGTGAACCTCCCCATTCCTTGAAGTTGTCTCTCCCAAATTCCATTTGAAGGGGCTGTGCTGGGGGATCTCGATGGGTGCTTGCTGCTCACTGGCCAAGGGAGAACTCCGGTTTCCCTGGAGCTGCCAACCCACAACCAAATGCAGTGGAAAATTGCTCAGGAAAAGACCCAAAGCTCCAGCTTCTGAGCTCCTTTCTTGGCAGTGTCCAGCCAGCTCAGCATCCTTCCTGGGGAAATGGGCTTTGCATTCCAGCCATGCATCTCCAGACTTACAGGGATATTTCTTTTCAGACACAGCTGTGCCTCTCCCATTTTATGCACCCCTTTCCTCCTACCCCTTCCATCCCAGACCTTCCTGTTGCTGGAAAGCCCAATTTGCTACAGGGAATGCAAACAGCAACTTGCCGCAGAGGTGGGTGATGTGTTATACAGGGCCTTTGATGTTCCTTTTATTTCCTTTAACTATGGAAAGCCACCCCCAAAGATGCCATAAAATGTGTCAAAATTCATTGTGGGGCAGGCAGTGGAATAAGAT